>NC_064920.1:124173708-125423708 GCF_023897955.1 Schistocerca gregaria | reverse complement strand
CACACAACATCCTTTACAACCAAGCTAGGTTCATCAGCAGACAGAAATATTTTAGAGTTACCCATAATACTACAGGGAATATCATTTAAATAAATAAGGAACTGGTGTGGCCCCAAAATTGATTCCTGGGGTGCCCCCCATTTGACCAAACCCCACTCAGACCCGACATCACAGCCATTCTCAACACATGTGAATAATGACATTTTGCTGCCTGTTGTTAAAGTAAGAGGTGAACCAATTGTCCGCTACTCCCTTAGTCTGTAATATTCCAACTTCTGGAGTATTTTACGATCACCACAATCAAATGTCATAGTTAAATCATAAAATATGTCTAGTGTTCTAAATGTTTTAATTTAATCCATCCAGTACCTCACAGAGAAAAGAGAATATAGAATTTACAGTTGTTAAACCATGTCTAAAACCGAACTTTATATTTGACAGCAAATTATGTGAAATAAACTGATCAATTATCCTTACATACACTACTTTCTCAATAACTTTAGCAAACACTGGTGGTATAGAAGTATGTCTAAAATTGTCTACGTCATTCCTTTCTCCCTTTCTATAAAGTGGCTTTACCAGTGAGTACTTTAATCATCCAGGAAACTGACCATCCTTAAAGGAAATATTACAAATATGACTAAGTACAGGCTAACATGTGCAACACAGTACCTTAATATTCTCCTAGGCAATCCATTATATCCATGAGAGTTCTTGTTCTTCAGTGATTTCAGTAATGATTCAATCTCCCCCTTGTCAGTATCATGGAGAAGTATTTCAGACAGTTATGTCATTCCCTGTAGATAATGAGTTTTTATTTAAATCACTTGCTATGCTTAGCAAATGTCTGTCAAATACAGATAATGTAAGGTGTTTAAAAATGTTATTAGGAATTCAAAGAGTATGTGGTACACAGATAGAATAGCTACTTCACAGGATAAAATTAAGGCCATATGGTCAGTTGTGAAGGAAGTGTCTGCTCACAAGCACAAGGTAAACAATATAAAGTCAGCTTGTAATAAAACTATATCTGATACTGGTAAGTCATATACAGGGTGGTCCATTGATAGTGACAGGGCCAAATATCTCACAAAATAAGCATCAAATGTAAAAACTATAAAGAATGAAACTCATCTAGCTTGAAGGGGGAAGCCAGATGTCGCTATAGTTGGCCTGATAGATGATGCTGCCATAGGTCAAACGGATATCAACTGAGTTTTTTAAAAATAGGAAACCCCATTTTTTATTACATATTCGTGCAGTACATAAAGAAATATGAATGTTTTAGTTGAATTACTTTCTTCGCTTTGTGATAGATGGCGCTGTAATAGTCACAAACGTATAAGTGCGTGGTATCATGTAACATTCCACCAGTGCAGACGGTATTTGCTTCATGATACATTACCCGTGTTGAAATGGACCGTTTATCAATTCCAGAAATGGTCGATATCATGTTTATGTATGGCTATTGAGATCAAAATGCCCAAAGGGCATGTGCTATGTATGTTGCTCAGTATCCTGGATGACATCATCCAAGTGTCTGGACCATTCACCGGATAGTTATGTTATTTAAGGAAACAGAAAGTGTTCAGCCACATGTGTAATGTCAACCACAACCTGCAACAAATGATGATGGCCAATCCTCACATCAATAGCAGACAAATTGTGTAAGAATCAGGAATCTCAAATACATTGGTGTTGAGAATGCTACATCCACATCAATTGCACCCGTACCACATTTCTATGCATCAGGAATTCCATGGCGACAACTCTGAATCTCATTTACAGTTCTGCCACAGGGCACAAGAGAAATTACGGGCCGATGACAGATTTTTTGCATGCCTTCTATTTAGCGACGAAGTGTCATTCACCAACAGCTGTGATGTAAACTGGCATAATATGCATTATTTGGCAACAGGAAATCCACAATGGCTCTGACAAGTGGAAAATCAGCAAACTTGGTGGGCTAATGTATGGTGCAGCGTTATGGGAGAAACGATAATTGGCCCCAATTTTATCAATGGCAATCTCAGTGGTGCAAAGTATGCTGATTTCCAATGTTACTACAAGATGTTTCACTGCATGACAGAATGGCGATGTACTTCCTACATGATGGATGTCAGGCATATAGCTGGTTTCCACGTTCAAGCTAGATGAGTTTTATTCTTTGTAGTATTTTTGTTTGATGCATCTTTCATGAGATATTTGCACTGGTCACGAACAATGAATAACCCTGTATGTACAGTATTCAACTGTAATTTTCTGAGCTTTACTTGCCATTTAATAAAAACCTATTTTTCACAGGGATGATATAACTCTCTTTCCAATATTGATGTCTGAAACACTTCTCTGTGATACCGACAAGTGGGAGATTGAATCAATAATTAAATCTCTGCAAGTTCCCTGTTTAGAACGTGGTAATGGTAAGCAAATTTCAAAGAGCATGAGAAATTGTTTAAGGTAACCATTATACAGTCATTAGACCATAATTGTTCACAATTGGTTTGTAAAACATTCTAGATAACTTGAGCGAATGACTTGGCCACACAAATTGTAAAACATGAGTCACATCAAAATTTATGGTGTGTGACAGTGAGGTCAATTTGTGCACAAAATCCTGCTTTGGCAAACTTCCTCACTCACGGATGGCTATAGAGGCAGTAATGGCTCAGTATTTCTACAGTGCACTTCCAGTGACTTGTTAAGTCCAGGCCATGTTGAGTTGGTGCACTACAGCAGACAAAAGTGCATCCAACACAATATTTGTGAGGTATCCCATGACTTTTGATACCTCAAAGCATTAGGATTTTGAAAATGCATTTCTTGTCAAATTGTGGCCCAGTTACGTGTCGGTAATACACAGAAGAGTGTTTTTACTCAGAGCTTTTCTCTTTTCAAAATGGGAGCTTGCACCAGTGTTTCGAAAAATAGCTTAGTAAGGCATACTACTGGGGTCAATTCATTTCTCCTAGAGATGATTCAGCAATCTTAAAGGCAACCTTATCTGTTGAAAATGGAGAGAAACATATTACCGTGTCAGAATCTAGTTGGAATGAATTTATGTTTGTATTGGGTTCTATGGACATAACTGAAGGAGACATTAAGTTGCAACCAGGACCCAGAGGTTATTACTCACTGAGTCCTAGTACAGGGAATGGCTGTAGTAGAGGACAACTGCATGTACAATAAGCTGGTGTCCTCCGCAGGATACCGAACTGAACAGTTATCAGAAACACAGCAAAGGAGATGGTTGTGGGAACCCTTGCAGTACAAATTGAATGAACTGTGAAAGGAGATACAATTCTGGGTATGCATTTAATAATAATATGTATTCCAGTAACAAACAACTGAATACATCGTCAGATTATTACTGAGGGTCATAATCACCAGTGATTACCAAAATTATTGATGACAGCAGTCATACAACTGTACAACACCTGGAAACACTCTCCAACCACCTTGAGCCGCAGTGAGTTAGACATGAAGTAAGCTCCATTATATTCATCATATTAAAGCTACCAATGTGATGTAAGAACTCTGCTCTGATATGAATCAAAGCAACCAGGAATACCCATTGTTACCACAATCTGTAATTTGGGCCAGCATTGAGGATGTTGGAGTAACTATTGTTCTAGACACAGGAGCATTTGGCAGTGTGATGTCAACCAGTTCTTTCAATAAAGTATTCACAAAAGCCAAGTTGCATGTCAGTCCTGTACAGAACTGTAAGACAGCTGGAGCCATTGAAATGTGATCCAGAAATATTAGAATAATAGGAATGCTAGTAAAACTATTGCAGTACCATGCACCATTCTACTAGTTGAAGGCTTATTGTTGACTGCCTTATGAGCCATGAGTTTATCTGTGTGGACACAAGATCAACTTCTCTATGGGTAAGGTTTCCTTTCTAACAGTGAATGAGCTTAATTTGTGCTGGTGAGGAAGGACAGTACCCGCAGTCAGTATTGATCAAATTCATTGTAAAGGAACATTGCACGACAAGAAATTTTCTGAAGTTAATAGTTCATAAGGACATATTGTCACCATCTACAGACGCAGGGGATTGACTACATAAAACTGTTTGATGACATAGTGAACCACTTATCTCTTTTGTCAAGACTCTACACTACAGCAGAGCTACTGTTTGGCAGGAGAGCATAGAATGAATGAATGTGTGGACCAGATTCACACAGGTTCCAAATGACGAAGATAAGTTAGAAGAAAAGGTTCAGAAAGCTTTGACCAGCTTGACAGACAAAGCATTTAGAAGAAAGCACAATTATGACAAGACAATTATAAAAATACTAAGGTATCAAGTGAACAAGAAAGTATCATAAAGAAACCACCCACCTCTTGAACAAAATGTACAAAAAGTGGCAGCTTTTGCATACGAGACCTTTTGTGATTCTAAGGATTCCAAATCCTGGTGGATAATTATTAGGGTACCAAAGTAATCAGCAAATTAAAGGACTTTGTCCTCATCAAGATTTATAAAAATATTATTCTTGGTGGAATTAGTGTGCATAATTTTAGGAACACAGATCAATAAGTATTTTTATGTATTTTTGTCTGTAGTAGATAAGTATTATCCTGTGATGTATGTAGGGGAATGATTCTCATCTGCCAGTCTTAAGATCACAATTTCCTACATCTACGTCTTCATACATGGCTAGACTGGAATTCACAGACGGTTTATCAAACCACTTTCAAGTTATTTCTCTGCTGTTCCACTCTCCAACAACACACATGTAGCATGAACACTTACGTATTTTCGTATGAGCTCTGATTTTTCTTAATTTATTGTGATGATCATTTCTCCCTATGTAGGTGGGCAGAAACAAAATATTTTCACACTCTGAGGAGAAGCTTAATTATTGAAATTGCATGAGAAGATCCTGCCACAATTGGAAAGGCCTTTGTTTTAATGATTGACACTCTAATCCACATATCATCTCCCATGGCACTCTCTCCTCTATTTTGTGATAATACAAAATGTGCTCCCCTTCTTTGAACTTGTTCCATGTCCGCCCTCAGATCGATATGATGCATATACCGCAACTCACGCTAGTACTACTGAAGAAGGAGGGCAATATACACTCCTGGAAATGGAAAAAAAAACACATTGACACCGTTGTGTCAGACCCACCATACTTGCTCCGGACACTGCGAGAGGGCTGTACAAACAATGATCACACGCACGGCACAGCGGACACACCAGGAACCGCGGTGTTGGCTGTCGAATGGAGCTAGCTGCACAGCATTTTTGCACCGCCGCCGTCAGTGTCAGCCAGTTTGCCGTGGCATACGGAGCTCCATCGCACTCTTTAACACTGGTAGCATGTCGCGACAGCGTGGACGTGAACCGTATGTGCAGTTGACGGACTTTGAGCGAGGGCGTATAGTGGGCATGCGGGAGGCCGGGTGGACGTACCGCTGAATTGCTCAACACGTGGGGCGTGAGGTCTCCACAGTACATTGATGTTGTTGCCAGTGGTCGGCGGAAAGTGCACGTGCCCGTCGACCTGGCCCGGACCGCAGCGACGCACGGATGCACGCCAAGACCGTAGGATCCTACGCAGTGCTGTAGGGGACCGCACCGCCACTTCCCCGCAAATTAGGGACACTGTTGCTCCTGGGGTATCGGCGAGGACCATTCGCAACCATCTCCATGAAGCTGGGCTACGGTCCCGCACACCGTTAGGCCATCTTCCGCTCACGCCCCAACGCTCACGCCCCAACATCGTGCAGCCCGCCTCCAGTGGTGTCGCGACAGGTGTGAATGGAGGGACGAATGGAGACGTGTCGTCTTCAGCGATGAGAGTCACTTCTGCCTTGGTGCTAATGATAGTTGTATGCGTGTTTGGCGCCATGCAGGTGAGCGCCACAATCAGGACTGCATACGACCGAGGCACACAGGGCCAACACCCGGCATCATGGTGTGGGGAGCGATCTCCTACACTGGCCGTACAGCGCTGGTGATCGTCGAGGGGACAGTGAATAGTGCACGGTACATTCAAACTGTCATCGAACCCATCGTTCTACCATTCCTAGACCAGCAAGGGAACTTTCTGTTCCAACAGGATAATGCACATCCGCATGTATCCCGTGCCACCCAACGTGCTCTAGAAGGTGTAAGTCAACTACCCTGGCCAGCAAGATCTCTGGATCTGTCCCCCATTGAGCATGTTTGGGACGGGATGAAGCGTCGTCTCACGTGGTCTGCACGTCCAGCAGGAACGCTGGTCCAACTGAGGTGCCAGGTGGAAATGGCATGGCAAGCCGTTCCACAGGACTACATCCAGCATCTCTACGATTGTCTCCATGGGAGAATAGCAGCCTGCATTGCTGCGAAAGGTGGATATACACTGTACTAGTGCCGACATTGTGCATGCTCTGTTGCCTGTGTCTATGTGCCTGTGGTTCTGTCAGTGTGATCATGTGATGTATCTGACTCCAGGAATGTGTCAATAAAGTTTCCCCTTCCTGGGACAATGAATTCACGGTGTTCTTATTTCAATTTCCAGGAGTGTAGTAGAAGCAGTTTCTGTAGTAGACCTGTTGATTATTCTAAGTGTTCCACAAATAAATGGAAGTCTTTGGGCCATGGGGGGCAGCCACGTGGTCTGATGTTACTTAACACAGCTACCCCTGTCGGAGATTCAAGTCCTCCCTCAGGAATACACTAAGCAGATTCAGAAGGATGTAGGTTGCAGTAAGTACTGGGAGATGAAGCAGCTTGTACAGGATAGAGTAGCATGGAGAGCTGCATCAAACCAGTCTCAGGACTGAAGACAACAAAACGACTAACTTAAATTTCAGTGGTTTAGGTTTTGCCAGTATATGCCTGGCAGTTAGTGTGATGTTCTTCTCTGTTTCATGCAAGAAACTACTAACATAAAAATTGGAAAACCTCTCGAGGCTGGTGAAAAATTAAGGCTTTTACTCCATGCTGGCACAGAGCCATTTTCCATATCTGGGGTGGAGATATTAACAGATATTGTATTTGCCTTATTATTTTCCACATCAGTACCTCTGCGAAGTGAGAAGTCAAACTTGTTACTTTGTAAAGACGTTGTCTTTTGCATAGTAGCAGGCTATTGTGCTGTCCATGGGGGCAGTCTTTTGATGTTGACAGTAAGAAACAATGCTTGTAGGGATGTGGGAGCAAAAGTTTCAAATGTGAGAGTACCCTCATGCCACCTGACGTCGTTCTGTCCCACAATGAGTCAGAGCCGCTATTATCTGCCTAATTCGACTTCTGCTCACACATCATTTTGGTCCTCTCTGATTGGAGGCAGAAGCTGCAATTGTGGCTTTATAAGTAGAAGATTGTGACAGTCCCAGCAGTCAGTAGTTTAACTCCTGATGACAATGGCAATAATAGCAGTTGAAAGCTCATGAATTTTATTTGATTTGATGCTGTTAGAAAACCAAGAAGGAATGGTGCCACAAAAGTCTTTGAGCACACTTATGTTTCCTCTGCAGTGAGCGGACAATGCACACTGTGAGACTACTGGAATAACTGTGAAAAAAGAAATCACATCTGCTGAACTCTTTAGCATATTCCTCACTTTGTTGCAGTTAAGTAACACATCCAAACTGCCTCAGTGGACAGGATTTTGAAAAGGACAAGCCATACCATTGAGAGACAGTGGTCCGGCAGGCAAGGTATGAGCTTGATCCATGTACCAGAAAGCTGTTTGATTTTCATCAATTTCTATCATCAGCTTTGCAGCCATTCAATTGGGAGTGGGTTGACATAGTGACAGCAGCTCAACTGTGCGCCAATTTGTGCAAGACAGCAAGAAAACATACAAGCAAGTTTGACCACGTAACTCACAGAGAAAATGACATGAAGAATACTAAGTTCCACAGAATAGCTGTTAATCTCTGCAGTCCATAACTAGTTGACAACTCTGGGTAAAGGCCTTAATGTTTCACCAGTCACACAATATCTGTCAGTTTTTGGTATTGTTAGTGGAAATGAACGGTGCATCTGGCATCTGTTGCATGACACAGCGGAGGATGTCTCACTAGTTGCCAGCCCTATACTGGTTTAAGCTAGCCCACCAAAAACCAGTGTTAACTTAGCAGATTGTCGTGACTTGTCCTTATTGCATGAGAGTGATTACTTGGTTGTCTTGGTAGCAAACAGAGGAAATGCCAGTGTGTTTCTGAGCACTGAACCTGAAGGTGCTATATTTATTAGAAGATGATGCGTACCAGGAATTTAGTCACAATCTGACACATGCCTTATTCACGAATACAGGGAAGTTATTAAAGGACTATGGAATACGAGACTAAGTGGTGAAGAAATTAATGCCTTGTGCTGTCAGACCTCCCTGGGCCTATGGATTGCCGAAGATACATAAGGGAAAGGTCCCCCTTAGCCACATTGTTAGTGCAATTAGCTTTGCCCCTATAGACTGACAAAACATCTCACAGGAATATAATTAAAAAAAACTAGAACATTTTGAACACCCATGTTCTAAACTACCAGACATTTGTTGAAACACACAAGAAAATGAAAACAGAACTAAATGACATAATAATTGGTCAGGACATTGTGTCACTTTTTATGAGAGTTCCAGTACAAGACATGCTGGATCTTTCAGTTCAACTGTTTCCATTTGGAATCCTCAAGTTGTTTTGTTATGTTCTCACAACAACACTTCTAATGCCATGATGAATATTATGAAATAATGGAAGGCACAGTGATGGACTCACCACTGCCCCTTGCAGTCGCAAATTTCTTCATGGATCATTTTGGGGAGCAGGCTCCAAATTCTACAGTGTTGTGTCCATCTTGCTTCCTTAGGTATGCTTATGATACCTTCCTGATATGGCACCATGGTGGAAATACATGGCAGCAGTTAATGGGTAAAACAAACAGTGTTCATCCCAACATTAAATTTGCCATCGAAATGGAGCAAGATGGCAAGCTACTATTCTTGGATGTTTTTATTGGGCAGTAGGTAGGAGATTGGCTCGGTCATTCAGTGTACAGGGAACCAAAGCACACTGATCTTTATTTAAACACTGATAATATTCACCATCTTGTACACTAGAAAATGGTCCTGAAAACGTTAATGCACACAGCAAAATTTATTTACGATGACAACCACCTACAGTCTGAATTGTAGCACGTGAGGCACATGTTCAGAGGGGATGGTTATAGCAAGAGACACACTGCAATTGCTTTCAGATGTCACCACAGATGGACACGTTGTGACTTGGCAGAAGAAGCCAAGCTAGTGGCTTTCCTTACATACTGTGAGCCAATGAGCAGCAAGTTACTGCAGAGACATGGATTGAGGCGAGTGCTTTGGCCCATCCCTAAAATACAACATCTGCTGTGCCTTGTTAAAGAGAACATAGCTCTTCATGTGCCAGTTGTACATGGTGTCCCTTGTGAGTGTGGCAGGATCTTTGTAGGTCAAACTATTTGCACAGTTTACGGTGTTGAACTGGGCACAAGAGACATATTAAATAGAGGGAGTTGGACAAGTCAGCCATATCTGAGCACTGTCTGGAAAGTGGACAGAAAATAAAGTATGATAATATGAAAGTTTTGGCTAATGTGTCAACATACTTCGATTCCATTATAACATGGGTGACTGAGATTAGATTGAACAACAACAATTTCAACAGAGACCAGGGGTACACTGACTAGGGCATAGGTAGATGCTTTCAATGTCAAAAGTAAGCTACAGTGGGTGACTATTACTTATAGGGAAGTTGGGAACAGCAGTTTTGAATGTGGAGGTTGGGAACAGCAGTTTCAAATGTGGCACTGGCCCCTCGTGCCATCTGACATCATTTGGTCCCATATCTGGCTGGAGATGCTATGGGCTATCCAACTCACCTTCAGTGCATGTGTCATTTCTGCTCTCTCTGATTAGTGCCAGTTACTGTAATCATGGCTATATAATTGGAAAAATGTGCCAAGCCCAGCTGTCAATAGTTTTACTCCTGGCAACAATGACAGAGATAATAATTGAACACTAGTCAATTTTTGTTTTAGTTGAATCAGCTTGAAAGCCGAGAATATTTTATTCATAGGTTTGCTCAACATATTTTCCTCTGAGCAACAACAAACAGACTCTTGCTGTGACAATGTCC
This sequence comes from Schistocerca gregaria, assembly GCF_023897955.1. Lineage (NCBI taxonomy): Eukaryota > Metazoa > Arthropoda > Insecta > Orthoptera > Acrididae > Schistocerca > Schistocerca gregaria. The sequence continues at coordinate 125,413,586 of NC_064920.1, read as the reverse complement.
TCAAGATCATGTTGTGAAGTGGCTCTGCGCCTGAGTGGGCTAAGCAGCTGCCACCAGCCATCATATACTATGATGGCAGAGTGCGCTCGTGATACCAAGCCACTGGAGGTGTGACAAAGCTGGCATACATCACTGGGTTTACCAGATGCTGTACAGCTGCAATCAGCATTCAACAAAAAGTTGCAATTCCATGGCACCTATGATATGCAGTATAGTGGTATTGATACTTGATACAAAAAATGCTACAACAGAACCAAGACTGTCTTCAGACAAGCTGATCCTCAACACACAGAGCTCATAGTTGACAATATGTCTCCTGGAAGCACACAGTTCACACTGATCTCATTTAATGTCAGTTATGACAAGAAGTCCAAATTTTACAGCAGTGGTACAGATTAGTAGTCTTCAGTTACTCTTCCTTAAATATCATAGTTCTTCACTTTTTCACACTGTAGTGTATGTTGTTATTACCTCTCCTCCCTATTTCTCAGTTATAAACATCAGCATGCTGCCACCCTGAAAAGGTTTTTAGTTTCCTGTGCTGACTGATAGTATATTTATGTTTGCATTTCTTATGGTATTGATCTTTTTTGCTGTGAGCATTATAGTGTTGTTGTCTAATATGACTGTGTTTTTATTTTTCACTCTCTTACCTCCTCCTTACCCTTTTCCCACACTTGCTATGGTTATTCAAGGAGATGACAGCAGAAGGGATGGACGGGCAAGCATGGCCAAAAATGTATGGCAGAATAGAATAGAAGAAACTCTCCTTAGGCGAGGGTGGTTGGAACCATGTCTACAGACAGAGAGATGGAAATCCTTTGTGTCCTCTACATGGTGAGTGATAGCCTGCTGTTATTGTTATGATGATGTGCTGTTTTATGCATCATATCTCAGTGATATTGTTGTATCAAGGGATGTCTTGGATGAATTTGTATGCTGAGTTTATTCTTAGGTTTTTATGTGTATGAATGTCAAGTAAATTATTCAGCATTTCTTTATTAATATATAACTGTTCTTATGATAAGGAACCTTGTGCAGTAATCTCTCATTTTCAATCATTATTCAGCGAGCCATTTTTGTGTTGCAGATGTATTGTGAAGTAAATCTATATTTGATGTTCACAGTAAACATTTATTTTGGATGACTACTGATAAACTGATATGTGTGGCAAATTAGTGAGTTGGTGTTTGAACTTTTATTCTGTTATGATGTGTCAGTACACCCTGTGTTTTTAATTCACCAATGTATCTTACAGTGATTTGTTCTATTACTTGCCATGTTTATTGCAGTTCCATTTTATTTCTATGATTAATAGTTTTGTGCAATTTGAAGCAAATTATTAGCAATTCAGTCTATCTCTTGCATTTGCAAATGTCAAATAAACTCATTTTCTGATTAGACTTTCTACTTTTAATGTGTTTGCTATCAGGTAATGTCTGTGGTTTGGTACGTTGCAGTAAGTGTCATATACCTTCCATTAAAGTTCCCTCATGAATGTCCACATATTTGTATTTCTTTTTAGGATGATTTTTGTTTGCAAGTAAAGACACGAGCTCTGATACCAACTTGGTGTACAGATGAGGGATTATTTTATTTATTTAATCTTGTCCAAGCCATAGACAGCCCACATATTACATATACACACAAATACAAATACAATACACATATGTATAAATAAAACAAACCCAAAATGGGGAGTCACATTACAATGTAAAGACATAGTATATATATAAGTGTTCTATATCATACAACTACATTTATATTCATTACAGGCATGATCAGTGGGTTGCTGTATCATTGGTTCCCATGCCAACTCCACAATACAGGCCAGATAGTATGTCAACATGGCAGTCAAGCAAAACCCACCAGTCAGTTTACGAGTTAGATTCTGCTGGACTCCATCTGAAGGAGCAGCACCAGCCTCTTCTCCAAACCACTGCATTGCCACAGCTGATGCTACATGCAGAGCACAACAGTGCTCACGTGACCACCTGGCCACAGAGCTGCCAGATCCAAGTGCAATACCAACCATGTAGGATCACCAAGCACCATAGTGAGCACCCAGCAGTCACAAAGGTATCTACTACCATATATTCCCTAAGAAAACTGACACCTTTTTGTAACATTACTACTCTGAGGCAAATACATTTTGCATTATTTGAGTCCCATCTAAGCTATGGCATAGAGATATGGGGATCCAGCAGTAAAGGTAATATGAAAAGTGTACTTATCCTACAAAAGAAGGCACTTAGAATTATGGGAAAGAAATGTGCCAGGGAGGCCTGTAGAAATTTGTTTACAGAATTTAAAATACTAACTGTTCATACCCTGTATGTACTTAAGATAATCATTATGGCAGTGAACAGTAACAAAACACATAATAAAGAAATACACGGTCACAGCACCAGAGACCCCACAACATCTCTCATAGAACAACATTTTATGAGAAAAGCCCTCACTATGTAGGCATAAAACTATTGAATTGCTTCCAACCTATTATCTCCAAATTGCCCATTACAGAACTAAAAAAGAAATTAAAATTAAGGCTCCTAAACAGTCATGTGTATTGAATAGATGAGCTTTTAGATTTAGTACACTCTTGTGATGGAAGACCATCTATCTAAAAATATATGAATCTCCGATCTTAGAATGTGTCAAAAACTGTAAATATTTGATCTCAGATCTGAATACTGTGTCACAACCTGTAAATTCCTTAATCTATGTATTACAAAGCAAATTGTTTTTATTAATAGTCCATATGTGTAACATTGTTCTCTCTACTAAATTTAGAAGAAGTTGTCTAGATAATAATGTCAGGCAATAATATGTAACACTAGTAAATAAGGCCCTGACTTATTCACGAGACTGGAAAAAAAAGTTTTTTTATAATCAGTTGATGTGAGATTGAAATAAATAAATAAATAAAAATAAGGAAATAATTAAATAGGTTTGATGATAAAAGTCATTCGTTTTCTGTTCACGAAAATGTTAAACGTAATCGCTTGTAGTGCTGGAATTGTTACAGCCATTTGATGTCTATTCTGTTTTGTACTTTTTATAGATGTTGTAGTTGTTGGAACACTAATTCAATTAATAAAATAATTCAAAAATAGAAATAATTCGTATTGCCCATATAATGTATTAAACATTTATTTAATTTATTTACCTTCACATATTCCTCCTTCATAGTTTTATAAGCCTCTTCACACATTTCTGGAATTATTTTGGTTAATGTGCAATGTGATATTCAGGTGCTGTATTGTAAACTAGAGTAGCTCTCTTGTGTTTCAAGAAAATCCAGTGTCACATTTTGCCTGTCTTCTGCAGTTACAGCATTTCACAAGACTGTATTCCGTTTTGTAACATAAGCAAATACTGAAATATGCTCTCATCCATTCATAGGTAACTCACATATAAGACTTGAAGTTCTCCAATTGCAGCTCTCATAACAAATTTTGGTGTGTGCTTCAACTATCTCGATGTAATAGCTATGGCTTCATCCAAGTATGTTTCCTTTACTGAATTAACATACACTCCTGGAAATGGAAAAACGAACACATTGACACCGGTGTGTCAGACCCACTATACTTGCTCCGGACACTGCGAGAGGGCTGTACAAACAATGATCACACGCACGGCACAGCGGACACACCAGGAACCGCGGTGTTGGCCGTCGAATGGCGCTAGCTGCGCAGCATTTGTGCAACGCCGCCGTCAGTGTCAGCCAGTTTGCCGTGGCATACGGAGCTCCATCGCACTCTTTAACAGTGGTAGCATGTCGCGACAGCGTGGACGTGAACCGTATGTGCAGTTGACGGACTTTGAGCGAGGGCGTATAGTGGGCATGCGGGAGGCCGGGTGGACGTACCGCTGAATTGCTCAACACGTGGGGCGTGAGGTCTCCACAGTACATCGATGTTGTTGCCAGTGGTCGGCGGAAAGTGCACGTGCCCGTCGACCTGGGACCGGACCGCAGCGACGCACGGATGCACGCCAAGACCGTAGGATCCTACGCAGTGCCGTAGGGGACCGCACCGCCACTTCCCAGCAAATTAGGGACAATGTTGCTCCTGGGGTATCGACGAGGACCATTCGCAACCATCTCCATAAAGCTGGGCTACGGTCCCACACACCGTTAGGCCGTCTTCCGCTCACGCCCCAACATCGTGCAGCCCACCTCCAGTGGTGTCGCGACAGGCGTGAATGGAGGGACGAATGGAGACGTGTATGTCCTCAGCGATGAGAGTCGCTTCTGACTTGGTGCCAGTGATGGTCGTATGCGTGTTCGGCGCCGTGCAGGTGAGTGCCGCAATCAGGACTGCATACAACCGAGGCACACAGGGCCAACACCCAGCATCATGGTGTGGGGAGCGATCTCCTACACTGGCCGTACACCTCTGGTGATCATCGAGGGGACACTGAATAGTGCACAGTACATCCAAACCGTCATCGAACCCATTGTTCTACCATTCCTAGACCGGCAAGGGAACTTGCTGTTCCAACAGGACAATGCACGTCCGCATGTATCCCGTGCCACCCAACGTGCTCTAGAAGGTGTAAGTCAACTACCCTGGCCAGCAAGATCTCCGGATCTGTCCCCCATTGAGCATGTTTGGGACTGGATGAAGCGTCGCCTCACGCGGTCTGCACTTCCAGCACGAACGCTGGTCCAACTGAGGCGCCAGGTGGAAATGGCATGGCAAGCCGTTCCACAGGACTACATCCAGCATCTCTACGATCGTCTCCATGGGAGAATAGCAGTCTGCATTGCTGCGAAAGGTGGATATACACTGTAGTAGTGCCGACATTGTGCATGCTCTGTTGCCTGTGTCTATGTGCCTGTGGTTCTGTCAGTGTGATCATGTGATGTATCTGACCCCAGGAATGTGTCAATAAAGTTTCCCCTTCCTGGGTCAATGAATTCACGGTGTTCGTATTTCAATTTCCAGGAGTGTAGAAACAGGAAGCCACATTAAAGGAATTAGAAAAGGAGATAATTGAATTGCAAAAACCTCAAGAGCTGATTTCCTGGATCTATGGAGTAGCTACCAACAGACATGAACAAGATCCATGATTGGCTGTAATCCCTAGGTGACATGGTAGACAAACTTTTATACTGAGTGATGGATTTGCCTTTAGATCAAAGAAAATGATATAAGGATAGTTAACCATACCCAAGTGGCAGGAGCAGGCATAGATGCTTGGGCAAAGTCTAAGGAAGATACATCTCACAATTTATGAAAGAGCAAATCCAGACTACTGTTAGTAATCTGATGACAAAGTGCCCTCCGATAGTGGGCTAAGGAAGGAATTACTCATGATCTAGGAACAAACACAATGAAATTTTTTTCAGTGGAGGAAAAAAATAAGTGAATCAGTCAAAAACATGAAAAAACAGTTAATAGATGTCTGAGGGACAGTGCAGGATCAGACTATAACAGCCTGAAAGTGTGTCAGTCCATTTAATATAATTCACCTTCTGCACACGGCGCACTGCTGGTGACAACAGTACACACAACAGTAATGATAGAAGGAAAGATGCTTAAGCATAGAAATGTTCAAATATATTCATCGGGTAAGAGACGGTATATCCTGTGCCATTCACTTTACAGGTGTGTTACCCCTGTCATCAATCAGGCCACAAAATATAATTTGTGTAAGCAAATGTATACATGTGACAGGCCCATATGAGTAACTGAAATCAATGATTCATGTGAAATATACCCCAAGGTGACAAAAGTCATTGGATAGTGATATGCACATATACAGATGGTGGTAGTATCATGTACATGTGGTATAAAAGTGCAGTGCATTGGCAGAGCTGTCATTTGTACTCAGCTCCATGATGTGAAAAGGTGTCCAACATGATTATGGCCCGTGATGAGAATTAATAGACATTGAACATGGAGTGATAGTTCAAACCTGATGGCATGGGACATTCCATTTCTGAAATCATTAGTGTGTTTAATATTCTGAGATCCTCAGTGTCAAGAGTGTCAAGAGTGCCTTTGCAAAAAGCTTGACATTACCTGTTGGGCTTATGACCCTATTAGTCAAGTGGGACACTGTTTGCTGGTCATATGAGCTCCAATTTTAGTTGGGGAGAGTTGATGGCAGATTGCAGGGGTGGCACATACGTCACAAGGTCATGGATCCAATCTGTGAACAAGGCACTGTGCAAGGTGGTGCTGGTTCCATATTGGTGGTGTCTGTGTTTATTTGGAATGGACTAGGTTTTACTCCAGCTGAATTGATCATTGACTTGAAATCATTATGTTCAACTACTTGGAGACCATTTGCAGCCAGCCATTGACTCTAGGTCCCCAAACAACAATATAAATTTTGTGGACAACAACGCACCATGTCAGTGGGCCACAGTTGTTCACATTTCATTTTAAGAACATTTTGGACAACTTGAGTGAATGCTATGGCCACCCAGATTGACCACCATGAATTCCACTAAATATTTATGGGACGGAATCAAGAGGTCAGTTCATGCAAAAAATCCTGCACTGGCACCACTTTCACATTTATGGATGGCTATAGAGGCATTATGGCTCATTATTTCTGTAGGGGATTTCCAATGGCTTGTTAAGTCCATGTCATATTGAGTTCATGGACTACACCAGGTAAATTGGGGTCAGACATAATTTTAGGAGATATCCTATGACTTTGGCACCTCAGTGTGCAAGGATTCTGAAAAGGGTTTTCTTGTCAAATTGTCGTCCAGTAATACTACAGAAGAAGGTTTTTACTCCGAGCTTTTCTCTTTTCAAAAGGGGAGGTTGTGCTGATACTTCAAATAATAACATAATAAGGCATGCTACCATTTTGGGTAGAAATATTTCAACGATCTTGAAGCAAAAAATGCCTGCTGAAATTAGAGAGAAACTTATCCTAACTGGAAGAATTTAAGGGTGTATTGGGTTCCATGGACATAACTGAAGGAGGCATTTAAGTTGCAACCAGAACCCAGAGGTTATTATTCACAGAGTCCTGGTACAATCAATGGTTGTGTCGGAGCACTACCACATGAACTGTATGTGGGAATCCCCAACAAAATAACAAACTGAACAGTTATCTAAACAACAACAAATGATATGGTACTGGGAATTGTTACATATTAACGGAAACAAACCTAGGTGATATGAAATGAGATATGTCCTGGCCATGCAGCTAGTAATAATATTGGAGTAACAGACATCTGCAAACACCAGTGAATTATGACTGGAGATCTCAGTCACCAGTGATTACCAAAGTCATTGATGATGTCAGTCACTCTACTGAACAATATCTGGTAAACTGTCTCCAACAACGTCAAGCCCTGGAAAATTGATCATGAGATAAGAGAGGGCCTGTGATAGAGCTGCAAAATTCTTTCATTATACTAATGGAGCTGGCATGAGGAAGGAGCTCTTATATGATTGATTCAATGTAACCAGGAATAGCTGCTGTTACTACAGTCTGCAATTTGCATCAGTATTGAGGACGTTCCAGCAACTATTGTTCTAGACTCAGGAGCATTTGTCAGTGTGATTTCAAGCAGTTCTTTCAATAAAGTATCCACAAAACCAAGTTGTGTGGCATTCCTGTAGAGAACAGCAATATTATTGCACATGATCTGCTAATGTTTGAATGATGGAGAAGTTACCAAAACTAGAAAATGTAGCAGAGCCATGAACCATTCTTGTTGCTGAAGACTTGATTGTTGATTATATTCTGAGCCTTGTGTTTATCCATGAGGACACAAAATTGACTTCTCTATAGGCAAGGTCTCCTCTCTGACTCATAGTGAAAGAGCTAAAGTTGAGCTGCTGTGGAGTGACGGTAGCCCCAGACAGTAGTGCCAAGTTTTCCAGATTAAAGTCATTGTAAAGGAACATTGCAGCACAAGAGTTTTTCTGAACCTATTGAACACATAACTTGGAAGTCACATCACAAGTATAAAAAATAAATAAATAAATAAATAAATAAATTAGAAGAGCCAGGAAACCCAACCAGCAAGCAAAGACAGCAGAAGTCTGACCTTTTGGATCAATTTGGGGAGATACGTGAACAGAAACCTGGTATAATCCAAGGAAATATTTCATCTTAATGAACTTACACCCACAGCCTTGTACAGTAGTTTCTGTCTTATCGCTCAGTCTCAGTGGAAAGCAATAGACGAAGAAATCAAAAGGATGTTTCAAGAACTTAACAGGTTTATAAGGAAGTATTGTAACCATCAACAAACACTAAGGATTGACTATATAAAATCATTTGAAGAAATAGTGAATCTGCTGTCTTGTCAACACACTACATTACAGCAGAGCTAATGTTTCACAGGAGGTTCAAGAATACATGGGTGGACGAGATTCCACAGGTTCCCAATGACAGAGACTAGTGGGAAGAAAGGGTTCAGAATGCTTTGATCAGTTCAACAGAAAAAGTGTTCATAAGAAAGCACAACTGTGACAAGAAAATGGTAAAAATGCTAAGGTATCTAATGGCACAGAAAGTATTATTAAGAAGCCATCCAACTATTGAACAAAAGAAATGAAAAGTGGTAGTTGTTTTTTATGGTACCTTTTGTCATTATAAGGGTTACAAATCTAGGTGCATATCTATTAGGGTACCCAAGTAATCATAAAATTAAAGAACTTTATCCTCATCAAGGTTCACTGTAATATTGTTCTTTGTGGAATTAGTGTGCATCATTTTCGGAACTGAGAGTCAATTGGAATGTTTGAACTGAATATTTATGTTGGTGTAATGCAGAAATTAGAATCTTTTTGTTTTACAACATGTTTTGAATTTAGACATAAGATATGTATTTAGTTTTGGTACTTTGTGACATGTATTTGTATGTTGTTGTGTGTAGTAGGTAAGTATTATCTTGCGTAAGATGCAGGAGCTCATGAATTATTCTTGAATTTTAATTAGTCATATTATGAGAATACTCAAGATCATTTTTGTTAGAAATAAGATCTGCTTACAAATGAACCATATCATTACAAAATAATGTAAGAAAAGCTTTATGTTTATGTAGATTGAATGATTCTCACCTGCCAGTCTTAAGATCATTATTTCCTACATTTGCATCTACATGATTATTCTTTAATTCATAATTAAGTGCTTAGCAGAGGGTTCATCAAACCACCTTCAAGCTATTTCTCCACTGTTCCACTTTCAGACAGTACACAGGAAAAATGAACATTTAACTCTTTGTTTACAAACTCTGATTTTTCTTATATTATTATGATGATCATTTCTCCCTTCCTATGTAGGTGCCATCACGCTGAGGAAAAAGTTGGCGATTGAAATTTCTTGAGAAGGTCCTACCACAACAATAAATACCTTTGTTGCAATAATTGCCACTCTAATTCATGTACCATATCACATGGTACTCTCTCCCTTATTTTTTGACAATACAAAACAAGCTGCCTTTCTTTGAACTTTTTTGATGTCCTCTGTCAGTTCTATCTCTTGAAGATCCCACACTGCACACCAGTACTCTGGAAGAGAATGGACAAGCATAGTGTAAGCAGTCTTGATTACTAGACTTCATGGATATTATAAGGGCCTGTGATGTTTGTCTACTTTATTTCTTCGTTGATAGTCCTCTACATTGATGTACTGCATTGTTGTACTCACTGAAAAATGGGGGGGGGGGGGGGGGGGTGGAAGTTCAATACTGACACTGTGAATGATGTAGTTGACAGTTGCAGAATTCACAAACCTGGTAATTTGCTACTGTGTTTTTGAATAGAGCCAAATAAATACTGTAAGAAGTCTAGAAGTTCCTCTTCCAAATGTTTGTAATTAGTACAGAATTTACATTTGTTTATAAATCAACAACAGAATCTAAGTTGCAAAAAAATTTCTGATTTCAACCTATAATGATCTGTAGCAAAAGATAATAACCAGGAAATATCAAAATAAAATACGTACTTAATTACTTACACAAAACTAAGCACAAAAATGGAACTGGTGCTATATTCCTTAAGACTGAGGGCCGACCTTTCCTTTTAGGAAAATTCAGATTATACCCATGCATATTAATGGTAATTAAGCAAGAATGAAAATAAAATGAATTTAAGGAGGCAGGTGGTGGAACAAGGAAGGAAGTAAAGGAACCCCAGCCTGCTTTGTCATAAGCTGTGCCTATAAATTCTAGTCTTTGCTTCACTTTCCCCACAACATTTTCTGTGTAATCATTCCAGTTAAAACTACATGTAATTGTGATTCCCAAGTATTTAATTGAATTGACAGCCTTTAGATTTCTGCAATTTATCCTGTAACCAAAGTTTAGCAGACTCCTTTTACTACTCATGTGGATGACTTCACGCTTTTCACTATTTAGAGGCTGTAAATTGCTGCTTTTTTTATCCTACAGATATCCTGTCAAAATTACTTTGCAGTTTGTTTTGATAATTTGATAACTGTACGGGATATTAAATGACAGAATCATCTGCAAAATATCTAAGGGGTTTGCTCAGATCACCTCCTAAGCAGTTTATGTATATTAGAAACAGCAGAGGGCATATAACACTTCCTTGGGGAATGTCACATATTACAACTATTTTACTTGGCGACTTTCTATCAGTTACAATTATCTGTAACCTTTCTAAAAGGGTATCATGTATCTTGTCACACAACTGAGACAATACTTCACAGGCACACAATTTGATTAGAAGTTGCATATAATAAATGGTGTCAAAACCTTTATGGCAATATGAAAATATAAACCTATGGCTCTAATTGGAAGTTTATTTGAATCATGATAATTATTGGTTTACAAGTTTAGATTGTGTTTAAAGCTGCAGTGAGCTTGGTACAGGTGGGATTCGTCACAGTGGTTGGTCTGATGTGTTCTACTCTCTTAAGTGTGATCCTTCTTCAGAGGTGCATATTTGGCATCTGAATATTGATCTTGGGAGTGTTGCATAATATATTTTCCATTAAATAAGACTGAAATACTTCCTCCACATATCAGCTCATTAGACTCAATTTGTGAGAATTTGATGTGGTACTGTTCAAATATTGTAGTTGGCATGATTCATAGAACTTTTATGTGAGAGGTTTATCTAAATATGTGGGACAATTAACATGAAGAGAAAATATTGCTCATTTTTTTAAAGATAAAGTGGGCATAGAACCATGAGCACATGTGAGTAAATGGTCATGAAAAAAAGGAAACAGTCAGTGTGCACAAACTGTATCAAATCACAGCTGATCACTCATGAATGCAACTGGAAAATTGGCCTGCAAGGACTATTGTTGTCACTGAAGTGAAGCTAGTGCTTATAATGACCTTGTTTCGTTTGAAGGATTTGCGGAATGAACCACAGACATTCTTTGACTGTGCTGTAGGGCATTAACCAGTTCACCAATTAAACTACAGTTTTAAGTGATGGTTTAATGGCAACTAAAGGAAAATTTGCTATTGCATAATGATCAAGCTTGTAACTAAACCTTTTCCAAATCCAATGAATTCAGTGCAGCTGATAACTTAAAATTAAACAGATATTATGCTGCCCTAAATATCATTTATGAATTAATGGATTCCCTTATAGTTATTCATATCAATTAAGTTTTCCTCATTTATATTCAACTGTCATCTATTCACATGCCATAGGTGCTGGCATAGTGTAGTGAGCATCCAATCAGCATCATTCTACCATCCTATCCATCAACCCTGTTACCTGCCCATCCACCACCCTGGATGATATCAAGAATGGCTTCAATGCCCATCACCCAAAATTTGTCACAATTTTCCTTCAGTTTTCTTAGTGTCATAGTGGTGTCATTGCATTTGATTAATATTGTTTCCTTTTTTGGTAGAATTTTGATGTGGTACCTAAAAATTGACCTAAGAAACTTTTTCAAAAAGTTCATATTGAAAAATTTTATGTAGCCTAGATATGAAATCCCCAAACCACCTTCCCTACCCTCTGGCTCCTACACTTGTAACTGTCCCCAGTGTAAAACCTGTCCCATTCACACTCCCACCACCACCTACTCCAGTCCTGTAACCCGGAAGGTGTACACGATCAAAGGCAGAGCCACGTGTGAAAGCACCCACGTGATTTACCAACTGACCTGCTTACACTGTGAAGCTTTCTATGTCAGAATGACCAGCAAAAAACTGTCCATTTGCATGAACATCCACAGGCAGACAGTGTTTGTTGGTAATGATGATCACCCTGTGGCTAAACATGCCTTGGTGCACGGCCAGCACATCTTGGCACAGTGTTACACCGTCCGGGTTATCTGGATACTTCCCACTAACATCAACCTATCAGAACTCTGGAGATGGGAACTTGCCTTCAATATATCCTCTCTTCCCATTACCCACCAGGCCTCAACCTCCACTAATTTCAAGGTGCCACTGCTCATACCTCACATGTCATTCACCAACATCTTTGCCTCTGTACTTCCACCTCGACTGACATCTCTGCCCAAACTCTTTGCATCTACATCTACATCTACATGACTACTCTGCAATTCACATTTAAGTGCTTGGCAGAGGGTTCATCGAACCACAATCATACTATCTCTCTACTATTCCACTCCCGAACAGCGAGCGGGAAAAACGAACACCTAAACCTTTCTGTTCGAGCTCTGATTTCTCTTATTTTATTTTGATGATCATTCCTACCTATGTAGGTTGGGCTCAACAAAATATTTTCGCATTCGGAAGAGAAAGTTGGTGACTGAAATTTCGTAAAAAGGTCTCGCCGCGACGAAAAACGTCAATGCTGTAATGACTTCCATCCCAACTCGTGTATCATATCTGCCACACTCTCTCCCCTATAACGCGATAATACAAAACGAGCTGCCCTTCTTTGCACCCTCTCGATGTCCTCCGTCAATCCCACCTGGTAAGGATCCCACACCGCGCAGCAATATTCTAACAGAGGACGAACGAGTGTAGTGTAAGCTGTCTCTTTAGTGGACTTGTTGCATCTTCTAAGTGTCCTGCCAATGAAACGCAACCTTTGGCTCGCCTTCCCGACAATATTATCTATGTGGTCCTTCCAACTGCCTTTACATATGTCTCCTTCTGTCTGTATATGTGCAGTCGGATATGTGTGTGTGTACGAGTGTATACATTTCTGTCTGCTTGTGTCTGTGTATGTGCGGATGGTTATATGTGTGTGTGTGTGTGTACACCTGTCCTTTTTTGCCCCTAGGGTAAGTCTTTCCACTCCCGGGATTGTGAAAGCTAGAAATTTTCTCTGTGTGTTTGTGTGTTTTATTTATTGTGCCTGTCTTTCCCGCCGCTTTCCCGATTGGTAAGTCTTGGAATCTTTGTTTTTAATATATATATATATATATATATATATATATATATATATATATATATATATATATATATATATATATATATATATATATATAGGGAGAGGGAGAGAGAGAGAGAGAGAGAGAGAGAGAGAGAGAGAGAGAGAGAGAGAGAGAGAGAGTAAAGATGTTACTCACCAAATGAAAGCATTGGTATGTTGACAGGAGACAATAAAAAACATACAAACACACACACAAATTTCAAGCTTTCGCAACCCAAGGTTGCTTTGTCAGGAAAGAGGGAAGGAGATGGGAAGAAGAAAGGATGTGGGTTTTAAGGGAGATGGTAAGGAGTCATTCCAATCTCGGGAGCAGAAAGACTTACCTTAGGGGGAAAAAGTGACAGGTATACACTTCACAAACACACACCTATCCACCCGCACAATTACAGACACAAGCAGACATTGTACCTATCTCGATTCAACATCTACTCTATACAGTCAGTAGCAACACATAATACTGTCATTTGATTACGCAAATACTTTATTATGAACCATGATTGATCTAACTTTGCTGACAGCTTACAGGAAAGCTAATCCAAAGTAGCATAGGTTGCTAATGAGTAGAAAAAAATGTGCTAATTGTCTAACCTTTGTCAATTTTGGGACCTTTTAGGTAGCATGTCTGTACCAGCTGGTAATAAAGAATAGTGCGTAATTAATTACCTGCCCATGTGATCTTAAGCAGTCAGCAATTTACATTGAACAAAATAACATGAAGCCATAACCTACATATAATTTTAATTTATTGTCAGTCTACATGAACAAATTGTATAAATATTTCACAGTCAAACAAACAATTTAATACTGAAATTAATGCACACAGTTTATCTTGCTCTACTGAGGAGAGGTATCGATGTTGGTTGGTGAGGCCTAGCATGAAGTCGGCATTCCAAACCATCTCAAAGGTGTTCTATAGGTTTCAGGTCAGGACTTTGTGCAGGTCAGTCCATTATAGGTATGTTATTGTCGTGTAACCACTCTGCCACAAGCCAAGCATTATGAACAGGTGCCAACCCCGAATTGTTCTTCAACAGTGGGAAGCAAGAAGGTGCTTATAACATCAATGTAGGTCTGTGCTGTGATAGTGCCACACAAAACAACAAAGGCTGCAAACACCCTCCACAAAAACCATGACCAAACTATAACACCACCGCTTCCAAATTTTACTGTTTGCACTGCACACACTGTCAGACGAAGTTCACCGGGCATTGACCATACACACACCCTGCCATCAGATCGCCACATTGTATATCATGATTCTTTACTCCACACAACGTTTTTCCACTGTTTAATTGTCCAATGTTAACATCAAAAAGTGAGGTGTCATTTGGTTTTTACCAGCGTGTTGTGTGGTTTATGAGCAGCCACTCGACCACGAAATCCAAGTTTTCTCACCTCCCGCGTAACTATTATAGTACTTGCTGTGGATCTAGATGCAGTTTGGAATTCCTGTGTGGTGGTCTGGATAGATGTCTGCCTATTACAGATTACAAGCCTCTTCAGCTGTCAGCTGTCTCTGTCAGTCAGCAGATGAGGGCGGCATGAACGCTTTTGTGCTGTATGTGCCCCTTCACGTTTCCACTTCACTATTGCATTGGAAACAGTGGATGTAGGGATGATTAGGAGTGTGGAAATTTTGCGTACAGACACCCAATCACCTGATCACATTCGAAGTCTGTGAGTTCCGCGGAGCACCCCACTCTACTCTCTCACGATGTCTAATGACTACTGAGGTCGCTGATACGGAGTACCTGTCAGTAAGTGGCAGCACAAAGCACCTAATGTGAAAAACATATGTTTTCAGTGGTGTCCGAATACTTCAGATCACATAGTGTAAATTTTACATGGAAAAATTTGTGAAATCTCAGGGAATTTTAGGGAATCTAATCAAATCTCAGGGAACTGAATTTTTAACATATCATTAAAACTGAATTTTATTGAGTTTTTTAAATCACAGATTTTCTGATAACTTTTCAAAGTTTATTCATTAAATGAATATCATTCCATCCAAATTACTGACATCTTATTTCTATTAAACTACTGCTGGCATATAGATCAGCTGAGAGGAATGAAAAGTAATCACTGTCACTTGTTGGCCCAACCACCACCACTACCACTTGCCCTTTTCACCAAGAATTTCCATTAAATTTATCATGAGTTTCTGGACACAATCCTGCTCATTGCACCTGGAATTCTCTGGCAATTTTTTTTACGAATTTGGGTAGCCACCCTGATGAACAATTGCATGAATTTTACAAATGTTCTGTAACTTCAGTTGGATTTGATGGGATGTATGCAGAACAGTAAACAATTTCACCATAGCAGTTAATTGACAAGGGTCAATAGCAGAAATATTAATGCCTTAACCTCCCAGCAATGAGTGACATTGTGTGTGCAGTCATCTCTTTATGAGAATATCTTTGGCTTCCCTCTGACAATCATGCCTCCATCCTGCTACCCTCCCTGTTTACCTTTTCCTGTTGCTTCATAACCTGGGTTGTGAGTAACTGAATCCACTATCCCTTCTTCCATTTCTTTCCCCTCTCTCTACCGTGACGAAGGAATGAAGTTCCGAAAGATAAGAATGTAAATTTTCTGTTCTGATTTGTGTATCTATTGGCTGTACTGGACTGAGGTAAGTACTGGCCAGCCCCTCTGTCTCTTTCTTAGTATTTGTTTCAAGTCTTTATATGAGATTTTCCATTAATCATTTAAATTAAATAATGATACATTTTAGGCAAGGTTTTGTGTTTTTTAATTTCACAGTAGCACTTGCAACCTATGTCCTCAATTATTTATTGGATGTATTCCGGTCTATATCTTCTTCTACAGCTTTTACACTCTACAGCTACCTCTGCTACCATGGAAGTTACTCCCTAACAATTTAATGTATGTCCTACCTTCATGTACCTACTTCTTTCCGTGAGTCTTTTCCATATATCCCATTCCTCAGTAATTCCGCAGAGAACCTCACCATTTGTTTCCTTATCTGTCTACCTAATCTTCTGTAGCAGCACATCTCTAATGTTTCAGTCCACTTCTGTTCTGATTTTCCTACATTCCATGTTTTTCTAAAATACAATGTTGAGCTCCAACATCCTCAGATATTTCTTCCTCGAATTAAGGCATATGTTTCATACTAGCAGACTTCTTCTGGTGTCCTAGGCACATACAAAAAATTCACCCCATCTGCTTTAAAAAGGGGTTTAAACACAAAATTGATAAGATTATGCACATATGAAGTGCATATTTCAAGAATCTGGAAGAATTACAGAATTTTATTAAATAAAACACTTAATTTCCATTTTTTTAACCTTCATTTTGTCTTGTACGGCATTGGCATTCAAGGCATACACATTTGTTCAGATGCGTGCTCTTTACAGCAGTACATCACTTTTCTAACCCAGTCTTCACCTGACATAACTACAGCACCACCTCAGCTTGAAAGCAGATTTCCACGGCCATCGTATCCAATCCTGCTACTGCTAAGTCCTTCAAAAAACAACTTAGCAATACACTTGTCGTTACTCAGTGTTAACATGGCCCTGAATGTATTTATCAGGTACTTTGACAAGGCTATGACTTCTTAAAATCATGCTCTGAAATGAGGTCCACTCTGTCCAACATTTTTTTCACCACACCTAGAATAGCTTCTCATCTCCCTCCCAGTTTCCGCATTATCCTTGGCAGATCTCATGCCCTTCTGCATGCATTTCCCTACTCTATGGCTCCTACCCTAGTGACTGTCCCCACTGTAGGACTACCATCACCTATACCTGCTCTGTAGATGACAAAAGGGAGAGCCACCTATTAAATGACCCATATCCTGTACCAGCTGTTACGTTAATACTGTTCAGTATTTTACTACCACAAAGTTATCAGTTTGGGTGAATTTTTATTGTCAGAGAGTATATACTGCCAACACAGTATCCTGTTGCAGAACTTGCTCTATAACATGACAGTCTTGACCTTGGTTACTGTGTCACCATTTGTGTCATCTTAATTGTTTCCCCAGACACAAGTTTTTCCAAGCCCTGGAGGCAGGAACTGGTATTACATCATGTCCTTGGTTCTCACTGCCATCCTGGCATTGAATTTTGTTAATTTTTTTGGTTTCAGCATTCATTGGTTCACTTCCTTTTCATTTTCTATATCTTTGGTTTCTGACTTGTCTATTCCCCCAAAACCCACAACCCATCTCCACCCTCCCCACTTCCTCCTCCTCCCATCTATCACATACTTATCTTTCTGCACTTATTAACTTGTGCACCATGTTGTGTCAGTAATGTCTGTATTGCATATTGCCCTATCTTCCACCTTTAAGTGCTCAGAGTTTCAAATCTTGACCAGTCCAATCCTCAGAATTCTATCTTTCCTTCTTATCCTATCCAGAACGTCTCCCTTGACCCAGGGTTTCTCTTCCAAACACTCCCCATTTTCTGAACATCACCAGTCCTTTCCCTTCATATCTTTTCCTGTCCCTTTAACCCTTCCCACCAAAAGTAGGATACACTGGCTCTGACAGCTTCAAAATTTCTGCACTTTATGACTGGTCACCTGCCACCACTTGGTGAGTAGATTTTTATGCATCCAATAAAATTATATTTTCATAAATTGATTATTTCCACTGTCTTAACTTGCAGCTGGAGTGCAGCCAAGATTTTACCTAGCACATAACATAATCTCATGAAGATTCTGATATTATTAAAGAAGCAGGCAAATTTCATAGCAAAAATATCAACATCATAAATAACAAAAACAGTTAAATTCAGTTCTTTTAAAATTCATAAGCTGTATTCTACTGTAGTTGAGATTTGAATTTACATGTTCCCTGAATATACTTTTGACTATTTCCAGGTGGTCATGTGCATTATAACTTCTAACCCTTTTAATATAGAATAAACCCCTCTGTATCCAAGCACTATTTGTTCCTTTTTATCTGTCCGCAGTTCTTTGTGTCCACGGCATTGTAGCTCAGTAAATTTATGATCTTCATATTATTCTTTCCCTTCTCTCGTTTAGGGTATTTTACTTTTGTTGTAGCAGTGATTGACATTCCAGGCAGGTACGAATCATGATTCTGATATTAGAGCTCCTGCTTTCAAGTTTTCACTCCCTCCCCCACCAAACATTCACCAAATTCCAAGTGGGAGACTATCTACCTTTGGATACTTATTTAACATAAGGGGAATCCATATTTTGCACATAAGATGGACACTGCATTATGCAGGGAAAATAAATTACATTTGGTTTTCCATAATCTTGCACAGTTGTGGAGACCATCCTTAAAATGGAATGTATTCCAGGTCAGACACTGATTTGCCTGTTGGTCTGCGGGAACGCCAGATGCTGCAACGTGGCAGGGAAGCAAGAAGATACTAAAACAAAACTAATAATGCTCAGTCCAGATACAGTGGGCATCAGTTAAGTGAAATGGAAAGATAACCAAGATTTCAGGTCAGTATAGTGTACTACTGAGAGCAGTAGAATACAGTACAACAGAAGTAGGGTTTATTATGAATAGGAAGATAGGACAGAGTGTGAGTTATTGTGAATGGTTCAGTGATATGGCAGTTCTAGTGTTTCTTCATGGAAAAAAATTCTTTCTTGATTCTTCATGTAATGTTGTGGTAACCAGGTTAACATGTGCACTCTCATAGTTGAAAAAGTATTGTATTGTTGTTATTAGTAGAGAGATGTATGAGTCTGAATGGAGGATATATGGTATAGGCAACTCAGAAAAAATTCAACAGTATGTAGACTTCTTTATGATTCTGGTGATATACAGTTGTATTTTCACTGGCATAGCACTTTTTCAGTAGTTATTGCCTTGTACATCTCTTTCAGATTGCATATTTTCAACATATTACATCCATAAACAGCACTTTTAGTGCATTCCTTAGTGCCACAATTAGAATTCACATTTCAAGCAACATTAGTCATTTTGTTTGCTATGACATTAAAAAAGTAATATATGCAACAAATATGTATAACTTGCATTAATTCTGTTTTGTTATCTCAGTGCATGATAATTTATCCTATCCATGAACATAGCATTCAGTGAGTTATATAAGTCATGAACTGATTATTGCAAGTTAGCATACATTTCTGCTATTTACTGTGTTTGTTGCAGTATGCTACTCCCAGTCTCATTTACACTGGACCCATATTAGTGTATTTCCATTTGGAAAACTCTCATTAGTGATAGGTGTCATCATCATATACGTATCAATTTTAACATGTAGGTATTGGCTTTGTAGGTCTCAGTGACAGTTCCAAATCCTCATGTGTTATGTCAGTGCACTCGAGTGTAGTCGGAGGCATGCTTGTGTAGTACTGGAGTCTCTGTTTGTGAAAGTTCTCCTTTTATCTTCATTTTCAGAAATCTTCTTTCTTGGTTCTTCATGTTATTTCAGAAACTGGTATTTTTAATTTTGTATCGTGTAAAAATTGTGTAAGAAAATTCTGTCATACGAATCCCTTGTGTTGTTCTGTCTGTGTGCAGTTGAGATATTTGAAATGTGTTTGTTGAATAGTACTGATGTTATATTTCAGTGACATATTTCTTCATGTATGGTTCTCTTCTTTGTTGTTCTTCATGTCATTTGACTGAGCAGTGTCAAAAATGACTGTCATCGAGTTTACAGTGTTCAGTTGTAGAGTGATTCTAAAGCTGTGTCCTGATTTGCATATGTTAGTCTGCTTGTTGCATAGGGTATAAATTGTTTTGTAGGGACATCTTTCTTCATCAGCCAAAATCTTCTTTCTTCATTCTTCATGTAATGTTAATGTAAGTTTTTTAACATTTGCACTGTCACTGGTGAAATGTATTGTAGTTATTGGTGTGGTATAGATTATTCAGGCATTTTTATACAGTACATAGTGTTCTTATTGTACCCGGATAAGTACAGTTACATTTTCTCTGTCAGTGGATTTTCTCAGTAGTTATTTGCATGCATATCTATTTCAGACAACATGGATTCAATATAATATTTCCTCAAAGAGATTTTCAGGTGCACTTGTAACAACAACGATGCTGTACTATTGTACATACAAGTAATTTCTTTCATCCGTTTTTTCAATAAACTTGTGTAATTGATGTTCTGATTTCAATATTTTTTGTTTCAAGCCATTTTGTTAAGAAAACTGTAAATAAGTTTCAATGTGAATATTAATGTTGATGTCAAATGTCAAGTAATATTGTAATAGAATTGAAATGTAACAAATGTTGAGACTGTTGTAAGATGTTTAAAATTGTAACTGTGCGTCTGGTCCATACATAGGCAATGTGTTAGGATATGTAGAATGCAAAACCTAAGGTGAATACCCGGTCTGTCAGGGAGCGGTGAAAGGATGATGACCGGTGAGCACAGAAAAATGCATGCGGGCACAGCATGGCACAACTGGTTCAGCAGTTAGTTGGAGTTTGGCACTGGTTTGAGCAACACCTGAAGCGAGGAGGCTCTCCTGGAGGACGTAGCTTCAGTGAGCCTCGGGTATGCTGTTCCAAGGCCCACACAGCATGGCAAAAGTCCATAGGACTACATGGAAAAGTATTGCTACGAAAAGAGGAATTGAAGTGCCGATACGTCAAGGGCCATAGCTGTGGTTGTATGTGTGCTCTGTGCCTCGCCATCTTGCCGCCCGCCAACCACTGCATCGATACAAGCAGTTTGAAACTTTTAGTACTGTATTCGTATGGACCATAGAGTGAACTGTTCAATAATAACCTAAATTTTATCAGACCTTTCCCATCATTCAATTATCTTCACAACTAACCAAGACAGAGTCCTTTCCAAATGTTATGTAATCCAAGGGTCCCGAAATGAAAAATTAAATTTT
The DNA here is from genome assembly GCF_023897955.1 of Schistocerca gregaria. Taxonomy (NCBI): domain Eukaryota; kingdom Metazoa; phylum Arthropoda; class Insecta; order Orthoptera; family Acrididae; genus Schistocerca; species Schistocerca gregaria. The sequence continues at coordinate 125,392,413 of NC_064920.1, read as the reverse complement.
GTGTTAATAATAATTACTTGCAGACCTAGCTATGTTAGAATGGTGTTTAAAGAACTGTTTTGTTAATGAACCAGTAAATGAATAACAAAGGTCTAACAAAGTTGAAAGATAACTTTAATATTGATATAGTAATGAAGTTTAATTATTTCGAAACAGATATAAAGGTATTTAAATGAACAGTAAATAGGAAAAAAAAGAGTAGTAACTCATATACTGGAAATCTTGAACGCATAATAATTTTAATAATCAATTTTTTTATTCAGTTCAGAGCCCCCCCCCCCCCCCTTTTATTCATTTGAATTCTGAAGTGTTATAAATTGATTTGACCAGCAAAAGTTAAAGTCAGTATAAAAGCCAAAATTTATCAATGTTTTATCTTTAACAAAATTGACATTTTGTGTGTGGCTTGAAAGTGCTATTTCTAGGGTAACCTATGCCCGGTTTTAATCAGATTAATAGACAGTATAAAGTTTTGTAGTATTCATTATAGTGTAGTGTTATGTATTCATGGTTTTTCCATATCAGTACAGAATGTGAAACTATCAGTTCAATAGATTTTCTGGTTGTAATATTTTACTGTATTATGCAGTTTTACTTCGTGTTGTTTTGTATGATTATACAACAACTTGTACAGGGAAGAAACTCAGAATTACGTATCATTTACATTAATTTCATTTTGATATCACAGTGTCCAATACATTAATCTGTCGATGAACTTATCATGTAGTGACCTATATCAGTGATTTATTGTTACTAATAAGTCTACATATATTTCAGTTCCTTACTTTATTCGTCTCAGAAGGGTATTACATGTGTCAAGTATTATGGAGTTGTACTCATGTTCATATATTTGGAGAACACTCATTGGTAGGTGTCAACACGATATATGTAATAATTTTAACATGTAGCTAATGGTTTTGTAGGTTTAAGTGACAATCACATATCCTGCATTGCATGTGGTATGTCAGTGTACTGAAGTGTAGCTGGAAGCATGTATGCATTGTATACAGCCTTTGTTTGTGAAAGTTCATTATCCATGTTCATATTTGTAAATCTAGTTTCTTCATTGTTCATGTAATAATATTTACTTGTGTTTTTAGTTTTGTGTTGTGTAAGAGAGGTCTGTCATATAAATACATAGTGTTGTTGTGTTGGTGACCAGCTGAGGTATTTGAAGTGTGTTTGTTGAATAGTATTGATGTTGTATTTCAGTGACATATTTCATCATGAACGTTTCTCTTCTCTCATGATTCTTCATGTCATTTGACTGTGTATTGTTTAAAATGACTGTCTCTGAATTTATAGCTTCAGTCATAGAGTGATTCCAAAGCTGTGTCCTGATTTGACTGTGTGAGTGGGATTCTTGTATACTGTATATATTGTTTTGTAGGGAGATATTTCTTCATAAGACAAAATCTTCGTTCTGCATTCTTCATGTATTGTTCATGTAAGTGGTTTAACATGTTCTCTGCCACTGTTGAAAAGTTGTTGTATTGCAGTTGTCTGTAGAGAGGTGTATGAGTATGTAGGGAGTATATTTGGAGTAGATTATTCAGCTATTTGTACACAGTACGTAGAGTTCTTTATGTATCTGCAGATATAGATTGTGTTTTCTCAGTTATTGGACTTCCTTGGTAGTTAACAGGATGCACATTTGATTCTGACAAGATTGAGTCAATATATATTTTCCACAAGGATCGATTTCTGGTGCACTTGTATAGTGACAATTAGAATTCATGGTTTTAGGTTTATTAACCCTTTTCCCCAATTTTCATTCATAAGCTAATATATGCCAGAATTGTATATGATATACATTGATTCCATTTCAATGCCTCGGTGTCTGATACTTAATGCATCCATGAACTTAACATTTAGTGAGCTATATTAGTCATGTTTGATTAATAATCACGTTTCATCTATTCCAGTTATTTACTTTATTCGTCACAGTAGACAGTTGCATGTGTCACTGACTGTTGAGCTACACTCATGTTCTTTCATGTAGAAAGTGGTTGGTGTCATCACCTAATATGTATCAATTTTAAGAGGTAGCTAATGGTATTGGAGGTCTCAGTGACCATCCCATATCCTCCGTTGCATGTGTTATGCGAGTGTACTTGGAAGTTTACTTGTTTTGTACAGAGTTTTTATTTGTGAAAGTTCACCTTCTCTCTTCATGTTTTGAATCTTCTTTCTTAATTCTTCGTGTAATTTCATTTACTGGTGTTTTTAGTTTCGTATTGTGTAAATACTGTGTAAAAGAATTCTGTTGTATAAATCCATTGTGTTGTTGTGTCTGTGACCAGTTGAGATATTTGAAATCTGTTTGTTGAATAATATTTTCGTTGTATTTTGGAGGCATCTTTCTTCATGTATGGTTCTCTTCTATCTTGATTCTTCATGTCATTTGGCTGAGTAGTGTGTCAAATGACTGTCATTGAGTTTATAGTTTCAGTTGTAGAGTGATTCTGAAGCTGTATCATCATTTGCTTATGTAAGTGTGAATACTGTATATTGTGTTTTGTAGAGACATATTTCCTCATAAGATAAAATCATCTTTCTGCATTCTTCATGTAATTTTAATGTAAGTGGTTTGATATGTGCACTGTGACTCTTCAAAAGGTGTTGCATTGCAGTTATCTGTATATGTATCTGTAGATACAGAGGTGGATTTAGTCTCTCATTGGACTTTCTCAGTAGTTAGCAGCATGCACATTTGTGTCTGTCAACATGGTATCAGTGTATTATTTCCATGTAGAGAGGTTTCTGGTGCACTTGTATAGTGACATAATTATAATTTATGTTTTGGGGTTGATGAGGTCTTTTTACCCATTTTCATTCGTATTCTGATATATGCCAGAATTGTATACCATGTACATTAGTTCTGTTTCAATATATTGGTTTTTAATATTTTAATCCATCGTTGAACTTAGAATGTAGTGAGCTATATTTGTCATGTATTGTTAATTATAATTTAACATATATTTCAATTATTTACTTTATTTGTCACAGTATGCAATTGCATGTGTCAATTACTCTCCAGCTGTATTCACGTTCGTTTATATAGAGAACACTCAGTGGTACTTGTCATCACCGAATATGTATCAATTTTAAGATGTAGCTAATGTCTTTGTGGGTCTCAGTGACCTGACACATTTCCTGGCTTTAAAGAGGAATCAAAAATGTATATTAGCATTCCGAATTATGAACCATGTTTTTTAAGTAAGTACCATCTTGAAATTAACTAAAGACCAGCTAAGATATCTCAATGATTTTATTTTTACATGAAAGCCTGTACCTTAATCTATGCACTGACGCCATTACAGTCTGATTCTTCCTTGTTTAAGTTAAGTTCTGAGTGTTTAAGATGCCTCCAATATTCTTGAGTTCTGCTGACTGTGAAGTAGGGTCTGTTATTAGATTTCTTAGAGCTAAAGGCCTAAAAAATATTCATTGTGAGATCTGTGCAGTTTACGGAGAAAACATTATTAGTGAGGGAATGGTAAGAAAGTGGAGTGGGGAGGGGGGGGGGGGGAGAATTTAAAGATGGCTGCACAAACATGCATGATGAACAATGGAGTGGGCGTCCTTCGGTCATTAATAAAAGTTAGGTTCAGGAAGTGGACAATAAGGGAGAGAAAACAGACAGTTAATGATTTCCTTCTTGCGAGATGACTTTCCTAATGTTTCTCATAGTGTTCTGTATGACACTGTGGCCGAGCACTTGAATTACCAAAAATTGTGTGCACATTGGATATCGAAAATGTTGACAGATATGCAAGACACCAAATGTTTAGACAGTGCAGTGACTTTCCTTGGGCGGTACCACAATGACCATGATGATTTCTCAGGCCAAATTGTTATGAGTGATGAAACATGGGTGGCCTACGTCACAACGGAATCAAAGCAACAGTCCGTGGAAGTTGAGCAAGGGCATCGTTTTGCTGCAAGGTAATGCCCGTCCGCATATGGAGAATCAGACCAAAGATCTCATCACATCTTTTTAATGGGAAATTCTAGAACATCCTCCATACATCTCCAATCTTGCACCCAGGGACTACCATCTGTTCCTGCACTTGAAGAAACACCTGGGCAGTCAGCGTCTTCAAGACAATGACGAAGTCAAAACAGTGGTGATGCAGTGGTTACTAAGTCAGGCATCATTCTTCTATGAGGAGGGTATTCAAAAACTGGTACAACATTATGTCAAGTGCCTCAATATTGATGGAAATTATATAGAAAAATAGATTAAGGTACAGGATTTCATGCAGAAATAAAATGTTGAGATATCTTAGCACGTCTTTTTTTAAATTTCAAAACGGTGCTTGCTTAAAAAAAACTCACCTCGTATTAAAGAAGGAGGAAAGTGCCATTAATTGGCAGTTGCACCCATATTATCGCCCCCAATATGGCCTGCGCAGTGCCATGGAACTGAAACACTCTGTGCCAAGTTTGGCCTGAAGTGGCTAGTATATTATTAAAAAATAAAACATGGACCACCATCAGTAATTTGAACAAAGCGGGGCTTGTGTCCCACTGATGGAGGTCGCACAACATTGTCATTGTTAGTGGATGGTGGACCGAATCATTCTTTGCATCACTCGCCTGAGAACTGCGCTAAGATGCAAATGAAATGATCTTTGCACCAATCTCAGAGACAGGAGTGATATACACAGTTTGAAATTAATGACTGAATGCGTGAAATGTTCGGTTATATATGTCCACTAACAATAGGTCTGCGGCGCCTCTTTTCCAGCCGAGATGATCTGAGAAACATAAATGATAAAATGTTAATATCAGAGTGACATGAAATTTAGAACTGAAAATCATAGTAAGGTTAGCTTTGACTATATTAAAGCACTTAAGGGGCATTTTAACATAGATTCACACTGACAGTCATGACAATGCGTCTGTACATAATCAGTGAGGGAACAGAACCGAACAAAAGCCAGCAGATGCCTGACAAAAGAATTAGATATAAAAATGACTAACAAAATTAGATAGAGGTTGTACATCAGCAGATACATCGAAAAGAAGACACACATGAAATTATAAGACAGTACGTAATATGGAATCTCTGTCTCCGTAAATGTTGCAAATGATTTTAAAAGGAAAATAAATATCTAATTCAAAATTAGTACTACAATGGCTCATTCATATGCTTGAAGGCATACAAACCACTGAATACCTTCAAGTCTTCTACTAACATTAGGGTCAAGCCATGGTACAAAGCATTTGCATGTGAATCAGCAATGGATTGACAATCTAAGTATTCAGATATTTCATGCAATACATGAAACATTTTAAGAAATAAAAAACAATAAATACAGGTTATTCACATATTTACTCATAACACAACCATACTAGCATCTTGACATAGAAAAGAGGTAAAAAAATAACAATTGTTTCCTAAAAGGTCAAATTCCATAGACAAGTAGTGCTTCACACAAAGTAGCTTTACTACAAATTGTCCATAGTGCAATAATTTAGCTGGAGATGCTTCATAAAACAGAATTCATCATACAATAAAATAGTATAAGGCAAAACAGACTGAAGGTCTTGACAATTTGTCAACTTTTTAAGTTCAAAGAAAGACTGAATGTATATAACCTCAATGTAGACTCGACGTCTTCCTGGTGTTGGTTTTTTCACTGAAATGTGCAAATGTTATTGAATTTACATAAAACAATGTAAGACTTGATGTCTTCTTGCAATGATAGATGAAGAAACGTCAAAAGTGTAAGGAATTTATATAAACCAAAGTAGACTCGAAGCCTTCTTGTGCTGGTAGTTGTGGAAAATGTCCAACGTATAAGGAATTTATATAAACCAAAGTAGAGTCGAAGCCTTCTTGTGCTGGATGGCCTCAGTATTTTCGGAGAAAATGAGTGGATACAAACTCAAAGTAGACTCATGGTCATCTGGTAGAGTTGCATTATGGAAATATTAAATTATACAATCTCAATGTAGACTTGGTGTTTGTTTGGCTCAACGCAGCTATGGTCGAGCGCACTTGCATAGTATCTGCGGGGGAGAGATGTGATCAGCTGACAGCTCCAGTCAATGACAGCAGGCCGCCCCCCACCATTGAAGCAGCAGGCATGACATCGGACGGCTGGATCGTCAGTGTTAGTGCACAGGCGCACACCGCTGAGTTGCAATTTGCTGCCAACTGTTGCCTAGTACTCCACGGGATCATAGAACAAAATTTTTACTTGGCATCAGTGCTTAATAGCCACACAGCTGTGCAATGCTGCCAACTATATGTTCTGAACTAGGATTATGGTGTGGTTTCAGGTTTTATTAACTTTTTGGTCATGAACTGTTGTTCTATGAATTCAGTTTATTTACACTGCTCATAGGTTGATACGATATTCTGTCTACCATCTCTGTATATGATACTGTTCAAAACATTTAACTCTATACAGAGCAGAGCAGTAGTGTTAGAGCGTCATTCTATGGCTTGACAGTACATTTTTTCAAAACTGCTGCAGCAGAGTTCTGAGGTTCAGTAATGTACACACCATGACAAGAATCAGTTTATAGTGGAGATCGTGTCCAAGGCTACTGCATGTGGGCAGGCGACTTTTGAGTTCTCACACTAATTAATTCGTCACTCGTGTTTCTGCTTTGGTGACAGTGGTTTGTGAGCTGTGGACTACCTGCAGCATCACAGGATTACAGTGTCCAGAGGATTCACAATGAAGCAGTATACCATCCGAACGAAGCCAGATAGAGGTAAGTAAACACCACTAAGTTAATCACTTTATAATGTTTTGTGTTTATATGTCCCACATGACGATGAGAAAGTTTGCTTTGTTGAAGGGTTTGATAGCTGTGCTCACTCCACAGAATGTCTTTGCATTATTTATTCCTCACACAAATGTCCTCGGAATTTTTGTGCATTGGAACTGTGCACAACATTTGCACATCAGTCTCTAGTTCGTGACAACAGTATTTTATTAGATTTGGTCTACATAAAAGTATACTTTAGTCAAATACAAATGGTCATTTTTCTAGCTTGGTATATTCTTAGCCACAAAAAGGGACATAAAATCAGCTATATTTTCCAAATCTGGAATCAGTCATTCAGTGGGGCACTAACAAATGGTCCATGGCCTAATAAATATTCGAACAGAAATAAAGGTTAGGGCATCATGCCTCATGAACCCGTACATGACAGAAGGCCAAAACAAAATGACCAAAGCCAGTAAAAACAGCAAGGCTTGCGCCCACAAGTGATACACGAAGCATAGATATAAGTACACTTAAGAACCTCTCATAATGGTAATCCACTAGAGCAAACACAGAAATCATTGGAATTAAAATTTTCGTACTATTTAGGTATCTAAGAATTACTTTCTCATAGCAGAGTTCAGCTCATAGTTCTTGAAAATTGTTATATACAGGTGAAACTTATGACGAAAATCTCATGAATCATCAGAGAACAGCAATAAATGCTAAGTCCATGTTTGCTACGGTTTGTAGCTTATTTAGAAACTTTGCAAGAATGCCAATATTCATTGTACACAAAACACAGATATCATTCCACTTCAGGTAATCATTACATCCTTTTCATTAACTGTTAACACAGTTCATGCAAAGATAAGATTCCCTGTGACTAAATGCTACATTACTATTTACATTACTAGCAAATGAACATTGCTATAAAAAATAACAAAATAGAAAATATTTAGTAGGATTTTGCTTACAATACTAAAGTTTGTAGTGCAGAAGGCACTCGCTTCTGTGTACAAACACAGTCCTCAATACATGAATCAATATGACAACATAGTATAAATTATTACAAAACCTCAAACCATTTGCTGGTACACAAATTATGGGTCTCTTTGAGACTCGTTATCTCGTAGCATTTACAGCAGCAACCTTTTTCTTCCAATAATTATACTTTGCCAGAAATTCTTATTCTAGGAACAAAATAAGAAAATCGATCATAGACAAATTAAGTACACCTTTATCTTTCTCTCTATAAGAACAAAACAAGATCCTATTTTATAAATTTTCTAAGGTCCCAGTTTTGGTAAAGCCCTTTCACTGTACATAGTTTCTGTAATGCAGCAAGTAACACTCATCATGTGGAATTTTAATTATCCTGAATGGGCCAGTATATCTCTCTTTTTAGGAGAGATGGTTTACGGTGGGACCAAAGTAACACCATTTCACATAGGCTAAATTATGGTACTCATCCTAACCTTTTGTTGTATACTCATTTTCATCTCTCAGAACTAGTATTTAATTATATGAGCACCTGTCTAGTCTTCTCTTCCCACGAGATGTTGCATCTTGGGGCGAATGGAAGGGGAGCTACCCACTCATTTGTCTCAGCTTTATTTAACATTATTTCATCGGATGTGTGCCCTGTAGACAGATGTGGAAGGTCATTCATGATTTCTTTGAAGAGCGTGACTAAATCAAGTGTAAGTCTGGATAAAATGGTTGAATTCTTTGAATAATCTTTCTGTGCAATTACTTTCTGGGTATAATCGAGAAATTATAATCTGTTTTAATGTTCTGCTCTCGCAGAAACAAACATCAAACTTGCCCAGTTAAATTCGATGCATTATCAGACAAAATCACACTCAGCTTACTGAAACGAGAGAAATAATCTTACTTCAGTTTCTTAACAATGTGCACGGCATGAGCTGATTTTGTTACATACAAACAGATGTGTTTGGAAAACAAATCATGTATAGCCACCAGGTACTCGACATTTCCCCTTCCATGAGGGTATGGTATGAACCACATCTACTGAAGCAATCTCTCCAGGTTTTGATGTCAGGATGGGATGCAGCTGAATCTTATTTGGTATGGACATAGATTTGGTTCTCTTACATATGACGCATGTTCATAGCAAATGATGCATGCGACTGTGCAGGTTGGGCAGGTAAATGTAAGTGGCGTTCTTCTGTTTACATTTTTCTATTTCACAGTGCCCCCAGGACGTGTCTGTATACCAGATTAGGTGATCCTGGTACACACGGGGTATGCACACACACCACAATTCTGCTTCGGAATTATTCCTATGGAATAACACGTAATTTTGCACCGTGTAGAATTGACTTAGTTTGTGAGTAGGGTGCTCTGCCAACACACCCTTAACTTTTGCGCACTTTGGATCTACGTCTTGCTGGGTTTTCATGTTCTTATACATTTCTAAATAGTACCTGTGATGGACAGGATCTTTCATCAGTAGCACTTTGTAATCGGTGGCCTGCTCGACAAGTTCACTGAACTCAGGAAGACCACATGGCAACCTAGATAATTTCAAAATCGTATTCTTGCAAAAATAGGACCCACTGCATCAGCCTCTGGTGTAGAAGCCGACAGGTCAAAAGAAGGCTAAGTGTGTTATGGTTGCAGTACATTTAATGTACCGACCGCAAATAAAATAATTAAACTTCTTGAAAGACCATACAACTGAGAGAGCGTCCAACTCCGTATCTGAGTTGGATCTTTTACACTCGATTAATACTCAGCTGGTAAAGCTAATACCCCAAACTTCCATTCAGCCATCAACCACAACCATTTGAAATAAACAAGAGCCCAAAGCCAAATAGGATCTGAGGCAATGCAAAAACCTTTTTGCATGTCGGGATGTTCCAGAATTACGGCATGAGCCAATGCATCTTTAATTCTTTTAGACGCTTCCTGGCACTGTGGATTCCAGGACCAGGGAGCATTTTTCTTTAACAAAGCTACTAGTTCTGGACTGTTCAACAGCTGGTTTCTCACAAATCATCTACAGAAAGACGTCATGTCAAGGAAAGCTTTTAATTGTTTTCTCGCCATGGGTGGTGGACACTTAGCTATTGCCTCTATCACTGTATACACCAGAGCTGACATTTAACCTGAACGGTAGCTCCTTGAACTGGTACGACCATCCAGTGGATACAAAGGCAGTATACTTGTGTGAAACTTCGACAGCTGGGTCTGGCAATACGAGGATCCAAGATCCAGTGCGGTTAGAAAATTCACACCTGAATACTTTTGCAATTTCTTTTCCAGAGCTTTCGGATGTGTACATACTGGTACAATAATTTTGTTTATGTTGTGTGCTTCAAGGACCGCGCACAGTCCACCACCTGGTTTAACAACAGCTAACAACGGACTGCAGTAAGGAGAGAACGAAGTTTAAGCTATATTCCACTCGAGCATCCTTTGTAATTCTTGTTTAATGGCATCCCTGCAGGCCCATGGGATTGCATAGGTCTTGTTGCAATAAGTATCATGGGACACAACATTCATGTGGTATATGTATCCTTTGATAATACCAGGCTTTTTAGAAATAACATTTACATACGTGGTTAAAAGATGCATAAGATCATTCCTTTGTTGTTCGCTAAGACACTCAGATTCTCATGCCTTAGCATGTATTTTGCTTACGTCAAGTAGATCACCATCTGAATATGCCAACACCGGTTCTGATTGGTTGTGGGATAAGTGACTGTGTGTACCAGTACATTTACACTCATTACTCACATAAACAGGTCTGTATGAAAACTGACTTGATGTGCCTTTGTATGAATTAAATTTAACTTTATCTCCATCTCATTATTATTCGGGGTGCAGGTTCCATGTTGGAACATGATACACGCATTCCTCCATCTAAGGAACCCCATCCCTAACAATCACGGTACCATCAATACCTTCACTATTTAGAATGTGCACTCCATGGCTCTGCTCTCGAATTCAATTAACACCAGTACCTGCTTTTCTACCCTTTGTGTACATGCGCCAATAGCTCCTGAAACAACACAATTCTATACGCTCAATGTCAGCACTTCTGTGTTTTCCTGTCTTCTTTTCAGAAAATGAGTAGCCATCACACTCATACTCGCACCAGTGCTGATTATAATGGTAACCAGAATACCGTCAACTACCCTGTTTACAGCTGCTTGCACCTGATCTACCAAAGTATCTCTGCAAGATATCAGATCACTTGATAGTTCTTCTCATATATCTATATTGGCATTGTAACGAAGCATGTTCGCAACATGAACGCTACTGTTGCCCCAATTAAATCCTGCGGTCATGGTGAGGCAGTGTGATGATACCACAGTCAGTTTTACGCATACAAAATCTGCGTAGGGTGCTCGTCTACACACTCCACAATTTGCACCGTCTCATTTCTGGGATTTTGTGACCATCTGGATGGTTGTCTTGGCTTGGAAACAGTTTGCTTCCAGCCCATGTTGGTTCTGGGAAGATTATTATTATGCGGGGAGTTTTGCGGCCACTGATTACCTGTTCTCTATCTGGACAACCACTGTTCTGCATTTGATCTGTTGCGACCTTTATGATAACCAGGGTTAAATGTATTATTTTTATTTCGAGTTTGAAATCCACCACTGTTATGTGGCTGTTGATTCTTGTTTGTAGTTTGCTACATGTCTTGCTTGAGCGGGGCCGCATCATTATTAGAAGTTCCGTCCCGACCATTGTCCTTATGTTTGCAAGACTGCACAGCTAGTGCACCACCATTGCCATTTGCATGGCATGTGTCGTCATAGATTAAATCAAGCACAAGTAAGACCAATAAAAATCCTTCTATGTCATCTTCAGGGGCGTGAAGTAATTTTTCACAGATATCCACCAGTAATTTGCCTTTCAATATCCTGATCACATCTTTCAACGGGATATGGTTGTCCCAGTACCTAGTTTTGTTAATATACCACTCAAAGTACTTTCAAATCAATCCCTCTTTAGGGTGGTACTTTACAGCATTAAATACCTCTTGTATCAATTTGGCTTGCACATGTGGTGACCAATACTTGACCAAAAGCACCTTCTCGAACTGCTCATACATTGTACAATGTTCAGCAACGGCCATAGCCCACAGTATGGATTCTCCTTGCATGCAAGCCACAGTGAATTGTATTTCCTGCCTGTCATTCCGTGACATAGACAGCTCCCCCCAGAAACCACTGATAAAAACTGTGGGGTGTGGGAATTTCTTCTCCAGTATAAAAATCTGAAAGTGATGGTGTTTCAACAGCCTTTCTTCTAGCAACACCGTAGTTAAAAGATACTCTGCCCTCACAGATTCGAGTGGAGAATTACCATACGGACTATAATGTCCAGTATGTTGCGGTGACGTCATATTATTCTGTGTTCCACCTGCCATATTATTTTGCAGAAATTGTGAATCTGATGAATCTCATTTTTTTTAAATCATTCACTTGTTGCTACCACCCAGGCAACTCATTTTTCAAAATATTTGGAATGTGGCCCAGTTGATGCTGCAACAATTTGCCAGATGTTCCTGGTTCAGACAGTACCTCTGCGCCAACAGCTCATACTGCAGAGTGTATTTCTGTCTCAGTTTTTTGAATTATGCCTTTATTGCATTCTGTTAACCCATTCACCAAATTCCCTATTTAATGTTTTGCCTTGAGCATTGAGGCTTTGCTGCCATTTTCACTCTTGCTCAAGTGAAACGGTCTGTTAAATTTGACATTTTCACTTGCATGGTTGTCTGCGTATCTTTTAAGTCCTCCACATCATCAGACAACTGCTTAACTTGATCCAGGATCTCAAGTTATGCTTCAGTTAAGCTTGAGATTTCAGTTCTGAATTGTACTAGGTTTGCATCCAGTCCATTGTTCAGATCAGTGACTACTATATCATCAAATATCCCATGAATGTTTTTAGATAAGCCTTGAAATTTTGCATGTAAATCAATGCTTTGCTCACTAAAACTTTCTTGAACATTGTTAGTCAAATCCGCAAATTTTGCATTAGACACAGTGCATCGCATTTACCTTGTTAATCAGTACATTGTCCATTACAGCTTTCTCGTAACTCAGTGTGTTGTTCATTGAATTTCTCATCCAGTTTTTTTGACATGTTGGAAGAGATGTTATTGAATGTATCTGTTAAACTTCAAAACAATCTTCAAACAATGCAACTGCCTGTGTCACTTGTGCAGTTACTTCAGTTATTCTCTATTGCATGTCTTCAGATTCCAATACATTTGGAGCATTTGCGTTTCTGGTTTCCAAAACATCAATTTTGGAACCTGTTCCCACCATTATCACATCAGCAGCATTACTGACATCCACATGCGATTGTCTATGTGTCTCGTCGCCGGTATTCATAGTGAAAAATTTTCTGTTTTTCGGCATTGACTAATAGAAACAGGAAAATATGGTAACACTGACTTTGAATGATAATAAAATGAAGCTAGACAACGTACTAAGGTTTTAACACTATGCACAGCTGCAATATAATTATTAAGCAAGGACAAGATGGAAGCCTAAAGGGCTGAGCAAAACATTAAAAACATGAATGTACCATCTTGTCGTAGGACAGCACAATGGCAGACATGTTTGACAAACATTTAACAATGGAAGTCAACATCAAAATGCAAATTGCCACCATTGATGTAGTTAACAGAAAAATGTCAAAATATGAGATACTGAACACACATTTAAAGTTGTCAAACATGTAAGACAGGTCGAGAATGACGATAGCGCATACCTTTTTTACAGATGTGAAGCGAGCATCACACTTTCGTAACTCCAGGATTGTACCATATTTCCTCTTTCACTGGCCATTCGAGCAATTTACCATCAATGTCCCATTACTTTCAGATATAACAATTCTCCATAACAGGTTGTCCCTCATAAGATAGACCATGAAATATAGAACAAAACATATATTAATACAACAGTAATGATGTCTTGCCCCCTATTGGGTGCTAGAATAGCACAGTTACTACCCTCAAGGAGAATCAAAAATGAAAATTATAATTTAAAATTAATGAAGCAGCAGGGAAGTGACATTAGAAGGTGGTCGTGCATGTATCGTCGGCCATAATACAGAGCGATGAAACTGCAACGTTCCGTGCCGAGCTCGGCGTGAAGCAGCTATTATAAATTAAAACGTAAAACGTGCACCATCATCAATAATTTGAAGAAAGCGGGGCTTGTGTCTGACAGGTGCTGGTTGCACAAAGACATCATTGTCAGTAAACAGCTAGGTGAATCATTCTTTGCATCACTCCAGCGTAAACTGTAGCAAGATGCAAATCAAATGATAAGCACACCGATCTCATGGACATGGAGTGATATACATGGTTTGGAACTAAAAACATGATTGATCATGTAATTTGGCTGAGTAGTATGTAAAATGACTGTCATTGAGTTTATGGTTTGAGATGTATAGTGTTTCTAAAGTTGTGTTCTGATCTGTTTGTGTGAATGTATTTGTTGTAAGGAGTATATAGTGTACTGTAGAGAGAAATTTCTTCCAAATACAATATTCTTTCTGCATTCTTCATGTAGTGCTAATATAAGGGGGTTTGACATGTGGAGTTTGAGTGTTGAATAGGTGTTGTATTGCAGTTATCTGTAGAGAAATATACGAGTAAGTATAGAGGATATGTGGTATAGATTTCTCTGCCTGTTTTTATTCTTACATAGAGTTCTATATGCATCTGGAGATATAGAGTTGGATTTATTCTGTCATTGAACTTTCTCAATAATTAACAGCTTGCACATAAGTTTCTGGACACATGGTAACAAAGTATTTTTTCCACAGAGAGAGTTTTCTGGCACACCTGGATAGTGACATAATAGGAATTAAAATGTTTAGGTTTATTAGGTATGTTTCCCATTTTCATTTGTAAACTAATATTTGCCAGAATTGTATATGTCATAAATGGTAATCCATTTCAATACCGAGGTGTCCGATAGTTTAATCCATCCATGATCTTAGCATATAGTGAGATATATTATGTTTTATTAGTAATATCTTTTAATCTGTTTCAGCTATGTACTTTATTCATCACAGTACGCTATTTCATGTGTCAATTACTCTGAAGATATATTCTCATTCGCTCAATTACAGAACACTCAGTGGTACGTGACATAACTTGATATGTATAATATTAGGATGCAGCTAATGGCTTTGTATGTCGCAGTGACCATCATCTATCCTCCATTACATGTTTTGTGTCAGTGTACTGAAGTGTATTTTGATACTTGTTTGTGTTTTATAGAATTGTTGTTTGTGGAAGTTCATCTTCTGTCTTCATGTTTGGAAATCTTCTTCCTTGATTCTTCATGTAATTTCATTTTTGGTGTTTCTAATTTTGTATTGTGTAAATACTGTGTAAGAGAGTTCTGTAATATGAATGCATGGTGTTTTTATGTCTGTGTCCAGTTGAGATATTTGAAGTGTGTTTGTTAAATAGTATTAATGTTGTATTTCGGAGACATATTTCTTCATGTGCGGATCTCTTCCATCTTGATTCTTCATGTCATTTTTCTGAGTAGTGTGTAAAATGAGTGTCATTGGGTTTATAGTTTCATATGTAGAGTGATATAAAGTTGTGTGCTGATGTATTTGTGTGAGTGGGTTAGTTATATTGATTATAAAGTTTTTTGTAGAGACATATTTCTTCATGAACAAAATCTGCTTTCTCCATTCTTCATGAAAGTTAATGTTAGTAGTTTTATATGTTGACTGTGAGTGTTGAAAAGGTGTTGTATTGCAGTTATCTGTAGAGAAATATATGATTATGTTTGGAGGATATGTGGTATAAGTTGTTCAGATATTTTTACACCGTACATTGAGTTCTATATATATCTGGAGATATAGCGTTGGAGTTATTCTGTCATCAAACATTCTCAATGATTAACAGCTTGCAGATTTGTATCTGGAAACATGTAACAATGTATTTTTTCCACAGAGAGATTTTTCTGGCACACCTGAATACTGACATAATAGAAATTCAGATGTTTGGGTTTGGTTTTACCCAATTTTCATTTGTTAACTAATATATACATCTTAAATGGTAATCTGTTTCAATACAAAGGTGGCCTGTACATTAGTCCATCCATGAACTTAGCATATAGTAAGCTATATTAGTCATGTTTTATTAGAAATATCTTTTCATGTGTGTCAGTTATGTACCTCATCTGTGACAGTACACAATTGCATATGTTATTTACTCTCAAGGTGAATTTATGTTCTCTCATTTATAGAACACTCAGTTTTAGGTGTCATCAGCTAACATATATCACTTTCAAGATGCATCTAATGCCTTTGTAGGTCTCAGTGACCATCACATATCCTCCACTGCATGTTTGTGTCAGTGTACTGAAGTGCATTTGGAAGCTTGTTTGTGTTGTATAGAGTCATTGTTTGTTGATGTTCAGCTTCTCTCTTCATGTTTGGAAGTTTTCTTTACTGATACTTCATCTAATTAAAAGTTTGATGTTTTTAATTTTATATTGTGTCAATACTGTCTAAGAGAGATCTGTAGTATTAATGCATTGTGTTGTTGTGTCTGTGTCCAGTTGAGATATTTGAATTGTATTTGTTGAATAGTATAAATGTTGTATTGCAGAGACATATTTCTTCAGGTGTGGTTCTCTTCCCTCTTGATTCTTCATGACTTTTGTCTGGGTAGTATGTAAAATGAGAGTCATTGGGTTTATAGTTTCATATGTAGACTAAACTAAAGTTGTGATCTGAACTGTTTGTGTGAGTATATAGTATATAGTGTTTTGTAGAGACATATTTCTTCATGAGACAAAATATTTTTTCTGTATTATTCATGTTGTGTTAGTGTACAAGGTTCTTCTCATTGGTAAAATAATTTATGCCAGAATTGTATACATCATAAATGGTAATCCATTTCAGTACCGAGGTGTCCGATACTTTAATCCACCTACAAACTTAGCATTTGGTGATCTATATTAGTCATGTTTTATTAGTAATAACTTTTCATCTGTTTCAGTTTTGTACCTTATTCATCACAGTACACAATTGAACACATCAATTACTCTCGAGATAAATTCATGTTCACTCAATTAGAGAACACTCAGTTTCAGGTGTCATCATCTAAAGTGTATCAATTTTAAGATGCAGTTAATGGCGTTGTAGGTCTCAGTAACTGTCACATGTCCTCAATTCCATGTTTTGTGTCATGTACTGAGATGTACACTCCTGGAAATTGAAATAAGAACACCGTGAATTCATTGTCCCAGGAAGGGGAAACTTTATTGACACATTCCTAGGGTCAGATACATCACATGATCACACAGACAGAACCACAGGCACATAGACACAGGCAACAGAGCATGCACAATGTCGGCACTAGTACAGTGTATATCCACCTTTCGCAGCAATGCAGGCTGCTATTCTCCCATGGAGACGATCATAGAGATGCTGGATCTAGTCCTGTGGAACGCCTTGCCATGCCATTTCCACCTGGCGCCTCAATTGGACCAGTGTTCATGCTGGACATGCAGACCGCGTGAGACGACGCTTCATCTAGTCCCAAACATGCTCAATGGGGGACAGATCCGGAGATCTTGCTGGCCAGGGTAGTTGACTTAAACGTTCTAGAGCACGTTGAGTGGCACGGGATACATGCGGACGTGCATTGTCCTGTTGGAACAGCAAGTTCCCTTGCCACTCTAGGAATGGTAGAACGATGGGTTCGAATGACAGTTTGGATGTACCGTGCACTATTCAGTGTCACCTCGACGATCACCAGAGGTGGACGGCCAGTGTAGGAGATCGCTCCCCACACCATGATGCCGGGTGTTGGCCCTGTGTGCCTCGGTCTTATGCAGTCCTGATTGTGGCGCTCACCTGCACGGCGCCAAACACGCATATGACCATCATTGGAACCAAGGCAGAAGCGACTCTCAGCGGAAGACGACGCGTCTCCATTCGTCCCTCCATTCACACCTGTCGCGATACCACTGGAGGCGGGCTGCATGATGTTGGGGCGTGAGCGGAAGACGGCCTAACGATGTGTGGGACCGTAGCCCAGCTTCATGGAGACGGTTGCGAATGGTCCTCGCCGATACCCCAGGAGCAACAGTGTCCCTAATTTGCTGGGATGTGGCGGTGCGGTCCCCTACAGCACTGTGTAGGATCCTACGGTCTTGGCGTGCATCCGTGCGTCGCTGCGGTCCGGTCCCAGGTCAAGGGGCATGTGCACCTTACGCCGACCATTGGCGACAACATCGTTGTACTGTGGAGACCTCACGCCCCACGTGTTGAGCAATTTGGGGGTACGTCCACCCGGCCTCCCGCATGCCCACTATACGCCCTCGCTCAAAGTCCGTCAACTGCACATACAGTTCACGTCCACGCTGTCGCGGCATGCTACCAGTGTTAAAGACTGCGATGGAGCTCCGTATGCCACGGCAAACTGGCTGACACTGACGGCGGCGGTGCACAAATTCTGCGCAGCTAGCGCCATTCGACGGCCAACACCGTGGTTCCTGGTGTGTCCGCTGTGCCGTGCGTGTGATCATTGCTTGTACAGCCCTCTCGCAGTGTCCGTAGCAAGTATGGTGGGTCTGACACACCGGTGTCAATATGTTCTTTTTTCCATTTCCAGGAGTGTATTTGAAAGCTTGTTTGTGTTGTATAGAGTCGCTGATTGTGGATGTTCACCTTCTCTCTTCATGTTTGGAAATCCTTTTTCTCGATTCTTCATGTAATTTCATTTTTGGAGTTTCTAGTTTTGTGTTGCATAAATACTGTGTAAGAGAGTTCTGTAGCAGGGTTTCATTGTGTTGTTCTGTCTATGTTTGATTGAGATATTTGAAGTGTGTTTGTTGAATAGTATTAATGTTGTTTTTTGGAAACATATTTCTTCATGTTCGGATCTCTTCTCTCTTGATTCTTCATGTCATTTTTCTGAGTAGTGTGTAAAATGAGTGTCACTGGGTTTATAGTTTCATATGTAGAGTGATCTAAAGTTGTGTTCTGATCTGTTTGTGTGAGTTTGTTTTTGTATTGAGTACATAGTGTTTTGTAGAGACATATTTCTTCATGAGACAAAATCTTTTCTCCTCATTCTTCATGTAGTGTTAATGGAATAAGTTTCATATGTGGACTGTGAGTGTTGAAGACGAGTTGTATTGCATTTATGTCTTGACAAATATATGAGTATGTATGGAGGATATGTGGAATAGATTGTGCTGCCATTTTTACATTGTACATAGAGATCTATATTGATTTGGAGATATAGAGTTGCTTCTATTATTTCATTGAACTTACTCAAAAATTAACAGATTGCACATATGTTTCTGGAAACATGGTAACAATGTATTTCTTCCACAGAGTTAGTTTTATGCTACTCTATCCTGTGCAAGCTTCTTCGTCTCCCAGTACCTACTGCAACCTACATCCTTCTGAATCTATTTAGTGTACTCATCTCTCGGTCTCCCTCTACGATTTTTATCCTCCAGGCAGCCCTCAAATGCTAAATTTGTGATCCCTTGATGCCTCAAAACATGTCCTACCAAACCGATCCCTTCTTCTAGTCAAGTTGTGCCACAAACTTCTCTTCTCCCCAATCCTATTCAATACCTCCTCATTAGTTACGTGATCTATCCACCTTATCTTCAGTATTCTTCTGTAGCACCACTTTTCGAGAGCTTCTATTCTCTTCTTGTCCAAACTAGTTATCGTCCATATTTCACTTCCATACATGGCTACACTCCAAACAAATACTTTCAGAAATGACTTCCTGATACATAAATCTATATTCGATGTTAACAAATTTCTCATCTTCAGAAACACTTTCCTTGCCATTGCCAGTCTACATTTCATATCCTCTCTACTTCGACCATCATCAGTTATTTTACTTCCTAAATAGCAAAACTCCTTTACTACTTTAAGTGTCTCATTTCCTAATCTAATTCCATCAGCATCATCCAATTTAATTTGACTACATTCCATTATCCTTGTTTTGCTTTTGTTGGAGTTCATCTTATATCCTCCTTTCAAAACACCGTCCATTCCATTCAACTGCTGACGGAATTACAATGTCATCGGCGAACCTCAAAGTTTTTACTTTTTCTCCATGAATTGTAATACCTACTCCAAATTTTTCTTTTGTTTCCTTTACTGCTTGCTCAATATGTAGATTGAATAACATCGGGGAGAGGCTACAACCCTATCTCACTCCTTTCCCAACCACTGCTTCCCTTTCATGCCCCTCGACTCTTATTACTGCCATATGTTTTCTGTACAAATTGTTAAACGCCTTTTGCTCCCTGCATTTTACCCCTGCCACCTTTAGAGTTTGAAAGTGAGTATTCCAGTCAACATTGTCAAAAGCTTTCTCTGAGTCTACAAATGCTAGAAACGTAGGTTTGCCTTTTCTTAATCTTTCTTCTAAGATAAGTTGTAAGGTCAGCATTGCCTCACGTGTTCCAACATTTCTACGGAATCCAAACTGATCCTCCCCGGGGTCTGCATCTACCAGTTTTTCCATTCGTCTGTAAAGAATTCGCGTTAGTATTTTGCAGCTGTGACTTATTAAACTGATAGTTCGGTAATTTTCACATCTGTCAACACCTGTTTTCTTTGGGATTGGAATTATTATATTCTTCTTGAAGTCTGAGGGTATTCATCTACATCTACATCTACATGACTACTCTGCAATTCACATTTAAGTGCTTGGCAGAGGGTTCGAACCACAATCATACTATCTCTCTACTATTCCACTCCTGAAAAGCGAGCGGGAAAAACGAACACCTAAACCTTTCTGTTCGAGCTCTGATTTCTCTTATTTTATTTTGATGATCATTCCTACCTATGTACGTTGGGCTCAACAAAATATTTTCGCATTCGGAAGAGAAAGTTGGTGACAGAAATTTCGTAAAAAGGTCTCGCCGCGACAAAATACGTCTATGCTGTAATGACTTCCATCCCAACTCGTGTATCATATCTGCCACACCCTCTCCCCTATAACGTGATAATACAAAACGAGCTGCCCTTTTTTGCACCCTTTCGATGTCCTCCGTCAATCCCACCTGGTAAGGATCCCACACCGCGCAGCAATATTCTAACAGAGAACGAACAAGTGTAGTGTAAGCTGTCTCTTTAGTGGACTTGTTGCATCTTCTAAGTGTCTTGCCAATGAAACGAAACCTTTGGCTCGCCCTCCCGACAATATTATCTATGTGGTCCTTCCAACTGAAATTGTTCGTAATTTTAACACCCAGGTACTTAGTTGAATTGACAGCCTTGAGAATTGTACTATTTATCGAGTAATCGAATTCCAACGGATTTCTTTTGGAACTCATGTGGATCATCTCACACTTTTCGTTATTTAGCGTCAACTACCACCTGACACACCATACAGCAATCTTTTATAAATTGCTTTGCAACTGATACTGGTCTTCGGATGACCTTACTAGACGGTAAATTACAGCATCATCTGCGAACAATCTAAGAGAACTGCTCAGATTGTCACCCAGGTCATTTATATAGATCAGGAGCAGTAGAGGTCCCAGGACGCTTCCCTGGGGAACACCTGATATCACTTCAGTTTTACTCGATGATTTGCCGTCTATTACTACGAACTGCGACCTTCCTGACAGGAAATCACGAATCCAGTCGCACAACTGAGACGATACCCCATAGCTCCGCAGCTTGATTAGAAGTCACTTGTGAGGAACGGTGTCAAAAGCTTTCCGGAAATCTAGAAATACGGAATCAACTTGAGATCCCCTGTCGATAGCGGCCATTACTTCGTGCGAATAAAGAGCTAGCTGCGTTGGACAAGAGCGATGTTTTCTGAAGCCATGCTGATTACGTGTCAATAGATCGTTCCCTTCGAGGTGATTCATAATGTTTGAATACAGTATATGCTCCAAAACCCTACTGCAAACCGACGTCAATGATATAGGTCTGTAGTTAAATGGGTTACTCCTACTACCCTTCTTGAACACTGGTGCGACCTGCGGAATTTTCCAATCTGTAGGTACAGATCTATCGGTGAGCGAGCGGTTGTATATGAGTGCTAAGTAGGGATCTATAGTATCAGCGTAATCTGAAAGGAACCTAATCGGTATACAATCTGGACCTGAAGACTTGCCCGTATCG
This sequence comes from Schistocerca gregaria, assembly GCF_023897955.1. Lineage (NCBI taxonomy): Eukaryota > Metazoa > Arthropoda > Insecta > Orthoptera > Acrididae > Schistocerca > Schistocerca gregaria. The sequence goes on along the minus strand of NC_064920.1, from coordinate 125,370,525 downwards.
AGCGATTTGAGTTGCTTCGTAACCCCTAAGGTATCTACTTCTAAGAGACTCATGCTAGCAGATGTTCGTGTTTCAAATTCTGGAATATTCCATTCGTCTTCCCTGGTGAAGGAATTTCGGAAAACTGCGTTCAATAACTCCGCTTTAGCGGCACAGTCGTCGATAACAGTACCATCGGCACTGCGCAGCGAAGGTATTGACTGCATCTTGCCGCTTGTGGACTTTACATACAACCAGAATTTCTTCGGATTTTCTACCAAATTTCGAGACAATGTTTCGTTGTGGAACCTATTAAAGGCATCTCGCATCGAAGTACATGCCAAATTTCGCGCGTCTGTAAATTTTAGCCCATCTTCGGGATTTTGCGTTCTTCTGAACTTCGCATGCTTTTTCCGTTGGCTCTGCAACAGCATTCGGACCTTTTTTGTGTACCACAGGGGATCTGTTCCATCTCTTACCAATTTATGAGGTATGAATATCTCAATTGCTGTTGCTACTATATCTTTGAATTTGAGCCACAACTCGTCTACATTCGCATAGTCAGTTCGGAAGGAATGGAAATTGTCTTTTAGGAAGGCTTCTAGTGGCACTTTATCCGCTTTTTTAAATAAAATTATTTTGCGTTTGCTTCTGATGGATTTGGAAGAAATGATATTGAGCCTAGCTATAATGACCTTGTGATCACTAATACCTGTATCAGTCATGATGCTCTCTATCAGCTCTGGATTGTTTGTGGCTAAGAGGTCAAGTGTGTTTTCGCAACCATTTACAATTCGCGTGGGTTCGTGGAATAACTGCTCGAAATAATTTTCGGAGAAAGCACTTAGGACAATTTCGGAAGACGTTTTCTGCCTACCACCGGTTTTGAACAAGTATTTTTGCCAACATACTGAGGGTAGGTTGAAGTCCCCACCAACTATAACCGTATGAGTGGGGTATTTATTTGTTACGAGACTCAAACTTTCTCTGAACTGTTCCACAACTGTATCATCGGAGTCTGGGGGTCGGTAGAAGGAGCCAATTATTAACTTAATTCGGCTGTTAAGTATAACATCCACCCACACCAATTCGCTTGGAGTATCTACTTCGACTTCACTACAAGATAAACCACTACAGACAGACACAAACACTCCACCACCGATTCTGCCTAATCTATCTTTCCTGAACACCGTCTGAGACTTCGTAAAAATTTCTGCAGAACTTATTTCAGGCTTTAGCCAGCTTTCTGTACCTATAACGATATCAGCTTCTGTGCTTTCTATTAGCCCTTGAAGCTCAGGGACTTTTCCAGCGCAACTACAACAATTTACAACTATAATTCCAACTGTTCCTTGATCCAAGAACGTCCTGTAATTGCCAAGCACCCTTTGACATTGCAGCCCATCCCGCACTTTCCCGAGGCCTTCTAACCTAAAAAACCGCCCAGTCCACGCCACACAACCTCCGCTACCCGTGTAGCCACGAGCTGAGTGTAGTGAACTCTGGACCTATTCAGCGGAACCCGAAACCCCACCACCCTATGGCGCAAGTCAAGGAATCTGCAGCCAATATGGTCGCAAAACCGTCTGAGCCTCTGCTTCAAACCCTCCACCCGGCTCTGCACCAAAGGTCTGCAGTCTGTTCTGTCAACGATGCTGCAGATGGTGAGCTCTGCCTTCATCTCATAAGCAAGACCGGCAGCCTTCACCAAATCAGATAGCTGCTGGAATCCAGAGAGAATTTCCTCAGATCCAAAGCGACACACGTCATTAGTGCCGACATGTGCCACCACCTGCAGCTGGCTGCACCCTGTGCTCTTCATGGCATCCGGAAGGACCCTTTCCACATCAGGAATGACTCCTCCTGGAATGCACACCAGCTCACCAGCTGGTAGAGTTTTGTCATGACAGGCTCTCCCAAGGCCTTCAGTAGTTCTAATGGAATGTTGTCTACTCCGGGGGCCTTGTTTCGACTCAGGTCTTTCAGTACTCTGTCAAAGTCTTCACGCAGTATCGTATCTCCCACTTCATCTTCATCTACATCCTCTTCCATTTCCATAATATTGTCCTCAAGTACATCGTCCTTGTATAAACCTTCTATATACTCCTTCCACCTTTCTGCCTTCCCTTCTTTGCTTAGAACTGGGTGGCCATCTGAGCTCTTGATATTCATACATGTGGTACTCTTCTCTCCAAAGGTCTCTTTAATTTTCCTGTAGGCAGTATCTATCTTACCCCCAGTAGCATAAGCTTCTACATCCTTACATTTGTCCTCTAGCCATCCCTGCTTAGCCATTTTGCACTTCCTGTCGATCTCATTTTTGAGACGTTTGTGTTCCTTTTTGCCTGCTTCATTTACTGCATTTTTATATTTTCTCCTTTCATCAATTAAATTCAATATTTCTTCTGTTACCCAAGGATTTCCAGCAGCCCTCGTCTTTTTACCTACTTTATCCTCTGCTGCCTTCACTACTTCATCCCTCAGAGCTACCCATTCTTCTTCTACTGTATTTCTTTCCCCTATTCTTGTCAATTGTTCCCTTATGCTCTCCCTGAAACTCTGTACAACCTCTGGTTCTTTCAGTTTATCCAGGTCCCATCTCCTTAATTTCCCACATTTTTGCAGTTTCTTCAGTTTTAATCTACAGGTCATAACCAATAGATTGTGGTCAGAGTCCACATCTGCCCCTGGAAATGTCTTACAACTTAAAACCTGGTTCCTAAATCTCTGTCTTACCATTGTATAATCTATCTGATAGCTTTTAGTATCTCCAGGGTTCTTCCATGTATACAACCTTCTTTCATGATTCTTAAACCAAGTGTTAGCAATGATTAAGCTGTGCTCTGTGCAAAATTCTACTAGGCGGCTTCCTCTTTCATTTCTTAGCCCCAATCCGTATTCACCTACTATGTTTCCTTCTCTCCCTTTTCCTACACTCGAATTCCAGTCACTCATTACTATTAAATTTTCGTCTCCCTTCACTATCTCAATAATTTCTTTTATTTCATCCTACATTTCTTCAATTTCTTCGTCATCTGCAGAGCTAGTTGGCATATAAACTTGTACTACTGTAGTAGGTGTGGGCTTCGTATCTATCTTGGCCACAATAATGCGTTCACTATGCTGTTTGTAGTAGCTTATCCGCATTCCTATTTTCCTATTCATTATTAAACCTACTCCTGCAAACCCCTATTTGATTTTGTGTTTATAACCCTGTAGTCACCTGACCAGAAGTCTTGTTCCTCCTGCCACCGAACTTCACTAATTCCCACAATATCTAAATTTAACCTATCCATTTACCTTTTTAAATTTTCTAACCTATCTGCCCGATTAAGGGATCTGACATTCCACGCTCCGATCCGTAGAACACCAGTTTTCTTTCTCCTGATAACGACATCCTCTTGAGTAGTCCCCCCCCCCCCCCCCCCCCCCAGAGATCCGAATGGGGGACTATTTTACCTCCAGAATATTTTACCCAAGAGGACACCATCTTCATTTAATCATACAGTAAAGCTGCATGTCCTCGGGAAAAATTACGGCTGTAGTTTCCCCTTGCTTTCAGCCGTTCACAGTACCAGCACAGCAAGGCCGTTTTGGTTAATGTTGCAAGGCCAGATCAGTCAATCATCCAGACTGTTGACCCTGCAACTACTGAAAAGGCTGCTGCCCCTCTTCAGGAACCACACGTTTGTCTGGCCTCTCAACAGATACCCCTCCATTGTGGTTGCACCTACGGTACGGCCATCTGTATCGCTGAGGCACGTAAGCCTCCCCACCAATGGCAAGGTCCATGGTTCATAGGGGGGGGGGGGGGGGGGGGGGCACACAAATGAAAATGGGTAAAAAAAAACTAATAAACCTAAATGTCTGAATTCCTTTTATGCCAGTACACACTCGTATACTGGCATAAAAGGGATTCAGACATTCAGGTTTATTAGGTTTTTTTACCCATTTCCATTTGTCGACTAATACAGGCCAGAATTGTATACATCATAAATGGTAATCCATTTCAAAACTGAGGTGTCCAATACTTTAATCCAGCCATGAACTTTGCATATAATGACCTATATTACTCATGTTTTATTACTAGTACCTTTTCATCTGTTTCAGTTCTTTACTTTATTCATCACAGTATACAATTGCATATGTCAATTACTCTTCTTTCTTGATTTCTCATGTAATATGATTCATGCAGTGTTTATTTTGTATTGTTTAAATACTGTGTAAGTGAGTTCTGTCATGTGAACGCTTTCTGTTGTAGTGTCTGTGTCCAGTTGAGATATTTGAAGTGTTGTTGAATAGTATTAATGTTGTATTTCGGGGACATAATTTTTCATGTGAGGTTCTTCCCTCTTGACTCTTCATATCATTTGGCTGAGTTTGTGTAAAATGAGTGTCATTGAGTTATAGTTTCTGATGTAGGGTGATTGTAATGTTGTTTTCGGTTCTGTTTGTGTGATCGGATGTTTTGTATACTGTATTTGTTGTTTTGTAGAGGTATATTGCTTGATGTGACAGAATCTTCTTCCTGTGTTCATCCTGTGTTGTTGATGTAAGTGGTTTAATATGTGCACTGTCATTACTGAAAGTGCCTTGTACTGCAGTTTTCTTTAGAGTAATGTATGAGTGTCTCAATTGTATAAATTTAGCAACAGTTTTGTGGAATAATTTTGGTTATGTGAGCAGTGTAAATCTTCATTTTTGTGTTATTAAAATTATTAGCGTTACTATTATTAGCAGTTTTCATTTGACTGCCTCTTATATAACTGTAATTGGATTAATAGTAATTCTGTAGCAGAGGATTACTATGGTCCCTCAAATTAAGGTATTAAACACATCAGAAATGAAATTGTTATGGCATTGATTAAAACACTCACAAAATTGAAAATGAGGGTATTTTACCAGAATGTTTCACAGTATCTGTAGTTAAACCAGTACATAAGGAAGGAGGTATGGTATCACCAGATAACTGTCGACAAGTATCACTTATACCTATAATACGAAAAATAATAGAATTCTGCATGTATAAACAGATGAATCAGTATTTTGAAGTTAATGATATACTCTCTTCCTCACAGTATGGTTTCAGATGTAGCCTTTCTACAGTCTAAACAGTTGAGAGTATGGTAGCAAAAACATACAATTGTTCTGAAAATAAAGATGTCTGTGTAACGTTGTTGTACCTCAGGAAAGCTTTTGATATGGTCTCCCACAATATTATCATAAAAAACTCTACCACTAAGGAGTGAGGGAGAATGCTGTATGCCTAATGCAGTCATACTTCCATAATAGAAAACAGTTAGTTAATGTAAATAATCTGATGTCAGAATGTCTCCCAGTTGTAAATGGGGTACTCCAGGATCTGTTCTTGGTCCATTCCTTTCCTTTGTTTATATGAATGCCTTAAACTCAGTTGTATCGTGTATGCAGTGCTATATGCTGATGACACAACACTCACCACATGTGATACCAATCTTGAAAAAGTGGAACACAACATGGCAATGGCAACGGAGAGGTGCACTATTAGGTTTGAGGCAAATGCACTGCAGAAGGATAATAGTAAAACTGAAGCTATTGTATTCAACCTGAATGCCCCCAGTCATGGTAACAAAACAGTAAAATTATTAGGATTTCATATATATCAAATCCCTACTGGTATACTCACACAGGAAAGATATGTGGCAAATTGGCATGTGCCATATATCTGCTGTATCAGCTAAGAAGCAGTGTCAGTAAAGAGCTTCTGTTGTATCCATATTTTGTATTCTTCCTTTCACACCTGAGTTATGGAATACAATTATGGGGCACTTGCGTAGGCTCAAAATTAGGGTTTAAATGCCCAAAGAATGCCATAAGGTGCATAGCAGAATTTAGCCCTTGTGAATCATGTCGAGATAAATGACAGTGCCTGGCCTGTATATTTATAACTTCCTTGTCTTCATTAAAGGGAATCTGAGAATCTGACTTGACTTAAGGATAACAGTTCATGACCATAACAGAAGATGTGCACATACACTTAATATGCCATATGCTAGGCTTGCAAAGAGACACAACAGCTACAAATATCTTTGCCCTCTCTACTTGAACAAATTACCTGAAAATGCCTACACAGTGCCAGTAAATAAATTTAAAACTAGTCTTTCAAGATTGATCAAAAGTAAAGTAATTTACTCTGCTCAAGAGTTCCTTGAGTATGTGACAAATGACCCACTTTGCTTATGAGAATGAACTACAAATTAACTGCAAACTGTATTTATTCCACGCAGTGCAACTATTTTATTACCGTTTATGTACTTATTGTTAATTATCTGTTGGATTATTTATTTGTCATTCACTGAAATATGTAGTTCATTTATCTTGTAATTGATCAATTCGGAAACTTCTTGTTGTTATTTACATTTGTACAAATGTGTATTGCATCCGTCCTGGATTATTATATTGTAATTAATAACATTTGTCATGGCAATGATTATTATTGTCGTTATTAATACGTATACACTGATGACACCAATTGCATGTAAATATGCTCAATGGTAAAATAAAACATTTGTGTTTGTAGTTCTCTAGATTTGAATCTCGCGGCTGTGCTATGTCATAAATATGTACAAGAAATAAACATTGGCCAAGAATACTCCCCTGGGGGATTTCATAGTTGAGTCATGTATTCCAATTTTATTATTACGATCTTACTTTCATTTTTATAATGTATGTTTTCACACTGTCTTCTGTCATGGACATACAAACTTAAAAAATTTGCTGCCTCTTCTATTATGTGATAAGTTTCTAATGTGGAAAAAATTATTACTTGTTTTGGATGAAATTATTTATGCTGTTGATTCATCAATTTTCATTGTATGCCTTACTAAAATTATGTTTCATAATGATTTACTAATATTGCTGGGTTCACTTATCTGTTCAGCGTAATATTGTGAATTTAGAATCTTCAGAGATATCCCAAGTTTCCTACATTTTATAAATAAGCTCTCCACCTCATGGACACATTTTAGGAAAACATATAATGCAATCATAGTCTCTCTGTCTAAATAAGATATAAATTGTGGAGCACTACTAGTCCAGCAAAATTTCTCTGTTTGTGCATTAAAGCTCACACATTACTTTCGTAATTAATTTGCCTGAACCAGAGAACTGATCAGTAAAACTTGCAAATGTTATACTTAATCTCTTAACATAATAACCACAACTTGTCATAGCGTAAAAAAACAGCAATGACAGTTCTGCATATGGGGAAATGTGATTTTATCATTTGCACATGTGGCTGCAAAATCCATTTAAGCAAAGCATTTAATTTTTGATGAATGGGCAATATACAATATTCTGTTATGCTGTCATTTTGGTCTTCAGACCAAAGACTGATTTAATGCACCTATGCACCTATCCCCAGTAGTCTGTCCTGTGCACATATCTGCATGGATACTCCTGCTACAGACCACCCTCCCTCCATCCCCTCACTCCCTGCATTTTCCGCAATTAGCAAATTGAGAATCCCTTGATGGATCAAGAATAGCCGTATCAGTATATCTCATTCTTTACTCTGGTTGTGCCATAAATTTCTTTTTATGTCCATTTGATTCAGTACATTCTCATTAGTTATGTGATCTACCCTTCTAATCTTTAGCTTTCTCCTGTGGGATTATGTTTTAAAAGCTGTTATTTTCTTCTTGTCTGAACTGCTTATTTTTAGAGTTTCACTCCTATACAAGGCTGCACTCCAGACAAATATGCTCAGAACAGATTTCCTAAGATTTAAATTTATATGATATTGAGGTGCTTGTGTTGTTATGAAGAACAATATAATGTTCCCTCAGATATGCAAGTATGTCTCAAGGAAAACTTACAGCTGCAACTTCAGCTGCTATGAAACACATGAAACTTATTTGATGTTGCAAATATGAACAACCACATGCATGAATGCTTGCGTGTCCAAAGGACCATTGCATCATTCTTCTTAGTAACACATGCATTGCAGTGTCGTATTTTTCTGCTGATATCATTCAGTGACTTTCCATTAAAATATACTCCCCCGTACAGGTATTACAACTACATAATATGTGTGTGAGTACAGCTTTCAGCACGAGATTGATGACACATGGAAGCTTGGATCTGGGTATGAGTCCTGCACAGGAAGCCAAAGTCATTAAGATTACCACTTAATTAATTAAAAAAAAAACATAGCAGAAAATCCTTGCTTGTGTTCCAGTCCACAACAGATTTCATTGTTGACATTCCTTATACAGCTGATGGTTGTTCCAAATCACATCTGTGAGTACATTTCATGTATTTAAATTTTTATTCTACACTAACAAATTTATAGTTTTTCAGACATCCTATGTTGGTTTTGCTGATCTGCATTTTATACCCTCTGATAGGCCATTGACATTTATTTGTTGCTGAAGTAACACACTTTACTTCTACTTTTAGTTTTAATTCCTTTTCTAGCCCTCAGCAGCACCTGATTTAATTCCAACACATTCAGTTGCCCTTATTTTACTGTTGTTCACGTGGATCTTGTAACATCTTTTCAATTCATGCTATTCAACTGTTCATCAAAGTCATTTTTCCTCTGACAGAATTAGACTGCCGTCTGCAAATGTCTGGATTTTAAACTCTTCAGCCTCAACTTAATTTCACTTTATAGATTTTTTTTTTGTTTCCTTTACTACTTGCTTATTGTTTATGCCCAATATGCAAATAAAGCACTAAAGAAGATGGATCACACAAAACAGCAACCAAGCTCTATAACAGACTACCTTGTGACATTAAAACGAGAAAAGATACTTCAGGAGTGGACTGAACAGATGCATGACAACTACTGTCTGCTATGATGAAAATTATTTGTGCATATGTAAACTTGTTTGCAATTTTTTTATACTTACTGTCATATTTAATATACATGATTAACTTTGGAAGCTTTTCATGTCTATAGTAAGTTCCAGAAATGTGACCTGTCCGGGACCAGTCCAGTACTATAATGTACTTGATGTACAAAAAGATTAAAAGGACCAATAAACTATTTAACTTTGGTGGATAACTGACATTTTCATTTTCTCTAAGAAGAGGTGTAATATGTTGAATACACACTCTCTGATCTCAGTTTTTTTTTTTTTTCACAGCAGTCCATTTGGTTGTAATTTTGTTTTCAGAGATTGGATTACGTCATTTTAGCCTATCACAATTATGTTCTTTCATACTTTGATGTATTCTCTGTACTATAATTGTAACTGGGGTGTAGCTGTCTTCTACATTACATATAGTTCATATTTTTCTTATTTGAGATTTAGCATAAATGGCCTCTTGTTCAATCTGCCAAGAATTCCTCAATTAGAAATCATCAAAGACATACCACCTGAAGAAACACCTTATCCCTACCTTCCTAGTACTCTAAGGGTCAAGTAGTATCAGGACTAAGGTACACCAACATCAGAGGGACAAATCACTAAACCTTATGATTAATGTTTCACATTTAGTTAATAATTTCGTACTATTGTGGGAATCTTCTTTGAGGAGCAATATTTCTGAACAATCTAAAGGCTGAAAGAAAGTGAACACTTACTAAAAGTAACTACAGGAATTTGACCCTTGGTAAGTTGAGCTCCTTTGTCAATATTAGCTGAGTATATGCTTGATAAGTCACCTCTTCCGCATTGTCATAGTAGGCTGTGGTTTTTGTGACTACAGTTAGGAAAAATTGAGGTGTGTTGTGTGAGAGGGAGCTATGTCACAAAAAAAGAAAAACTGGGCTTTGGCTCTTTTCAATATTTGTTACCACCTTGCCTCTATCCTTTGAACTAGAACCACATGGCATAGCTGCTGCTCTTTCTGCAGCAGCTGTCCTAAATCCTTGAATCCATCCTTATGATCATTTTGAATTAGATGAAGGGCTGTGCTACATAACAATGTTGTCTACTGTGTGAGTTGCAGATGTACCAACATAGAACTGTTACAGATTGGTTTATCACTTATATGGGAATAACACATTGTTCCAAAATACAGTTGTTGCATCTATATCCATCTTCTTTTTCAATTTTAAACTTAATTTGCAATTTGTCTCTTCACTGTAATGAACACGTTATGTCATTCTTCTGCGTATGTAAGTTGTTGCACTTCTGGTAACAATGTTTTACAATAGTGAGAGAAATATGGGTCATTGAGTATCAGAAAACTTTGAAAAGGTGGTAACAATGCAATCATAAACTGCATAAATGAATGACACAAAAAAAAAAAAAAAAAAAAAAAAAAAAATCTGATGGATCTAACTTCAGCTGGAGCAACTATTTAATGTTAGATGAAGTTTCTGAAACCTCATTATTTTGTGAGCTTTACAAGCTGCAGGGCTAAAATATTCAGAATATATATCTCAGAGGTCTTGCTGAGCAAAAGGGTTTTGTTGGCGCTATGCTAAAAAAAACATGATGTAGGAGTGTTCAGAAGAAAGCCATCATTTGCTTACAAGGGAACATTGGTGACTGTAATAAAACACAGTGTACGTTTTTGAAGAATTTGAGCAATTTTTGCAGCATCACAGAAAAGGGCGTCAACAGCTAGAGGGGGCAGGAAAGTGTTTAACATTCTTGAATATTAATTAGGGATGAAAATACTGATGAAATTAAAACATCATATCTTCCCATGCCATGTATAGATAAGACATAGAAAACCTACCAGGTTGGATACTGTTTGAGGCTATATTTCAAAGTTGCAGAAATACAGATTCCATTGTTCATGGAAAGACAATACAAGTTAGGTGTACATTTCTGTGTTATCAGTCTTCTGACTGATTTAATCTTTTGTCAATCTCTTCCTTTCAGAATATCATTTGCTACCTACATCCTCAGTTATTTGCTGGATGTCCCACTCCCTGTTTTCTTGTAGAGTTTTACTTTCTACAGCTTTCTCTAGTACAATGGAAGTTATTTCCTGCTGGCTTAATGATGTACTATCATCCTGTACCTCCTTCTTGTCAGGGTATTCCATATATTCCTTTCCTCATCAATTTTATGGAGAACCCCCTCATTCCTTACCTTATGAGTCCACTTCAGTGTATATAGTAAACGTGAAATGCACTATTTCTATGGAGGAGATTCCTACAAATATGAGTTTTACATGTAAAATGGGAAGCATATAATAAATTTTTCATTGCAAAGTTTTTATAAGCTTCAAGTTACCACATACAGACAAGTGTAAAACTTATGATGATGAGTACAGTGCTACTCCAAACAATGATATTCCTTTGGATGTCAGGCTACATCAACTTTGATCTGTCAAAGCATATCCTATGTTGAGGTAAAACACAAGGGCTTGTTCCAGTAATGATTCTGACTGCTCTGTAACCACTTATGATTTCCAATAATCACTGCTGAATCCTAGCATTGTGCTACATAAGACAGATAGTCGGTATACAACTTGGCTACTACATATGCAACTCCATTTCAGGTATTATGTGCTTGTGGCCAGATGATATTGCCTCATGCGGTTCATCAGAAAATGCATCATGTATCACAAAAGTGCAGAGTGATCCCTCAAATATTCATTATAAAAGACAGTTGATTTTTTTGCATATCTTGCCCTGGACAAAAAAACAAAAAGGCAATACCCTGTTTGATGTGTACTCTCATTTTCAAAGGACTCTATGACACCACTCATCATTATTTCCTTGTTTGTGGATGTACCTGTTTATGCACTGACAAAGATTCTGGCACAATAAAAAATAAAATCTGGAAAACAGATCATATATACACAGCTGACCAGTGGTGTGAAGTTATGAGAAATGCTAGAGTCAAAAACCCATTTAAGGTCATTCAAACGACAACAGAAAATTAAGGGATTTTCAGTAGCTGAACAATAAAATAGTTAGGAGTTGTGTTGTAGGAAATTGTGTTACCGTTGATAGTAGGAAAATTGGTGCCCCAAAATTTGATAGACAACGGAAGAGTGACATGCACTGGAACTCTTCAAAAAAGTTCCAGGTCTTTTCTCCAAAACCAGGATAGACCCAGTGGCTGATTATCTTTACATGACTAAACTTCTTGAGGAATTCGTATGTCCACACAGAAGACCTGATCAACCCTGAAGTTAAAAGACCTTGTTCCACTAACTCCATACATTTATCTAGTTTTTCTTGGCGTTTAATGAAATGATTTTTTTTTTTTTTTTTTTTTTGTTGAAATGGAAGCCTGATAACATGATTTACAGTTGGCCAACAGTATATCAACCAGGAAAAACTTTTTGATATGGGTCTATAACTTTTTTAAAAAATTGTTGTATTTGTTGTGGCATATAGTATTGTAATCATTCTTATTTATATTAAACTTTAAATATTTCCTTTTGCACAATTTATGTGACAAGAAGTTAAGAAGGAAAAAGTTAACCTCTTATTGTACACATAAGATCTTAATACAATGTTTTAAAAAACCCTATTTATTTTCATTTCTTCTCAAAGTAACATAGTTCCCTCTCTCAATAGACTCCTCACTTTACAGAGTATTTCTGAAATGTTTACTTTTTCAGTAACTATCTGCACTCTTATCACGTCCAATGTTAATTCACCTTACGGTATTGTGATTGGTCATAATATTAAAACATATACACATATAAATTATGTGTTTACCTTGTTTCATAATTTTCAGTCAGTCTTAGAGTACACATACCCTAGATGACTTGGACCAACAACTTTGCTGTGCATTGACTATTGGTTTCGTTATTATTGATACTGAACTTTAAATGAAATAAAGCCAAATTTAAACATACACAGGTAGTGAATTGTGAGGAATGACTAGCTAGTAAGAAGCATATCAACATTACGTGGACAGGAGTGGAATTATCAACAATGACCTTGATATGGATCATTTCATGGCTGCAGCTATAATAGCAAAAATGTCTATGATGCATTAAACTCTAGCTTTCCTAAGTTTAGCTCCATATGGCCATGGAAACAGTTATTATGTAATTTTGTTCTCAAGCAAAGAAAAATGAGTGAAGGAGGCAGTGAAGAAGGATTTTTTGATTGAGTCATTAAATTTACGCAAAAAAAACAAAAAATCTGCTGTGTGTGTGTGTGTGTGTGTGTGTGTGTGTGTGTGTGTGTGTGTGTGTGTGTGTGCGTGCCTAATTATAGAAGTTAGATAACACTGTGTCACTTTATAGTGGTGCTTTTGTTTGCTGAGATTTAGTGGAAAACAAACATTTGTACAGGTGAAGAAGGCATGTGCTTTATTTAAATATGACTTAGTGCACATCAGTGTTTGACGGAGACTAGACATGTAAATACTGCCAACCACTGAAAATAAATACAGGCATCAGTTACTAAACAATACCAAATATGTAAAATACATCAACATTGCAGCATTACATTGTGTCATTGCAAATTTTTATCATTGATTTCGGTATGAGACCATCTGCAGTAAATTTCTATTGCACCAACAGAGAAAGAGACTTTAAGTGTCCTGTAGCTATAATAAGAAATTAAACACACTAAATGTCATACTGACCTTTTAGGAAGAGCTGACCTGTTAGCTTGGCTGTCTCCTGTGATACAGTTGCACACAGTTAGCAGACGTGTAGCCCTAAACCGCCTGTTTCACAGTTGCAACAAGAAGAGGCTGATGAACAATAATAATATTGCTGTCTCTTCTTAAATCATTCTGAAATAAAAAAATATAATTGATTACAACCATCAAATTGATAATTCACTTTATATAATTATATAGAATATATATAAATAAATACAGAAAATCATTACTGTTGTAAGGACGTATAATAAATTAATCATGAATTGTTATTTAGGAATGACACTATTGGTATTGCCAAATAACTGAACCTTGAAATACCAAATACCCTTGAAAATGTAGCTTCAATTTTGTCAATGAACATGTATGAGTATATGTGTGACATGGAATTTGGGTCAGTATGCACTACAATATTGTGCCTTGTGTGACTAAAATTTGGAATGGCTTCTGCTATCACAAATCTTACAACTGTGAAAACTACACTGTCAATTTTGTTAGTGTAAGAAAGTCAAACCCTTTAATCTCGAGACATTTTTGTGCAATGTACAGAGGAAATTTTAGGAGTGATAGCATTATCAATCAATAGTGCTGATTATTTCAAAGCTGCTCATATCATAGTAGATTACAACTACCATTTTTGGGACAGGAAAGGCATATTTATGGAGTGAATCACAGTGATCATTTCAACAGTGAACATTGAAATATTGTAGAAGTTACGAATACCAGTTCAAATCAAGTCACATAGGATATTAATTCCTTGCATGATTTTGCTGTGTAGTTACTTCTGTTCGCATAATGCCACAAGAAATGAAATAAAGTTTGATAAGTTCAAATAGGTGTTGTTGGCCATCTTCTGTACACCTTTAACCCTTTAACTGCTCTGGATGTGTAAATGCACGCACCTTTGTACCTGTCCCTGTGTGCTCTGAATGTGTTTACATGTGCCAGCAGTCCTTCTACCTGGTACTCCGAACGCTTCTACATGTAGACATGTTCAGAGTACAAGATAGAAGGACTGGTGGCTCTTGTAAACACGTTCGGAGCACACAGGGTCAGGTACAAAGGCACGCGTGTTAATACATCCAGAGCAGTTAAAGGTTTAATTTGGTAACCAGTGATTACTATTTCTTTCACTGTGCATGGAAAAAAGTAGCTTTTGTCACAGCATTTTAGTAATGGTGAGGACATTTAAGACATCACTGAATAACGCTTAAATTGATCAGTGGTGTAGCTCTGTGATGGTGGGACACAGAGGATTTTTGACATTGGGATGGGTTCTTTTACACTGCAATAAATGTTGATAGGAAGCAGTTTAAGGTTGTAAATTTAATACATATTTAGTTTTCTTAGTAACGAAATAGTAATGGATGGTACAAAATGCACAGTTGTGGAACTAAATTACAGCTGGAAGAACCTGTTCAAGATACAGAAATTGCCCAAGACACAATCTCCCAGTAGGCAGATGACCTGGTTATTAAGACCATATCAGATGCAAAATGAGAACAAATTTATGTGGTTGGTAGCTTCAGGATATTTATTATTGACTGACATATTTTGAGTTCCATGAGCCAGCAGGCTCAGGTAGAACAGAATGGTAGGGAAATCATCAGTGAAGAATACTATCAGATCATTGGGACAAGTGCAGTAGAGGTAATCAGCAGTGATTTTGAAGAGAAACAATTATCATTTGTCTGAAGTTTTTAAGGAAAGCTATGTAAAATTAAATATGTATGTCCAGTTAGAAATTTATATTGCCCTCCTCATTACTGTTCTTCCTTGCAGGTCTTTTTCTGTTCTGTTCCATCTTTTACCTCTCAAGGCATATTTTATTGTTATGTAAATTTAAGGTGGAGCAAGATGAAAGGAAAGGGGAGGAACTGATTATATCAGCATCATCAGGACTTTATGCAGAATCAGCAGCAATGAGCAAAAATGCTTGATAGACTGAGACTCAAACATGGGATCTGCTGCTTACTAGGCAGTTACATTAATCACTGCACCATCCGGACACAGCATTTATTTCAAATGAGGGAAGTTTCTCGGTGTGCAATAGAGGTAATCAGCAGTGATTTTGAAGAGAAACAATTATCATTTGTCTGAAGTTTTTAAGGAAAGCCATGTAAAATTAAATATGAATGGCCAGTTAGAAATTTATACTGTCCTCCTCATTACTGTTCTTCCTTGCAGGTCTTTTTCTGTTCTGTTCCATCTTTTACCTCTCAAGGCATATTTTATAGTTATGTAAATTTAAGGTGGAGCAAGGTGAAAGGAAAGGAAAGTGTCATCTATCTGTAGTCCCTGTCCGTGTCCTTTGCACCTACCAAATTTAGATACCCGCAGGAGGTCAAACATAAATGTTTATTTTCACTAAAGATTGTGGATAATATCCTACCTCCTGTGGAAAATTTGTGAGTCTGGAGGACACAGACAGGGACTGCGGATACACAATGCTGGGAATGTGTGCTTGCCGGGGAATGTAGCAAGATAGTTGATGCATTTGTGATGAACACTTTGTCTGGTTGTTGCAGTGCTTAATGCCACTGCATAGTAAGCAGGAGGGCCTGGGTTCAATGTACAGTCCAACACACATTTTCATGCATCACTGCAATTCCACATAAAGTCCCAATGCAGCCACTATCTGCATTTCCTCCTGTTCCCTTTCCTATCTCTCCCCCTCCACCATCAGTATGCATAATAAGTATCACAACCGCAGATTAAGCGTGGTGTCTACTCATTCAGACATGTCCCGAAGAACAGATAGCACACATCAGTATAAAATTATTTTGTTGTGGTTTCTTTGACTGCTTCTATTCTACTTTCCACTTTATACTTCCACTTTTTCTTTTGGTGACTGATTATTTTTGTACATTGTTTTTATTTACAGTTTCCCTGTCTCCCTTGCATTTAGATTTGACAATATCATTTGGCAATTTTGCATTCAGAAACTTTGCTGAAGTTGCAAAACTTAGCCAACCTAGAATTTCGTAATGTTCTCAGTTGTTTTCCTTACTGGTACTTTATTTTAGACCATGTGCGTTTTTTTACATGCTTTTATAGTGAAGAGACTCATTAGGACCAAACTGGGAGGTGGTAGGTATCAAAATTATGACAATATCACACTGCAACTTACATTCTCCCCAATTGTTATTAAGGAGGTGAGCAGTTGGAAAGTAAACAAAAAGTGTTATATTCACCTAGAACCATTAATAATTGTCTGTCAGAGGCAATAGGGCAGTAGACTATACTAAGCAATCATAAGGAAGAAGGAAGCATCAAACAAATTCTTGTCAGTTCTATAGAGAATAGGAGTTCAAGATGTCATTTCATCAAACAGCAGGCAGGGAATAAGTTTGCTTCCCATATATGCCTCATGATTGTGAAACCTGGAGTCTTAAGACCAAAGACAAGCAACATATTGATGCGCTGTGTTGTTGCAGAATACCGGGCATACAGTTCACTAAAAGAGGGCAGATGTGTCCATTATGAGCAACTCATTATTTCCAGGCACCTTTCTTCTTGTGTCAAACAAAAATTCTGCAGTTCTTTGACCAGGTTCTGGAAACAGATGGAGAAAATAATCATCAAGGAAAAGATCGAGGACACAAGACCAAGGGAGAGACCAATTAGCAGGGGGGCAGATAAAATAAAGGTCTGGTCTACTTCATCAGGAAGCTCTATGAGAAGCAAGTAAGCATCCAGGATTGAAAGTTTGATTCATATTGTCACAATACCTTGTGACAATGATAATGACATGCTTGATGAAGCTTTGCTTAATGTACAAGACGTTATGCACATAACTCAACCTTCTTTCAATGAGATTTGTACTGTTTGTGATTTTTAACATCCCTTTTTTTATTTTAAATTTGTGTTGTTTTTAGTAGTTATGAAACTATATAGCGCTCAAGACTATTAGTTACTATGATTTCGAAGAATTTCCACACATAGCAGTTAGCACGGCAGTAGTAGGGAAGGCCAGTATCAAAAATTGGCAATATTAATTACGTATGAAACTTAAGTGTAGTTACTTGGGTTAAAACCAATCATATCAAAGTTCAGATGTAAGTGTACTCTGTTAGACACATCAACTTTTAGATACCAGATGTAAGCTACTGACAGGTATCGTTTGCGAGTAGGAGTCTGTGTTGCAATTGGACAAGCTCTCCATCTGTCTCCATTACTTTTAATAATAGATTTATTGCAGATAAACTGGCCATTTTGTGCATGAATCATAGGAATTATTCCCTATTCACTATTATTATTCTTAGTCACTGCAGAATATTTCTGTGTAATGACTGAAGTTAATATTTTGTATATTGTTGGTAGACATGTTATGGGGCGATATGTAGCTGGGTTTGCTATGTCTGCTTGATCTTTAGGTTTCAGATAAGTTATTCCATGTGTACATTTATCAGGGAATGTGTATGGGTCTGCAATGTAACTGTTAAATAATTTAGTTAGATGTGAATGTGTTGAGGTGAACTTCTTCAGCCAGAAATTTGCTGTTCTATCTTTTCCAGGGGCTTTCCAATTATGAGTAGAATTAATTGCTTGGGTGCCTTCATGTTGCAAAATTGTCACTTCAGGCATTTGTGGTATCATCTTGTATGTGTCTGTTTCTGCTTGTATCCACCATGCATGCCTGTTATGTTGTATCGGGTTTGACCATATGTTGCTCCAGAAGTGTTCCATGTCTGTTATGTTTGGTGGATTGTCTATTTTAATGTGTATGTTACCTATTGTCTGGTAAAATTTCTTTTGGTTTTTGTTGAATGTTTGGTTTTGTTTCCTTCTATTTTCACTTTTTTTGTATCTTCTAAGTCGTTTGGCCAATGCTTGTAATTTCTGCTTCTTTTCATCTAATTGCTCTATCGCTTCTTGTTGTGAGATTTTACCTAACCTTTTATGTTTTTCTTTTTTTGACATTTCATTTCTAGTAAATTGTGTAAGCTGTCTGATGTCTTTTCTCAGTTTTTCCATTCTGATCTGTAGCCTGTGTTGCCATGCTGGTTTTGTGGGTTTCTTCTGTGTGTTGGTTGGTTCTGATCTCTGCCTAGTGTGTATATTTAGTGTAGTGAGTACTCCTATATAAACCAGTAGTTGTAACTCTTCCATAGTTGTGTTTGCATTTATTTTGTTGTGTATGATTGTGTTGATAGTTTTTATTGTTGTTTGGACTTGTGGCTTATTTAGCGGTCTATGCAAGAATGGTCTAATATCTGTATTTGTGTCTTTGTATTCTATATATGTCAGCTTAAATTTTTCTTCTATATCTAACATGTGTGTCACTTCGTGTTCTATTTGTGCTTGTTCTGGTGGCTGTCTTAAGATTTTGTTTTCCTCTGATTGTTTAATTGATGCGTGTTGTTCTTTATTTGTTTGCTCCTTGATGTTTGAGTCCATTACTATATTTTCTTCTTCTTCTGATTGCACATTATTTTGTTCCAGTATTTGTTGTACTTGTTGTTTGATGTTTTCTAATTTTGACTGGGATATTCTGTTATTTTTTATTATTACACGGATCTGATCATCTAGCTGTTGTTCTGTTAAAATTTTTAATTCTGGGTATATGGTAATAAATGTTGTGTATACTTGTGATCTGTACCTAGTTGTGTTGGTTCCTAGGTTTGTTGCTTGGTAATAATAGAACATGAGGTGTCGATTAACTTCATCTGACCATCTCATCCTCTGTCTTTGTTTTCCTTCTAGGGTGGTTGCAGGAAGCATATCCTGCAAAACACCTCTATTTGGATTTAAATCATTTTCCAGTTGGCTAGCAGTGTTGTTAACATTGTGGGTGGGCATAGGGCTCAAGCGTCGTCCTCGACCATGACGGCACTTGTCTGAGGCTTCTTTAGTTCTGCCCTGAACCAACTAATCACACTAAAAAGGGGGTTAGCCCTATTAGTCGTTTGTTCTTTTCGCTGCCTTTTATGACTGGCAGAACATACCGGAGGCCTATTCTTTTCCTGGGCCTCCACGGGTTTATTATTATTATTATTATTATTATTATTATTATTATTACTGTATTATTACTATTATAAATTCTTTTTCCAAACAGATAGGAGCCGATACTTCCAATGCAGTAGGCGTGTATCATTGTTAATAAATTGACAATGTGTACATGCCCAACACTTGCAGTATGAGAATATCAGTGTCTTTACCCCTGCATAGTGACACAAACAGGAAAAGTAGACCAGGTGTAACTTGGAACATGTGTCATGTTGCACAAGGGGTTGGACGCATACGAATTTATGGAAGTGTCTACTGGTAATCTGGAGTTGTCTTTCAACTAATTGCTCTGTCAGTTGTGATTTTTCTTTTTCCAGAACTAAGCAATCAGAATGCTATCTACTGCAGAATACGAACAACCTTTAACTCTAATCCACTATGTTGCATTCACTTTTTCTTCCTTTACGTTGTATTAATGTGATCTTTTTCATGTAAATTGTCTGCACTTTACCCCACAGGTACAAGTGGTTGTAAGAATGGCGTTCCAGCACCTCCAGGGTATTTTTTTGAACGCGGTGTAACAAGTCGCCATTGAAGTTTGAAAATAATACACAGTTATTAAAGCCAGGATCACTCGTGTAGCTAACATGACGCCACTCCTTGTCCCTCCTGTAATAGTACCATGAGCTACCATTAACAAGGAATGCAACTAATTGTGTATAGTTTCACAGCTTTCAGTATGGTGTCAGTTGAAATAATATGGGTGGGTATCAATGTTATAGCATAGGTTATGGTATTACAGCTGTGACAAAGAGTTAAATACAAGTAAGACTAAATCCAAATGTTAAAGCCAAAAATAGATTTAATGAAGGGACAAATCAGAGGCCACAAATAAATTTATACAATAAATAAGACTCAAAGACAAAAATGCTATCTGCTATGGTAAACTTACCAACAGCTGGCAAGTAAATATCACCTGAACTCACACTACTCTTCCAAGATGTAAGAATGTTATTGGTTTCCTGAATAACTAACTTGTAATTTAATACTTGCCACATTATACTCAGGTACAGTTTCCCCACATATAATCCAGAATTTATGCACTCACAAATCGTAACTCGCATTTTTAGTAACATATTATTTATTTAATGCCATTTCACGCTGGCCGTCATGGCATTGTCACATCATGGCACCATCATGTCAAGGTGTATTCACACTGTATGTCACGTCATTGCATGTCAAGTCAATTCAAGTCACATGATAACTGACATAAATGTCTTCAACTTTTTTTGTTGGGCGGGAAGGGGGAGGGGGTGAATTGCAGTCTTTGCAATGATATTCAAATATTTTTGTTGCAAAAAGTGCACATACACAACACAAAAGCTTATATACATGGAAGCTGGAACCCATATTTGTACGAAAATAACAAACATTCATCGCATTTTAATTGCTGATCAACATACATACCTAAAAATTTTGTGCAAGCTACAGACTCTATGGTCTCATATTGTACTTTAAGAATTATTGTATTAGGTTTTTTACTTGTATAGAAATTCTTGTTATTAGTCTTGGCTCTGATCACTATGGGACTTAAGTTCTAAAGTCATTGGTTGCCTAGAACTTAGAACTAATTAAACGTAACTCACCTAATGACATAACACACATCCATGCCCGAGGCAGGATTCGAACCTGTGACCGTAGCAGTCGCTCGGCTCCAGACTGTAGCGCCTAGAACCACACGGCCATTCTGGCCGGGTGTTATTAGTCTCTTTCTTATTAAGAGTAACCATCTGGACTGATATAAGTGCCTTGTTAACTTTTACTCCTAACATTTCAGATGTCCTTTCCTCTATTTTTATATTGCTGTTGTCAGCAAGTAACACTCTTCATCTCCTGTGACCTGCAATGGGAAGCCATTAATGTATGAGGTAGTTTGAAAAGTTTATTGAATGGAATAGAAATAAATGACTCACGTCAGGGAAACTTTTTCATGTTTCAATGTTGTCTTCTGTATACTAACACTTTTGCCCCAATGATGTTCCAATGCCTTTCTTGTGTCAGCTACCATGGGAGTCAGCACTGACACCAACAAGGAAGGAGAGTGTTGTGATGGTTGCTGGCAGGAGTGCAAAATCGTCTGTACAAAACACTTGTAGATTACTGTAACACTTTATTTCTACAAAGAAGAGAACCATAATTTAACTTGTAGTGCCTCATATTATGTAATTACATTGACAATCTATTACTACTCACAGTACACAGGCTAAATATAACCTTCCTAATTTTCAGTACTGATGCTTTCAAAGTCTGCAACCACACTGAGCTGACCAGTGATGGACTGCAAGTTAAATCAGTGTTGACAGGGGGCACTGAATCCTGTCTTCCTGAAGGTGTCACATTGCCCGCTCTTTCCATTGATATGTGAATCACTGTAGTCTTGATGTCATTTCATGGTACTGCTCTGCTTGGTGTTCAGACAATGCTTTTGGACTGCACTTTCCTCCCCCCAAAATGCTACACCATTGTCGTGTAGGGAGCCATCTTACAGAAACAGGTGATGGGGGAGGGGCAGAAAGCTGTATGGCAGGAGAAGGCACAATTGGGACCATCACAAAGCCCCTGGCCAAATATCCAACATTTTTCCAGTGCTCCGTTGGAATGTCAGTTGTAAAACCCTGGAAAGTTGTCCATTCTCTTGCTGAGCTGTTATGATGAAAAACGGAGATAGTAGTGATGACGACAGTGTCCGGTCCATGTTGAGCACTGGGATGAGTGCTCGGAAGGTGAGCTGATGCAGTGTTGAGGAAGATGGGGTCCAGCTCCACCGGTTTTACAGGCAGTGCTGAAGAGGCATCCAGTTGCACCCATACCAGCCACAGGATCCTGATAGGATGTGAATCTGGGGACAGAAAATCTGTGGAAGATTCTCACAAGTGACAAGCATGAATCTCGTTCTGATGGTGGCACAGCAACCCAGCAGTTCCTCAAGTTAAATATATTCAAGCACACAAATTTCAAAGAATTGTTCCCCTCTTCTAGCACCTGGTGCAACCAAAAACTCTGAAAAGAGTGGAAGCATTAGGCACAAAGCGATATTTTTGTATAGCATGAGAGGTGCCATGCACTACAGTGAGTGCATCAACGGGAGGAGTGTGCAGGGCACTGGCACTGTAGAAGCCCCTCCAGTGATGGACCATGGGGGGGGGGGGGGGGGGGGGGCTGGGATTGGTTAGCCATGAGGGAGAGTAGTAATGCTTTCTCCCATGTGTGGGTTGGTCATCTGTTACTTGAACATATGCGTAAATTGCTCAGCTTCTCCATTCATCTGAGGATAAAACAGAGCACAGGTAATAGGAGTGATATCATTGGCCACACAAAACTCTTCAAAGTCCAGAGCTGTAAACTGTGGTCCATAGACTGTAACCAACACTTCAGGCAAACCTTCCAAGCAAAAAATATATGACATTGTGTGGAGGGTACTAAGCAATGTAGTCGAGTTCACGGGCAGTGCAAATGGATATTTGCTAAAATAGTCCATAACAATGAGCTGCAACATGGAGTAGCTGCTCAGTTTGAGGCGATATGTCACAAATTGCACAGCACCTCCCGGTGGAGGTTCGAGTCTACCCTTGGGCATGAGCTTGTGTGTTGTTCTTAGCATAAGTTAGCTTAAATAGTGTATAAGTCTAGGGACGGATGACCTCAGTATTTTGGTCCCTAAGGAATTCACATACATTTGGTCATTTTTGAACAATAAGCCAATGAGTGTTCCAAAAGGTACCAGCAAAGTCAGTACACTCTCATTGCCGCGTCGATTGATACTTTGGCCAAGCTAAAGACATTTGCAGTGGAACCAACAGAGTCTCAGCTTAAGTGCTACACTGTGGCTTGATATGTTCAATTTGGGCATCCATGACTCTTTAAGTACAGTTCCAATGTGCATACAATTCCCCAATGCCCTTGGTGAAGTAATTGCAACACATATTTTTGCAATGCTTTAGAAGTAAGCACACACAATTGCCCAAAGTCATGTTGTAATAAAATTACATTGTACTGGATGGTGAGGGTATGCCTATGAGCAAAATATTGGCACACAAAAGAATTTTGAACGTTTTTCACTGAACAAGGCCAAGCAGTAGGGATGTAATTCAGGTCAGGGTCTTCTTCTGTGGCCTGTGCAATTTTCTTATAGTTCACGGCAAAAGTTTGTAAAAGTTCAGTACCCTGTGCATCAAATTCAGAGTAAGATCCACAGGAAGGTCAGAAAGAGCATCAGCATTTGTATGCTTTGATGTGGGTGATACAGTATTTCATACTGATGCTGTGACAACATAGAAGCAGCTTCTAAGCTGTGCATAGTGGTACAGATGAAACAAAGTCTGAAGTGGCTTATGATCCATCACTAGCCAAATTTTCACATTAATCAGATAATGGTGAAACTTTATCATGCTTTAAGTAATAGTGAGCAGTTCCTTCTTGGTTTTGGAATAGGTCCATTTAGTCTTGGTCAATAACTTGAAAGCAAAAGTAACCAGCCTATCCTGTGAACAAAATCTGTATGAGAGGACAGCTCCCATTTCCAAAATCACAGTCTTATTTGGATAAAACTGAACAAGGCACCTGTCACTCAACAGGGCAATTTTAAGTTTCTGGAACATATCCTGACACTCTTAGGTCAAACAAAAAGCACATTCTTCTGGCACAAATGATGCAGTGGATCCACAACCTGTCATTACAATATGTACAATATGTCAACTTCCCACGAACTGACAGCCATTCTGTCATGTTCTATGGTGCAGAGAGGTCCTGGATGGCCAACAAATGTGATTGAAGGGAATGAACACCTTGGCTATTAAGAACGTGGCCTAAATACTGAATTTCAGTCTGGAAAAAGGTACATTTGTCCTGGTGACACTTCAAATGCGCAGCTGAAAGTACTTGAAAAAGCATATGAAGGTTACTGATATGTTCCTCCAGTGAACATTCTGGAACCTCATAATTTGAACACTACTGAACTTTTGCAGTAAGCTATTCTAAGTAGCATTGGAATATCCCAAGTGTGGAAGCGCTGCCAAAGGGTAAGCACAAAAATTTGAACAACCCTAAATGTTTGTTGATTACAAAAACTTTCTGAGATCCACAACTACCAGAATTTGTAAATACACCTTGTGTAAGTCAGTTTTTGAAAAATGGTGATTGGCACAAAGCCTGTGCATTAATTCCTCGCAGTGAGGCAACAGATAAGTATCAATTATTGAATGTGGATTCACCATGGATTTAAAGTCAACACAAAGACAAAGTCTTCCAAAAGGTTTTGGTAAGACTGCTCAAGGAAAAGCCTATTGACTGGCCTGGAGAGGAGCAAGAACACCATTCTCTTGCCATTCTTTAAGTTCACTTGGAACATTTTCTCTAAGTGCATAATGGATGGGATGCACCAAGAACACTTGGGTTGCACATTGTCCTTCATTTGTAATGTGCACCACAAAATTATTTGTTATGCCACATCCAGAAAATAAATCAGGATTCTTCACTATCAATTGAGTAATGCTGTCTTTTGGGTTGAAAGCAGAAACTGAAAGTACATTGTCCTCAATACAAGGACTAAACAGATCAAATAAATCTCACTCAGCAATATCTTCACAGTCTTGCTACCTCAAAATTGTAAATGTCACTGTTCTGGTATGAAACTGTTATACGCAGTAAGTTGCATGCAAGATTTTGTCAACTGTTGTGGGCCCAACTGTTCATTAGCGGCTCGATTATGCAATGTAACGGAAGTGCCAGTGTCTAACTGAAGTTGCTTGTAGCATCCAGCACTGACAAAGTTCACATACTGTTTATTTGACTATCACTGCACAGCAGTCAGGTGGGGTGAGGGAACATCCTGAATTTGACTGTTACCGGTACCGGTAGTGGTTTAGAAAAATCTCCATTCATTTAGTGAGCTTGCAAGAGTGAATGTGGGTGGAATTCCTGCAATCACACAGACTGTGTATGACCTGGCTTTCCACAAGCAAAGCAAGTCATATTCCATTAAGGGTAATGTTGTCTTTTATGTGTGGAAGGCAGCAGGGACATGATTTCACAGCAGACCCACTCACTGAAATGCCTTTACTCTGGCTACAGCAAGGTAACCTATTTGTGTGTGGGGTCAGTTGCAAGGCCATAATTGTTTGACAATTTGCATTACACTGCAAATTTGAGCTACCTCAAAGTTTTGCATGGCATATCATGAGTTCAATAATTTGTTTCAATTCAGGATCAAAATGTTTGAGAATTTGTTAATAAATCCTATTGTCTGGCACATTGTGTGTAATTGCATTACAGATCATTGCATCACTATAGTACTGTCCACAGCTGCAATGAAAAGGACACTGTTGTGTCAAACTCTGAGGTTCAGTGATCCACTGACAATATGAACATTCTGGCTTTTTTCTCAAGCAAAAGAACTCATAATGAACTGCAACAACCTGTACCTGATTCTCATAATAATTAGTGAGGCAGGGAACAATCTTCAAAATCTAGCAACTCCAGCATACTAGTTGGGAATGACTTCTGGGTGAGGTGGTAAACTCCTGTGCCAGACATTGACGAGAAATAATGAAGTTTCACAGTACCTCACATTTTATGTTTGGCGAAATGAGCAATGAACTGAGCATAGTACTCATTCAATTCCTGTTGTTTTGCATCAAAAGGTAGAATTGATGGAATGCATGGAGGTTGTAATGAGCTGCTCGACTAGAGGGCATTTTAAAGAGAGGAGCACCACAAAAAATTATAAGTAGAAGCCAGGCAAAAGAAAGAACAATTAGTTGCAATGAGCTTCTGAAAGAAAAGGGAGACTTATTAGTCCCATGCTGTGAGAGAGTGAAGTAAAACGAACAATGTATTTATGATCTTCCATTAAAGTGTCATGTCACCTGCCTAGCAGACAATTTCCTCATGTCCAATTCCACTGTTAAAGCGTGATAGGCCCATTCACATGACATCCCTATACCTTCGGCAATTTCTTGCACTTTCAGTTGGCATTCCTTCCTGATAATTTTATGCTGTTTTGCAGTTATTTCTGGGCCTTGGTGGATTGTTTCATGCTGTTAGCAGAGGCACTTGCCTTAGATGTCTGCTGCAATAGCCCATTAACACCAAATTTTGTCACGCTGTCCTAATGGAAACATTTGTTGTATATCCCACATTGATTTGTGCAACTATTTCAAGCAGTGTTCTTTTTCTGTTAACAACAGCAATTCTACATAAATGGCACTGCTCTCCATCATTAAATGAAGGCCACTAGCCACTGTCTCATCTGTGATGAGAGGTTATGCCTGACATTTGGTATTCTTGGAACACTATTCATAATGTGGATTTTGAAATACTGAATTCCCTAATGATTCCTGAAATGGAATGTCCCATGTGTGTAGCTCCAATTACTTTTCTGGATTCTGAGTCTGTTAATTCCCATTGTGCAATCTTAATCACATCAGAAACCTTTTCACATGAATTGCCTGAGTACAAATTACAGCTCCACCAATAAAATTTCCTTTTATACCTTGTGTACATGATACTCCTACCATGTGCATATGTGCATATTGCAATCCTGTTGCTTTTGTAACCTCAGTGCCTGTTGAAATACCATATCTGAAGTTCTATAACACATATGGAACACACCACTTACATTATAGAGTTTTGGAGTTTATCCTCTGAGTCAGTTCAGATGTTGGCAGACCAGAGGCATACACTTCAAGGTTTGAAAATTATTCCAGATAATGAAAGTGGACACAATGAAATCAATATACTGACAGATTGACCCTTGGGATAGGATATTCTGTATAATTGACTGTTGACAACTCCATCTGTTAAGCATTTTCACATACTAGCTCACTTAACAACTGTGAATAAGCACTCAGTAAACTTAAAGTACCTCTACTATATAAACACGAGCTTAGTGAAGTTATTTTGTCTACTCATATAAGAGAACAGGACAGGAAATCCCGGAAGATTAAAGTCCAACTGTAACCTGATAATTGAGTAGTGCTCACAGTCAAGAAATTTGCCTTTCCCAGAAGAACACTTTAGCTGCCTTACAGAATGACTAAGAATCAGTTTCCTCTCTGACAGTCTAGAACAGTATGCTTATATTTTTGTATATTATGTCCATGTTCATTTCTTGTGTTAGTGTTACTAGTACTCATATTTGCATTTCATGTAGTGTTAATGCATTTAGTATACAATAAACAACCCCCGTATATGTCTGTGAGTTGTGTCACCAGTAGCTGATAAGGCCCACTGTCGAGGATCAGAATAACTTCATGGAACATCCTGCAGTTTCTTCTTATGACATAGTGTGGTAGATACAATGGGGAATAACCTGCTCAACATTCTGTTTGCCAATTTTTGAAGGAAGTAAGTCCCTGAACACAATCTGACAACGTAGCTTTCCTCGTTCTTCTACTCCAGATATTCCACTTTCACCCTGTTATACCCACGGAATATAATTCATCCATTAATAGGGTTCTATGGCACTTAGATGTGGTAGACACGTTTAATACATGTTTTCAAGCCACACCACTAAAAATAAACATAAATTGTAGGCTGTCAAATCAATAATTTTGACAGCATACAGTTTTTCTATACTTCGCAATGCAAGAAATAGTGAGCCTGGAGAAAAAAAAAAAAAATGAATGGGAACTTTTCTGTAGGAAATTTAATGTAGTTTGATTTTTCATTGGGAAACATTTTTCCTAGGACTCTAATTTTTTTATTTATTTGGGAAAAACATAAGAAAGCAAACTTTTTATAACTCCTCCCCCCCCCCCCCCCCTCCCGCACCCTCTGACCCTCTTTAAACTATACTGCTCACAGGAGTTTTAGTATGTTGTTTGTGACAATCTCTTGAAGCACTGTACAAAATTTTGTGATAGCATCATTTATTTCCTGTAGGTCACCCCCCTTATTTTTATGTGGGAACATCATTGCACTAGCACTGATATGTGATGATGACTCTGAAGTTATCAAACTAGCATCATAAATGAGCAACAATACTGCACCTACCACATCCCCTTGAAGGGCTCCAATGTTCAATTGTATTGTACCTGAAAGATGTTTCACCATGTAGTGACTGCAACTGACAGTCACACAGTTCAGCCTCCTATAGTACTGCTATCTAATGGGCAAATTGTGAACTTACAGCACTGGCCCGAACATGGCACTGGTTAGTCAAGCTTAAACTATTGCTCAGTGTGCAACAGCGCTAGTATGATGATGTGCCAGTCCACATGAAAGTATAACACTTGATGCCAAATGGTAGAGGCTGAGAGTTTTGAGTCCAATTTATATCAACAATATTTTCATCCAAACGTACACCCAATTTAAGTGCATGATTCAGAGGTTTCAGATGTGATCCCATTGCTGTAACTTCACTTTACCTGCGTATAATGCTTAATCACAGAGATGCAAGGCAAAATGCACTGGTTTTTGATGTATCTTGTGATGGCATCATAATTTCAGTGGCCACTTGTGTCATAGCCCCTCTTATGGCTTCAAGGTAGCATAAATGCTGGTCACTTGAGCAATGCGATGTGTTATTAGGGTGCCACTTATTTTCCAATTTCAGTATTTCTCAGTACTCACCCTCCAATGTTGTTGAATGACTTTAAAACATGCCTGTACAAAATTCTGTTGCAGTCAAACATTAGAAAAGTTTCAGATGATCTGCTCAATGTGCTTTTGCCGATCGGGCTGCCTCGTCAGGCATGTGGCAGCCTTGCAATTGAGCAGACACTTGCGCTGTAAGAATTAGCGTCCTGCACTGACACTGTAGCTGTGGTCCGAAGTGCAGCCCCATGTTCTCATGCAGCTCATGTTGCCACTACCAACACGAGGAATGCCACCTCTGACATGATAACTACACCACCTTTCTGCACAGTGGGCTACAGTACTTCAGTACCCACCTGGTCAGCCAGTAATTCCAGATGATTTATGGCCCAGATTGAAGCCCTCACAGCTGTAGTGTCTGCAGGTTATGCATAGCCAGCTGCTGTCCCCACACCACGTCATCCTCACCAGCACACTCATGAATGTTGTCCTTCCAAAGACCAACCGACTATGTGCTGGAATCACTCCAACTTTGGCAAGAAAACTTCCCAATCTCGCCCACTGTGCAACCACCCAAATGCCAGCAGCATCTGCAAATGAGGACATACAGTTGTCAAGCTGCCTCAAAATGCTTTTATCATCTCAGACAGAATATCTGACCCTTGTTTTCTTATAGACATATGGTCTGACTTGCATGACTACCCATACACACTGTTATCATTGGGTGTTGACCAACACTATTTTAGCAGTCAGCTCCCAACAACTCTTCTGACACCATTTTTGGTTCCTATTCTTTCCAGTTGGATCTAGGATTGCAATGTACCTTCAGCTGTGAATTCGCCATCACAATTGTCACAGAAACAGTCATTGGTGCTGATTACCTAATACATTTTCAGCTGCTCCCTACCATTCCTGTCTCCCATCTCATTGACAATGACTCCAGTGGCATAATGGTGGTTCTGTCGCATTATGCAAACCTTTGTGCTCAAGCTCATCCATGCTGCAGTAGCAGGATCTTCTCGACCTTTATCCAGCCATCGCACTCCCACCTGGAGCACCAAGAGAAGTATGACACAGCACAGTGCATCACATTCACATCACACCTGGCTCGACAGTTTTCAGCAAACTATGACACCTCACACTGGAGCAACTTGTGGCTGCTAAAGCCGAGTTTGAGTTTATGCACTGGAATGGCCTCATTTGCCATCTGAATGGAACCTATAGTAAAGACAGCATAAGAAGGTCCCTGACAGCTCTATTGCCATCTGTCACCTGTGAAGCATTAACAGCTGCAGGTGATAACAGCAGTCATCTACTGAGGTGTTACCACAGAGATGTTTACAAAATGGCATGATGATATTGGTTGAGAGAAGCCAGTGAAGGTACCATAGCTGGCCCACTGCAACTGTCAGGGATCAACTTACAGCAATTCAACTGTATTCCTCTCTTGTCCACCTCACACTGACAAATTTGTGGCAAATATTGCACTCCTAATGCAAGCACCATCCGAGACATGTATGCTATTCTACAACTTTACTACTTCAACCTTTGCCCTAAGCTGCACTTCAGTATTCTTCACTGAATTAACTCATTCATCCAGGTACCAGTCAGCATGGGAAACAGTCCAAAGACAGCCTTCAGCACACCCTTTGCCTCTTTGAGTCACATTGAACATCATTTTATCTCCAAAATAAATGTAGCACAGATTCATTGATGGTGTGCTTCATGACTTTTGACGTCCCCTACCTTAACTTAATACTGGCACTTTCTTCTTCACTGTAGCTACACTGAACTGCTGACTTCTGAGAAGGTTGTGTCTTAAATCAAACAATGGAAAATCGCAGTTGGAATGTAACAATATGAGAGAAGGAAAGTTGCTTATCACCATATAGTGGAGACGTTGAGCCACAATAGGCACAATAAAAAGATTCACACAATCATAGCTTTCAGCTAGTAAGGCCTTTGTCAGCAGTAGACACACATACACACATGCACACACACACTCACGCAAGCACAACTTGCACACACATCTGCAGTCTCAGAGAGCTGAAATTACACTGCTATCAGCAGCACCAGTGCATGATGGGAGTGGTGACTGGGTGGGGGTAAGGAGGAGGCTGGGGCAGGAAGGGGGAGAGATAGTATGGGGGGAGTGGCGGACAGTGAAGTGTTGCAGTTTAGATGGAGGGTAGGAGTGAATGTGCAGCGGGGAGGTGGGGAGAATGGGGGGTGGTAAGTAACGGAAAGAAGAGAAATAACCCCAACCATTCCCTCGATCAACTCTCCACAACAGTTCTTCTCCCTTTACCACATGGTGTCCTGCTCACCACTCTTGATGCCACCTCCATGTACACTAATATTCTTAATGCCCATGGCATTACTGCTATCAAACACTACCTTTCCAGATACCCTATGGATTCCAAACCAATAACCTCCTCCCTAGTCTCCATGACCAACTATATCCTCACTCACAATTACTTCTCCTTTGAAGGCATTGCTTACAAACAAATCTGCGGTATGGCTATACCCCTCACCTGGTTCAGATTATTGATGACATCTTTGCTATCTGGATTGAAAGTGATGACATCTTATTCACATTCCTCCAGAACGTCAACAACTTCTTCCCCATTTGCTTGACCTTGTCTTTGTCAACCCAACAAGCCACCTTCCTAGATGTAGACCTCTGCGTCAGAGATGGCTACGTCAGTACCTCTGTCCATACCAAACCTAGTAGCCACCAGCAATCCCTACACTTTGACAGCTGCCAACCATTTCATACCAAGAAGTCCCATCTGTACAGCCTATCTATGTGTGGTTGTCACATCTGCAGTGATGAGCAGTCCCTCTCTAAATATACTGAGGGTCTCACTGAAGCCTTCCCTGAGTGTAATTATCCTCCCATCCTTGTACAAAAATAAATCTCCCATGCCTCATCTATCCAGTCTACCACCATCTCCCAAAATCCCACAGTCTGGCCGCAGAGGAGCATTCCCCTCATAACTCATTACCATCTGGGAATGGAGCAACTGAATTACATTCTCCACCAGGGTTTCGACTACCTCTCGTCGTGCCCTGAAATGAGAAGTGTCCAACCCACTATCCTTCCCACCCCTCCTACCGTGATATTCCACCGTCCACCGAACCTACTCAATATACTCGTCCATCCTTACACAACCCATGCTCCCAGTCCCTTACTCATGGCTCATACCCCTGTAATAGACCTAGATGCATGACCTGTCCCATACATCTTCCTAACACCACCTACTCCAATCCAGTCACTAACGTGGTCTATCACATCAAAGGCAGGGCTACCTGTGAAACCAATCACGTTATCTACAAGCTAAGCTGCAACCATTGTACTGCATTCTATGTAGGCATGACAACCAACAAGCTGTTTGTCCACATGAACGGCCACCGACAAACTGTGGCCAAAAAAACAAGTGGACCACCCTGTAGCTGAACACGCTGCCTAACATGATATCCCTCAAGTCAATCACTGCTTCACAACCTTCTCTCAAATGGTGTCTTACCTTCACAACAAAATCCTCACCAAATGATAGTTTAGGATTCAGAAGAGTTGTTTTACTGTGAATGCCATAATAAAATAGTTCTGAAATTACAATTAAATCAATACCATTAGCTGCTGATGGGCGTTGATATATATCAACAGGGACAGGTGAAAGTGTGTACCAAAACCGGGACTCGAACCCGGAATCTCCTGTTTACATGGCAGACGCTCTATCCCTCTGAGCCACCGACGGCACACAGGATAGTGCAACCGCAGGGATTTATTGCCAGCACCCTCCACATGAGACTCACATTCTCAACTTACAGTCCATACAATACATTCGTAGTGCCCCTGCCATTATACCCATTACTCACGGCAGAACAGATGCCATCTTCATATAAGAGTTCTGGTTGATATCTGTTTTCTGTCACCTATCTATGGAATTTACTGTGTAGATCACAGTATTTTCTGATATAAACTGACATTTTATGGTATTGATGATACATATAGCCAATGTAGTCCAGGGACATAATTCTGCAGGGGAATATCAAATATATCTTGTAAGTGGAAACAATATGCCAGCAAATACACAACAGGCAGATAACAGTACTATTGCAGGTTGTATACACCCTAGGGCAAATGGGTAAAACCCAAGAATTTTTTTGACTGCTGGGAGTTTTTCATTTTATTTGTTTTCAGTTAATTTTTTTAAATTTCAATTGGCATAATACATATCTCTAACAAAGAGTTTTACTTTAGGCTACTGCTGCAGCATAATATTTCAGCAATAAAACATAAATGAGAGATTAACTCCAAAACAAAACTTGAATTGCAAAGAAAAAGTGCCATTTACAATGAAAAAAAGTAGACAGTGCACACACAAGTTTCTGCCAGCAGCAAAATACATCAAAGACTAAGCAGTGATTCATAACCACAATTTGCTTTCAACATGTCTTTCACATGGCCCTTGTTTGAGTTAGTGTAATGTTACAAGTGCTTAAATTTGTTACAGGTTGTGGGAAAATATAATGAATGGTCGTTGGAGAAGTATTACTTTCAAAATATATTTCTTTTATACAAGATGAATTATGTTATGCGCGAGAATGTGGAATGCATTTCTTAAATCACAGAGCATTAGACACTCATTCATAAATTAACAATGAAGACCTGACATTTATGCTGTTATTTAGTATTTTACTGCCATATTTGTGGTTTGTTATATCTTAAAGTGTAAAGCAAGCTGAAAAACACCAAGTTTCAAGGTTAGTTCTTCATATTTATTTTAGTTCTTTCATAGATTATAAATTATTCAATAAGACTGGCAAAAAAATAAATTGTCCTAAAAAGGAAAATAGTAGATGTGATTTTTTGAGCAATTACATACATAACTGGCTTTTCTATGCTAAAGTAAAAATGCTCAACAGAACATGTATTCAGGCAAGTAACCCATGAAGCATTTGACACAGAGCAATGAAATTTATAGTAAGGCTTGTCAGAAATATTCAGTTGCACAATTTAAGCTGCATTTTTAGGATCCTGCATAATCATAAAATCAGTAAAGAAAAACAGCAAAAAATTTTTGGGGTCTAATATTATATGCAGCTATGCTGTATGTACATTAATTTAAATAATCAGCTTTTCCTATTTGAATATCTGCTGTCAAAAGCTTGCAGGATCATATGACATGAATGATGACCGTCTAACAAAAGCACATCCCAAACTTGATTTCAGTGTTTCAGTAGTTACCAAGCTGTATTTGCAAGAGTTCCATTATACTTCCGTAATGCAAACGTATAAATTGTAAATGTTGCTGTGCATTAAAGATCTTTCCAAAATCCATTTTTTTGCAGGGGTTTTGTTTTCCAAAGTGCAGGAAATTTTTGCCACTGCATAACACATTCACCATTCAAAGTAATGACAATATTTACAGCTCTGAGCCAATGTATATAGTCACACAGAAAAAAATGTACTTTTACCAGAGTTATAGTGTATTTTCACCCTGGAAATAGTGTATTTTTAACTGGGAGGTATGGAAAAAATGGAATTTTTAATCTTGACCATGTACTCCCTGTATTGTAATCAATCCCACATACAGAAACTGAGAAAATGATTGACAAATTCCTTAAAAGTATGATTGACTGTTTTTTTGCAAATTGTCTCACACTTCATTTTAAAAAGATGTGACATATTCAGTCCTGCCCATCTATGTGTACTACACCAGTGATAAGTGTAATACACCGTAAGGAAATAATAAATATGTATCCATTAAAAACAAAGATTCCAAGACTTACCAAGCGGGAAAGCGCCGGCAGACAGGCACAATGAACAAACACACACACACACACACACACACACACACACACACACACACACACACACACACACACAGAATTACTAGCTTTCGCAACCGATGGTTGCTTCTTCAGGAAAGAGGGAAGGAGAGGGAAAGACCAAAGAATGTGGGTTTTAAGGGAGAGGGTAAGGAGTCATTCCAATCCCGGGAGCGGAAAGACTTCCCTTAGGGGGAAAAAAGGACAGGTGTACATTCGCACACACATACATATCCATCCGCACATACACAGACACAAGCAGATCTTGTGGGGACACATTTTGTGTATTTTTGTTCAATAATATCATATAACATTTCAGGGTAACTCATATTTAAGAAAGAAAAGCTTCTTTGCTCAGAAACATGCTGTAAGAATAATATGTAGTGCTCACCCACAAACATCTTGTAAACTCTTCAGGCTTTCCTGGCGATCTAATGACATCTTGGGTTGTTGGGTGTTCTGCTGGATATCAGCGTCATACTTGCATGACAGTGCTATAAGAGAATCGATAGAAATAAAAAATGGCTGATGATCTTCTGAACCGTGACACAGGGTACCAGCTAAGCAGAGCCTGGGATCCGGCTCTGGAATTGTTAAAGGAGCAACGTGGCCAGCTGCAACACGTACACAAACAGAAGAACCAGAGTCATGGAGATGGAAAACGAGCCCCTATCGGACTGCCAGGCACACTAGACTGAAGACGGAACACCCAGAAATGGGACTGGTGGGTGCGGACCGCAGAGGGAACATCCAGAGCCGCAGCGGACAAAAAACGGAGCGGTAATGCTCCAACAGGTCGTGGTGAGCAGGCGCGGACCACAGGTGGAATGCTTGGTACCCCAGACTGTAGATGAAACTCCCAGGAGCGGGTTTGGTGGGCGCGGACCGCAGAGGGAACACCTAGAACCGCAGCGGATGGAAAACAGAGCAGCAACGCTTCAGCAGGTCACAGGGAATGGGCGCAGACCACAGAGAAAGCGTCTGCAGCCGTTTGTGAAGGGGGAAGGCCATAGGCATAAATACTGGACCAGGTCCACTCGAGGAGCAGTCTCAGGTCGCACCTGATGAAGGTTATGAGCTACGTGACCGAAATATCATGCAAGTAAGACACTGATATCCGGCAGAACATCCGACAACCCAAGATGTCATCTTGTAAACTGTTTAAAGAGTTGGGCATTCTGACTACTGTTTCACAGTATATGAGGTTCTTCTCTCATGAAGTTTGTTGTAAGTAATTCACTACAGTTCAAAAGGAACATTGATATACAAAATTACAATACTACAATAAAAAAGACATTTAATACTTTATGTTGTCTTTAGCACAAAAAGAGATGCATAGTGCTTGCCCAGTAACATAAATGTCTGACAGCAAAAATAAATTTGAAAACAAACTTAAAAAGCTTCTCCTTCACGTCTGCTTCTATTCAGCAGGAGAACTTCTTTATCTTAATGTGTGAAAGGTAGTGCATAGAAATTAAAATGACTAACTCAAAACTATATTTTTAAAAAAGCCTTATAAATGTTCAGCATGGAATGTAAAATTTCTCATTCCACATCAATACAAATTCTAATGCAAAATGATCCCAGCAACACAAAAGTAACTAACTAACTAAATCAAGCAATGTAAAATTCAGGATGGAATAATGACAATATTATGAAAGGATAGTTTGCCACTCACTATATAGCGTAGATGTTGAGTCACAGACAGGCACATCAAAAAGACTACTGAACGTGTAAGCTTTCAGTCAGAAGCCCTTCTTCCGAAATAGACATTATACAAACTCATGCAAATGCAGTTCACACACACATGACCACTGTCTGGCTGTCGAGGCAAGAGGCAGTGGTCATGTGTTTGTGTTGTGTTTGCCTGAATGCGTGAGTGTGTGTGTGTGTGTGTGTGTTTGAGTGATTTGTCTATTTCAAAGGAAGACCTTCTGACCAAATGCTTAAGTGTTTTCTAGTCTTTTTGTTGTGCTATCTGCGACATAATGTCTCTGCTATATAGTGAGGGGCAGTCTATCTTTTTCATAATATTGTAACTAACTAACTGAATATCTCTCAGCAGTGCTTTAATGGCTAAACAGTTTTGGGGCTACCAATAATCCTTCCAAATGCATATTTGGTGTCCAGTACAGAGCTGGCCTCTTATTTCAAAAACCAAAACAGTGTTCTCAGACTGGCACAGACACAAACTGTATTGTGAAACCTCCACTGCCAAATTACAAACTTTCCTACCAGCCACTTTTCCCCAGAGGGCCTTTGACAGCATTCACAATCTGTGACATCTTGATATTAAAACTACTTTTAGGATTCATCGCTATTTGTGGCCTTTCTTCTGCTCAGACTGTTGCAGCTGGGACCTATTCTGTGTGTGTGTCTGCCTAGTAAGGTTGACCTACACATCCGTGCCTCTGTTGGTGATTTCCCTCAGGCTAAAGTGAGGCTTACTCAGGTCCATGTAAATATTGTCACTTCCTCATCTCTGATGGTCTGTGGTATCTTTTAACTCACATTGCTTATATCCCACTTTGGCCAGAGGTGACACCAATTCCATACATCTCAGATGAAACTGTGGCAAAAGCATTTGTCAGTAAGTAGAGCACTCATTATGTTTCCCCCTCTCTGTATCACCATAGGATGTGAAAGGCAATTTGAATCCTAGGTGTTCAACAAGCTTGCCAAATTCTTGGACACTCATCATGGCTATTTAGCCCACAATGATATGGTTGAGTGATGGCACGAAACTTTGATGGCAGTTCTAATTTGCCATTACACAACATTTTTACCGCAATGTCCTGATAATAAATAATTGTGTTGCTCTCTCATGATTTGCCCTTTCATGCTTTCTGGAATAACTAGGCAATTTCCTTTACTAGAGATTTTGTACAATATTCCATCTAATTTGACAAAATGTTGATCATTTTTCAATAATTTGCATTGTGGATCTTCTTCTTGAGTAGCCTTTAACTCTTCTTCTCGACTTATTGTAAGACAAACATTGACTTTGCAACTCATTGCATCAGCATTCACATGTTGTTCACCAGATCAGTGAATAACCTTAAATTGGTACTCAGTCTTAATGCCCATCTTGTTAATCTGGAACTTGGATCCTTTAAGCTCAATAACCATTTAAGTGTGGCATGATTTGTAGTAACTGTAAATGGTCTTCCTGTTAAGAAACATCTGTTACGTGTTATACCAAAACCAAAGCACAAAGCTCCTTCTCAATAGTAATACAATTACATTCTGCTTTGTTTAATTGTTTGGAAGCAAATGAGATTGGACTTTCATGAACATCAACTTCTTGAGACAAGATTGCACCTATGGCAAAATTGGATGCATCTGTTGAAAGAATAAAAGGTTTACTGAAATCCAGATAGGCAAACACTGGGGCTGTAGTTAAAGCAGTTTTAAGTTCTTTCATTGCCTTTTTGCACTCTGTTGATCAATTAAATGTGGCTCCTTTCTTCAGTAGCTGTGTCACTGGACTTGCTATATTCACATAACCAGCCATAAATTGTCTGTAGAAATTTGACACTCCCAAGAATGTTTGTAGTTCTTTCAAATTTTGTGGTTCAGGAAAATTCTTTACATCTTCAATTTATTTTGAATCAGGTCGAACACCTTCACTGGTTATAACATGACCAAGATAGTTAACTTTACTTTGTGCAAAATGACATTTATCTGTTGATAAAGGCAGGTTTGTGCTTCTTATACACTCAAAAACAGCTTGTAGTCTCTCAGGACGCTGTTTCATGTTTTCACCAAAAAACTATTACATCTTCAAGGTAAATAAGAGCTTGTGTTGGGGTGAACCCATTGTAAAACTGAATCCATCAGGTGTTGAAATGTAGCTGGAGTGTTACGAAGTCCAAACAGCATATGAAGATAGTTGCATGCTCCTGTTGCTGTTACAAATGAAGTTTTTTACTTGATCATTAGGATGCATTGTTAATTGGTGGTAACCACTTGTTAAATCAAATACTGAAAAAATTCGGCACCTGCCCAAGTAATCCAAGGCTTCCATTAAATTTGGTAAGGGGTAAATGTTGGGTATGGTAACGGCATTCAAACATCAATAACCAACGCAAAAAAATGAACTGTGATTCTCCAGAAATTGATTTCTTCTTTACAATTACAACAGGTGAACACCACAGTGGGTCTAAAGGATCTCTTGGTTTTTATAATTCTGGCTTCTAACTGTTCTTTAACCATGTCTTCTACCAAGTCTCTTTGACTAAATGGTATTCGGTAAGGTTTCTGTGTGATTGGGGCTGCATTCTCTGTATTAGTACGGTGCTGAACTAAGTGAGTGACAGGTAAATTTGCACATTCTCAAAATAAATCTGCATACTCCAACAAAACAGGTGCTAAAATCTTCTGTTCATCAGCTGTCAAATGTTCTATCTTCTTCCAAATCTTGCACTTCAGTTCATTATTAACCACATCTCCTCATTGTAATTTTGTGGTATTGTTACAAATATCTGTATTGATAACTGCACTATTTGTTACCTCATCTGCAATCTGTATTACATCACTGTTACTTACACTCAACACTTCAGCAGCTTTCGTTCCTTGTGGCAAAACAACATCGTCATTGTTCTTATTCAGTACTGTAACCAGGACTTTTGTGACATTCTGTCTCACCATAGTAGCACCGCCTACCGTTCCAGCAACATAACAATTCATTGTATCTAGTAACTCACTTTTCTTGGATTGCTCAATTAATAACAAAGTTCCTTCCTTGCATCGGGGCGACTTAACTTCAACATATATTGTCTTTCTTGCTCCCTTGGGAATTTGCTGAGGCTGATCAATTTGAACATCAACTTGGATGGTTTGAACTGATGCATTGTTTGAGCATTCCATTCCTATGATGTCAGTATTGCTGCTCCTTTGAGTTCGATCTTAAGAACGAATTCCTAGGTTGTAGTTGCTACTGCCTAGTCAGATCTTCCTTTGTGTGACAAATATCTCTGCCTCATTAGCGGACAAGAAACCAAATCCAAGTACACCATCGTAATGCATTCCATTATTTGAAACTACTTGCACCCTTGCTGTGTATTTATCTTTCTCTTTATTTTCACCTTCATCTTGGTGTTGGCCAAGAATTAATTCTACATCAACGTGGCTTTCCTCCATTTGACCCTCACACTTTTAATAGTGGCAGTTTCAATTTATCCCATTCATCTATGCAAGACAACATTAATGAGGTCTGTGCTCCAGCGTCAATAAGTAGTTTGACGTTTCTCCCATGGTATACAGCACCTAACACAAAGTCATTTTTGGTCTGATTTTCACTGGAACTAACAGGAATCACTGTCTCTGGCAAGGGGCAGATGAAGTGATGGCCTGTACATCCATGTACTTGTTTAAAGATCTGGCTAATTGTCTGTTGTTTGCATTACCTTAATTCTTGTTGCAACAATCTCTCAAAACATGACCCTGCATCCCGCAATGATAGCAGATTCGACTCCTTTTACAATCCTTATGCTTGTGACCCAGAGTATTGCATCTGTAACAATGTACTGTTGTGTTGAAAACTCTGCATTCTTGTTTCTGCATCTCGTTTGTGCATCTTAGTGCTCCAACGAAACCAACAGCTGATTCTACTACTTCCTGAAATGTTTTACATTGTGCCTATGTAGCAGCTTACTTCCTCTTCGTGCAACCCATGAGTGAATGTGTCCAAGGCTTCCAGGTTGGCTTTGAACAACTGAATGCGATCTTCATTTTCATCTTCTACTGGCTCGTACATTTGACAGTTGATATTTTGAATTCTGTCAGCAAGCTGCTTGATAGATTTTTCTCGTCGCATTTGCATACTGCAAATCTGCTCTCTGTAAAATCTGATTGAGTTTTTATGTTTAAATCTCTGAACAGCAATCGTTCTAAAGTCATTGTAATCTTCTGTTTTCATGCAAGTGGGCTCCATGATAATGAAATATAGTGCTGCTCCCTGAATTCTTAATTTGGCAACCACTAGCTTATTGCAATCTGTCCATGATCCTAACAGGGCGGCACCTTCAAGTTTACAAAAAAGCAGTTTCACATCATCTTCAGGTTTCCCGCTAGACTCTGGTACTGACGGCAATAATGAAAAATTCTTTATGTAGTTGTACCTGTACTGAAAGAACTATCATTTACCAAGTCTTTTGGAATACTACTCTCGCTTCTTTCTGCTTTTAACTATTGAGTCTCTTATTGCAGTTCATTAATAACAGTTTGTAGATTGAGATTGTTATTATTACTGGATTGCGAACTTTTGTCTAATTTAACATCAATGAGTCACTCAAATGTGAAATAAAAATCCATCACTGCCTTTTGTATTCTAGCCAGACTGGAGTAGGCCAACCTGAATTCCAGCGTTGGATGTCCCTGAGTAGTCGAAAGATGTTCAGGCTGCTAGTGCTCAAAGTTCACGTTGTGCTGCACCTCTTCAGAACTGTAGATTTTCCATAATTATCCCCATGTTGACACCACATCTATAAGGGTGTTGTGTATTGTTGCCCCGGATGATGATTACATGAATATTTTGTTAGGATTTGTAATGTAACTAACCTGTTTCTACGGGTTATTACATTAAGAGTGGGAATGGTAATGCCTACTGATTGTGAAATTACCGTGAGAAGATTAGGGTCACCACCGACTCTAACCATACACTAATCAATGGTTTGGCCGAGTCAAAAAATAAATTAATTTGATCACAGACCAAAAACTAATAAAAATAAATATGTCGTGATATCGCTCATAGGGGATGTGATATAATTAATAGTACTTCCCATGCACTGTCTACGAGAATCAACCATTTAAAATAAAATAGTACATGCATGAACACTGTGCAGGAGATCAGCTCCCAGCAACACACCTGAAAATAAGACTTAAGTCTAAAGCATTTGTTTTAAAATAGAAGGGGAAACTAATCACTGGACCTGTGCATAAGGAAACAGGTTGGATGTGCTAACAGGAAAGCTACGAGGTGAGTGGCTTAGGTGCAAAAACGTAACCTCGGAATACAAGAGAAAATTCTGGATAACATCATTTATTTGTAAGACATGGATGTGACCCATCTACACAATTCCTGATAACATGGAAGAAAAGCATCGATATGTTCACCGCATTAATCTACACCTAAAATTATTGGTGTGAATCATTCTTACAATTGCTGTTGCCTGATAACTGATCCCAATAACTCGTGAAATGGTAACACATTTTGCAGTACACCCGCATGCCCAGGTGGTTTGTGGAGACACGACTTCTAGGTATAGTGCCCAAATTGCAACTATCACATCACACAGTCATGAACAGTTAACATTATTTAAAACAAACACGAGATCGGACAGTTAGTGATGCCGGTAGCCCAACAAACTATAATGTTCTACCACGTGGTTGGCTCCCCAAGGATGAAAGACACACAAAGCATGGAAAATTTACGAGAAGGCAAAGCTATAAATATTTAAAAAGATGAAAGCTTATACAGGCACAGCTGAAGGCAGACTGCCTCCCTTTTTACTCTCCAGCCTCCTCCATGCTCAGTGTGGGCCGGAAAACCCCAAGGATGTCATTTACGCCACCAACCTAATGCAGGTGTATTTCTCACAACTAGCACAAACCTCTTTGCCTACTTGACCA
Source organism: Schistocerca gregaria (assembly GCF_023897955.1). Lineage (NCBI taxonomy): Eukaryota > Metazoa > Arthropoda > Insecta > Orthoptera > Acrididae > Schistocerca > Schistocerca gregaria. The sequence continues at coordinate 125,328,013 of NC_064920.1, read as the reverse complement.
CTATGAGAGTTGGCTATTCTGCACAATTGCTGCTGAATCTGTATCACTATTGCAGACTTTCTGCAGCAGACTACGCCACCATCTAGCAGCATGACACACAACCACATTCATTGAATTACACCACTATGAGTTATGAGAAAAGATAAACAAGGAAAAGAAAGAGAAATGCTAGTGAAAATTGGCTACCGGACTAATGAAAGGTGGCTACAGGACCCTTTCAGTAAGCTGTGGGTCTTTGAAGTGCGGCAGCAATGCGAAAACCCCAAGAAGTAAGTTTAAACAGTCTTATTAAGAAGGGCAGATTATAAAACATGCACACTCTGCATAACCATCACTGACTGAGGCCAGCAGCATTTGAGCAGAGATGCAAATAGACTTTTACATCACATGAAATAATCACAGAAATCAATGTGAGATGTTGTGTTGTTGTGGTCTTCAGTCCTGAGATGCAGCTCTCCATGCTACTCTACCCTCTGCAGGCCTCTTCATCTCCCAGTACCCACTGCAACCTACATCCTTCTGAATCTGCGTAGTGTAGTCATCTCTTGGTCTCCCTCTACGATTTTTACCCTCCATGCTGCCCTCCAATACTAAATTGGTGATCCCTTGATGCCTCAGAACATGTCCTACCAACCAATCCCTTCTTCTGGTCAAGTTGTGCCACAAACTTCTCTTCTCCTCAATCCTATTCAATACTTCCTCATTAGTTATGTGATCTACCAATCTAATCTTCAGCATTCTTCTGTAGCACCACATTTCAAAAGCTTCTATTCTCTTCTTGTCCAAACTATTTATCGTCCATGTTTCACTTCCATACATCGCTACACTCCATACAAATACTTTCAGAAATGACTTCCTCACACTTAAATCTATACTCGATGTTAACAAATTTCTCTTCTTCAGAAACGCTTTCCTTGCCATTGCCAGTCTACATTTTATATCCTCTCTACTTCAACCATCATCAGTTATTTTGCTCCCCAAATAGGAAAACCCTTTACTACTTTAAGCATCTCATTTCCTAATCTAATAACCTCAACAATACCCGACTTCATTCGACTACTTTCCATTATCCTCGTTTTACTTTTGTTGATGTTCATCTTCTATTCTCCTTTCAAGACACTATCCATTCCGTTCAACTGCTCTTCAAAGTCCTTTGCTGTCTCTGACAGAATTACAATGTCATCGGCGAACCTCAAAGTTTTTATTTCTTCTCCATGGATTTTACTACCTACGCCAAACTTTTCTTTTGTTTCCTTCACTGCTTGCTCAATATACAGATTGAATAACATCGGGGAGAGGCTACAACCCTGTCTCACTCCCTTCCCAACCACTGCTTCCCTTTCATGTGCCTCAACTCTTATAACTGCCATCTGGTTTCTGTACAAATTGTAAAAAGCCTTTTGCTCCCTGTATTTTAACCCTGCAACCTTTGGAGTTTGAAAGAGAGTATTCCAGTCAACATTGTCAAAAGCTTTTTCTAAGTCTACAAATGCTAAAATCGTAGGTTTGCCTTTCCTTAATCTTTTTTCTAAGATAAGTCGTAAGGTCAGTATTGCCTCACGTGTTCCAACATTTCTACGGAATCCAAACTGATTTTCCCTGAGGTCAGCTTCTATCAGTTTTTCCATTTGTCTGTAAAGAATTTGCGTTAGTATTTTGCAGCTGTGACTTTCAAACTGATAGTTCGGTAATTTTCACATCTGTCAACACCTGCTTTCTTTGGGATTGGAATTATTATATTCTTCTTGAAGTCTGAGGGTATTTCACCTGTCTCATACATCTTGCTTACCAGATGGTAGAGTTTTGTCAGGACTGGCACTCTCAAGGCCGTCAGTAGTTCCAATGGAATGTTGTCTACTCCGGGGCCTTGTTTCGACTCAGGTCTTTCAGTGCTCTGTCAAACTCTTCACGCAGTATCATATCACCCATTTCATCTTCATCTACATCCTCTTCCATTTCCATAATATTGTCCTCAAGTACATCGCCCTTGTATAGACCCTCTATATACTCCTTCCACCTTTCTGCTTTCTCTTCTTTGCTTAGAACTGGGTTTCCATCTGAACTCTTGATGTTCATACAAGTGGTTCTCTTATCTCCAAAGGTCTCTTTAATTTTCCTGTAGGCAGTATCTATTTCACCCCTAATGAGATAAGCCTCTACATCCTTGCATTTGTCTTCTAGCCATCCCTGCTTAGCCATTTTGCACTTCCTGTTGATCTCATTTTTCAGACATTTGTATTCCTTTTTGCCTGCTTCATTTAGTGCATTTTTATATTTTCTCCTTTCGTCAGTTAAATTCAGTATTTCTTCTGTTACCCAAGGATTTCTACTAGCCCTCGTCTTTTTACCTACTTGATCCTCTGCTGCCTTCACTACTTCATCCCTCAAAGCTACCCATTCTTCTTCTACTGTATTTCTTTCTCCCATTCCTGTCATTTGCTCACTTATGCTCTCCCTGAAACTCTGTACAACCTCTGGTTCTTTTAGTTTACCCATGTCCCATCTCCTTAAATTCCCATCTTTTTGCAGTTTCTTCAGTTTTAATCTACAGGTCATAACCAGTAGATTGTGGTCAGAGTCCACATCTGCCCCTGGAAATGTCTTACAATTTAAAACCTGGTTCCTAAATCTCTGGCTTACCATTATATAATCTATCTGAAACCTGTCAGTATCCCCAGGCTTCTTCCATGTATACAGCCTTCTTTTATGATTCTTGAACCAAGTGTTACCTATGATTAAATTGTGCTCTGTGCAAAATTCTACCAGGCGGCTTCCTCTTTCATTTCTTAGCCCCAATCCATATTCACTTCTATGTTTCCATTTGTCCCTTTTCCCACTACCGAATTCCAGTCACCCATGACTATTAAATTTTCGTCTCCGTTCAACATCTGAATAATTTCTTTGATTTGATCATACATTTCATCAATTTCTTCCTCATCTGCAGAGCTAGTTGGCTTATAAACTTGTACTACTGTAGTAGGTGTGGGCTTTGTATCTATCTTGGCCACAATAATGCGTTCACTATGTTGTTTGTAGTAGCTTACCCGCATTCCTATTTTCCAATTCATTATTAAACCTACTCCTGCATTACCCCTATTTGATTTTGTGTTTATAACCCTGTAGTCCCCCCCCCCCCCCCCCCCCCCCCCATGAACCATGGACCTTGCCGTTGGTGGGGAGGCTTGCGTGCCTCAGCGATACAGATGGCCGTACCATAGGTGCAACCACAACGGAGGGGTATCTGTTGAGAGGCCAGACAAACGTGTGGTTCCTGAAGAGGGGCAGCAGCCTTTTCAGTAGTTGCAGGGGCAACAGTCTGGATTATTGACTGATCTGGCCTTGCAACATTAACCAAAACGGCCTTGCTGTGCTGGTACTGCGAACGGCTGAAAGCAAGGGGAAACTACAGCCGTAATTTTTCCCGAGGACATGCAGCTTTACTGTATGATTAAATGATGATGGCATCCTCTTGGGTAAAATATTCCGGAGGTAAAATAGTCCCCCATTCGGATCTCCGGGCGGGGACTACTCAGGAGGATGCCGTTATCAGGAGAAAGAAAACTGGCATTCTACGGATCGGAGCGTGGAATGTCAGATCCCTTAATCGGGCAGGTAGGTTAGAAAATTTAAAAAGGGAAATGGAGAGGTTAAAGTTAGATATAGTGGGAATTAGTGAAGTTCGGTGGCAGGAGGAAAAAGACTTCTGGTCAGGTGACTACAGGGTTATAAACACAAAATCAAATAGGGGTAATGCAGGAGTATGTTTAATAATGAATAGGAAAATAGGAAGGCGGGTAAGCTACTACAAACAGCATAGTGAACACATTATTGTGGCCAAGATAGATACGAAGCCCACACCTACTACAGTAGTACAAGTGTATATGCCAACTAGCTCTATAGATGACGAAGAAATTGAAGAAATGTACGATGAAATAAAAGAAATTATTCAGATAGTGAAGGGAACCGAAAATTTAATAGTAATGGGTGACTGGAATTCGAGTGCAGGAAAAGGGAGAGAAGGAAACATAGTAGGTGAATATGGATTGGGGCTAAGAAATGAAAGAGGAAGCCGCCTAGTAGAATTTTGTACAGAGCACAACTTAATCATAGGTAACACTTGGTTTTAGAATCATGAAAGAAGGTTGTATACGTGGAAGAACCCTGGAGATACTAAAAGGTATCAGATACACTATATAATGGTAAGACAGAGTTTAGGAACCAGGTTTTAAGTTGTAAGACATTTCCAGGGGCAGATGTGGACTCTGACCACAATCTATTGGTTATGACCCGTAGATTAAAACTGAAGAAACTGCAAAAATGTGGGAAATTAACGAGATGGGACCTGGATAAACTGAAAGAACCAGAGGTTGTACAGAGTTTCAGGGAGAGCATAAGTGAGCAAATGACAGGAATGGGAGAAAGAAATACAGCAGAAGAAGAATGGGTAGCTTTGAGGGATGAAGTAGTGAAGGCAGCAGAGGATCAAGTAGGTAAAAAGACGAGGGCTAGTAGAAATCTATCAGTCACAGCTGCAAAATACTAACGCGAATTCTTTACAGACGAATGGAAAAACTGGTAGATGCGGACCTCGGGGAGGATCAGTTTGGATTCCGTCGAAATGTTGGAACACGTGAGGCAATACTGACCTTACGACTTATCTTAGAAGAAAGATTAAGAAAAGGCAAACCTACGTTTCTAGTATTTGTGGACTTAGAGAAAGCTTTTGACAATGTTGACTGGAATACTCTTTTTCAAATTCTAAAGGTGGCAGGGGTAAAATACAGGGAGCGAAAGGCTATTTACAATTTGTACAGAAACCAGATGGCAGTCATAAGAGTCGAGGGGCATGAAAGGGAAGCAGTGGTTGGGAAAGGAGTGAGACAGGGTTGTAGCCTCTCCCCGATGTTATTCAATCTGTATATTGAGCAATCAGTAAAGGAAACAAAAGAAAAATTTGGAGTAGGTATTAAAATTCATGGAGATGAAGTAAAAACTTTGAGGTTCGCCGATGACATTGTAATTCTGTCAGAGACGGCAAAGGACTTGGAAGAGCAGTTGAACGGAATGGACAGTGTCTTGAAAGGAGGATATAAGATGAACATCAACAAAAAGCAAAACAAGAGTAATGGAATGTAGTCCAATTATATCGGGTGATGCTGAGGGAATTAGATTAGGAAATGAGACACTTAAAGTAGTAAAGGAGGTTTGCTATTTGGGGAGCAAAATAACTGATGCTGGTCGAAGTAGAGAGGATATAAAATGTAGTTTGGCAATGGCAAGGAAAGCGTTTCTGAAGAAGAGAAATTTGTTAACATCGAATATAGATTTAAGTGTCAGGAAGTCATTTCTGAAAATATTTGTTTGGAGTGTAGCCATGTATGGAAGTGAAACATGGACGATAACTAGTTTGGACAAGAAGAGAATAGAAGCTTTCGAAATGTGGTGCTACAGAAGAATACTGAAGATAAGGTGGATAGATCACGTAACTAATGAGGAGGTATTGAATAGGATTGAGGAGAATAGAAGTTTGTGGCACAACGTGACTAGAAGAAGGGATCGATTGGTAGGACATGTTTTGAGGCATCAAGGGATCACAAATTTAGCATTGGAGGGCAGTGTGGAGGGTAAAAATCGTAGAGGGAGACCGAGAGATGAGTACACTAAGCAGATTCAGAAGGATGTAGGTTGCAGTAAGTACTGGGAGATGAAGAAGCTTGCACAGGATAGAGTAGCATGGAGAGCTGCATCAAACCAGTCTCAGGACTGAAGACCACAACAACAACAACAACCCTGTAGTCACCTGACCAGAAGTCTTGTTCCTCCTGCCACCGAACTTCACTAATTCCCACTATATCTAACTTTAACCTATCCATTTCCCTTTTTAAATTTTCTAACCTACCTGCCCGATTAAGGGATCTGACATTCCACACTCCGATCCATAGAATGCCAGTTTTCTTTCTCCTGATAATGATATCCTCTTGAGTAGTCCCCACCAGGAGATCCAAATTGGGGACTATTTTACCTCCGGAATATTTTACCCAAGTGGACGCCATCATCATTTAATCATACAGTAAAGCTGCATGCCCTTGGGAAAAATTACGGACGTAGTTTCCCCTTGCTTTCAGCCGTTCACAGTACCAGCAGAGCAAGGCCATTTTGGTTATTGTTACAAGGCCAGATCAGTCAATCATCGAGACTGTTGCCCCTGCAACTACTGAAAAGGCTGCTGCAACCTCTTCAGGAACCACACGTTTGTCTGGCCTATCAACAGATGCCCCACCGTTGTGGTTGAACCTACGGTACGGCTATCTGTATCGCTGAGGCACGCAAGCCTCCCCACCAATGGCAAGGTCCATGGTTCATGGGGGGAGACAATGTGAGATATACAACAATTATATCTGTTGGGACAGTTCTGTAAAATTTCGCGTTAATGGGCTGTGGCAGCTGACTACCAAAATGAGTGCCTCTGCTAACAGCACAATATTGCGTGCAGCACCTCTCTTGGGCTTTTGAACATATCAACTGTACTCTAGATGACCGGAAAACTGAAGCCTGGTCATATGAGTCCCAATTTGAGGTAGGTAGAGATGATAGTAGGTTTCAGGTATGGCACATACCACATGAAGTCATGGATCCCAGTTGTGAACAAGACACTTTCCAAGCCTAATCTTTTCAAATTGGATGCTTGTGGCAATATTTTGAAAAATACCTTAATATGGCATGCTACTATGATTGCAGATGTTCCAGTAACTATTGTTCTAGACACAGGAGCATTTGTCAATGTCATTTCAAGAAGTTCTTTCAGTAAATTGTCCATAAAAACAAAGTTACATGGCATTCCTGTTCAGAGCTGCAAGATTATTGAAGGCACTTACATGTGATCCAGAAATGTTAGAATGATGGAGAAGTCAGTAAAACCAGAAAATGTAGCAATACCATGCACCCTTATAGTAGCTGAAGACTTGATTGTTGACTGTATACTGAGCCTTTATTTTATCTGTGAGGACACAATATTGACTTCTGTACCGGTAAGATTTTCTTTCTCACTGGCAGTGAAAGATCTAAAGTGGAGCTGCTGTGGAAGGATGGTAGCCATAGACGGTAGTGCCCAAGTTTTCAGATCAAATTCTATTGTTAAGGAACAACAGAGGGTAAGATCATTTGTAATCCTGTTGAAGAAAGAAGTTGAAGTCACATTACAAGTATAACAGAATGTAGAAGAGCCAGGGAACCTCACCAGCAAGGAAAGACAGCAGTAGCATGGAATCAGTGTGGGGATACAAAAATGAAGAAAAACCTGGAATAATCCAAGGAAATACACATGACTCTGTACAACAGTTTCTATCTTACCACATGGTCTCAGTGGAAAGCACTAGATAATGAAATTGGAAGGATGCTTCGAGAACATAAGAGGTTCATAAGGACATATTCTCATGATGAGCTAATGCTACAGATTGACTACATGAAACCATATGAAGAGATAGTGAATCATCTGCCTCATTTGTCAACACACTACACAACAGCAGAGCTAATGTTTCACAAAGAATGAATGGATGGACCAGATCCCATAGGTTGCCAATGTCAGAGATTAGTTGGAGAAAAGGTTCAGGAAACTTTGAACTGTTTGAGAGACAAAGCATTCAGAAGAAAGCACAACTGTGAGAAGAAAGTGGTAAAATAGTAAGGTATCTATTGCCAAAGAAAATATTAAGAAGCCACCCACCTTTTGAACAAAAGTAACAAAATGTGGCAGCCACTGTATATGGGACATTTTTTTCATTCTAAGAATTTCAAATACTGTTGCATATTGATTAGGAAACTCAGGTCATAACTGAATTAAAGGGTTGTACCCTCTTCAAGATTTATGGAAATGTTATTTGTAGTGGAATTAGTGTGCATCATTGTAGGAACACAGGATCAATTAGAATGGCTGAGCAGAATGTTGCATTAGTGTAACGCATAAAATTGGATTTTTTAAATTTTACAACATGAGGATTTTGCGTACATCACTTTAGGAACTCAGGATCAACTGGAATGGTCGAGCAGAATATTTGCCTGAGTGTAATGCATAAAATAATTTTTTTTATTTTACAACATGACATTTTTAATTTAATCTTTAGGCTTTTGTGACTATATGACATGGGTTTACGTATTGTTGTCTGTAATAGGTAAGTATTACCGTGTGCAATATGCATGAATGATTCTTGAATTATATTTAGTCATGTCCTGAGAATACATAGAGTCATTTTTAATAGTAATAAGGTCTGTTTAAAATTGGTGCATATTATTACAACATAGTGTAAGACAAATTTCTCTGTCTATGTCAAGTGAACGATTCTGAGCTGGCAGTCTTCAGATCACTATTTAGTACATCTGCATCTAGATGATTACTCTGTAATTCATGATTAATTGCCTGGCAGAGTGTTCATCAAACCACCTACAAGGTATTTCTTTAATGTTTCACTATCAAACAGCAGTCAGGAAAAATGAACATTTGAGTCTTTCCATATAAGCTCTGTTCTCTCTTATTTTACTGTGATGATTATTTCTCCTTATATAGGTGGGTGCCAACAACATATTTTCACACACTGAGGAGAAAGTTGGTGATTGGAATTCCATGAGAAGCTCCCACTGTGACAAAAAATGCCTTTATTTTAATGACTGCCTCTCTAACTCATGTATCATATCGCATGGCACTCTCTCCCCTATTTTGTGATAATCCATAATGAGTTCTCCTTCTTTCAACTTTTTTGATGTCCTCCATCAGTTTGATCTGCTGTAGAACCCTCACCGCTCACCAATACTCAAGGAGTGACTGGAAGTGTTTAGTGTAAGCAGTCTCTTTAGTACATCTGTTGCATATTTTAAGTGTTCTGCCAATAAATCACAGTCTTTGGTTTCCTCTCCCCACAACATTATCTATGTGATCATTCCAATTTTAACTATATGTAGTTGTAATCACTGAGTACATAGTTGAATTGACAACCTTTAGATTTGTGTGATTTATCCTTTAAACAAAGTTTAGCAGAATCCATTTAGTACTCATGTGGATGACTTCATACTTTTCGCTATTTATAATCAGTTGGCACTCTTTACACCATACAGATATCATGTTGAAACCATTTTGCATTTTGTTTTGATCATCTCATAACTTTACAAGGCATTAAATGGCAGCATAATCTGCAAACAATCTAAGAGGCCTTTGCAGATCATCTCCTAAACTGTCTATGGAGATCAGAAAGAGCAGAGGGCATACAACATTTCCTTGGGGAACGCTACATATTGATTCTATTGTACTTGATGATTTTCCATTGATTACAGCCAACTATGACCTTACTGACAGGAAATCATGAATCCATTCACACAACTAGACAATTCACCATAGGCAAGCAATTTGATTAGGACTCACTTGTCAGAAATGATGTCAAAAGCCTTACGGAAATATAAAAATATAAACCAGGTTAATGAATATAACAAGTGGTTCTAATGTGAAGTATGCTTCAATGATGACAGTAATTATAATTTCTATGTCTTTCCCAGCAATTTGTTGTCATCTCGTAGAATCAGGTGTCCTGCCTGTGGTCTGCATCTTCCCAAAACAATATTTCGATGTCATAACTTGGCGTCTTCATCAAGTGTACCCTGAGTCTGGTATCAGTCTATGCGGTGGTATCAGTCTCTAAGCACTCCATCTTCAGTCTGTGCCCATTGCGGCTTTCTCCCCAAGGAGCTTGCTGCCTCCTGGTATCACATATGCAATTCTGTTCTGTTACTTATGCCCTTGGGCGTCTGTAGTTCATTACTGTAGGAGGGAAATTCCTTCTGTAGTAGTTCCAGAACAGGATTCTACTCAGTACTAAGCTGATATTCTGTTTCCCGGTTGATCAAGTTCTCCACCATCTTGATTTCAATCGATTCATTAATGACACTAGCCCAGAAGTGCGGGGTCTGAGCCAGGATCCTGGTTTTGTCATAATCCATAGTGTGTTTGAGGTCCAGGCAATGTTCTGCCATTGCAGATATAATTACCTGTCGTAGCCTGGTGTGTCTCTGGTGTTCTTTACATCTTATTTCAACTGTTCTGGTACTCTGGCTGATATAAGACATCCCTCATTCACAGGGTTTATTGTAGACACCAGCTTGCCTTAACCCCAAATCATCCTTGACAGGGTCCTCTTGATGAGAGGATGGTGATCAAGGGTTTGCAGGAAGATAATGTCTTGGTGGTGTTAGCAGCAGACAAGCGGAACTATACTGTCATACTGCTGAAGACTGACTATGACCAGACGATCTGCCAACTTTTGGAGGACCCTGCTTATAATCCACTAGAGAATAACCCTACTGATCGAGTGGATAGGAAACACCGCTCTCTTCTCAAGGAAACAGGATGGCCTGAGAAGGTTGTCAAACAACTAAAGGCTAAGTTTTCAGTACCACCCAAGATCCTTAAACAGGGTCTACCACTTCACCCGATCCTCACTAATGTCGGCACAGCCACCTACACCACAACCTTCTACCTTAAGATCTTATCACCATATGTGGGAAAGTGTGTCCCCGCAACTCCTCGGACTTTGTGAAACGTCTCAACTACCTGCGGATCTTGGACACAGATATCATGGTCAGTTTTGGTGTGGTGTCTCCATTCACCAGGGTACAACTTCTGGACACTCGATATAATTAGTGGGATATTTGATGGAGCATTGCTGGATCTTTTCAAGCATATTTTGATACGAAGTACTTCCTTTGTGAAGGCCAATTCTATGAGGAGACTGAGGGAGTGGCCATGGGTAGCTCCTTATCTCCAGTAGTGATGAATCTGTTTATGGAGAAATTCGCGGATGAGGCACTTACAACTGCTGCCTACCAGCCGACGTGTTTCTTCAGATACATTGATGACACGTTCGTCATCTGTCCACATGGCAAGAGAAGACTGGATGAGTTCCTGGACCATCTGAACACAAGACACACCAACATCAAGTTCACCATGTGACTAGAGAGTGTTGGTCAGCTCCTGTTCCTTGATGTTCTGGTGAAGAGGAAGGCAGATAGCGCCTTAGGCCACAGTGTGACGAGGAACCCAACACACACTGACTTATATCTACAGGCTGTCAGCTGCCATCACCCAGCACAGACGCAAGGAGTGCTGAGAACAGTAGTACACCAAGACAAAACACTCTCTGACTCAGACAGCCTGACAACGGAATTAGAACATCTACAAAGAGTGTTCACAGACAGTGAATACTCCACTAGGGACATGAGCAAAGCTCTCCAACCCACCAGAAGGCCTAAGGCAACAGGAGAGGAGACCAGGAAAGTAGCCTTTCTACCATATGCTGGACCTATATCTGCCAAGAGAAGCCGAATCTTGAAGAAACACAATATCAAGAGTGTGTTCTGCCTCCCTAACAAGATAAAGATGCTCCTTGGAAGTGTCAAGGATGATTTGTTGTTAAGGAAACCTGGTTTCTACTATACACCCTGTGAATGTGGGATGTTTTACATCGGTCAGACTACCAGGACACTTGAAATAAGACGTAAAGAACACCAGATACGCTCCAGGCTACGACCTGTAACTAAATATGCAGACGTCCAAGGGTCTAAGTAACGGAACAGAACGGCATATGCAATACCAGGTGGCAGCAAGCTACTTGGAGGATGGCATCATAATATGCAGCTCCAACAGTAGCCAGATGACACAGGAAGTGCACCACACAGGCACATACCGGGTTCAGAAGGCCAAGAGAATGGCTTGGCCATGAGAGAAACTCGCTGCAGTCGCGGACATCATAAGGAACTTCAAGAGAGCCATGATAGTGATGGGATCGTGCCTATCAGGTGTGGACGCAATAGGGAACGCTTTGGGATGTCCGCTACTTCAGAAGAGAGGTGCAACATGCGTGTACCGAAGATGAAGCGCCTAGAGAGTGATACCACCGCCAGAAATGGCCACAGTGGGCATGGACGGCATAGGTAGCGGCACACACTACACAGGCATAAATATAGGACAAGGTCAGCTCGTCAACCAGTGTCAAGAAACACCAGATGAAGACGCCGAGTTATGATGTCAAAATATCGTGTTTGGAGGATGCGGACCGCCGTCAGTACCCCCGATTCTATGGGATGACAACAAATTGCCTAGATAGTCTTAGAAATTATATTGCAAGACTCTATGGGGATCAAATGTGCATGAAAATAGAGTTATTGGACAAGCTATAACAGGGCGGCAAAGAGAGGAAGTTGTGCTCTCTAAACTTCCTACTCAGATGCAGAGAAGGGGACGTGGTGCCTGTTTTTTGCCATGATTAAGCAACATGTCACTTCTAAGGTGGCTAATAGGATCAAGCATCATGCCAGTATAGCCATGGTAAGGGAAAGGATCCAGGACATGTGGCATAGACTGGACGTCACCTCCAGGGAGTTACTATGTCTACATCTGGACTAGCCAGCAACTTGGCTCCTGAAGACTGGGACAGGATAGGTGGTACATCATGGGCTCTGGCAGGATGAATGAAACACAATGCTACAGCTCGAAAAATAGCTAAATTTGAGCACCTGAATAACAGAGTGCAGAAAACACGACACCCACCAGTGGTAAATCTTAGCGGTCGCACATTTGAAGATGTGACCTTGAAAATACTCGGTAAGGACCTGAACTTTGCTGTCACTACTAGAGAGCTACCGGTTTCCAGCTTCATCAGCTCTATGGAGCAAGTGGTCAACACTCTACTATCAAGTGTTGCAGAAGAGATTCAGAGAGAGACATGCAGGCCCTAACCAGAGCCAGGCCTCCCCAAACAAACATCTCAAGAGACGAGAGAATGGTGTTCAAGAGTTTGCGGGAAGATAAAGACTTGGTGGTGTTACCAGCAGACAAGGGGAACTCTCCTGTCATACTGCTGAAGACTGACTATAACAAGAAGACTTCTCAACTTTTGGAGGACCCTGCTTATAATCCATTAGAGAATGACCCCACCGATGGAACGGACAGGAAAACCCGCTCTCTTCTTAAGGAAACAGTATGGCCTGAGAAAGTTGTCAAACAACTAAAAGGTAAGGCTCCAGTACCACCGAGACTGTATGGATTACACAAGATCCATAAACAGGGTGTTCCACTTCACCCGACCGTCAGTAATATCGGCACAGCTTCCTACATCACAACCTCCTACCTTAAGATCTTATCACCATATGTGGAAAAGTGTGTCCACCACATCCGCAACTCCTTGGACTTTGTGGAACGTCTCAACTACCTATGGATCTTGGACACAGATATCATGGTCAGTTTTGGTGTGGTGTCTCCATTCACCAGGGTACCACTTCAGGACACTCGATATAATTAGTGGGATATTTGATGGAGCATTGCTGGATCTTTTCAAGCATATTTTGACATGAAGTACTTCCTTTGTGAAGGCCAATTCTAAGAGGGGACTGAGGGAGTGGCCATGGGTAGCTCCTTATCTCCAGTAGTAGTGAACCTGTTTATGGAGAAATTCACGGATGAGGCACTTACAACTGCTGCCTACCAGCCAACGTGTTTCCTCAGCTACTTTGATGACACATTCATCACCTGTCTACATGGCAAGAGAAGACTGGATGAGTTCCTGGACCATCTGAACACAAGACACACCAACATCAAGTTCACCATGGAACTAGAGAGTGATGGTCAGCTCCTATTCCTTGATGTCCTGCTAAAGAGGAAGGCAGATGACACCTTAGGCCACAGTGTGTACAGGAAACCAACACACACTGACATATCTACAGGCTGGCAGCTGCAATCACACAGCGCAGAAGCAAAGAGTGCTGAGAACACTCGTACACCGAGCCAAAACACTCTCTGACTCAGACAGGCTGACAGCAGAATTAGAACACTTACAAAGGGTGTTCACAGACAACAGATACTCCAGCAGGGAAATCCACAAAGCCCTCCAACCCACCAGACAGCTTGAGGCAACAAGGGAGGAGCAGGGAGAAGAGACCTGGAAAGTAGCCTTTCTACCATATGCTTTGATTATATCTGCCAAGATCAGCAAAATCTTGAAGAAACAAAATATCAAGATTGTGTTCTGCCCACCTAGCAAGATAAGGTCGCTCCTTGGAACTGTCAAGGGTGATTTGGGGTTAAGTAAAACTGGTGTCTACCATACACCCTGTGAATGTGGGATGTCTTACATTGGTGAGACCACCAGAACAGTTTAAATAAGATGTAAAGAACAACAGAGACACACCAGGCTACGGCAGGTAACTACATTGCCTGGACCTTGAGCACACCACAGAATATGACAAAACCAGGATCCTGGCTCAGACCTCCCACTTCTGGGCCAGTGGCATTAATGAATTGATTTAAATCAAGATGGCGGAGAACTTGATCAACCGGGAAGCAGGATATTAGCTTAGTACTGCGTGGAATCCTGCTTTGGAACTACTACAGAAACAACAGAAGAAACTTCCCTCCTACTGGAATGAAATACAGACGTCCAAGGGCATAATTGACACAACAGAACAGCATACATGTTACCAGGTTGCAGCAAGCTCCTTTGTAGAGAAACTCCCGCGGTTACGGAAAGCATGAGGAACTTCAACAGAGGCATGATAGTGATAGGATCGTGCCTATCGGGCGCGGACTCAATAGCGAACTCCTTGAGATGTCCGCTACTTCAGAAGAGAGCTGCTTTGGGCACAGACCGAAGATGGAGCACCTAGAGACTGATACCAGCACCATAAATGGCCACAGTGGGTGCAGATGGCATAGGGAGTGCCACACACCACCCAGGCATAAATATGGGACAAGGTCAGCTCAATAACCAGTTTCAGGGAACACCTGATGAAGACGTTGAGTTGCAACATCGAAATATCACGTTGGGAAGATGCATTCCAAAGGCAGTACACCCGATTCTATGAGATGAGATGATAGTCATTCATTTACAAGTTGGTCTAGCTTGTGACAAAAGCTGCACCAACATTTCGTACAATTTGGTGGGATGTCTTCTACACTCGTAAGTTTCATCCTTCTTCAGAGATGCATGCTTGATTTCTGAATATTTACCTTTTGTGTTTGGCATAATATATTTTCCATTGTCTAAGGTTAAGCTACAGGGTGTTTAAAAAATGACTGGTATATTTGAAACGGCAATAGAAACTAAACGAGCAGCGATAGAAATACACCGTTTGTTGCAATATGCTTGGGACAACAGTACATTTTCAGGCAGACAAACTTTCGAAATTACAGTAGTTACAATTGTCAACAACAGATGGCGCTGCAGTCTGGGAAACTCTATAGTACGATATTTTCCACATATCCACCATGCGTAGCAATAATATGGCGTAGTCTCTGAATGAAATTACCCGAAACCTTTGACAACGTGTCTGGCGGAATGGCTTCACATGCAGATGAGATGTAGTGCTTCAGCTGTTCAATTGTTTCTGGATTCTGGCGCTACACCTGGTCCTTCAAGTGTCCCCACAGAAAGAAGTCACAGGGGTTCATGTCTGGCGAATAGGGAGGCTAATCCACGCCGCCTCCTGTATGTTTCGGATAGCCCAAAGCAATCACACGATCATCGAAATATTCATTCAGGAACTTAAAGACATTGGCCATGCGATGTGGCTGGGCACCATCTTGCATAAACCACGAGGTGTTCACTGTGTCGTCTAAGGCAGTTTGTACCACCACAAATTCACGAAGAATGTCCAGATAGCGTGATGCAGTAATCGTTTCGGATCTGAAAAATGAGCCAATGATTCCTTTGGAAGAAATGGCGGCCCAGACCAGTACTTTTTGAGGATGCAGGGACGATGGGACTGCAAGATGGGGCTTTTCGGTTCCCCATATGTGCCAGTTCTGTTTATTGACGAAGCCGTCCAGGTAAAAATAATCTTCGTCAGTAAACCAAATGCTGCCCACATGCATATCACCGTCATCAATCCTGTGCACTATATCGTTAGCTAATGTCTCTCGTGCAGCAATTGTAGTGGCACAGAGGGTTTGCCGCGTCTGAATTTTGTGTGGATAGAGGTGTAAACTCTGGTGCATGAGACGATATGTGGACGTTGGCGTCATTTGGACCGCAGCTGCAACACGGCGAACGGAAACCCGAGGCCGCTGTTGGAGCACCTGCTGCACTAGCTGCGCATTGCCTTCTGTGGTTGCCGTATGCGGTCGCCCTACCTTTCCAGCACATTCATCCGTCTCGTTCCCAGTCAGTTGAAATTTTTCAAACAGATCCTTTATTGTATCGCTTTTCGGTCCTTTGGTTACATTAAACCTCTGTTGAATACTTCGTCTTGTTGCAACAACACTGTGTTCTAGGCGGTGGAATTCCAATACCAGAAAAATCCTCTGTTCAAAGGAATAAACCATGTTGTCCACAGCACACTTGCACGTTGTGAACAGCACACGCTTACAGCAGAAAGACGACGTACAGAATGGTGCACCCACAGACTGCATTCTCTTCTATATCTTTCACATCACTTGCACCGCCATCTGTTGTTGAAAATTGTAACTACTGTAATTTCGAAAGTTTGTCCGCCTGAAAATGTACTGTTGTCCCAAGCATATTGCAACAAACGGTGTATTTCTATCACTGCTCGTTTAGTTTTTATTGCCGTTTCAAATATACTGGTCATTTTTGAAACACCCTGTACTTGCTCCACATATCAGCTTAATTAAATGAATCCATGAAAATATGACGCGGTGCTGTTGAATTACTGTAGTTGTCATGATTTTTGGAACTTTTATGAGAGGGGTTTATATAAATATGTGGAACAATAAGCATCAGGAGAAAATGTTGATTTTTTGACAATAAAATGGGCATAGAATCATGAACAAATGTGAGTACAGTGTTTTGAAGAAGGGAACACATTCAGTGCACACAAAGTGTATCAAATGACAGATGATCACTCATGAATGTGGTATGACAATTGGCCCATAAAGTCTGTTGCCACTGAAGCGAAGCTGATGTGTATAAGGATCCTGTTTTCTTTGAAGGATTTCTGAAATGTACCACAGAAATTGTGTGACTGTACTGTATTGGCATTAACAAGTTTACCAGTGTAACTTGGGTTTCAAGTGATGGTCTAATGATAGTCTAATGAACATTTATGATTGCATAATATTTAACCTTGTAATTAAATTTCTCCCAAATCCAAAAAATTCAGAACAGCTGGTAATTCAAAATTATTGGTCAATGTGGTGTCAGGTGAAACCTCCTCATGTAATGATGTCTCAGTTACTATAAAATGTGATAGTTATGTGTGTAAAGTTTCTTTGAAAAAGGTTATGTGAGTTATCCTGTGTATTGAGTGCAAGTCATGGTACCATGATAAATGTGTAAAAGTGAATCTGAAGTATGTAAAAGTTGGTCATGACTGGATATGCCATCAGTGCTTTACTAGTGCCTTGAAAAACCAAATATTTATCACACAAAAATCAAAAGAAACAATAATAATGGTTCTTAACATATAATTTAGTGACTATAACCATGTAATACCATAAACTCCAGAAGAAGTATCAAGAACTGGAAATAAAATACCAAGGATTGGAGTAAAATCATCATGTAGCACAAGATGTTGCTGCGAACGGTATTTCTATGCAGAAAACGTAGCTAGTCCCAAGTAAAGCATGTAAACAAACAATAAGTGCAGCTCCGGTGATAATGCCATCAAACAAATACTTGGTTCTAGATGAACACTGTAATAAAACAGCAAACACAGATGAACCAAAACCAGTGACAAAATGTCGAATAAAGTGCACAGTCGAGGGAAGGAAATAAGGAAAAAAACCATAGCAACTCCATAACAAGAAAGTCAGTATCAGGACCGCCAGGATCATCTTTTGAGCAAAAAGAGGCAGTGCCAGAATCATCTTCAGCAAAAACAGCAAGAAAATGTGAGGGTCCAACTGAAGAAACAGAGGTTAGTGCATCACTCAGTAGGATAGATGTAACACCTCATCACCAAAAGAATGTTTAGACCAAGGCAAGAGAAACATAAAGTTTTCAAGGTAAGCAGTGCTCAGTCCTTCTCAGTCTTCTACCAAAATATGCAATGCATAAGAAACAAAGTGCAACAATTAGAAGTGTTTATTAATAGCTCACTTGTTTGCATATTGGTGAAATCGTTTGGAATTAACAAATGTAGCTCTAAATTCGTACAGTCAAGCCTGTCATTACAGTAGAAGCACTGTGAAATGTGATGGATCATGCATATATGTGAAGGAGGGGATTATATATAAAATAAGAAATGATGTTTTGGCATTAAGTGAGGATAAACGCATAGAAATATCAGCTATAGAGATGAGAAAACCTAGATGTATTCCAAAGACTAACTGTACTGTGTATATATCGTGCTCCCAGTGATGACATGGACACATTCACTACAAAGTTAACCGAAGCATTAGATATGGTCTCTAGCCCCAAAAGCAAAATCAACATTTTTGGAGATCTAAACATTCACATGGTGGACCCAGATATGTGGTGCAACAGCTTTCTGAACATTATGTATACCTATGGTATATTACCATTAAGTAACAGTGCCACTAGGATAACCATACATTCTGCATCAAGTACTGTCTATATGCTAACGGCCATAGAGAAAGATAGGAGTGACATTGCCATAGATGACCTCGGTATCCCAGACCGTTCAAGTCAGTTATTAAGATTAGGCATAGAATTAAATAATAACACCTAAATACACAAGTACAATAGAGTTTTCTCTGAGACAGAAAATGGTTCTGAGCACTATGAGACATAACAACTTAGGTCATCAGTCCCCTAGAACTTATAAGTACTTAAACCTAACCAACCTAAGGACATCACACACATCCATGTCCGAGGCAGGATTCGAACCTGCGACCTTAGTGGTCATGCGGTTCCAGACTGAAGCGCCTAGAACCAATCGGTCACAACGTCCAGTATTTCTCTATTTGCCTCACTAATTAACAGTGAAACAAGGGAGGAAGTGTACAGAGAAACTACTATAAATGGGAAACCTGCAAAGTGTATGTCAATTTTAAATTCCGATTTGTAGAAATGTTTCCTAAAGTTCTAAGAATCACTAAATCATGAAACAATAACAACTGGGTAACCAATGGGATAAGGAAATCCTCTGAAATCCTCAAGCACCTAAGCTAAATGAAAAACTACTGTAATGAATCAGCATTTCATAAATATTATCATACATACAGAAATATCTATAGCGAATTATCGTTTAGCAGCTAAAAGGTACCAAAATGACAAATTTGTAGAATAAGATAATAATAAAATCAAAGTTGCTTGGAAAATCACCAAACACGAAACTAATGAGAAAAAATTAAATCCAATAAACATGCAGTTTCAACACAATGACACCAAAATAAATGACCCCAAAAAACTAGCAAACTTTGCCAATCAGTATTTCAGCAATATACTAACCAAACTACAACAGAAGTTCAACAAAACAAAGCATTTACAAATGCTGAGCCAAATACCACACACAATGATGCTATGGTCAACTACAGCAGAAGAGGTATGCAATGTTATGAGTAATCTAAAATGTAAAAATTCAGCAGTCATAGATGAAGTACCTGTGTGCTTACTGAAGGACTGCATAGACAACATTAAAGACTAGATGAAGTACCTGTGTGCTTACTGAAGGACTGCATAGACAAAATTAAAGGCCCAATAGTGCACATCATCAATTAATTCTTCCCCACAGGTTGCTTCCCAGACATACTAAAGCATGCAAAAATTTTCCCTGTACATAAGAAAGGTGACCCAGAACTCATAGAAAATTTAAGACAAATCTCATTACCGTAATCCTTTTTAAAAGTCGTAGAAACCATAATGAAAAACAGGCTAATGGGGCACTTTACAAAGTTCAATCTTCTGAGTAAAGAGCAATTGGGTTTCTGGACTGGCAAAAGCACAACTTCAACTGTTGCTCATTTCTAAAATGTTATCCTTGTAGCACTAGACAAAGGCGACCACATAACAGTGATCTTCCTTGATTTTACCAAAGTTTTTAACACAGTAGACCACACAATTTTGCTAAACAAACTAAATGCACTAGTAGTAAGTGAAGTAACATTCATGTGGTTTCATTCATTCCTACAAACATCAAACAGGTGGAGGTCACTCAAACTAACTCCAATCATACCTTTTCATAACTTTCAGACCCAGAATACATCATTATAGGAGTCCCCCAAGGAAGTGTGTTGGCACAATCCTCTTTATAATATACATCAATGATTTTCCATGAATTGTCAAACATGGTGAATCAGTACTGTTTGCTGATGACGGACGGTAACATCTTAATCACAGGTGAATCACCAAGTGCACCAAGTGTACTCAATGGTAAAGCTCAGGAAACACTTAGCACTATGCCAGTGGATAGAGGCTAACAAATAACCATGAATGTAAAAGTAATAATAATAATAATAATAATAAAACCAGTATTAGTTTCCACTTACACAGAAAACTGAACAGTACCACACTAAAAGTTAATGTCGAGCACATAGAATGTGTACCAACAACAAAAGTTTTAGGCATGCACTTCAACTCTCAACTAAATTGGACCGAGCACACTACCACCCAATCTCTCCTCAGACTGCCCCATCAAAAATTTTTGAGAAAGTAATGTATTCAAGAGTATCCTCCCATATTTGTAAAAATAAAGTACTAACAAAATATCAAACTTCCTGGCAGATATCATATCAGCGCACACTCCGCTGCAGAGTGAAAATCTCATTCTGGAAACATCCCCCAGGCTGTGGCTAAGCCATGTCTCCGCAATATCCTTTCTTTCGGGAGTGCTAGTTCTGCATGTCTCGCAGGAGAGCTTCTGTAAAGTTTGGAAGGTAGGAGACGAGGTACTGGCAGAAGTAAAGCTTTGAGTACCGGGCGTGAGTCGTGCTTCGGTAGCTCAGTTGGTGGAGCACTTGCCCGCGAAAGGCAAAGGTCCCGAGTTCGAGTCTCGGTCGGGCACACAGTTTTAATCTGCCAGGAAGTTTCATATCAGCGCACACTTCGCTGCAGAGTGAAAATCTCATTCTGGAAACAAAATATCAATTTGGTTTTCAGAAAGGCTTTTCAACAGAAAATGCTATATACGCTTTCGTTGATCAAATATTAAATGCTCTGAATAACTGGACATCACCCATTGGTATTTTTTGTGATCTCTCAAAGGCCTTCGATTGTGTAAATCATGGGATTCTTTTAGATAAGCTAAATCATTATGATTTGACGGGGGCAGTTGTGATATACCTTTTGCATTTCTTACTTTTATGTTTTCATCCTCTTTAAAAGCAAAAAGAAAAGATGAGGTGGTAGTAGCCCAGCGTAGAGCCTGTGCCTACCGTCAGGTATTTTTGACTTTCAGATGTTAAAAGACGGAGCAGTTTTTTGTTCTTGTACGAGTTGTTGGAAGGAAGGTTTCGCTCAGTGAGTGAACGAGGGAGAACCGCCATTTTTTAGCGAGTAATTGCAGACCGCCATTGTGTGTATTTTCTATGTGCATCGAACAGAAATATAGTAGTGTTTTTTTAACAGAATATTCGTGAGAGTTATTATTATTTCAAGTAGTAATGCAATAAGAAGAACGGAAGCCCACTTGTGTACTTCAGAAAATTTACGAAGATCCGAATATAACAACATGGCCACAGTCAAGGAGACGGCGATCAGACATAACATTAATAATTGGTACGCATAAAATACTATGAAGACGATTTATTTATATAAATATAACCTAAAATGATTCCTTTCCCATTACAGGCAATGCCTAGCTTATTGTGCTTGTCCTTCATGCCAAAGAAATAATCTCTTTAATTCATCCATTTTAAAAAAGCCACACATTCCAACATTTTATTATCATTCATTCCCTATCCTATTATATTATCATTTTATTATATTATACAGTGCACAAATGTTTAATTCGTACTTAACTGGAACAATGCAGAAAGTTGAAATAAGTGGTTCATGTAATGTTAAAACAACAGCTGATTCCTCAAACTGGGGGGCTATCAAGTACTGGGTCCCACAGGGTTCGGTCTTAGGTCCTTTACTGTTATTGATATAAATTGATGACTTACCATTCCACATTGATGATGATGCAAAGTTAGTTCTTTTTACTGATGATACAAGTATAGTAATAACATCCAAAAACCAAGAACTAAGTGATGTAATTGTAAATGATGTTTTTCACAAAATTATTAAGTGGTTCTCAGCAAACGGACTCTCCTTAAATTTTGATAAAACACAATATATACAGTTCTGTGCAGTAAATGGCACAACTAGAGTAATAAATATAGACTCTGAACAGAAGTCTGTAGCTAAGGTAGAATTTTCAAAATTTTTAGGTGTGTCCATTGATGAGAGGTTACACTGGAAGCAACACATTGATGGTCTGCTGAAACGTCTGAGTTCAGTTACGTATGCTATTAGGGTTATTGCAAATTTTGCTGATAAGAATCTCAGTAAATTAGGTTACTATGCTTACTTTCATTCACTGCTTTTGTATGGCATCATATTCTGGGGTAATTTATCGTTGAGTAGAAAAGTATTCATTGCTCAAA
The DNA here is from genome assembly GCF_023897955.1 of Schistocerca gregaria. Taxonomy (NCBI): domain Eukaryota; kingdom Metazoa; phylum Arthropoda; class Insecta; order Orthoptera; family Acrididae; genus Schistocerca; species Schistocerca gregaria. The sequence continues at coordinate 125,305,473 of NC_064920.1, read as the reverse complement.
AACGTGTAATCAGAATAATTGCTGGAGCCCACCCATGGTCATCCTGCAGACGTCTATTTAAGGATCTAGGGATCCTCACAGTATATATATTCACTTATGAAATTTGTTGTTAATAATGCAACCCAGTTCAAAAGTAATAGCAGTGTGCATAGCTATAACACCAGGAGAAAGGATGATCTTTACTATGCAGGGTTAAATCTGACTTTGGCACAGAAAGGGGTAAATTATGCTGCCACAAAAGTCTTTGGTAACCTACCAAACAGCATCAAAAGCCTGACAGATAGCCAACCAACATTTAAAAAAAGTTAAAAGAATTTCTAGATGACAACTCCTTTAACTCATTGGCTGAATTTTTAGATATAAATTAAGGGGGGGGGGGGGGGGGGGGGCAACTTAAACATTAGTGTCATGCAATATTTTGTGTAATGTAATATCTTTTACAGACATCTTTTATTAACCTGACACTTTCCACATCATTACGAAGTGTCGTATTCATGATCTATGGAACAAGTATTAATCTAATCTTAGACACTGTCTACCCCCAGTAGCTGAGTGGTCAGCATGACAGAATGTCAATCCTAAGGGCACAGGTTCAATTCTCGTCTGGGTCAGAGATTTTCTTCACTCAGGGACTGGGTGTTGTGTTGTCCCAATCATCATCATTTCATCCTCATTGACGCACAAGTTGCTGAAGTGGTGTCAAATCGAAAGACTTGCACCTGGAAAACAGTCTACCCAACAGGAGGTCATAGTTACATGACTGCAGTACTTGGAAAACCAATAGCTTCAACATGCTATCAACTTAGGATAATAAATTCAATGTGTAGTAGCTCGAGTACTAGAAATGCATTTTTGGCATATGTCCACTCTGTAAATAATTATGGCATATCCTTCTGGGGAGCAAATGAGCAGAACAGACAAACAATATTTAAGTTGCAAAAAAGGGCTCTACAAATCATAACAAAAATTAGCAATAGGTCCCATTGCACAGAATTATTCAAATCTTTGGGTATATTGACAGTTTTTTGTGAATATCATTTTGCAGACAGTGATATACATAAAAAACATATTGACCAGTTTCTGATAAACTGTTTTATACATGCACATGCAACAAGACACAGGCAATACTTTCACCTCTATAGGAAAAACAACTCAAAAACTAAAAAAAAAGCATATTACACAATGGAATGAAATTATACAAAAATCTTCCATGAGAAATCAAAGACATAAGCGAAATAGATATCTTCAGGAAATTGCTAAAAAAGTATTTCTTGGAAAAGTGTTTTTATACTGTCAAGGATTACTCGGAATGATGTAAATATACAGCAATATGTAAAAATTATCAACTGTGTTATTAAGTGATTTAACAATGTATCTTGATGTTACAATATTCATGAATTCCGATTGTGATAATTATAAATTTGTTTACCTATTGCATATACTCATTTGACAACATCCATACAATCCTGATTGTCTATGGATGGATAAATAAATAAATAAAAACAAATTACTCTGCACAAATTATCATTGGTAAACTAATAAATTCCCTTAAAGTTATTCGTATCAATAAAGTTTTGCTCTTTCATGATCAACTATTTTGTATATTCACATGCCATCAGTGCTGACATGGCATAATATGGGTAAGATCACCGTCATTCTACCATTCCTTGGATCAACCCTATTTCCTGCCCATCCACATAGATATAATCATGAAGGGCTTCACTGTCGTGCACACGAAATTCGTCACCACCTCCCTTCAGTTTTCTTAGGGATATCGTAGTGCTGTTATTACATCAGATTAATATTGTTTCCATTTTCATTGAAATTTTGGTGTTGTACCTAAAGCTTCATCCAGGGAACATTTGCAAAATGTACAGATGGAATAGCTTTATGTAACCTAGATTATAAGTATTTGGACATCAAAGCATAGTAGGGTGGGGATGGGGATGACCAAGTACTGGCTCTACTCTAGAAGCAGACAGGGAGCTGGTGTGAAGAGGTTTGGGCAGTTAGGCACAGTCAGGAGTTGGACAGATGATTTGGTGGTTGGGGGGGGGGGGGGGGGGGTGCAAAAAAGAAACAAGTAAAAAAATGAAGAAGGAAAATACATGGGTGCATTGGTGGAAGAGAAGGCTGTGTAGTACTCAAGTGGGAAAAGGGAAAGGGACAGGTAGGTGCAGGACTGTGACTGATGAAGGTTGAGTCCAGAGGGTATGGGAGTGTAGGATTTATCTACAGGGAGAGTTCCTACATTTTCAGTTCAGAATAACTGGTGTTGGTAGTAAGGATCCTGATGGCACAGGCTGTGAAGCAGTTACGGAAGTGAACAATTTTGTGTCGGTTACTGTGCTCAGCAACTGTATGGACCAACTGTGTGAATGTCAGAGACCATTCATTCAGACAGACAGTTTGTTGGTTGTCATGCCCATGTAAAATGCAACATAGTGGTTACAGCTTAGCTTGTTGATCATATGATTGCTTTCACAGGTATTCCTGCTTTAATTGGGACATTTGATGTTTGGACTAGACTGGAGTAGGTGGTCTCGGGAGGATGTATGGCGCATATCTTGCAAGTAGGTCTATTAATGAGATATGAAACATAAGGCGAGTGAATGGGAGCAGGGGTAGAGTAGGCATGAAAGAAGATTCTATATAGGTTTTTTTGCCATTGGAACAGCACTGTGGGTGGGGTGGCAAGGGTAGTGAATAGGATGCTCTTCATTTCAGGACACAACGAAAGAAAGTGGAGAGTGTGGTTCAGCAGCTCCTGACCTGTATGGTACCAGTTTATAATGGGAATGCTCCTCTGTGGCTGGATGGTGGTACTTTGCGTGGTGATGAGTGGCTGTAGAGATAAGGCATGGAACATCTATTTCAGTACAAGACTGAGAGGGTAATTTTAGTCTGTGAAAGACTCAGCGAGATGACTGCTTGTCACTACAGAAGCAAAAAGCCATAAGTGGTTAGGCTGTTTGCAAGTGAATAGGTAAGAGCTGTCAAAGAGGCGGTATTTATGGTGGTTTTTAGGTTTGACATGGATGGAGTTACTGATGTAGCCATCTCTGAGATGGAGGTCAACATACAGGAAGGTGACCTGTTGGGTTGAGGAGAACAAGGTGAAGCAAATGGGGGAGAACTTGTTGAGAGTCTGGGGGAATGTGAGGTAGGATGCCCTCACCCTGGATCCCAATTACAATAATATCAGCAGTGACTCTGAACCTGGTAAAGTTTTTAGGATTCTGGGTGGTTAGGAAGGATTCCTCTAGATGGCCAAGAATAGCTTGGCATGGGATGGGTGCCATGCAGGTGTCCATTGCCATACCTCATATTTGTGTGTGGGTGATGTCTTCAAAGGTGAAGTAATTATATGTTAAGATATAGTTGGTTGTTGTGACCAGGAAGCAAGTTGCAGGCTTGGGATCCATTGGGCCTTAGGAAAGGAAGTGTTCAATTGCAGGAAGACCATTGGCATTAGGAATGTTAGCATAAAGTGAAGTGGCATCAATAGTGATAAACCAAGCACCAGGTGGTTAAGGAACAGTAACTATGGAGAGTCAGTGAGGGAAATGGTCAGTGTCTTTTATGTAGGAGGGAAGGCTGCAGATGATAGGCAGATGGTGTTGGTCTATGAGAGCAGAGATTCTCTCATTGTGGACACAATACTGAAAACAATGAATGGTGGGGCATATGGACTTTATGATGCATGTAGAAGGTAGGAGTGCATGCAGCTGTAGGTGCGAGGGGAAAAAGTGTCAGAGAGAGAGGCTGATCTCAGAACCTCTCCACTGTCTCTCTCTCTCTCTCTCTCTCTCTGTCTCTCTCTCTCTCTCTCTCTCTCTCTCTCTCTCTCCCTCCTCTCTCTCTCTCTCTCTCTCTCTCTCTCTCTCTCTCTCTCTCTCTCTCTCTCTCTCTCTCTCTCTCTGTATGGGAAGAAAATCATCGCAGCCCTCTCCTTAACCACCTCCCAACATGCACAGTTATTTGAAGTTTGCCTCTGGAACCAGACATAATGGCGGGGGGGGGGGGGGGGGGGGGGGTGACTTTAGAAGAAGGCCCTATGGCTCAAGAGGTTACATGTTTAGCAGTAGTTTCTTTCTGGGATACAACATTTCCAATATATGGAGAGTAGCAATCTTTCAGTTTTGTAGTATTGTCATTATCATTATGCAAGTACTTTGTTATGAACCAAGACTGATCTAACTTTGCTCTCAGTTTCCCCTAGTTTCCCATCTCAGAATTAGCCCAAATGAGGAAGCTCATAGCAAATCTAATCCGCAGTAGCACTAACTGCTACTGAGGAGAAGAAAAATTACTAATTTCCTAACCTTTGACAAGCTAACAATAAAGAATTGTGTCTAATTATAACTTAGGTGAGAGGTAGGAAAAGTCATTATTGAGATATGCTGCCACTACCCCATGCTCCCACTCACCATTAATTTATCAGGAGTTTCTTGACACCCTGTTACCCATTGCACCTGAAATTTTCTGGGAATTTTTTTTTCCAAGTTAGAGTAATCACCCTGATGAACATTTAAATGAATTTTACGTATATGAACATTTAAAAGAATTTAGAACAGATAGTCTGCCAGTGTTTCTAATGTTCTGTAACTTCAATCTGTTTTGATGGGATGTTTCCAGAATAGCATACAATTTAATCCTGGCAGTCATTAATAAATAATTTAGCAGAAATATTAATACCTTAACCCTACATCCACTGGCAATGTTGATGGGTACACTTAGCTCTCTCCAGACAATTTTACAGGGCCCATTATTATGATGTCAGGTCTGTTTTCTGCCTTGTCTGCACATCACAAATAATGATCCTTCCATCAGCTACTTTTCTGTTGCTCTGGAACATAACAGGCTGCTATTTTCCCGTCTAATATTTTTCTTTTACTCTGAAACATCACATAAAATCTTTCTTTCTCTCCCTCTGAGACATTTGAGGTCACTGTTTTCCTATCTCTAATATTGGGAGTCACATTTTTGATGTTGTCTTGTCTCATACATAGACTTAAACACATATACCTTCTGGTGGAAGCAGTTTTGTATTCATATTCCTGAGCTCTGCATAGAACCTTCCTTTAAGAAATGAACTACACAGAAAACTTCCCAGTAAGATTATAATACTAAATGGAATATACAAATTTTTCTGATTATTTATGTTAAAGGTCTATTTAAAATCATCTCAAAAATAAGATTTGGTCTCCTTGTTATATTCATAGAGTTCTGTCCTTACAACTATTCTAATTATTGAGATAAAGACCCACTATTTTTATAGATAAACAGGAAAATACACTTGTGGTTAGAGTGTTAAGATTCTGCACACCTAGAGGGAGGTACAGTGTGGTATAACTTTTTATATTTTTTTGATTATGCTCATACTGTGTGACAGAGATAGTAGTTCATTTCATCTTCCTACACACGTACAAAGTGCTTAGAATTCTGAGACCTGTTTCCATCCTTTTCTGCCATGGTTCTGGGGATAAAAGAATTTGCTGTTGATTGTTAATCAAGTTGTAAGACCGACAAAAAAGTAAACTGTTTATTGTAATATTACCTGGAAGGAGTTGTAATCGTACTAAAGTGTCCAGATTGTGGATGATACTAACATTATTAACAGTAGCACTAGACAAGGCAATAAGATTACTACATTTCCTCAGAAATAAAACTCAAGATACGATCTTTATCTTGATGGCCTCATTACCATTATCTTCACACATGTTCCTAGGAATATGCAGTTTGTGGACTGGAGGGATCACTGGACAGTGGTTCAACAACAAGAACTTGAACTTTGGATCAAGCTCTGTTTGGGAAAATTTTCATTTAGCTTCTTAGAATACAATAAAATGTTTGCTGGGCATTAGCCAATGATAATGCTAAATCTTGGACAAGTTTTCTCTAGCTTTCTTTCTTTTCTTTGTTACTCTGACGTCCTTTTTCATGCATTCAGCAACTTTTTTACCTTCACTGACACACTGATTGTCCACCAGTAGAAGCCCATTTTTATAGTGTCTCCAAATGATTAGTCTGTTTATGGTTTTGAGTCTGCTTGTAACTCCATCATTAAAGTATATTATGACATCCATCACAACAATCTGAAAGGCTGACAAGCCAACAAATGCAGTTTTGGCAAGTGGTCTCAAATGCCACTACTGTGAGCTTTTTCTGAATTCTGCATTTTGCCATGTAAACATGTTTGCAGGAATTTAGAATTTGAAAGACCTTCTGTGCTGCAAACATACATTCTGATATATTTCATCATCAAATTAAGGTCTATCTTTGATATTAGCAGACTTCTTGTGGGCTCCTAGGCACTTCAAAAGCACTCACTGCATCTGCTTTAAAAAGTCATTTAAACACAAAAGTCATGAGGTTGCATATTGTACATAAAGTACATGCTTGAAGAATCAGGAAAAATCACAGAATTTTATTAAATAAAACAGAAAATTTTCATTTTTTGAACCCTCGTGATGCCCAGGCCCTTTAAAACTATTAACAAAAATATTACTTATATTTTGACAACTGCCATACATTCCATGTCCAATGTTTCCTCTCATACAGCACAGGCAAGGCAGACACATTTATTCAGATGCAGGCTCTTTACAGGGATACATCACCTTTCTTACTTCTGTCTTCACTGGACATAATTACAGCACCACCTTAGCGCAAAAGCAGATTTCCTCATCCATCACATCCAGCTCTGGTACTACTGATATCTCCAAAAAATTCTTAGGAATACATTTGTTGTCACTCAGTATTATCCTGGGCTTGAAAGTATTTATCAGTTGCTTCAACAAGCCTATGTTTCCCTAAAATCATACCGTGAAATGAGGTTCATTGTATCTGACATTTTTTCCACGACATGTAGAATAGCTTGTCATGTCCATGCCAATAACCGCAACATCCTTCTCAGACCTCATGCTTCTTCCACACTTATTTTCCTACTCTATGGTTCCTAGCCCTGTGACTGTCTCCACTGTAAGGCTTAATCTATACACCCTCCTACCATCACTTATACGAACTCTGTATCTGTCAAAACATATTCTATTAAAGGGAGAACTATTTGTGAAATGACGCATCTCCTGTACCATCTGTTACATAAACATTCTTCAGCTTTTTTACATTGGTACGACTACCACCAAGTCATCGTTTGGATGAATTTTCATAGGCACAGTATGTTTGCTGGTAGCACACAATATCCCACTGCAGAACTTGCTCTGCAACATGACAGTCTAAACCTCAGTGCCTGTTTCATCTCACATCCCATCTTGATTCTTGCAACAGAAATATGTTTCTCAGAGCTCCACAGATGGGAACTGGCATTACAAGTCCTTGCTTCTTCATTTTTGTTAATTTCTTTGGTTTCAGTATTCATTCCTTCACTTCCTTTTAGTTTTGTGTACCTTTGTTTTCTGTCCTGTCTATTCCCCCTCCAAGGTTGCCAACATGCCCTCTTCCCCCCCCCCCCCCTTCTCGTCATGCCTCTATCACTACCACATACTTTACTTTCTAAACTTATTAGCTTGTGCACAATGTTGTGTCAGTCATACTTGTGTTATACACTCCTGGAAATGGGAATAAGAACACCGTGAATTCATTGTCCCAGGGTGGGAAACTTTATTGACACATTCCTGGGGTCAGATACATCACATGATCACACTGACAGAACCACAGGCACATAGACACAGGCAACCAACAGAGCATGCACAATGTCGGCACTAGTACAGTGTATATCCACCTTTCGCAGCAATGCAGGCTGCTATTCTCCCATGGAGACGATTGTAGAGATGCTGGATGTAGTCCTGTGGAACGGCTTGCCATGCCATTTCCACCTGGCGCCTCAGTTGGACCAGCGTTCATGCTGGACGTGCAGACCGCGTGAGACGACGCTTCATCCAGTCCCAAACATGCTCAATAGGGGACAGATCCGGAGATCTTGCTGGCCAGGGTAGTTGACTTACACCTTCTAGAACACGTTGGGTGGCACAGGATACATGCGGATGTGCATTGTCCTGTTGGAACAGCAAGTTCCCGTGCCGGTCTAGGAATGGTAGAACGATGGGTTTGATGACGGTTTGGATGTACCGTGCACTATTCAGTGTCCCCTCGACGATCACCAGAGGTGTACGGCCAGTGTAGGAGATCGCTCCCCACACCATGATGCCATCATTGGCACCAAGGCAGAAGCGACTCTCATCGCTGAAGACGACACGTCTCCATTCGTCCCTCCATTCACGTCTGTCGCTACACCACTGGAGGCGGGCTGCACGATGTTGGGGCGTGAGCGGAAGACGGCCTAACGGTGTGCGGGACCGTAGCCCAGCTTCATGGAGACGGTTGCGAATGGTCCTTGCCGATACCTCAGGAGCAACAGTGTCCCTAATTTGCTGGGAAGTGGCGGTGCAGTCCCCTACGGCACTGCGTAGGATCCTACGGTCTTGGCGTGTATCCGTGCATCGCTGCGGTCCGATCCCAGGTCGACGGGCACGTGCACCTTCCGCCGACCACTGGCGACAACATCGATGTACTGTGGAGACCTCACGCCCCACGTGTTGAGCAATTCGGCGGTACGTCCACCCGGCCTCCCGCATGCCCACTATACGCCCTTGCTCAAAGTCCGTCAACTGTACATATGGTTCACGTCCACACTGTTGCGGTATGCTACCAGTGTTAAAGACTGCAATGGAGCACCGTATGCCACGGCAAACTGGCTGACACTGACGGCGGCGGTGCACAAATGCTGCACAGCTAGCACCATTTGACGGCCAACACCGTGGTTCCTGGTGTGTCCGCTGTGCCGTGCGTGTCATCATTGCTTGTACAGCCCTCTCGCAGTGTCCGGAGCAAGTATGGTGGGTCTGACACACCGGTGTCAATGTGTTCTTTTTTCCATTTCCGGGAGTGTATATTGCCATATCCTCCACCTTTGAGCTCTCAGATTTTCAGATCTCATGCAATGCAGCCTCAACAATCTATCTTTCCTTCATATCCTATCCCTTTAAGTGTACCTTGACTGGGGGCTCCTCTTCCCAACTCTCCCCTTTTCTTATTGTGACCAGTCCTATCCATTCACACATCTTCCTTCCTGTTCAACCCTTCTGCAAGCAGAAGGGGCAACTGCCTCTGAAAACCTGCAGATTTCTGTACATATATATGTTTGGGCCCCTGTCTCAACTTGGTGAGTAGATTTTTTAACTATTAAATTAGACTACATTTTCAAGAATTAATTATCTTCACTGACATTTTAAGTGATTTGCACCTGGAGTTCAGCCAATGTTTTACAATGTGCATTACATAAGCTCATAAAGCTTCTAATATTACTAAAGGTACAGATGAATTTCATAGTCAAAATTATCAACATCATAAATAATAAAAATAATTAAATCTGGTTCTTCTGAAATGTATAAACTAATTTTTAATGCAGATGAATTTTTCGTTTACATGTGTTTCTGAATATACTTCTGATCATATCCAGTTGGTCACATAACAGATTCATATCATTTTTTATGTAGAATACAACCTTGTACACCCAAGGATTTTTTTTGACCTGACTGCAATTCTTCACATCTATTGCATTGTAGCTCAGCAACTCTTATAATCTTCAAATTATTCATTCCTATCTCTCTTTTAACTTATTTTAGTTTTGGTTGTAGCAGGCGCGCGCACACAACACACACACACACACACACACACACACACACACACACACACACACACACACACACTCACACAAAAATTGCAGAGGTGTTCTGTTGTCTTCCACAGTTCTCAAGGCCATTCTTAACATGTGATTTATTTTAGGCCAGACACTGATTTGCCTGTTGGTCCATTGGAGGTATTCCTTTGTACCATCCCTTTCTGGGAGCATTCCCCAATCTGACACGTGGAGATGTGCCATCTAGGGGTTTCAGGTTCTGCAAAGTAAAAAAGTATTTTACTTGCTAGCTCACAAACTCAAACTCATGTAACTAATGTTCTGTTTGTTCTGTTGTTCTGGTACACATTGAAATGCCTGGACAGTAGTACCACTATACAAAAGTATAGCAGCCAAAGCAAAACAATGCATCAAATTTAAAAGGGAAGTAGCATGTAGTAATTTATTTCTGCATTTGAAGGAGAACAACACTGCAACAGTCCATCCTGAGCCAGTGGAAGTGTACAATAGAATGCATAAAACACAGTGATTCGCTGGCACAAGTGGTTCCAGTAGTGTGAAGAAGTCTGAATGAAAAATAAGAGTGACAGCTCATCTCTTTGTGAACAACTGGGAATCACTAGAGAATTCAAACCTTGGTGTATAGAGACAATCTTTTCTTAATCAAGGCAGTAGTAGAAAAAGTAAAAATAAGTCATGGGACAGTTTTCAAAATATTACACAAAACTTTGAATATGACAGCTCGCAGTCCACTGAGTTTTGTGACAGATCACACCCACTCAAAAATCTACTGAACCAAGGCAGCAGCAGCTGTTGCAACTTAGTTAGGTCAATTCAGATGACTTCTTTAGCTGCCCATTCTTCATGGGCAAGAGCTGGTTTAGGGGTACCACCTTTGATTTGATTGGTAATCAAAAGTCTTCACTCACAACTTCAAACCATGCTACTGCTTAAATCTTGAACAAAACTTATCAGCAGCATGAGAGTCACCCTGTACTGCCAATGGCCTTCTCAAAAGTGGCAGAGGTGTGGACGGAAGTTCAGGGCACTCTCTTACCCATAGGGTGGGAAACTGTCCCAAAGAGTTGAAATAATCAGCAATGATCAACAACATGACGATGCAGAAGGGAATGGAACCCACTGCATTAAAGACACACAATGTGTGTCAACTGGATGTGTGGCTTGTAACTGAAAAAATGTCTTGATGATCTCACCAGTGACAAAACATTCCCAACTATTCCCTCATTCAGATCTCTGGGTGGGGATTGTCAAGAGGAAGGGGACTGGAGAAGAACACTGAATTACCAATGAAAGGATAATATTTTAAAAGATGGGGCATGAAATGTCAGATGTTTTAACATGGTAGGGAAGCTAGAAAATGTAAAAAGGGAAATGCTGATGCTCATTCAAGATATAGCGTGTGTTAATGAAGTGAAGTGAAATGGAAAGAGAAAAAGTATTTCTGGTCAGACAAGCATAGTGTAATAACAAGAGCAGAATATTGTATAACAGAAATAGGATTTATTATGAATAGGAAGGTAGGACAGAGAGTGAGTTACTGTGAACATTCATGTTTCATCATGAGGCAAAATCTTCCTTCTTCATTCTTCAAGTAATTTTGGGTGACTTGCCTACAACAAATAACTGCATAGCCGTCCGGTATAATGAGTTAACAAAAAAATATTCTCAAAAGCTCACAATGAGAAGAAACTAAAAAAACAAAAGAGAAGTAACAAAAACTAGGAGACTCTAAGGTCTTGCAGCAAAGATAAAAAACAACACCTGACCAAAAAAAAAACTCTTGCACACTTTTGATATCACTTTGCACCAAACACAAAAAATATCACTGCCACACAACTCCCAGTTTCCATGTCTCTGAACTAGGACTCGTGTTTGTTCATATGGAAAACACACATTAGTGGTAGGTGCCTTCATCATATATGTACATAATATTTACATGTAACTGATAGTTTTATATGCCTCAGTCACCACCCCATATCTTCCATTTCATGTCCTTTGTTGTTGTACTTATGTGTAGCTGGAAGCATGTTTGCGTTGTACTAGTCATTGTTTGTGAATGTTCATCTTCTTTCTTCATGCTCAGAGATTATCTTTCTTGATTCTTCTGATTTGAGGGACTGGTATCTTAATTCTGTAATGTGTAAAAGTGTGAGTTGTGTGATAAGGCTGCATTGTGTTGTTTTGCCAGTGTCCATTTGAATTTTTTGAAGTGTGTTAGTTGGATAGTATTAATCCTGAATAACAGGGATGTCTATCTTCATGTAAGGTTTTCTTTCTTGATTCTTCAGGTCATTTGAGGGATTAAAAGTTACAGTGAGTGCTGTATGAAATGATTGTGTTCGCGTCTATGTGGCTAGTTGTAGAGTGCATCTATGGTTGAGTCCACATCAGTTCCTGTGAGAGTGTTTGTTTTTGCAGAGAAGCTGACATGTTTCTTAATGAGACAAATTCTTCCTTCCTCATTCCTCATGGAATGTTAGGGTTAATGAATGTGTGTGCAGTGTCGTTTTTGAAAATATGTTGTACTGTAATTATCTGTAGAAACCTGTATGAGTCTGAGTGGATGATATGTGCTATAGGTTATTCTGCCATTTTTAATCTGTACATAGAGCTTTTGACCCCTCATGAACCATGGACCTTGCCGTTGGTGGGGAGGCTTGCATGCCTCAGAGATACAGATAGCCATACCGTAGGTGCAACGACAACGGAGGGGTTTTTGTTGAGAGGCCAGACAAACTTGTGGTTCCTAAAGAGGGGCAGCAGCCTTTTCAGTAGTTGCAGGGGCAACAGTCTGGATGATTGACTGATCTGGCCTTGTAACACTAACCAAAATGGCCTTGCTGTGCTGGTACTGTGAATGGTTGAAAGCAAGGGAAAACTACAGCCGTTATTTTTCCCGAGGGCATGCAGCTCTACTGTATTGTTAATGATGATGGCATCCTCTTGGGTAAAATATTCTGGAGGTAAAATAGTCCCCCATTCGAATCTCCAGGCAAGAGGATGTCGTTATTATGAGAAATAAAACTGGTGTTCTACCGATCAGAGTGTGGAATGTCAAATCCCTTAATTGGGCAGGTAGGTTAGAAAATTTAAAAAGGGAAATGGATAGGTTATAGTTAGATATAGTGGGAATTATTGAAGTTCGGTGGCAGGAGTAACAAGACTTTTGGTCAGGCGAATACAGGGTTATAACTACAAAATCAAATAGGAGTAATGCAGGAGTCGGTTTAATAAAGAATTTAAAAAAATAGGAGTGTGGGTAAGCTACTACAAACAGCATAATCAACACATTATTGTGGCCAAGATAGACATGAAGCTTGTGCCTACTACAGTAGTACAAGTTTATATGCCAACTAGCTCTGCAGATGACCAAGAAATTGAAGAAATGTATGATGAAATAAAAGAAATTAATCAGACAGTGAAAGGGGACGAAAATTTAATAGTCATGAGTGACTGGAATTCAGTAGTAGGAGAAGGGAGAGAAGAAGACATAGTAGGTGAATATGGATTGGGGGTAAGAAATGAAAGAGGAAGTCGCCTGGTAGAATTTTGCATGGAGCACAACTTAATCATAGCTAACACATGCTTCAAGAACCATAAAAGGAGGTTGTACACATGGAAGAATCCTGAGATACTAGAAGGTATCAGATTATATAATGGTAAGAGAGAGATTTAGGAAACAGGTTTTGAATTGTAAGACATTTCCAGGGGCAGAGGTAGTACAGAGTTTCAGGGAGAGCATAAAGGGAACAATTGACAGCAATAGGGGAAAGAAATACAGTAGAAGAAGGATGGGTAGCTTTGAGGGATGAAGTAGTGAAGGCAGCAGAGGATCAAGTAGTTAAAAAGACAAGGGCTAGTAGAAATCCTTGGGTAACAGAAGAAATATTAAATTTAATTGACAAAAGGAGAAAATATAAAAATGCAGTTCATGAAGCAGGCAAAAACGAATACAAACGACTCAAAAATGAGATTGACAGGAGGTGCAAAATGGCTAAGCTGGGATGGCCAGAGGACAAATGTAAGGATGTAGAGGCTTATCTCACTAGAGGTAAGATAGATACTGCCTACAGGAAAATTAAAGAGACCTTTGGAGAAAACAGAGCCACTTGCATGAATATCAAGAGCTCTGATGGAAACCCAGTTCTAAGCAAAGAAGGGAAAGCAGAAAGGTGGAAGAAAAATGTAGAGGGTCTATACAAGGGCGATGTACTTGAGGACAATATTATGGAAATGGAAGAGGATGTAGATGAAGATGAAATGGGAGATACGATACTGTGTGAAGAGTTTGACAGAGCACTGAAAGACCTGAGTCGAAACAAGGCCCCAGGAGCAGATAACATTCCCCTAGAACTACTGACAGCCTTGGGAGAGCCACTCATGACAAAACTCTACCATCTGGTGAGCAAGATGTGTGAGACAAGCGAAATACCCTCAGATGTCAAGAACAATATAATAATTCCAATCCCAAAGAAAGCAGGTGTTGACAGATGTGAAAATTACTGAACTATCAGTATAATAAATCACAGCTGCAAAATACTCACGCAGATTCTTTACAGACAAATGGAAAAACTAGTAGAAGCTGACCTCAGGGGAGATCAGTCTGGATTCCGTAGAAATATTGGAACACGTGAGGCAATACTGACCTTACGACTTATCTTAGAAAAAAGATTAAGGAAAGGCAAACCTACGATTCTAGCATTTGTAGACTTAGAGAAAGCTTTTGACAATGTTGACTGGAATACTCTCTTTCAGATTCTGAAGGTGGCATGGGTAAAATACAGGGAGCGAAAGGCATTTTACAATTTGTACAGAAACCAGATGGCAGTTATAAGAGTTGAGGCACATGGAAGGGAAGCAGTGGTTGGGAAGGGAGTGAGACAGGGTTTTAGCCTCTCCCCGATGTTATTCAATCCGTATATTGAGCAAGCAGTGAAGGAAACAAAAGAAAAATTTGGAGTAGGTATTAAAATCCATGGAGAAGAAATAAAAACTCTGATGTTCGATGATGACATTGTGATTCTGTCAGAGACAGCAAAGGACTTGGAAGAGCAGTTGAATGAAACGGATAGCGTCTTGAAAGGGGGATTTAAGATGAACATCAACAAAAGCAAAACGAGGATAATGGAATGTAGTTGAATTAAGTCGGGAGATGCTGAGGGTATTATATTAGGAAATGAGACACTTAAAGTAGTAAAGAAGTTTTGCTTTTTGGGGAGCAAAATAACTGATGATGGTTGAAGTAGAGAGGATATAAAATGTAGACTGGCAATGGCAAGGAAAGCGTTTCTGAAGAATAGAAATTTGTTAATATCGAGTATTGTTTTAAGTGTCAGGAAGTCATTTCTGAAAGTATTTGTATGGAGTGTAGCCATGGTTGGAAGTGAAACATGGACGATAAATAGTTTGGACAAGAAGAGAATAGAAGCTTTCGGAATGTGGTGTTACAGAAGAATTCTGAAGATTAGATGGGTCGATCACATAACTAATGAGGAGGTATTGAATAGGATTGGGGAGAAGAGAAGTTTGTAGCACAACTTGACTAGAAGAAGGGATCGGTTGGTAGGACATGTTCTGAGGCATCGGGGGATCACCGTTTGGCATTGGAGGGCAGCGTGGAGGGTAAAAATCATAGAGGGAGACCAAGAGATGAATACACTAAGCAGATTCAGAAGGCTGTGTGCTGCAGTAGGTACTGTGAGATGAAGAAGCTTGCACAGGTTAGAGTAGCATGGAGAGCTGCATCAAACCAGTCTCAGGACTGAAGACCAAGACAACATTAATAGCTTTTGATGATTGTTTAGATATATAGTTGTATATTCTGTGGCTTATGACTTTCTTAGGAGAAAACAGCATGTAAATCTGTTGCAGACAATATCATTTTGATATATGATGCCAACAACAACAATCTTAGGTGCACATGTTTAATGACACGATTGGAATTCACATTTTATGATTTATTTCATGAATGCTTGGTGTCTTATCTTTAAGACATGTTCAAAAGAACAGACACCACATATTCATATAATTGATATGCCTAGCTGTGCAATGGATCCATCCTCTTCAGTGCAAATACACAAATATGTTCAATCTCCTGTGTGACTAACAGAGTAGCAAACAAGGTGTAAAAGGATGGGGACTGGAGATAGGTGATGCCCATTGGGAATGTGATTTAGCAGTTAAGCATGCTGAGATAGTCTGTGCTGTTGCAATAACCCTGTATTCCAGATGGCACAGTGTATAATGCAATTACCTAGTAGCAGGAGGCCCAGGTTCGAATCCCAGTCCAGTACACATTTTCATTCATTGCCGCTGAATCCACATACAGTTCTTTTGCAGCTGACAGCAGTGATCTTCAATTTTCATGTTATGATTTATTTTTTATTTTGTTTCTTTTCATGAATACAGTAATAAATGCTAGAAATACATATCTTTTGCATAAATTCTTTTTCGATAAATCAGTGTCTGATAATTCATACCTTCCATCACCACAGCAATTATGTGTTACAATTCATGAGATATTTATTGCAAGTTTACTTGCATTTTTGTTATGTATTACATATATCACATATTGCAACTCCCAATTTCCATGATTCTGAAGCTGTACCCATATTTGTTCTTGTGGAAAACACTTATTAGTGGTTGGTATCATCACCTAATATGTATCAATTTTAACAGGTAGCTAATGTCTCTGTACCTCTTAGGGCCATCCCATATTCTAGGCTTAATGTTTTTTGTCAATGTGCTTGTGTGTAGTTGCCCTTCTTGATGTCAGACCCTAAATACATCATGCCAATACCAATGGCATGTGAATATACAACATCGTCACATATATATGAAACTATATTGATATGAATAACTGTATGGGACTCCATTGATTCATAAATGATATTTTGGGCAGAGTAATATCTGTTTAATTTTAAGCTATCAGATGTGCTGAATTCATTGGGAGGTGTGTAATTGCATAATTTACTATTATGTAACAGTAAATTTTCCTTAGGTTGTCATTACACCATCACTTGAAACTTGAGTCTCACTGGCCAACTGTTTAATGGCCATATAGCACAGTCAAAGAATGTCCATGGTACATTTCACAAATCCTTCAAACAAAACATTGTTCTTATACACACTAGCTTTGCTTCAGTGCAACAATATAGTCTTTTTGGATCAATTTTCAAGATGCATTTGTGAGTTATCAGCTGTCATTTGAATCAGTTCATGCACAAATACTGTATACCCTTCTTCATAAACTGTACTCGTATGCTCATTTTAGCATTGAAAACTCAACAACAGTTTCTCCTGATGTTTGTTTTTCCACATATTTAGATAAACCTTTCTAATAAGAGTTCCATAAAAAATAATTTTTACATTACCACCATGAATCCTGAGGAATTCTGTTCAACGAGATGATGTGTGGAGCAAGTACCTAAATCTTAGTCAATGGAAAATATATTAACACAGCAAGATCAACATTTAGAAACTCAGTATGTGGCTCTGAAGAAAGATCAAACTTAAGACTGCAGATCACATCACACCAACCCCTATGAGAAATCCCATCTGTACCAAGCTTGGTGCAGCTTTGAACACAAGCTAAAACACCTTCTAAAACAATAATTATCATCATTTAAATATACTCCATATTAGAGTCACTTGATGCATTCATTAATCTGCATTGTATTTTAAGATTTTCATAAGGCTTTTGAAACCATTTCTCACACACAACTTCTAATCAAATTTGGTGTCAATTGAGTATCATATCAGTTATGTAATTGGATCCCTGCTTTCCCGCCGGAAAGGTCAAGTTCATTGTAATTGATAGAAAGCCATCAAGTAAACTAGAAGTAATGTCTGTCTTTCCCTGAGGTAATGTTATAAGCATTCTGGTATTTCTCATCTACATAAAAGATTTAGGAGATGATCTGAAAAGGCCTCTTACATTGTTTGCATATTATGTTGTCATTTAATACCTTGTAAAGTCATCAGATGATCAAAACCTACTGCAAAATGATTTAGACAAGATATCAGCATGCTACTAGAAGAGGCACCTGGCTATAAACATGGAAAGTGTGAAGTCACCCATATGAGAACTAAAAGGAATCTGATAAACTTTGGTTACATTATAAATCACACAAATCTAAAGGCTGTCAATTCAACTAAATACTTAGGGTTACTATTACCAGTAGCTTATATTGGAGTGATCACACTGATAATGCTGTGGGGAAAGCAAACAAAAGACTTCTTTTATTTGTCCCAGTCAATATGTCGTAAGTGCTGATGAAACCACACTGCAGAGGTCACTGGTCCCTAGACTTACACACTACTTAATATAACTTAAACTAATTTATGATAAGGACAACGCACACCCATCCCGAGGGAAGACTCAAAATTCTGATGGGGGTAGCCACGCAAATTGTGGCAAGGCGCCTCAGACCACGGGGCTACCTCGCCGTGCCTAAAGACTTTGATTTATTGGCAGAACATTTAGAATATGCAACAGGTCTACTACAGAAACTTCTTCTACTACACTTGTCCTACTTCTCTGGAATACTGGTGTGTGGTGTGGGTTCTGCATCATATAGGTCTGACAGAGAACATGTAAAAAGTTCAGAGAAGGGCAGCACATTTTGTATTATCACAAAATAGGGGAGAATGTGCCATATGAAATGATATGTGAATTAGAGTGGCAATCATTAAAACAAAGGCCTTTCCAAATGTGGCAGCATCTTCTTATGAAATTTCAATCACTAACCTTCTTCTCAGACCGAGCGAGGTGGCGCAGTGGTTAGCACACTGGACTCGCATTCGGGAGGACGACGGTTCAATCCCGTCTCCAGCCATCTTGATTTAGGTTTTCCGTGATTTCCCTAAATCGTTTCAGGCAAATGCCGGGATGGTTCCTTTGAAAGGGCACGGCCGATTTCCTTCCCCATCCTTCCCCAACCCGAGCTTGCGCTCCGTCTCTAATGACCTCGTTGTCGACGGGACGTTAAACAACAGTAACCTAACCTTCTTCTCAGAGTTTGTACGTATTTTGTTGCTGCCCACCTACATAGGGAGAAATGATAACATCACAATAAAATAAGAGAAATCAGAGCTCATACAGAAAGACCTAAGTGTTCATGTTACGTCTGTGTTGTTTGAGAGTGGAACACTAGAGAAATAGCTTGAAGGTGGTTTGATGAAACCTGAATTGCAGACTAACCATGTATGAGTACGTAGATGTAGGAAATAGTGATCTTAAGACTGGCGGATGGAAATCATTCAATCTATGTAAATATAAAACTTTCTCTTACACAATTTTATGATAATATGCTTCATTTGTATGCAGACCTTATTATGAAGAAAAATGACATTGAGTATTCTGATAACATGACCAATTAAAATTCAACAATCATCCATGCGCTCCTAAGCATTTCATGGGATAATACTTATCTATTATGGATAAAAATAGATAAAAATTCCTATTGACACTGCATTCCTAATATTACGCTCACTGATTCCACCAAAAATATTATTTCCATAAATCTTGTTGAGGACAAAGTCCTTTAATATGATAATTGCTTGCGGACCCTACTAAATATCGACCAGGATTTGGGATCCTTAGAAATATGAAAGGTCCCGTATGCAAAAGCTGTCACTTTTTGTTACTTTTATTCAAGAGGTGGATGGTTTCTTAATGATACTTTCTTGTTCACTTGATACCTTACTATTTTTATCACTGTTTTGTCATAATTGTGCTTTCTTCTGAATGCCTTGTCTTTCAAACTGGTCAAAGGTTTCTGAACCTCTCTCTCACTAATCTCAGTCACTGTGAACCTGTGGATTCTGCTCCATACATCCATTTATTCTTTGCCCTCCTGCCAAACATTAGCTCTGCTGCAGTGTAGTGTGTTGAAAAATGAGGCAAGTGGTTCTCTATCTCATCAAACAATTTTATATATTCAAACCCTAGTGACTGTTTATAGTGACAATACGTCTTTATGAACTGTTATATTCTTGAAAAATCCTCTTAATTTCTTTATCTAGTGCTTTTCACTGAGACGATGCGGTAAGATAAAAACAGTTGTACAAGGTTTTGTGTGGAAATTTATCACGGTGACATATATTTCCTTTTTATTATTCTAGGTTTTTCTTCAAATACCTCCCAATACTGATTCAAGAGTTTTAACTATTGGTGTCTTTGCTTGCCATTGAGGCTTTCTGGCTCCTCTGCTTTCTGTTATACTTGTGCACCCTGGTTTTTGTGAATACTATATTGACAGAACTGCTTGAAATCACACTGCCAAATTCTTCTGTGTCTAGAACAATAGTTACTGAAACATCCTCAATACTGGCCCAAATTCTCAAATTGTGGTAACAATGGTTATTCCTGTTTGCTTTGATTTACTTGCTCCATCATATTGGTACATTTAATACATTGAAAGAATTTTGCAGCTCTGTCACACCCCCTGTCTTACTTCATGTCTAACTCCCTGCGGCTCAATGTGGTTGTTTCCAGGTGTTGTTCAATTGTATGACTGCTGTCTTCAATGATTATGGTAATCACTGGTGATTGTGATCCCCAGTCATAATGTGATGGTGTTTTCAGTTGTTTGTTACTCCAATACATATTATTATTAGTCCCATAGCCAGGATTGTATCTCCTTTACCAATGCTTTCACTTTTTACTGTAATTGTGACTTAATGTCTCCTTCGGTTACATTCATAGACCCCAATACAGACATAAATTCATTACAACTGGATTCCAACACAGTGATATGTTTCTCTCCATTTTCAACAGGCAGTGTTGCCTTTTAAGATTGTTGAAACATCTGTATGAGAAAAGGATTCATTACAGTAGCATGCCTTACTAAGTTGTTTTTCAAAGCAACAGAGCAAGCTCCCATTTTGAAAAGAGAAAAGCTCTGAGTAAAAACCTTCTTCTGTAGTATTACTTGCACACCACTGGGCCACAATTTGTCCAGAAATGAATTTTCAATATTCTTTTATACTGAGGTGTCAAAAGTCATGGGATACCTCCTAATATTGTGTCAGACACCCTTTTGCCTGGCATAGTGCACCAACTTAACATGTCATGGACTTAACAAGTCACTCGAAGTGCACTGTAGAAATACTGAGCCATTACTGCCTCTATAGTCATCCATAAATTAAGAATTGCTGCCAAAGCATGATGTTGTGCACAAACTAACCTCTCAGTCACATTCCATAAATTCTGATGTGACTCATGTTGGACAATTTGTGTGGCCAAATCAGTCACCCAACTTATAAACAGGCAACTAGCAGAGATTTAATTGTAGATTGTATCTCCCCCATGTTGGTATCACAGTGAAGCATTTCAGTCATCAATATTGGAATGGTATTTTCCAAGGGTGTTATATAATTCCCTAGAAAAACTAAGTTTTTATTTAAATGACAAGCGATGCGCAGAAAAGACTGTTAAATACTGTAAATATGTATGAGTTACCAGTTAACAGATATATTTTTACAACAAACTGCCTTTATATCATTGACCCTGTGCTTGTGATCAGTCACTTTCTTCACAGCTGACCATATGGTTTTAATTTTATCTTATGACCTAGCTATTCTGTTTGGGTAGCACATACTCTTTACCTTCCTAATAACATTTTTAGACACTTTACATTAGTGTTTTATGTGCTACTGTACCTTGACTATGACTACTTCTAACATTTTGATATACTTCCCATTTTGATCTATGTGATATCCTTATTATTATAACTAATTGTCAGTCATTTCGTGAGCATTGCTTGTGATTTAAATGAAAACTTAGTTTCTACAGGGAATGATATAACTCTCTTGAAAAATACTTTTCCAATATTCATGTCTGAAATACTTCTCTGTGATACTGACAAGAGGGAGATTGAATCAATAATGAAATCACTGTAGACTAAGAATTCTCATGGATATAATGGATTGTCTAGCAGAATATTAAGGTATTGTGCTGCACATGTTAGCCTGTACTTAGCCATATTTGTAATTTTTCCTTTAAGAATGGACAGTTTACTGTCCTAAGAGTAAAGCCACTTTATAAAAAAAGAGAAACGAGTAATGTAAACAATTTTAGACCTATTTCTATGCCATCAGTGTTTGCTAAAGTTATTGAGAAGGTTGTGCATGTAAAGATAACCGATCATTTTATTTCACATAATTTGGTGTCAAATGTACAATTCATTTTATGAAGTGGTTTAGCAATTTAAAGTGCTGTATTCTATTTCCTCTGTAAGGTAATTGATAGGGGTAACTCTAAGATATTTCTGTTTGCTGATGACAATAGCTTGGGAGTAGAGGATATTGTGTGCTATATTGACTCTGTTTTGAATAGCACAGTTCATGACATAAGCTTAAGGCTTGTAAAAACCAGAGTAATGCTAAATCACAGTAAGACACAGTTTTTACAGTTTCTAACACACAATTGAACAAAACCCAATGTTTCAATTTCACAAAATGGGCATATGATTAGAGAAACTGAACAGTTCAAATTTCTAGGTATTCATATAGATGGAAATGGAAATGAGTGTTTGGTGTCATTGGCTGGGAGGTTCCTTGCAGGGCAGGTCTGGCTGCCTTGGTGTTGGGTCTTATTACATTCAACACCACACTGGGCAATCTGCAGGCCAGATGGGGATGAAATGTTGATGAAGACAGCACAACACTCAGTCCCTGAGCTGAGAACATCCCCAACGCAGCCGGAAATCAAACCTGGGCCCATAGGACGGCAGTCCGTCATGCTGACCACTCAGCTATTGAGGGTGGACATTCAGATAGATAGTAAACCGTCATGGAAGGCCCACATTCAGGTTCTTGCTCAAAGACTTACTGCTGCCATTTTCACTATTTGAACCATATCTGGGGTAAGTAATAGTTCGACATGGAAAGTAGTCTACTTTGCTTATTTTCATTTGCTTATGATGTATGGTATTATATTTTGGGTTAACTCTTCCCATTCTTGAAGAATACTTTTGGCTCAGAAACGAGCAGTCCGGGTAATAAGTGGTGTAAGTTTGGAAACCTCATGTTGACACCTGTTCATTTGTCTGGGTATTCTGACATTGGCCTCTCAATATATATACTCTTTACTGTCATTTCTTGTTGACAATATCTGTTTTTTTCCCCTGGGAAATAGCAGCTTGCACTCAGTTAATACTAGGCAGAAATTCAATCTGTATTTTGATCACAGTTCCTTGTCTCTTGTGCAGAAAGGTGTGCAATACACTGCTGCATCCATTTTTGATAACCTACCGCAAGAATTCAAAAAACTTAGCACTAAACCACACTCTTTCAAATTGAAACTAAATAGTCTCCTCATGGGTCACCCTCTATCCTGTCTAGGAATTCCTGGAAACATTAAGCTGATTCCTCTGTTATATTGTTGATTGCTTGTACATAAACTTTTAACTTGACACTTTTGGGTTGATAAAAATTTTATTTTATCTGTTAGTACTTTTATGTTGTAATTTCATGTACTGACACATTCCATCACTTTGGATATATGCTCCTCAGTTCGGTCTTACAAACAAGATGTGTAAAATGAAAAATAAGAAAAATCACATGAGTACACATGATAAATCTACCAATGCATTGTCCTTTTAAACCATGTGTATGTGATACTGCTGCCATATGTTCACATTACTATCCCACATCTTTTGATTTGGTCTAGGTTTTGCATGAATCATTTAATTCAGTTGCCCATAGGGCCCTGTCATCATGCATATATTCAGTTATGTGTTTTGCACCTTGGTCCATGGCCATTACAATACATATGTAAAGCCACAAGTGAGTAGCACAGGATATACCATCTTATTTGATGAATATATTTAACAGTTTCTATGCTTAAGGATTTTCATTTCCATCATTATTACTGTGTATAGCATTGTCACCGGCAGCATACCATCTGCAGACAGTGAAATATTTTGAAGAGACTGATACACATCTAGATTGTTGTAGACTGATCTAAGGCTCAAGATATATGTCATTATGTTTTATGCAATTCATATTAGCATTGCTGTACTGCGTACTGGACATCTATTAACCCCTTTTCATTGTTTTCACTGTTTCAACTCTTTTATTTCTCCACAGATCCTATTTGTTCCTTGATATCGAGTAATTCCTTCTTTAGCCCACTGCTGGCAGGGTCAACAGATTACTAACAGAAGTCTCGATTCACATGTTCACAGATTTTATGATCTGATCTCCCTCAGAATTTACCAAAGCATCTATCTGTGCTATGTCTTTCTGCCTGTAAACAGCAAACAGTTCTTGTACCATTTTTTCTTCCTCTAATGACAAATTAATCACTTGGTATGAAAGACTGTCTACAGTGTAACCTAAGGATACATACCTATCATGGGTCTCATTCACTTCTGTTGGTAGCTTCTCCATAGATCCAGGGATCAGCTCTTAAGCTTTTCGCAATTCAGTTATGTCACTAACTAGTCCCTTTATTCTGGCTTCCACTCATTAAGTTGAGTGCTCACTGGTGGCCAGACCTTGCCTAGTGGGCTTATCCTCCTGTCTAGTATTCATTCCTTTTTGCTTTGTGCCTAACGCTGTAACATGAGTGGTTATCTGTGTTTGTTTTGCAGCTCAAATTCCCAACTACTCCAGAATTTTGGTGAGAGATCTTGAGTTTATGGTTTAGATACCTCTGGCATCACTACATCCTCAACTGAATGAACATTAACTAGGTCCACCAACTCCATCTTATATTGAGAATGGGTTTTTACCACAACACACAAACAAACTTCCACACGAGCCAATGTCTTCTATCAGATTACAACACAGTTTATCCCTAATACATTTACACATGAAATATAATCAGACAAACAAAGAAAACTATAATGACAAGCACTGTTAAAAGAAGCTGAGAAATACTGCACCAGCCAGACATGGTCAGAAGTATGAAAATGTAAAACTGAGCAATTTCATGACTATATTTAAACTAAAATTTGACAAGACATTTCCTGAAATCGCACATTCTGTTGGAGAATCTACCAGAAAAACTGGGTAACAAAGGTACCAGAATATTCTGAATACCCAAATATCTCAGATCTAGAAAAGACAATGAGAGTAGCCCAGCCTTCTTACAGTTTGTTTATCAAATGCAAAAGAACCTATATGAAACTGCTGAAGGATGCAAAAAGAATTCGAAAGAATGAGACTATATAGATATTCAACAATAAAAGCAAAGCAAGAAGGAATATAGTAAAACAAGAAACTAGTATCACCAAGCCAAACCTGGCAAATATGAAAATTAAAAATAAAGGTGGTTTAATAGATAATCCTAAGGATAACTTTCTTGACTATTACTTTAGTAACATAGCAACCAAACTTAAAGTAAAGCTACCAAAAATATAATATACAGCTGCAAATAACTACATACTTTACATAAAGCTGCTGCTACTACTAACCATGCATCACTGGGATTGTGTATAAACTTAAGAGTAAATATCAGTAGTTCCAGATGAGGTTGCAATGTGTCTACTATAGGACTGTATTAGAAGCATACAAGCATCTCTGACAGATACTATAAATCAATCATTCATTTCCAGTTGCTTTCCCGATTACTTAACGCAAGCAGAAGTTCTTCCCATCCACAAAAAAGATAGTAAAGAAAATATAGACAATTACAACTCAAATTCAATACTGCCTCCATTTTCAAAAGTGATAGAAAACTATTATGGAAAACAGACTTATGGATTATTTAAATAAATATCAACTTCTGTGGAAAGAACAGTTTGTTTTCAGATCTGGAAAGGGAACAGAAGCTACTACAGGAAAATTTACAAAATTAGTTTTAGAAGCCCTAGATAAAGGATTTAATGTAACAGTTATTTACCCACACCTCATCAAATCATCTGCCGAGAGCCAAGTCGAGCCCATATGCATGGAATATGGTTGTGCAGTTCATACAGGAATGCTGAAATGTCTGAGTCAGAAGAGGTAGCAGAGAATTTGACACATTCTCTGGTATCTGAAGCTGCTCACCATTTACCGTAAAACAGCCTAGTCACTGGAGTGTTGAGGTCTGTCTTGAAACAAGTGGAGGTTGAGAAGTATGAGGAGGAGTACAGTAGTCCTTGCTTTGTTGTGGCAAACTAGAGCGACCTTCAAAATTTAATGCCGTCACTGAAATGTATCATTTTGGACTGGATGCTGATGATGAGTGCCTAAGTATTTGGCAAGCTTTTTGAACAGCTGGAATTCAAATTTCCTTTCACAACCTTTGATGATGTGGAATAGCAAAGCATAATGATCTGTCCACTTACTGACAAATGCTAGTGACACAGTATCATCTGAGTTGTAAGAAATTGGTGTTGCCCCTAGCCTGTGTGTGAAATATTCAATGATAGGTAAAAGATACTGCTGAACATCAGAGGTGAGGAAGTGATTGACAATGTTAACATGGGCATGCATAAGCCTCCCTGTAGCCACAGGAAAATCGCCAACTGGGGCATGGATGTGCAGGTCAACCTTACTAAGCTTACAGGCACCACAGCAGGGTCCCAGCTGCAACAACTGAGCACCTTCACAAAAACAAGTCAATGGAACTTTTATGAACATTGTTTACCATTTCTTCTGTTTCTGTATGTGTGCTTGGATTGATTACAAAACAGGGTATATTCACGGATAGTAAAAAAAAAAATCCTGGGATTTTTCCCAGTTAAAAATACACTTTTTCCAGCGTGAAAATGTACTAAACCCCCAGCGAAAGTACATTTTTTTCACATTAAGTGACAATATAAGTTCCCTCGGAGCTGTAAAACGTATGTCCTTTGAATGGTGAAGGTTTCATACACTGTACAGAATTTGCAGGCACTTTAGAAAATGATTCCAGCAAAAAACAATGATTTCTGAAATACCTTTGAGATGCAGCAACATTTTCTCTGCATATTTTCACTTTATGGAAATGTAAACAAGAACTCCACCAAATACAGCATGGTAACTTGTGAAGCACTGAAATCGGGACTTCAATGTGCTTTTATCCGCCAATCATAGTTCATGCCGCGTGATCTCACTAGCCAAATACACCAGATATTCATTGATTAGGACATGTGACATAGTCAGCCAATAGCAGCAGCATTCTTAATTAGTGCCAACACACAAATAGGAAAACTTAATGGGTTAAGTTAAATTATTGTACGTACAACATAGCTACAAGAAGGAGCCAAGCTTTTACATATAATATCGGCTAACAAAAATATTTTGCTGTGTGATTAGGCAGGATCCTAAGAATACAGCTTAAATTGCAGGCACTGAATATTACTGTCAAGCATTATTATAAATTTTGTTACTGTGCACAGAACATTTCATCAAACATTTTGACTTTAGGATAGAAAAGCAAATTCCATATGGACTTTTTTAAGAACTCAGTTTGCTCATTTTTTTAAAGGGTACTTATACTTTTTGCGACAGTTACTGCTTACTTTGTACTCAATGAAAGAACTAAAATAAAAACGGAAAGCTAACCTTGAAACTTAGTCTTTTGTAGATTGTTTTAGCCCTTAAGAGTCATCAAATAGAATGTGAGAGTAAAATATTAAATAACAGAGTAAATGTCTGATCTTCAGTGTTTTTATAAGAAATTCATTGCACATTCTCACACATAACATAATTCATCTTTCATAACAGGAAATTACATTCATAGTAAAATTTTTCACTCTACCATTTGCAACATTCTCCCTCAATCTATTACTAATGTAAGCAGTTGTGACATCACACTTATTGAAACAAGTCCCAAGAGACAGACACACTGAAAGAAATTTGTTGTTACTAAGTACTGAACAGTCTTTGACAAATTTTGCAGTTGGCAGAGTCTTGTGAGTGTTCACAGCCTTTTGTAATTGTTAAAGGACACATTTAATTTGCAGCAACA
This sequence comes from Schistocerca gregaria, assembly GCF_023897955.1. NCBI lineage: Eukaryota > Metazoa > Arthropoda > Insecta > Orthoptera > Acrididae > Schistocerca > Schistocerca gregaria. The sequence goes on along the minus strand of NC_064920.1, from coordinate 125,277,904 downwards.
GTTTTAATTTGGTTTTATTCTCTTGTTTATATTTTTTTACTGCAATATTATTCTACAACAGTGGGCTAAAGTAAAATTCTTTGTTAGAGTAACATTTTATTACCAGCTGAAACTACCAAAATATAAATGAAAACTAATGTAATGAAATATTTCTGGATGTCTAAAAATTTTCCAGGTTTTTCCTGACTTTCCCAGGGTGTATGAACCCGGCAATATTAGTGTCATCTGCAAAAGAAACTAATTCTGCATGCTATATGTTAGACAGAAGATTGTTCACACATATGAGTAACACTAGTGGACCTGAGACACGGGAAACCTTATACGTGATTTTCCCCAGTCCGAATTATGTCCCCCGATTACATTGGTTGAGTCGGCATGTAAAGGGCATTAACAGTAGATCAACTTTTCTGAACCGCAAACTGCTATTTACTGATGATATTGTTCCTAATGTGAGATATCATTCTAAAATGCATAACTTTCTCAGAAATTAGCGGTTCAGTGTAACTGTGGTGAAGAAGAAAACACTACTATGATGTTGAGGTAAAGAAAGCAACAGGTGATGAAGCACTGTTGATGAATCAGTGCAATATTTGGCAGCATTATGAAGATAAAATGGCATCTAAAGTGATTCAAATATGCCAAGTGGTGTGCTAAAGGATGCCTTTGGGCTGTCTTCCATGGTGACTGGTATCTGCATGGATGCCTTAATGCTGCCAAGAACACTGAAGTACTGCTGAGGGCATAGTTGAAGTAGCAAACTCCTGGAAGAGGATATATGTCTGGGTTGGAGCATGCATTATGAGCACAATACACAATATTTGCCATAGGTCTGTCAGGATGTATCCCTTTTCAGCGTGAACTGGAGAGGAGAGGACTATAGTTGATATAGTTGAGTTGCTGTAAGTTGATCCTGACAGCTGTAGTGGCTAGGTGCAGCAGCTTCACAGGCCTACCTCATCCAATAATGTAATGCAATTTTATAAACATATCTGTGGCAAACAATTCAGTAGACGGCTATTGTTTTCACCTGCAGCGGTTAGTACTTCACAGCTGGAAGCCTGCAACAGTGCTACGAGCTGCCATGGACCTCGTTATGTGATCTTCACTAAAGGATCTGTTCATATGGTGAATGATGTCATTTCAAAGTGGAAACTCAAATTTGGCTTCACAGAAACAAATTTCTCCAGTGTGAAGTGTCATTGTCTATTGAAAACTGGAGGACTAGGTTTGCTGCATGTGTGATGTACTGTGTGGGGTCATTCTTTTCTTGGTGCTCCACGTGACAGCATGATGGCTGGAAAATGGTGGAGATGATCCTGATAATGCAGCATGGATGACCTTCAGTACAAAATTTGGTACAACATGGTAGAACCCAACAGTTAACTTACTGGAGTCCTTGTCAATGAGATGAGAGCCAGGAATGTTAGGGAGCAGCAGAAAATGTGCTAATAAATCTGCACCAATGGATGGTTCTGTGATAAATTCAATGTTGAGTTTCCAGCTGAAGGTATAGTGAAATCCTAGATGTAGTTGTGAAGGACAGACACCATAGGTGGTGACAGACAAGTAACTGGTAGCCAATAGCTATAATGGTGCTGGTTGATCCCCTATGAGCATTGTGTGTGGACAGTCACACATGTCAGACTCTATTTCTATACGAAAACAAGGGACAAACTTTCTATCCAAGATGAACAAGCAATTTGACACAGTTTGATAACTGTACATCCTCACTCATGGGTGCTGCTGGCTTTTGGTTGGTCACGTGGTAGACAACACTGGGAAGTTTGCTTGACAAAGATGCAGTGATTCCAATACATAGTGGTTTGGTCTTAGGCTCAGTAACATACATGAGTAGGCTAGTGAGAATGTGGTGATGTGGAAACACTAGCTGGCTGTGCATGACCTGCAGACACCTGATCTGCGATAGCTTTGATCAGTGGCAAAAGCACATAGAGAGCACAACATGCACATTCCGGCACATAAAAAACACAATGGTGCATTAAGTACAAGTAGATTTATTGATGAAATGGTTGGTACAAGAAACCAGTCAAAGAAACAATCACAATGCCACAAAGCACTCATCATAGGAGTGATAACTTAGTCCCTGCACAAGGCGTGCAAGGTCTGTTGTAGAAACAACCGCTAAAAAAACATGTAGAGAATCCATCTCTTGGGTGACCACTGCACTCATTGGCATTTTGCTTAAGAAATATTTCAAAAAACTTCATACTCACCCCTTAATGGGGGTAAGACATTGAACCGGCCGACTTGGAGCAGGAGAGGCCCCACAGGACATTTTAATTTCCACTGTCTATACTTTTACAAATAAATTCATGAAACTTTGTCAGCGTGACCAGGAAGGATTCTGAATTCGCACTCATAGAAATGGAAGTTCGAAAACATAATGAAGTAATTTTTTTAAATGTGAAATTTCATCATTTTTTCACCTACTAATGGCAACATTTGTTGCTATAGTAAAACTTTTCTTCATAAGTAAGAGAGATGGTTCGATGAATTTTGCACAGCATACAAACCATGCTTAAAGGTGTATGAGACTCTACAATTTTTCACATCTATTAAAAATTGAGGTAATTAACTACAAAATTTGTTTTTTCTAAACATGATGTTTACAATGCAATAGATCATTCGATTTTTCATGAATTAAATAAATTTTAGAGTTTCATACACCTGTAATGTGGTATGTATGCTGTGCAAAATTCAGCAAACCATCTCTCTTACTTATGAAGAAAAGTGTACCTATAGCAACAAATGCAGCCATTAGTAAGTGAAAAAATGACGAAATTTCACACATAAAAAAAATTTATTTTGTTATGTTTTCGAACTTCCACTGCAATGAGTACCAATCCTTCCTGGTAATGCTGACAAAGTCTTATGAATTATTTGTCAAAGTATAGACACTGGAAATTAAAATGTCCTGTGATGCCTCTCCTGCTCTATGTCAGCCTGTTTGACATCCTAATTCCCTTAAACATTTTCTGTTTGGTTTTATATACTCTGGGAAAAATTTGATCTAAACAATGTACCATTAATCCATGGTGAATAGAGAACAAATTATAATATAGGGAATGGAACTTTTAGTCAGTGTGAAAGTTACTGACAACTGCATAAAACCGAAACTAAGTACTGTACCTTCCTGATTTGCAGGATGCATTAATTATTTTTGAAATTTTTTTTCTTTTTACTGTAGACCATGTACAGTCTACAGTGTTCTTGGACACAACAAAATGGAAAATCCTTTTGTTCCTCATCTACAATCAGTGGTCCATGAAAATCTTGCATTTAAGTAAGACAGCTTTCAACAATATCATTTTTACAGCTTTTAACTCTTTAACTAACCTTTTAGCGTCTAAATACACTATCTGATCAAGACTATCCAGACACCTGGTTGAAAATGACTTACAAGTTCGTGTCACCTTCAGTTGGTAATGGTGGAATTCAGTATGGTGTTGACCCACACTTAGCTTTGATGACAGCTTCCACAGTCATATGTTCAATCAGGTGCTGGAATGTTTCTTGAGGAATGGCTGCCCATTCTTCACGGAGTCCTGCACAGAGGAGAGGTATCAATGTCAGTCAGTGAGGCCTGGTACAAAGTAGCATTCCAAAACGTCCCAAAGGTGTTCTGTAAGATTCAGGTCAAAACTCTGTGCAGGCCAGTCCCTTATAGTTGTGTTATTGTCATATAACCACTCCCCCTCATGTCATGCATTATGAACAAGTGTTCAAACGTAGTGAAAGATTCAGTCACCGTCCCCGAATTGCTCTTCAACAGTGGGAGGCAAGAAGGTGCTTAAAACATCAATGTAGGCCTGTGCTGTGATAATGCCATGCAAAACAACAAGGGATGCAAGCTCCTCCGTGAAAAACATGACCAAACCATAAAACCATCACCTGTTGGCAGTTACTGTTACTGTTGGCATTCGACACTCTGGCAGATGAAGTTCATCGGACATTTGCTATACCCATACCTGGTCATCAGACTTCCACACTGTGTAGTGTGATTTGTCACTCAAAGAACATTTTTCCACTATTGAATCGTCCAGTGTTTTTGCTCCTTATCCCAAGAGATGTCGTTTGGCATTTACCAGTGTGATGTGTGGCTTATGAGCAGACACTCAGCCAAGAAATTGAAGTTTTCTCACATCTTGCCTAACTGTCATAGTATTTGCAATGGATCCTGATGCAGTTTGGATCCTACTTTTGACGTCTTCAGTCGCTCCACCATTTTTGGAAACAATGCTTCATAGATAACAAAAGCTCTCCACCTGCTCAATCTCCTCTTCTTTCACAGGTAGTGCATTCTTGTTCTTACTGTTCATACTAAGCTCTTTAGTGTGATGTCCGGAATTAAAAAAAAAAGGTGAGTGGTAATTTTTTTGTTTTGTTTTCTGTTGAAAGGAAAGAAAGAAAAAAGGGTGAATAAAGGTGAAGGGAAGTGGTTCTATTTTTACTGGAATGAACTTATTGATGGACATCACAAAAATTTATGTTACCTATATTTTTTTTTTTTACTCATCGAAGAAGACAACACAACACATATAAAAGAAATCATCACACTAATATTATCCACAGAATGATCGTTTCACAAGACACTTTCTAGCTCGACTGACTCTTAAGACTGAACAAGACTCGACTGACTCTACTCTCTCTCTGGACCACAGCCTCTTCACGTCCCTCTGGACCAGAGATTTCAACTGTGATTAGCACGCCGATTATTTAATTAATCGTACAGCCGCTGGGCGCGCGCTTGACGCGTCATTTAAATGGGGTTAAACGCACACCGCGAGAGGCGTGGGCTAGCGGTGTCTTACAGGTATCGCCACACGGCCCCCTCTACTGGTGCGTAAGTTTTTCAAACTTCGCGGCAGTACCAGATTTGAGTTGACGAACAAGGTTGTGCAGTGTTTGCACCAGCATTATACAACATTTTCAAACATATGACAAGTACATACATATATAAAGAATTATAGCCTAAAGTACAAAGTTTAAGTAAATATACATAAATTGTTGCACATTACAAAATAGCCACTTTGAAATTGATCAATGGATGATTCACTTTTTTTAGAGAGATGCCTGCACCGTTGGCAGTCCTGTTATTAAAACAATAGCTGCTACCCTGTATTCACAGTTCTTATTGTGTCGACCAGTCAGTTCAGTGTGGTGCGTCGTGCGAAGCACAGTAAAAGTCACAGCACCACAACTTTGTTTACTTTACAGTTTGCACATCAGGACAATAGGTAATGAATCTGCTTACGACAAAAGAACACAAAAGGTCATACAATTTGGTTTTAAGTTGTCGATGAAAACAAAGTTCATGTCAGTATTGTTGGTGTTTAAGAGTGGCTGTGCGTGCACGAGTGCAGTAATTTTGATAAAGTGGTCCATCCACCACGCACCGCGGCACTGCGTACAGCCTCGCGCTCGGGTCCGCTGTTGAGGTATAATAGGCGGTGACACGTCTGGCGGCGCCACCCCTTACGACGGACGCGACAGTACTGGTAGCCGCATCCGAAGACCGTACAACGCAGACTTCCAAGCACTTTCCATGGTAGGGATCACTGTGATACACATCATTGCACTTTATCGTAGAATTTGAGATTAAACTATATCACTTTGTACGGAAAACACTTTTCTATCATATTTTTACTCTTGACTGGTTGATTTCTCTTTATCAACACTATTTGATTTTTTTTACACTGTTCAGAAGGGAGGTTCGACGTCCTGTTCCTTCTGAGAACACATTTTCACAGACACTTCACTTTTGAGCAAAATTACACTTTGCATCTTTTCTCCTTTTATATTAGGTGCACATAGTAAGACTGTTTTGTGTGTAGCCTTCACAAGAGGACATTTAAGTTTTGAATAGGCAAGTTCAAAATTACATAGAAAAAATGGACATGTACATATACATAAAATGATTACCTACTGTAGACATGAAATTCAATATACATAATACAAATGAACTTCTTCGTAGCTAAGTTGCTACATAGCCATTGAAATACTTTGCTAGTCGTGACCTGTGAAACTCTCCCGAAATTCATATTTATATAGAGAATACTAGTTGTTTACATCTTCAAAAACTTACAATTAGACATGTTTTGCTAGTCGTGTCCTGTGAAACTTTACAAAATTCAGATTTATATTGAGATTGCTAGTTGTTTACATTTACAAAATTTTACAATTAGACATGACATGACATATTTATGTACACGAAATTCAGGTTGTGCCATCTATTTCTTGATGTGCATGTGCACTAACGGAGTACTATCTCCTTCTTTACAGAATATTGAAATCTATGGCATCTGCCATCAATAATTCTGCAAAACTCGACGAGAGCCCCTAAGTGCTGCAAATTATGAATGGACAAAATATACAAAAGAATAGTGCAAAAACCTCACTACCCCACTATCCATCGTCCAGCAGTGGGCAAGGAGGTGGGAGTAGGATCAAGATAGAAGGATTGGGTTATATTCATATTTACAAAATCTTCATCAATACAGTAGTGTTTTCACACATGTGTGCGACGAATAGTGTATCTGTTTGCGTAACGTATGCATCATAAACTTTGCCATTGCGCAAGTGTCACTGACTTTAAGCCAATTCATGTTGTATTCAGTTTCATCCTTTAAAGTTGATCCGAATTGCTGTTTAAGCAAAAAGAAATTCAATGATCATTGTCAATCACTTCCTGTAAATCAGTCAAAGATTTTTGCAAGAATCAATGTGAGTACCGTATATGGTTTAATTCACTCGTTGAATCAGTCATGTTTAGGTAAATACGCGCTTAATGACACGGTAGTTTATATTCCTGAAAAAAATTCGGTCAGTAAACGTACTAATAAATGACTATAGGATCCTTCCATAAGAGGTGTACTTTAGTGAGTATCACGTAGTAAAATAAATATATGAATTTCCTGTAGGTAAAGGAAAATGAATGCGCTTTAGTTTCCATAAAGACAAGAAAATCGCTGTGTCCATGAAGACAGCTGCGTCGTACTGCTTCACACACAAATCTTCAAAAACTTATCCACTTTGCTGAAAGAGAACGAAAAATCTCATACACTAAAGTATGTTTTCTTGTAATCGTGAATTGTACGTCGTACCGGTAGTCGTGTAGTTTTTGTTTCCTGGTCGAGAACATGAGCAGAGAGCGGGAGACTTCGTATCCTAGAAATTGTTTTATGAGAGTCGCATTTTCTTAACTCTGGTCCAGACAGAACGACATAAAATTGCATAACTTATATACTATCCCACTTACACAAATACATATGTCCATGTCCTCACAGTATCAAGTAATGAGTGCTAGATTTCACCTAAATTACTTCACAGGATAAAAACATTTTTTTTTAAAATAGTGTTAATGTTAGTGAGTTCATAAGTTCGTAACCATTAAACACGACCTTCGTAAATGTAGAATACGAATCTTACGAAGGCAGCCTGCATGCATGGTACTACACAATTAGCCTGTGTTAAGAATGAAATTCTATAACGACAGCAATTTTTATTCGCTAAGTAAGCAGATTATTTATTTCGCTGTGGCTGATAAACATTTTTCCTCCACAATGACCTATGTACAAAATTTACGCTTGTTACGATGGAGAGCGCAAAAACTCTTTATGCCAAGCGTGAGATAATGGTTTTTTAAATAGGGCACATACCAAATAAGTTTTTCTTTCTCCTTTTTTATTGCCTACACGGCGAATCATTTCTCATTAACATCTATCAGTATTCATACACACGTATCGTTTTCATTCATACAGCTTCATATAATTAATATTCACCTTTCTTCTCATAGAACAGCTTCAATATAAATCGCAAATCATCAAATAATACTACGTGGTGGCATCATTGGCTCACACACAACGAAATCCTCATCATCATCATAAAAACTACCTTATAAACTAAAATTCACATTCATTCTTTCACACTCTTTTCAGCACAATCATTCACTCATGCTGGCGTATAGTATAGCATTCTGGTGGCTCTCAAATTCATCACAGTTATTAACATAATAAAATCTTTTTTCTTTTACATAGTTTCCTGTTCTAGAAAATGCCTGTTTAAGGAGTAAGTTTGGTCGCTAACTTCGTTGTCCTTGGCTAGTAGTCAAATTATTCGTAGCATAGTAAATATAACGTAGATTAAATAGTTCTTGGATTGCATGTAATGTTTAACGTAGATTTGCTATAGTTTAATGCGTTATGATTCTTTGCATTGACTAACAATTAACACTAACATTTTAGCTGTAACTAGCACATCCTTTCTCTTTCTCTTACTTTACATATTGCTTTAAGTGGTGGTGGGCGTAAAGTCCTTTAACTTTCTGTGTTGTAGGGTATGTTAATAAATAACATCCAGGGTGAGGAATATCGACGATCCGGTATGGACCTGAGTAAACTAATTGCCATTTCTTAAGCAAACGTTTTAGCCTCGTAGATTTGGGATGGGTTGTGAGCAATACCAAATCATCAATTTCGAACACACGTGTCGGTCTGACCCGTTTATCAAATTTTTTCTTCCGGAGCTCCGCAGTGTGTGCCAGGGTAATGGCAGCTTGCCTTACCTTTTCCTGCAAAGAAATATCGTTCGAAGACAACTTAGGCAGGGGACTTGACCATGAGTTTTTTTCTGGTTCGTCTGATAATAACTCGGCAGGTGAGAATCCGGTTGAACTATGTGGCAAATTGTTCACAATGTACTCGAACGGAGCGAGGTATTCTATCCATTTGGAATGTTTTGTAGAAGAATGGATGCGCATAAATTGATTAAATTCTTTAAAAATTCGCTCAACGGGGTTACCCTGTGGGTGAAATCGGGAAGTAAGAACATGTTTAATATGATTTCCATTTTGCACTCGTAAAGTACGATGCATTGTCCGTTAGGACAGCGACAGGTTTTCCGACGCGGGCTAGGTAGTCGGCCGAAAAGCGTCGAATGATAGCCGCAACAGTGGCTGTGCGCAAGGCGTACAATTTCACATACTTAGTAAAAACGTCCAATATAGCCAAAATGTATTTAGCACCACCGCGGGATTGTGGATAGGGTCCGCCAATGTCTACGGAAATCAAATCAAGCGGTTGCTTTGGAAGAACGGGATGCAATTCAATTGATGCATGTTTGTTCAAATATTTTGCCTTCTGGCAAATGATACATTTGCGAATGACCTGCAGGACTCTACGTCGCACGTTAGGAAAATAGCAGAAGCGTAGGATCTTGGCGGCACATTTATTAATGCCATAATGTCCCCAGGTTTTGTGGGTGAACAAAATTAAGTCGTCAACATAAGTTTCCGGTAAACATACCAACCAACGCTCTGACACGAGATGGGAACGATGAAACAGTACACCATTGTTGATCTTGTAGTAATTTTGAAGATTAGAATTTGAATTCTGACATAATTTTGTTTTTACTGTAGACCACCTAGGATCGGCATCTCGTAACTGTGCAAAATCCCTGCAGATTCGGTGATAGTAGCGGTTGTAGGATTCGTCATACATTAACATGACCTGAAAGTCGGAAGTTTGCTCATGCAAATCTGAAAGATTCTTTGCATCGTGCGGAAGACGAGAAAGAGCGTCCGCAACAATATTGGTTTCGCCGGAGATGTAAATAATTTCGAAATCGTATTCTTGTAACGAAAAACACCAACGACTGAGCCGGGAATGAAGTAATTTGCAAGACAGTAAAAATGATAAAGCTTGGTGGTCTGTATAGATGCGTGTATGTTTTCCCCAGAGAAAATATTGAAATTTTCGCATAGACCAAATAATTGCAAGGGTCTCGCGTTCCGTAACTGAATACGATCTCTCGCATTCAGTTAAGGTGCGACTGGCAAAACTGATAGGTTTTACTATTGTTCGATCATGTTCAACAGACAGTTGAAACAAAAAGGCCCCAAGTCCATAAGATGACGCATCGGTCGATAGGCAGAAGTCTTTTGACCTGTCCGGATGACAGAGGAGTGGTGCGTGGATTAATGATTGTTTAATTTTTCAAAATCGGCTTGACATTCTGTAGTCCATCGCCAAAGGGAATTTTTCTTTAGAAGATTTAGAAGATGTGGGCTGTTAAGAGCTTGCTGTGTCACGAACTTTCTGAAAAATGACGAAAGACCCAAAAATGCTTTAAGTTGTTTTTTGGTTCGGGGTGCAGGAAAGTTGCGAATTGCTTCAGTCTTTTTAGAGTCCGGCCTGATGCCTTCCGGCGTGATGATGTGGCCAAGGAACTTAATCTGTTGTCGGGCGAACCTTGATTTTTCCAAATTGATTGTCACGCCTGCATCGGCGAATTTAGTCAAAATTTGTCTTAGAAGATCGACATGTTCTTCCCAGGTGGCAGTCGCCACAAATAAATCATCCACATAGGGAGTGATTTGTGAATGTAAATCTGGCCCGAGGACGTCGTCAAGCGCCTCGATAAAGATTCCTGCACTTATTCGTAACCCGAATGGCAAAACACGGAATTGGTATGATCGTCCTTCGCACAAAAATGCGGTATATTTACGTGATTCAGATGTAGAAGAACCTGGTAGTAGGACGATCGTAGGTCGATATTAGTCAGAAATTTGGAGTTGTGAAATTTCAGGAGTTGTTCGTCCAGATTTACAGGGCGAGTATTTACCGGTATAATAATTTTGTTGATTTCGCGTGCATCGAGAACAAGACGCACGCTTCCATCAGGTTTCGAAACTGACAACAAAGGGTTGCAATACGGCGAGTGCGAATTTTCTATTATTTTCCAACGTAGCATTCTGTTAATTTCCTGCAAAACCGCTGGTTTTTTAGACCACGGTATACTGTAGTGTGTACGACAAAATGTTAGGTGGGGTTTGACATCCATCTTGTACACATACCCACGTATGATACCAGGTTTATCTTGAAAGACTACTGAAAATTGTTGAAGAAGGTGAAACAGATTCTGTTTTTGCAAATCAGTTAGATGGTAGGCTTCGGCACACTTTTCCCACAGAGTTTTACTATCAGCATTGTAAGAAGAATTGCAATTGTTTGTCATAGAAAAATTAGTGATGGGCACAGATTGTACTTTCAAGTGACGTACGTCCCGATAAGAATTGTTGTTATTAATTGTTTTAGATAAAGGTATCAAAATTCTTTGCTTTTCAACCGTCAATTGACAGATACCATTCCCTAAGTCAATCACTGCTCGATACTGATTTAAGAAATCGATGCCGAAAAGACATGGAACTGTTAAATTATCCACAACAAGGAAATGATAACGAACATGCACGTTGGAAACAACAAAAGTTAGAAGAGCTTGTAATTTGACATTTTTTGATTTGTTTCCAGTGGCACCGATGATTCGGCAGTTCTGCACTGGAAACGTCGGAAGTTTAGAACCTTTATCTAGATCCAAGTACAGGGAACTAGAAATCACGCTTGCTGACGCTCCAGTGTCGAATAACACTTCTACAATGGATTTCTCTAACGATAAAACAGCAGTTGCCTGAACCGCTACCTTTACTTTGTCGTTATTACTAGACTTATTATTCTCGGCAAGAAGGTCATGTTCCATAGTGTGTCCGTCTTGGAATCTCAAAAAACAATTTGCAAGATTATTTGCGCCCGTGCTCACGTTCTCGACCGGGGGGTTGGGCGCTTACGCCGGTCTGCTCATGTTTTCCGCCGCGTTATTAGGCGACGCATTTTGGTCATCACTTACCTCAATAATATTTATCCTTTGTTCATGGACATGTTTGGTATTCGGTGGAGTTTGATTACCGCAGTCCTGATTATTAGCATTGTTTGTTGGTACAAAGTGCCGTGCATTCGGAAACATATAATTGTAGTTGTGTGGTGTATAGTTCGGGTTTCCCCACTGCGGGGGTGGATAACTGACTCTAGAATTTTGACAATTTGAATTATTCTGCTGATATGGCGAATTTCTCTCAAAATAACCAGGGTTGTATCTTCCATCCTGACGTCTGTTTTGATTGTTGTTGTTTCGGTTTCGGTTGATGTTGCCTCTGGAGTACTGATTGTTGTTGAAACTACCATTGTGTCTGTTGCCATTACTATTACTTTTTCGGTAAAATTGACCATTACCAAAACTGTTGTAATTGTTGGAATTTTGGAATCGGGGATCGCAAGATTGCTGCGAATATTGTGTGAAGTTGGGCTGTTGTGATTTTTGCCCCTGATTTTGAGGAAGCGGGTTTGCATTCCACATGTTACCGCTGTTGTTATTTTGATTGAAATTATGGCAATTGTTTTGGCGAGAGTTGGAATTAGCATTATAAATATGTGGAGTGTTCTCTGAATCTCCTCTAAACACAAGGTCTACTTCATTCAAATAATCTAGAAATTTCTTGATGTTAGTTTCCGGAACACCAATTAATTGTGTCCGGTAATGCAGGGGTAAATGACTTTTTAAGGTGTTAATCACATCGGCAAGATCGGCCGGTTTTGACCAATAAAGTGTTTTGTCCAGGTATCTTTCAAAATATTGACGCAAAGTTTCTTTACGAGGGTTGTATGGTTCGGGATTGTGAACTTCACGTCGAAGTTGTTTTTGCTCATGTTCTGACCAGAATTCCTGCAGAAAAGCCTCTTCAAATTGCTTGAAAGTTAAATTTTGCCTTTTTATTTCAGCTCCCCATTTACGTTTGTTACGATGGAGAGCGCACAAACTCTTTATGCCAAGCGTGAGATAATGGTTTTTTAAATGGGCACATACCAAATAAGTTTTTCTTTCTCCTTTTTTATTGCCTACACGGCGAATTGTTTCTCATTAACATCTATCAGTATTCATACACACGTATCGTTTTCATTCATACAGCTTCATATAATTAATATTCACCTTTCTTCTCATAGAACAGCTTCAATATAAATCGCAAATCATCAAATAATACTATGTGGTGGCATCATTGGCTCACACACAACGAAATCCTCATCATCATCATAAAAACTACCTTATAAACTAAAATTCACATTCATTCTTTCACACTCATTTCAGCACAATCATTCACTCATGCTGGCGTATAGTATACCATTCTGGTGGCTCTCAAATTCATCACAGTTATTAACATAATAAAATCTTTTTTCTTTTACATAGTTTCCTGTTCTAGAAAATGCCTGTTTAAGGAGTAAGTTTGGTCGCTAACTTCGTTGTCCTTGGCTAGTAGTCAAATTATTCGTAGCATAGTAAATATAACGTAGATTAAATAGATCTTGGATTGCATGTAATGTTTAACGTAGATTTGCTATAGTTTAATGCGTTATGATTCTTTGCATTGACTAACAATTAACACTAACATTTTAGCTGTAACTAGCACATCCTTTCTCTTTCTCTTACTTTACATACTGCTTTAAGTGGTGGTGGGCGTAAAGTCCTTTAACTTTCTGTGTTGTAGGGTATGCTAATAAATAACATCCAGGGTGAGGAATATCGACGATCCGGTATGGACCTGAGTAAACTAATTGCCATTTCTTAAGCAAACGTTTTAGCCTCGTAGATTTGGGATGGGTTGTGAGCAATACCAAATCATCAATTTCGAACACACGTGTCGGTCTGACCCGTTTATCAAATTTTTTCTTCCGGAGCTCCGCAGTGTGTGCCAGGGTAATGGCAGCTTGCCTTACCTTTTCCTGCAAAGAAATATCGTTCGAAGACAACTTAGGCAGGGGACTTGACCATGAGTTTTTTTCTGGTTCGTCTGATAATAACTCGGCAGGTGAGAATCCGGTTGAACTATGTGGCAAATTGTTCACAATGTACTCGAACGGAGCGAGGTATTCTATCCATTTGGAATGTTTTGTAGAAGAATGGATGCGCATAAGTTGATTAAATTCTTTAAAAATTCGCTCAACGGGGTTAGCCTGTGGGTGAAATCGGGAAGTAAGAACATGTTTAATATCGGAATCTTGCAGAAATGATTTCCACTTTGCACTCGTAAAGTACGATGCATTGTCCGTTAGGACAGCGACAGGTTTTCCGACACGGGCTAGGTAGTCGGCCGAAAAGCGTCGAATGATAGCCGCAACAGTGGCTGTGCGCAAGGCGTACAATTTCACATACTTAGTAAAAACGTCCAATATAGCCAAAATGTATTTAGCACCACCGCGGGATTGTGGATAGGGTCCGCCAATGTCTACGGAAATCAAATCAAGCGGTTGCTTTGGAAGAACGGGATGCAATTCAATTGATGCATGTTTGTTCAAATATTTTGCCTTCTGGCAAATGATACATTTGCGAATGACCTGCAGGACTCTACGTCGCACGTTAGGAAAATAGCAGAAGCGTAGGATCTTGGCGGCACATTTATTAATGCCATAATGTCCCCAGGTTTTGTGGGTGAACAAAATTAAGTCGTCAACATAAGTTTCCGGTAAACATACCAACCAACGCTCTGACACGAGATGGGAACGATGAAACAGTACACCATTGTTGATCTTGTAGTAATTTTGAAGATTAGAATTTGAATTCTGACATAATTTTGTTTTTACTGTAGACCACCTAGGATCGGCATCTCGTAACTGTGCAAAATCCCTGCAGATTCGGTGATAGTAGCGGTTGTAGGATTCGTCATACATTAACATGACCTGAAAGTCGGAAGTTTGCTCATGCAAATCTGAAAGATTCTTTGCATCGTGCGGAAGACGAGAAAGAGCGTCCGCAACAATATTGGTTTCGCCGGAGATGTAAATAATTTCGAAATCGTATTCTTGTAACGAAAAACACCAACGACTGAGCCGGGAATGAAGTAATTTGCAAGACAGTAAAAATGATAAAGCTTGGTGGTCTGTATAGATGCGTGTATGTTTTCCCCAGAGAAAATATTGAAATTTTCGCATAGACCAAATAATTGCAAGGGTCTCGCGTTCCGTAACTGAATACGATCTCTCGCATTCAGTTAAGGTGCGACTGGCAAAACTGATAGGTTTTACTATTGTTCGATCATGTTCAACAGACAGTTGAAACAAAAAGGCCCCAAGTCCATAAGATGACGCATCGGTCGATAGGCAGAAGTCTTTTGACCTGTCCGGATGACAGAGGAGTGGTGCGTGGATTAATGATTGTTTAATTTTTCAAAATCGGCTTGACATTCTGTAGTCCATCGCCAAAGGGAATTTTTCTTTAGAAGATTTAGAAGATGTGGGCTGTTAAGAGCTTGCTGTGTCACGAACTTTCTGAAAAATGACGAAAGACCCAAAAATGCTTTAAGTTGTTTTTTGGTTCGGGGTGCAGGAAAGTTGCGAATTGCTTCAGTCTTTTTAGAGTCCGGCCTGATGCCTTCCGGCGTGATGATGTGGCCAAGGAACTTAATCTGTTGTCGGGCGAACCTTGATTTTTCCAAATTGATTGTCACGCCTGCATCGGCGAATTTAGTCAAAATTTGTCTTAGAAGATCGACATGTTCTTCCCAGGTGGCAGTCGCCACAAATAAATCATCCACATAGGGAGTGATTTGTGAATGTAAATCTGGCCCGAGGACGTCGTCAAGCGCCTCGATAAAGATTCCTGCACTTATTCGTAACCCGAATGGCAAAACACGGAATTGGTATGATCGTCCTTCGCACAAAAATGCGGTATATTTACGTGATTCAGATGTAGAAGAACCTGGTAGTAGGACGATCGTAGGTCGATATTAGTCAGAAATTTGGAGTTGTGAAATTTCAGGAGTTGTTCGTCCAGATTTACAGGGCGAGTATTTACCGGTATAATAATTTTGTTGATTTCGCGTGCATCGAGAACAAGACGCACGCTTCTATCGGGTTTCGAAACTGACAACAAAGGGTTGCAATACGGCGAGTGCGAATTTTCTATTATTTTCCAACGTAGCATTCTGTTAATTTCCTGCAAAACCGCTGGTTTTTTAGACCACGGTATACTGTAGTGTGTACGACAAAATGTTAGGTGGGGTTTGACATCCATCTTGTACACATACCCACGTATGATACCAGGTTTATCTTGAAAGACTACTGAAAATTGTTGAAGAAGGTGAAACAGATTCTGTTTTTGCAAATCAGTTAGATGGTAGGCTTCGGCACACTTTTCCCACAGAGTTTTACTATCAGCATTGTAAGAAGAATTGCAATTGTTTGTCATAGAAAAATTAGTGATGGGCACAGATTGTACTTTCAAGTGACGTACGTCCCGATAAGAATTGTTGTTATTAATTGTTTTAGATAAAGGTATCAAAATTCTTTGCTTTTCAACCGTCAATTGACAGATACCATTCCCTAAGTCAATCACTGCTCGATACTGATTTAAGAAATCGATGCCGAAAAGACATGGAACTGTTAAATTATCCACAACAAGGAAATGATAACAAACATGCACGTTGGAAACAACAAAAGTTAGAAGAGCTTGTAATTTGACATTTTTTGATTTGTTTCCAGTGGCACCGATGATTCGGCAGTTCTGCACTGGAAACGTCGGAAGTTTAGAACCTTTATCTAGATCCAAGTACAGGGAACTAGAAATCACGCTTGCTGACGCTCCAGTGTCGAATAACACTTCTACAATGGATTTCTCTAACGATAAAACAGCAGTTGCCTGAACCGCTACCTTTACTTTGTCGTTATTACTAGACTTATTATTCTCGGCAAGAAGGTCATGTTCCATAGTGTGTCCGTCTTGGAATCTCAAAAAACAATTTGCAAGATTATTTGCGCCCGTGCTCACGTTCTCGACCGGGGGTTGGGCGCTTACGCCGGTCTGCTCATGTTTTCCGCCGCGTTATTAGGCGACGCATTTTGGTCATCACTTACCTCAATAATATTTATCCTTTGTTCATGGACATGTTTGGTATTCGGTGGAGTTTGATTACCGCAGTCCTGATTATTAGCATTGTTTGTTGGTACAAAGTGCCGTGCATTCGGAAACATATAATTGTAGTTGTGTGGTGTATAGTTCGGGTTTCCCCACTGCGGGGGTGGATAACTGACTCTAGAATTTTGACAATTTGAATTATTCTGCTGATATGGCGAATTTCTCTCAAAATAACCAGGGTTGTATCTTCCATCCTGACGTCTGTTTTGATTGTTGTTGTTTCGGTTTCGGTTGATGTTGCCTCTGGAGTACTGATTGTTGTTGAAACTACCATTGTGTCTGTTGCCATTACTATTACTTTTTCGGTAAAATTGACCATTACCAAAACTGTTGTAATTGTTGGAATTTTGGAATCGGGGATCGCAAGATTGCTGCGAATATTGTGTGAAGTTGGGCTGTTGTGATTTTTGCCCCTGATTTTGAGGAAGCGGGTTTGCATTCCACATGTTACCGCTGTTGTTATTTTGATTGAAATTATGGCAATTGTTTTGGCGAGAGTTGGAATTAGCATTATAAATATGTGGAGTGTTCTCTGAATCTCCTCTAAACGCAAGGTCTACTTCATTCAAATAATCTAGAAATTTCTTGATGTTAGTTTCCGGAACACCAATTAATTGTGTCCGGTAATGCAGGGGTAAATGACTTTTTAAGGTGTTAATCACATCGGCAAGATCGGCCGGTTTTGACCAATAAAGTGTTTTGTCCAGGTATCTTTCAAAATATTGACGCAAAGTTTCTTTACGAGGGTTGTATGGTTCGGGATTGTGAACTTCACGTCGAAGTTGTTTTTGCTCATGTTCTGACCAGAATTCCTGCAGAAAAGCCTCTTCAAATTGCTCTTTAGTCTTAGCTGTGTTTATTTTTAATACAGCTCTCTGCGCTTCTGCTTCTCACTCATATCCTTGAAAACATAGGTCAGGAGACAGATGTTGTTTCAAAAGTCCAGGTCCTCAAGGCAATCATATACAGTCCATTGTATAATTCTTCTTTGCTCTCAGGTTACCTTCTTCATGACATCATCTAATGTCAGAAAAACAGCAGTGCCTTACTCCAGATTTAAAATGAATGGTTCTGAGTGATTTCCATCATGTTTCACCAGGCAGTTATATTACCTGTACATCATCTTCATGATACTGATGATCTTTGGAGATATTCTGTAACTCTGCATTGTTTTCCAGATGGCTTCATGCTGCACCATATCAAAGGCTTTTTCAAAGTCAGCAAAAGCCAGGTACAATGGAGACCAGTATTCCAAGGATTGATCAGTAATGATCCTCGAGGTGTTGATTTGGTCTGTGCATAATCTGCTTTCTACTAGTGAGGGTAGAGCACTTGCCCAAGAATGGCAAAAGTCCCGAGTTCGAGTCCCAGTCCGGCACACAGTTTTAATGCATTAGGAAGTTTCATATCAGCGCACATTCTGCTGCAGTGTGAAAATCTCATTCTATCAACCTCAAAGTCTTCTGCTCCTCTCATAGTCAGCTACACGTAGCTTGCTCTTGGGTAGCAAAATTCAAAAAATCTGTACATATATAACATGGATAATAAAATGAAATGATGTTTTGATTGTCGATCAACATAGATACTGAGAAATTTATGGACAGCTACTCCCTGTATGGTCTCATTTTGTACTTTAAGGCTTTTCTATTAGGTTTTCTACTTATATAGAAGTTCTTGTGATTAGTCTCCTTATATTAAGAGTTAACAGTTGGGGACAGACATAAGTGCCATGTGAGCTTTCTCCTAACATTTATGGTGTCCTATTTGTAATTATTATATTATTGTTGTCAGCAAGTAACACTGTTTCATCTTGTGTGACCTGTAGTGGCAAGCCAGTAATGTATGAGGTAGTTCAAAAAGTTCTTAGAGTGGAATAGAAAGATATGAATCACACAAGTGTAACTTTTTTATGTTTCAGTGTAGGCTACCTTTGTACTAATACATGTGGCGCAGTGATGTTCCAATACCTTGAGCTCAATTCAAAAATTAGATTCTTTTGTGCCTCCAAAACACTGTCAACTTTGGCTGTCCATTCTTGGTTTGAAGACAATCTCTATCCATCATAGAAAATATTGATCTTGAGGAAGAGATGGATGTTTGATGGAGCCAAATAAGGTGAGGCTGTCAACAATTCATATCTAAATCGATGTTTTTTGTCATGGCATTGACACTTGTGTGTGTGTGCGCATACTGTCTTGTTGAATGATGACTTTCTTTCCTGCCAAACCTGGCCTTCATTTGTATATCTTTTACTGTAGTTGGTCAAGGAAGTTAGTATAACATTATTCTTTAATTGTTTCACTTGAGTAAAGGTAACGTATCAGCAGAATTCCTTTTGCATCTCTGGAAACAAACACCATGACCTACCAAGCTGACGTTATTGTCTTTGTAAAGTTTCCCAGCTTAGGACAATTTTACAGTAAGCAAGTGATTACACTCATGAATCAATTTGTTGACACAATCAGTTTATGTTCACAAATGTAAGTCCTGCACTCTTTTAGCATTTCAAAGCAAATAAGAAAAATCCTTCTTAACAATAAAGGGAAAACTTCTTGGACAACTTAAAGTTCTCGGAAAAAAAAGTAAATAAATATTTATGTGAGACAATCGTCTGAAAAGTCCTATTGCAAAAAAGTGCCTATCTTCTTAGGATGCACAGTATGCAAAAAATTGAAGTTCCATGTCATGAGCAATACAACGAGTTTGAGCCTCAGAGTCCATAACTAGAGCAGTAGGTCATCACGCCCATTTGTTCCAGGTGGCAGGGGATCATCAAGTCTGGGCAGTGACATAATGCTGGGAAACTTCTGCTTCTGCTAACATAGATTGAACTGTCTGTTGCTTGCTGGGTGAAGGACGTTACACCCATATGGTGGATGACTACTAGATAGCTATTGGTCTGGCAATGTGTGCTCAAACTAGGTGAGGAATATGGACTGCAGATGCAGCCAAAGATCCATATACATGATGGTGTCTACTGCTCTCATGAGTGCCTTCAGAACTAGCTTGCTTCCTGCAGGACAGGCTTAGTTCAGCTGACTTTGACCAATGTGCCTGCAGAACTGGAGCAAGGAGCTGCATAACTGTGTAACGTTGTGAGTTGGCAGTTTGTAGGAGACCCCAGATACACACCATATCTTCCCCAATTCTCGAGAAAGACCAAGAGGGGCAGAGACTGTAGTGAGAAACAAAGGCATCATCACTGCCAGAAGCATTGCCACAGGGTGAGGTAGGGGTTGATGGTGTGTTGAAATCCATTGGGATGGTGAATGGAGTCATCGTCTGGCTGGGCACACTAGAGGGTGGAAGCAACACATCTGCTGGGTGAGCAGCAAGCTATTCAGAGTCCTTTTTATCTGAAACATAGAACTGAATGGCAGAGTCTGTTGGAGGCCAAAAACCATGGCAGGGGCAGTATTGGTTGATGTGCTGTAAGAGTTGGGAGCACTCGAGGAGTGTGATGAGAAACATAGCATGCCTCAGAAGATGGGAAACAGTGGTTGTCAGCCACCGGGGATAGCCACAGAAAAAATTCATATACCACATCAGGTCCCTAGGAGACAAACAATGTTGGTGGGAAGAAGAGGAGAAGGAGGATGGTCTGTCAGGTGGAGAATGGACAAAGAAGAGTGGAGAGGGCAACCATGGGGCCACTCTACCAGAGAGGATCCCTCCATCAGAGTTCCTCCATATGATCTGTGAAAAAGATGAAGATTCTCATGAGAGGAGTGGTACTCGTGTAGTTTAGACAGTTGACATTTAAAAGTCTGCAGAAAATGCTCAGCAGTGCCATTAGAGGCAAGGTGTAAATGCATGGTGGGAATTAAAGCAATTCTGTGAGCAGCACAGAAGGCAGAAAATTCAGAGGAAGTTAGCTGAAGTGCATTATCAGTGACAACAGATGCATGGAGGCCCTGTAGTGCGAAAATCTGGGTAATTGCCCAGATAGCGTGGGAAGAGAAATTGGAAAACTTGCAGACCGCAAACAGAAAACAGGACACAGCAGCATGCATGATGGTAAACCACATAGAGTCAAGAATGGGGCATTCAAAGTCCAGAAAACGGCAGTGGACGAACGTGTTAAGTAATGCTGAGGTGGGGCCCTCACCATTTCTGGCAGGTGGAGCAAGCAGTGACCAAATCTCTAATAGTATAATCCATGCCTCATAAACATAATGGTGAGCCAGTCACTAGGTAAGAACAGTCCACCAGTGTCCTTTGTGGAGCAACTGGAGGATGCGATTGCAGAGAGCCACTAAATAACCGTCCAAGTGCAGTTGTGGTCACCCTGGTGCAGGACAATGCTGTCCCGGGAAGATAGTTCCTGTTATTGATCCCAGAACACCTGAAGATCTAGGTGTGCCACAGCCTTAGGGTTGGGTGGCCAGCTTTGCCAGATGTACTGGAAGAGGTGTGGAACAGTGGATTGTCTGCAGTGTGGAGTCACACAAGGTTGACATGCAGGAGTAGCTATGCAATGTCAGCAGCAACAGCGGTCAAGGTGGCAGCAGACTTCTGGATCAGTATTGAACACTGGGTCCTCTCCTAGTGAAGGCCAGGAAAAGAGGTCAGCATTGGTATGGTGGAGGGTGGAGCACAAAATGGTCTCATAGGAATAGACAGAGAGGAACACGGCACAGTGTTGGAGGTGGTGAGCTGTGTGGTGCTGAAACCCAGAGGAAGTGCAACAGGGGCTTTTAGTACATACTGAGGGTACATGGGCGCCCGTAGACATAATCATTGGACTTTATGAACCTAAAAATAATGGCCAGTGCTTATTTTTTGATTTGGCCGTAATTACACTAGACAAAATAGTTTCTGAGACTAGTTTCAGAGACAAAGGCAGTTGGCTGCACCACCTCATTGATCACTTGGAAAAGAACAGCTCCCATACCATAATTGGAGGTACCAGCAGAGAGTGTACACAGCTATCATAGGTCATAAGGCAGGTAGGCTTGAGGAGCACCTGTTTCAGTAAGTGGAACAGCCTGCCACACTCAGGGGACCAGAGGCACTGGACATTCATTCAGAGGAAGTGAGGAAGAGGCCTGCAATGGCAGTTGCATTGAGAGAGAAATGACCTAAGACAGATTCGAGTTGATTTTTGTGGCAAAGCATAGGGAGCTTCTGGATCACCTCAATGGACTGCATGACAGGGTAGATGCTTGAAGCACATAGGATGTGGCCAAGATATTCTACTTATTGCACTAACAGGTCACACTTGTCCTTGTTACAATGGAGACCCACATGACGAGACACTGCAAACAAAAGATTCAGATTGTCTAAGAAGTCTTAGACAAAGGCACCAGTAACCAGGATATTGTCCAAATAGTTGGCAGCCTGGGTAACATATAGCAACAGTTGTTCAAGATACTGCTGGAAAATTACTAATGAACTCATGATACTGAAGGGGAGCTGATTGTATTGTAAAATACCAAACAGGATATTGATAACCAAAAAGTCCTGGAGGCTGACGCCAAAGGACTATGCATGAATGTGTCACAAAGATCAGTTTTTGCATAAATCTTGAGAGCACCCAGTTGAGACAAAATCTCCTTAGTTTAGGGGGTAGGGTAAGAGTCCACTACTGACTAAGAGTGGACTATGACACTGAAAATGCTGCTGATGTGTTTCTGACCCGTATTCTGCCAATAAATGGTTTTCTTACCACTAATAATTGTATAAGCACTTAAAAACACTGCTCATGCAGTGAACACAGTTGGATTTAAATTAACAGTCTGGATAAAAATGGTTCACTACACTCAACTGTGTAAACCACGTCAAATTCACTTACACTACTGTGAAAGCTTTTTTATGTGCTTAAAAATTGTGTTCTTCAGCTATGTAGTGTACTAACTAAGAACATTTCTTTCATGTGATTCAGCTCTATTTTTGAATAGGCCTACACATTCTAATATACTTACTGAATTGTTCTCTGAAGAGCATTTGTCATTTTATGGTAAGCCAGATGTTTTACCCTTATATGCAATTTAGAAATACTGATGCACTTTTAGTACCATTCCAGATTTATGAACATAAAGAACTAACATTATAACTATAGTAAAACCTGATTTTACATTAGCAGACTGTACATTTTGCCACCATTTTCGTTTGATGCTGTCCTAAGCTTTTTCTCTCTGAACTACTTGTTTTCCTGCTATTAAAAATTGACATTTGGAAATAACTGAAGGATATCTTGTCATCCTTCCCTTCAAACAACTTTTAGAAAGCTTTATACTCCCCTCTTCTTAAATTAATTGGATCATGATCATAAATTATTCAGTTTTTTCTTCTCCTTTCATCAGTCGACACAATAACAATACTTAAATTTTACTGTCTGTTTTACTGTGTGTTTAAAAACAATGAATAACTTATGTAACACACTAAAATTAAATGAATGGGTTTGATGATGAAAGTACATTGCCTTTAATCTGCTGACTTGTGTGGCGGCGACGGTGATTTTACTGCCGTGTGTGTAAACACTGGACTTCTGACAATGGCGATGGTCAGTTGATATGGCGGAAAATTTCCGCTGTGAGTGCAACTGGCCTTAAAGATCTGGTGAGAAAGAGCGTGGCCTGGCAGTCAGACCTGTGGCCTTGAACAGCAACGGCAATGGAAAGGCCGCATCGTTGTTGTATATAGGTGTCGGTCACACAGAGCACAACTCTGGCTGGCTCACCACACCAGCTGACGTCTAGGTTCTACACAGATAGGTTCACAGTAGACCGGAGCGGCTATTTGCATTTGCTGGTGCATTTGACAGCAACAGCATGAGGCAGATCTTTGATACCACGCTACACATGAAGGCTGCTGTGTGATGAGGTTCTGTCTATTTCCACAGTGTGACAGCTGACGCAGCAGCAACCACTTTGGCCTGTCCGGTGTTCTTTGCCCCAGTCATCCACTGTGCCTGAACCGCACAGGCAGACTGCAGCGTTATGTCTGACCAGGCCTTCAAGAAGCTGAAAATCAGTTTTTATCTTTCCTGTATGTTTGGAAACTGTCACATCCAGGATATATTATAGGAACGAAGCCTAGAAACACAGGTGGCCCTTGTGACTCCTAAGGGATTGAGACCACTCATTTCTAAGTCATTATCAAAGTATCACAAACAAGCCATCAATGTCTCATTAATCATCAGTCACTTATTAGTTACAATCTCTCTACAATTTGCCATATTGATCAAAGGTCTGGATGGTTAGTGGCATACCCTCGCTTGCAATACTGAAGTAAATGACAACTGGCAAATGTTTCAAACTTCGTCCCAGTATGGCTACTCCACATGGTCATAGAGAGGAGACAAATAAAACTAGAAATGAATTTCTGAGTAAAATTTGGATGCTCTGCAAAGTTTAGATTCGTGTGCTATGCTGTATTCTTAGAGGCAGACGCTCTAGTATCAGCCACATCAGTTTGTAGATGAATTCAGTGTTTCTCACACATTTGCTGTAAAGTTGTCTCATTTTAAGAGTTAATGTTGTGGGAATATTCTGAATTGCTCTCGTAAATGCACATTTAGAGGAACAATGCCTTGTCAGTAAATGCACCACTGCATGAGGGTTTTTAATAGGTGCTTAAAATAAATAATAACAATTTCAGATTGTTAAATGGGTAAAAATAATTTATTTTCTCTTTTTAAGTAAGAATAAGTCCTTCATTTTCACCTGCCTTAATACATTTTTTTGCTATTTACACTTTCCTCTGTTAGTCCCCTGAGAAGTGAAAAAAACAGGGCTTTACTTTCTATTTTGTAAAGTAAAAACCAAATGTTCACAATAATTTCCACAACCCATAACAGATTCATGTCTTAACAAATTTTGTGAACTTTGGTTGTAAGGATAATGTGGCTGTTTTATTGTTACACACATATTAATGTAGTTTGAAATACTGTTGTAAATTTAATATTAAGAACAAAAGAAGGCATACGATTGTGGAAATCGGTTCTGTTACTAATAATGTGCAAAACTTGACTACTCACATACCTGCATTACTTAAACAGAAATTGAATTCGTCTCTGGTCCTTCCCATAACTATCTACCACTTTTTGGATAAAGGACTCCTCCTCTGATTTTATTTTATCACGATGAACTGACACCATACACAGACAACTGAGTCGATGATCTGCCATGGTAGTTCTTAGCCATGTTTTCGCATTCGTTAGAGTGCTGCAAACTAATTCATACAGTGTAACCTTCTTCAATTACTCTATTGTGATAATATTTCAAACAAGATTTAAAAATAATTAGAAGAAATGTTTCATCTGACTTAAGAAATTGTTTCAAAGTCTTTCTAATTAAGTAATTACAATCAGAAAAATGTTACTGTGATAATTAAGTACCTGAATGATCTTTCTGCAGAGCAGGTGGTTGCCAGTAAGCTAAGGGCTATCTTCAAGGCTGAAGCTACGGTGGGCAAGAATTTGGCTTTGTCCAGTAGATCAGTCAGGCTTAATTCAGCAACATCTCCTTCAGTTACTTTATCGCATTTCCACAGACTGACCCATGTCTGTGCTTCTTCTGTGAAGTTATCTAAAAGATTGCCATAAAATCTTTTGATATTTTCAATTACCCTTTTCATATCTAGGTTGCTTTGGGATTTCATTACCTTTGGGTGCAAGCAGAAAATATCAAAAGATGCCTTGTTATCTTCTGAAAACCATTCTTGCAAGGACTGGACTAGGGAGTCAAAATATGGAATAAAGAGAGATTTTCTTTAGTTTTCACAAACTAGTGGATGATTTGAACAATACGCTTGTCGTGCAACAATCACAGTTGTCAAATTCCAGTGACATCTATTCCAAGTGCACCATAGTTGCTTTCAGCACTTTTCATTATCATTTCAAATTCAGCTTCCGCATTTTCTCTGTCATCCAACAACATTTTTACAATTCCTTGAATTTTTTCTGAAACTTATAACAATTTAATGATTGTAGGATATTGGTGACAGGTTCTAGTTTTGCTGAATATTTTGCTATGACTTTTAATGTAACAATAAATGTTGGAGAAGTAAGTGTGCAGTAAAGTTGCCAGGCTTTCTGCTTAGTTTCACGATCTCCTTCTTTATGTAAAATTGCTAATGCTTCAACAATTTCTAAAAACTTATCATTAAATTTCCTTATAGACTTATGCTTCTCAGACCAGCTTGCCTCACACAGTTTTTGAAGGTTCCCAACTAGGACTTTCCTTTGCATGCTCCCCCGGAAAAAAGAAATTCCTTCTTTGATAGTACCAATGGCATTTCTGACCTCTGGCAAGTTGTTCAAATCATTAAGTCTATGGCTAGCATAATGACAGAAGCGACCCTTGGGATATTTCTCAGCAATTATCTTGTGTGCTCTGCCAATTTTATCAGCAATCGTACGGCACCTGTCAGAGACTTATCCTACCATTTTATCTAGATTAAAACCCCAAGCAGATAAAGTAGATATTATTCTGTTGGATATTAGTTTTTACATCTAACCTTGCTAATGCTGAAAATCCAAGGAAGTCTTCTCTCACAACATTAATTGCATGATCAAAATAACATGCAGAAAGAGAAAGTTGTTCTATGCCTGCAATATCCATTGTTTTGTCTGCCAAAACTGAAAATGATTTGCTGTTATTGATTGTATTACTCAAATCATTTCTTAGTACTTTGGCGCATACATCAAGTAAATCATTTTGGGTTCTATGAGAAACATAGGTAGCATTTTTAGGCACACCCTCAAAATGTTTCCGCAGTGTTTCATCACCTGACTGTACTTTAAATGGTAACAAATCATCAAATATAGCATTTGAATTTGTTTTTCCTCTTAAAGGTAAGTCATGTAATGCACCAAACAATACACAAGAAACAATAGATATTAACTTTGCACGATTAGTTTGTACTAATTTCACAAGATTCTCATTGGCGAGTTCTTCCTCACTTTTAGTTTTGTTTGTCACAATACTAATGAAATTATTTGACTTTTCTATTGCATCTTTATGCCACTTGGAATTCATATGCATTCTTGCACATTCATGGAACATTTTGAAATTTGTGAATGGGTGGCTTATGAATGCACCATGATGACTACCATGCATTATTCGTGGGTAGAAAAGCACACAAAACTTGTAGAGGGCACCTTTAACTGCTTTGGATTAGACAAGCCATGGATATAATGACAGCCAGTCTGGTCGAAATGTTCTTTTTGTGCTGTGTATGTCATTCTTAAAATTATAACTTTTTTCAGGTTGCCATGGATTCAATAAAATCCTATACTTTATGCAACTGTCAATATCCTTTTTTTTCAATGTAGTTTCAGACATCGGGATACTGACCAGAATACTACTACCCTTTTCATCAACGAACTTGAAGCCAGCAGAGGTACTGACTTCGTCTTTATTTTCTCCATCAGCACAACTACTGGAATTTTTAATATTGATGGTTGCGTTTGATTCACCCTTTTCCTGTGATACCTCATCATAGACAGTATCTTCTTCGACACCTCCACTTTCATTTGTAGTTTTCATTCGCTTATGAGGTACAAGAAACTTACGTAAATCTGTCATTTTGCCATTGTATACACTGCTCTTTTACATTCACAATGCACAAATGTCTATGTAAACCACTGTCCACTTACAACTCACCTAACTGAACGATGACTAAAGAACAGAAGCTGAAATCATATCACAGTGGTGGGAGGGAGGGAGGGGTTTTGGTTCAACAATGAAACAGCGTGGTGTCCATTAAACCGCAATCCAGCGATCGTTTCGCGGGATAGTTTAGATCGGTTTCTGGTGATGGATGTGGAAATATTTATGCGAAATGTTCTTATTAGAACATAGCAAGACTCATCTAGAACATTGCAGAAATGTAGGTAGCTCATGCTACACCCTGCTAGATCATGTACATTGACAGTAGTTCCAATGACGAATATTGCCTACTTCTACAGACAAGTAGCGATATTAGTGGCCACACAGTACCCTTGAACACTTCTTCAGCAAATGAAAAGGAACATAATATAATATGCTAATTTAAATTAGCGTCTGACAATTGTTAACCATTATTTGAAATCTGAAAGAATAAAATTTTGCCGAGGGTGATTTGTTGTGCAACTGTATTGTGTTGCCAGTTGAGGTTTATGAAGAGGTTTGTACCTGGAGAGGTGGGAACAGAGAGGGTGACATTTTAGTACCTTGTAAGTCAACACTTTCGAGATGGAACTCCTTATCAGACATGCATTGTTTACAGTTACTAAAATCTTGAACATTCCAACTATAGATATCTATTTTTAATTTTGTATTTTTTGTCATATAGATACTGTATCATAGATTATATTTCAAGGAAGATATCATTATTTTGCATTCGCGTTTAATGTCCCTTTATGACACAACTGATTCTTTTAATATGTAAAGAACGAACAATGGGAGTGCCTTCAGGAAAAATGCTTAATAAATGTGGCTCACGAATGCATTTGTAAAAGTTAACAATAAACTGCTAGTTCATGTAATTATTCCCATTGTTGCCTCACTGTTGTTAATTTCTACCACATGTGGGTGTATAAATAAAAACAAAGATACTTAGTAGGCAATAGCTGTAAGAGGATATATAACAATTTTGCACATCTTCAACAAATGAGATTTCTTAAAGAAACACACACAATTTTTAAATTCATCATCATTTTTTAATTTTAGTTTAGGTTCTCCTTTAAAGTTTTTCATTGCTCTAGTTCATCCTGTAATTCTGTTTATATATGTTTTATATCATTTTTACGTCATTTTATCAATATCTTCCAGTTATTTTAGTGGTAATTTTACAGGTATTTTAAATCATACATTACTGAGCCCTAAAGTTACAGGTATTTTTTATAATCGTAAACTGAATGAATTCTCGCTAGGGGCACCTGCCCCCCCCCCCCCTCCCCCCTCTTTCCCTTCGGGCACCCCTCGCAACTGTCGGAGATGGGAGTGACGACACTAGCATCCTGTAAATGACAGAGTTTCTGTCAGAGATGGTCTTGTAGTGCAAAAGTAATGGTCCAAGATACCTAAAACTTAGGAACCGCTGGTGGAAAAATGGCTCTGAAAATCCTTGACACCAGAAAGAAGAGAGTGCAGAAAACAATTTGGAGTACTTAGCAAACAAATCCGAGGCACAGGAAGTGACCTTCATCCGACTGACATGATGAATGGCATTGTGAATCTGCAGCCCCAGAGTGGTGAAAGGGTGCAAGTTGATAAGGTCAGAGGTATCAGGAAATCCAACAACCAAAATCCAACAGCCAGAATGCATCCTTTGATAGCTGTGTTCCTGTACTGAAAATGAGCTGAGAGGGCATCCTTGATGGGAATGAGCTTGTTGCTAAAACTGTGTAGCTGGGTGTGGAATCCCAGGGCCTTATACATCGGCCAGTCAGTGATGGTGGCAGAGGATCCAGTATCAGTATGGAGAAGCCCCAGGATCCCATCAAGCAGAACAGGAAGAGACATTGATTTGAGGGAGGAAGGGACCATCATGCAGACCAAAAGAATAGACGGTGTAGCATCACAGTCCCCAGAGCTGTCAGGTTTGAAGGCAGTATGAGACACCCAGTCAACAGACATCACCAAGGAAAGGTAAACTTTGGACTGACGGTTAGACTTTTCACATGCCAAAAACCTGGTGTTCAGATTTGACACTGCTGCCGCTGACAGCTAATAAAAAATCAACCGCAGGAAGGAAGGGCATACACACAATGCCCACGCTTCTGGCCCATGTTGTGGGAGGGTTTGAGGGAGGCAGAAGGCTTCCGAGGCAGCTTAGAGGCTAAGACCACTGCCAGATTCTGCAGGGATAATGCAGTGCACTGAGACTGCTAATACATCAGAATAATAGGGAGGCAAGACTCAAGAGAGGTAGCCTTAAGTTCGAGGAAATCATGATGGAGAGCCTCACGCACAAGGGAGGAAACATGAATGTTTACACTGGAAATCCCAATCATAAAAGTGTCCCCAGTATCGTATAATCCTCTACTGATAAGATTTATGAGACAGACTGTGAAAATTTATAAAACTGTGGTTGGCCGCAGCCACATCAACGTTGGAATCAAAACAGTCAGAGACACTGGACTTCAGAAGATCATAGAAAACAGAGTCTGGACCAGTCTCAGGATGCAGCTGTTGTATAAGCTGGTATACAAAGCGGCTGGCTTTGTCCAATGTGAAGTGTTCTGCCGTGTGTTACCTGTCAGTCTGTGGATGAGGAAATGTTGTTCCATTTGCATTAGGTATCACAACCATGGCTCTACTTTGTGGTCAAAAACACAAAAGGGAGGCAGTGGCTGCTGGAACTCCTGGTTGGGGTTGAGGGTTGTGTCGCTGTGCTTCGAAACCTCCAGTGACAAGTGCAGCCGACCCATGAGCTTCACCAGAAGAGCCCTGTTGGCCCTCTACATCTGTTGAAGCAGAAAGAGGATCAGATGGGAAAGGTCTATAGGCACATGTGCCAATGACATAGTGACAATAACACAGGAGCCCTATCTTTAACATTTATGTGATATTCTTGAAAATGAAGAGTCCCGACTTTGGGCAATTTTCCAGTAAGTACGTGATTATACTCATGAATCAATTTGTTGACACAATCATTTTTTTCTTCACAAATGTAAGTTGTGCACTCTGTTGGCATTTCAAAACAAATAGGAAAAATCCTTCTTGACAATAAAGGGAAGACTTCTTGGACAACTTAAAGTTCTCAGGAAAACAACATAAATAAATATTTGTTTGAGACTATCCTTTGAAAAGGTCTCTTGCAAAAAAAGTAGCTATCTTCTTAGATTCCACAGTAGGCAGAAAATTAAAATCCCATCTCATGAGCAATACCAGGAGTCTGTGCCTCAGACTTCACAGCTGGAGCAGTAGGTCATGATGTGCATTGGTTCTGGATGGCAAGGACGGAATCAAATGTGGGCTCTGACATGGTGCTGGTGAATTTCTGCTTCTGCTGACAGAGATAGAACTGAATGCTGCTTGCTGGGTGAGGGCAGTCATACCCAGGTGGTAGAAGACTAGATGACTACTAGATACCTATTGGTCTGGCAATGTAGGCTCGTATTGGTTGAGGAAAATGGTGCTTCAGATACACCAAAAGATCCATTTATGTGGTGGCCTCTACCCTCTTGTGCATGCCCTCAAATCTAGAATGCTTTCTGCAGGCAGGTGAAGTTCAGCTGGCTTCTGCTAGTGTTCCTATGGGGCTGGAGCAATGACATAGCAGTGTGACAATGTGGATTGGTAGCATTCTAGGAGACCATAGAAACACAATACTTTGATTTCTTCAGTGGTGTTGAGTTATCATGTTTCCCTTGCTATGACTGTTCTTCTGTCTGTGTGTTATAGTAATGGACCCAATATTCATCTGTCGTTACAAACTGGAACAAACTCTATGTTGGTTGTTCTAAAAAGAGGTCAAACATAGTTCACACATCTCCAATCAGTTGCATTTCTGATCCTGTGTTAAGAGTCACGGCAGCAGTCTAGCACACAGTTTTATCATATTCAATTCCAGTGTTAAAATGTGATATGCAATTCAGATGACATACTTATAGCTTCAGCAGTTTCATGCATTTTCAGTTGCCATTCCTCCAAGACCATTTTATGCACTTCTGCAGTTACTTCTGGGATAGTGGCATGTGGATTTATTTCTGGGTTAGTGGCATATCTTGGCTGATGACTAAGCAAAGTATCATCAGAGTTTTCCTGACCAAATTTAAACTTATTTGTTCACTTGACAACCACTGAATATGAAGGAGCAGAGCCCTCCAGTGTGACCAGCAAATCAGCTTGAGTTTCCTTTGGTTTCATACATTTCTTTATTTCAGTATTTTCCATCCTCAACAAACTGTGTAGTTGCAGGTTTTTGCATGGTGCTACAAGGGGATGTCATGAACAACATACTAAAATTCCTGAGTGTTGATATGTGAGGGGGGAGGGGTGCTAAAAAGTCACATTCTGCTCATGTTTTTCTCAAATAGCTTAGAAACTGTGGAACCTATTAAAAATTTTTCAAAGCACAAAATCAAACTACCTGAAATTTCCTGCAGAATATTTTTGCAGACTGTCAACAATACTGTTTTAACAGCGAAAAAAGTAATGTGTATTATTAAGTGAAATGGGTTAAAAACAATTACAAAATGTGTATATGACAGCTACGTATGGTAGAGCCATAGTATGGGATAAATTATGTTCCATGGGTGCAGAATGGAGTGTGAGGGAAGGTATGTTGTTACAATCTATGTAAATATCTGAACACTGTTCTACACTGCCAGAAGTGAAATTGATTCTTAGCCATCCTGTACAACTGCTGTGGTGTTCTTATGGGAAAGGTAATTTTTTAAACTATGGGTTCCGCTCGATTTTCAATTTACGTACAGACTATACCTCAAAAGCATTTTCTGTCCAGTTTTCCTATATGAATAGGCAAAATAACTTCATTGAGCTTGTTTGTATATAGTAGAGTTTCTTTCAGGTGTTAAAAAAACTTTTATGTAAAATACATTCCTTTAAACAGTGACTGGAGAGTATTTAATTTGTAACTGTGCTCTTGTTAGTGTCCTGTGTAGGGTTGGTTTGAAAGGAATTGTATTGGTAAATGTGACAGCTGTTGCTGTCTGTTGTGGACAGCATATTGTGAAGCTGTGTAATTGTATTGTAGTCGTTTGGTGGTGAATTAATGAAACACATTAATGTTATTTTGCTTCTCATGTGATTAATTGTGTTAATGTGTTTCTGCACAAATCTTTTCCACACAGGAATTTTTGGCACACATATAGCCAGTTGCACTGAGTGGTGCCACTAACCACAAATTCATGGTGTTTCTTCAAGATAAGTGTGGATATGTGTGATTGAATGGCCCTGATATGTTACAGTCTAGAACAATAACCTCCTATAATCTATCACTTGACTTACACTGAGGTGACAAAAGTCATGTGATACTTCCTGATATCGTGTCGGATCTCCGTTTGCCTGGCACTTGAATTGTCCAGAATGTACCTCAAACCAGTCATGAACACTTGTGGCCCGGTGAAATTTCACATTGTCCTCCATAAAAATTCCATTATTATTTGGGTAGATGAAGTCCATGAATGACTTCAGAAGGTCTCCAAGAAGCCAAACATAACAATTTTTCATCAGTGATCAGTTTGGACCAGAAGATCCAGTCTGTTCTCTATAAATACAGCCTACAGCATTATGTATCTTCCACTAGCTTCCACAGTTCTTGACAACTTGGGGTATATTGTTTCATGGGGTCTGTGCCACACTCAGGTCTTACATACTGAAATCAGGAATCTTCTGACTGGGCAACAGTTTTCTAGGCATTTGGGCTCAAACCAATATGGTCACAAGTGCAGCAGGGGCACTGCAGGTGATTTTGTGTTGTTAGCAAAGACACTTGCATGAGTCATCTGCTGCCATAGTTCATTAATTGCAGATTTCAGCACACTGACCTATTGGATTCGTTTGTTGTATGCCCCACTTCGATTTCTGCAGTCATTTCATACAATGTTGATAGTCTGTTAACAGTGCCATCTCTATGTGAAAGATGCTGCTCTTGGTTGTTAAGTGAAAGCTACTGGCCACTATGTTGTTTGTAGTGAGAGGTAATGTCTGAAATTTGGTATTCTCTGCACACTCTTGATACCATGGATCATGGAATATTCATTTTGAAAATGGAATGTCCCCTGTGCCTAATTCCAACTGCCATTCCACATTCAAAGGCTTTTAATTCCCATTGTGTGACCATAATCACATGATACACTGTTTCACAGGAATTTCCTGAGGACAAATGACCGCTGCCAATGAACTGCCCTTTTATGCCCTTATGTAGAGAATACTGCTGCCATCTCTATACATACATATTGCTATCCCATGACTTTTGTCATCTCAGTATGTGTTGAAGTATCTGAAATTCTATAACACACATGTGACCTACCACTTCTATTGTAGAAGGGTATAGTTACTACTTTGAGTCAGTTCAGATGTTGGGAGTGCAGAGGCTAGGGTGATGTATTCATACCCCTCAGTCTTTGAAAAGTATTCCAGACACTTAAAGTTGATACAATAAAATCAACATGTGGATAGCACATTACACTTACGACAGGCTCTTCAATGTGATAGAGAGTTGACAATTCAAGCTGTTGAATTTTTTCACATAATAGCAGAATTAACAACTGTGAGTAACTAGTCACTTGATAAACTGAAGGTAACTATACTATATAAACACGAACTTAGTGAAAGTTATTTTGTCTACTCACATATGAGAAGCTGACAGGATATGCTGGGGAGGTATTGTCTGTCTGTAAACTCCTCAACTCAAGCAGTGCTCACAGTCAAGAATGTCGCCTTTCTGAGAAGAAAACTACATCTGCTGTAAAGGGCGACTAAGAATCAATTTCCTCTCTAGCCGTGTAGAACAGTGTGCAGATATTTATGTAGATTAGTTCCATATACATTTCTTCTGTTAGTGTTACTAGTAACTCATATCTGCATTCCATGTAGTGTTAATGCATTTGTTGTAAAATAAAGATCCCCAAATATGTCTGGGCACTGGGGAGAGTAATCATAACTTTGTGGAACACCCTGTACTTGATTGTGAGGTAAATGGAATGGAGAATAACCTGCCCAGTGCTGAGTTGATGCAGACTTTTCCAGGAAGGAAGCTTCTAAACACAATCTGGCAACCTACCATCCCTCGCATTTCTACTCCATACATTCCCCCTTTCCCTGCTTAAACCCACAGAACACAATACGTCCATTAATACAGCTCTACTGCACTTAGATGTGATACATACATTTAATGTGTGTAATCAAACCACTTCATTTAAAAATAAACATTGATTTTACACTGCTAAAACAATAATTTTGACAATTTGCAGTTTTTATGTCCACTGTGACCTGGAAACTACAGGTATGGAGGAAAATAAATTGAACTTTTTCTGCAGGAAACTTTATATATAATATTTTTGGAGCTATTCAATGGGAAAGAAACACAGTAGAAGTAGAATGGGTAGCTTTGAGGGATGAAGTACTGAAGGCAGCAGAGGATCAAGTAGGTAAAAAGACGAGGGCTGCTAGAAATCCTTGGGTAACAGAAGAAATACTGAATTTAATTGATGAAAGGAGAAAATATAAAAATGCAGTAAATGAAGCAGGCAAAAAGGAATAAAAACGTCTCAAAAATGAGATCGACAGGAAGTGCAAAATGGCTAAGCAGGGATGGCTAGAGGACAAATGTAAGGATGTAGAAGCTTATCTCACTAGGGGTAAGATAGATACTGCCTACAGGAAAATTAAAGAGACCTTTGGAGAGAAGAGAACCACGTGTATGAATATCAAGAGCTCAGATGGCAACCCAGTTCTAAGAAAAGAAGGGGTAGCAGAAAGGTGGAAGGAGTATATAGAGGGTCTATACAGGAGCGATGTACTTGAGGACAATATTATGGAAATGGAAGAGGATGTAGATGAAGACGAAATGGGAGGTAAGATACTGTGTGGAGAGTTTGACAGAGCACTGAAAGACCTGAGTCGAAACAAGGCCCCCGGAGTAGACAACATTCCATTAGAACTACTGACGGCCTTGGGAGAGCCAGTCCTGACAAAACTCTACCAGCTGGTGAGCAAGATGTATGAGACAGGTGAAACACCCTCAGACTTCAAGAAGAATATAATAATTCCAATCCCAAAGAAAGCAGGTGCTGACAGATGTGAAAACTACTGAACTATCAGTTTAATAAGTCACAGCTGCAAAATACTAACGCAAATTCTTTACAGACGAATGGAAAAACTGGTAGATGCGGACCTTGGGGAGGATCAGTTTGGATCCCGTAGAAATGTTGGAACACGTGAGGCAATACTGACCTAACGACTTATCTTAGAAGAAAGATTAAGAAAAGGCAAACCTACATTTCTAGCATTTGTAGACTTAGAGAAAGCTTTTGACAATGTTGACTGGAATACTCTCTTTCCAATTCTAAAGTTGGCAGAGGTAAAATACAGGGAGCAAAAGGCTATTTACAATCTGTACAGAAACCAGATGGCAGTTATTAGTTTCGAGGGGCATGAAAGGGATGCAGTGGTTGGGAAAAGTGTGAGACAGGGTTGTAGCCTCTCCCCGATGTTATTCAATCTGTATATTGAGCAAGGAGTAAAGGAAACAAAAGAAAAATTTGGAGTAGGTATTAAAATTCATGGAGAAGAAATAAAAACTTTGAGGTTCGCCGATGACATTGTAATTCTGTCAGAGACGGCAAAGGACTTGGAAGAGCAGTTGAACGGAATGGACAGTGTCTTGAAAAGAGGATATATGATGAACATCAACAAAAGCAAAACGAGGATAATGGAATGTAGTCACATTAAATCGGGTGATGCTGGGGGAATTAGATTAGGAAATGAGACACTTAAAGTAGTAAATGAGTTTTGCTATTTAGGAAGTAAAATAACTGATGATGGTTGAAGTAGAGAGGATATAAAATGTAGACTGGCAATGGCAAGGAAAGCGTTTCTGAAGAAGGGAAATTTGTTAACATCGAATATAGATTTATGTATCAGTAAGTCGTTTCTGAAAGTATTTGTTTGGAGTGTAGCCATGTATGGAAGTGAAACATGGACGATAACTAGTTTGGACAAGAAGAGAATAGAAGCTTTCGAAATGTGGTGCTACAGAAGAATGCTGAAGATTAGATGGGTAGATCACGTAATTAATGAGGAGGTATTGAATAGGATTGGGGAGAAGAGAAGTTTGTGGCACAACTTGACTAGAAGAAGGGATCGGTTGGTAGGACATATTTTGAGGCATCAAGGGATCACAAATTTAGCATTGGAGGGCAGCGTGGAGGGTAAAAATCGTAGAGGGAGACCAAGATATGAATTCACTAAGCAGATTCAGAAGGATGTAGGCTGCAGTAGGTACTGGGAGATGAAGCAGCTTGCACAGGATAGAGTAGCATGGAGAGCATCAAACCAGTCTCAGGACTGAAGACAACAACAACAACAACATCATTCAATAACAACAACACAAAGTGACCTTTCAACAATCCCTCCTCCATGACATCCCACTAGTCGGGATTTTTAGTATGCTGTTCATGACACTCCTCTGTAGCACTGTGCAAAAATTTGTGACTATACAATGTCTTTCGCCTAGTTGACTTTTTTCTGCTGTTTGATGATTGGGCTAAGGAAGACATCTGAACCATGAATCTCTGTCTAAGGGCACTTAAACATCATATATTTACCCATTAAGAATGACCTATTATTATGTGGGATCATCACTGCACTAGCTCTAGTATGTGGTAATGATTCCAAATTTTTCACACTAGCATCATAAATGAGAAACATTATTCGGCCTAACACATTCGCTTGAGGGACTGCAGTGTTCTATTATTCTTTACCTGAAAGATGTTCACGATGTGACTACAACTGATAGTCACACAGGTGAGTCAGCCACAGTATTGTAGTCTGCTGGAAAAATTGTGAACTTACAGCACAGGCCTAAAGGTGGCACTGCCAGCATGGCTAATCAAGTAGCAAGCATACAGCATAGGCTACAGTACAATACTGCTAGTATGAGGCTGTGCCAGTCAACATAAAAATGTAACCCTTGATGCTAAAGATGGAGGCTTCTGTTGTGATGGAGTCATGGTTTCAGTGGACACTTGTGAGGTGGAATCTTCTGAGAATGTGTAAACAGGGTTCATCTACTATGGAATGTATCAGTTAAGGTGTCCCATATTTTCTGACTTTAATATTTTTGTGTGTTCACCATCCTGTATTGTTCATGTGACTCTAGAACACATCTTCTCAAAATTCTGTTCCAATAGAAGCACTGTAACCTATGCCAGAGAATGTGTATGTCCAGTGCAGTCAGTTCTTTATTTGTTTCTGTTTTATCACATGTATTTTACAGTCTCTGTTTAAGATGTCACAACAATTACACAGTGCCAAGAGACATTGTTGTTAAGGTGAAATATAAAATGCCAAATAACCATTACATAGAGAAGTTTTTATAACATACAAGAAGTACAGTTCACTATTAGTGGAAGTGCTGATCTTGTGGTTCCAAAGTGCATATATTTTGGAAGAGAACAAGAATTCTGGCAAGAGATATTCAGCATTGTTCACAAAAAGCTATAATCTTGCATTTGGGGTGGAGCAAATTGCAAAATCATCTCAAGGCATTATTGAGTGCTGTGAAAAGAAGTTTATAAATAATAATAAATAATTTGTACAGTTTATTGGATACTACACAATCCCATGCTCTACAGACAATCAAGTTGGAAGAAGACAAGATGGTTTTACTTCAACAGAAAAAGCCGGAGCGTAAAGCCTACCTTGTAGAAGTAGACTGAATACTTGCGCATAAAGAAAAATGAGTGAGGCAGAGAAAATTGGAAGAAGAGAAAAGTCAAGAGGATCAAAAGTGCACAGCATCTACTTCTGCATCTTGCATTATACTTCTTTCTTCATCATCTGAACTCTATAAGGAATTTCAAGTTCAGACAAAATAGACATTGATAATGGTGAGTAATTTGAAAGTACTTCTGGGAGTACTTCATTGGAGAATGCTGATATATATATCCCACATGGGAAAAATATATTAAAAACAAAGATTCCAAGACTTACCAAGCGGGAAAGCGCCGGCAGACAGGCACATGAACAAAACACTCTGTGTGTGTGTGTGTTTGTGTGTTTTGTTCATGTGCCTGTCTGCCGGCACTTTCCCGCTTGGTAAGTCTTGGAATCTTTGTTTTATATATATATAAGAAACTTCCACATGGGAAAAATATATTAAAAACAAAGATTCCAAGACTTACCAAGCGGGAAAGCGCCGGCAGACAGGCACATGAACAAAACACACAAACACACACACAGAATTACTAGCTTTCGCAACCGATGGTTGCTTCTTCAGGAAGGAGAGGGAAAGACGAAAGGATGTGGGTTTTAAGGGAGAGAGTAAGGAGTCATTCCAATCCCGGGAGCGGAAAGACTTCCCTTAGGGAAAAAAAAAGGACAGGTGTACACTCGCACACACACACACACACATATCCATCCACACATACACAGACACAAGCAGACACAAATATTCTGCACGTCCAGGGCCTCGCTGTGATGGAGCACTTCACACCGATCACCTGCCACCCTACCTAAAACCTCTTTCCTCATGACCCTAGCCAGCTTCATCCTGACCCACAACTTCTTCAGTTTCGAAGGCCGGACCTACCAACAATTAAAGGGAACAGCCATGGGTACCAGGATGGCCCCCTCGTACACCAATCTATTCCTGGGTCGCTTAGAGGAAGCCTTCTCCGGTATCCAGGCCTGCCAACCCAAAGTTTGGTACAGATTTATCGATGACATCTGCATGATCTGGACTCACAGTGAAGAAGAACTCCAGAATTTCCTCTCCAACCTCAACTACTTTGTTTCAATCAGATTCATCTGGTCCTACTCCAAATCCCATGCCACTTTCCTTGACATTGACCTCCATCTGTCCAATGCCCAGATTCACACATCTATCCACATCAAACCCACCAACAAGCAACAGTACCTCCATTATGACAGCTGCCACCCATTCCACATCAAACGGTCCCTTCCCTACAGCCTAGGTCTTCATGGAAAACGAATCTGCTCCAGTGCGCAATTCCTTAACCATTACACCAACAACCTGAAAACAGCTTTCGCATCCCAGAAATATCCTCCCGAACTGGTACAGAAGCAAATAACCAGAGCCACTTGCTCATCCCCTCAAACCCAGAACCATCCACAGAAGAACCCCAAAAGTGCCCCACTTGTGACAGGATACTTTCCGGGACTGGATCAGACTCTGAATGTGGCTCTCCAGCAGGGATACGACTTCCTCAAATCCTGCCCTGAAATGAAATCCATACTTCATGAAATCATCCCCACCCCACCAAGAGTGTCTTTCCGCCGTCCACATAACCTTCGTAACCTCTTAGTTCATCCCTATGAAATCCCCAAACCACCTTCCCTACCCTCTGGCACCTACCCTTGTAACCGCCCCCGTTGTAAAATCCGTCCCATGCATCCACCCACCACCACCTACTCCAGTCCTGTAACACGAAGGTGTACACGATCAAAGGCAGAGCCACGTGTGAAAGCACCCACGTGATTTACCAACTGACCTGCCTACTCTGTGAAGCTTTCTATGTGGGAATGACCAGCAACAAACTGTCCATTCACATGAATGGACACAGGCTGATAGTGTTTGTTGGTAATGAGGATCACCCTGTGGCTAAGCATGCCTTGGTGCACGGCCAGCACATCTTGGCACAGTGTTACACCGTCTGGGTCATCTGGATACTTCGCACTAACACCAACCTGTCAGAACTCTGGAGATGGGAACTTGCCCTTCAGTATATCCTCTCTTCTCGTTATCCGCCAGCCTCAACCTCCGCTAATTGCAAGTTGCCGCCACTCAAACCTCACCTGTCTTTCAACAACAGCTGTGCCTTTGTACAGCCACCACGACTGTCATTTCTGTCCAAGCTCTTTGCCTTTACAAATGTCTGCTTGTGTCTGTGTATGTGCAGATGGATATGTGTGTGTGTGCGAGTGTATACCTGTCCTTTTTTCCCCGTAAGGTAAGTCTTTCCGCTCCTGGGATTGGAATGACTCCTTACCGTCTCCCTTAAAACCCACATCCTTTCGTCCTTCCCTCTCCTTCCCTCTTTCTGGATGAAGCAATCATTGGTTGCGAAAACTTGAATTTTGTGTGTATGTTTGTGTTTGTTTGTGTGTCTATCAACCTGCTAGCGCGTTTGTTTGGTAAGTCACATCATCTTTGTTTTTAGATATATTTTTCCCACGTGGAGTGTTTCCCTCTATTATATTCATATTATGTATATAAATTGTTTGGTGACAGCAGGTGCACTTGGTCACAGTACTGAAGAGCTCTATATTAATATATCATCTTTACATAGAATCAGACAGAATAAGAGAATAGAACAGCCTGTAACAAAAAAATCAGCCTTCACAAGTGATTTTCCTGCAGTTCTTACCATCCAGGGCACGGTAAACTGTTACCAAAGCTGAATTTCAGGCACCCAAATTAAGGAAACGTTGGAATCATTGTTACATTTGGGGCTAGTGAAAAATTACAATTTTTGGCATTCCAGAATTACAGAATCTTGTCTTCAAGATGGTTTCATGTGAAGTTGTATGTGTTACAGTGAACAGAAGTTACAGTGAAGTGGTGAAAAAGCAATTTTGTACTGATTGTAGTTGAGAACTTTGGAAGTTAAATAAGCGCTGAATAAGTCTACAGTTCATAATGAATGCATTAAGATCCAAAAACAGCCACTGAACAAGTGAAAATTCAGTGCTGTGAAAACTACAGACACGAGTTCCTGACCTCCAAACAAGTAGGCCTCAACTGCAAGACTGGAAACAAGTAAGTGCTTTAAAAGCAAAAAAAGTATGAATCATGGAAGATGAACTGAAGTCTTTTTGCTAAAAACAGGTATAGTGTACTCTCAATAAGTGGTTGCAATGGTGGCAGTAAATTTATGTAAGTTGATAACAAACTTAGTAAATGTAATTTTGAAACAAACACAGTGACAAATATGAAAATAAAATACAACACCAGATCCTCAGTAGAGAAAACCTGTAATGAATCTCTGAAAACTACCATAATGAAGTGTAATTAGCTCCAAAACTAATGAAAAGCAGACAATTAATCAGGAATACAGAAAAAGTGTGAACATAATCATGGCAATGCAGTCTGCGACTCCTTCAATGAATTCCATAATTCTGGTACTCCAAAACACACATGAAAGTGCAATGTGATTTTACTCTCATGTAGCCATGGAAGAAATCTACCTGAAATCCTGAATAACTCAAGCAAACATCTTCAAGTGAGCAGTTTTGTGGCACCCGGCACAAAAACAAAAAACATTGTACAAGATGCTGATTTGAAAATTAAATTGCTGTGTAGCAATGATTTTATAGTTTGTGTAAGTGGTGGGAATAATGTGAGAAGTAATGAAGCTGATGTCTCCATTTAAGCTCTGCAGAATTTCCTTAAATAAAATAAGCAGAAAAAGAAGGAAATAAGAAAAACAAATATTATAATTAAGGCACTATGTTTGAACTGTGTAGCTCAGTTCTAGATATAGGAAAGTTGGATAGAGGTCAGCACACCAACCACGGGTCGGACTTGAAATATGCAGGAAGACGTTATTTGTGTGAAAAATCAGATCAAATAATAAAAGAAAGGATCAAACTGAAAAGCATTATATATAAAAACAATGTGTTCATAAGGGAAACCAGTCCTACAGAACCTTTTTTAGAGGAAAACAACTTTCACTATGCATATGTGAAGGCAAAGTACTTGATGACAAAATCATAAATGATGGTAAACTCAAAACAATTTCAAAAAACTTCCAATACATTACCAACAAAATTGAACAAATTTTATAAATGACAAGTAGTCCTCATATTTATCTTCTAAATGAACTGTGGTCAAAACTGAGGAAATGTGTGGTATTAATTTAAGTAATTATAAAACTGAAAGTGTGTATTGTAATAATCAACATAAAGGTGGTGGTGTTGGTATTTATGCCAAAAATAATGTCCAATGCAAAAAAATTCACTGGGTAGATAAATTTGCATGTGGATAGTGTTTAAAACAACCGAAATAAGAATGAAGCTCAGGAAAAGCAGGTTAATAGTAAGTAGCCTGTACAGATCCCGTAACAGTAATATGGAAAAATTCTTTTGTCATGTAGAGGAACTTGCTGATAAACTCTCATTTCATAAAAATCACACTTTAATGGTAGACATTGTGAACATTGACTCCTTAACTAATAGTGTTAATTATCTTAGATATATTGATACGTCACAGTCTTATAATTACACCCATGTGAATTCCACACCA
Source organism: Schistocerca gregaria (assembly GCF_023897955.1). Taxonomy (NCBI): domain Eukaryota; kingdom Metazoa; phylum Arthropoda; class Insecta; order Orthoptera; family Acrididae; genus Schistocerca; species Schistocerca gregaria. The sequence continues at coordinate 125,235,205 of NC_064920.1, read as the reverse complement.
ACAAGAATAATGTGTGACGCTCTAACATGTATTGACCACATTATTACAAACTTCGGCAAGTAAGACCTTATAGTTTGAACCATCAAGAACCACACTTCAGATCATAGTGCATTAGTTCTAGAGCCTCATACAAACAAAGAAATAGAATCTCATGGAGAGCTATTTACTTATAAAAGAAAGCTAGAGTATCATACGTTAAAGTATACCCCGGCATACATAAACTGGAATGAGGTAGGTCCCTATGAAACAGAAGACATTAATAAAAAGTGGGACAGATTTTATACAATTTTAACCCACTGTCTTAAACAGGCATGCCTAGTGGTAAAAAAATAAAATAAAATAAAATAAAAACGAGGGAAAACTGACAGTTCCAAGAATCTTAAACTTCCCTCCAATGTGATAAAATTAATGGAAGATATGGAGAATTTATATAATCTTTTTAGAGATACCAAACTGCAGTGCGTCCAATCTAAACCCAAAACTTGTAGACAAACCTACATTGAAGCACTCAAGACATTAAAAGTACAAATGTGTACAGAACAGATGAGGTAGTCCACAAATATTAGCAATACAGTGTGGAGTATATAGTAAACAAGGAAAGCAGGGGAAGTGACAATGCATTGTGCAACAACATAGTAATTAGAGACAATGAAAAATTCCTGACTGAACCTAAGGAATATGTGAGAGCTTCATCGACCTATTTAGTAAGATAAGTAGGGAGGATGTGATTGACCCACCACAGGCATTAAATACCAGTAATGCCAGTAATTCATTCTTTGTGAGTTGTGTTATGGAATTGGAAATCCTGAAAATCATTTACAACTTAAAAGCAAATACATCCAGTGGCTGGGATGACATCTCAGCCATATTTCTGAGAATGCAGTAGTGAGTGCACAAAAACAGAATTACTACCAATGTGCAAAATTATAGGCCTATTTCATTGGCATCAGTACTCAGTAAGTTATTTGAAAGCTTACTTATTGATCAACTTGAATCATTTTTCTGCAATTACAACTTACTAATAAGCTCTCAGCATGGTTTCAGGAAGGGCAGGTCTACAATAACAGCTGTAGATACATTTTTTTAAGTGGTTCTGGATAAACTTGATGATGGAAATGAAGTCATTGGTGCCTTTATGGACCTATCCAAGGCCTTTGACTCTGTAAATCATTCTTCTATGTAAATTAGAAACTTATGGAGTCAGAAGAGTGCCAATCGACTTGTTAAGATCCTACCTTGCTGACAGGAGACTATGTGTTAATCTGTATCATACAACTGGGGAACATACACAAGTAGTAAAATCATCTTATAACGTTCTTAACTGTGGAGTCCCTCAGAGACACATTATTGGGCATTTTTTGTTGTAATTATGCCGACAATACCTCCTTCTTTACAGAAGAGTTAGCAGTGCAAAATAATACAGAGAACATTAGCCTCATCACAGAATATCTCACCAAAAACAAATTGGTACTACATAAGAACAAGACAATTCTGATAGAGTTTCTGCTAAATTATGAGTGAAGACAAGTGGTTACTTGTCTTGACAGTTGAAACAATTCCTGGGTACTATAGTAGATGAACATCTTACATGGAAGGAGGACACCAGCTATATGTGTAACTAAATATTCTGCAACACCTGCCTGCTAAAACGTCTTTCTAGCATAATAGCATCACTTCTCTTAAGAAAAATCTATTTTGGAATCATATGCCCCCACCTTCATTATGGTATCAAGATTTGGGTTGGGCCACCAATGGCATACATGGAAAGGGCTTGGAGACCCCAGAAAAGAGAAATTAGGATAATAGCTAATATTAGTAAACTTCAGTCCTGTAGAGAATACTTCATTACATATAACATACTAACAGTGTATTCATTGTATGTTCTCCTCACTTCACTGTTTGTGAAAGGACATATGGAACATAGTATAATCACTAGTGAAACCCATAATTATAATGCAAGAAAAAGAGAGTATTGCCACATAAAATTTAGTAATACAAGAGCAACAGATCATAGTCCATTTCCTGTTGGAAGATACTTTTATAACAAACTGCCAAATAATATGAAACAGTTCAATGGAAACATATTTCAGACAATATTGAAGCAATAGTTAATTGCTATATGTTTGTACTCCATCAAGGAGTTTTAATGATGCCGTGAATAATTTATCTTTATTTCTTAACTCTCATTAATGTTCATATGTTTATAAACAGACTATGTCCCCAATGTAAAAGTTATTATTGACACATAAAAAACCATTTCTTTATTTATAGTCATTTATTCTAGTAAAGAGAAAACAAATGCTGTTTTGAATGCATTAACGTAATGGGGGATTTGATGAACATGTACAGATTTTCTGCAGTGACATAACTGCCTCATACAGCATCCATCTTAATGGGACAGGCATCTCATGTGAACATAAATAGAACAGAGAGACACTTGATTTCCTATGATGTCATCACTTACATGAAACTACTTTAAAAATTTTATTTTCATGTAAAGTACCAGCATGTAACAAGTAGTTGTGGCATACCAGTGTTCCAACTTATGAGAGCAAACTGGAGAAATATCAGTGTCAGGAATTTTCACACTGCTAAGAAGATTATGGATTTGTTTTTTAATGAGTCAGAAATTATGGTTAGATTAGACTGTTATGAAAGGCAGTTAGATAAATCAACAGTGAGAGATAATATTATTAGAGCCCTTGTAATATTTTTGGGAGGAGATTTTTGAAAGAAAAACCTGAAAATATCTCCTCCCAGAACAAAGCATCAATCAGGGTGGGTGGCTACAGCAATTCATTGCCTAAAAACGTTTTTTCTACAACCATTATTTTACTTATCCATTGAAAACAAAACTGGCCTGAGGGATGTCTCCCATTTCATTGTAGGTGTTTATGTCAATCTATGGCTTCACTGCAGTAGTGCTGTCAAAGCTCCTCATCTGGATCTCTGCTTCTTAAAAGATGTGAAATCACTTAAAAGGTTAGGTTCTGTGATCTCAGAAGCATCTATAAGGAAATGTAGTCATCATAAGTATCACACACACAAAAAGGACTTTGCATCACCCTGGGTCACATAGCTCCTGAAGATAGACATCGACTGAGGGTATTGTATCACAGACACAGTCCCTTTGACTGTTTGGAGATGTCACTAAACCCACCCAAAGATGTAAACAACCATGCATGAGCAGTGGCTATTAGAAGGAGGAGGTCAGATAGCCGATCAGTTCCAGTCATTCCTTCAGAAAGGAGGTACACGGCTCATGTTGTCTGTAGTTCAACCGTGCCTAGGCAGTAAATATTATGGTTACTTTGTTCCAGGAAGGACTCTCAATAAGGGAAGTGCTCAGGCATCTCAGAGTGAACCAAAGTGATGTTGTTCGGACATGGAGGAGATACAGGGAGACAGGAACTGTCGATGACATGCCTCACTCAGGCTGCCAAAATGCTATTACTGCAGTTGATGACTGCTACCTATGGATTATAGATCAGAGGAACACTGACAGCTACGCCAACATGTTGAATAATGCTTTTGGTGCAGCCACATGACATCATTTTATGATGCCAACTGTGCGCAATAGGCTGCACGGTGCACAACTTCATTCCCAATGTCCATGGCGAAGTCCATCTTTCCAACCATGACATCATGGAATGCAGTACAGATGGGCTCAACAACATGCCAAATGGACCACTCAGCATTGGCATCATGTTCTCTTCACTAATGAGTGTCACATATGCCTTCAACTAGACAATCACCAGAGATGTGTTTTTAGGCACCCCGGTCAGGCTGAATGCCTTAGACACACTGTTCAGCAAGTGCAGCAAGGTAGAGGTTCCCTGATGTTTTGGGGTGGCATTATGTGGGGCTGAAGTATGTTGCTGGTGGTCATGGAATTCACCGTAATAGCTGTACGATATGTGAATGCCATCCTCCGACAGATAGTGCTACCATATGGGCAGCACATTGGCAAGGCATTTGTCTTCATGGCTGTTTATGTACAAGATGACCCATTAACCACTCTGAAGTGACCCACCAACCACTGTGAGGGATCTACACTGTACCACCATTCCAGAACTCACAGAACCTAGGTGACCTAAAACTTCTTTGATGAGTGTTTTTATCAGAGCAGTTTCCCTCATATTGTCCTTTGATGGTGGAGCACATGTACTAACCACAGTCAAAACGACAGCAAATCTGAACAGAGACTGTGCACAAATTTGAAACAGATTGCTCCTATTTGTGGAGAAGTGGATGCATCATTATACTCCCAGTTTAATATTATTTTATTACCTATTATTATTCATTAATTGATGTTTCATAATTCAATCTCAACTTCATTTGAAAGAAAACATCATCTGACTCTATTTCAAGCAAAAACAGAGGTCTGTCCTCTTGCATGAAGATTATGGAACACAAGTTTTATTCAAGGATTGCCTTCAACATGCATCACAAACGCTTCATACACTTTGTGATGAAAAGTATGTGGACACCCAAAAAAACATACATTTTTCATATTAGGTGTGTTTTTCTGCCACCTACTGCCAAGTACTCCATATCAGCGACCTCAATAGTCATTAGACATGATGTGAGAGCAGCATGGTTCACTCTATGGAACTCATGGACTTCGAACGTCGTCAGGTAATTGGGTGTCACTTGTGTCATACGTCAATATGTGAGATTTCCACACCCCTAAAAATCCCTAGGACCACTGTTTCTGATGTGATAGTGATGTAGAAATGTGAAGGGATGCTTAAGGCACAAAAGCATTCAGGCCAACCTCGTCTGTGCACTGACAGAGACCACTGACAGCTGAAGATGGCCGTAATGTGTAATAGGCAGACATCTATCCAGACAATCACACAGGAATTCCCAACTACATCAGGATCCATTGCAAGTACTATGACAGTTGGGCAGGAGGTGAGAAAACTTGAATTTCTTGCTTGAGCGGCTTCTCATAAGCCAAACATCATGATGGTAAATGCCAAATGACACTTCTTGGAATAAGGCGCATAAACACTGGACGATTGAACAGTGGAAAAATGTTGTCTGGAATGTCAAATCACACTACACAGTGTGGGAATCCGATGACAGGGTGTGGGTATAGCAAGTGCCCTGTGAACATCATCTGTCAGAGTGTGGAGTGCCAACAGTAACAGTAACTCCCAACAGGCAGTGTTGTTATGGTGTGGTCATGTTTTTCATGGAGGGGGCTTGTGCCCCTTGTTGTTTTGCATGCCACTATCACAGCAAAGGCCTACATTGAAGTTTTAAGCACTATTGAAGAGTGATTCAGGGATTGTGATTGCATCTTTCAACACGATTGAGCACCTGTCCATAATGCATGGCCTGAGGGGGAGTGGTTGCATGACAATAACATCCCTATAATGGACTGTCCTGCACATAGGCCTGGCCTGAATCCTATAGAACACCTTTGGGATGTTATGGAACATCAAATTCATGCCAGGCCTCATTGATTGACATTGGTACCACTACTCAGTGCAGCACTACATGAAGAATGGGCTCCCATTCCCCAAGAAACCTTCCAGCACCTGATTGAATGTATTCCTGTGAGAGTGGGAGCTGTCATCAAGGCTAAGGGTGGGTCAACACCATACTGAATTCCAGCATTAACAATGGGGGGCGCCATGAACTTGTAACTCATTTTCAACCAGGTGTCTGGATAGTTTTGATCACATAATATATTTAGATGCTAAAAGGTTAGTTATGGAGTGAAAAGCTGTTAAAATGATGCTGTTGAATGTTGTGTAACTTTAATGGAAGATTTTCATGGATGTCTGATTGTAGATGAGTAACGAAAGGAATTTCCATTCTGTTGTGTCCAAGAGCACTGTAGACTATAGCTGGAATGGAGTAAAAAGAAGAAAACTTTCAAGAATAGTAAATGCATCCCAAAAATAAAAACTTACAGTGTTTAGTTCCTGTTTTATGCAGTTCTCAATAACTTTTACACTGACTAAAAGCTACAAAACCTAAGATTACCAATATTACAATTTGTTGCTCTAGTCAGAATGGGTTAATGTCACCCTGTTGAGATGAAATTTTTGCCAATGTATATATAACCAAACAGAAAATGTTCAAGGTGTGAGTGTAAAATATTTTGAAAGAGTTTTGAAGCAAAATAAGTGATACTCTGGTGCCAGTGAGTGGGGTCATCACCTGAGTGATGGTTTGTCTACATGTTTTCCAGTGGTTGTCACCGGAACGGGCCTTGTGCAGTGACTAAGTGATTGCTCCTGTGATGGGTGCTTTGTGGCATTGTGATTGTTTTGTGACTGATTCCTTGTACCAACCATTCGGTCAATAAATGTACTTGTACTTAATGAGCCACTGTGTTTTTTATGTGCCAGAATGTGTCTGTTGTGCTTCCTATGTTCTTTCGGCCCAGACCAAAGCCCTTGCAGATCAGGTGTCTGCAGGTCATGCACAACCTGCTGGTGTTTCCACACCACCACATCCTCACCAGCATACTCATGAATGTCACCGTGCCAAAGACCAAATCACTATGCATTGGAATCACTGCACCTTTACAAGTAAACTTCCCCATCTTGCCAAGTAACCAACCAAATGCCAGAAGCATTCATGAGTAAGTACATACAGTTATCAAAGTGCTTCGAATTGCTTGTAGAAAGTGTTTCCCTTGTTTTCTTATAGAAATAGTGTCTGATATGGGAGTCTGTCCACACACAATGCTCATTGGGTGTCCACCAGCACCATTTTAGCTGTTGGCTCCCAATTACTTGTCTGTCACTACCTATGGTGTCCGTCCTTCACAATTGCATCTAGGATTGCAGTGCACCTTCAGCTGGAAACTCACCATTGCAGTTATCACAGAACCAGCCATTGGTGCTGATTTATTAGCATGTTTTCAGCTGCTCCCTAACATTCCTGGCTCTCAACTCATTGACAACGACTCCAGTCACTTAACTGTTGGGTTCTGCCATGTTGTACAACATTTTGTACTGCATTACCAGGATCATCTCAACCATTTTCCAGCCATCACACTCGCATGTGGAGCATCAAGAAAAGAATGACACAGCACATTACATCACACATGTACCACACTTGGACCTCCAGTTTTCAATAGACCATGACACTTCACACTGGAGCAATTTGTTTCTGCTTAAGCTGAATTTGAGTTTCCACTTTTGACCAGTATCATTCACCATTTGAACAGATCCTTTAGTGAAGATGGCATAAGGAGGTCCCGGACAGCTCATAGCACTGTTGCCAGCTTTCAGCTGTGAAGTTTTAACAGTTGCAGGTGAAAACAATTCCTGTATACTGAGGTGTTGCCACAGAGATGTTTATAAAATTGCATTACTTTATTGGTTGAGGTAGGCCTGTGAAGCTGCTGCACCTAGCCATTGGCTGTCAGGGATCAACTTACAGCAACTCGACTATAGTCTTCTCCTCTCCAGTTCATACTGAAAAGTGATACATCCTGACAAACCTTTGTCAAATATTGTATATTGTGCTCATAATGCATGCACCTTCCCAGATATATATCCTCTTCCAGGAGTTTGTTACTTCAACCATGCCCTTAGTAGCACTTCAGTGTTACCCATGAAGACACCAGTCACCATGGAAGACATCCCAAAGACATCCATCAGCACACTGCTTGGCATCTTTGAATCACTTTAGATGCCATTTTATCTCCATAATGCTGCCAAATATTGCACTGATTCATCAACAGTGCTTCATCACCTGTTGCTTCCTTTATCTCAACATCATAGTAGTGTTTTCTTCTTCAGCACAGCTACACAAATCACTGTTTTGTGAGAAGGTTATGCATTTTAGAATGATATCTCACCTTAGCAACAATATCCTCAGTAAATAGCAGTTTGGGGTTAAGAAACGTTGCTCTACTCTGAATGCCCTTTACATGCCGACTCATCCAATGTAGTCCGGGAACATAATTCTGACTGGGGAAAATCACTTATCGGGATTCCCAAGGCTCAGGTCCACTAGTGTTACTCATGTGTGTGAACAATCTTCTGTCTAATATACAGCATGCAGAATTAGTTTCTTTTGCAGATGACACTACTATTGCAGGTTTCGTACACCCTGGGATAGTCAGGAAAAACCTAGGAAATTTTTAGACTTTCAGATATATTTCATTTTCTTAGGTTTCATTTAAATATTTTTAATTTCAGCTCATAATAACATGTTACTCTAACATAGAATCTTACTTTAGCCCACTATTGCAGAATAATATTGCAGCAGAGAACAAAACCAAAATAAAACTGTTGTTGCAAAGTAAATTTGCCCTTTAACAATGACAAAGACTGTGCACACTCAGTAATCTGCCAACTGTAAAATGTATCAAAGACTATGCAATACCAATTGAGGCCTTGTTTTGATGAGCGTGACATCACAACTGCTGACATTTTTAATAGGTTGAGGGAGAGGCACTTGGTGTAGGGAGTGGGAACTGACCCTTAACATAGATAAATGTAATGTATTGTGAATACATAGAAAGAAGGATCCTTTATTCTATGATTATATGATAGCAGAACAAACACTGGTAGCAGTTACTTCTGTTAAATATCTGGGAGTATGCGTGCAGAACGATTTGAAATGGAATGATCATATAAAATTAATTGTTGGTAAGGTGGGTACCATGTTGAGATTCATTGGGAGAGTCCTTAGAAAACGTAGTCCATCAACAAAGGAGGTGGCTTACAAAACACTCGTTCGACCTATACTTGAATATTGGTCATCAGTGAGGGATCCGTACCAGATCGAGTTGACAGAGGAGATAGAGAAGATCCAAAGAAGAGCAGCGCGTTTCGTCACAGGGTTATTTGGTAACTGTGATAGCGTTACGGAGATGTTTAACAAACACAAGTGGCAGACTCTGCAAGAGAGGTGCTCTGCATCGCGGTGTAGCTTGCTCGCCAGGTTTTGAGAGGGTGTGTTTCTGGATGAGGTATCGAATACACTGCTTCCCCCTACTTATACCTCCCTTGGAGATCACAAATGTAAAATTAGAGAGATTTTGAGCGCGCACAGAGGCTTTCAGACAGTCGTTCTTCCCGCGAACCATACGCGACTGGAACAGAAAAGGGAGGTCATGACAGTGGCACGTAAAGTGCCCTCCACCACACACTGTAGGGTGGCTTGCGGAGTATGAATGTAGATGTAGATGTAAATTTATATGTAGAGAACGTTGCAAATAGTAGTGTGAGAAGTTTTAATTTGAAAGTAATTTTCTTTTATGCAATATGAATTATGTTATGTGTGAGAATGTGCATTGAATTTCTTGAATAAAGAAGTATTAAACTCTCATTCAAAACTTAACACTAAGGATCAGCCTTTTATGCTGTTATTTATTATTTTACTGCCACATTTTGTTTGATGTCTCTTACAGGGTAACACACGCTACTAAAGACTAGGTTTCTAGGTTAGCTTTCCGTATTTATTTTAGTTCTTTCATATAGTACAAATTGAGCAGTAAAAGCGAGTTCTTCTAAAAGTCCATATGGAATTTGCTTTTCTATCGTAAAGTCAAAATGTTTGATGAAATGTTCTGTGCACAGCAACTAAATTTATAATAATGCTTGACAGAAATATTCAGTGCTGCAATTTAAGCTGTATTCTTTGGATACTGCCTAATCACACCTTTGGAAAAGAAACAGAAAAATATTTTTGTTAGCCAATATTCTATGTAAAGGCTTAGCTCTTTCTTGTAGCTTTGCTGTACATAAAATAATTTAACTTAACTCATTAAGTTTTCCTATTTGTGTGTTTGCACTAATTAAGAATGATGCTGCTATTGGCTGACTATGTAACATGTCCTAATCAATGAATATCTGGTGTCTTTGGCTAGCGAGATCATGCACCATGAATTATGTTTGGCAGATAAAAGCACATTGCCATACCTATTTCAGTGCTTCAGAAGTTACCATGCCATATTTGGTGGAGTTCCTGATTATATTTCTGTAATGTGATAATATTCAGTGTAAATGTTGCTGCATCTCAAAGGTATTTCAGAAATCATTGTTTTTTGATGGAAACATTTTCTAAAGTGTCAGCAAATTCTATATGGTGTATGAAACCTTCACCATTCGCTGGGGGTATAGTATATTTTCACCCCGGAAAAAGTGTATTTTTAACTGGGAAATACCAGGTTTTTTTTCTTTTCTTCTTCTTCTTCTTCTTTCTCTTATATTTTTTATTTTTTTTAAAAATCTGTGAATAAACCCTGTTTTGTAATCAATCCAAGCACACATACAGAAGCAGAAGAAATGTTAAACAATGTTCTTAAAAGTTCCATTGACTTGTTTTAGTGAAAGGGCTCAGTTATTCAGTTCTGCACATCCAAGAGTACTATACTAACGACAAGTGTAACACATACTCAGAAAATAATAAACAGGGTAACAACTTCAAAATTTCAAGTTGTCTATATTGACAAGAATTTAAACTGGACACAGCACATTGTGAAATTCCTAAAACAACTTAGTTCAGCCACTGTTGTACTTAGAATCATACAAAATCTTGTTGATAAACAAATAAGTAAGTTGACATATTTTGTTTATATTCATTCAGTAATGTCATCTTTAAGAACAAAAGTCTTCATTATTAAGAAACATGCTGGAAGAATAACATGTATTACTTATCCATGAACATCTTGTAATCTGTTTACATAAATGTAACTAAATAACTGATGAAAACCCAGGGTGGAATAATGACAATACTATGAAAGGATAGATTGCCACTCACCATATAATCGAGATGTTGAGTTGCAGACCAGCATAACAAAAAGATTATCAAAGATGTAAGCATTTGGTGAGAAGTACTTCTTCTGAAATAGACAAGACACACACTCACACAAATGCAGCTCACACACACATAAACATTACCTCTGTTGCCAAAGCCAGAGAGAGTGGTAATGTATGTGTGTGTGTGTGTGTGTGTGTGTGTGTGTGTGTGTGAGAGAGAGAGAGAGAGAGAGAGAGAGAGAGAGAGTTGTCCATTTCAAAAGAAGGACTTTGGTGCGAATGCTTACGTATTTAGTAGTCTTTTTGTAGTGCCTCTCCGTGACTCAGTATCTCCACTATATGGTCAGTAGTTGTCTATTCTTTTCATAATATTGTAACTAAGTCATTAACTGAACACCTGTCAGTAGTGTTTCAATGGGTAAAAAAATTTGGGGTTATCATTAATTGCATTTTTGCTGCCTAACAGGTGATTGCATTTTTGCTGCCTAACAGGTGATGTTCCTGGGCCACCAGATTTATCTCCCTTGTGCAGTCTCAAGTCAAGGGCTGCTGTCAGATGCTCTTTCTGGTCCTTCCATTCTTTGGATGGGCCAGATAGACACTGCCTTCACTGTTGTCAAGAACTGCCTTGTCCATTCTACACTTCTGGGTCATGCAGCATGACACCTTGTTGACACTGGTGGTTGACACCAGTCACTGTGCCTTAGGAGCAACTTTGCAACAGCACTTCAGTGGTTCCTGAGAACCATTGGTCTTCTTTTCAATGAAGCTTATGCCTACAAACACCAATGATGTGCCTATGACAGGAAGCTGCTTGTCCCCTATGATGTAATAGGGTACATCTGCCAAAAGCTGAAGGCCAGGAACTTAATGACATTTCCACACTACAGACCCATACTATATACCTTGCAGCAGATAAGAAGTCACTGCTCACCATGTCAATTCCACCAACTGGAACATATCTCTCAGTTCAGCACAGACAATATAGCTGCCAATTGTCAATTGGAGTTGCTGGGACCACTGGTTGCATCAATTTCACAACAGTCACTGCAGCTCAAGAGGTTAGTATGGAGCTGGACTCTGCTGTGACGTACTGGTATTAAAGCTACTACCAGGATTCATTATTATGTAAGGCTTGGCATCTGCTCAGATTGTTGCAGCTGGAACCATTGCTGTGTTGCCTGTAAGCTTGGTAAGACTGACCTGCACATCCATGCCCCAGTTGGTGATTTTCCTGAGGCCACAGGGTTGCTTATGCATGCTCATGTTAACATAGTCAATCACTTCCTCCCCTCTGATGGTCAGCAGTATCTTTTTAACCTATCATTGAACATTTCACACACTGGAGAGAGGCAACACCAATTTCTTACATCGGAGCTGATACTGTGGTACTAGCAATTGTCAGTACGTGAACTGATCATTATGCTTTCCTACTTGACATCACCACAGGTTGTGAACGGAAATTTGAATCCCAACTGGTCAAAGCTTGCCAAATTCTTTGGCACTCATAATCACCATCCAGCCTGAAATGATACGGTTGAGTGATGGCATCAGATTTTGAAGGTGGCTGTGGTTTGTCATAACAGAGCAAGGACTACTGCACTCTTCATCATACTTCTCAACCTCCACTCCATTTTAATACAGACCTCAACACCCCAGTGACTGGGCTCTTTTACGGTATGGTGGGCAGCTTCAGATACCATACAATGTGTCAAATTCTGTGCTACCTCTTCTGACTGTAACATTCCACTATTCCTGTATGACCTGTGCTACCACATTGCATGCATCTATCTTTAACTTGGCTCTCAGCATGGCACCCCAGCTTCCTTCGTTCATCAGATTCAGGCACTGCCATGCATGCAATGGCCATTGTTGAGGGGGTCAGGCCTGGTCTCCAATGTCCATTCTCTGGATCTCACGAGATTGTTAGTCGAAGTCATTATACCCTGGAAGTTTCCATAGATGGGAATGAAAAAAATGGTTCAAAAGGCTCTGAGGACTATGGGACTTACAGCTGAGGTCATCAGTCCCCTAGAACTACTTAACCTAACTAACCCAAGGACATCACACACATCCATGCACGAGGCAGTATTCGAACCTGCAACCATTGCTGTCACGCGGTTGCAGACTGAAGTGCCTAGAACAGGTCGGCCATTTCGGCTGGCAGATGGGAACACTCAGACAGTATCACTGGACCATATAAAGGTGACATACACCTTCCCATCTGAACCCACCTCCATGCACTCCCCTCAGATGACCAAACCACCACCTCCCCAATCAGTACAGTCTTTGTTCCAATCCTGCTCTGGGCATTAAGTGTGCTTCCCAGCCTAATTTGCCTGACCTTCAACTACTCCCTCCTTTTGGGAGGAGGGTTAGGTAGTGTAGCAATGGAAAGTGGCAGCTGCACAGTTCAGCTAGTCATGGTACTATCAAAGTCATGAACTTATAGCGTAGGACAAATGTGGCACTGCTAGCACAGTTAGTCAGACTGCAAGCTTACAGCATTGGTCACACTGCACCAATGATAGTAAGTGGATGTGCCAGCCTCATAATAATATAATACAGGACTACCAACAACATAGACTGCAATTTTGGTATCTATGTTATATCAGCACACTGTGTGCCAAATTTAAGGGGTCCAGCAGGATTAGCAAGCAGAGGTCTCAGATGTGTCCCTCCTGCTGCTTCACTGGAGTATACCATCACAGACACAAGTCAGAACATACTCATCCATTACGTGTGCTGTGGTGGTGTAGTTATTTCATTGATCACTTATGTGCTGGGATATGTTGTGATTTCAGTGGTCACCCAAATGATGGAGTGTGTAGTGTAAAAAGTGGTTATTTGTGTGATGGGTCATGTTGTGGTTTCAGTTATCACATGAGTGACAGATTTTGTAATGTGCTAGTGTCTACTCGTGTGATAGGATGTGTCAGTGAGCTTCTACGACTATTTTTGTAAATTTTCTTGTAGTAGCTTCTATTCTCTTTCTATATCTGAAAACAAACTGTTCTTTCCACAGAAGTTGAATTTTATTTAAATAATCCATAAGTCTGTTTTCCATAACAGTTTCTATCATTTTGAAAATGCAGGCAGTGTTGAATTTTGGATGTAATTCTCTATATTTTTTTACCATCTTTTATGTGGATTGGAAGAACTTCTGCTTGTTTTAGGTAATCAGGGAAGCAATTGGATGTGAATGACTCCATTTATCATATCTGTTAGCAATGCTTTTATGCTGCTAATACAGTCCATCAGCAGACACACTGGAATCTCATCTGGAGCTATGGATGTTTTGCTCTTAAATTTATACACAATCCCAGTGATTTTCTCTCGCATGGTTAGTAGCAGCAGCTTTATGTAAAGTATGTAGCTATTTGTAGGTGTATATTGTATTTTTAGTAGCTTTCCTTGCAGTTTGGTTGCTATGTTACTAAAGTAATGGTCAAGAAAGTTATCCTTAGAATTATATATTAAACCACCTTTATTTCTAATTTTCATATTTCTCTGTTTTGGCTTGGTGCTACCAGTTTCTTGTTTTACTATATACCTTGTTGCTTTGCTTTTATTGTTGGACATCTGTATAGCCTTATCATTTTGTATTCTTTTTCCATCCTGTAGCCTCTTTCTATAGGTCCTTTTGTATTTGAGAAAATACTGCAAGAAGGGTAGGCCCCTCTTATTGTCTTTGCTAGTGCTGATTTACCTGAGTCTTCAGAAGATTCTGGATACTTTGTTACCCAGTTTTTCTGATAGATTCTCTCACAGAATGTGCCATTTTAGGAAATGTCACGTCAAATTTTAGTTTCATTATATAGTCATGAATTTGCTGAATTTTTCATTTACGTGTGTTCCTGAACATACTTCTGACCATATCTGGATGTTGTAGTTTATCTTTTTATATTTTGTCACATATGCACAAGCTCTACTGCCCCAGAGTGGACAGTGTACTCATCACTTTATACCATTGCTCTGGGTACGAAGAAAATAATTTGCTCTCAATTGTTAATCATCATATGAGATAGTCAATAGTTCCTTTGTAAATGAAGTGAAACAAGTTGTAATCATTCTAAACTGTCTGAATTGTTGACAGTGGTAATAGTACTCACAATAGCACTATGCGGGTGGTAGGCCTATTGTATCTTCTCGAAAACAAAACTCCAGGTGAGATCATTATTTCAACGACTTCTAATTACCATTATCTTACCCAGTGTTCATAAGTATATTCAGTTTGTAGGTCAGAGGGATCATTGGAAAGTGGACCAGCAACAAGAAACTAAACTTTTTATTAAGACTTGGTTGGGGGAAAATTTTCATATAACTTCTTAATAAACAGTGTGACAGTTGTGGCTAATAACTCAGTACAGCAGTAATGGCCATTAAACAAGGACAGTGCTATGCACTGCACAACATGTAGCCACCTCACCCCATCCATAATTCTGCAGAAGTCTGATTTGTGTAAGATTGTAATCTTTACATTTTATTTAAGTAATTTCCACCTGGAATGCAACCAACATGTTATCTAGCACATAACATAAGCTTATAATGATTGTAACATTAGTAAAGAAGCGGATAAATTTTATAATCATGATTATCAACACCATAATTGATAATAATAATGATTAAATCTTCATTTTTTAAAGTGCATAAACTAAATCCCTTGAAAAATTTCAGACATGAATATTGGAAAAGTATTTTCCAGGAGAGTCATGTCATTCCCTGTAGAAAATAAGTTTTTATTTAAATCACTTGCTATGCACAGCAAATGTCTGTCAAATACTAACAATAATAAGGATATCACGTAAAACAAAATGGGAATTATATCAAAATGCTAGACGTAATCACAATCAAGCTACAGTAGCCCATTACAAACACTAATGTAAGGTGTTTAAAAATGTTATAAGGAATTCAAAGAGTATGTGGTACACAAACAGAATAGCTAGTTCACATGATAAAATCAAGACAATATGGAAGGAAGTGTCGGCTCACAAGCACAAGGTAAATATATAAAGTCAGTTTGTAATAAAAATATATCTGATACTGATAAGTCATATACAGGGTGGTCCATTGATAGTGACGGGGCCAAATATCTCACGAAATAAGCATCAAATGTAAAAACTATAAAGAATGAAACTCATCTAGCTTGAAGGGGGAAGCCAGATGTCGCTATGGTTGGCCTGATAGATGGTGCTGCCATAGGTCAAACAGATATCAACTGCGTTTTTTAAATAGGAAACCCCATTTTTTATTACATATTCGTGCAGTACATAAAGAAATACAAATGTTTTAGTTGAATTACTTTTTTCGCTTTGTGATAGATGGCGCTGTAATAGTCACAAACGTGTAAGTACGTGGTATCATGTAACATTACGCCAGTGCAGATGGTATTTGCTTCATGATACATCATATCTGTTGAAATGGACCATTTATTAATTTCAGAAATGTTCGATATTGTGTTTATGTATGGCTATTGTGATCAAATTGCCCAAAGGGCGTGTGCTATGTATGCTGCTCAGTATCCTGGATGACATCATCCAAGTGTCTGGACCATTCACTGGATAGTTATGTTATTTAAAGAAACAGGAAGTGTTCAGCCACATATGTAATGTCAACCACAACCTGCAACAAATGATGATGCCCAATCCTCACTTCAGTAGCAGACAAATTGTGTGAGAATCGGGAATCTGAAATACATCGGTGTTGAGAATGCTACATCTACATTGATTGCACCCGTACCATATTTCTATGCTCCAGGAATTGCATGGCAACAACTTTGAATCTCATGACAGTTCTGCCACAGGGCACAAGAGAAATTATGGGCCGATGACAGATTTTTTGCATGTGTTCTATTTAGCGACAAAGTGTCATTCACCAACAGCTGTAATGTAATTTGGCATAATATGCATTATTGGGCAACAGGAAATCCACAATGGCCCTGACAAGTGGAACATCAGCAAACTTGGCAGGTCAATGTATGGTGCAGCATTATGCGAGGAAGGATAATTGGCCCCAATTTTATCAATGGCAATCTCAGTGGTGCAAATTATGCTGATTTCCTACATAATGTTCTACCAATGTTACTACAAAATGTTTCACTGCATGGCAGAATTGTGATATACTTCCTACATGATGGATGTCAGGCACATAGCTCACGTGTGGTTGAAGCAGTATTGATTAGCATATTTCATGACATGTGGATTGTTCGTTGAAGCACCATACCATGGCCCACACGTTCACCGGATCTTACATTCCCAGATTTTTTTCCATGGCAACAGCTGAAGGATATTTGCTGTTGTGATCTACCAACAACGCCTGACAACATGAGTCAACACATTGTCAATGCATGTGCGAACATTACGGAAGGCAAACTACTCGCTGTTGAGAGGAATGTCGTTATGCGTATCGCCGAATTCATTGAGGTTGATGAACATCATTTTGAGCATTTATTGCATTAATGTGGTATTTGCAGGTAATCATGCTGTAACAGCATGCATTCTCAGAAATGATGAGTTCACAAAGGTACATGTATAACATTGGAACAACAAAACCAAAATGCTCAAAAGTACTTATGTTCTGTATTTTAATTTAAAAAACCTATCTGTTACCAACTGTTCATCAAAAATTTTGAGCCATATGTTGTGACTATTACAGTACCATCTATCACAGAGTGAAAAAAGTGGTTCAGCTAAAACATTCATATTTCTGTATGTACTACACAAATATGTAATAAAAAATGGGTGTTCCTATTTAAAAAGACGCAGTTGATATCTGTTTGACCTATGGCAGCGCCATCTAGTGGCCAACCATAGTGCCATCTGGTTTCCACCTTCAAGCTAGATGAGTTTTATTCTTTATAGTTTTTTTGTTTGGTGCTTATTTCGTGAGATATTTGCCCCAGTCACAAACAATGGACCACCCTGTATATGTACAGAATTTAACTGTCATTTTCTGAGCATTACTTGTCATTTAATAAAAACTTAGTTTTTACAGGGAATGATATAACTCTCTTGGCAAATACTTTTCCAATATTGATGTCTGAAACACTTCTCTGTGATACCGACAAGTGGGAGATTGAATCAATAATTCAATCTCTACAAGTTCCCTGTTTAGAACGTGGTAATGGTAAGCAAATTTCAAAGAGCATGAGAAATTGTTTAAGGTAACCATTATACAGTCATTAGACCATAATTGTTCACAATTGGTTTGTAAAACATTCTAGATAACTTGAGCGAATGATTTGGCTACACAAATTGTAAAACATGAGTCACATCAAAATTTATGGTGTGTGACAGTGAGGTCAATTTGTGCACAAAATCCTGCTTTGGCAAACTTCCTCATTCACGGATGGCTATAGAGGCAGTAATGCCTCAGTATTTCTAGAGTGCACTTCCAGTGACTTGTTAAGTCCAGGCCATCTTGAGTTGGTGCACTACAGCAGGCAAAAGGGCATCCAACACAATATTAGAAGGTATCCCATGACTTTTGACACCTCAATGCATGAGGATATTGAAAATGCATAACTTGTCAGATTGTGGCCCAGTTGTGTGCCAGTAATACTACAGAAGTGGGTTTTTACTCAGAGCTTTTCTCTTTCGAAAATGGGAGCTTGCACCAATGTTTTGAAAAAGAACTTGGTAAGACATGCTACTGGGGTCAACCCATTCCTCATAGAGATGTTTCAACACTCTTAAAGGAAACCCTGTCTGTTGAAAATGAAGAGAAACATATCACTGTGTCAGAATCCAGTTGGAATGAGTTTATGTCTGTATTGGGTTATATGGACGTAACTGTAGGAGACATTAAGTCGCAACCAGGACCCAGTGGTTATTACTCACGGAGTCCTAGTACCGTCAATGGCTGTAGTAGAGGACAACTGCATGTACCATAAGCTGGTGTCCTCCACAGGATACCGAACTGAACAGTTATCAGAAACACAGCAGAGGAGATGGTCATGGGAATCTTTGCAGTACAAATTGAATGAACTGTGAAAGGAGATACAATTCTGAATATGTGTTTAATAATAATATGTATTGCAGTAACAAACAACTGAATACAGTGTCAGATTATGACTGGGGGTCACAATCACCAGTGATTACCAAAATTATTGATGACAGCAGTCATACAACTGTACAACACCTGGAAACAATCTCCAACCACCTTGAGCCGCAGTGAGTTAGACATGAAGTAAGCTCTATTATAATCATTATATTATAGCTACCAATGTAATGTAGCAACTCTGCTCTGATATGAATCAAAGCAACCAGGAATACCCATTGTTACCACAATCTGTAATTTGGGCCTGTATTGAGGATGTTTGAGTAACTATTGTTCTAGACACAGGAGCATTTGGCAGTGTGATGTCAAGCAGTTCTTTCAATAAATTATTCACAAAAACCAAGTTGCATGTCAGTCCTGTACAGAACTGCAAGACAACTGCAGCCATTGAAATGTGATCCAGAAATATTAGAATAATAGGAATGATAGTAAAACTATTGCAATACCATGCACCATTCTACTAGTTGAAGGCTTATTGTTGACTGCCTTAAGAGCCATGAGTTTATCTGTGTGGACACAAGATCTTCTCTATGGGTAAGGTTTCCTTTCTAACAGTGAATGAGCTTAATTTGTGCTGGCATGGAAGGACAGTACCCACAGTCAGTATTGATCAAATTCATTGTCAAGGAACATTGCAAGACAAAAAATTTTCTGGGCCTATTGAATAAAGGACTTGAAGTCATGCCACAAATATAACAGAAAGTAGAAGAGCCAGAGAGCCTCACTGGAATTCAAAGACACCAATAGTTAAACCTCTTGAATCAATTTGGGGAAGTATTTGAAAAAAATACCTTCAATAATACAAAGGAAATACATATCACCTTGATGAATTTCCGCACAAAGCCTTGTACAAGTAGGTTTCGAGAAGTTAATAGTTCATAAAGACATATTGTCACCATCTACAGACGCTGGGGATTGACTACATAAAACCGTTTGATGACATAGTGAACCACTTATCTCTTTTGTCAAGACTCTACACTACAGCAGAGCTACTGTTTGGCAGGAGAGCAAAGAATGAATGAATGTGTGGACCAGATTCCACAGGTTCCAAATGACAAAGATAACTGAGAAGAAAAGGTTCAGAAAGCTTTGACCAGCTTCACAGACAAAGCATTTAGAAGAAAGATCAATTGTGACAAGACAATTATAAAAATACTAAGGTATCAAGTGAACAAGAAAGTATAAAGAAACCACCCACCTCTTGAACATAATGTACAAAAAGTGGCAGTTTTTGTGTACGGGACCTTTTGTGATTCTAAGGATTCCAAATCTTGGTGGATAATTATTAGGGTACCAAAGTAATCAGCAAATTAAAGGACTTTGTCCTCATCAAGATTTAAGAAAATATTATTCTTGGTGGAATTAGTGTGCATAATTTTAGGTTCACAGGTCAATAAGAATTTTTATGTATTTTTGTCTGTAGCAGATAAGTATTATCCTGTGATATATGTAGGAAGAATGATTCTCATCTGCCAGTCTTAAGATCACATTTTCTTACATCTATGTCTTCGTCCATGGTTAGACTGGAATTCACAGAGGGTTTATCAAACCACATTCAAGTTATTTCTCTACTGTTCCACTCTCCAACATCACACATGTAACATGAACACTTACGTATTTTCGTATGAGCTCTGATTTCTCTTAATTTATTGTCATGATCGTTTCTCCCTATGTAGGTGGGCAGAAACAAAATATTTTCACACTCTGAGGAGAAGCTTAATTATTGAAATTGCATGAGAAGGTCCTGCCACAATTGGAAAGGCCTTTGTTTTAATGATTGACACTCTAATTCACATATCATCTCCCATGGCACTCTCTCCTCTATTTTGTGATAATACAAAATGTGCTCCCCTTCTTTGAACTTGTTCCATGTCCTCCCTCAGATCAATATGATGCATATCCCGCACTGCACACCAGTATTCCTTAAGGTGGAGGTCAAATGTAGTATAAGCAGTTTCTGTAGTAGACTTGTTGATTATTCTAAGTGTTCCACAAATAAATGAAAGCCTTTGGGCCATGGGGGATAGTGACATGGTTTGATGTTACTTACCACAGCTTGCACAGCTACCCCTGTCAGAGATTCAAGTCCTCCCTCAGGAATGGGTGTGTGTTGTCCTTAGCATAAGTTAGTTTAAGTTATACTAAGTAGTGTGTAAGCCTAGGGACTGATGACCTTAGCAGTTTGGTCCCATAATCACTTAGCACATATCGACCAGCTGTGTGATCATTCCAATTTAAGCTGTTGGTTACAGTAATCCCTAAGTATTTAGTTAAATTGACAGCCTTTAGATCTGTGTGATTTGTCATGCAACAGAAGTGTAGCAGATTCCTTTTAGTACTAATGTTGGTGACTTCACACTTTTCGCTGTTTATAGTCAGATGCCTCTTTCAGCACCATGCAGGTATTTTGTCTAAATAATTTTTCAGTAAGTTTTGATCATCTGATCACCTTTCAGGACATTAAATGATAACATAATCTGCAAACAATATAAGAGACCTTTTGAGATCATCTCCGAAATCTTTTATGTTGGTCAGAAACACTAGAGGGCATATAACATTTCCTCAGTGAAAGACAGACATTACTTCTAGTTTACTTGATGATTTTCCATCAATTACCATGAACTTGACCTTTCTCACAGGAAAGCATGAATCCAGTTACATAACTGATATGAATGCTTGATAGGCACAAAATTTTATTAGAAGTTGTGTATGAGTAATAGTGTCAAATGCCTTACGGAAATCTAAAAACATAAAGCAAATTAATGACTGCAACAAGTGACTCTAATATGGAATACATTTGAATGATGATAATTATTGGTGTAGAAGGTGGTCTAGCTTGTGTTTAAAGCTGCACCAAGCTTGGTACAGGTGGGATTTGTGATAGAGGTTGGTCTGCAGTATTAAGTTTGATCTTTCTTCAGAGCCACATACTGAGTTTTTGAATATTGGTCTTGGTGTGTTGTTTAATATATTTTCCATTGACTATGATCGAGCTACTTGCTCCACACATCAGCTCGTTGAACAGAATAGCTGAGGATTCAGGTTGGTACTGTTCAATTATTTTTTATGGAACTGTTATGAGAGAGATTTATCTAAATATGTGGAACAACAAACATAAAGAGAAAATGTTTTTGATTTTTCAATGCTAAAATGAGCATGCGAATACAGTTTATGAAGAAGAGTGTACAGTAATAGTGCATGAACTGATTCAAATGACAGCTGATAGGTCATAAATGCAGCTTGACGATTGGCCCAGAAAGACCGTTTTGTTGCCACTGTAGCAAAGCTAGTCTGTATTTTGTGAAATGTACCATGGACATTCTTTTACTGTGTTATATGGGCATTAACCAATTGGCCAGTGAATTTCAAGTTTCAAGTGATGGTGTAATGGCAACATAAGGAAAATTTGCTATTACATAATAGTCGATTGTGTAATTATACCTCTCCCAAACCCAATCTCATACAGTGCATGGTAAAGACTAAATCTGATATTGTCACGTGTGTGCTCTGATTTCCCTAATTTTATTACAACCATCATTTCTCCCTATGTAGGTCAGCATCAAAAAAATATTTTCACAATTGGAGCAGAAAATTGTTGATTGAAGATTCTGTTGTAATAAAAAATGGGTTTATTTTAATGATGTCCACCCTATATCCTTTATCATTTCAGTGACATCCTCTCCGCTATTTCACAATAATACAAAACGTGCTGCCCTTCTTTGAACTTCCTTCATGCACTCCAGCAGTCCTATCTAGTAAGGATCCCACAACACGCTGCAGTATTCTAAAAGAGGATGGAGAAGTGTAGTGTAGACTTTCTCTTCAGTAGATCTGTTACGTTTTGTAAGTGCCCTTCCAATAAAACACAGTCTTCGGTTAGCCTTTCTCACAACATTTTCCCAGTGTTCCTTCCAATTTAAGTAGTTCATAATTGTATTTCCTCGGTATTTTTCTGAATTTACAGACTTAAGATTTGACTGATTTATCATGTAACTGAAGTTTAATGGCTTATTTTTAGCACCCATGTGGATGACCTCACACTTTTTGTTATTTAATGTCAATTGCCAATTTTTTTACCATTTTCTAAATCATTCTGCAATTTGTTTTAATCTTATTATGACTTTACTAGTTGATAAATGACAGAATCATCTGCAAACAACCTGAAACAGCTGCTCATATTGTCTCGTAAATTGTTTATGTAGAGATGGAACAGCAAAGGGCTTACAACACCACCTTGGGGAATGCCAGAAATCACATCTGTTTAACTCGATGATCTTCCATCAGTTGCTATCAAATGAGACCTCTCTGACAGGAAATCACAAATCCAGTCACATAACTGTGGTGATATTCCATAATCCTGTAGTTTCTCTACAAGCTGCTTGTGTGGTACAATGTCAAAAGCCTTCTGTAAATCTAGAGACACAGAATCTATTTGAAATCCAATTCAGTAGCACTCAGCAATTTATGCGAGTAAAGAACTAATTGTGTTTCACAAGTACAATGTTTTCTAAATCTGTGTTGACTGAGTGTCAATCAACCATTTTCTTTGAGGTAATTGATAATTTTGAACACAATATATGTTCCAAAATACTGCTGCTTGTTGAAGTTAATGATGTGGGCCTGTAATTTAGTTGATTACTCCTACAACCTTTCTTGAAAATTTGTGTGGCCTGTGCAGCTTTGCAGTCTTTGTGTACAGATTTTCATCAAGCAAATAGTTGTATATGATTGATAAGTATGGAGCTAAAGTACCAGCAACCTCTGAAATGAACCTAACTGGTGTACAGTGTGGACTGGAAGACTTGCTTTTTTTAAGTGATTTATGGTGCTTCACTACTCTGAGGATATCTTTTTCTATGTTACTCATGTTGGCAGCTGTTCTTGATTCAAATTCTGGAACTTACTTCATCTTCTGTGGTGAAGGAATTTTGGAAGGCTGTGTTTAGTAACTCTGCTTTGGCAGCACTGACATCTATTGTATTTCCATTGCCATTGCACAGAGGAGGCATTAACTTTGTGTTGCTGCTAGCATACTTAACATACAACCAGAAACTCTTTGGATTTTCTGCCAGGTTTCAAGACAAACATTCATTGTGGAAACTACTAAAAGCATCTTGTATTGAAGCCCATGCAAAATTTCAAGCTTCTTTAAAAAATCGTCAGTGTTGGAGATCTTGCATCCATTTGAATTTGGCATCTTGTCTTCATTGTTTCTGCAAAAGTGTTCCGATGCACTGTTTTTACCAAGGAGAATCAGCTCCATCTTTTGTTAATTTATTTAGCATAAATCTCTCAATTGCTGCCAATATCATTTCTTTGAATTCAAGAAACATCTGGTCTACACTTAAATTTTTAATTTTGAAAGACTGGAGATTGTCTCTCAGAAAGGTGTCAAGTTAATTTTTATCTGCTTTTTTTGATAGGTATATTTTTTGTTTATTTGTGGAGAATTTGTAGGTTACAATATTCAGTCTTGCTGTGTTTGCTAATCACTGTATCTGTATTGATGATTGTTATTAGCTCAGAATTATTTGTTGCTAAGAGGTCCAGTTCATTGTTTCTGTTTTTGTTGAAATATTGGTGTGGTACCCAGACCTCCACACAAGAAACTTTTGCAAAAAGTATGGACTGAAAAGTTTTATGTATCCTAGACGATAAGAATTTGTACATCAAAGCATGCTATGCAAACCAACTGTCCAAAACAACGTATAGAATGGGATTTCTAAAAGTAACATATGAAGACTATTATGATAACATACATATCATCTCCAAATATTACAATATTACAAAATATTAAATTTGTGGGTGTTATGTACATCTTACAATATCAAGCAGTGGATACTCCAGTATCAGATAATGACAATATTATGAAAGAGATTCATTGCTACACACAAAATAGAGGAGATGTTGAGTTGCAGACAAACACAATAGAAAGACTGCTAAGCACATAAACTGTTAACTGGAAGACCTTCCTTCTGAAGATGATAATACACACACACACACATTCTCACTATCATGACTCACACACACGAGACCACTGTCTCTGGCCACCGAGGTCAGACTGCGAGTAACTGGGCCTGGTGGGAGAAGAAATGTGGCTGGTAAGGGTAAGGAGGAAGTTGGGACAGGAGGAGAAGGGATAGCAGGGTAGAGGTGGAGATCATAAAGTACTGGTTCTGGGACCATACAGGTTCATGGCAGGGAGAGTGTAGGCAGCTGGGTACAGTCAGAAGTTAGATACATTGTGGGAGGGGGGGATATTGGAAAAGGGTGAGAAGGAAAGAGACTGTAGGTGCACTAGTGGAATAGAAGGCTATGTATTGCTTGAGTGGGAGCAGAGAAGGGGATGGGTGAAGGGCAGTGACTATTGATGGTTGAGTCCAAGAGAGTGTAGGAATATAGGATATATTGCAGGGAGAGGTCCCATCTGGGGAATTTAGAAAACTGCTGATGGTAGGAAGGACCCTGATGACACGGGCTGTGAAGCAGTCTTTGAAGTGAAGAACATTGTGTTCCTCAGAATGTTCATTAATTGGGTGGTCCAACTCTATCTTGAACAAAATTATTCAGTGGCCATTCACGTGGACAGAGAGCTTGTTTTTTGTCATGCCCATGTGGAGCAAAGCACAGCTGTTGCAGCTTACCATGAAGATCACATGACTACTTTCATAAGTAGTCCAGCTTTTGATAGGATAAGTGATGTTTGTGACTGGACTGTAGTAGATGGAGATGGGAGGATATGTACGACAGGACTTTCATGCAGGTCTATTAGATGGAAATTAATTTTGAGGCAAGGGGTTGGGAGCAATGGTGGAGTAGGGATGGACAAGGATATTGTGTAGGTTCAGTGGATGGTGGAACACTACTATGGGAGGGGAAAAGGATAGTGGATAGGACACTCCTCATTTCAAGCCACAACTAGAGGTACTTGAAACTCTGATGTAGCATCTGATTCAGTTGTTCCTTTCCTGGGTGGTCGGTACTGAGTTATGAGGGAAATGCTCCTTTCAGGCCAGATGGTGGGACTTTGGGAGATGGTGGGTGACCTGAGAGATAAGGCACGGAAGATCTGTTTCAGTACAGGTTTAGTCTGTGAAGGCTTCAGTTAGACCCGTGGTGTATTTTGAGAGGGACTGCTTGTCACTATGGATGTAATAAGCCACAGGGGGCTAGGCTATGTAGAAGGGCTTGTTAGAATGGAATAGGTAGGAGCTGTCAAAGTGGACATGTTACTGGTGGTTGGTAGGTTACATATGGATGGAGTTACTGATGTCAACATAGAGGAAGGTGACTTATTGGTTTGAGGAGAACCCAGTGAAGCAAATGGGGGAGAAGGCTTTGTGGTTTTTGGGGAATGTGGTTAGGGTGTCATCACCCTCAAACCAGATTACGAAAATGTCATCAGTGAATCTGAACCGGGTCAGGGGTTTGGGATTTTGGGTGGTTAGGAAGGATTCCTCTAGATGGCCTATGAATAGGTTGAAACAGGATGGTGTCATGTGGGTGCCCATTGCCGTACTTTAAATTTGTTTTTTGGTGATGCTTTCAAAGGTAAAGTAATGATGGTTTAGGATATATTCAGTTGTTGTGACCAGAAAAGAGGTTGTAGATCTGGAATCCATTGGATGTCAGGAAAGATAGTGTTCAATAATGACAAAGAAAAAGGTATTAGGGATCTTAGCATAAAGGAAGTGACATCAATAGTAATGGGCAGAGCATTGTGTAGTAAAGAAACAGGAACTGTGGAGAGTTGGTGGAGGAAATGGTTGGTGTCTTCTACACTCCTGGAAATTGAAATAAGAACACCTTGAATTCATTGTCCCAGTAAGGGGAAACTTTATTGACACATTCCTGGGGTCAGATACATCACATGATCACACTGACAGAACCACAGGCACATAGACACAGGCAACAGAGCATGCACAATGTCGGCACTAGTACAGTGTATATCCATCTTTCGCACCAATGCAGGCTGCTATTCTCCCGTGGAGACGATCGTAGAGATGCTGGATGTAGTCCTGTGGAACGGCTTGCCATGCCATTTCCACCTGGCGCCTCAGTTGGACCAGCGTTCGTGCTGGACGTGCAGACCGAGTGAGACGACGCTTCATACAGTCCCAAACATGCTCAATGGGGGACAGATCCAGAGATCTTGCTGGCCACGGTAGTTGACTTACACCTTCTAGAGCACGTTGGGTGGCACGGGATACATGCGGACGTGCTTTGTCCTGTTGGAACAGCAAGTTCCCTTGCTGGTCTAGGAATGGTAGAATGATGGGTTCGATGACGGTTTGGATGTACCGTGCACTATTCAGTGTCCCCTCGACGATCACCAGAGGTGTACGGCCAGTGTAGGAGATCGCTCCCCACACCATGATGCCGGGTGTTGGCCCTGTGTGCCTCGGTCGTATGCAGTCCTGATTGTGGCGCTCACCTGTACGGTGCCAAACACGCATACGACCATCATTGGCACCAAGGCAGAAGCGACTCTCATCGCTGAAGACGACACGTCTCCATTCGTCCCTCCATTCACGCCTGTCGCGACACCACTGGAGTCGGGCTGCACGATGTTGGGGCGTGAGCGGAAGACGGCCTAACGTTGTGCGGGACCGTAGCCCAGCTTCATGGAGACGGTTGCGAATGGTCCTTGCCGATACCCCAGGAGCAACAGTGTCCCTAATTTGCTGGGAAGTGGCGGTGCGGTCCCCTACGGCACTGCGTAGGATCCTACGGTCTTGGCGTGCATCCGTGCGTCGCTGCGGTTCGGTCCCAGGTCGACAGGCACGTGCACCTTCCGCCGACCACTGGCGACAACATCGATGTACTGTGGAGACCTCATGCCCCACGTGTTGAGCAATTCGGCGGTACATCCACCCGGCCTCCCGCATGCCCACTATACGCCCTCGCTCAAAGTCCGTCAACTGCACATACGGTTTACGTCCACGCTGTCGCGGCATGCTACCAGTGTTAAAGACTGCGATGGAGCTCCGTATGCCATGGCAAACTGGCTGACACTGACGGCGGTGGTGCACAAATGCTGCGCAGCTAACGCCATTCGATGGCCAACACCGCTGTTCCTGGTGTGTCCGCTGTGCCGTGCGTGTGATCATTGCTTGTACAGCCCTCTCGCAGTGTCCGGAGCAAGTATGGTGGGTCTGACACACCGGTGTCAATGTGTTCTTTTTTCCATTTCCAGGAGTGTATATAGAAGGGAAGGTTGTAGGTAATAGGCAGAAGGTGTTGGTCTATAAAAACAGAGACTCTCTCAGTGGGGGCACAGCATCTGGCCACAATGGATGGTTGGGTATATTGTATTTATGAAGCATTTAGAAGGTAGGGGAATGTGGAGCGGTAAGTGCGGGGAAGGAAAGAGAGAGAGTGTGTGGGAGGGGCCGTAGAGGGGGGGGAAGGAGGGGGGGGGGGGCTCAAAGGAGAGGTTCTGGGATGTGCCTAAGGATTTAAGAGAGACTAGGAATCATGTTTGGTTCAATGGGTCCACTATGGCAGGGTTTGTTGATGGACAAATCTTACAGCTGGCAGACACATAAAAAGGTATTCTTGTGGTTCAGAACAACAGTGGGGGAGCCTTCATCAGCAGGTAGGATTATAACATGAGAACACACAGTCCTTTATTCCTCATGTTTTTACTTGTTTCCTTGTCTGCTCCAGCCTCCCCTCACCCACTCCACTCTCCATCTAACTTTGAGAATGCAACTAGGTGCCCTACACTCTCCACATCACATCCATGTATGCTGCCAAAAGCAACACTTGACCATCCCCCAGCCCTACCCTGCTTTGTCCCCCCCCCCCCCCTCCTCATCCTATTCCTAGCCCACACCACCCAGATTGTTTCTCCCTTCATGCACAGTTGATCGTAGTCTGTCCTTCCAGGGAGCGAGAGTGGTCAGGAGTGTGACAGTTGTGTGTGCAGGTTTGTATGCATGTGTGTGTGTGTGTGTGTGTGTGTGTGTGTGTGGGCGCAGGTGCAAATGTGTGTGTGTCTGTGTGTGTGTGTGTGTGTGTGTGTGTGTGTGTGTGTGTGTGTGTGTGTGTGTGTGTGTGTGCATGCACAACCATGCAGTTGTGTTGTTGATTTCAGGAAAAGGCCTTTGGACTCCAAAGCTTACTTTTCTAGAAGTTTTTTTGTTGTGCCTGGCTATGATGCAACATCTCTACTATATGATGAGTAACAGTCTGTCTGTTACATAGTACTGTCACTGTCATTGCATAAATTCTTTTCGTTAACCAAGATGTATCTAACTTCCCCCGATTACTCCATGGTTTCAAATTGTTCAAATGGCTCTGAACATTATGGGACTTAACATCTGAGGTTATCAGTCCCCTAGAACTTAGAACTGCTTAAACCTAACTAACCAAAGGACATCACACACATCCATGCCTGAGGCAGGATTTGAACCTGTGACCGTGGCTGTTGTGCGGTTCAAGACTGGAGTTCCTAGATGGGCTCAGCCACACTGGCCAGCTCCATGGTGTCCCATTTGAGCATTAACCCAAATGGGGAACTTCATAACAAATCTAATCCACAGTAGCAGTAGCTGCTAATGATTAGAAAAAAAAGTCCTAATTGCCTAATCTTTGTCCTTGGAACTTTTGAGTAGCATGTGTATACAAGCTGCCGATAATGAACAGTGTCTAATTAACAAGCTGCCCATGAGGTCTTTAGCAGTCAACAATATAAACTGAATAACATGAAGCCATCCCTACATGTAATTTTAATTGATTTGTCATTCTGTATGAACAAGTTGGAAATGTTTGACAGTGAAGTAAATGATTTCAAATGGAAATGGATGCACACAATTATCTCCTCCCAATTTCAGTACAGTCAAGTGACTGACTTTAAATGATGAATTTATCAGGAGTTTCTTGACCCATCTTCACCATGTTGCTCCTTACATTAGGAATACTTTGGGAAATTATTTTTCCAGGTCTGAGTAGCTTATTTTCTCTTCAGTTTTTTTTTCTTTTGCTCTGGGACATTGGAGGTCCCTGTCTTTCTATCTGAAACATTGGAATTTGCATTTTTTATGTTCTCTAGTCTCACCCACAAACTTCTTTGATGCCATGGCACTGGGACAAATGAAATAATTTGTAGTTGATTGTTGATCATCTTGTGAGATAGACAAAATAGTTTTTTCTTATAATACTACATGAAAGGAGCTGTAATCATACTAACCTGTCCAGATTGTGGATGATATTAATATTATACACAATAACTCTAGGCAAAGGAATGAGTTTACTGAATTTTCTCAGAAATAAAAATCATGGTGAGTTTGTTGTTTTGATGACTTTTTATTACCATTATCATGACCAATCTTCATAAGTATATGCAGTTTGTGTCTTACAGGGATCATTGGAAAGATGATCAGCAACAAGAAGCTGCAGTTTCGATCAAGCTCTGTTTGGAACCATATTCATTTAGCTTCTTAAAATAAAATAGAATGGCTACTGGCCATTAGGCAATGATAATTTTGAGTCTTGCACAATTCAAGGCCTCCCCTCCCCTTCAATCCATAATTCTGCAGAGCTCTAATTTACATAAGATTGAAATCCTGCCATTTTATGTACAAGCCTTCGAAAAATTTCTAACATTCAGCATTTGCTTTACAACTTTTACTTAGGACCCTACAACATGACCCTAACAGGTCCTCCACAGTGCTCCAGGCTCTACATTATTTCCAGAAAACTGACGACTTGATCATATCCTTCCAGCGGGCAAGGGATCTACCATCGTGATACTTGACTGATAGGAGTATGTAAGCAAGAGTCTGTGCCAGTTGTGTGACACCTCTATATACAGCATCTGCCATCGAGATGCCATCCCTCTGATACAAGCTGACCTACAGTCGACTCCTTAAAACTTCAGACTCCTCACAAGGACTAAGAACTCAATCCATAGCATTTCTTAACCAACTGAAAATGCACACCTCCACCTTTTACCTTCTTCCTAAGATCTACAAACATAGTCACCCTGATCATCTGAAAGTTGCTGGCTACAAAGCACCTACCAAAGGTGTATCTACCTTAGTTGATCAACACTTGCAACCAATAGTATGAAGACTTTGCTCCTATATTAAAGACACCAATCATTTCCTAGATCACCTAGTATCTGTGCCTGTTCCACTGTGCCACACATCCTGCTTGTTGCCATTGATTCCACCTCCTTTAGTACAAACAAGTGCATGGTCTGTTAGCTGCTAAATATTTCCTCAACCAGCACCCACCTGATACCAAACCTATTGCAGTAGCCACCAGAAAGATCGCGGGAGGTGCACATTGGCACGGCGCGTCACGGATGGTAGTTGCCACAAGTACCGTGTTACTACACCTATGACGCCCTTCTTACTCACCTTAAGGACCTTTAACCTTGGACAAACTGGACGCACATTTGGGAGGACGACAGCTCAATCCTGCATGTGACCATTCTGATTTAGTTTTTTCCATGATTTACCTAAATAGCTCCAGGCAAATGCTGGGATGGTTCCTTTCAAAGGGCACTGCCGAGTTCCTTCCCCGTCTTTCCATAATTCAATGAGACCAATGACCTCGCTGTCTGGTCTCCTCCACCAAACATTCCAACCTCCCACACTTACACCAACTACTTTACCTTTGAGGGGTAGATATATGAACAGATCAGCGGCACGGTCTTGGGAACCATGATTGCTCTTCCTATGCCACCCTTTTAATGCGTTTCTTAGAGGCTTTCCTGGTGTCCTCTTGCCTTCAGCCACTGGTTTGGTTTAGATACTGTGATGACATCTCTACAATATGGACTCATAGTGAGGCTGGCCCGTTAAAAATTCTTCCAATGATATGTCACACAGTTTATTTTGAATCCCATGCCTCTTTCCTTGATATTGCCCTTATCTTCACTGAGGGTCAGCTACACACTTCTGTTCAAACTAAGAGGACCTAGACATCACTTTTGTACACATTAGGGGACCGAAGCATCATGGTTCTTTTTTCCACTAGTATTTTTAATGATAATAAGACAAAAATTTTAATAATAATTGAAATGAAACTCTAACCAAATAATTAGTATATTGTGACCTGTGTGTGACAAAAATTTGAACACTGCTGCATTCAAAATAGTGTGAAAATTGATTTTTCCCTAACATATTGAATTATGTGTGATTTTTATTCTAAGCATACTGTACTTCCACACTACTGAAATTTAAAGGTCAGAACATATTTTGTTCATTTTAGAATGGAACAGGAATATTCACAAATTTCTTGTTCTATGTATCTGAAAAAATGTTTTTTAGGAATTTGCTTTTTTCTCCTAATAATTTATGAACATGTGGCATGTTCCAGCTGAAAATATTTCATATATTGTTGAATATTCTTGTTCTCTCTATCAGTTAAACTCCATACAAACAGGTCAATTGACAGGTGTGACTGGATGCAGATACGGATAGGCTTGTGGTCAGCAGGCTACTCTCCCCATTATCTTCAATTTTTGTGAATGGAGCCACCACTTCATAGTCAAGTAACTCATAAACTGGACTCACATGCTTTTGTAGGTTTAACATTGGATGAGGCAATGGTACTTAGGTATGCAAAAATATTGATCATGAGAAACTGAAAGTCAAGATTTGCATGCAATTTTTTTTTCAATATAAAAATGACAAAACACCCCAGTTCCATATCCTCCTGATTCTGAGCGTCCTTTTAATTTTCTTTAATTTTTTGTCGTTCCTTTGTTACTCTGGCCTGTTCACCTTCACTGTGTACCATAACAGTTTATCGCATGGGTTGTGAATTTGTATGTTTTTGTTCTTTTGCTTCACATCTATCATACCCTCACCATAAAGTATTAAGCCTCTTGACTGCAACCTAACAATTTCTTCAGTTTTAATGTGATTTCAACAACATAAGAGGTAGATTGCCATAAAATTTATGACTACAATTAAACTTATTAATTTTTGACATTTTAAGATGAAAAATTACTTGAAAAACACCTAAAACAGTCACAACTAATTTATAACATAATTGTGTGCATAAAGCACAAGTAAGCTGAAGTAAACTACTTGTATTGACAAAAGCATCGATTGCAATAAATCCCTGCTCACAATACAATGTTTGTGTCAAAATTAAATAATGAGACATTTTAGCCAAGGTTTTGTGTTTTTCATCTCAGAGTAACACTTGCAACCTATGGCCTCAATTATTTGTTGGATGTATTTCAATCTCTGTCTTCCTCTACAGTTTTTACCCTCTACAGCTCCCTGTAGTACCATGGAAATTATTCCTTGACATTTTAACTTATGTCCTGTCTACCTGTCACTCCTTTTCAGTCAGTGTTTTCCATATACCTCTTCCCTCACTAATTCTGCAGAGAACGTTATCATTTCATACCTTCTCAGTCTATATTATTTCCAATACTCTTCTGTAGCACCACATCTCAAATGATTCAATGCTGTTCTGTTCTGGTTTTCCCACAGTTCGTGTTTCACTATCAGACAATGCTGTGCTCCAAATGTATATATCAGATATTTCTTTCTCAAATTAAGGCCTATGTTTGATACAAGCAGACTTCTTGTGGCCTCCTAGGCACTAGACAGGCCGCAACTTTGTCTTCACTGGATGTTATTACAGCACCAACTCATCTGAAAAGCAGATTTCCTGGGTCATGACATCCAATCATGGTACTGCTGATCCCTTCCAAAAAATCTTAGGAAAACGCCCATTGTCATTCAGTACTTCCTTGTCTTGAAAGTATTAATCAGATAGTTTGACAAGGCTATGACTTCTTAAATTATGCCCCAAAATGAGGACCATTATGTGTGACATTTTGTCCACCACATCTAGAATAGCTTTCCAACTCCCTCCAAATCTCCACAATATCCTTGCCAGACCCTGCACTCCTTTTGCACCCATTTTCCTACTCTATGGGACATATCCCTGTGACTGTCTCCATTGTAAGACCTGCCTTGTGCAGTCTCCTAACATCATCAGTTCTGTAGCTGGCAGAGCATGTACTACCAAAGAGAGACACATCTCCTGTACAATCCATTACATGAATACTGTTTAGCCTTTTACATGGGCATGACTACCACCAAGTTACCAGTTTGGATGAGTTGGCATAGACAGAGCATTTATACTGACAACACACACTATCCTGTTGTAGAGCATGCTCTAAAACATGTTAGCCTTGACTTGGTGCCTGTTTCAGCACATGAGCCATCTTATTCTGCCCCCAGACACCAGTTACTTTACTCCCTTTTAGTTTTCAGTACCACAGTTTTCTGACCTGACTATTCCCCCCAACCCTAACACATACTTAGCTTTCTTTTCTTTTTAAGTTGTGCATGATGTATTGTCTGTAATTTCTGTATTGCATATTGCCTTATCTCCCACCTTTAATCTCTCAGATTTTCAAATTTCATCAGGTGCAGTCCTCAACAATCCATATTTCCTTCTTATCCCATCCAGTAAGTCTCCCTTGACCCAGTGTTCCTCTTCCAAACTCTCCATATTTCCTAAACCTCACTATTTCTTTAGATTCACACTTCTTCCTTCCCCTTCAGCTCTTCTGGCAGCTGAAAGAGCCACAGGTTCCAAAAGGTTGCACATTTCTGTATGTTTACATGCATAGTCTTCTGCCACCATTTGGTGGATAGATTTTTTAAGTATCCAATGACATTGCGTTTTCAAAATTTGATTATTTTCGTTGACATTTTATTTAAGTAATTTGTGGCTAAAGTGTGGCCAACATTTTACACATTGTTTTACATTTCCTCATAAAGATTCTAATATAACTAAAGAATTTCATACTCAAAATTATCAACATTATTAATTAAAAATAAAATTTGATTATTTAAAATGCAACTAAATTCCAATGCAGCTGAATTTTTCATTTTTATGTGAATACGCTTCTGACCATGTCTGGTTGGTCATGTGCATTATAAATTCACGCCATTTTCGATACAGAATATCTCCTTCAGTAGCTAAACACTTTTGTTTCTTTCTTTTTATCTGACTGCAGCTCTTCACATCCATCCAGTTGTAGCTCAACAACTAGAATAATCTTCATATTATAGTTTCCCATCTATCTTTTAAAGTGTTTTTGTTTTGGTTGTAGCAGCGTTTGATATTCCAGGCAAAAGTCATTGTTCTTATATTGTGCCTCCTCTTTCCAAGTTGTTCTCGCCCAACAAGCATGCGCGCACACACACACACACACACACACACACACACACAATGTGTTCCAAGCAGGAGACTATTCTGTCATCACATACTGATTAACATAACAAGAGCCCATATTTTGAATATAAATGGCAGCCACTTTTAAGCAGGGAAAATAAATTTCAATGGTATTTTGTTGTCTTCCACGATTCTGTAGCCTGTCTTTAACATTGTATTCTTCCTGGATCAGGCACTGATTTGCCTGTTGGTTCGTGGTAGGTATTTCATTTCACCCCTACCACCCCTGTCTGGGAATCAGTTGAGAATTGGAGGTATTGGTGTACAAAGACCATGTTTTCTTAATCAAGGTAGTAGCAGAAAAAGTAAAAGACAGTATGGATCAATTTTCAAAAAATTGCACAAAATTTTGAATGTGGTAGCTCACAGTCCACCGAGTCCTGCGACAGATTACACCCATTCAAGTAATCTTCTGAATCAAGGCAGCAGCAGCTGTTGCAGCTGTGTTTCATCAATTCAGAGGACATCTTTAGCCACCATATCTTCACAGTTAACAGCTGCAGCCAGTAAATCGAAAAGTGTCATGATGGTCTCTCCATTGGCAAAAGATTCCAAGCTAGTCCATCATTCTGATCTCTGTGTGGGGACTGCCAAGGGGGAGGTGATGGTGAGAAAAAGATTAAATAACCAACGAAAGGATAATGCTCTATGAGATGAGACAGAGAATGTCAGATGTTTCATCATTGTAGGGAAGCTATAAAATGCAAAAAAGGGAAATACTAAGTCTCAATCCAGATGTAGTTTGTGTCAGTGAAGTGAAATGGAAAAAGAATGAGGATTTATGGTCAGATGAATAAAGGGTAATATCAAGAGCAGGAGAATGCAGTATAATGGAAGTAGGGTTTATTATGAATAGGAAGGTAGGGCGGAGAGTGAATTAGTGTAAAGACTTCATGGATAGAGTAGTTCTCATCTTTCTTCATGACACAAGATCTTCTTTCTTGATTCTTCATGTAATTTCAGGGATAACAGTTTAGCATGAACTGTGTCATTATTGAAAAATGTAATTTAATCCATCCTACAACATAGCATCTACTGAGATTTTATAATTCATCAATTGCCAACAGCAGTTTATTAAAATTTCTGTTACTTATTGTATTTGTCACAATCTGTAACTCCCACTTTCCATAGCAGTTTGTAAACTGTAGACTTCTGTTATCTATTATATTTATCACACTCTCCAACTCCCAGTTTCTGCAACTCTGTTACTATACTGACATTTGTTCATGTGGTATACACACATTATTGGTAGGTGTCTTGACCATATATGTGTTGTTTCTTACATGTACCTAATAGCTTTGAAGGTCTCAGTGACCATCCCAAATCTTCCACTTAATGACCTTTGTCAACATACTCATGGGTAGTTGGAAGCATGTCTGTGTTGTGCTAGAGTCATCATTTGTGAAGGTTCATCATTCTTCTTTGTGTATGGAAATTTTCTATCATGATTTTCATGTAATTTCAGAGACTGGTATTTTAATTCTGTAATGTGTAAAAAATGTGTAGGTGAGTTGTATGGTAAGGATGCATTCTGTTGCTCTGTCAGTGTCCAGGTGAGTTGTTTGAAGTGTGATCATTGGATAGTATTGATCTTGTATATCAGCAGCATCTTTCTTCATGTAAGGTTTTCTTTCTTGGTTCTGTGAGTTGTTTGAGTGAGTAGTGTGTAAAATGATTGTTGTCAAGTTTATGGTGCTTGGTTGTACAGTGCTTTTGTGCTTGTGTCCACATCTGTTTGTGAGAGAGTGTTTGTTGTATAGAGTGGCATTTTTTCCTCCATGAGAAAAAATGTTCCTTAATCATCCCTCATGTAATATTATGCAAAATCAGTTTAACCTGTGCAGTGTCATAATTGATAAAAGTGTTCTAATATAAATATAGGTTGACAGTTGTATGAGTTTGTATGGAGGTTATGTGATATAGGTTAGTCTGCCATTTCTAATCTGTACACTGAGTTCTTGATGATTCCTTTGATCTATAGTTCTATTTTCTGCAGCATAGGAATTGCTGAGTGGGTAATAGCATGTAGCACTGTAGCAGACAACATCATATATGACATCCACAATGACAATTTTGTGGTGCTCCTAGTAATGACAAAATTAGAACACACATTTTAAGATTTATTAGTATTTTTGTTTCCTTTTCCATGAATACAGCAATATATACTGAAGAACCAAAGAAATTGACAAAAAATCAGATGCAGAAAATTACCGGCCAATTTCACTGTTGTTGTACAAGCATTACATTTCTTGACTCTGAGAAACTCATCTGCAGAAACCAACACAGTTTTAGGAAAAAGCGGTCATGTAAGACACAGCTGGCCCTCGTTTTGCATGATATACAACAGGCTCTAGATACTGGCTCCCAGATGGATGCAATACTTCTTCGACTCAGTTCTACACTGTCACTTGCTCCAGGAAGCGCACACTGTGGTCTATCTGACGACATATGCAGTTGGATAGAAAGTTTTCTAACAGACTGAGAGCAGTATGTCGTCCTGAATGGGGGGATTTCAACAGAAACAAGCGTAACTTCAGGTGTGCCTCAGCGCAGCATAATAGGTCCACTGCTTTTTACGATTTACATAAATGATCTGGTTGATGGTATTGACAACGGCATTAGACTGTTTACCGATGATGCTGTAGTCTACAGGGAAGTAGTATCACATGAAAGTTGTGAACAAATCAATGATAATTTGCAGAAAATAAATGCATTGTGTAATGACTGGCAGTTATCTCTCAATATCAGTAAGCGTAACCTACTGCTTATAACAAAGTAAAAATCCCCACTGATGCACTGTTACAAAATAAATGCACAGTCTTTGGAAGTGGTAACATACGTCAAGTATCTGGGTGTGACTACTCAAAATTATCTCAACTGGAATGATCAGATTGCAAAAATAACCAGCAAAGTGAACCCGAGATTGCTTTTTATTGGTAGAACCCTGAAGTAATGCAGTCCTTCAACAAAGAAAATTGCTTACAATATGTTAGTTTGTCAAGTCTAAGAGTATTGTTCATCTGTATGGGACCCTTACCAGTTGGGTCTGACTCAAGAGATTGAGAA
This sequence comes from Schistocerca gregaria, assembly GCF_023897955.1. Taxonomy (NCBI): domain Eukaryota; kingdom Metazoa; phylum Arthropoda; class Insecta; order Orthoptera; family Acrididae; genus Schistocerca; species Schistocerca gregaria. The sequence goes on along the minus strand of NC_064920.1, from coordinate 125,197,115 downwards.
GGTCCAAATAAGAGCAGCAATATTCGTGACTGGTACATTTAGCCATCGTGAGAGGGTTTCAAATGTGATTGAAAGTCTGAAGTGGGACACACTTGCAGATAGAAGATGCAATAAACGGAAGGGCCTGCTCACTAAATTCCAAAATCTGGTCTTCAACAAGGATGTAGAGCTTATATTATTACCACCAACTTTCAAGTCGCACAATGATCTCCGTTCAAAGATAAGGGAAATTAGAGCTCGTACTGAAGCGTTCAGACAGTAGCTTTTCCGATGCGCAATTTGCAAGTGGAGCAGAGCGGGGGCAATATGAATTTGGCGTGAATTGTGCCCTCTGCCACACACCGCTTGGTGGCTTGCAGAGTATATATGTAGATGTAGATTCAAATGCAGAGATTTGTAAAAAGGCAGAATACGGCTCTGCAGTTGGCAATGCCTATATAAGAAAACAAGTGTCTAGTGCAGTTATTAGATCAGTTACTGCTGCTACAATGGCAGCTTATTAAGATTTAAATGAGTTTGAATGTGATGTTATAGTTGGTGCACAATCGATTAGACACAGCATCTCTGAGGGAGTGATGTAATGGGATTTTCCTGTATGACCATTTCACAAGTGTACCGTGAATATCAGGAATCTGGTAAAACATCAAATTTCTGACACTGCTGCAACCAGAAAAAGATCCTGCAAGAATGGGGCCAATGATGACTGAAGAGAATAATTCAACATGACAGAAGTGCAACCCTTCTGCAAATTGCTGCAAATTTCAGTACTTGGCCATCAACAAGTGTCACTGTGTGAACCATAGGACTTTCAGAGCCAAAGGCCCACTTGTGTACCCTTGAAGACTGCACCACACAAAGCTTTACGCTTTTCTTGGGCCCATCAACCCTGATATTGGACTATTGATGACTGGAAATACGTTGCCAGGTCAAACAAGTCTCCTTTCAAATTGTATCAAGCAGATGGACGTGTACAGGTATGGAGACAGCCTCATGAATCCACTTCATACTCTTATGGATTTATGGACAGCCCTGCAGGATTCAGGGAGTCGGTTCAGTTCCTTTCATCAGTACTTCAGACATTAGTTCAGTCTGTACCAAGTGATGTGAAACTTCACGACATTAGGTGGGTGTACCAGTTTCTTTGGCTCTTCAGTGTAAATGCAAGAAATATGTATCCTTTGCATTTATTCTGTTATGATATCTCAGTGTCCAATAATTCATACCATCCATGAATGTAGCATTTAGTGAGTTATATAAATCACCAGTTCCTTATAGCAAGCTTACTTACATTTCTGTCATTTATTACATGCTGCAACTCCCAGTTTTCATGAATCTGAAGTTGTACTCATGTTTATTCATGTGGAAAAAGTCTCATTGGCAGTTGGTTTCATCACCAAATATGTATTAATTTTAACATGTAGCTAATGGCTTTGTAGCTCTCAAGGACCATTCCATATCCTACATTCCATTTCTCTCATGTACGTGTACTCGTGTAGCTGAAAGCATGTTTGTGTTGTACTAGGGTCTTTGTTTGCGAAGTGTCATCTTCCCTGTTCACATATGGAAATCTTCTTTCTTGATTCATCATGTGATTTGAGGGGATAGGTATTTTTGATTCTGTATTGTGTAAAAAGTTTCTGATTGAACTATGTGATAAGGTTGCATCATGTTGATTTATTAGTGTCCAATTGAGCTGTTTGATGTGTTCCATTTGAATAGCACCTCTCTTGTATGAGGCTTGAATGTGAAAGTAATGCCTCCACATTTGGGTTTGGATGGGAATATTTTAATAAATCAGATGCAGAAATAATTCTTAACATGATGTCCCCACAGATGGTCTTTCATTATCAAGAACAGATAGATGTCAGATGGCACTAAATCTGGACTGTATGGAGATGCCATACAGTGGTGAGATTCAGTCTCTGAAGTTCTACTGTGGTGGCATGTGTGGAGTGTGGTTTGGCATTATCATGCTGTAGGAAAACATTTCCCTTTTCCTTACAGACCAAATGACATACAGTACATCAACACAGTCACTTTAAACTGCTTTCATTCTCTAATGAATCTCCTTTGGGGTGACACCTTCTGCTGTCAAGAATTCAGTGACTGCACATTGTATAAATCGCATTGACTAACTGTGTGTTCAGGGTTCCATACTTTACACTGTAACAACACAACTGTTCAATTCTAAGGCTTCCAGCCAACTGGAGTTGTAGAGAAGAGGCTATGGAACAAACCAGTACCTGCCACATACCCATGCTGCCAAATGTTGAAGAGTTATGGAGGTGGAGGCATTACTTTTCAGCCAGCCCTCGTATTTAGTGTTATCATTCTTCTTGTAAGATTTCATATTTCTTTGTGAGTAGTGTATTAAATGACTGGGATCAAGTTTATACATATATATTGCAGAAAGTATCTATTTCTGTGTCCACATCTGTTCCTGTGATTGTGCATGCTGTATAGAGTAGGGACATGTTTCTTCATGGTGCAAAATTTTCTTTCTTGATTCTTCATGTAATATTGAGGTAATCAGTTTACCTTGTGCGGTGTTGTTATTGAAAAAAATGTTATATTGTAATGTAAATAGCACACAGAGTTCTTTGCAACTCTAGAGATATAGATATACAGTTGTGTGTTCTCTGCAATATGACTCTCTCAGAGTTTGAAAGCCATTAGCTTTGTTGCAGATGTAGTAAATTTGGTTTTTTGGTAGGTAGTTTATTTTTTAAAGTTTAGGGGGATAGAAACTCGTGAATGAGACTACCCCTGATTTTCGATCTGAAGTAAAATTACCAAATGAAAATTTATTTCTATGTGAACAAATTTCTATTAAAGTTTTCTAAGTTGCCAAAAGAAAGTGTTTTTAATGCAGTATTGAGAATGTGACTTTTCACGACCGTATCGGACAATATGGGTCAATTTACTACAGAAATAACAACCTTGGATAATTTTTGAGATTTAACAGAGTGAATTTGCTTTTAGAATCCCTTTTTACCTAATTTTACAGTAGGCTGTGTAGATCTTCGTTTTCTCTTGTTAGCTGCTGGTCAGGCTATTGTCTCCATTGATTTTCTCCCTACAATTCTTGAAGTAGGTAGGTATGGAGATGATTTTTTCTAACTCTTGATCTTGCCATTTTTCATATTCATTTATTGCTTACACTTATTTATGACCATACAAAATTGAGTTGCAATGAAATCTGACATTATCAAATCTTCAAACTGGTCAATATCATTTACAAGAATACATCAGTCACTGGCACTGTTCCAATGAACTGCTCTATGTGTTATCACAGTAACAGATCTTAATTGCAACTGCTGCCACTCTCGACTGGCGGACGTCTAACAACGCTACTGCATCTCTTTGGTCAGAGATAGCAAAGTCTTCGCTGCATCTGACCAAAGAGCGCGTTTGCAAGAAAATTTATGTATGTATTTTAATATTAATTATAAAAAAAGGTAATTTAAATAATTCATTGTGTAATTTACTTTGAATAAAAAATAAATAAACATTTTCCTTTTTCATCATTTGCGTCAGTGGGGAGGGGTCTGTTCCACTACACCGACCACAGTGTTTCAATATGTGATGTCCACAATGATAATTATTTTGTGTATTTACATACTTAGAATTCATATATTTGCACCACGCACCTTGCCGTTGGAGGGGAGGCTTGCGTGCCTCAGCGATACAGGTAGCCATACCATAGGTGCAACCACAATGGAGGGGTATTTGTTGAGAGGCCAGACAAACATGTGTTTCCTGAAGAGGGGCAGCAGCCTTTTCAGTAGTTGCAGGGGCAACAGTCTGGATGATTAACTGATATGGCCTTGCAACACTAACCAAAACGGCCTTGCTGTGCTGGTACTGTGAACGGCTGAAAGCAAGGGGAAACTACAGCCATAATTTTTCCTGAGGGCATGCAGTTATACTGTATGGTTAAATGATGATGGTGTCCTCTTGGGTAAAATATTCCGGAGGTAAAATAGTCCCCCATTCAGATCTCCGGGCGAGGACTACTCAGGAGGACGTCATTATCAGGAGAAAGAAAACTGGCATTCTATGGATCAGAGCGTGGAATGTCAGATCCCTTAATCGAGCAGGTAGGTTAGAAAATTAAAAAAGGGAAATGGATAGGTTGAAGTTAGATATAAAGGCAATTAGTGAAGTTCGTTGGCAGGAGGAACAAGACTTTTGGTCAGGCGAATACAGGGTTATGACTACAAAATCAAATAGGAGTAATGCAGGAGTTGGTTTAATAAAGAATTTAAAAAAAATAGGAGTGTGGGTAAGCTGCTACAAACAGCATAGTGAACACATTATTGTGGCCAAGATAGGCATGAAGCTTGCGCCTACTACAGTAGTACAAGTTTATATGCCATCTAGCTCTGCAGATGACGAAGAAATTGAAGAAATGTATGATGAAATAAAAAAAAACTATTCAGATAGTGAAAGGGGACGAAAATTTAATAGTCACGAGTGACTGGAATTCAGTAGTAGGAAAAGGGAGAGAAGAAAACATAGTAGGTGAATATGGATTGTGGGTAAGAAATGAAAGAGGATGCCGCCTGGTAGAATTTTGCATGGAGCACAACTTAATCATAGCTAACACTTGGTTCAAGAATCATAAATGATGGTTGTATACATGGAAGAAGCCTGGAGATACTGACAGGTTTCAGGTGGATTATATAATGGTAAGAGAGACATTTAGGAACCAGGGGCAGGTGTGGACTCTGACCACAATCTATTGGTTATGAACTGTAGGTTAAAACTGAAGAAACTGCAAAAGGGTGGGAATTTAAGGAGATGGGACCTGGAGAAACTGACTAAACCAGAGGTTGTACAGAGTTTCAGGGAGAGCATAAGGGAACAATTGACAGGAATGGGGAAAAGAAATACAGTAGAACAAGAATGGGTAGCTTTGATAGATGAAGTAGTGAAGGCAGCAGAGGATCAAGTAGGTAAAAAGACAAGGGCTAGTAGAAATCCTTGGGTAGCAGAAGAAATATTGAATTTAACTGATGAAAGGATAAAATATAAAAATGTAGTAAATGAAGCAGGCAAAAAGGAATACAAACGTCTCAAAAATGAGACCGACAGGAAGTGCAAAATGGCTAAGCAGGGATGACTAGCGGAAAAATTTAAGCATGTAGAGGCTTATCTCACTAGGGGTAAGATAGATACTGCCTACAGGAAAATTAAAGAGACCTTTGGGGAAAAGAGAGCCACTTGTATGAATATCAAGAGCTCAGATGGAAACCCAGTTCTAAGCAAAGTAGGGAAAGCAGAAAGGTGGAAGGAGAATATAGAGAGTCAATACAAGGGCCATGCACTTGAGGACAATATTATGGAAATGGAAGAGGATGTAGAAGAAGATGAAATGGTAGATACGATATTGTGTGAAGAGCACTGAAAAACCTGATTCAAAACAAGGCCCTGGGAGTAGACAACATTCCATTAGATCTACTGACAGCCTTGGGAGAGACAGTCCTGACAAAACTCTACCATCTGGTGAGCAAGGTATATGAGACAGGCGAAATACCCTCAGACTTCAGGAAGAATATAATAATTCCAATCCCAAAGAAAGCAGGTGTTGACAGATGTGAAAATTACCGAACAATCAGATTAATACACTCCTGGAAATGGAAAAAAGAACACATTGACACCGGTGTGTCAGACCCACCATACTTGCTCCGGACACTGCGAGAGGGCTGTACAAGCAATGATCACACGCACGGCACAGCGGACACACCAGGAACCACGGTTTTGGCCGTCGAATGGCGCTAGCTGCGCAGCATTTGTGAACCGCCGCCGTCAGTGTCAGCCAGTTTGCCTTGGCATACGGAGCTCCATCGCAGTCTTTAACACTGGTAGCATGCCGCAACAGCATGGACGTAAACCGTATGTTCAGTTGACGGACTTTGAGCGAGGGTGTATAGTGGGCATGCGGGAGGCCGGGTGGACGTACCGCCGAATAGCTCAATACATGGGGCGTGAGGTCTCCACAGTACATCGATGTTGTCGCCAGTGGTCGGCAGAAGGTCAACGTGCCCGTCGGCCTGGGACCGGACCGCAGCGAAGCACGGATGCACGCCAAGACCGTAGGATCCTACGCAGTGCCGTAGGGGACCGCACTGCCACTTCCCAGCAAATTAGGGACACTGTTGCTCCTGGGGTATCGGCGAGGACCATTCGCAACCGTCTCCATGAAGCTGGGCTACGGTCCTGCACAACGTTAGGCCGTCTTCCGCTCACGCCCCAACATCGTGCAGCCCGCCTCCAGTGGTGTCGCAACAGGCGTGAATGGAGGGACGAATGGAGACGTGTCGTCTTCAGCGATGAGAGTCGCTTCTGCCTTGGTGCCAATCATGGTCGTATGCATGTTTGGCGCCGTGCAGGTGAGCGCCACAATCAGGACTGCTTACGACCGAGGCACACAGGGCCAACACCTGGCATCATGCTGTGGGGAGCGATCTCCTACACTGGCCGTACACCTCTGGTGATCGTCGAGGGGACACTGAATAGTGCACGGTACATCCAAACCGTCATCGAACCCATCGTTCTACCAGTCCTAGGCCGGCAAGGGAACTTGCTGTTCGAACAGGACAATGCACGTCCGCATGTATCCCGTGCCACCCAATGTGCTCTAGAAGGTGTAAGTCAGCTACCCTGGCCAGCAAGATCTCCGGATCTGTCCCCCGTTGAGCATGTTTGGGACTGGATGAAGCGTCGTCTCACGCGGTCTGCACGTCCAGCACTAACACTGGTCCGACTGAGGTGCCAGGTGGAAATGGCATGGCAAGCCGTTCCACAGGACTACATCCAGCATCTCTACGATCGTCTCCATGGGAGAATAGCAGCCTGCATTGCAGCGAAAGGTGGACATACACTGTACTAGTGCCGACATTGTGCATGCTCTGTTGCCTGTGTCTATGTGCCTGTGGTTCTGTCAGTGTGATCATGTGATGTATCTGACCCCAGGAATGTGTCAATAAAGTTTCCCCTTCCTGGGACAATGAATTCACGGTGTTCTTATTTCAATTTCCAGGAGTGTAAGTTCCGGATGCAAAGTACTAATGTGATTTCTTTACAGACAAATGGAAAAACTGGTAAAAACTGACCTCGGGGAAGATCAGTTTGGATTCCATAGAAATATTGGAACATGTGAGGCAATACTGACCCTAAGACTTATCTTAGAAGCTAGATTAAGAAAGGCAAACCTACATTTCTAGCATTTGTAGACTTAGAGAAAGCTTTTGACAATGTTGACTGGAATACTCTCTTTCAAATTCTGAAGGTGGCAGTGTAAAATACAAGGAGCGAAAAGCTATTTACAGTTTGTACAGAAACCACATGGCAGTTATTAGAGTCGAGGGACATGAAAGGGAGGCAGTGGTTGATAAGAGAGTGAGACAGGATTGTAACTGTCCCCGATGTTATTCAATCTGTATATTAAGCAAGCAGGGAAGGAAACAAAAGAAAAATTTGGAGTAGGTATTAAAGTACATGGTGAAGAAATAAAAACTTTGCAGTTCACCGATGACACTGTAATTCTGTCAGAGACAGCAAAGGACTTGAAATAGCAGTTGAGCGGAATGGACAGTGTCATGAAAGGAGGATATAAGATGAACATCAACAAAAGCAAAACGAGGATAATGGAATATAGTCGAATTAAGTCGGGTGATGCTGAGGGAATTAGATTAGGAAATGAGACACTTAAAGTTGTAAATGAGTTTTGCTATTTGAAGAGAAAAATAACTGATGATGGTTGAAGTAGAGAGGATATCAAATGTAGACTGGCAATGGCAAGGAAAGCGTTTCTGAAAAATATAAATCTGTTATTATTGAGTATAGATTTAAGTGTCAGGAAGTCATTTCTGAAAGTATTTATATGGAGCATAGCAATGCATGGAAGTGAAACATGGACAATAACTAGTTTGGACAAGAAGAGGATAGAAGCTTTCAAAATGTGGTGCTACAGGAGAATGCTGAAGATTAGATGGGTAGATCATATCACTAATGAGGAGGTATTGAATAGAATTGGGGAGAAGAGAAGTTTGTGGCACAACTTGACTAGAAGAAGGGACCAATTGGTAGGACACGTTCCCTCAGGGATGAAGGGGTCACAAATTTAGTACTGGAGGGCATCATGGAGGGTAAAAATCGGCTGAAGGAGACCAAGAGATGAATACACTAAACAGATTCAGAAGGATGTTGGTTGCAGTAGGTTCTGGGAGATGAAAAACCTTGCACAGGATAGAGTAGCATGGAGAGCTGCATCAAACCTGTCTGAGGACTGTAGACCACAACAACAACAACAACCAGTAATACTATTATATATGTAAGAAATATGTATGATTTGCATTAATTCTGTTTTGATATCTCAGTGTGACATAATTTATTCCACTGATGAACATAGCACTTAGTGAGTTATATAAGATACCTTCTTTATAGCAGGTTTATGTACATATTTGTTATTATATTTATCACATTTGCAGCTCCCAGTTCCACAGGCACTGAAGCTCTACTTATGTTTATTGATGTGGGAAACACACATCAGTGTAGGTGTCATCACCATATACACATTAATATTAATTTGTAGCTAATGGCTTTGTAGCTCACATGACAGTCCCATAACCTTCATTCACATCTTTTGTCATTGTACTCTTGTGTGGCTGTAAGCATGCTTGTGTTGTGCTGGAGTCATTATTTGTGTAGGTTCATCTTCTTTCTTTATGTTTGGAAATCTTCCCTCTTGATTATTCATGTAATTTGAGGTACCTGTAATTTAATTCTATATAAATTGAATTATGTGATAAGGTTTCATTATGTTACTTTTCCAGTGTCCAGTTGTGCCATTTGATATGTAGTTATTGAATAGTCTTGGTCTTGTACATTAGGGACATCTTTCTACATGTACGGTCTTTTTCTCTCTTGTTCATTCTGTCATTTAAGTTGTTAGTACTGTACAGTGAGTTGCCTGTGAGGTGATAGTCATTGAATTTATGTGGCTAGGTTATATAGAGTGTATCTACGGCTGCGTCCAGATCTGTTTGTACAGAGTAAATTTGTTTTGTAGGGACATGTTTCTTCATGAGACAAAACCTACTTTCTTGATTCTTCATGTAATATTAGTGGTAAGTAATTTAAGCCAAGCAGTGTCATTGTAGGAAGACTATTGTATTGTAATCATTGGTAGACAGTTGTTTGTGCTCATATAGACAACATACTGTGCAAGTTATTCATCCATTTTAAACAGTACATACTGTTGTTTATGATTATGGATATAAACAGAGCTGCTTTCTGTTCCATAGGACTTTCTCAGTGATTAACAGCATGTAACCGTGTTGCAGACAACATCTTTTCAATGTGAGGTCCACAATGACAATTTTTGGGTGCAATTTTGTGAGAGAACATAATTACAATTCACACTATAAAAGTTATGAGTAGTTTTTTCCCTTTTTCAGTAATACAGTAATGTATGTAAGAACTATATATCTTCTGAATTAATTTTATTTTGTAATCTCAGTGTCCGATAATTTATTCCATCCATGAACAAAGCTTGTGGCCATTAAAGCCTTTAGAAAGAAGAGAAAGAAGGATTGACACTGAGTATAGTCCTGCAAAAGAAATTAGTAACAAAGGAAAACAGGGTCAGGATTGAAGAAAGGCTATCCAGCAAAAATCAAACAGTGGAAAATCCAGAATGGAATGTAACAATATAATGAGAAGGAAAGTTGCTACTCACCATATAGCGGAGATGCTATATCTGCCTGTCTGCGACAAAGCATCTCCGCAATACGGTGAGTAGCAAATTTCCTTCTCATAATATTGTTGCATTCTATCCTGGATTTTCCATTGACTGACACATGTTTTGTTCATGTGAGAAACACTCATTAATAGCAACTGTCATCATATAATGGCTTTGTAGGTCTCAGTGGCCATTTCATACCCCACATTTGATGTCTTCTGTCAATGTACTCATTTGTTGTTGGAAGCATGTTTGTGTTGTACAAGAGTCTTCGTAAAGTTTCGTCTTTTTTCCTCACCTGCGGAAATCTCCTTTGCTAGTTCTTCTTGTAATTTGAGGGACTGGTATTTTTAATTTTGTATTGAGTAAAAATGTGTAATTTAGTTATGTGATAAGGTTGCATTATATTACTTTGTGAGCATCCATTTGAGCTATTTGTGGTTATTGAACAGTATTGATCTGTTATATTAGGGACATGTTTCTTCATGCAAGGTCTCTTTCTTTCTTTGTTCTTCATTTAATTTGAGATGTTAATGCTATACAGGGAGTTCTGTCTAAGATGATATCACTGAGTTTATGTAGCTAGGAAATAGATTGCATCTATTGCTCTGTCTACATGTGATGGTATGAGTGTGCTTATTGTATGGAATAGCTTGTGTTTTGTTGGCATATTTTTCCTCATGAGATAAAACCTTCTTTCTTGATGCTTCATGTAATATAAGGGGCAGACAATTTTGTGGTGCTGTTGTGTAATAACACATTTACAATTCACATGTGAAGGTTAATGAGTTATTTTGTTTCCTTTTTCAGTAATACAGTAATATATGTGAGAAATATGAATTGTTTATGTTAATCCTGTTTTTATAGCTCAGTATTCAATAATTTATATCACCAACAAATGTAGCATTTAATGAATGATATAAATCACCAGTTGTGGTTATAGCAAGTTTACATATGTTTCTGTTATTTATTACCAAACAATGGAAAATCCAGGATCGAATGTAACAATAGTTTGAGAAGGAAAGGTGCTACTCACCATATAGTGCAGATGATGAGCCATAGATAGGCACAACAAAAAGATTTTCATACTTAAAGCTTTCAGCATTTGTCAACAGTAGACACACATACATTCACATACAGAGTCACTCAAATGCAACTCACATACAAGACTGCAGTCTCAGGCAACTGAAACCACACTGAGAGGAGCAGCACCGGTTCTCGCAGTGTGGTTTCAGTTGCCTGAGTCTGCAGTCGTGCATGGGAGTTGCATTTACATGAGTGTGTTCATGAATGTATGAGTGTCTATTGTTAACAAAGGCCATTGGCTGAAAGCTTTAAGTGTGAAAATCTTTTTGTTGTGCCTATCTGAGACTCAGCAACTCTGTTATTTATTACATTTATCATATCCTGCAACTCCCAGCTTCACAGACTCTGACACTCATCAGCAGTAGATATCATCATCAATATATATATGTCAATTGTAATATGTAGCTAATGGCTTTTTAGCTCTCAGTAGGCAGCCCATATTCTCCATTTCATGTCTTTTGTCACTGTACTCATTTGTAGTTGGAAGCGTATTTGTGTTTTACTAGAGTCTTTATTTGTGTAGCTTCATCTTCTTTCTTTATGTTTGGAAATCTTCTGTCTTGGTTCTTCATGTAAATTGAGGTACTGGGTTTAAATTCTGTATTCTGCACAATCTGTGTAATTGAATTATATGATAATGTTTCATTATGTCACTTTTTCAGTGTCCACCTGGGCTGTTTGGTATGTGGTTATTGAATACTATTGATCTTCTGTATTAGGGACATATTTTTTTTATGTTAAGTCTTTTTCTTTGTTGTTTCATCATCTTGTTTGAGCTATTAATACTTTACAGTGAGCAGTGTGTTAGATGATAGTCTTTGAGTTTATGTGGCGAGGTTGTGTGTCTAAGGCTGTGTCCAAATGTGTTGGTGTAAGTGTGTTTTTTGAACATGCTAGCTTTTGGTTTGAAGGAACATATTTCTGCATGAGATAAAATCTTCTCTCTTGATTCTTCTTGTCATATTTGAGTCACAGTGAAGATATATGTTTCCAAATGAACTTGATGGAATAACTTGACAGTATAAGGTGGAAGCTGTTTGGGCTGAAAGGCCCAGCGTATCTTGTACTGTCTCACTCATAAAAATTGGCATTATGTCCAGATTAAAGATTTAATCAATTTTGTCTGTTTTCATTTTCTTGGGTGTTCCAACAAATTTATGCAAGTTTACAACATGTCCCACTTTTGGTGTTAATAATCCTGCAAGATGTTTTGGTAGACTGTTGGTGGGCAATCAGAATTCACTAACAATGCATGTGAGATGGAACTTTTCCTTACATATGGTCAGGAATCCATAGGGCCTATGTAGTCGGGTAGGTGGTGGCATTCATTTCTTCAACACTTTGTCTGTTAAATGACAGTCCTTTATTAACCACCCTCTCTTTATGAATATGGCCTGTGTTGTATCACAACTGATCTTCCAGTGTGCATCATCTTCCCATAAACATAGAACATACACGTTGTAGTTTTCAGTGTTCAGAAGCACAGTGGTATTTCCTTAGCCAGTTTGCAAGATAATTAAGTCATCATTCTCACATGATGAGCATGAGTCACTTTCTTCCTCCTAACATAGCTTACCCCCATGAACCATGGACCTTGCTGTTGGTGGGGATGCTTGCGTGCCTCAGCGATACAGATGGCCATACCGTAGGTGCAACCACAATGGAGCAGTATCTCTTGAGAGACCAGACAAACGTGTGGTTCCTGAAGAGGGGCAGCAGCCTATTCAGTAGTTGTAGGGTCAACAGTCTGGATGATTGACTGATATGGCCTTGCAACACTAACCAAAACGGCCTTGCTGTGCTGGTACTGTGAACAGCTGAAAGCAAGGGGAAACTACAGCCGTAATTTTTCCTGAAGGCATGCATCTTTACTGTATGGTTAAATTATGATGGCGTCCTCTTGGGTAAAATATTCCAGGGGTAAAATAGTCCTCCATTTGGATGTCCAGGTGGGGACTACTCAGGAGGACGTCGTTATCAGGAGAAAGAAAACTGTTATTCTACAGATCAGAGCTGGAATGTCAGATCCATTAATCGGGCATGTAGGTTAAAAAATTGAAAAAGGGAAATGGATAGGTTGAAGTTAGATATAAAGGCAATTAGTGAAGTTCGGTGGCAGGAGGAACAAGACTTTTGGTCAGGTGAATACAGTGTTATAAAAACAAAATCAAATAGGGGTAATGCAGGAGTAGGTTTAATGATGAATAAAAAAAATTTAGTGCATGTAAGCTACTACCAACAGCATAGTGAACACATTATTGTGGCCAAGATAGACACAACGCCCATGCCTACTACAGTAGAACAATTTTATATGCTAACTACCTCTGCAGATGATGAAGAAATTGAAGAAATGTATGATGAGATAAAAGAAATTATTCAGGTAGTCAAGGGAGACAAAAATTTAATAGTCATGAGTGACTGGAATTCGAGAGTAGGAAAAGGGAGAGAAGGAAACATAGTGGGTGAATATGGATTGTGGGAGAGAAAAGAAAGAGAGGTAGCCATCTGGTTGAATTTTGCACAGAGCATAACTTAATTATAGCTAACACTTGGTTCAAGAATCATAAAAGGAGGTTGTACACGTGGAAGAATCCTGGAGATACTAAAAGGTATCAGATAGATTATATAATGGTAAGAGAGAGATTTAGGAACCAGGTTTTGAATTGTGGACTCTGACCACAATTTATTGTTTATGAACTGTAGAATGATACCGAAGAAACTGCAAAAAGGTGGGAATTTAAGGAGATGGGACCTGGATAAACTGACTAAACGAGAGGTAGTACAGAGTTTCAGGGAGAGCATAGAGGAACAATTGACAGGAATGGGAGAAAGAAATACAGTATGAGAAGAATGGATAGCTCTGAGGGATGAAGTAGTGAAGGCAGCAAAGGATCAAGTAGGTAAAAAGATGAGGGCTAGTAGAAATCCTTGGGTAACAAAAGAAATATTGAATTTAATTGATGAAAGGAGAAAATATAAAAATGCAGAAAATGAAGCAGGCAAAATGGAACACAAACATCTCAGAAATGAGATCGACAGGAAGTGCAGAATGACTAAGCAGGGATTGCTAGAGGACAAATGTAAGGATGTAGAAACTTATCTCACTAGGGGTAAGATAGATACTACCTACAGGAAAATTAAAGAGACCTTTGGAGAAAAGAGAGCCACTTATATGAATATCAAGAGCTCAGATGGAAACCCAGTTCTAAGTAAAGTAGGGAAAGCAGAAAGGTGGAAGGAGAATGTAGAGAGTCTATACAAGGGCGATGTACTTGAGGACAATATTATGGAAATGGAAGAGGATGTAGAAGAAGATGAAATGTGAGATACGATACTGCGTGAAGAGTTTGAAAGAACACTGAAAAACCTGAGACGCAACAAGGCCCCCGGAGTAGACAACATTTCATTAGAACTACTGACAGCCTTGGGAGAGCCAGTCCTGACAAAACTCTACCATCTGGCGAGCAAGATGTATGAGACAGCTGAAATACCCTCAGACTTCAAGAAGAATACAATAATTCCAATCCCAAAAAAAGCAGGTGTTGACAGATGTGAAAATTACCGCACTATCAGTTTAATAAGCCATGGCTACAAAATACTAATGCGTATTCTTTGCAGACGAATGGAAAAACTGGTAGAAGCCGACCTCAGTGAAGATCAATTTGGATTCCGCAGAAATGTGGTAACACATGAGACAATACTGACCCTACAACTTATCTTAGAAAATAGATTAAGGAAAGGAAAAACTACATTTCTAGCATCTGTAGACTTAGAGAAAGCTTTTGCAAATGTTGACTGGAATACTCTCTTCCAAATTCTGAAGGTGGCAGGAGTAAAATTCAGGAAGCAAAAGGCTATTTATAATTTGCACAGAAACCAGATTGCAGTTGTAAGAGTCGAGGGGCATGAAAGGAAAGCAGCGGTTGGGAAGGGAGTGAGACAGGGTTGTAACTGTCCCCAATATTATTCAATCTGTATATTGAGCAAGCAGGGAAGGAAACAAAAGAAAAATTTGGATTAGGTATTAAAGTCGATGGAGAAGAAATAAAAACAGAGATGTTCGCCGATGACATTGGAATTCTGTCAGACACAGCAAAGGACTTGGAAGAGCAGTTGAACTGAATGGACAGTGTCTTCAAAGGAGAATATAAGATGAATATCATCAAAAGTAAAACAAGGATAATGGAATGTAGTCGAATTAAGTCAGGTGATGCTGAGGGAATTAGATTAGAAAATGAGACACTTAAAGTAGTAAAGGAGTTTTGCTATTTGGGGACCAAAATAACTGATGATGGTTGAAGTAGAGAGGATATCAAATGTAGACTGGAAATGGCAAGGAAAGCGTTTCTGAGAAGAGAAATTTGTTAACAATGAGTATAGATTTAAGTGTCAGGAAGTCATTTCTGAAAGTATTTGTATGGAGTGTAGCCATGTATGGAAGTGAAACATGGACGATAAATAGTTTGGACAAGAAGAGAATAGAAGCTATCAAAATGTGGTGCTACAGAAGAATGCTGAAGATTAGATGGGTAGATCACATAACTAATGAGGAGGTGTTGAATAGAATTGGGGAGAAGAGGAGTTTGTGGCACAACTTGACAAGAAGAAGGGTCCGGTTGGTAGGACATGTTCTGAGGCATCAGGGGATCACAAATTTAGCATTGGAGGGCTGCATGGAGTTTAAAAATCGTAGAGGGAGGCCAAGAGAGCAATACACTAAGCAGATTCAGAACGATGTAGGTTGCAGTAAGTACTGGGAGATGAAGAAGGCTGCACAGGATAGAGTAGCATGGAGAGCTGCTTCAAACCAGTCTCAGGACTGAAGACAACAACAACGACTAACTTAGATTTCAGTGGTTTAGGTTTTGCCAGTATTTGGCTGGCAGTTAGTGTGATGTCCTTCTCTGTGTCATGTAAGAGATGATGAATGCACTACTCTGTGCCACTACTAACATAAAAAATTGGCAAACATCTTGAGGCTGGTGAAAAATTAAGGCTTCTACTCAATGCTGGCGCAGAGCCATTTTCCATTTCTGGGATGGAGATATTAACAGCTATTGTTTTTGCCTTATTATTTTCCACATCAGTACCTCTGTGAAGTGAGAAGTCAAACTTGTTACTTTGCAAAGACGTTGTCTTTCACATAGTAGCAGGCTATTGTGCTGTCCATGGGGGCAGGCTTTTGATGTTGATAGTAAGAAACAATGCTTGTAGGGGGGTGGGAGCAACAGTTTCAAATGTGAGGGGACCCTCATGCCACCTGACGTCATTCTGTCCCACAATGAGCCAGAGCCGTTATGAGCCGCCTAATTCGCCTTCTGCTCACACATCATTTTGGTCCTCTCTGATTGGAGGCAGAAGCTGCAATTGTGGCTTTATAAGTAGATGATTGTGACAGCCCCAGCAGTCAGTAGTTTAACTCCTGATGACAATGGCAAAAATAGCCATTGAAAGCTCATTAATTTTATTTTATTTGATGCTGTTAGAAAACCAAGGACACATGGTGAGACAAAAGTTTTTGAGCACACTTATGTTTCCACTGCAGTGAGCGGACGATGCACACTGTGAGACTACTGGAATAACTGTGAAAAAAGAAATCACGTCTGCTGAGTTCTTTAGCATATTGCAATGCTGATTGGATAAGGAGGTAATTCCTAACTTTGTTGTAGTTATGCAACACATCCAAACTGCCACAGCGGACAGGATTTTGAAAAGAACAAGCCATACCATTGAGAGACAGTGGACCGGCAGGCAAGGTATGAGCTTGATCCATGTACCAGAAAGCTGTTTGATTGGCATCAATTTCTATCATCAGCTTTGCAGCCATTCAATTGGGAGTGAGTTGACATAGTGACAGCAGCTCAACAGTGCGACAATTTGTGCAAGACAGCAAGAAAACATCCAAGCAAGTTTGACCACGTAACTCACAGAGGAAATGGCATGAAGAATAATAAGTTTCACAGAATAGCTGTTAATCTCTGCAGTCCAGAACTTGTTGACAACTCTGTGGCAGCTCTGGGTAAAGACCTTAATGTTTCACCAGTCACACAATATCTGTCAGTTTTTGATATTGTTGGTGGAAATGAACGGTGCATCTGGCATCTGTTGCATGACACAGCGGAGGATGTCTCACTAGTTGCCAGCCCTATACTGGTTTAAGCTAGCCCACCAAAAACCAGCGTTAACTTAGAAGATTGTCGTGACTTGTCCTTATTGCATGAGAATGATGACTTGGTTGTCTTGGTAGCAAACAGAGGAAATGCCAGTGTGTTTCTGAGCACTGAACCTGAAGGTGCTATATTTATTAGAAGATGATGCGTACCGGGAACTTAGTCACAATCTGACACATACCTTAATCATGAATACAGGGAAGTTATTAAAGGACTATGGAATACCAGACTAAGTGGTGAAGAAATTAATGCCTTGTGCTGTCAGACCTCCCTGGGCATATGGATTGCCGAAGATACATAAGGAAAAGGTCCCTCTTAGCCACATTGTAAGTGCAATTAGCTTTGCCCCTATAGACTAACAAAACATCTTACAGGAATATAAGCAAAACAACTAGAACATTGTGAACACCATGTTCTAAAGCACCAGACATTTGTTGAAACACACAAGAAAATGAAAACAGAACTAAATGACATAATGGTTGGTCTGGACATTGTGTCACTTTCTACGAGGGTTCCAGTACAAGACATGCTGGATCTTTCAGCTCAACTGTTTCCATTTGGAATCCTCAAGTTGTTGTGTTATGTTCTTACAACAACACTTCTAATGCCATGATGAATATTATGAAATAATGGAAGGCACATTAATGGAATCACCATTGCCCCTTGCAGTCTCAAATTTCTTCATGGAGCACTTTGGGTAGCAGGCTACAAACTCTACAGGGTTCTGTCCATCTTGCTTCCTTAGGGTATGCTTATGATACCTTCCTGATATGGCACTATGGTGAAAATACATAGCAGCAGTTAATGGATAATGCAAACAGTGTCCATCCCAACATTAAATTTGCCATCGAGATGGAGCAGGTTGGCAAGCTACCAATTTTTGGATGTTTTCATTGGGCAGAAGGCAGGAGATTGGCTCGGTCATTCAGTGTACAGGGAACCAATGCACACTGATCAACATTTAAACACTGATAATTTTCACCATCTTGTACACCAGAAAATCGTCCTGAAAACGTTAATA
This sequence comes from Schistocerca gregaria, assembly GCF_023897955.1. Lineage (NCBI taxonomy): Eukaryota > Metazoa > Arthropoda > Insecta > Orthoptera > Acrididae > Schistocerca > Schistocerca gregaria. The sequence goes on along the minus strand of NC_064920.1, from coordinate 125,179,090 downwards.
CACACAGCAAAATTTATTTCCGATGACAACCACCTACAGTCTGAATTGTGGTACTTGAGGCACATGTTCAGAGAGGATGGTTATAGCACGAGAGACACTGCAAATGCTTTCAGATGTCACCAAAGATGGACGCCTTGTGAACTGGCAGAAGAAGCCAAGCCAGTGGCTTTCCTTACATACTTGGGCCAATGAGCAGCAAGTTACTGCAGGGTCATGGACTGAGACCAGTGCTTTGGCCCATCCCTAAATACAACATCTGCTGTGCCTTGTTAAAGAGAACATAGCTCTTCATGTGCCAGTTGTACATGGTGTCCCTTGTGAGTGTGGCAGGATCTTTGTAGGTCAAACTATTTGCACAGTTGTAGGGTGTTGTACTGAGCACAAGAGACATATTAAATAGAGGGAGTTGGACAAGTCAGCCATATATAAGCACTGTCTGGAAAATTAACACAAAATACAGTATGATAACGTGAAAGTTTTGGCTCATGTGTCAACATACTTGGATTCCATTATATCATGGTTGACTGAGATCAGATTGAACAACAACAATTTCAACAGAGACCAGGGGTACACTGACTAGGGCATGGAGAGAGGCTTCCAATGTCAAAAGTAAGCTACAGTGGATGACTAACACTTATAGGGAAGTTGGGAACAGCAGTTTCAAATGTGACACTGGCCCCTCATGCCACCTGATGTCATTTGGTCCCAAATCTGGCTGGAGCTGCTATGAGCTATCCAACTCACCTTCAGTGCATGTGTCATTTCTGCTCTTCCGATTAGTGCCAGTTACTTCAATCATGGCTATATAATTGGAAAAATGTGCCATGCCCAGCTATCAGTAGTTTTACTCCTGGCAACAATGACAGAGATAATAATTGAACACTAGTGAATTTTTGTTTTAGTTGACTCAGCTTGAAAACCGAGAATATTTTATTCATAGGTTTGTTCAACATATTTTCCTCTGAGCAACAACAAACAGACTCTAGCTGTGACAGTAACCTTAAGATCATGTTGTGAAGTGTCTCTGAGCCTGAGTGAGCTAAGCAGCTGCCACCAGCCATCATATACTATGATGGCAGAGTGCGCTCGTGATACCAAGCCACTGGAGGTGTGGCACAGCCGGCATACATCACCAGGTCTACCAGATCCTGTATGACTGCAATCAGCATTTGACAGAAACTTGCAATTCCATGCCACCTATGATATGCTGTTGAGTAGTACCAGTACTTGATACAAGAAATGCTACAACAGAACCAAGACTGTCTTCAGATGAATCTGATTCTCAGTATGCAGAGCTCATAGTTGACAATATGTCTCTTGGAAGCACACAGTTCACACTGATCTCATTTAATGTCAGTCATGACAAGAAGTCCAAATTTTACAGCAGTGGTACAAATTAGTAGTCTTAGGTAACTCTCCCTTAAATGGCTTAGTGCTTCACTTTACACACTGCAGTGTATGTTGTTATTACCTCTCCTCCCTGTTTCTCAGTTATAAAATTCAGCATGCCATCCTGAAATTGATTTTAGTTTCCTGTGCTGACTGATAGTATGTTTGTGTTTGCATTTCTTATGGTATTGATCTTTTTTGCTGTGAGCATTAGAGTGTTGTTGTCTAATATGACTGTGTTTTTATATTTCACTGTCTTACCTCCTCTCTACCCTTTTCCCACACTTGCTATGATTATTCAAGGAGATGACAGCTGAAGGGATGGACGGGCAAGCACGGCCAAAAAATATATGACAGGATACAATAGAAGGAACATCTCCTTAGGCGAGATTGGTTGGAACCATGTCTACAGACTGAGAGATGGAAATCCTTTGTGTCCTCTACATGGTGAATATAGCTGGACTGCATTAAGAAAGTGTTTCAGTGATAGCCTTCTGTTATTGTTATGATGATGTGCAGCTTTATGCATCATATGTCAGTGATATTGTTGTATCAAGGGATGTCTTGGATGAGTTTGTATGCTGAGTTTATTCTTAGGTTTTTCTGTGTAGGAATGTCAAGTAAATTATTCACTATTTCTTTATTAATATATAACTGTTCTTATGATAAGGAACCTGTGTAGTAATCTCTCATTTTTAATCATTATTCAGCATGCCATTTTTGTGTTGCAGATGTATTGTGAAGTAAATCTAAATTTGATGTTCACAGTAAACATTTATTTTGGATGACTACTGATAAACTGATATGTGTGGCAAATTAGTGAGTTGGTGTTTGAACTTTTATTCTGTTATGATGTGTCAGTACACCCTGGGTTTTTAATTCACCAATGTATCTTACAGTGATTTGTTCTATTACTTGCCATGTTTATTGCAGTTCCATTTTATTGTTATGATTAATAGTTTTTTTGCAATTTGAAGCAATAATTAGCAATTCAGTCTATCTCTCACATTTGCAAATGTCGAATAAACTCATTTTCTGGTTAGACTCTCTACTGTTAATGTGTTAGCTATCAGGTAATTTCAATGGTTTGGTAGGTTGCAGTAAGTGTCACATTCCTTCCATTAAAGTTCCCTCATGAATGTCCACCTATGTCTATTTCTTTATAGGATGATATTTGTTTGCAAGTAAAGAAACGAGCTCAGATACCAACTCTTGTGTACAGATGAGGGATTATTTTATTTAATTAATCGTGTCCAAGCCATAGAGAACCCACATATTACATATACACAAAAATACAAAAACAATACACATATGTATAAATAAAACAAACCCAAAATGGGGAGTCACATTTCAATATAAAGACATAGTATATATATAAGCATGCTATATCGTACAACTACATATATCGGCACTACAGATGTGATCAGTGGGTTGCTGTATCATTGGTTCCCATGCCAACTCCACAATACAGGCCAGATAGTATGTCAACATGTTAGTCAAGCAAAACCCACCAGTCAGTTTACAGTTAGATTCTGCTGGACTGCCCATGATGGAGCAGCACCATCCTCTTCTCCAAACCACTTGCATTGCCACAAGTGATGCTACATGCAGGGCACTACTTGCTTTGTCAGTCAAGTGTCTTCCAGCTTGCCAAAACTGTGCCCAAGTGACCTCCTGGCCACAGAGCTGCCAGATCCAAGTGCAACACCAACCATGTAGGATCACCAAGCACCACAGTGAGCAGCCAGCAGTCACAACCAGAGCTACCACCTCCACCAACCGAAGCCTCAGCGAACACTGTGCTCCTGGGAGGTTATACACTGTTTGCCTTAATTTGCTGTCACTGCTAGACATCTGACCTGACTTAGAATCAGCCAAGTGTTGTCTACCTCTACCAGTGAACTATGGTCGAGCTACTGTAAAAAGATCCGTGACAGTTGCAGTGAGTTGGGTGCAGCAGTTCTGCATGCCTACCACAATCAGTCACATTTTGCAGTTGTGTAAACATCTCTGTAGCAAAGCCTCAGTGTTGCTGTAACTGTATAGAAAGCTATTGTTTTGCAGCTGAGCATTGGTAACAGTATTGTCAGCTGTCATGGACCAGATTATGCTGACATAACTGTAAAGTAAACTAAACTATTTTATGACTCCTATCCAGAAAGATTATATATATAAAATGAAAAAAAAAACTATGCACCGTGAACGAATTACCTGAATGGGGTGGAAGGTGGTAGACATGATGTACATTTGAAGGAGGAGAATGGATTACAGTTTCAGAAAAATTGAATGATTCGGTCAAGAGGAAGAGCCCACAAATTGAGCATATCAGTAACACGTTGGTCTACCTCTGCTCCATATACAAGCTGTAATTTGGTGTGTCTTTTTTTAACAAAGCTGTTGGATGCCCTCTGGAGGGATATCATGCCATATTATTTGCAGTTAGCAGATTTATTTGTCAATATGCAGAACAGGTTAGAGGGCCCTGCCAACGATGCTCCAAAAGTCCTAAACTGGGCAGAGATCCAGCGACCTTGCTGGCTAAGGTGGGTATGACAAGCATGAAGACAAGTGTTTGGAAGGGCATTATCTTGCCAAAATATAATCCCAGGATGGCTTGGCATGATGGGTTATGCAATGGGGCATATAATGTTGTCGACATACTGTAAGGGTACCTCAGATCACAACCAAAGGGATCATGCTAGGAAATGAAATGGCACTGCAGACCATCACTTCTGGTTCTCACACCATACAGCGGGACACTGACACTAACCATGCATCTGCAGACACCACTTCACTTGTCATTGGTACCTGGGACATATTGACTGGAATAGAATTATCTTCAGTGATGAGACCTGCTTTGAATCGAGCCTTGATGACTAGCAAAGAGGTGCCTGGACACACACTGAATAGCAGTGGAATACCAGCCTCACTGTTGCCTGCCATATGGCCTAACATCCGAGGGTGGTGGTTCATAGAAAGAACCAGTTGGTTGTCATTTGTGGCACCCTTACAGAACAGTATTACATAGATGGTACTCTACGCCCCATTGTCTTGCCCTTCATGGCAAGCCATCGTCGACTTACTTATCACCAGGATAATACCCATCTGCACACAGTGTGTGTTTCTACTGCTTGTTGTCATGTTTATCAAATCCTACCTTGGGCAACCAGGTACCCAGATGTCTCCTGAGCTGATAATGTTTGGAGTATTGTGGGCAGTACCCTCCAATGAGTTTGGAATTTTGATGATGTAAGTTGACAGGTCGATGAAATCCGATACAGAATCCCTCAGAAGGACACCCAGCAACGCACTCAATCGATGCCAATCCAAATTACAGCTTGCATAAGACCAGTAGTGGACCAACATGTTACTGATTTGCTCAATTTGTAGAGTACTTTCTCTCGAATATATTGTCACATAGAAGAAGGTGGAAGTAGTTGAATGATGAAAACTAACTTCACTTAATGAAGGTTTATTCAGCACTTGCACATACAGGAGAGTGGAGCAAACTGCCTCCTGTAAGAACACATACAGTATATATACAGTTACAGAACATTCCAGTACAATGATTCTTGACATTTGTGAATACTTCTAGAACCTACTCAAACCGAGTATAGAAATTAAAAGCGTACCCTCCATGCAACACTTTAGTATCATAACCACTACACCATGGCGCTACTCAACTTCTACTTTGACATTGATCTTTCCGTAAGAGAACAGCATCTCAGTGTTAGGTCCTCCTAGTCTGGGAATGAGTCATTGGTCCTGCTTACTCCAACTTCTGATGGGTGATGCTCGCCCTGGCGGTAATCTTCTTAGAACTTTTTCTGCCGCTATGTTCTTCATCACCTTTCCGCTTGTTGCCTGATGCTGGAGCTTCAAGTTTACCATGGGTTGCAGGATCCTTGTAGGGCTTCATTCAAAGGACATGGACCGTATCTCTGATATTTTGTCTTTTTGAGTTGGGGTTGAAATCATCAACTTCATAAGTAACATCAGACAACTGTCCTACAACCTTATAAGGTACAAGAGAGACCAATCTTCTGAATAGGAGTGATGATCCAGACAAGGTTACCAGGCTGGTAGACAACAAGGTTGTGGCTCGCATCATACCTTTTGCAATCATTTTCTAGAGTGTGCTCAATGCAGAGGCGAGCTAACAGCTGAGCCTCCTCAGCTCTGGTTAACACCTGGCTGATGTAGTCATTGTCCACATCATCAGGATGTAATGGAAAAACAGTGTCCATGGTTGTAGTTGCCTCTCACCCGTGCACCAGGAAAAATCGCGTAAATCCTGTAGTGTCTTGTTTGGTGGTGTTGTAGGTAAACGTCACGAAAGACAGCACCTCATCCCAATTGCTCAGCTCAACATTGATGAACATTGATAGCATGTTAGCCAAGGTCTTATTAAGGCGTTCAGTAAGCCAGTTAGTTTGTGGATGGTAAGCAGTCAACATGTGACGAGTAATGTAGCACCAACAGTTTATCTCTGTCACAAGATTCGATTGAAAAACTTTCCCTCTATCTGTAATTAATGATCTTGGGGCAATGTATTCCACAATGAATTTGGCTACCTAAAATGCTTTGACTGTTTTCACAGCTTTTGTAATGGTATAGCAAACAATAATCCATCTGTTGCCACTAGCAGATGTCGGAAATCATCTGAGGAGGTCAATTCCAACACTCTGGAAAGGCATTTCAGCTGGTGGAATTGGTATGAGATGGCTAGGTGGTTTCTAAGGAACTGCCTTTCTCCTCTGGCACTCTCAACAGTGCGGCACATAGTGATGGACACTCCAAAATAAACCTGGCCAGAAAAATCTCTTGCAGATTCTGTCGTATGCCTAGATCTAAATGCATGTGTTTGGAAATCACTGGTAGCCACACCTTTCCAAAGAGATCAAAGTTTTTCTTGCAAAGTAATCCATTAACTATCTTAAATTGCCTATCCACATCCCTTGACCGATTTAAGGCAGCATAATTTGAGAAATCTTGGCGTCCTTATTCTGTGATCTTCATCAAAGTCTTGATGGTCTTGCACAGGGTTCCCTGAGAGACAGTGGCATCTTGGCGTTCTCTCCCACCTGTGTACACTATGGTAATGTCATGCTCTTGAAGACATAGTGCCCACCTGGCGAGTCCATAAGATCTGTCAGCCATAAAAGTTAATGATGGTTTGTAACAACTGTGAATAGGCTTCTGCAGAGATACTGTCGAAATATGCACATGGCCCAGATCACAGCAACACATTCTCTTTCTGTAGTTGAGTAGTTTCTCTCAGTTTTTTAAGTGTCCTAGAAGCATGGGCTATAACCTTCTCTTTTCTATCCGAAATTTGGACCAGATCAGCACCGATCCCATAGCCACTGGCACCTATGTGTATTTCTGTATGTGCTCTCTCATCATACAGACCAAGTACAGGGTCAGTTGTCAGAGCTTTTCACAGAGCATCAAAAGAATCCTGTTGAGCACAAACCTAGATAAATTTAGCATCAGCTTTGAACAACTCTTGGAGTGGCCTGGCTTTGATGCAGAAATATTTGTTAAAACGACGGTAATAAGAACATAATCTGAGGAAGCTCCTCACATCTCTAATACTTTTAGGATTAGGAAATTCTGTTATAGGTCTCACCGTTTCTGGGTCGGGCCGCACACCTTCGTTTGACACAAAGTGTCCAAGTATTTTGATTTCTTTTGCTGCAAAGAGAGACTTTCTTGGATTAAGTTTCAATCCGTCTTGTTTGAGATATATAAGAATGGCCCTCAGTATAAGGAGAGGTATAAACTTGCATAAGTGTTTAACACAACAAAACATGTACTGCAATCCTAAACTGGGTGTTTGTCTTGAGGCAGTGTAATGACAGGACGCAAATAGCAGCATAATGGCAGTGCGCAAACACTCATATTATATTCATACAGCATTTGAGAATGAGTGCATTTAGCAACTTTCAACAATCTCCACATGTAGCTTCACACGTTTAGTAATCTTTTTCTCGACGACTCCTCCCAGAAAATGATGAAAAGAAACAAGTTAATCGCTGACAACATTTTCGCAGTTCATGCAGCCAAACTTCAGCGTTAGACATGGGGCTTTAATTTATTAGTTACTTCCTACTAACTATCTGCAGGCAATCCACACACTATCACTGAATATACCTTCAATGTTATATCATTGTACGACACATGGTTCAGGAGATATACATTGAGGCGTGATAAAAATTAATTTTTGGTTAAAATAGAGATCAAATTACCCAGACTATGTTCATCACGAATTGTTTACAGAAGAATGGAAAAACTGGTAGAAGCCGACCTCAGGAAAGATCAGTCTGGATTCCAGAGAAATGTAGGCAATACTGACACAATGACTTATCTTAGAAGACAGTTCAAGGAAAGGCAAACCTACATTTATAGAATTTGTAGACTTAGAGGAAGCTGTTGATAATGTTGAATCAAACATTGTCTTTCAAATTTCATGAAGGTAGCAGGGGTAAATTACAGGGAGCAGAGGCTATTTACAACCTATATGGAAACCAGGCAGCTGTTATTAGAGTTATGGTTGTGAAAGGGAAGCAGTGGTTGAGAAGTGAGTGAGTCAGGATTGTAGCCCATCCTCGACGTTACTGTATTCAAAATGGTCCAAATGGCTCTGAGCACAATGAGACTTAACTGATCATCAGTCCCCTAACCTTACAACTATTTAAACCTTATTAACCTAAGGACATCACAGACATCCATGCCTGAGGCAGGATTCGAATTTACGACCGTAGCAGCAGCGCAGTTCCAGACTGAAGCGCCTAGAACCGCTCGGCCACTATGGCCCGCTGGATTTCCGTCACGCGATTTTATTCAGTCTGCACATGGATCAAGGGGTAAAGGAAATCAAAGAAATATTTGGAGTAGGAATTAAAGCTCAGAGAGAATAAACAAAACCTCGAGGTTCGCTAATTATTTCGTAATTGTATCACAGAGAGCAAAGGACTTGGAAGAGCAGTTGAACGAAATGGACAGTGTGTTGAAACATCAACAAAAGCAAAACAAGGATATGTGAATGTAGTCAAGTTGAACCAGGTGATGCTATGGGAATTGAATTACAAAACGAGACACTTAAAGTAGTTGATGAGTTTTTTTTTTTTATTAAGGCAGCAGAATAACTAATGATATCCTTATTAGAGAGGACATAAAATGTAGATTGGCAATGCCTAGAAAAACATTTATGAACAAGAGAAATTTGTTAACATCGAATATAGACTTACGTTGTAGGAAGTATTTGCCAAGAGTAGATGTATGGAAGTGAAACATGAACGAGGAACCGTTTGCACAAGAAGTGAACAGAAGCATTTGAAATTTGTTGATAGAGGAGAATGCTGAAGATTAGATGGGTAGATCATGTAACTCATGAGAATGTACAGAACAGAACTGGGGAGACAAGAAATGTGTGTCACAACTTGACTAAAAGAAGGAATCAGTTGACAGGACACATTCTGAGACATCAAGGAATCAGCAATTTGGTATTGGAGGGAAGTTTGGGGGAAGGGTGGGGAAGGGGGGGACTTGCCGAGGAAGATCAAGAGATGGATACAGTAAGGAGATTCAGTAGGATGTAGGTTGCAGCAGTTATATGGAGATGAAGAAGCTTGCACAGGTTATAGTAGCATGGAGAGCTGCATCAAACCTGAAAATCAGAACAAAAAAAAACAACATATTCATCTAGTGTTTCACAACGAGAGCACTTAGAGACTTGCAACAAACTTTAAACATAATTTCAAAGATTTACTTAGCTTTTTCTCTCTTACATGCTTAAATTCAAATATTTAACACGATACCTCATTTGTAAACTAATCACACTTTTGAAGCTGTTTCACACATGCTAGTTGACGTCTTACAAGAGAAACTCACATCTCAAAAAATATACAGTGTGTATCAAAAGGAATCATCCGATTTTAGAAAAAAAACCATAATATCTTATTTGAGATACGTGCATGAACAACGTAATTTTGGAAAGAGCAGACTCTCGAGTTTTGCATGGTACCCGTAAGGTAGCAGCAGTGTGCGCCCACTTCGCTTCTAGTAAAAATGGTGTCGGCACAACAGAAAGCGCTTCGTGTTCTACGTTTAGCGCAGTGCAGGTCAGTAATAGCTGTTCAGTGTTACTTTCGTAGTAGGTATGGTGTGGATCTTCATAAGCACAAATCATTAGACGGTGGGATGAACAATTCCGAGAAACAGGTTGTTTGTGTAAAGGCAAATCGCAGGGCCATCCTGGAGTGTCTGACACAGACGTCGAATGCATCCGCCATGGTTTCACAAGGAATCCATAGAAATCCGTTCTCCGTGCAGCTCGACAGCTCAACATGCGCCCGATGTTCGTTTGTTGCGTGTTGCTTCGACGTTTGCACATGAAATCATATCAAGTTCAGCTACTACAAGCTCTTCGTGAAGGTGGCAAACAGCAACGTATGGAGTTCTATAATTTCGTTCTTTGAAAGATGGAGGAAAGATGGAGTAGTCTTCCACGCTTAGTGTTTATGCCGAGGCAACGTTCCATTTAAATGGAAAGGTGAACCGTCATAATGTGGGGATATGGAATAGTATACAGAACAACTACAAGAAGTTATACAACATGAGAGGAACTCTCCAAAATTTAATGACACTTAAAACATAGACCTCAAAGACCGCACCTTACTCTCTTACTTTACTCCTACTACTGCCTAGGAGTAAATTTTGGCCATATTTCCCTTGTAACGTACTAGCGTACTCTTAAGTGGTGCTTTCCACGAGTAATGGACTAAATAGATTTACTTCGGAAGTAAATGAAAGAAAAATTTGCTACTGGACCAATTTACTCATATAGTTCAGTACCAGGGGCGATTTTAGAAGTTAGTCAAGGGGGGGGGGGGGGTAATGGGGGGAGGAGGTTTGGGGGAATGGAGTATCGCTTAACAAAAAGAGAGTTGCGGTCCTCCACTGACAAATTGGTAAAGTTTGGTGTTGCTTAAAGTGGTTTTTGGTAACTGTTTTGGAGTTCAGGATAAAAAATTTGTATTAATAAATAATAAGACGCCCAAAATAAGTTCAATGATATTTATTGATTTAGATAGTAAGCTATTTGTCGCTCTTATTCCTTTGTTAAAATGTTTTTGAAATAGATTGCAATCTATATTGCTACACAATTATAAAAAAAGATTTAATCCGTTGGAGTCATATATTTGCTGATATCTGAAGTCGTTTTATCCAGTGTAATATGATACTCCTCCACTTCCACCGCCTATTTTCAGTACTATCGACAGAAGTTGCCGATTTCCTTCTCTCTTAGTAACTTACTACCTCAGTTTCACTTACTCCAGGTTGGTGCTCGCCACCCTGAAAATTTATGGTTTTGTGCCCAGGCAGCTATTTCCAACAGAAACTGCTGTTTACTTTGCCATTTACGTGTTGAATCCTGTGCCTTGGCCATGGTTGGTACGACAATGAAGCACTGTTTGATGTAGATGTATGGAGCTTAGCGATAGAGCTCTCGCTATTCAGGCGAAAGAGAGTGTTAGTTTTCGGTTCTAACCTGGCTGGAGGTAACATTTTTCCCATCTTCTGTGCAAGAGCCACTAGCAGAAAGACTGACCATCAGAAAAGAAATACCAAGACAACTTATCCCTCAAAATTTCGTCGCTACCTCGATTCTATGCTCTGCAGATCTAAAGGTGAAAAACTGCTGAATTGCACACTTGTTAGTGCCTGCTTTCTCTGCTTCGGTCACTTGTATTGGCACCATTGTAGCACTAAATGATCTGTTAACTGTATTTTGTCTTGTAGCCACCCCTACTGCTATGTTTGCTGACTTAAACTGTAGTCCTGAAACACAGATTATGATGTAGGAACGACGTCATATGAATTTTTGGGTCTGGCCATACGTGGTGCACAGACAACCAGAGCAGTTAACGGAAGAACTCGCGTAAAGCGGGAAATAGCGAATCCAGTCCCGGTTTGGCACAAATTTTCATTGTCATCATTCCCATGTAGTTCATATCCATAACTGCGAATTCATTTTATGTATCCATGCCCGAAGGAACATTCCATTGTTCTTCTGAACAACAAAAGCACTGCAATATAGTTGTGGTTTAGGTTTGGCTTGATGTATTTTAATCACATACTGAATGAACTTTGTCCTGTCTATGCAATAATAACGCAGTTGATGTCTCCTTCTTAGAAATTATGTACTTTAGCAGTTATATTTTAAAATTTTGTACATGGCTGAACGCTGAAGGCTAAAATCTTCGTGAAAAAATAAACAGCCAATCCATTGGAAAAACGGAGGTTTATTTAAACTCCTTGGCCATGGTTTCAAAGCTTATAAAAACATCTTTTTCAGAAGTGGTGGCAAGTGGGTTACATGTCGTAGCGGAGGTACGTTGACATATAGCCAAGTGGCGTCAGTAAAACATAAAATTCCCCCCCCCCCCCCCCCCCCAAATTTTAAAAAGTTGTTTAACATGATAATCGTCACTGAGCAGCGCTACACCATCATACGGCTAATACACTATCGTCGCGTACGTAGAAGCTGTCGTGTGTGGCAGGTCATTACATACTGTGATTTTGTTTGTTTTCTTTCTTAAAAGTAGTAAGGACATGAAAAATTGAGCGGAAAGGAATTCATTTAAAATCATCGATAGATTATGTTTAATATCGATAGTGACGACTCAAATGAGTATTTACTGGTAATTATTATTAAAATGATATATTTTGTATTAATGTTTCGTGTTCTAGTGTTAAGAACTGAACCAAAATTCAATTTCTGAAATGTAAGATTATAATTTAAATGTAAATGAAGTTTGTATGGTCTGTAGATGCGGAAGCCAAAGTAATTATTGAGACTGTATGGTATTGTTGAGGGGTAGCAGGAAAATATAGAGATATAGAAAGCGGTGTGCATTACAGGCCATCTAAAGAAGATAGCTAAACATTGTAGTACTGGTACTACTGGCCGATGAAGAACTGTGATGACGTGGAGGAGTTTTAATTGGAATACGAAGAAAAATGATGAAGGTATTTATCAATGAAGACTGCGAATTGCAGTTTTTGTCTGCGGTTATTAAGCAACTTTTTCAACTTAAAAAATGTCTCATAGACTGTGATGGAAATTATTGACGGCACGAATAATGATTAGTAAGGAAGTTTTGGATGAAAGTTACGCAATATAACCCCCTTCCATTTTTCGCACTTAATGTATGATATATTTGCGTAATATTTACCAAAATACTTGTCAGGAACTTTTCAGTATATAATACATGTAATCTGAATTTACGTTGCATTTTTAGTTTTACGATGAGAAGTGCGTTGATTACGTCAAAATACGGTTAAAAATGAGACGAACGTTAATATTGCGATATGCTACAGGTCAGTCTGTTTATGAAACTTCAACCGTTATTTGGAACTCGCAGTTGGCTTCGACAGCTCAAAAACAAATAGTCATCTCTAAACCTAACCTAGACTTCGGGCTACACTACAGACCTGTACGTCACCACTACCAAGATTTAAGGGCTAGAGGTCGAATAGCACACACCGACCGATATTTGAGCCAGCGTACATCAGAATAATACGAACGTTTTAATTGGCTTCTGTATCTTGGAGCCTAAAACATTAGTAAACCTTAATTACCTTGCGATTCAACAATTAGCTGCTGTAGTTTTAAATGAAAGCTTGACCGTATTGGTGATTTACTTGCCAAATCAAAATCAACAGTTACCGCTACAGTGCTTGAATTAATTTGAATGTTTGAGTACAACTATTGAATGTGTCTCTTGCTGAACTGTGGCTGACTATGTCGACATCCCCGTTTTTATGGAGCATATCAGTTTGAAAACAACTGTAAATGTATTGGATAATTATTATTTTGCTCTTCCCAGTCACGACTACATTTAATATGTCGACGAGTGAGGTTTCTTAAAAACTAGGTAATGAAAGAATCATCGTTCTGTTGCGTAGAGTGTGAGCCATTGCAAATTATATACAGGTTTTAGGCGTCACATAAATATGGCCTTATTACTAGGGCCGTTCGTTTTTAAGTGTTCATCGAGAAATTAATTTTTTTGGGTTGATTCTTAATGTTTCCAATTGGTACACAGTATTATTCACTATTCACATGTTTATCATGTTGCTATTTTATATTGACATACTCCACTGTATTAATAGTGCAATGTGAAGTATTTTCAGTTTTCATAACGTACTAGGTTGTAGTTACACTATAGCCTTTAGATACTCTTCAACGTATGACAGAATCTTTATATCTTCACTATTTATTAGAAATAGGGCAAGTGTGCAGGGTGGATTTTTATCATCGTGACTGCTTCGTCACTTCTTCTCTGTCAGTCTACAGAGTGATTCAAAATCCGTATTACAGTTTTGATGAGAAACACACGCCCGGAAATATACTGTCTGGATATAAAATAAGTTTTAATATCGGACCACATTCACACTTACCACTTCACGTTACGGACGCTGATGTTATGACCTGACAGTCTGGCGACCACTGAACAATCTGGTGACGAAATCGTCTCTGCGCTGCTGAGTTTTGATAGTCGCGCGCGCACTGGTGACAAAATTGTCGTTTTCTGTGCATTCTCCTCACCCCATTTGCTTCCAGTATTTCGCACACAAACATGGCACCAACGCCTTTGCACATGACTGTTAGCGAAGACGATATTGATAATGATGCTCATGTAGAAGAAGTGGAAGAAACACATACACTTTTCATTAAAAATTTGCAGGATTATTCGAAGATAAAAACGAAAGTTACAGAATAGAAAGAAATCCATCGAATAATACACTCCTGGAAATTGAAATAAGAACACAGTGAATTCATTGTCCCAGGAAGGGGAAACTTTATTGTCACATTCCTGGGGTCAGATACATCACATGATCACACTGACAGAACCACAGGCACATAGACACAGGCAACAGAGCATGCACAATGTCGGCACTAGTACAGTGTATATCCACCTTTAGCAGCAATGCAGGCTGCTATTCTCCCATGGAGACGATCGTAGAGATGCTGGATGTAGTCCTGTGGAACGGCTTGCCATGCCATTTCCACCTGGCGCCTCAGTTGGACCAGCGTTCGTGCTGGACGTGCAGACCGCGTGAGACGACGCTTCATCCAGTCCCAAACATGCTCAATGGGGGACAGATCCGGAGATCTTGCTGGCCAGGGTAGTTGACTTACACCTTCTAGAGCACGTTGGGTGGCACGGGATACATGCGGACGTGCGTTGTCCTGTTGGAACAGCAAGTTCCCTTGCCGGTCTAGGAATGGTAGAACGATGGGTTCGATGACGGTTTGGATGTACCGTGCTCTATTCAGTGTCCCCTCGACGATCACCAGAGGTGTACGGCCAGTGTAGGAGATCGCTCCCCACACCATGATGCCGGGTGTTGGCCCTGTGTGCCTCGGTCGTATGCAGTCCTGATTGTGGCGCTCACCTGCACGGCGCCAAACACGCATACGACCATCATTGGCACCAAGGCAGAAGCGACTCTCATTGCTCAAGACGACACGTCTCCATTCGTCCCTCCATTCACGCCTGTCGCGACACCACTGGAGGCGGGCTGCACGATGTTGGGTCGTGAGCGGAAGACGGCCTAACGGTGTGCGGGACCATAGCCCAGCTTCATGGAGACGGTTGCGAATGGTCCGCGCCAATACCCCAGGAGCAACAGTGTCACTAATTTGCTGGGAAGTGGCGGTGCGGTCCCCTACGGCACCGCGTAGGATCCTACGGTCTTGGCGTGCATCCGTGCGTCGCTGCGGTCCGGTCCCAGGTCGACGGGCACGTGCACCTTCCGCCGACCACTGGCGACAACATCGATGTACTGTGGAGACCTCACGCCCCACGTGTTGAGCAATTCGGCGGTACGTCCACCCGGCCTCCCGCATGCCCACTATACGCCCTCGCTCAAAGTCCGTCAACTGCACATACGGTTCACGTCCACGCTGTCGCGGCATGCTACCAGTGTTAAAGACTGCGATGGAGCTCCGTATGCCACGGAAAACTGGCTGACACTGACGGCGGCGCTGCACAAATGCTGCGCAGCTAGCGCCATTCGACGGCCAACATCGCGGTTCCTGGTGTGTCCGCTGTGCCGTGCATGTGATCATTGCTTGTACAGCCCTCTCGCAGTGTCCGGAGCAAGTATGGTGGGTCTGACACACCGGTGTCAATGTGTTCTTTTTTCCATTTCCAGGAGTGTATTTTCTTGGAACAACATGTGTTCAGTTGGGACAGACAATCTCACATTCGTATAGTTTGAGTTCCGTAAACCACTGGGTAAAAACGGAACCGATATAGGATCAGTTCGTTGCTCGTCAGTCAGTCTGTTCGTACGCTATGAGCTGTTTTTCTAAGGAATGGGTGGACATATCAAGTTGAAATGTATATCCCCTACGTCTATGGTCCCCTGACGATTTAAAACAAAGTTTCTAAGTCAGTGTAATCAAAATATACAGCCATTGATGTGACATATTTTGATACCCGCAAACTCACTCATTAAAAATTATAGCGTTGACCTAGAATCATGAAATTTGCCAAGGAGCAAGGTTTCACAGTGCAAGTAAAGGAAAAAACGTGAGAAATATAAATTGTAATTATATCACACAAAAAATATAATTTTTTTTCGTTGTAGAGAGCCCTGGAATTCTCAAGACAGGTATCTTGCCACTATCGATATCGATAACAGGCAAAATTTTTATTGTCGATACTATCTTTATGCATGATTAATATGTAAGAAACCTTGGTGCATGATTCAAGCTACCAGTTATGAGGCTTTTTGTATGTTAATGTAGGTAAAATGCGAAGTAATTCATCAAACCTTCAGCACTCATTTTAAAACACTGAAAAAAATTCCTTGGATGTTGCTGAAGTTTATGAAACATTGTATATAACTTTCCACTCATGCCTACGACTGTATAGGGGGTGCCACCCCCCCCCCCCCCTCTTTCCCATCAGTTCTTTTTTATGCTGTTTCTTTTAAATCTTATAAATTCGCAAATAATGACCGTCTCCTCAAAAAATTCGTATCGACGACTGACGATTGGATTTGAAGAAAAGTATAGTGGCTGTCATCCTACTTGAGCGCACCTTACTTTGATGACGTGACGTGTACAGTGACGGAAACATTTTTATCACGGCGACAAAACTCGCTGTTTTTATGCCCAGACGAGCGCAGTTGAGTCTGCTGAGCGCTCCAGCTGCCCCACCACTGCGCTACTTTAGGCAGCTGTGAGTCTAACTAACTAAACATATGTTACACTGTGGCTATATGCTAACGGCTGCACACGCACGCGGCTTAGGAAGACGTGTTTACAACGCGGTGAGGCTAATTCTAAGACACGGGTATTACAGAGTACTTTTATAAGCATGTGTGAATCAGATGTGTGTCTATTTTCAGCTTTCTACTTTTCGAACAAAACAATTACTTGTCTTAGGCCTACCCGATTAAATGAATACATAATATAATGCTAATAACTAGTCAATCTTCATTGTTTATTGAAAACAGGCATACAGTCTGTTAACTTCAAAGTGGCCATAATTGCTCCCTAGTCCTGAGTCAGTAGAAGCTGGTGGAAGACGTAATGCTCCAGCCGTTTGCCATATGTTTTCAATTAGCTGGGCCTGTTTTCATTGCGCTGCTATTACTTACACCTAGTCCCAAGTTTGAGAGAATTTGTCACTCCATTCAGTATTACAGTATTACCAATAGAATTTTAATGAAACACACAGGAGAGCAACAGAAAAATCGCACTTTCTGCCACTATAGCACCACAAACTGTACTAAAAATGATGTGTTTTGGAAAGATCTTTAATATGGCCTGTTACTGAAGCTGCATAATTTTGTAATACCCAAGTAGAAATTGGTAATGCACCAAATACAACATGCACTGAAATCAAGATGGTAGCTGTTCGATTTGTTGCTGTCAGTTAATTCCAACACAGGTCATGTTCTAGACCTCAGACTATGCTACTGATCAGTCTGTCACCACAGCCAGATTTTTTGCATGCACATTCGTTGACTTATCTAACTCTCAACTGAATTTAGACCTTGGGCTAAGCTACAGATCACTCTGAAACCACAATCAAGTTTTTCGCTTTTACATTCATTGGCTTCGCCAACTGATAACTACGTTAATTCTTATTATCACTGATGTCAATATCTGATAATCTACTTCTACTGGAAATATTCAAAAAAATCAAAAATGCACCGCCTACAGATATGATAGGAAACTGGCTAGTTTATTGAAGAGTAGTGAAATTAGTTTTCAACACAGCCGTCTTTGATAACTCCAAACATGTCTCTGCAAGTTTATATGTTGGGGAGTTGGAAAATAAGTTTCCCCCTTCGACTGTGGTCAGAGTTGTGTGTGAAAGAAAAAAAAGGAGAATGAGACATTAAAGATAAGGTATATCTTTATTTTTCTACATAATTTCCAAGTAAATTGAGACATTTGTCATACCGCTTTATAAGCGTCAAAAAGCCTTCCAGGAAAAAATCTGGTCGTTGCATATGGAAGAAGCATTGGACTGCTTGTTTGACATCAGCGTTGCTGCCAAAGTGCCTTCTGCCGAGAGCCTTCTTCAAAACAGGAAACAGACGAAGTCACTTGCTGCTAGATCCGGACTGTAAGGCAGATGTAAGAGTTGCAATATGGTCTTGCGTTGCCGTCGCCATGTGTGGTCTCACATTGTCATACAACAGCAGAACACCAGATCTCAGAAGGCAAGTCCGCTATTCCAAATCACCCCTTTCAATTTAGACAGAATGCCACAGTACCATGCAGTATTGATGGTTGCATCCTCCAGAACGTCCAGCAGCAAAACTCCTGTGGCGTCCCAGAAAATGGTGAGAAGCACTTTACCTGCAGGCGGAGTGCTTTTAAACGTCTTTCGGACAGGCGATGACGGATGTTTCTACTCCATGGATGGGCCCTTCGATTTGGGCGTGTAATGGTGGACTCACGTTTCATCTCCCGTCACAATCCGAAACAGAACGTCATTTCCAGATTCATGGGAATGCACGAGCTGTTCCAGGCTGAACGCCATGCATTGTTCCATGTGTGTCGGGTTCATTTGGCGGGGCACCCATCGTGCTAACACATTCCAGTATCGAAGACTGTCTAGGTTGCGGTATGTCCTGCACTTGCTGACGTCCATCACTGAACTGCTGGCACCATCTCCGCATCATTTGCCTCGACATCACACCTGACCCATACATCTCAACAAGGTGGTCATGAATTTCTGTGTGTGATACTCCATGTGCCCATTCACAGCGGATAACAGCTCTCACTTCCGCATTTGACCATGACTCCAAAACGCACCTTCTCTCCAGAGCTCTGGGAAAAGACTGAGCGGCTGGCCTCCGCTTTGTGCAGGCACTGCGGCAGCACAATCTGGTCAACCTCTACCCAATGGTGTATCGGTGTCTTGCACATGCGGGTGCACCTGCTGTGTTGTTTTTCGCCCATATCACACAACTCTGCCCACAGTTGACAGGGGAAACTTATTTTCCAACTCCCCCTCATAATATAACTTTTTCAGTCCACCATGGAAGTAGATCACTGGTATCACAAAAAGTGGAGTTACTTTACTTCACTTTCGGGCAGGTTTTCAAACAAATTCATGTAATGCGTAAGTGTTCCATAAAATGACTTGGAAACGAAGTTAATCTACTCTAAAACAATATAAAAACCATCTAATAACATAAAAGGCTTATAAGATTTATTTTAATTTTATAATGTACTGAAAATTGGAGAAAAGTACTTTATTTTAAGACAGGATTACAGCTTAGGACAATGTTATCATCTCATATATGTTGTCACCTTATAGGACCACCAATAAACCAACTTTTATGTACTTTTTGATATTAAAGGGCGAAAAATAATAAAATTTAAATATTTTCTGTAAATTTAGGATGAAACATCAACATAATTTAGTGTTGTTTCGTTATCAAAGAAAAGACCAGTGTTTAATTAGATATTCTGGTATGTAAAACTGGCAGTGAATATACCAGGAAAATGTTTTGCATCAATTTATCAACATCAACCAACTCTGACACTGAGAAAATGGCTCTTTTGCTGAAACATTTTGAAGGATTTGTAAGTTTAGCTGCCTCTGCTAAAAAGGGCAGCTTAATTGGAGGTCTTTTCCAGTTATCAAGTGATAGCATCATGGTATTTACACTTGCACTATCTTCTTTAAAACTTACAATAACACAAGGGTAATTAATGTATATTTTCGTACAGTATAACCACGAAAAATGCTTGCTGGTGGAATACAGGGCTGTGTGGTGCTGGAGTGGGAACAGCGAAAGGGCCAGACGGGTAAGGACAATGACTAACAGAGTTCAGGAGGGTTATGGGGACATAGGATATATTACAGGGACAGTTCCCACCTGAGCATTTCAGAAAAACTGGTGTTGGTGGGAAGGATCCATATGACACAGGCTGTGAAGTAGTCATTGAAGTGAAGAACATTGTGTTGGGCAGCAGGCTCAGCATCACGGTGGCCCAGTTGTTTCTTGGCCACAGTTTGTCGGTGGCCATTCATGTGGACAGATGCTTGTTGGCTGTCATGCCCACATAGAATGCAGCGCAGTGGTTTCAGCTTAGCTTGTAGATAACGGGACTGGTTTTACAGGTAGCCCTGCCTTTTACAGAATAGGTGATGTTTGTGACCTGACTGGAGTAGATGGAGGTGGGAGGTTTGATGGGACAGGTCTTGCATCTAGGTCTATGACGGATATGAGCCATGAGGTGTGGGGTTGGTAGAAGGGGTTGTGTAGCGATGGACGAGGATATTGTGTAAGTTTGGTGGGTGGCAGGGTACTGCAGTGTGTGTGTGGGGAGGGGGGGGGGGGTCATAATGGGTAGGATATTTCTCATTTCAGGGCACAATGACGGGAGACTCATATCCCTGCAATAGACCTAGATGTCCCATCGAGCCTCCCACCACCATGTACTCTAGTCTGGCCACAAACGTCACTTATCCCATCAAAGGCAGTGCTGCCTGTGACACTAGTCATGTGATCTACAAGTTAAGCTGGAATCATTGTGCTGCATTCAATGTGGGCATGACAACCAACAAGCTGTCTGTCCACATGAATGGCAACTGACAAACTGTGACCGAGAAACAACTGGACCACCCAGTTTACTGAGCATGCCACCTGACATGACGTTCTTCATTTCAGTAACTGCTTCACATCCTGTGCCTTCTGGACCCTTCCCACCAACTCCAGCTTTTCTGAACTGCACAGGGAGGAACTCTCCCTGGGATATAGCCTATGTTCCCAAAACCCTCCTGGCCTCAAACTTCGTTACTTATTGCCCCTACTCAACTAGCCTCATCCCTGTTCACTTTCCAGAATCAAACAGCCGTTTTTTCCGCCAATGCATTTGGTCTTTTTACTCCTCTACTTTTTTGCTACCCCTCCTCCCTCCCCCGCCTCCATCTAACCTCCCTATTGCACCTACCATTTCTGCACCTCATCAGTGCACACTCCCACTAACAGCACTGCACTGTCCCCCACCCCCTACCCTGCTATCCCTCCCTCTTCCCATCCCAGTCTCCTCCTTATCCTCACCTTGTTGCCTCTCCCATCATGCGCTGCTGCTCGTGTCTGGCTTCGGCTGCCAGAGATGGTGATCATGTATGTGTGTGTGTGTGTGTGTGTGTGTGTGTGTGTGTGTGTGTGTGTGTGTGTGTGTGTGTGTGGGTGGGTGTGTGTGTCTGGTGGTGGAAAGCTTATTTTGAGACATTCTTTTTGTTGTGCAACTCAGCATCTCTGCCATATGGTGAGCAGCAACTATCCTTTTCATTATATTATTTTTCATTTCTTTGGTGTAATTTAAAAAAAAGGGTTCCAAATTCTGCATATTGGTGATGTCCTAGATTCCGTTTACACTTCCACCATACAGTAACAACATTCATCTCTTAGCAGTACTTGTTGTCAAGTAATAGGATTCATCATGTGCCAAATCAGGTCTAAAACAAAATAATGAAAATGTGCAGCTACTTGACCAATTTTTATTTTTTAAATGTTTTTCAAAGTTGCTGTACTTTTCCCAGAAAATTACCTTCACGGCTCCTTTAGATCATACATTATGTTCATTACAACTTTTTAGGTATAATTTAGACAATAACTAATTTCCACACATAAATCAATGTCATTTGCATTTTGCTTAAGAAGTTTTCTAGTAGCAGAATACCACTTTCTTTGATAAAATTATCTCAGAAATACAGTAGTACAGATATGGTTAGCAGAAAATATACACTACTGTTTGTGGAAATTGTAACACCAAGAAGGAAATCCATGAATTCAATTAATTCAGTACCACAAGTTAGGTACATGACAAGCAACAAATGATTACGTTTTCAAATCTGTACATGTGCTTTGAGCCCGACTATTCAGTATGTCGTGTGGCCACCATGCACTGCAACTAAAGCTGCTATACATTGTGACATTAAATCGATAAGGTTCTGAATATGTTCCTGAGGGATTTTCCTCTATGCAGTTTGTATCTGAACCCACAGATCCGTGACACCAGTTACCGGAGGACCATGACACACCAGGTGCCGACCAACCATATCCAGCACATGTTCGATGGGCAACATGTCTGGTGAACGTGCAGGCCAGGGAAGCAATGGTACCCGTCGCTCTTTGAAGAACGCATGTATATTCCTCACAATATGTGGCTGGGCATCGTTGTGTTGAAATGTGACCTGTGGAGATGCCTGAAGCAGGGGGAGTACCTCAGGCTCCACAACTTCCATTAGGTACCAGTTGCTGTTCAAAGTTCCCGCAATACGTACAAGGCGATATCGGTTGTTGTAACCAGTGGTGCCACAAGCCATCACATCAGGTGTATGCCCGCTATACTATACCCCAATGAAGCCCTCCAGGTTGCACTTGCCACAATACTGCTGGACATGTATGCAACCATCACTGTAGGACACGTTGAAGTGGGACTCATTCGTAAAGAGTACATGTTGCCACTCAGCACCCCAGTGACGGTGTTCAGGTGCCCATTGCAGTCAGAGGAGTTTGTGGTTTCTGGACAACAGAAGCCGACATAATGTCATGCATGCAACCAGTCCAACCTGCAGCAGACGGCGACAAACTGTCGATGCAGACAAGTTCACACCCATTGCAGTGCTCCAGCAACGAGCCAACACTGTGGCTGATGCTGTATGGTCCGTAATGGCCATGTGGACAAGATGACGGTCATCCCATGCTGTGGTCATGTTCTGTGGTCCAGTTCCCACTTGTTGATGCGTACGACCTTCCTCTATCCACTGCTTCCATGCATGCAACTCTGTTTCCTGGAGATCGATCATTCTGCCCCATTCAAACTCGCTCACGTGCTGATACTGCTCCCTTTGACATCGATGAGGCATACAGGCACTCGCTGTATTGTTTAGACCTTGTGTGACAACTCTGCATCGGCTACACTAGGTGCAACAGCAACCCTGTTGGACTGACACAAGAGGTCTCTGCTCGGCCTTCATATACCCCATCTCTCTGCAAAATGTATCATGTATTGCTTGCCCATTCATCACCACTTCCAATAAATGTGGTTCAATTTGATTAATTCCTTCTCGGTGTTCCACTTTTCACAAGTGTATATTATCAAAATATCCACAATAACTCAAACATATGAGCTAGTGGAAGCTGTCAACTGGTGGACAGAGTGAAAAATGTTCTGAAATGTTTATTGGAATAGGTGCTAGCTAGGATTGACACCTTTTTTAAAGTTGCAGCAAAGTTACCCCTGCAGGAGCAAAGTAACCACACTGTATGGTTTATCAGCTTCTGTAAAAGTGCTTCAATATAGAGGCAGTCAATTCCTTGTTTGAAGATTTCATCTCAATAAATCAAGTTTAGGCTCCGTCTGTCATTCTTATAGCTTGCATCTATCTCTGTCTCTCTTGTAACTTGTTGTCTGCCCCACTCCCTCTTGTAACTTGCATCACTCTCTGCCTCTCCCTGTTATTCCACATTTGCCCCTGAAATATCACTCTTTCCCTGAAATTTCTTTTTCCTTATGAGATTGGCATACAGTGGAACTCTATCCTTCCTGGAGAGTACTGCTATTTCCTGCTATACTCCTAAGCTTCAATAATCTCAGACATCACTTTCTTTTTGTTTATGTCACTCAGTCACCCTTGACAAAACTACGTCTTTCATGCTGCTCACATACCACTTGCTGTCATGTACAGAATAAAGTGAATAATTTTCGAATGCAACAGATAGATTTTTACAATTATAACTTCTGAATTTTTTGCTGTACCTTTATTGTGATGAGTGAACAATGTTCTTGCAGATGATCTGTTAATGATATATACAGTGAGAGCCAGTTATGTTTCTGTCTTTGTCTGAGAAATCTTTCAGGGCTGCACTTGGGAATCTCAGAGACCTGTGGTTTCCACCAAAAAAGAATTATCTTTGCCATCTTTGAAAAACTATAGATGTCTTTATCTTCGTTTCTAATGTTGTTTGGTCTCAGGAGTGTAACCGTGGATACAAGTCTCATTGGTGGTCTCAAATTTGTGCATAAAATCATTAGCACTGTTCCTAACCATTGGCAGATTTTTGCATAGAAACACTCTTTGCCACCAATGTACTCCATTTAAAATTACTTTGTGATTGATGGCTGTATGCTGGCAATACTGCCTCATTCCACTGCAGTCCGTTAATCTGAGTCATTTTAATCAGAGTGTACTACTTATTGGAAATAATGTAGTGTAATGATTCATCTTTATTTCCCATTGTGCTATCAGGAACTTCTCCTGTAGTTTCCTGTGTGACTACCTTCAGTGCTTGGCTGTACCTTAAGTATCTGGTTGGAGTTAACTTCATTTTCTGTGATTATATTTAAACTCATAAATACAGAAATAAGTAGTAATAAATGATGTCAAGAGATTCAAAGAAACGTACTCTAATTCACATTTGATCCGCACACCTGTTAAACTCTTTGTTTGGATGCATTTAATAACATACTGAGACATTCTTTGTTCATCAGGAACTTTGCCTATAGTTTCCTGTGTGACTACTGTAAATACCTGGCTGGAGTTGTCTTCAGTTTCTGTGATCATATTTAAACCCATAAGTACAGAAATAAATAGTAATAAATGACAGTGCAGGATTCATAGAAACTTATTCCAATTCACTTTGGTCTGTACAGCTGTCAAACTCTTCATTTGGACACACTTAATAACATACGGAGACATTCCTTGTTCATCTTCTATGCCACTTCAACCAGTTCACATAGCAGTTAACAGGTACACATTACATCACATTTGAAACTGGCATCAAAAGCATTACTAGCATTAATGTGGCTTAACAAAATGTCCTTTCATTTCCTTTCCTGTCCTATTTATCAGCTTCTTCTTATGAACAACTAAAAATTCTCAAGAATTGGAGACCAATATACGTAATTCCAATTCATATCATCCAGGCCATCTCAACTACCATCTCAGATTTGAATGAAATTTGGCTTATGTATTGTTCTGTCTTTGGAGTTACATGACCATACCAAATTTAGAATGTTATGTCTGTTTTAACTTTATGGTACTTCATAGTTAAAAAGTTTTGTTGTTCTTAACACTGAGTTCAGAATGTTCAAAGCAGCACGTGCTGACATTCTGAAAATGAACAACAATTTTTTTTCATGATATTAACAATTTGAAATTTTGAGGTTCTGTACAGTGGAAGGTACAGAAATGGATAATAATATGGAAAGGGTAGATCACTCCTCACTACACAGAGTAGGCATTGATACCAAAAGGCAGTAGCCATTGTGTAAGAATTGTTATGAGAGAATTCTTTTGAGAAAGCACTTTGCTGGAGAGCTTAAATATTTCAACTATTCTGTTTTTTTTGTGCCTGGGGAAGCACCACCTCCTCTGTGTGGTTAGTAGCAGCCTATCGTTTTCATATTGTTGTTATACTTATTTACATTTTTTTATTTTATAATGTGCTAAAACCTTGGTTCACCATTATGTTGTATATAACAACAAGGAAAAGGGGCAATCCTTAAAATTTATTTATCCAAAATAATTCACAAGTCATGGGCTATCTCATGGAAAAATAAAATTAATGAGGCTCTTGTTGCTATGTTCTTTTTTGTATTTCCAACAAATAATTCCATAATTTTTCCTTGAGAACAGAAAACAAACCACTGAAACTTCAAGGTCCCCAAACGAAGTACTTTTGATGCATTTGGAATTTAACTGACTAAACTTATAAAAGAAACAAGCTCAACATATAGTATTTAAAGAAAGCTCAATTCTATTCAATTTTTAAAACAACACAACTAACTACAGTAGCCATAATTTACATATAACGGTAACATTTTTTTCTGTATAGTGTATACAGTCCTATGAAAATTGTTCACTTTTTACAGCTGATGTTTGGGAAGTTCAACAACAGCCAGTGCACAAGTGTGATGTGTGATGGCATAGGAGGGACAGTTGAATGATCAGCACAAAATAACATTTTTCAAAAACCCCTAGAAAATCAAATACTATCTGCATCATATTTGTTTCAGTTCTGTGGTGGTAACATGAACAAAGTTAAGTT
Organism: Schistocerca gregaria; assembly: GCF_023897955.1. Classification (NCBI taxonomy): domain Eukaryota; kingdom Metazoa; phylum Arthropoda; class Insecta; order Orthoptera; family Acrididae; genus Schistocerca; species Schistocerca gregaria. The sequence continues at coordinate 125,153,083 of NC_064920.1, read as the reverse complement.
TTGTTTTTATTTCTGAAGTGTCTGTAAATCACATGCATTCTGATTATGAAGAGTACTTTGCAAAGCTTCTAACAATTCCTGGAACGAGAAGTTTCCATAACTTTAAGTCATGAGATTGTTTAGGGAACTTGGGAGCAAAGAGGAGCAAAGAGGATCAGGAGCAAAGAGGATCAGTAGGAGATTGTTTAGGGAACTTGGGAGCAAAGAGGATCAGTAGGATATGCAACCGGTCTTGAAATATAATTGAAATAATAAACTGACATCTTTGTGAGAGACGAAAATTTGAACCAATCAAATGCAGCATGTAAATTGCCCAATATTTGGGATAATCATTGACCTAAGTACAACAGAACATGATGTTAATATACAATTTATACACCCACTAGGACCTCTGCCACCATTTCGCTAGCCAAAATGACATTATGTCTGCCATATGTACTTTTGTTTAACAAACTGAATTGACTTGAGCCTTTTTTTTAAATATTGTTGGTTGAGCTTGTGTCTTTTATAAATTTAATCACTTGAAACTGAAGTTAATCATATATTTTCTTCACAGAACATAGTTAAAGTTGAACAACCAAGAAATGATTATTTTATATCATAATTTGGGAAAATGCTTATCTCTGGAATTATCTGACGTAAAATGTACATCTCTGAAAGAGTGGTGTATCATGTCATTTTTAGAAGAGTTTGAGACAGATGCACCATTTGCCATTTTCTTACATGGTATTAATGAATCTGAGCCATCACAAACATTTTCGGTATTTTTTAGTAGCCTGCTAACTAGTCTTCTATTCAACCAACGAAACTCCAGTTGTCACCTTACATTATTGTTATAAACACTTAAGTCATTTTCTCCTCAATCACATGATTGCATCGTTTTATTGTCATTTCCCTGTTTAGTTGCATCACACAACAATGAGGCAGTTCATTTTCACATGTGGTTAATGTACAAGTTTGATATTTGGTTGTATTTGGGAAACCTGCCTTTACTGGTTTGGTTTCTTGAGATTCTTTCTTCTGATATTCCAGCATATTCATGTATGATATAGAGTGCTTAAAATTAGTTAGGTAGATCAAATGACTAATGCAGAGGTACTGGATTGCACTGGAGAGAAATTACATGTATGGCACAATTTATTTAAGAAAAAGGGTTGGTTGGTAAAACATTCTAAGGCATGAAGGAATAGTTAATGGATGGAAGTGTTTGGGGAGAGGAGATCCAAATTATAAATACTAAGATTTTATATTATGAATATAGTAAGTAAGGTCAAAAGGATGTAAAGTGCCATTGTTATGCAGATACATAAAGAAATTCATGATATAATTTAACACAGAGAGCTGTGCAAAGCAATCATTTTACAGCAAGTACAGAATGTACATCTGGGGTTCTCAAACTTTTCCTGCCACAGAACACTTTAAGAATCCTGGTACTTTGCTAGAACACCTTGTTTATTTTGAACACTACTTAAATTTTTGAAAAATTAGAAAAACTTGTTTTATATAGTGATTGCTTCAATTGTAAATCATGACTAATAACATGGATATCATAATAAAATTTAATAAAGTAATTAGTACCATCAAAATATCATAACAAGAAGAAAATGTCATGTTGTTGAAAGTTTTCATGCAGCATTTACTCAGTCCCCACAGAACACCATTGTTCCAGAGAACACAGCTCAATAAACCCTGATCTAGACAAAAGTAACTCAAATCATTGATAATGGATTTGGTTTACAGAGAAGAGGATATTACCATGTTAAAAATGAAAATCCTGAAACTTCCTGGCAGATTAAAATTGTGTGCTGGACCGAGACTCGAACTCGGGACCTTTGCCTTTCGTGGGCAAGTGCTCTACCACCTGAGCTACCCAAGCACGACTCAAGCTCCTTTTTACTCCTACTCATGCAGATATACTTAAAAACTAGTTTTTTCAGACATTTTATGTTATAGGGCAAATAATCAAATCTTTTCTTTAGTAGTGGGTTATAAATATCATTTTTCCACTCTAGTGTTGTAGCTATACATGTCACTGTTTTTCCAAAACTGTGATGGGTTATGTATACCAAATTTCATTAGCAAATATATATAGTGTGAGAGTGGAGTTAAAATACATAATCCCTTGAAGGGGTACCTGTATGACCACCACATATTTATTCTTACTGCTCACTTTCATGCAGTCAGTAATTTATAAGTGGTAAATTACTCCAAGAAATTATACTGTATGAAATTATTGAGTGGAAATATGCAGAATATGTCAGAAAGCTGATTTATTTATTTCCAAGACTGGCAGTTGTATGCAGAGCAAAAGTAACTAAACTTAATTATTTGAGAAGCTCTACCCTATTTACTGGGTCCTATTCATGTGCTACATCAGTTTTTGGCCTGACTCTGTTGTACAGAACTGAATAGCTTACATTGAATTTTCTCAAAATTGAGAGAGAGAGCCCATTTTCAGAGAACCACCTAATAATTCTTTAACAAACATCATTAACAATATCTGGTTGCTTTCTCCAAAGGAGATTTATTACACCACTAGTAGTGTCTCCAAAAAGCACCAATACTGCTTGTTGAAAGTTAAGTGGAAGGTCATTCACATATATATTGAACAGGAATTGACCCAATATCAAACTCTGTGGAACTCCCTTTGTCATTTCTTCACAGTCACCAAATTTTTCTACTGTTCCAACCGTATTTGAATAATTCATCACATTATTTTGAAGACTGTTACTGCAACAGTTTGCTATTAACATAATTAAATATATTGATAATGAGAAGGAGGAAGGAGTGATAGTGCTGGCAGAAAAGGTGATAGAACATTTAAGTATAACGTTAGAGTTGAGTAAACCAGTGATGTGTGGATTACAGAAGGAGGGACACATTGACAAACATAGTGGGATTCAAGTACACCCCTTGAAGAAGACAAAGAGGAAGAAGAAGAAGAAGAAAAAGAAAAAGAAGCAGCAAAGTGATTAAGTATCCCATTGCCAACACGGATAAATGTATTACTAAGCAGCAATTTTTATGAGATGTTCGTATCTCAAAAACATCACTTATCACAAGAAATATCATCTTTCTGAAAATGACAGCTTTTACCACAAAGAATTTTTGTATCCCATTTTATATTTTTGTTTTTATTTACAGCATGCTTCTTAACTGTTGGCTGAGGCACATTACACATGTGTGCACATTCATTTAATCCATGATCTCTCTTTAGAAACATTGTTACAGCCAAATGCAATTTATTTGAGCTCCAGTTACCATAGCACCTTTCCATTGCCATTCTGTATTTCAAAATAATTTTTTACTTAATAACTTAGAAGGAAGACATCAGAAAATTCACCATATCACTTCTAAACATTATGTTTCATTAATAGTTCTAAATGCTTATTATAAATGTGCTAAATGCTTATTATATGACCATGTTTCTCAAATGGCACTGGTACAATGTTGGATATGCAACATTGCTATTTTGCCATTTTCCTACAAATGAACCGTAATGCGTATATATTCGTGACTGTCTGAAAACTAAGATTATTTCATGTGTATTCACCCATAAAACTTTATGTTGTTACTTACCTTATAACAGTAATTCACTTTGCCACATAAACAAAAAGTTAAAAATCTACCAAAAAAATCAACACTGTCTTCAGACAATCTGGTACTCAACACAAAGAGATGATATGACTTCTACAGGGTGTATACAACCTGGGACAGACAGGATATCTGGAGAAAACGCGGGAATTTTTTTGTCTGGGGGAAAACCAGGGAATTTTTTAGAATTCTGAAAATTTTTCATTGTTTTAGTGTTCAGTTAAATTTTTTTGATTTTAAATGGTAAGAAGCAATACTTTAACAAATAATATTACTGTATCCCGCTTCTGCAGAATAATACTGCAACAACAAAACATGAATGAGAGGGAAAAAAATGAAAATAAAATTTAACTCACAAAGGAAATGTGCCATATACAACAACAAAACACAGTGTTCATACAAGTGTCTGCCAATAGCAACGTGTGTATAAGGCTTTAGGAAGACTATTCAATGCTTCTTAACAACAAACTGCTTCTGATGAGTGTGTGTGACAGCTATTTACATTAGATTCATTTTAATTTAACGGTTTACACATACGAAAATACGGGCTTCCTGCGTCATCGTACATCAGGCAGGTGCCCAATGCTGTCATCAGCTGGCGAGATCACGTGACATGAGCTGTGACTGGCTTACAAAAGTATGTTGCAATCTCGATTTCAATGCTTCGGAAAGTAACATGCAGTGTTTGGTGGAACTCAAATTTATACCTTCATAACAGGAAAATATGCATAGTGTCACTGCACATCAAAGATCGTCCCAGTTTGTATTTTTTTCCCATGGGTTTCATTTTCTTAAGCGCTGGGAAATTCTTCGTTGGTGTACAAAACCATAAACCATCAAAGGATTGGTAAGTTTTACAGTGCCGAGGAAAAGTATACTTTCAATTAATACGGAGCAAGTGTATTTTCACTCGGGAGAAAGTGCATTTTGAACCGGGAAATCCAGGAAAAATCCAGGTTTTTTTTTGCTTGTCCATGTATACACCCTGTCCTAGAAGGATGCAATTCGTGCTGACCATATTAAATGTCATTTATGACAAGAGGTTTGAATTTTATAGCAGTGATAAAAATTTAGAGCCTGTGCTATATAGGCAACTCTCCGTTAAATGTGTAGCATGTGATAGTGCTCCACTCTGAAGTATAATGTTGTGTATGCTGTCACTACCTCCTGCCATCCTGAAAATGTCTTCAGTATTCATCTTGTGTGGTGTGAAAATTACACACCTGGTTTCTATTATGATTGTGTTTTTATGTTTCATGCCAGTGCCATGTTCTAGCTATAGTTATTCACAGAGACGACATTAGTAGGGAAAGATGAGCAAGTGCACCCAGAAAATATATGGGAGAATAGGATAGAAGAAACTACCTGAAGTGAGAGACACTGGAAACATGCCTGCAGAAAGAGAAATAGTAGTCCTGTGTGTTCTCTACATGACAAATAAATCAGGGCTGGGTTAAGTAAGTATTTTTCAGTGGTACTCATCTGTTATTGCTGTGATGCTGTGCTGTTTTATGTATTGTGTGTGAGTGGAATTGTAGTATTAAGTTGTCTTGGGTGTTTATATGCTGAATTCATTCCCATGTTTTTATGTGTACGATATGTCATTCATTTCTTTGTTAGTTTATAGCTGCTCTTATGATGCAGAATGCATGCAGTTGTAAGTTTTTCTGGAATAGTAATTTCTCATTTTCTATTAGTATTCATGAAGTCAGTTGTAGTTTACATTTTTTTTTTTTTTTGCTGTGTATTATTCACAGAGCCATTTTTCTGTTGCAAACATAATGTCAAATAAATGCAAATTTGATTTTCACATTGAACAATTATGCTGTCTTATCAATGATACATAAATATGTTTGGCAGATTGATGACTTGATGCTCTGCACATTCATTCTGTTATGATGAGTCAGTACACTATGGGTTCATTAATTCATTAATGTAGCTTCCAGTGAATTGTTCTGTTACTTGACATGTTTATAGTACTTCCATTTTCTTAATATAATTAATAATTTTTATAAAATGGAGCAATATGTAGCACTTCAGTATGTTTTAGACTGCAAACATGTTTACAAATGTAAAGTAAACTCATTTTGTGGTTCGTCTGTCTACTGTTAAAGTATCAACTATTGTTCAATATCAGTGCCTTTGTAGATTGCAGAGAGCATCACATATCTTCTATTAATGCTCCCTCATGAATGACCATTTGTGTGTATTTGTTGTGTAAGATGGTCTTTGTTTGTAAATAATGAAAGGAGCCGAGACAACCACTCACTGTACAGGGAAGGTGCTGAGTGTGCTACAGCATGCAGCTGTGTCTGTTCGCACTACACACTTGACCGGTGGATTGCCGTATCGTGAATAATACACAGCAAAAAAAAAAAAATGTAAACTACAACTGACTTCATGAATACTGATAGATAATGAGAAATTACTCTTCCAGAAAAACTTGCAATTGCATGCATTCTGCATCATAAGAGTAGCTATAAACTAACCCGGCTCTACAAAACTGGCTGCATCATATTCCAACACATAGACGAGCATAACCCACCAGTCAGTTTATGAGTTATTTTCTGATGCAGTCCGTGGGAACAAGTGATACCAGCCTCATCACCCACAACATTTGCATCACCTTAGGCAGTGAAGCATTTGCATTGCAGCCTGCTTCAACTGATCATTTGTCCACAGGAACACTTAGCAAGTATCAGTTTGTCAAAACGGTATTTAAATGGCCACCTGGTCAAAGAGCCACTGGTTTCAACTACAGCACCAACCACAGTGGATCACAAAGCACCACAACGAGCAACCAGCAGTTGCTACCAGAGCTGTGCTCTTCATCAATCTTGGCTTCAGCAGACACAGTGTGCCTTGGAGAGTCCACTCTGATTGAACTTAGACTTTGTGATTCTGTCAAGTAACTGTCATCAGAACCAGACATCTAGCGGGACTCAGAATCAGCCAAGTGTTGTCAGTCCTCACCAATTAACTAAACTTAGTGATTTGCCATTTCTCTTGTGAAATGAAATGAAATGTCGTGTGACGAGGGCCTCCCGTCAGACAGACCGTTCGCCTGGTGCAAGTCTTTCAATTTGACGCCACTTCGGCGACTTGCATGTCGATGGGGATGAATTGATGATGATCAGGACAACACAACACCCAGTCCCTGAGCAGAGAAAATCTCCGACCCAGCCGGGAATCGAACCTGGGCCCTTTGGATTGACAGTCTGTCGCGCTGACCACTCAGCTACCGGGGGCGGACATTTCTCTTGTGAAAACTATCAAGGAAGGTTATATATTTGTGTTTCCTTCAGACTTTTTTGGAATTGTGTCCTTGCAGACATTTATTTGTGGATTACTTCCATCCTGTGTTTTTGGAATAAAGTATTTGTTATTTTCATTACCTTCGAATCAATACTTGCTTGTGTGGACTCACTCTGGTCATCACGCAGTAAGTAATTAATAGAAACTGAAACAAATGCTATTAAACTGTTGTATTAGTTAGCTGCGAAGAACTAAATGTTTAGTAACTGTTTTTCATCTCGTTTATGTGTGTATCAGCTGCTCAACATCTCAGCTGTATTGTACGTTGTTACCTTTATGCCTTCCATTATTTGTATTCCAACCAGGACATTACAGCATTGTAGTATCATAATCTTTTTCTGTTTGTGGTCATCTTCTTTCTGTGTTTAGAAGCATCTTCTTTCTTCATTTGACACAAAGATGTTTAAAATGGATGGTATGTAAAAAGTTTGTTTTTGAGACTGAGATCTTTGTGCAGTGTTTACATTTTTTACCGTTATAAGATTCTTGTTTGGTGGTCTGCAGAACGTAGTAATGATGCTGTACCATATATCATAATAGTCCTAATATAAATACGCTTTTTCCACAAAATCCAGCTATGAAAAATTAGGATGTAGCTTATCTTTGTGACCCTACAGATACTAGTAAATTTTCACGTCATACAAACTTCAGACTTTGTGCTGCAATCATTGCCCGCACCTTGCCAGCATGGTACTGATGAAGCAGGCCCACTGTGTTCTAGCACTATGTGTAACTTGCACCATCACTGTGTGCCACGGTGCTTAACTCACAATGATGCTCATCAGGTGAGGCTACAAGGCTGGTTAGAAATTGGAACTGTTCACTTTCACTAATCATACGCCCATTCTGTCTAATTAAAACGTCAAGTTTTGTTTAATTGTGTGTTACAAAGTGTAAAAACTGAGTCTTACTATGATTTTGAATTAATTTATTTTCTACAAGCCATGAACTTACATCACAAACTGCACTATTTGAAACTGAGCCAATGTTGCACACAACATCCTTTACTACCAAGCTAGTGTCATCAGCAAACAGAAATATTTTATGGTTACCCCTAATACTATAGGGCTTATCATTTATATGAATCAGGAACAGGAGTGGCCCCAACACTGAACCCCCCCCCCCCCCCCTCCTGCCCCCACTTGACCATACCCAACTCAGACCTCACATCTCAGCCATTCTCAACATTGTGAATAATGACCTTTTGCTATATGTTGCTAAAGCATGAGATGAACCAATTGTGAGCATACTCCCTGTATTCCACATTTTGTGATCAACACAATCAAATGCCTTAGTTAAATCAAAAAATATGCCTAGCGTTCAAAACGTTTTGTTTAACCCATTCAGTACCTCTCAGAGAAAAAGAGAATATAGCATCTTCAGTTCTTAAACGACTTGTAAAGCCGAATTATACGTTTGATACCAATCATGCAATAGAAAATGATCAGTTATCCTTACATACACAACATTTACCGTAACTTTAGCAAACACTGATGCCACAGAAATAGGTCTAAAATTATCTACATTATCCCTTTCTCCCTTTTTATAAAGCAGCTTTACTACTGAGTTCTTTAATCAATCAGGAAACTGACCATTCCTAAAGGGAAAATTACAAATGTGGCTAAATACAAGGGTAACATATGCAGCACAGTTGTTCACTATTTTGCTAGGCACTCCATCATATCCATGACTCAATCTCCCCCTCATCTCTATCACAGATGTATTTCAGACATCAATCTTGGAAAGTCATTTGTCAAGAGAGTGATATGATTCACTGTAGAAACTAAATGTTTAATTAAATCACAAGTAATGCTCAGAAACTGATTGTTACATACTGTACATATTTGTATATGTATATGTTGTTGTTGTTGTGGTCTTCAGTCCTGAGACTGGTTTGATGCAGCTCTCCATGCTACTCTATCCTGTGCTTCTTCATCTCCCAGTGCCTACTGCAGCCTGCATCCTTCTGAATCTGCGTAATGTATTCATCTCTTGGTCTCCCTCTATGACTTTTACCCTCCACGCTGCCCTCCAGTACTAAATTGGTGATCCCTTGATACCTCAGAACATGTCCTACCAACCGATCCCTTCTTCTAGTCAAGTTGTTTGACAAATTCCTCTTCTGCCCAATTCTATTCAATACCTCCTCATCAGTTATGTGATCTACCCATCTAATCTTCAACATTCTTCTGTAGCACCACATTTCGAAAGCTTCTATTCTCTTCTAATCTAAACTATTTATTGTCCAATTTTCACTTCCATACATGGCTACACTCCATACAAATACTTTCAGAAACGACTTCCTGACACTTAAATCAGTACTTGATGTTAACAAATTTCTCTTCTTCAGGGATGCTTTCCTTGCCATTGTCAGTCTACATTTTATATCCTCTCTACTTCGACCATCATCAGTTATTTTTCTCCGCAAATAGCAAAACTCCTTTACTACTTTAAGTGTCTCATTTCCTAATCTAATTCCCTCAGCATCACCCGACTTAATTCGACTACATTCCATTATCCTCGTTTTGCTTTTGTTGATGTTTATGTTATACCCTCCTTTCAAGACACTGTCCATTCCATTTAACTGATCTTCCAAGTTCAACTGATCTTACATTGTCATCGGCGAACCTCAAACTTTTTATTTCTTCTCCGTGGACTTTAAAACCTACTCCGAATTTTTCTTTTGTTTCCTTTACTGCTTGCTCAATATACAGATTAAATAACATTGGGGAGGGGCTACAACCCTGACTCTCTCCCTTCCCAACCACTGCTTCCCTTTCATGCCCCTTGACTCTTATAACTGCCATCTGGTTTCTGTACAAATTGTAAGCATCCTTTCGCTCCCTGTATTTTACCCCTGCCACCTTTAGAATTTGAAAGAGAGTATTCCAGTCAACATTTTCAAAAGCTTTCTCTAAGTCTACAAATACCAGAAATGTAGGTTTACCTTTCCTTAATCTACTTTCTAAGATAAATCGTAGGATCAGTATTGCCTTACATGTTCCAACATTTCTACGGAATCCAAACTGATCTTCCCCGAGGTTGGCTTATACCAGTTATTCCATTTGTCTGTAAAGAATTTGTGTTAGTATTTTGCAGCTGCGACTTATTAAACTGACAATTCAGTAATTTTTGCATCTGTCAACACCTGCTTTCTTTGGGATTGGAATTATTATATTCCTCTTGAAGTCTGAGGGAATTCGCAATGTCTCATACGCCTTGCCCATCAGATGGTAGAGTTTTGGCAGGACTGGCTCTCCCAAGGCGGCCAGTAAATAGAATGTTATGTACTCCCGGAGCCTTGTTTCAACTTAGGTCTTTCAGTGCTCTGTCAAACTCTGCACATAGTATCCTGTCTCCCATTTCATCTTCATCTACCTCCTCTTCCATTTCCATAATATTGTCCTCAAGAACATCACACCTGTATAGACCCTCTATATACTCCTTCCACCTTTCTGCTTTCCCTTCTTTGCTTAGAACTGGGTTTCCATCTGAGCTTTTGATATTCATACAAGTGGTTCTCTTATCTCCAAAGGTCTCTTTAATTTTCCTGTAGGCAGTATCGATCTTACTCCTAGTGATATGCGTCTCTACATCCTTTCATTTGTCCTCTAGCCATCCCTGATTAGCCATTTTTCACTTCCTGTTGACCTCATTTTTGAGACATTTATATTCCTTTTTGTCTGCTTCATTTACTGCATTTTTGTATTTTCTCCTTTAATCAATTAAATTCAGTATCTCTTCTGTTACCCAAGGATTTCTACTAACCCTCATCTTTTTACCTACTTGATCCTCTGCTGGCTTCACTATTCCATTCCTCAAAGCTACCCATTCTTCTTCTCCTGCATTTCTTTCCCCCATTCCTGTCAATTATTCCCTTATGCTCTCCCTGAAACTCTGCACAACCTCTGGTTTAGTCAGTTTATCGAGGTCCCATCTCCTTAAGTTCCCACCTTTTTGCAGTTTCTTCAGTTTTAATCTACAGTTCATAACCAATAGATTGTGGTCAGAGTCCACGTCTGCCCCTGAATATGTGTATATATCTCATTTATGAGTAACAGAAATATTTTTACTATGAACTTGTGCTGCTGACCAGACACTTCCATCACAACTGACCATATGGTTTTATTTTTATCCTGTGAGTTATCTATTCTATCCACATACTATCTATACCACATACTCCTATGCTTTCCTAATAACATTTTCAAGCACGTTACAGTACTGTTTTTTATGGGCTACTGTAGCTTATTTGTGACTAGTTCTAACATTTTGATATAACTCCTGCTTTGTTCTACATGATATCCTTATCCATTAGTCAGCCACCCGGGCTGTCTTTTACCCCATACAGAATGTTCTAATGGAAAGTAACTCTCAAAGAGCATGAGAAATGTGTTAAGAAAAGCATTGTATTTGTCATCTATGTTATGTGCACTATAAATATCTTGCCACTCTTGTTCCTTGGCAAGATTTAAAAAAACTCTTTATTGCTGTTGGATTAACTTTCCTACATAGTTTGTAATTACATGTGACAGATGTTTGAGTACAAAAGCCTTTTATTGTTAAAATTTGTGCATCATGGTCTGAAAGGCCATTCACCCTTTTACTATCAGAATGCCCGTCTAGTAATGAAGAATGAATAAAAATACTGTCTTTGGCTGTGCAACTTTTCTCTTGCACTCTAGTTGGAAAAAACACAATCTGCATCAGATCTACCAACATCTTTTTAATGCACCTTCATATAAAAATTTATATTGAATTCACCACACATAATTATTTCCTGGTACGTCCTATAAAGTGAATCATGAACCCTCTCTAGCTTGAGCAGAAATGCTCTGAAGTCACAGTTAGGGGACCTATATACAACAACAGTTAGAAGTTTAATTTCACTAAATTCAACTGCTTCTCCACAACATGCAAATGTGCCGTGATACATCTATGGACTCAAATGGAATACAGATCTTTACGTACATGGCCATTCCCCCACCCTGCAAGGAACAAAAAGTGGCAGCCTTTGCATATGGGACCTCGTCTCATTCTAAGGATTTCAAATCCTTGTGGATATTTATTAGGATACCTGAGTAATCATCGACGTAAAGGACTTTGTCCTCCTAAAGATTTATGGAAATATTATTCTTGGTGGAATTAGTGTGCATAATTTTAGGAACACAGTGTCAACTAGAATTTTTATGTATTGTTGTCTGTAATAGATAAATATTATTCTGTGATTTATGTAGAAATAATGATTCCCATCTGCCAGTCTTAAGATCACCATTTCCTACTTCTACATCTTCATAATGTATTTATTTATTTACGTCCTGAATCTTTGAGGTACTACCATACATTAGATGTTGGACAAAATGACATTGCATTAATATACTGTTACACTGATCATATAAATTACATTTATAAATTGTTACATTGTTATATTGCTATATTGTTACATTACGTTTTTATATTGTTATAATGGAAATTAACTTATTTTTCAAGATACTGTGTTACTGAGTAAAAACAGTTTTCCAAGAGATATGAAGTTACAGATTTTTTAAAGCTATGGATTTTGTTCATGGCCTTTAAGTTGCTTGGCAGCTTACTAAACAAGTGTGAGAACCTAAGTGACATACACCTTTCTTGCACAATATGGTATAACAATGATGTCTGTGTATGTCACTATTTGCCCTTGTATGGTGTTCATGTACAGGTTTATTTTGAATAAATACATTTCCATTTTGAGCATGGTTTTTTTAGGTACATGACAACTTTTGGTATATAGGTACATGGTAGGGGTAGAATCCCCAGTTCTTTAAAGAATGGTTTGCATGATTTTCGGCTTTTAGCATTTTTCATTATTCTCACAAACTTTTTTTGTTTCCGGAATGTTGTTATGCTATCAGGAGAATTTCACCAGAATGTGATGCCATATCTGAATAGGGAGTGTATGCAAGTGTATTACACCGCTCTTAACTGTTTCAGGACTTGCGTTCTTCCATATAATCCTAAACACATAAGTCATTTTTGATAGTTTGGAATGTGATGTGGGAATTCCATTCAAGATTGTCTTGTAAGTAGATGCCAAGAAATTTTGTTTCAGTGACACGTAATTCTTTGGTTTTCCATAGACATGTTTGAGTTTTAACGGGTTTTTATTTTGTTGTGTATGGAAGTGTAAGACGACTGTTTTTCGAGGGTATATCAGGAATTTATTCCTCATAAACCACACTGTGACAGTTTCATTTGTGACTTTAGCATTTAAACTAAGAGCCATTTCATTTTCAACTTCAATTAATATCCTCGCGTCATCTGCAAATAGCACTGGTTCAGAGTGTTGAACGTGTAGGGGGAAGTCGTTTATGAAAATTAACAAGGGAAAGGGACCTAAAATTGAGCCTTGTGGTACACTGTGGGTTAATGTGGAAGGTTTCGATTAATAGGCTTGGAGTTCGTTTTTCCCCATGTGTTTTACCTCTGTTATCTGAGAACGATTTTCTAGGTAGGATTTCAGCCACAGGTTTGGCAGGCTTGTTACACCATACCACTCTAACTTTCTTAGAAGAAATTCATGGTCTATTAAATCATATGCTTTTTTTAAATCCAGGAAAGTCCCCGAAACATTTTTGTGACTATCCACCGAATTTAAAATACGATTTATGAGGCTAAAAGTGGATGTTTCAGCACTGCACTGAGGCCTGAAGCCATGCTGACATCCTGAGATAATATTTTTTTGTTAAAGAAATCAGTTGAGTGTGGTGGAACTAGTTTTTCAATGATTTTTGAAAAACCTGAGAGGAGTGACACAGGCCTATAGTTGACCATCTGCTGCCGATTGCCCTTTTTGTAAAGGGGTACAACTTTTGCAGTTTTTAACTGTTGCAGGAAAATACCACTTGATAGTGAAGAATTGCATATATCTAGCAGTGGTGCGAGTATCTGTTCAGCTGATACTTTTATAATATAGTCTGGCACATTGTCAACTCAGGCTGTTTAGTCTGCAATTCACAGAGGATTCATCAAACCACTTTCAAGCTATTACTCTACTGTTCCACACACGTAACATGAACACTTTCCATATGAGCTCTGAATTCTCTAATTGTATTTTGATGATCGTTTCTCCCTATGTAGACTGGCAGCAACAAAATATTTTCACACACTGAGGAGAAGGTTAATGATTGAAATTTCATGAAAAGATCATGCCTCAATTGAAAAGGCCTTTGTTTTAACGACTGTCACTCTAATTCACATATAATCTTCCATGGCAATCTCTCCTCTATTTTGTGATTATACAAAATGTTCTGCCCTTCTTTGAACTTTTTCCACCCATTTTCTGTCAGATTAATATGATACACATCCCACACCACACACCAGTACTTTCTAAATGTTCTGCCAATAAATCAAAGACTTTGGGCTGTGCAGGATAGTCATGCGGTCTGCAGCACCTTGCCACAGTTCGCACGGCTACCCCCATCGGAGTTTCGAGTCCTCCCTCAGGCATGGGTGTGTGTTGTCCTTATTGTAAGTTAGTTTAATTTAGATTAAGTAGGTCTAGGGACCAATGACCTTAGCAGTTTAGTCCCATAAGCACTTACCACATATCGACTGGGACAAAAAAAGTTTTTGGTTTGCTTTCCCCACACCATTATTCATGTGATCAGCACAATTTAAGCTATTGGTAATAGTAATCACTAAGTATTTAGTTGAATTGACAGTCTTTAGATTTGTGTGATTTATCATGTAACCACAGTTTAGCAGATTCCTTTTAGTACTCATGTGGGTGATTTCACATTTTGCACTGTTTAGAGTCAGATATCTCTTTTAGCACCATACAGATATCTTGTCTAAATAATTTTGCAATAAGTTTTGATCATCTGATGACTATAGGGTATTAAATGACAACATTATCTGCAAACAATGTAAGAGGTGTTTTCAGATCATCTCCTAAATCTTTTATGTAGATCAGAAACACCAGAGGGCACATAACATTTCCTCAGGGAACGACAGACATTACTTCTAGTTTACTTGATGTCTTTCCATCAATTACCATGAACTTGACCATTCTGACAGGAAACCATGAATCCAGTTACATAACTGGTACGATACTCGATAGGCACTAAATTTGATTACAAGTTGTCTATGAGAAATGGTGTCAAAAGCCTTCTGAAAATCTAAAAATATAAAGCAGATTAATGAATGCAACAAGCGACTCTAATGTGGAGTACATTTGAATGATGATAATTATAGGTTTAGTAGGTAGTGTAGCTTGTGTGTAAAGCTGCACCAAGCTTGATACAGGTGGGAGTTGTCATAGAGGTTGGTGTGATGTGGTTTTCAGTCTTACATTTGATCTTTCTTCACAGCCATATACTGAGTTTCTGAATATTGGTCTTAGTGTTTTGCTTAATACATTTTCCATTGACTAAGATTGAGCTACTAGCTCCACACATCAGCTCGTTGAAAAGAATTCCTAAAGATTCAGGGTGGTACTGTTCAATTATTTGTTATGGAACTGTTATGAGAGAGGTTTATCTAAATATGTGGAGCAACAAACAAAGAGAAAATGTTGCTGATTTTTCAGTGCTAAAATGAGCAGGCGAGTACAGTTTATGAAGAAGGGTATACAGTAATTGTGCATGAACTGACTGAAATGACAGTTGACAGATCATAAATGCAGCTTGACAATTGTCCCACAAAGACTATATTGTTGCCACTGAAGCAAAGCTAGTGTGTATAGGAACCCTTTTTTCTCTATAGAATTTAAGAATTTATTCATCTTCTGTGATAAGGAATTTCGGAAGGTTGTGTTTAGTAACTGTGCTTTGGCAGCACTGTCATCTGTAATTGCATAGAGGAGGTATTAATTTTGTGTTTCTGGTAGCATACTTTACATACCACCAGAATGTCTTTGGATTTTCTGCCAGTTTTCAAGACAAACTTTCGCTGTGGACATTCTTTTACTGTGCTATAAGGGCATTAATCAGTTGGCTAGTGAAACTCAAGTTTCAAGTGATGGTGTAATGACAACCTAAGGAAAATTTACTGTTACATAATAGTCAATTATGTAATTACAGCTTTCCCAAAGTCAATCTCATACAGTGCATGGAAAAAATGAACTCTTTGTATCTTTCCATGTGAGCTCTGATTTCCGTTAATTTATTACGATGATCATTTCTTCCTATGTAGGTTGGCATAAAAAATATATTTTCGCTTTTGGTGGAGAAAATTGGTGATTAAAATTTTGTGAGAATGTTCTGCCGTAATAAAAAATGGCTTTGTTTTAATGATGTCCACCCTAAATCCTGTATCCTTTCAGTGACACCCTCTCTCCTATTTCGTGATAATACAAAATGTGCTGTCCTTCTTTGAACTTTCTTCATGCACTCCAGAAGTCCTATCTAGTAAGGATCCCACACCATGCAGCAGTATTCTCAAAGAGGATGGAGAAGTGTAGTGTAGACAGTCACTGCAGTAGATCTGTAACATTTTCTAAGCATCCTTCCAATAAAATGCAGTCTTCAGTTAGCTTTTGTCAATTCATTTTCTATGTGTTCCTTCCAATTTAAGTTGTTTGTAATTTTAATTCCTAGGTATTTAGTTGAATTTACAGACTTTAGATTTCACTGATTTATCATGTAACCGAAGTTTAATGGCTTATTTTTAGCCCATAACCCCACACTGTTCGTTATTTAATTTCAATTGCCAATTTTTCTATCATTTTCTAAATCATTCTGTAATTTGTGTTTTTCTGATGACTTTACTGGTTGATAAATGACAGCATCATCTACATACAACCTAAAACAGCTGCTCTGATTGTCTCCTAAATTGTTTATGTAGAACAGCAAAGGGCCTATAACACACCTTGGGGCATGCCACAAATCACATCTGTTTTACGTGATGATTTTCCATCAATTACTATGAACTTTGACCTCTCAGACAGGAAATCACAGATCCAGTCACATAACTGAGATGATACTCCATAATCACGCAGTTTCTCTACAAGCCGCTTGTGTGGGACAATATTAAAAGCCTTCAGGAAATCTAGAGGTACAGAATCAATTTGAAATCCCTTTTCAATAGCACTCAGCAATTCATGTGAGTAAACAACTAGTAGTGTTTCACAAGAATGACGTTTTCTAAATCTGTGTTGGCTGAGTGTCAATAGACCGTTATTTCGAGGTAATAGATAATTTTTGAACACAGTATATGTTCTAAAATCCTGTTGCATGTTGATGTTAATGATATGGGACTGTAATTTAGTGGACTGTTCCTACTACCTTTCTTGAATATTGGTGTGACCTGTGCAGCTTGGCAGTCTTTGGATACAGATCTTTCAGTTAAGTGTGGAGCTAAAGTATCATCAAACTCTGAAAGGAACCTAACTGGTGTACAGTGTGGACTGAAAGACTTGCTTTTGTTAAGTAATCTATGGTGCTTCACTACTCTGAGGATATCTGCTTCTACGTTACTAATGTTGGCAGCTGTTCTTGATTCAAATTCTGGAATTTACTTCATCTTCTGTGGTGAAGGAATTTCGTAAAGTTGTGTTTAGTAACTCTGCTTTGGCATCACTGTCATCTGTAATTGCATAGAGGAGGCATTAATTTTGTGTTTCTGGCAGCATACTTCACATACCACCAGAATGTCTTTGGATTTTCTGCCAGTTTTCAAGACAAAATTTCGCTGTGGAAACTATTATAAGCATCTTGCATTGAAGTCCACGATAAATTTCAAGTGTCTTTAAAAGATTTCCAATGTTGGAGATTTTGCATTCATTTGAATTTATCACATTTTTTTCATTGTTTCTGCAACAGGGTTCTGACATGTTGTGTGTACTAAGGAGACACAGCTCCATCGTTTGTTGATTTATTCAGTATAAATCTCTCAATTGCTGCCAATACCTCTTCTTTGAATTCAAGCCACATCTGGTCTACACCTACATTTTTAATTTGGAAGGATTGGAGATTGCCTCTCACAAAAGATTCTAGTGAATTTTATGTACTTTTTTGAATAGGTACATTTTTCCTTTATTTGTGGAGAATTTGTAGGTTACAAAATTCAGCCTCGCTGTGACAACCCTGTGTTCGCTAATCCCTGTATCTATTTTGATGCTTGTTATTAGTGCACAATTATTTGTTGCTAAGAAGTGAAGGTCATTGTTTCTGTTTTTGTTGAGATATTAGTGTATTACCTAGACATCCACACAGGAAACTTTTACAAGAAGTACAGATTGAAAAGTTTTATGTAGCCTAGATTATAAGTATTTGTACATCAAAGCATGCTATGCAAACCAACTGTCCAAAAAAAAGTACAGTACAGAATGGGATTTATACAAATAACATATGAAGACCATTATGATAACAGACATATCATCCCCAAATACTACAATATTACAAAATATTAATTTTATAGTTGTTATGTACAACTTGCAATATGTAAAATCAAACAGTGGATACTCCAGGTTGGAATAATGACTGTATTATGAAAAGGATTCATTGCTGCACGCCATAAAGTGGAGATGTTGAGTTGCAGACAAGCACAATAAAAAGACTGTGAAGCATGTAAGCTGTTGACCAAAAGACCTTCCTTCAGAAGATGACAATACACACACACACACACACACACACACACACACACACTCACTCACAGACAATCTCACTATTATGAGTCACACACACACGAGACCACTGTCTCTGGCCACTGAGGACAGACTACAAGCAACTGGGCCTGGTGGGTTAAGCAATGTGGGTGGTGAGAGTAAGGAGAAAGCTGGCACAGGAGGAGAAGAGGTAAGAGGGTAGAGGTGGGGATCATAAAGTACTGGTTCTGGGACCGTACAGGGTCATGGTGGGGAGAGTGTAGGCAGCTGGGAGCAGTCAGAAGTTAGATTTAGGAGGGGGGGGGGGGGTTTATTGGAAAAGGGTGAGAAGGGAAAAGACTATGGGTGTACTGGTGGAATAGAAGGCTGTGTATTGATCAAGTGGGAGCAGGGAAGTGGATAGATGGGTGAAGGACAGTGACTATTGATGGTTGAGCCCAGGAGGGTACGGGAATGTGGGATACATTAAAGGGAGAGCTCCCATCTTTGCAATTCAGAAAACTGGTGTTGGTAGGAAGGATACTGATGACACAGGCTGCGGATCAATCTTTGAAGTGAAGAACGTTGTGTTCTATAGCATGTTCAGTGACTGGGTGGTCCAACTGTATCCTGATCAAAGTTAGTCAGTGGCCATTCATGTGGACAGAGAGCTTGTACGTTTTCATGCCCATGTGGAGCACAGCGTAGCTGTTGCAGCTTACCATATGGATCACATAACTGCTTTCATAGGTGACTAGTTTTTGATGAGGTAGGTGATGTTTGTGACTGGACTGGAGTAGATGGAGGTGGGCTGATATATGGGACAGCACTTTTGTACAGGTCTATTGCATGGATATGAACTTCGAGGGAAGGGGCTGGGAGCAGGGGAGGAGCAGGGATGGACAAGAATATTGTGTATGTTTGGTGGGTGGTGGAACACTGCCATGGTAGGGGTGAAAAGAATAGTGAATAGGACACTCATTTCAAGCCACAACTAGAGGTAGCTGAAACCCTGATGAAGAATCTGATTTAGTTGTTCCTTTCCTGAGTGGTACTGAGTTATGAGGGAAATACTCCTTTCAGGCCAGATGGTGGGACTTTAGGAGGGGGTGGGTGACTTGTGAGATAAGATATGGAAGATATGTTTCAGTACAATTTTGGGAGAGTAATTTTGGTCTGTGAAGGCTTCAGTAGGACCCTTGGTGTATTTTGAGAGAGACTGCTTGTCACTACAGATGTGATAAGACACAGGTGACTAGGCTGTGTGGAAGGGACTTGTTAGTATGGAATAGGAAGGAGCTGTCGAAGTGGACATATTGCTGGTGGTTGGTAGGTTACATATGGATGGAGTTAATGATGTCAACATAGAGGAAGTTGGCTTGTTGGGTTGAGGAGAACCCAGTGAAGCAAATGGGAGAGAAGGCTTTGAGGTTTTGGAGGAATGTGGATAGGATGTCATCATCCTCAAACCAGATTACGAAGATGTCATCCATGAATTTGAACCAGGTCAGGGGTTTGGGATTTTGGGTGGTTAGGAAGGATTCCTCTAGATGGCCTATGAATATGTTAGTGCAGGATGGTGTCATGTGGATGCCCATTGCCGTACTTCAAATTTGTTTGTTGGTGATGCCTTCAAAGGTGAAGTAATGATGGGTTAGGATATAGTTGTCCGTGGTGACCTGGAAAGAGGTTGTAGATTTGGAATCCATTGGACCCCGGGTTGGGAAAAGTAGTGTTCAATAATGCCAAAACAAAAGGCATTGGGGATATTAGTATAAAGGAAGTGGCATCAATAGTAATGGGCAGGGCATTGCATGGTAAAGGAACAGGAACTGTGGAGAGTTGGTGGAGGAAATGGTTGGTGTCTTTTTATGGGAGGGAAGGTTGTGGGTGATAGGTGGAACATGTGGCCCTGTGAGATCAGAGAAGGTTGCAGGTAATAGGCAGAAGGTGTTCGTCTGTGAAAGCAGAGACTCTCAGTGGCGGCACAGCATCTGTCCACAATGGATGGTTGGGTGTATTGACTTTATGAAGCATTTAGATGATAGGAGGATGGGGAGTGGTAAGTGTAAGGAAGGGGAGAGAGAGAGAGAGAGAGGGGGGGGGGGGGTGAAGGGAGAGGTTCTGGGATGGGCATAAGGATTTGAAGAGAGACTGGAATTCCTGTTTGATTCAGTGGGACCACTATGGCAGGGTTTGTTGATGGATGAATCTGAGAGCTGACAGACACATACCAAGTAATACTTGTGGTTCAAAACAACAGTGGGGGAGCCTATGTCAGCAGGTAGGATTATAAGATCAAGACACACAATCTTTTTACTCCTCATGTTTTTACTTGTCTCCTTGTCTGCTCCTTCCTTCCCTCCTCCACTTCTCTCTCTGTTTAACCTTCGGACTGCAGCTAACCGCCCTACACTCTCCCCACCACATCCATGCATGCTCCCAAAAGCAGCACTTGACCATCCCCCATCCCTACCCTGCTGTTGCCCCCCTCCCCTTCCCCCTCCCATCATGCACATTGTTCGCAGTCTGCCCTCTCAGCGAGAGACAGTGGCCAGGTGTGTAGGTGTGTGACAGTTTTGTGTGTGTGTGTGTGTGTGTGTGTGTGTGTGTGTGTGTGTGTGTGTGTGTGTGTGTGTGCGTATCTGTATATTTGTGTTGTTGACTTCAGAGAAAGACCTTTTGGCTCAAAAGCTTACTTATTTAGAAGTTTTTTTGTTGTGCCTGTATACAATGCAACATCACTACTATATTATTATTGCATCAGATGTAATTTCTGTTCTGTCAGCGTATCAGAAGTTGCAGTTTTTGCATCAGGTACTTTTCTGTTGCTGTGAAATGTCATAGGCTGCTATTTTCCCATCAGATCTTTTGCTTTTGCTCTGGAACATCATAGGCTGCTGTTTTCTCTTCAAATGTTTTTCTTTCGCTCTGGGACATTGGAGGTCACAGTTTTTCTATCTGTAATATTGGGAGTCCCATTTTTTATGTTCTCTAGTCTCACCCACATACTTCTTTTATGCTGTCACTCTGGGTACAAATGAAAGAATTTGTTCTCGATTGTTGATCATCTTGTGAGACAGACAGAAAAGTTGACTTCTTATTACCATTATCGCGACCAATCTTCATAAGTATATGCAGTTTGTGGCTTGCAGGGATCATTGAAAAGAGGATCAGCAACAAGAACCTGGAGTTTCGATCAGGCTCTGTTTGCAAAAATATATATTTAGCTTCTTAAAATACAATACAGTGGTTGCTGGCCATTAGCCAGTGATTATATTAAGTCTTGCACAATTGAAAGCCCACCCCCTTCGCTCTCAATCCCTAATTCTGTAGAACTCTAATTTACATAATATTGAAATTCTGACATTTTATTTACAAGCCTTTGAAAATTCATAAAATTCAGCGTTGCCTTACAACATGACCCCAACAGGTCGTCCATGTACTGCAGGCTCTTTATTATTCCCAAAAAAACTGATGACTTGCTCATATCCTTCCGGCCGGCAAGAGATCTACCATTGGCGTACTTGACCGATAGGAGTATGTAAGTGAGAGTCTGTGCCGGTTATGTGACACCTCCATGTACAGCATCTGCCATCGAGATCCCATCCCACTGATACAAGGTGACCTACAGTTGATTCCTTAAAACTTCAGACTCCTCACGAGGACTAAGACCTCAGTCCATAGCATTTCTTACCCAACTGAAAATACGCACCTCCACCTTTTACCTTCTTTGTAAGATCTATAAACCCAGTCACCCTGATCATCCCATAGTTGCTGGCTTCAAAGCACCCACCAAAGGTGTATCTCCCTTACTTGATCAACACTTGCAACCAATAGTATGAAGACTTTGCTCCTATATTAAAGACACCAATCATTTCCTAGATCATCTAAAATCTATGCCTGTCCCATTGTGCCACACATCCTGCTTGTTGCCGTTGATTCCACCTCCTTTAATACAAACAAGTGCATGCTCTGTCTGCTGCTGAACATTTCCTCAACCAGCACCCACCTTATTCCAAACCAATGATTTCCTTCCCACTCACCTTAATCAGCTTTAACCTTACACTAATTACTTTACCTTTGAAGGGCAGATGTATAAGCAGATCAGGGGCATGGCCATGGTAACAAGGATGGCTCTTCCTATGCCAACCTTTTCATGGGTCACTTGGATGCTTTCCTGGTGTTCACAAGCCTTTAGGCATTGGTTTGGTTTAGATACAGTGATGACATCTTTGCAATATGGACTCATAGGGAGGATGGCCTGTTAAAGATTCAACCAATTAAATGTCACATGGTCCTATTCTGAATCCCACGCCACTTTTCTTGATGTTGACCTGATTATCACCAAGGATCAGCTGAACACTTCTGTTCAAACTAAGGGGACCTAGACGTCACTTTCATTCACATTAAGTGACTGAAGCATCATGGTTGTTTTTTACACTAGCATTTTTAAAGATAATAACACAAAAAATTTAATAATAATTAAAATGAAACTTTAACTAAATAATTAGTATATTGTGACTTCTGTGTGAAAAAAATTTGAACACTGCTGCATTCAAAATAGTGAGAAGATTGATTTTTCTCTTATATATTGAATTATGTGTGAATTTTATTCTAGGCATACTGTACTTCCACGCAATTAAAATTTAAAGTTCAGAACATATTTTGTTTATTTAAGAATGGAACAGGAATATTTACTACTTTCTTGTTCTACGTATTTGGAAAAAAATGTTCTTTTGGAATCTGCTTTCTTCTCCTAATAAATTATGAACATATGACATGTTCCAGCTGAAAATATTTCATATATTGTTGGCATTCTTGTCCTCTTTATAAGTTAAACTCCTTACAAACAGATTGATTGATAGGTGTCACTGGATGCGGATATGGACAGGTTTGTGGTCAGCAGGCTTCTCTCCCCACCATCCACAATTTTTGTGAATGGAGTGTTGTTGTCTAGTGTGATTGTGTTTTTATGTTCCATGCTCCTACCTCCTTCCTACCCTTTGCCCACACTTGCTATGGATATTCAAGGAGATAACAGGAGAAAGGAACGACGGGCATGCACGGCCAAAAAATGTATGGCAGAATAGAATAGAAGAAACATCTCCGTAGGCGAGAGAGATTGGAACCATGTCTACAGACAGAGAGATGGAAGTCCTTTGTGTCCTCTACATGGTGAATATATCTGGACTAGATTCAGAAAGTGCTTTTCAGTGATAACCTTCTATTATTGTTATGATGATGTGCTATTTTATGCATCATATGTGAAGGATATTGTTGTATCAAGGGATGTCTTGGATGAGTTTATATGCTGGGTTTATTATTAGGTTTTTATGTGTAGGAATGTCAAGTAAATAATTCATTATTTTTTTATGAATAAATAACTGTTGTTATGATAAGGATCATGTGCAGTAATCTCTCACTTTCAATCATTATTCAGCGTGCCATTTTTGTGTTGCAGATGTATTGTGAAGTAAATCTAAATTTGATGTTCACAGTAAACTTTTATTTTGGTGGATTACTGATACAGTGATATGTGTGGCAAATTGGTGAGTTGGTGCTTGCACTTTCAATCTGTTATGATGTGTCATTACATCTTGGGTTTCTTATTCACCAGTGTATCTTCCAGTGATTTGTTCTATTACTTCCCATGTTTATCATAGTTCCATTTTCTTTCTGTGATAAACAGTGTTTGGAATCAGAAACAATAATTAGCACTTCAGTCCATCCTTCACATTTGCAAATGTGGAATAAACTCATTTTCTGGTTAGACTCTCTACTGTTAATGTCTTAGCTATCAGGTAATATCAGTGGTTTTGTGGGTTGCAGTAAGTGTCACATATCTTCCATTAAAGTTTCCTCATGATTGTCCACCTGTGTGTATTTCTTGTGTAGGACGATTATTGTGTGCAAGTAAAGAAACAAGTTCAGATATCAAATCTGTGTACGGATGAGGTTGTTGAGTGTGCTATATCATACAAACTACATATACCTGCACTACAGACATGATCAGTGGGTTGCTGTATCATTGGTCCCCATGCCAGCTCCACAATACAGGATGGATTGTATGTCAACACAGCAGTTGACCAAAACCCACTAGTCAGTTTACAAGTTAAAATTCTATCGGACTCTATGTGAAGGAGCAGCAAGCACCAGCCTCTTCTCCAAGACACTTGCATTGCCACAAGTGATGCTACATGCAGGGCACTACTTGCTTTGCCAGTCAAGTGTCTTCCAGTTTGCCGAAACTGAGCCCAAGTGACCTCCTGGGCACAGAGCTGTCAGATCCAAGTGCAGCACCAACCATGGAAGATCACGAAGTGGCACAGTGAGCAGCCAGCAGTCATAACCAGAGCCATCACCTCCACCAACCTCGGCCTCAGCTAACACTGTGCACCTTGGAGGTTATACACTGTTTAAATTAATTTACTGTCACTGCTAGACACCTGACCTGACTTAGGATCAGCCAAGTGTTGTCTATCTCCATCAGTGAACTACGCTCGAGCTACTGTAAAAAGATCCGTGAAAGTTGCAGTGATCTGGGTGCAGCAGTTCTGCATGCCTACCACAATCAGTCACATTTTGCAGTTGTGTAAACATCTCTTTGGCAAAGCCTCAGTGTTGCTGGAACTGTATAGAAAGCTATTGTTTTGCAGCTGAGCACTGGTAATAGTATTGTCAGCTGTCATCCATCAGATTATGCTGATGTAACTATAAAGTAAACTAAACTATTTTATGACTTCGATCCAGAAAGATTATATATATCAAATGCAAAAAAAACCATGCACTGTGAAGGAATTACCTGAATGGGATGGAAACTGGTAGACGTGATGTACATTTGAAGAGGAAAAATTGATTACAGTTTCAGAAAAATTGAATGATTCATTCAAAAGAAAGAGCCTCACAAATTGAGCAAATCAGTAACACTTTGGTCTACCTCTTGTCCATATACAAGCTATAAATTGGTGTGGCATTGATTGAAAAAATTGTTGGATGCCCTCCTGAGGGACATCATGCCATATTATTTGTAGTTAGCACATTAGATTGACAATATGCTGAACTGGTGAGAAAGACCTGCCCATGATGCTCCAGAAGTCCTCAGTTGGGTAGAGATCCAGCGACCTTGCTGGCTAAGGGGGTATGACAAGCATGAAGACAAGTAATAAAAACTCTCAAAGTGTATAGAAGGGCATTATCTTGCCAAAATAGAAGCCCACGATGGCTTGGCATGATGGGTGATATAATGGCGCATAGAATGTTGTCGATGTACTGTAAGGGTATCCCAGATCACAACCAAAGGGATCATGCTATGAAATGAAATGGCACTACAGACCATCACTTCTGGTTGTCACACCATATAGTGGTTGACAGTCAGGCTGCTGTCCCACCACTGTCCCATGCATCTCCAGACACCTCTTCGCTGGTCATTGGGACCTGGGACATTTTGACTGGAATAGAATTGACTTCAGTGATGAGACTTGCTTTGAATTGAGCCCTGATGACTAGCAAAGAGGTGCCTGGACACGCACTGAATAGCAGTGGAATACCAACCTGACTGTTGCCTGACATATGGCCTAACACACGAGAGTGGTGGTTCATAGAAAGAACCAGTTGGTTGTCATTTGTGGCACACTTACAGAACAGTATTACATAGATGGTACTCTACACCCCATTGTCTTGCCCTTCATGCCAAGCCATCGTCGTTACTTATCACCAGGATAATACCCATCTGCACATGGTGTGTGTTTCTACTGCTTGTTGTCGTGTTTACCAAATCCTACCTTGGGCAACCAGGTATCCAGATCTCTCCTCAGCTGAGAATGTTTGGAGCATTGTGGGCAGGGCCCTCCAATGAGTTTGGAATTTTGATGATGTAAGGTGACAGGTCGATGAAATTCGATACAATATCCCTCAGGAGGACACCCAGCAACTCACTCAGTCAATACCAATCCAAATTACAGCCTGCATAAGACCAGTAGTGGACCAACATGGTACTGATTTGCACAGTTTGTAGAGAACTTTCTCTTCAATATATTGTCACGCAGAAGAAGGTGGAATTAGTTGAATGACAAAACCTAACTTCACTTAACAAATGTTTATTCAGCACTTGCACATACTAGAGTGTGGAGCGAACTGCCTCCAGCCAGAACACATACAGTATATATACAGCCACAAAACATTCCTGTACAATGATTCTTGACATTTGTGGATACTTCTAGAATGTACTTGAATTAAATATAGAAATTAAATTCGTCCAGTGCTGGTGAGTCTTGAACTCATGACCCTTAATGCAAGAGTATAGTATCATAACCACTGCACCATGATGCTACTCAGCTTCTTCTGTGACAATATCATCCATTTTTTTCTAAAATTGTAAACATTTGTTTGTCTGTACATGTACATCACATGTATTGATTTCTATCCCATTTAGGTAATTCCTTCAGTGTGTGCAGTATTTTTCCTTTTTTGTTAATGTATTTATGCTTCCTTGAGACTTCATTGGTATTGCGTCCCTGCGGACGTTTATTTGTGATTTGTATTACTTGATAATCATTATTTGCTTGTGTGGACTCATTCTGGTCAACAGAGACTGAGTAACAGGAACATGAACTGAAACAAATGTTATTAAACTATTGTATTAGTTAGCTCTGATGAAGCAAAATTTTGCAAACGTTTAGCAACTTGAAACCTTCCCGTCTAATATTGGATGTACGTTTGCTTGCTGACTGAACGCTGCGTCTCTTAAAATCTTTTAACTGCTGCTCTGTCAAGACTACCTGCTGATTATTACGACGAAACATAAAATGTGTTGTCGCCGTGGCCCTCAGTCGTTACCTGAAATTATTAAGACTGATTCTTACCTTTAATTATTTATACTGGATCGCCATCTGACTGCTACAGCAAACTGTGGAATGAATATACTTACTTCTCTTTAACATAATTATAAGCTGCTGGTGGAGTTTCATAATACTTTGTGACTGGAATGCTTTAAGTTGAAGTTAATTTAGATTTGATAAAAGCTGAAGCTCAGTTTAGACTTTTCTTTTAAGATAACAATAAATTCCGTAAAGCATTTACGTGAATGATTTTGGGATAGAAAATTCTTAATGCATTTAATCTGGTAGAAGTTAACTATATTCTGAGAACGATCTTGACAAACAATTACAAGGGGTATAGTTCTTTACAAAAATTCTTAAAAAGTAGCGTTGCGCTACATACCTAATTTTCCATCAAAATTACATAACTATATTCTGAGAACGATCTTGACAAACAATTACAAGGGGCATAGTTCTTTACAAAAATTCTTAAAAACTAGCATTGCGCTACATATAGCGAGTGGCTGGCGAGCACACCGCTTCTTTCAAAGTGTTAATTCATACCTCGCTTACAGCGACCTCCTCTCATGTCTCGCTAGCTACGACTGCCTCGTCTCACATCTTACTCGCAACTGCTCGCTTCCAACGCTCAATGCTACAAAAGTGCGGTCTCGCCGCCAACAATGGTTTTTGGTGCAGACAATCCCTGCTACCATTACAGATGTATTACTGCGCGCTGTTTCCCGCTCTTTCTCAAAATGTATCTATGCGCGGTTTCCCGCTCTTTCTCAATAATACACAATGCAATTTAATTAACAAAACAATTTAAATAAGAAACAGTTCAGATAATTACATGCTAAAACAGTTTAAATACGCCTATTACATAATTACAAACTGTTTCTCATCTTGTTTATATGCATATTGCATGCTCAATATCTTACATATATTGTAAGTTCTTACCTTTACTCCTGCCAGTGTTTGTATTCCAATCAGGACACTGCAGTATCACAGTCATTGTTTGTGACGGGACATCTTCCTTTTTCGAGTAGAGGCACCTTCTTTCTTCATTTTATTTAATGGGAAGACCCAAGACTGTTCAAAGTGGATGATAAGTAAAAAGATTTTCTTTGAGATTGTATGAGATCTTTGTACTGTTCCAATTTTTAATTGGTATAAGATTCTACTCTGGTGATACGCAAAATATGGTAAATAATAATTTCAGCCTTAGTGCTTGTTTCTTAGGTTGTGTTCATGCTACAGTCTTACTGCTCTCAGCTCACCGGCATGGCACTGATAAAACAAACCCACTGAGTTATAGTGACGCTTGTAATATGCACCATCACTGGTGCTACACTGCTCACAATTATTGTCATCAGGCAAGGACATCGAGATGGTTCCCATTTGGAGACGTGTCCATTGCCAACCATTCTGAAACTTGAGCTGTGATTGACTGCTTCAAGTTCACTCTAAAAGTGCTGTTGCTAGGAGAACTGCTCATTGTCTGTGCTGTTTGTCTTACACTATGCATTTATGTCTACATTTCCATCTAAATCCAAACTCTGTAAACCACTGTCAAGTGTCTGCAAAACACTATCAAGTGCATGGCACCACATATTAAGGTTTCTTCCCATTTCTTTCTGGTATGTAACATGATAAAAATGACTGATTAAATACCTCTCAACAGGCAGTAATTAATTTAATCTAGTCTTCCAATCACTCGAAGAGGGGTACATAGGGGCTGTAGTGTATTCCTAGATTCATCACTTACTGCTGGTACTTGAAACTTTGTAAATAGTATTTTGTGAGATACTTTGCTTCTGTCTTCAACGATCTGCAGCCCAGGTCTTTTGACACTTCCATGGTTGAAACAAACATGCGAACACTGTTGATTATGTCCTATGTGTATTGGTAGTCCTATCTGGTATGGATCCCAGATATTTGATTTGTATACAAGGATGGATCAAACAACTGTTTCATAAGCTCCGCCCTTTGAAGGCTAACCACCGTTTCAGTAATCTACCACTGAAACCAACATGTGCTGGCTGATGATGAAGACACAGGCTAAATAAGAAAATGAAAGCTTCCAAAACTGGAATTTAACACACAAAAATTGTGTTGCTGCCTTAAAACAACATTAACTTGTACAACTAACAGCATCTCTCAGTGTCAATTATTGATGTTACAAAAACAAAATGACAAGATTTAAATATGTCTTATCAAGGCTATAAATTTTATTTTATTTAGTAGTTTCATCCGCACATCACGTTGTTGCTCATTTGTGGTACCGTGTTTTAACATACCTTTCTCGGCAAAATATTTCTCCCAAACAAATAAAATTTTGATGTCTATACACTTCAGTTTATGATTATGCTGCAGTAGACAAGAAACTAATATCCACTGAGATAAAAATTGAAGTGTCATATGAGATTGGGAAAACTCAGTATCAGGGGTGTGTGTAAATTGATAATTGGATCCTTCACTTGCCCACTGGACTCATCTCCTGATATGACTGAAAACTTCACTTGTACATAAATTCCCCAATAATACTGTAATCATTGTTGGAGACTCCAACAGTTAATTGGGAAAATTACAGTTTTGTTAGTGGTGATCATGATAAGACATCCTGTGAAACTTTATCCAATGCCTTCTCCAAAAATTGCCTAGAATGGATACTTAGGAACCCCACACATGATGGAAATATATTGGATCTAACGGCAGTAAATAAACCTGACCTCTTTGAGGGTGTCTACATCAAAAATTGGTATCAATAACCATGACACAGTTGTGGAAACAGTGATTACCAAAGTACAAAGGATAACCAAAACAAGCAGAAAGATACATATGTTCGGTAAACTAGATAAAACAACTAGTATCATTCCTCCATGAGAAACTTCAAACTTTCAGAACAGGTCAGAAGCATATAGAGGAACTCTGACTAAAGTTTAAAAAATTTGTTGACCACATACTGGATAGATATGTACCCTAAAGAACAGTTCATAAAGTGATGGAATCTCCTTAGAATACAGTCACTGTAAAGAAACTTCTGAAGAAACAGATCTGCCTCGTGATGACTGGATGTTGTGTGATGTACTTAGGTTAGTTAGGTTTAAGTAGTTCTAAGTTCTGGGGGACTGATGACCGTAGCTGTTAAGTCCCATAGTGCTCAGAGCCATT
The DNA here is from genome assembly GCF_023897955.1 of Schistocerca gregaria. NCBI lineage: Eukaryota > Metazoa > Arthropoda > Insecta > Orthoptera > Acrididae > Schistocerca > Schistocerca gregaria. Next base: position 125,122,618 of record NC_064920.1, on the reverse strand, counting down.
TGAATCATCTGAAGAAACAGAGACTACTGTATAACAGGTGAAAGGCAAAGCATAAGGCAGTATAAATGATGATTAATTGAATCCCTCAGCTGCTGACAGGGTCCCAGAGCAAAAGCTGAAATGCTTAACTCCATTTTTTTATTTTTTTAAACGAATAAAGCCAAGGAGAATTGCCCCAATTTAATCCTCATACCACTCGAAAGTTAAGTGAAATAAGTATTAGTGTCAGTGGTGTTGAGAAACAACTGGAATTGTTAAAATTGAACAAAGCTCCACTCCCCTATGAAATCCCTGACATATTTTCTACTGAACATTCTGTTACTTATGCCCCCCTCCCTCCCTTGCAGGGTTGAAAGGGGGGGGGGGGGGGGCATCACACAGCAGAGGCCAAAAGTTGGCACCACCAGCACAGTTAAGTCAGGCTGTGAGCTTATAGCATTGACCACATTGCACCAATGTTTGTAAGCAAATGCGGCAGCCTTCATGAAAATATAATACAGAATCCCAATAATGGGAACAACATGTTTGGTGTCTAGGTTATATCAAAATTATTTTCATTGCCCCGTGTTCCCAACTTGAGTGAATCCAGCAGTATTAAGGAGCAGAGGTTTCAGATGTGTCCCTGCTGCTGCAACTTCATTGAACGGACCTGCATATAATACATACTCACACAGACACAAGGCAGAACATGTTCATGCTTTATTTGTGCAGTGATGGTTTAGTGATTTCAGTGCTCATTAGTATGATGGGATATGTTGTGATTTCAGTGGCTATCCATGTGAAGGACTGTGTAGTGCAAAAAATGGTAGCCTGTGTGAAGCAATATGTTGTGACCTCAGTTGTCACATGAGTGACAGATTTTGTAGTGCACTAATGCTTGCTTGTATGACAGGATGTGTCAATGAATGCAGTGATCACCTGAGAGATGGATAGTTTGCATTGCACTTCAGTGGTTGCTCTTGCATCAGGCGTTCTATTTTGATTAAATGGTTGCCTCTGGAATGGGTATTTTGTGACATTGTGATCATTTCTGTGAATAGTTTCTTGAACCAACATTGCTGTCAGTAACTTGCAACTTGGTGAGCAATTATGTTTTTCGTGTGTCAGAACATGTCCTTCATTAATTATCCCAATACATTTGTACTTTCATCCATATGAAATTTAAGAGATCTGTATCCGCTGCTCCCTGTTAGCAATCTAAGATCTCAGCAACTTATTTATGACCCACCCCCCTTTATTTCCAGTACTTCAGATGTACCTAGAAGTTTTTCACGATCATCTGTGTCAGATGCTTTGCTGAGATATAGGAAAATACCTGTTACATTATAACTCTTGGTTTAAGAATCATGAAAGAAGGTTGTATACATGGAAGAAGCCTGGAGATATTAAAAGGTATCAGATAGATTATATAATGGTAAGACAGAGATTTAGGAACCAGGTTTTAAATTGTAAGACATTTCCAGGATCAGATGTGGACTCCGACCACAATCTATTGGTTATGACCTGTAGATTAAAACTGAAGAAACAGCAAAAAGGTGGGAATTTAAGGAGATTGGACCTTGAAACTGAAAGAACCAGAGGTTGTACAGAGTTTCAGGGAGAGCATAAGGGAATAATTGACAGGAATGGGGGAAAGAAATAGAGTAGACGAAGAATGGGTAGCTTTGAGGGATGAAGTAGTGAAGGCAACAGAGGATCAAGTAAATAAAAAGACGAGGGCTAGTAGAAATCCTTGGGTAACAGAACAAATATTGAATTTAATTGATGAAAGGAGAAAATATAAAATTGCAATAAATGAAACAGGCTAAAAGGAATACAAACGTCTCAAAAATGAGATCAAGAGGAAGTGCAAAATGGCTAAGCAGGGATGGTTAGAGGACAGATGTAAGGATGTAGAGGCTTATCTCACTATGGGTGAAATAGATACTGCCTACAGGAAAATTAAAGAGACCTTTGGAGATAAGAGAACCACTTGTATGAACATCAACAGATCAGATGGAAACCCAGTTCTAAGCAAAGAAGGGAAAGCAGAAAGGTGGAAGGAGTATATAGAAGGTCTATACAAAGGTGATGTACTTGAGGACAATATTATGGAAATGGAAGAGGATGTAGAGGAAGATGAAATGGGAGATACGATACTGCGTGAAGAGTTTGACAGAACACTTAAAGACCTGTGTCGAAACGAGGCCCCCGGATTAGACAAAATTCCATTGGAACTACTGACGGCCTTGGAAAATCCAGTCCTGACAAAACTCTACCATTTGGTGAGCAAGATGTAGGAAACAGGCAAAATACCCTCAGACTTCAAGAAAAAATATAATAATTTCAATCCCAAAGAAAGCAGGTGTTGATAGATGTGAAAATTACTGAACTATCAGTTTAATAAGACACAGCTGCAAAATACTAACACAAATTCTTTACAGACGAATGGAAAAACTAGTAGAAGCCGACCTCGGGGAAGATCAGTTTGGATTCTGTAGAAATACTGGAACATGTGAGGCAATACTAACCTTATGACTTATCTTAGAAGAAAGATTGAGGAAAGGCAAACCTACGTTTCTAGCATTTGTAGACTTAGAGAAAGCTTTTGACAATGTTGACTGGAATACTCTCTTTCAAATTCTAAAGGTGGCAGGGGTAAAATACAGGGAGTGATAGGCTATTTACAATTTGTACAGAAACCAGATGGCAGTTATCAGATTAGAGGGGTATGAAAGGGAAGCAGTGGTTGGGAAGGGAGTAAGACAGGGTTGTAGCCTCTCCCCGATGGTATTCAATCTCTATATTGAGCAAGCAGTAAAGGAAACAAATGAAAAATTTGAAGTGGGTATTAAAATCCATGGAGAAGAAATAAAAAATTTGAGGTTCGCCGATGACATCGTAATTCTGTCAGAGACAGAAAAGGACTTGGAAGAGCAGTTGAATGGAATGGACAGTGTCTTGAAAGGAGGATATAAGATGAACATCAACAAAAGCAAAACAGGGATAATGGAATGTAGTCGAATTAAGTCAGGTGATGCTGAGGGATTTAGATTAGGAAATGAGACACTTAAAGTAGTAAAGGAGTTTTGCTATTTGGGGAGCAAAATATCTGATGATGGTTGAAGTAGAGAGGATATAAAATGTAGACTGGCAATGGCATGGAGAGCTTTTCTGAAGAAGAGAAATTTGTTAACATCGAGTATAGATTTATGTGTCAGGAAGACATTTCTAAAAATATTTGTATGGAGTGTAGCCATGTATGGAAGTGAAACATGGACGATAAATAGTTTGGACAAGAAGAGAATAGAAGCTTTCGAAATGTGGTGCTACAGAAGAATGTTGAAGATTAGATGGATAGATCACATAACTAATGAAGAAGTGTTGAATAGGATTGGGGAGAAGAGAAGTTTGTGGCACAACTTGACCAGAAGAAGGGATCGGTTGGTAGGACATGTTCTGAGGCATCAAGGGATCACCTATTTAGTATTGGAGGGCAGCGTGGAGGGTAAAAGTCGTAGAGGAGGACCAAGAGATGAATACACTAAGCAGATTCAGAACGATGTAGGTTGCAGTAGGTAATGGGAGATGAAGAAACTTGCACATGATAGAGTAGCATGGAGAGCTGCATCAAACCAGTCTAAGAACTGCAGACCACAACAACAACAACATTTTATTCTTTATCTGGGGATTCTGAAACTACTTTGACAAACTTTCCTACAGAAGCTTCTTTTCCCTACCAGATCTAAAACCAAGCTGTTCTTTCTACAGAAGTTGATATTTCTTTAAATAATCGATATGTATATTTTTCATAATAGTTGATATATAAAAACAAAGATGATGTGACTTACCAAACAATAGCGCTGGCAGGTCGATAGACACACAAACATACACACAAAATTCGAGCTTTCGCAACTGGCGGTTGCTTCGTCAGGAAAGAGGGAAGGAGAGGGAATGATGAAAGGATGTGGGTTTTAAGGGAGAGGATAAGGAGTCATTCCAATCCTGGGAGCGGAAAGACTTACCTTAGGGGAAAAATAGGATAGGTACACACTCGCACACACACATGTCCATCTGCACATACACAGACACAAGCAGACATTTGTAAAGACAATGAGTTTGGGCCAAAACTGCAGCTGCTGTACGAGGTGCATTCAAGTTCTGAGACCTCCAATTTTTTTTCTCCGGATTGGAAAGAAATAGAAACATGCGCATTGTTTTAAAATGAAGCCGCGTTCATTGTCAATATGTCCCAGAGATGGCAGCACCGTACGGCAGATGGAATTTTACCGCCAGCGGCGAGAATGAGAACTGTTTTAAATACTTAAAATGGCGACGTTTTCCTTACTTGAACAGCGTGCAATCATTCGTTTTCTGAATTTGTGTGGTGTGAAACCAATGGAAATTCGTCAACAGTTGAAGGAGACATGTGGTGATGGTGTTATGGATGTGTCAAAAGTGCGTTCATGGGTGCGACAGTTTAATGAAGGCAGAACATCGTGTGACAAACTGAAACAACCTCGGGCTCGCACAAGCCAGTCTGACGACATGATCGAGAAAGTGGAGGCAATTGTTTTGGGGATAAGCGAATGACTGTTGAACATATCGCCTCCAGAGTTGGCATTTCTGTGGGTTCTGTGTACACAATCCTGCATGACGACCTGAAAATGAGAAAAGTGTCATCCAGGTAGATGCCATGATTGCTGATGGACGACCACATGGCTGCCCATGTGGCATGTTGCCAAGCAATGTTGACGCGTAACAACAGCTTGAATGGGACTTTCTTTTCGTCGGTTGTGACAATGGATGAGATGTGGATGCCATGTTTCAATCCAGAAATAAAGTGCCAGTCAGCTCAATGGAAGCACACAGATTCACCCCCACCAAAAAATTTTGGGTAATCGCCAGTGCTGAAAAAATGATGGTGTTCATGTTCTGGCACAGTGAGGGCGTAATCCTTACACATTGCATTCCAAAGAGCACTACAGTAACAGGTGCATCCTACAAAAATGTTTTGAAGAACAAATTCCTTCCTGCACTGCAACAAAAACGTCCAGGAAGGGCTGTTCGTGTGCTGTTTCACCAAGACAATGCACCCGCACATCGAGCTAACGTTACGCAACAGTTTCTTCGTGATAACCACTTTGATGTGATTCCTCATGCTCCCTACTCACCCGACTTGGCTCCTAGTGACTTTTGGCTTTTTCCAACAATGAAAGACACTCTCCGTGGCCTCACATTCACCAGCCGTGCTGCTATTGCCTCAGCGATTTTCCAGTGGTCAAAACAGACTCCTAAAGTAGCCTTCGCCACTGCCATGGAATCATGGCTTCAGCATTGTGAAAAATGTGTACGTCTGCAGGTGATTACATTGAGAAGTAATGCCAGTTTCATCGATTTCGGGTGAGTAGTTAATTAGAAAAAATTCAGAGGCCTTAGAACTTGAATGCACCTCGTATTGTAAACTAGAGTAGCTCTCTTCTGTTTTTAAGAAAACCAAGTGTCACATTTTGCCTGTCTTCAGCAGTTATAGCATTTCACAAGACTGTATTCTGTTTTTTAATACTGAGCAAATACTGAAATAAGTTATCATCCATTCTTAAGTAATTTATATATAAGACTTGAAGTTCTCCATTTACAGCTCTTATAACAAATTATGGTGAGTGCTTTCACTATCTTGATGTAATAGCTATGGCTTCATCCAAGTATGTTTCCTTTACTGAATTAACAGAGAAACAGGAAGCCACATTGAAGGAATTAGAAAAGGAAATAACTGAATTGCAAAAACCTCGAGAGCTGATTTCCTGGATCTATGGAGTAGCTACCAACAGAAATGAACGAGATCCATGATAGACTGTAATCCCTAGGTGACATGGTAGACAAACTTTTAGACTGAGTGATGGATGTGCCTTTAGATCAAAGAAAATGATATAAGAATAGTTAACCATGCTCAAGTGGCAGGAGCATGCATAGATGCTTGGGCAAAGTCTAAGGAAGATAAAATCTCACAATCTGTGAATGAGCAAAGCCAGACTGCTGTTAGTAACCTGATGACAAAGTTCCCTCCGACAGTGGGCTAAGGAAGAAATTACTCATGATCTAGGAACAAACACAACGAATTTTTTTCAGTGGAGAAATAAAATAGGAGAATCAGTCAAAAACATGAAAAACAGTTAATAGATATCGGAGGGACAGTGCAGGATCATACTATAACAGTCTGAATGTGTGTCAGCCCGTTCAAAATATTTCACCTCCTGCATGTGGCGCACTGTCTGTGACAACACTATACACAACAGTAATGATAGAAGGAAAGATGCTTAAGCATAGAAATTTTCAAATATATTCATCAGGTAAGAGACAGTATACCCTGTGCCATTCACTTTACAGGTGTGTTGCCCCTGTCATCAACCAGGCCACAAAATATAATTTGTGTAAACAAATGTATACATGTGACAGACCCATATGAGTAACTGAAATCAATGATTCATGTGAAACACCCCGAGGTGACAAAAGTCATGGTGTGCACATGTGCAGATGGTGGTAGCATCATGTACATGTGGTATAAAAGTGCAGTGCATTGGCAGAGCTGTCATTTGTGCTCAGCTCCCTGATGTGAAAAGGTGTCCAACATGGTTATGGCCCCAATAGACATTGAACATGGAGTGATAATTCAAACCGGATGGCACGGGACATTCCATTTTTGAAATCATTCGGGCATTTAATATTCTGAGATCCTCAGTGCCAAGAGTGCGCTGAAAATACCAGATTTCAGGCATTACCTCTCACTGTGGAGAATACAGTGGCTGACGGTCTTCATTTAATGGTGAAGGGCAGCAGGATTCGTGAAGAGGTGTCTTTGCTAACAGACAATCAACACTGCATGAAATACAAAATCACAGAAATTAGTCTGGGACATATGACAAGTGTATCCATTAGGACAGTGCTTTGAAATTTGGCATTAATCAGCTATGGTGACAGTCGACCAATATAAGTGAGTTGGCAAAAAGCATGACATCGCCTGTTAGGCTTGTGACCCTATCAGTCTAGTGGGAAACTGTGTGCTGGTCATATAAGCTCCAATTTTAGTTAGGGAGAGCTGACGGTAGATTTCAGGTGTGGCACATACGTCACAAGGTCATGGACACAAGTTGTCAACAAGGCACTGTGCAAACTGGTGGTGGTTCCATATTGGTGGTGTCTGTGTTTATTTGGAATGGACTAGGTTTTAGTCCTGCTGAACTGATCATAGACTTGAAATCATTATGTTCAGCTACTTGGAGACCATTTGCAGCCAGTCATTGACTCTAGGTCCCCAAAGAACAATATCAATTTTATGGACAACAATGCACCATGTCACTGGGCAACAGTTGTTCACGATTCATTTTAAGAACATTCTGGACAATTTGAGTGAATAATATGGCCACCCAGATTGTCCACCATGAATTCCACTAAACATTTATGGGGCAGAATCAAGAGGTCAGTTCATGCACAAAATCCTGCACTGGCACCACTTTCACATTTATGGATGGCTATAGAGGCATTATGGCTCATTATTTCTGCAGGGGATTTCCAATGGCTTGTTGACTCCATGTCATATTGAGTTGGTGGAATACACCAGGCAGATGGGGATCAGACACAATTTTAGGAGATATCCTATGACTTTTGACACCTCAGTGTGCAACATTTTGAAAAGGGTTTTCTTGTCAAATTGTGGTCCAGTGGTGTGTAGGTAATACTAAAGAAGAAAGTTTTTACTTGGAGCTTTTCTCTTTTCAAAATGGGAGGTTGCGCTGATATTTCAAATAATAACTTAATAAGGCATTTCGGGTAGAAATATTTGAATGATCTTGAAGCAAACACTGCCTGTTGAAATTAGAGAGAAACTAATCCAGAAGTTTGGAATCCAATCTGGAAGAATTTAAGTGTGTATTGCATTCGATGGGCATAATTGAAGGAGACATTTAAGTGGCAACCAGGACCCAGAGGTTATTATTCACAGAGTCCTAGTACAATCAATGATTGTATTGGAGTACTACCACATAAACTTTATGTGGGCATCCCCAACCAACTAACAAACTGAACAGTTACATATTAACTGAAACAAACAAAGGTGCTATGAAATGAGATATGTCCTGGCCATGCACCTAGTAATAATATTGAAGTAAAAGACATCTGCAAACACCTGTGAATTATGACTTGAGATCTCAGTCACCAGTGATTACCAAAGCCATTGATGATGTCAGTCACCCCACTGAACAATATCCAGTAAACTGTCTGTGACCAAATCAAGCCCTGGAGAGCTGATCATGAGATAAGATAGGGCCTGTGATAGAGCTGCAAAATTCTTTCATTATACTAATTGAACCGACATGAGGGAGGAGCTCTGCTCTGTTTGATTCAATGTAATCAGGAATAGCTGTTGTTACAACAACCTGCAATTCGGACCAGTATTGAGGATGTTCCAGCAACTGTTGTTCTAGACTCAGGAGCCTTTGTCAGTGTGATTTCAAGCAGTTCTTTCAATAAAGTATCCACAAAAACAAAGTTGTGTAGCATTCCTGTACAGAACTGCAAGATTATTGCGCATGATCCAGAAATGTTAGAATGATGCAGAAGTTACTAAAACTAGAAAATGTAGCAGTACCGTGAACCATTCTTGTACCTGAAGACTTGATTGTTGATTATATTCTGAGACTTGTGTTTATCCATGAGGACATGAAATTAACTTCTCTATAGGCAAGGTCTCCTTTCTGACTGATAGTGAAAGTGCTAAAGTTGAGCTGCTGTGGAGGGACGGTAGCCACAGATGGTAGTGCCAAGTTTTCCAGATTAAAGTCATTGTAAAGGAACATTGCGGCACAAGAGTATTTCTGAGCCTATAGAACAAATAACTTGGAAGTCACATCACAAGTATAAAAAAAAATAGAAGAGCCAGTAAACCCAACCAGCAAGCAAATACAGAAGACGTAGGACCTTTTGGATCAATTTGGGGAGATATGTGAACAAAAACCTGGTTTAATCCAATGAAAAACATCATCTTAATGAACTTCCACACACAGCCTTGTACAGTAGTTTCTGCCTTATCGCTCTGTCTCAGTGGAAAGCAATAGGCGAAGAAATCAAAAGGATGTTTCAAGAACTGAACAGGTTCGTAAGGAAGTATTGTAACCATATTGTAACCATCAACAAACACTAAGGATTGACTACATAAAATCGTTTGAAGAAATAGTGAATCTGCTGTTTTGTCAACACACTACATTACAGCAGAGCTAATGTTTCATAGGAGGGTAAAGAATGCATGGGTGGACCAGGTTCCACAGGTTCCCAATGACAGGGACTAGTGGGAAGAAAAGGTTCAGAAAGCTTTGATCAGTTCGACAGAAAAAGTGTTCACAGGAAAGCACAACTGTGACAAGAAAGTGGTAAAAATGCTAAGGTATATCAAATGGCCCAGAAAGTATTATTAAGAAGCCATCCAACTATTGAACAAAAAGAATGAAAAGTGGTAGTTGTTTTATGGTACCTTTTGTCATTCTAAGTGTAATCTTGGTGCGTACCTATCAGGGCACCCAAGTAATCATCAAATTAAAGGACTTTATCCTCATTAAGATTCACTGAAACATTGTTCTTTGTGGAATTAGTGTGCATCATTTTAAGAACACAGAATCAATTGGAATTTTTGAACTGAATATTTATGTTGGTGTAAAGCCAAAATTACAATCTTTTTGCTTTACAACATGTTTTGAATTTAGACATAGGATGTGTATTTAGTTTTGATACTGTGTGACATTTATTTGTATGTTGTTGTGTGTAGTAGGTAAGTATTATCGTGTGTAAGATGCAGGAGCTCATGAATTATTCTTGGATTTTAATTAGTTGTATTATATTAGTACTCAAATCATTTTTGTTAGTAATAAGATCTGCTTACAAATGAAGCATATTATTACAAAATAATGTAAGACAAAGCTATATGTTTATGTAGATTCAATGATTCTCACCTGCCAGCCTTAAGATCAGTATTTCCTACATTTGCATCTACATGATTACTCTTTAATTCGCAATTAAGTGCCTAGCAGAGGGTTCATCAAACCATGTTCAAGCTATTTCTCTACTGTTCCACTTTCAGACAGCACACAGGAACATTGGACATTTTACTCTTTGCTTACATGCTCTGATTTTTCTTATATTATTATGATGATGATCATTTCTCCCTTCCTAGGTGGGTGCCAACAAAATACCTTTACACACTGAGGAAAGAGTTGGTGATTGAAATGTCTCGAGAAGGTCCTACCACAACAAAAAAATGCCTTTGTTGTAATGATTGCCACTCTAATCCCTGTACCATATCACATGGTACTCTCTCCCTTATTTTGTGATAATACAAAATAAGCTGCCTTCCTTTGAACTTTATTGATGTCCTCTGTCAGTTCTATCTTTCAAAGATCCCACACTGCACACCAGTACTCTGGAAGAGGGTGGACAAGCATAGTATAAGCAGTCTGATTAGTAGACTTGTTGGAGTTTGTGACGTTTGTCTACTTTATTTCTTCGTTGATAGTTCTCTGTGTGGATGTACTGCATTGTCATACTCGCTGAAAAGTGGTGGAAGTTCAATACTGGCACTGTAAATGATGTAGTTGGCAATTGCAGAATTGTGTTTCACAGTTCTTTACTTTCACTGTTCACATCCCCCCTCCCAGTAGTACATAATTATATGTCCGATGAACTATTGGTAAATGTTGAAAAGCCTCATTAACAGGTTGCAGGCAAGATCAGCATACTGCTGCAATAGTTTACTGTTGAACATGTATATGAAGTAAAAACCTAAACATGCAGTTCACAGTTCTTGCAGAATAATACTGTACCTGTGACACTATTTTTCAAACAAATTAAACAGACATTGTCATTCATTGTTCTAACACAGGGCAGATGAGTGTTCCCCTTATTCCACTGTTAAGTTGATGCATTGTTGTTAATTTAACCAATATGTGTTTCACATCTGAAAATTAGCCAGGGGCTGACTGGCTGGGGACCAAAAATTGGTCCTTTACATATCCTCACAACAATAGGCACTGAAACTATGCCCTGTTCAATGTTTAAATTACAGAAATAACAATTAAAACATAACTCATTCAATTAACTGAATACATCAAAAAGTTTCTTCTGTGTACCAGTTCTTCTACCACAAAGGTTAGGCCAAATTATTTGTTTAAGTAATGAAATTTTTAAGTAATGAAATTTTTAAGTGATGAAATAAACAGATATAGTTATACAAACAATACTTTTGACAAACCTGGTAATTATTTTGGAATTAATAAAGGGGTGGCTTTGCTACTATGTTTTAGAATAGAGACAAATAAATACTTTAAGATGCCTAGAAGTTGTTCTTCCAAATGTTTGTAATTAGTACAGAATTTATATTCGTTTATAAGTCAATCTAAGTTGCAAAAGAATTACTGATTTCTACCTATTATGATCTGTAGCAAAAGATAATAACTAGGAAAGATCATAATAAAATACGAACTTCGTTGCGTACACAAAACTAAGCACAAAAATAGACCTGGTGCTATATTCCTTAAGACTGAGGGCCGACCTTTCTCTTTTATGGACATTCAGATTATAATCATGCATATTAATGGTAATTAGGCAAGAATGAAAATAAAATGAATTTAAGGAGGCAGATGGTGGAACAAGGAAGGAAGTAAAGAAACCCCAGCTTGCTTTGTCACAAGCTGTGCCAATAAATCACAGTCTTTGCTTCGCTTTCCCCACAACATTTTCTGTCTGATCATTCCAATTTAAACTACATGTAATTGTGATTTCCAAGTATTTAATTGAATTTACAGCCTTTAGATCTGTGTGAGTTATCCTGTAACCAAAGTTTAGCAGACTCCTTTTACTACTCGTGTGGATGACTTCACGCTTTTCACTAGTTACAGTCAGTAAATTGCTGCTATTTTTCATTCTACAGATATCGTGTTGAAATTATTTTGCAGTTGCTTTTGATCATTTGATAACTTTACAGGGTATTAAATGACAGCATCATCTGCAAATAGATCTATGGGGTTTGCTCAGATCGTGTCCTAAGTAGTTTATATATATGGGAAACAGCAGAGGGCATATAACACTTCCTTGGGGAATGCCAGATTTTACTTCTATTTTACATGGCGAATTTCCATCAGTTACAATGATCTGTAACCTTTCTAACAGGATATCATGTATCTTGTCACACAACTGAGACAATACTCCACAGGCACGCAATTTGATTAGAAGTTGCATGTGATAAATGGTGTCAAAACCTTTATGGAAATCTGAGAATATAAACCTGTGGCTGTAATTTGAAGTATATTTGAATCATGATAATTATTGGTTTACAAGTTTAGCTTGTGTTTAAAGCTGCAGTGAGCTTGGTACAGGTGGGATTCATCATAGTGGTTGGTGTGATGTGTTCTACTCTCTTCTTCAGAGGTGCATACTTGGCTTCTAAATATTGATCTTGGTAGTGTTGCATAATATATTTTCCGTTAACTAAGACTGAAATACTTGCTCCACATATCAGCTCATTAAACTGAATTTGTGAGAATTTGATGGGGTACTGTTCAAATATTGTAGTTGTCATGATTCATGGAACTTTTATGTGAGAGGTTTACCTAAATATGTGGGACAATGAACATGAAGAGAAAATACTGTTCATTTTTGATGATAAAGTGAGCATAGACTCATGAACACATGTGAGTAAATGGTCATGAAAAAGGGTAAACAGTCAATGTGCACAAACTGTATCAAATCACAGCTGATCACTAATGAATGCAACTGGAAAATTGGCCTGCAAGGACTAATGTTGCCACTGAAATGAAGCTAGTGCTTATAATGACCTTGTTTTGTTTGAAGGATTTGTGGAATGTACCACAGACATTCTTTGACTGTGCTATAGGGGAATTAACCAGTTCACCAATTAAACTACAGTTTTAAGTTATGGTCTAATGGCAACTAAAGGAAAATTTGCTATTGCATAATGATCAACCTTGTAATTACACCTCTCCCAAATCCAATGAATTCAGTGCAGGTGATAACTTAAAATTAATCAGAGATTATGCTGCTCTAAATATCATTTCTGAATTAATAGATTCCCTTATAGTTATTCATATCAGTAAAGTTTTCCTCATTTATATTCAACTGTCGTACATTCACATGCCCTTGGTGCTGGCATGGTGTAGTGAGCATCCAAACACCATTATTCTACCATCCTGTGGATCAAACCTGTTTACTGTCCATCCCATACCCTGGATGATATCAAGAATGGCTTCAATGCCCATCACCCCAAATTTGTCACAATTTTCCCTTCAGTTTTCTTAGTGTCATAGTGATGTCATTGCATCTGATTAATATTGTTTCCTTTTTTGGTAAAATTTTGATGTGGTGCCTAAAAATTGACCTAAGAAACTTTCACAAATATTTCACATTACAAAGTTTTATGTAGCCTACATTTTAAATATTTGCAAATCAAAGCATAGTATGCAAACTGCTTTTCTAAAAAAGATGAACACAAGGTGATACAGGTAACACATGAAAATTACGAGGTATGTCGGCAAAGTAAGTTCATTGGTTATATAAAACAAATGTATACAGATACAGAAAAATATTTATTATGCAAAAATCTACAACTGTTAAACTACTTTTCTACATAGCTTCCAAAATTTTATAGGCACTTGTCATAGCGTGGCACAAATTTTTGTATGCCTTCTTCATAGAAGGTTGCCACCTGTATATTCAACCATGTGGTAACATGTTCTTTAGCTCATCATCATCATCATTGAAGTGTCAACCACCAAGGACAGATTTTAGTTGTAAGAAGAGATGAAAGTCACTAGAAACAAGGTCCGGGCTGTATGGTGGATAATCTAATGCGTCCTAGTGAAATTCCTATAAGAGTTGTTTGGTCACATTTGCCCCGTGTGGTCGGGCTTTGTTGTGGAAAAAGGCACCACCTTTTAACAGGAAGCTTAGGCACTTGTTCTGTATTGTGTGGCACAAATTATTAATGGTCTTGCAGTAAGCATGTGCATTGATTGTTTTGCCTCATGGTAAGAAATCAATCAGTAGAAAGCCCTTTCTGTTCCCAAAAATGGTGCACATTACTTTTTGAGGTGCCAAGATTTGCTTAGGATAAACCTTCATTGCTGAAGAAGTGTGCCTCCATTCCATTGCTTGCCGTTTCATTTCAGGGGTGTCCTACATACCCAAGTTTCATTCCCCATGACTATCCGAGAATGAAAACCATCACCTTCTTCGTTGTAGTACGTCAAAAACTGAAGCGCACTGGCCATTCATTGTTTTTGTGTTGTTGAGTAAGAATGTTGGGTACCCAATGCGAGCGAAGTTTTCGAAAGTTCAGTTTTTCAGTAACAATTTCAAGAGTTAGTGATTGTGAAATTTGTGGAACTTCCATACCAAGGGCACTAAGTGTAAACTTGCGGTTGTGCTTAATCTTCTCTTCACTTGTCTGAACCAGTTCATCAGTAACCACTTCATTCTTCATTGTGTGCTTGATCACGTCCTTCATTGAAAAGTCTGACCATTGAATTACTCATAGCATTTAGTCCATAAACCTTGCAAATTTGCTGATGATTTTGGTTTAACTTTCTTTGCATTTAGATCTGATTTCACACATGGTGTCATTTTCAGTTATGGAGTTATGGTGTCTCTTTCACTTATGGCTGACATTATAAAGAAGCACTACAAAAAACATGTCGACAGCAGTGATCTGAAAATGGTGTACATATCTTCTTCTTGAGTCAGAGTAACTACCATGCATAATTGGAACTGTGATCGTAGAACTGCCATGGATAGAAATAGAAGTGGAACTTAGTTTGTGGATGATCCTCATATTGTGATGACAGACATACCATGTACAATTACTACAGTATTACAAAATATTAATTTTCTGATGATTATGAAGAACTAATGATTATGTAAAATGAGAAGAATGGAAACTCCAGAATTGAATAATGAGAGTATTTAAAAAAGGATACATTGCTACACGCCATATAGTTTAGATGTTGATCTGCAGAGAGGGACAATAAAAAAACGTAAACAAGTACAATTTGGTCCAAAAGACCTATCCTGTGATGTCTACAATACATAAAAACAGACACCCATCCATCCATCCACCCAACCACCCATCCATCCACCCACCCACCCACCCACATACACACACACACACACACACACACACACACTCACACACACACACACACACACACACACACGATCATACTCATAAGACAACTGGCTCTGGCTGGCAAGGAGAGACTGCGAACAACTGTATATGAGGGAGAGAGATTGCAGAATAGGATTGGGGACGGTAAAGGTCTGTTTCTGATAGCATCCAGGGATGTGGTGGGGTGAGTGAAGGAAATCAACTGTAGGTGATTGATGGAGTAGAAGGCTTTGTAGTGCTTGAGTGGGATTGGGGAAGGGGGCAGGTGGGTGAATGACAGTGCCTAATACATGCTGACTCAAGAGGAATATGGGAGTGTAGGATATATTGCACATAGAGTTAGCCCCTGTAGCGCCTAGAACTGCTCGGACATGAAATGAATAGTGTTGTGGTGAGTAGTGTGTCTAGCAACTGGGTGGTCCAGCTATTTCTTGGGCACAGTTCTTCAGTGGCCATTCTTGAGGACAGAAACTTTTTGGTTGTCATGCTATTAGATTGCACAACAGTGGTTGCAGCTTACCTTCTAGATAACATGACAGACTTCACAGGTAGCAATGGTTTTGATGGAATACATGACATTTGTGGCTGTACTGGAGTAGATGGTGGTGGGGATGATATATATGACAGGTCTCGGGTGTAGGTCTATTACAGTGATATGGACCATGAGGAAAGGGTTTGTGACCAGGGATGGAGTAGGGTTGGACAATGATGTCTGACTGGTTTGGTATATGGTTGAACATCACTGTGGGAGGGATGGAAGGGTAGTGGGTAGGACACTTCTCACTCCAGGGTATGATTAGAGATAGTCGGATATTGTAATTCAGTTTCTCCTCTCCTTGGTATTACTGAGTTACAAGGGGAATGTTCCTTTGTGGCTGGATGGTGGGACATTGGGAGATGGTCTGTCACTGGAGAGATAAAGCACAGGACATTTGTTTCAGTACAAATTGTGGAGGATAATTTTGGTTTATAATGCTCAGTAAGACCTTTGGTTTTCTTTGAGAGGGACTGCTTGTCACTACAGATGCAACAAGTCACAGGTGGCTAGGCTGTATGCAAAGGACTTCTTGGTATGGAATAGAAATGAGCTGCTGAAGTGGAGGTACTGCTTTTGGTTGTTAGGTTTGATATGGATGGAGTAACTGATGTAGCCATCTTTGAGGTGGAGGTCAACATAGAGGAGGGCGTCTTGTTGTGTTGAGGGGAACTGTGAGAAGCAAGTGGAAGGAAGTAGTTGAGATTGTGGAGGAAGGAGGATAGGATTTTCTCACACTTAATCATGATTATGAAGGAGTCACCAACAAATATGAACTAGGTGAGGAGTTGGGGATTCTGGGTGGGTAGGAAGGATTCCTCTAGACGGCTCATGGCAGTCTGGCATAGGATGCTTCCGTGTGGGTGACCATTGCCATACCTTAGAATTGTTTGAGGTGAGACCTTCATAGGTGAAGTAATTGTGGATTAGGATATAGTTGGTTGTGGTGACCAGGAAGGAGGTTGTAGGTCTGGAATCCATTGGGCCTTGGGAAAGGTAGCATTCAATAGTGGCAAGGCCCTGGGATTTCAGGATATTAGTGTGAATGGAGGTGGCATCAATAGTGATAAGTAGGGCATCGTGTGCTAAAGGAACAAGAATTATGGAGAGTCGGTGGAGGAAATGGTTGATGTCTTTTTATGGGAGGGAAGGTTGTGGGTGATAGGTGGAACATGTGGCTCTGTGAGAGCAGAGATTCTCTCAGTGAACAACACAGCATCTGGCCACAAAGGATGGTTGGGTGTATAGACTTTATGAAGCATGTAGAAGGCTGGAGTGTGGGGAGTGGTGGGAACGAGGAGAGAGAGAGAGAGAGAGAGAGAGAGAGAGAGAGAGAGAGAGAGAGAGAGAGAGAGAGAGAGACTTAGGGGACAGATTCTGGGATGGGTGTAAGAATTTGAAGAGAAACCAGAGATCCTGTTGGATTTCTTGAATGGGCTCACAGTGCCAGGGTTTGTAGGTGGATAAATCTGACAGCTGGCAGAGTCCTTTCACCACATAATCCTTGCAGTTCTAAAGGCCTTGTGGCTCAGAAGCTTACTTCTTTAGCCGTCTTTTTGTTTTACCTGTCTCGATTCAACATCTGCTCTATACAGTCAGTAGCAATATATCCTTTATAAAATAATGTCATTATGATTACGCAAATACTTTATTAAGAACCAAGATTGATCCAACTTTGCTGACAGTTCTCCATAGTTTCCCATTTGGGCTAATGCCCAAATGGGGAAGCTTACAGGAAAGCTAATCCAAAGTAGCACAGGTTGCTAGGTTGGTAATGAGTAGAAAAAAAATGTGCTAGTTGCCTAACCTTTGTCAATCTTGGGACCTTTTAGGTAGCATGTTGGTACCAGCTGCCAATAAAGAAGAGTTTGTAATTAATTACTTGCCCATGTGATCTTAGCCACTCAGCAATTTACATTGAACAAAGTAACATGAAGCCATAACCTACATATAATTTCAATTTATTGTCAATCTACATGAACAAACAATTTCACACTGAAATTAATGCACACAATTATCTTATCTCAAGTTCGATTTTATCAAGTGACTGACTTTAGATGAATGAACAGAGTGGTGATTCTTCTGTAAAAACCTGGTATCCTCATGGAATTACACTATGTGATCAAAAGTATCTGGACATCTGGCTGAAAATTACTTACAAGTTCATGGCAACCTTCATCGGTAATGCTGAAATTCATTATGGTGTTGGCACATCCTTATCCTTGATGACAGGTTCCAGTCTCGCAGGCATACATTCATTAGGTGCTGGAAGGTTTCTTGGGGAATGGCAGCCCATTCTTCCCAGAGTGCTGCACTGAGGAGAGGTATCGATGTTGGTTGGTGATGCCTGGAATGACGTAGGCATTCCAAACCATCTCAAAGGTGTTCAATAGATTTCAGGTCAGGACTTTGGGCAGGTCAGCCCATTATAGGGATGTTATTGTCATGTGACCACTCTGCCACAGGCCATGCATTATGAACAGGTACTTGATCATGTTGAAAGATGGAATTGCCAACCCCAAATTGTTCTTCAACAGTGGGAAGCAAGAAGGTGTTTAGAACATCAATGTAGGTCTGTGCTGTGATAGTGCCACACTAAACAAAGGGTGCAAACACCCTCCACAAAAAACATAACCACTCAACCACGATATCCAAGTTTTCTCACCTCCCATCTAACTATTATAGTACTTGCAGTGGATCTAGATGCAGTTTGGAATTCCTGTGTGATGGTCTGGATAGATGTCTGTCTGTTACAGATTACAAGCCTCTTCAGCTGTAGGCGGTCTCTGTCAGTCAACAGATGATGTCGGCCTGTACTCTTTTGTGCTGTATGTGTCCCTTCATGTTTTCACTTCACTATCACATCAGAAAAAGTGGACATAGGGATGTTTAGGAGTGTGGAAATCTCGTGTACAGACACCCAATCACCTGATCTTATTCTGTGAATTCCGCGGAGCACCCCATTCTGCTCTCTCACAATGTCTAATGACTACTGAGGTCGCTGATATGGAGTACCTGGCAGTAAGTGGCAGCACAAAGCACCTAATGTGGAAAACGTATGTTTTCAGTTGTGTTTGGATACTTTATATCACATAGTGTAAATTTTACATGGAAAAATCTGGCAAATCTCAGGGAATTTCAGGGATCTCATAAAATCTCAGGGAATTGTGAATTTTTAACATATCATTAAAACTGAATTTTATTGAGTTTTGTAAATCACAAATTTTCAAATAACTTTTCAAAGTGTATTCATTAAATGAATATTATTCCATCCAAATTATTGACACCTTAAAATTCCCATTAAACTATTGCTTGTGGCTGGCATATAGCTCAGCTGAGAGGAAAGAAAAGTAATTATTATCATTTGTTGGCCCAACCACCACCACTACCACTTGCCCCTGTTCACCAATAATTTCTATTAAATTTATCACGAGTTTCTGGACACAATCTTGCTCATTGCATCTGGAATTCCCTGGGAATTTTTTTTTCCAAGTTTGAATAGCCACCCTGATGAACAGTTACATGAATTTTACAAAAAAAAAAAAAAAAAAATTATTTCTCTAATGTTCTGTAACTGCAGTTGGATTTGATGGGATGTATGCAGAACAGTAGACAATTTCAGCCTAGCAGTTATCAACAAGGAACGGTATGAGAAATATTAATGCCTTAATCCTCCAGCCATGAGTGACATGATGTGTGCAGTCATCTCTTTCCAGACCATTTTCCAGGGCCTGTTATTATTGAGTCAAATGTAATTTCTACTCTGTCTGCACACCAGAACTTGCGATTTTTCCACCAGCTACTTTTCTGTCGCTCCAGAACATAATAGGCAGCTATTTTTGCATTGAATCATTTTCTTTTGCTCTGGACCATCATAGGCTGCTCTTTCCATGCCAAATTTGTTTTTTTTCTTTTTTAGTAAACATCTGGAACATTGGAGATCACCATCTTCCTACCTGTAATAGTCAGTCATATTTTTTATGACATCTAGTCTCATCCATATACTTACACACATATCTCAAGTGGTATCAATTTTGTATCTGTATTACTGGGCTTGTGTATGAAACCTTCTATTAATAATTGAGCTGCTCGGAAAATTTGTCAGTAAGGTTATTCAGCTTTTATAGTATTGCATGAAATTTTCACATTTCCTTTATTATTTATCTTAAATTTCAATTAAACATGAACTCTATAGTAAGTTTTTCGTTTTCTTATTACATTCCTATAATACTAAACTTGGAACTAGTCTAGTTATTGGAAACAGAGAAATTTTCCTTGGAAAAATCAGAAAATCACTCACTGTTGGAGGGTTAAGGTACTGCTCTTCTAGGGGAGTGGACATTGTGGTATAGCATTTTATGTTTTGTCAATTATGCACATACTATGTGCCAGAAATCGTAGTTCACATCCCCTACCTGCAAGCACACAATGTGTTTAGAGTTCTGAGATCTGTAGCCATTCTTTAATGGCATGGCTCTGGAGATGAAGAAAAGAATTTGCTCTCAATTGTTAACTGTCTTGTGAGGCCGACACAAAAGTGTTTTCTTTTTTCATAATATTACGTGAAAGGAATTGTAACCACACTGAACTGTACAGATTGTAAATGCTACTAATATTATTAACAATAGCAGTAGGCAAGGGAATAGGATTATTGCATTTCCTCAAAAATAAAACTCAACATTAAATAGTTATTTTGATGACTCCTTATTACCATTATTGACTAATTTTCATAAAGTTTGGAAGGTAGGGGACGAGGTACTGGCAGAAGTAAAGCTGTGAGTACCGGACGTGAGTCGTGCTTTGGTAGCTCAGTTGGTAGAGCATTTGCCTGCGAAAGGCAAAGGTCCCGAGTTCGTGTCTCGGTCGGGCACACAGTTTTAATCTGCCAGGAAGTTTCAATTTTCATAAGTATGTGCAGCTTGTCGGTTGAAGGGATCACTGGACAGGGGATCAGCAACAAGAACCTGAACTTTGGATTGAGCCGTGTGTGGGGAAATTTTCATTTTGATTCTTAAAATACAGCAGGATGGTTGATGGTCATTAGCCAATGCTCATGCTAAGTCTTGGACATGTCTTCTTTGGTTTTCTTACTTTTCTTTGCTGCTCTGGCCACCTTTGTTGTGCTTTCAGTAGCTTTGACACACTGCCAGTCCAAATGTAGGAGCCCGTTTTTTATATTGTCTCCAGTTATGATGCTTAGTCTGCTCATACTTTTTAATCTGCTTATTATTCCATCATTAAAATATGTTATGGTACCCATCACAATAATCTGAAAGGCCGACATGCCAAAAAATGCTGTTTTTGGCAAGCATTCCGAAATGCAACTATTGAAAAATGTTTGTGGATTCTGCATTTTGCCATGTAAACATTTTTACGGAAGTTTAGAAACACACAGGTCTCTTTATACTGGTTTTAGTTCTACCATAACAGTTTCTGGCATTGGTTGTGCATGTGTATGTTTTTGTCATTTTGTTTCACATCTATCATACTGGACAGAACAGAAAAATATACGTTCCTAGCTTTTAGAAGTTTTTTCCTTTGTGCGGGAAGAGAGAGGGGAAAGAAAGGGAAGAAGGGAAAGTGGATTCAGTTACTCACAACCCAGATTATGAAGCAACAGGGAAAGGCAAACAGGGATGGTAGCAGGATGGAGGCATGGTTGTCAGAGGGAAGCCAAAGATCTTTATATGAGATTTTCCATTAATCATTTAAATTAAATAATGAGACATTTTAGGCAAGGTTCTGTATTTTTCATTTCACTTGCAACCTATGTCCTCAATTATTTATTGGATGTATTCCAGCCTCTATTTTCTTCTACAGCTTTTACCCTCTACAGCTCCCTCTGTTACCATGGAAGTTACTCCCTGACAGTTTAATGTCCCTACTTCTTTTCAGTGAGTCTTTTCCATTTATCCCATTCCTCACTAATTGTGCAGATAACCTCACCAATTGTTTCCTCATCAGTCTACCTAATTGTTCTGTAGCAGCACATCTCTAAGGTTTCACTCCACTTCTGATTTTCCTACATTCCATGTCTTAATGAATTTCCATTTTTTTTACCCCTAATTTTGTTTTGTACGGCATTGGCATTCAAGGCATACACATTTGTTCAGATGCATGCTCTTTACAGCAGTACACCACTTTTCTAATCCCAGTCTTCTCCAGACATAACTACAGAACCACCTGAGCTTGAAAACAGATTTCCACAGCCATCGTATCCAATCCTGCTACTGCTGAGTCCTCCAAAAAACAACTTAGGAATACACTTGTCGTTACTCTGTCGTTACTCATTATTACCATGGTCCTTAAAGTGTTTATCAGCTACTTTGACAAGGCTATGACTTCTTAAAATCATGCTCTGAAATGAGGTCCACTCTGTCCAACATACTGTCCACCACACCTAGAATAGCTTCTCATATCCCTCCCTATCCTTGGCAGATATCATGCATGCATTTCCCTACCCTATAGCTCCTACAGTTGTGACTGTCCCCACTGCAGGACTACCATCACCTATACCAGCTCTGTAGATGACAAAAGGGAGAGCCACCTATAAAATGACCCATCTCCTGTACCAGCTATTACATAAATACTGTTCAGCATTTTACTACCACAAAGTTATCAGTTTGGGTGAATTTTTGTAGGCAGAGAGTATATACTGCCAACACAGTATCCTGTTGCAGAACTTGCTCTATAACATGTCAGTCTTGACCTCAGTTACTGTTTCACCATGTGTGTCATCTTGATTGTTCCCATAGACACAAGTTTATCAGGACCCTGGAGGCAGGAACTAGGATTATATTATGTCCTTGGTTCTAACTGCCATCCTGGAATTCAATTTTGTTAATTTTTTGGTTTCAGCATTCATTGGTTCACTCCCTTTTCGTTTTCTATATCTTTGTTTTCTGACTTGTCTATTCCCCCCAAAACCCCAACCCATCTCTCCCCCCCTTCCCCCGTCTACCACATACTTATCTTTCTGCACTTATTAACTTGTGCACCATATTGTGTCAGTAATGTCTGTATTGCATATTGCCCTATCTTCCACCTTTAAGTGCTCAGTGTCTCAAATCTTGACCAGTGCAATCCTCAGAAATCTATCTTTACTTTTTATCCTATCCAGAAATTCTCCCTTGACCCAGGGTTTCTCCTCCCAACTCTCCCCATTTTCTAAACGTCACCTGTTCTTTCCCTTCATATCTCTTTCTTTCCCTTTAACCCTTCCCACCAAAAGTAGGATGCACTGGCTCTGACAGCTTCAAAATTTCTGTTCTTTATGACTGGTCTCCTGTCACCACTTGGTTAGTAGATTTTTAAGCATCCAATAAAATTATATTTTCATAAATTATATTTTCACTGTCTTTTTAAGTAACTTGCAGCTGGAGTGCAGCCAACATTTTACCCAGCACATAACATAAGCTCATGAAGATTCTGATACTATTAAAGAAGCAAACAAATTTCATAGCAAAAATATCAACATCATAAATAACAAAAGTAGTTTAATCCAGTTCTTTTAAAATGCATAAGCTAAATTCTAATGTAGTTGAGATTTGGATTTACGTGTTCACTGAATATACTTATGACCATTTCCAGGTGATCATGTGCATTATAACTTCTAACCTTTTTAATATAGAATAAACCCTTCTGTATCCAAGCACAATTTGTTTCTTTTTATCTGTCTGCAGTTCTTTGTGTCCGTGCTATTGTAGCTCAGTAAATTTATGATCTTCATATTATTCTTTCCCTTCTCTCTTTTAAGGTATTTTATTTTTGTTGTAACAGTGATTGACATCCAGGCAGCTACCAATTTTTCTGATATTACAGCTCCTGCTTTCAAATTTTCGTTCCCCCCTCCCCACCAAGTTCCAAGAGGGGGACTATCTACCATTGGATATTTATTTAACATAAGGGTAATCCATATTTTGCACATAAAATGAACACTGTATTATGCAGGGAAAATAAATTACAGTTGGTATTCCATTATCTTACACAATTGTGGAGACCATCCTTAAAATGGAATGTATTCCAGGTCAGACACTGATTTGCCTGTTGGGCCGCGGGAACGCCAGAAGCTTCAACATGGTACGGAAGCAAGAAGGTACAAAAACAAAACTACTAAGGCTCAATCGAGATACAGTGGGCATCAGTTAAGTGAAATAGAAAGAGAACGAAAATTTCTGGTGAGTATAGTGTAGTACTGATAGCAGCAGAATACAGTACAACAGAAGTATGATTTATTATGAATAGGAAGATAGGACAGAGTGTGAGTTATTGTGAATGGTTCAGTGATAGTGTAGTGTTTCTTCATGGGGCAAAAATTCTTTCTTGATTCTTCATGTAATATTGTGGTAGCCAGGTTAACATGTGCACTCTCATAGTTGAAAAAGTATTGTATTGTAGTATTTTTGCTGGCATAGCACTTTTTCAGTAGTTAATGGCATGTACATGTCTTTCAGATTGCATATTTTCAACATATTACATCCATAAACAGCAATTTTAGTGCACTCTTCAGTGCCACAATTAGAATTCACATTTCAAGCAACATTAGTCATTTTATTTACTATGACATTAAAAAAAGTAATATATTGAAGAAATATGTATCACTTGCATTAATTCTGTTTTGTTATCTCAGTGGATGATCCATGAACATACCATTCAGTGAGTTGTATAAGTCATGAACTGATTATAGCAAGTTAACATACATTTGTGTTATTTACTGTGTTCGTTACAGTATGCTACTCCCAGTATCCTTTACTCTGGAGCCATACTCATGTTGTTTTCATTTGGAAAGCACTCATTAGTGGTAGGTGTCATCATCATATATGTATCAATTTTAACATATAGGTATTGGCTTTGTAGGTCTCTGTGACAGTTCCATATCCTCAATCACATGTGTTATGTCAGTGCACTCGAGTGTAGTTGGAGGCATGTTTGTGTAGTACTGGAGTCTTTGTTTGTGAAAATTCTTCTTTTGTCTTCATTTTCAGAAATCTTCTTTCTTGATTCTTCATGTAATTTCAGGAACTGGTATTTTTAATTTTGTATTGTGTAAAAATTGTGTAAGAAAATTCTGTCATACGAATCACTTGTGTTGTTCTGTTTGTGTGCAGTTGAGATATTCTCTTCTTTGTTGTTCTTCATGTCATTTGACTGAGCAGTGTCTAAAATGACTGTCATCGAGTTTACAGTGTTCAGTTGTAGAGTGATTCTAAAACTGTGTCCTGATTTGCGTAGGTTAGTCTGCTTGTTGCATAGGGTATAAATTGTTTTGTAGGGACATCTTTCTTCATGAGCCAAAATCTTCTTTCTACATTCTTCATGTTATGTTAATGTAAGTTTTTTGACATGTGCACTGTCACTGGTGAAATGTATTGTAGTTATCAGTGTGCTGTAATTATTCAGCCATTTTTACACAGTACATAGTGTTCTTAATGTACCCGGATAAGTACAGTTACATTCTCTCTGTCAGTGGTTTTTCTCAGTAGTTAACGCCATGCATATCTATTTCAGACAACATGGATTCAATATATTATTTCCTCAAACAGATTTTCAGGTGCACTTGTAACAACTACAGCGCTGTACTATTGTACATATAAGTAATAAGTATTTTATCTTTATCAAAATTGACATTTTGTGTGTGGCTCGAAAGTGCTAATTCTAGGGTGCCCGGTTTTAATCAGATTAATAGACAGTATAAAGTTTTGTAGTATAAATTATAGTGTAGTGTATTCATGGTTTTTCCATATCAGTACAGAACATGAAACTATCAGTTCAATAGATTTTCTGGTTCTAAAATTTTACTGTATTATGCAGTGTTACTACGTGTTGTTTTGCATGATTATACACCAACTTGTACAGAGAAGAAACTCAGTTAATGCCTAATTAGGCTGGCGACTGTATTATTATCCAATTGGTAGCTTCTTCTGGGTTGCTTTTGGTCCATCCTGATGTGTAATTGCATTTCGAACTTACTTGACAGATCATTGTTATTACTGAGTGGGTGTAAGTCTGATTTGCCACCATTCAGGTACACGCGGTCAATATCTATACAAATTCCTTTCTCATAAGGTGAACGCCACTCACTTACCATAGTACAGGATTTAATGAGTATTGTGTGCCCCATGCGCATGTTACACACTTGTATAGTTACATAATTAGAATTCACGTTTTTTCCTCAGGTTACCTTCCGTTTCCAAGTGAATGCACTCCACAGCCTTGCTGCAGTCTGTAATTTATAATTCTAATTTTAGCTTTATTAGCACTTTTTCCCATTTTCATTCATAACGTAATATATGCCAAAATTAAGTATCATTTACACTAATACATTAATGTCCAATACATTAATCTGTCCAATACATTAATCTGTCGATGAACTTATCATGTAGTGACCTATATTAGTGGTGTAATGTTACTAATAAGTCTACATATATTTCAGTTCCTTACTTTATTCATCTCAGAATGGTATTACATGTGTCAATTATTATGGAGTTGTACTCATGTTCATATATTTGGAGAACACTCATTGGTAGGTGTCAACACCATATATGTATTAATTTTAACATGTAGCTAATGGCTTTGTAGGTGTAAGTGACATTTGTATATCCTCCATTGCATGTGTTATGTCAGTGTACTCAAGTGTAGCTGGAAGCATGTATGCATTGTATAGAGCCTTTGTTGTGAAAGTTCATTATCCATGTTCATATTTGTAAATCTAGTTTCTTCATTGTTGATGTAATAACATTTACTTGTGTTTTTAGTTTTGTATTGTGTAAATGATGTGTAAGGGAGTTCTGTCATATAAATCCATTTTGTTGTTGGGTCTGTGACCAGTTGAGGTATTTGAAGTGTGTTTGTCGAATAGTATTGATGTTGTATTTCAGTGACATATTTCTTCGTGAACGTTTCTCTTCTCTCTTGATTCTTCATGTCATTTGACTGAGTAGTGTTTAAAATGACTGTCATTGAGTTTATAGCTTCAGTTGTAGAGTGATTCTAAAGCTGTGCCCTGATTTGTTTGTGTGAGTGGGATTTATGTATACTGAATATATTGTTTTGTAGAGACATATTTCTTCATGAGACAAAATCTTCTTTCTGTATTCTTCATGTAGTGTTAATTTAAGTGGTTTAACATGTATTCTGCCACTGTTGAAAAGTTGTTGTATTGCAGTTGTCTGTAGAGAGATATACGAGTATGTAGATTATTCAGCTATTTGTACACAGTACATAGAGTTTTTTTTTTTTGTATCTGCAGATTGATATTGTATTTTCTCATTTATTGGACTTTCTCAGCGGATAGCAGGAAGCACATTTGGTTATGACAAGATGGATTCAATATATATTTTCCACAAGGGGCGTTTTCTGGTGCACTTGTACAGTGACATAATTAGAATTCACGGTTTTAGGTTTATTAGCCCTTTTTTCCCATTTTCATTCATAAACTAATATATGTCAGAATTGTATACGATATACAGTGATTCCATTTCAATGCCTCGGTGTCCAATACTTTAAATGCATCCATGAACAGAGTATGTAGTGAGTTATATTAGTCATGTTTTATTAATAATGACTTTTCATCTATTCCAGTTATTTACTTTATTCGTCACAATAGACAGTTGCATGTATCAATTACTGTCAACCTGCACTCATGTTTGTTCATTTAGAAAACACTCAGTGGTTGGTGTCATCACCTAATATATATCAATTTTAAGATATAGCTGATGGCATTGTAGGTCTCAGCGAACATCCCATATCCTCCGTTGCATGTGTTATGCCAGTGTAGTTGGAAGATTGCTTGTTTTGTATAGAGTTTTTGTTTGTGAAAGTTCACCTTCTTTCTTTTTGTTTGGAATCTTCTTTCTTGATTCTTCATGTAATTTCATTTACTGGCGTTTTTAATTTCTTATTGTGTAAATACTCTGCAAAAGAGTTCTGTCATATAAATCCATTGTGTTGTTGTGTCTGTGACCAGTTGAGGTATTTGAAACGTGTTTGTTGAATAGTATTTACGTTGTTTTTTGGAGACATCTTTCCTCATGCATGGTTCTCTTCTATCTTGATTTTTCATGTCATTTGACTGAGTAGTGTGTCAAATGACTGTCATTGAGTTTTTAGTTTCAGTTGTAGAGTGGTTCTGAAGCCGTATCCTCATTTGTTTGTGTGTGTGTGTTTGCTGTATACAGTATATGGTGTTTTGTAGAGACATATTTCTTCATATGACAATATAATCTGTCTGCATTCTTCATATAATGTTAATGTAAGTGGTTTAATATGTGCACTGTGACTGTTGAAAAGGTGTGGCATTGCAGTTATCTGTAGAGGAATATACGAGTGTGTATGGAGGATACGTGGTATAGATTATTCAGCTATTTTTACACGGTACATAGAGTTCTTTATGTATCTGTACATATAGAAGTGGATTTAGTCTGTCATTGGAATTTGTCAGTAGTTAGCAGGATTCACATTTGTTTCTGGCAACATGGTATCAGTGTATTATTTCCACATCATATAACTACACACAGATGAAATTATAAGACAGGATGTAATATGGAATCTCAGTCTCTGTAAATGTCAGCAATAATTTTAAAAGCAATATAAATAATTAATTAAAAATTAATACTACAATGGCTCACTCGAATGCTTGAAGGCATACAAACCACCGAATACCTTCAAGTCTTCTACTAACATTAGGGTCAAGCCATGGTACAAAGCATTTGCACGTGAATCAGCAATGGATTGACAATCTAAGTATTCAGATATTTCATGCAATACATGAAACATTTAAAGGAGTAAAAAATCAATAAATTCAGGTTATTCACATATTTATTCATGACACAACCATACTAGCATCTTGACATAGGAAAGAGTTAAAAAAAATAACAATTGTTTCTTAAAAGGTCAAATTCCATAGACAGGCAACAATTCACACAAAGTAGCTTTACTTCGAATTGTCCATAGTGCAATAATTTAGCTGGAGATGCTTAATAAAACAGAATTCATTAGACAATAAAATAGTATGAGGCAAAACAGACTGAAGGTCTTGAAACTTTGTCAATTTTTTAAGTTCAAAGAAAAATTGAATGTATGTAGCAACAATGTAGACTCGACGTCTTCCTGTTGTTGGTGGTTTCGCTGAAATGTACAAAAGTTATTGAATTTACATAAAACAATGTAAGGCTTGATGTCTTCTTGCAATGATAGACGAAGAAACGTCAAAAGTGTAAGGAATTTATATAAACCAAAGTAGACTTGAAGTCTTCTTGTGCTGGTAGTTGTGGAAAATGTCCAACATATAAGGAATTTATATAAACCAAAGTAGACTCGAAGCCTTCTTGTGTTGGATGGCCTCAGTATTTTCAAAGAAAATGAGTGGATACAAACTCAAAGTAGACTCGTGGTCATCTGGTAGAGTTGCATTATGGAAATATTAAATTATACAATCTCAATGTTGACTTGGTGTTTGTTTGACTCTGCGCAGCTACGGTCGAGTGCACTTGCATAAAATCTGCGCTGGAGGGATGTGATCAGCTGACAGCAGGCTGCCCCCAACCATGGAAGCAGCAGGCCTGACATCGGACAGCTGGATCTTCAGCATTAGTGCGCAGGCGCACACTGCTGAGTTCCAGGTTGCTGCCAACCGTTGCCCAGTACTCCACAGGATCATGGAACAAAATTTTTACATGGCATCAATGCTTAATAGACACACGGCTATGCAATGTTGCCAACTATATCTTCTGAACTAAGAATATGGTGTGGTTTCAGGTTTTATTAACTTTTCGGTCATGAACTGTTGTTCTATGAACTCAGTTTATTTACACTGCTCGTAGGTTGGTATGATGCTCTGTCTACCGTCTCTGTATACGATACTGTTCAAAACATTTAACTCTATACACATACATCACATTGCTCTACAGAGCAGTAGTATTAGAGCGTCCTTCTTTGGCTTAACACTAGCCTTTTTTCAAAACTGCTGCAGCAGAGTTCTGAGGTTCAATAATATACACACCATGACAAGAATCAGTTTATAGTGGAGATTGTGTCCATTGGCTACTGCATGTGGGCAGGTGACTTATGAATTCTCATACTAAATAATTCGTCACTTGTGTTTCTGATTTGGTGACAGTGGTTTGTGAGCCGTGGACTACTGCAGCATCACAGGATTACAGTGTCCAGAGGATTCACAACGCAGCAGTATACCATTCGAACAAAGCCAGAAAGAGGTGAATAAACACCACTAAGTTATTCATGATGTAAATAAAATAGAAAGAAACTTCCACATGGGAAAAATATATTAAAAACAAAGATTCCAAGACTTACCAAGCGGGAAAGTGCCGGCAGACAGGCACATGAACAAAACACACAAACACACACACAGAATTACTAGCTTTCGCAACCAATGGTTGCTTCTTCAGGAAGGAGAGGGAAAGACGAAAGGATGTGGGTTTTAAGGGAGAGGGTAAGGAGTCATTCCAATCCCAGGAGCGGAAAGACTTCCCTTAGGGGAAAAAAGGACAGGTTACACTCGCGTACACACACACACACACACACACACACACACACACACACATATCCATCCGCGGATGGTGTGTGTGTGTGTGTGTGTGTGTGTGTGTGTGTGTGTGTGTGTGTGTGTGTGTGTGTGTGTGTGTGTGTGTGCGCGCGCGCGCGCGAGTGTACACCTGTCCTTTTTTTTCCCCCTAAGGGAAGTCTTTCCGCTCCCGGGATTGGAATGACTCCTTACCCTCTCCCTTAAAACCCACATCCTTTCGTCTTTCCCTCTCCTTCCTGAAGAAGCAACCATCGGTTGCGAAAGCTAGTAATTCTGTGTGTGTGTTTGTGTGTTTTGTTCATGTGCCTGTCTGCCGGCACTTTCCCGCTTGGTAGGTCTTGGAATCTTTGTTTTTAATATATTTTTCCCACTAAGTTATTCACTTTATAATGCTCTGTGTTTATATGTCCCACATGATGGTGAGAAAGTTTGCTTTGTTGAAGGGTTTTGCTAGTTGTGCACACTTCACAGAGTGTCTTTGGATTATTTATTTGTCACACAACTGTCCTCAGAATTTTTGTTCATTGGAACTGTGCACAACATTTGCACTTCAGTCTCTAGTTCGTGACAACAGTATTTTCTTAGATTTCAGCTACATAAAAGTATACTTTAGTCAGATACAAATGGTCATTTTTCTAGCTTGGTATATTCTTAGCCACGAAAAGGGACATAAAATAGTCTGTATTTTCCAAATCTGGAATCAGTCGTTCAGTTAGGTCCATGGTCTAATAAATATGCGAACAGAAATAAAGGTGAGGACATCATGCCTCCTGACCCCTACATGACAGAAAGTCAAAACAAAATGACCAAAGCCAGCAAAAACAGCAAGGCTTGCGGCCTCGAGTGATACACAAAGCATAGATACAAATACACTTAAAAACCACACATAATTGTAATCCACTTGAGCAAACAGAAATCATTGCATTTAAAATTTCCGTACTATTTAGGATTCTAAGAATTACTTTCTCATAGCAGAGTTCAGCTCATAGTTGTTGAAAATTGCAATGTACAGGTGAAACTTGAGACCAAAATCTCATGAATCATCAGAGAAAAGCAATAAACGCTAAGTCCATGTTTGCTGCGGTTTGTAGCTTATCTAGAAACTTTGCAAGATTGTCAATATGCATTGTACACAAAGCACAGATATCATTCTCCTTCAGGTAATCATTGTATCCTTTTCATTAACTGGTAACACAGTTCGTGCAAGGATAAGATTACCTATGACTAAATGCTACATTACTATTTACATTACTAACAAATGAACATTGCTATAAAAAAATGACAAAATAGAAAATATTTAGTAAACTTTTGCACTAGCTGGTGTGTAGCAAACACAGTCCTCAGTACATGAATAAAGATGACAACATAGTATAAATTATTATGAAATCTCAAATCATTTGCTGGTACACAGCTTATGGCTCTCTTTGAGACTCGTTATCTCTTAGTATTTAGAGCAGCAAGCTTTATCTTCCAATAATTATACTATGCCAAATGTTTACATACAGGGTTACATAGAAATACTTATTCTAGGAAAAAAATAAGAAAATCTATCATAGACAAATTAAGTACACCTTTATCTCTCTCTCTTTATAATAACAAACCAAGATGCTATCTTCTAAATTTTCTGAGGTCCTGATTTTGGTAAAGCCCTTTCACTTTACATGGTTTCGGTAATGTAACAAGTAACACCCATCACATGCAATTTTAATTATCCTGAACGGGCCTGTATATCTCTCTTTTTAGGAGAGATGGTTTAGAATGGGACCAAAGTAACAACATTTCACCTAGGCTACATGATTGTACTCATCCTAACCTTTTGTGGTATACTCATTTTCATCTCTCAGCGCTAGTATTTAATGATACGAGCACCTGTCTAGTCTTCTCTTCCTGCAAGATGTTGCATCTCGGGGTAAGTGCAAGGGCATCTACCCACTCATTCTTCTCAGTTTTATTTAACATTAATTCATTGGGTGTGTGGCCTGTGGACAGATGTGGAAGGTCGTTCATGATTTCTTTAAAGAGGGTGACTAAATCAAGTGTAAGTCCCGATAAAACAGATGAATTCTTTGAATATTTGCTCTTTGCAATTACTTTCTGGGTGGAATAGAGAAATTAAAATCTGTTTGATGTTCTGCTCTCGCAGAAACAAACACCAAACTCGCCCAGTGAAATTAGATGCATTATCAGAGAAAATTGCACTCAGCTTACCGAAACAAGAGAAATAATCTTCCTTCAGTCTCTTAACAATGTGTGCGGCATGGGCTGATTTTGTTACATACAAACGGATGTGTTTGGAAAACATATCATTTATAGCCACCAGGTAATCGACACTTCCCCTTCCATGAGGGTATGGTCCAGCCAAGTCAAGCAATCTCTCCAGGTTTTGATCTCAGATGCGATGCAGGTGAATCTTATTTGGTGAATCTTGTTTGGTTCTCTTACTCACAACTCATGTTCGTAACAAATGATGCACGCGACTGTGCATGTTTGGCAGGTAACAGTAAGTGGGAATCTTCTGCTTACATTTTTCTATTCCACAGTGCCCCCAGGACATGTGTGTATACCAGATTAGGTGATCCTGGTACACATGGGGTATGCACACACACATTCTCTATCGGAATAATTCCTATGGAATAACACATAATTGTGCACCGTGTAGAATTGACTTAGTTTGTGAGTAGGCTGCTCTGCCAACACACCCTTAACTTTTGCCCACTTTGGATCTACGTCTTTCAGGATTTCCATGTTCTTATACATTTCTTAATAGTACCTGTGATGGACAGGATCTTTCGTCAGTTGCACTTTGTAATCGGTGGCCTGCTCGACAAGTTCACTGAACTCAGGAAGACCACACAGCAACCTGCATAAGGTGTCAGCGATAATATTTTTGCTGCCCTTTATATAGATAATTTCAAAATCGTATTCTTGCAAAAACAGGACCCACTACATCAACCTCTGGTGTAGAAGCCAACAGGTCAAAATAAAGCTAAGTGCCATATGGTTGCAGTACACTTTAATGTACCGACAGCAAATAAAATAATTAAACTTCTTGAAAGACCATACTACGCAGAGAGCTTCCAACTCTGTAGGAGAGTTGGATCTTTCACACTCGGTTAATACTCAGCTGGTGAAGCTAATAACTCAAACTTGCATTTGGCCATCAACCACAACCACTTGAAGTAAACAAGAGCCCACACCCAAATAGGATGCTACTGAGGCAATGCAAAAACCCTTCTTGCATGTCGGGATGTTCCAGAACTCCAGCATTAACCAATTCATCTTTAATTCTTTTAGATGCTTCCTGGCACTGTGGAGTCCAGGACCAGGGAGCATTTTTCTTTAACAAAGCTAGTAATTCTGGACTGTTCAGCAGCTGTGATGCCAAGGAAAGCTTTTAATTGTTTTCTCGCCATGGGTGGCGTACCCTTAGCTATTGCCTGTATCTGTGTATATGCCAGAATTGACGTTTAACCTGAACGGTAGCTCCTTGAACGGATAGAAAGACAGTATATTTGTTTGAAACTTCCGACAGCTGGGTCTGTCAATACGATGATCCAAGATTCACAGCTGAATTAATATTTTTGCAATTTCTCTTCCAGAGCTTCCGGATGTGTACATACGGGTACAATAATTTTGTTTGTGTTTTGCGCAACAAGGACCACGCGCAGTCCACCAACTGGTTTAACAACAGCTAATAATGGACTGCAGTAAGGAGAGAACAAAGTTTAAGCTATATTCCACTCGATCATCTTTCGTAATTCTTGTTTATTGGCATCCCTGCAGGTCCATGGGATTGCATAGGTCTTGTTGCAATAAGTATCATGGGGAACACCATTCATGTGGTATATGTATCCTTTGATAATACCGGGCTTTTAGAAAACACATATACATACTTGGTTAAGAGATGGATAAGATCATTCTTTTGCTGTTCGCTAAGACACTCAGATTCTGATGCCTTAGCGTGTATTTTACTTACACCGAGTAGATCATCATCTGAATATGCCAACACCGGATCTGACTGGTTGTGGGGTAAGTTACTGTCTGCACCAGTAGATTTACACTCACTACTCTGATAGACAGGTCTGTATGAAAACTGACTTGATGTGCCTTTGTATGAATTAAATTTAACTTTATCTCCCTCTCACTAATAGTCAGGGTGCGGGTTCTGTGCTGGATATTGATACATGCATTCCTCCATCTTAGGAACTCCATCCCTAACAAGCACGGTGCCATCAATACCTTCAGTATTAAGAACGTGCACTCCATGGCTCTGGTCTTGAATTCTGTTAAGATCAGTACCTGCTTTTCTACTCTTTGTGTACATGTGCCAATAGCTCCCGCACAACACAATTCTGTACGGGCAATGTCAGTACTTTTGTGTTTTCCTGTATTCTTTTCAGAAAATGAGTAGCTATCACACTCATACTCGCACCAGTGTCAATTATAATGGTAACCAGAATACCGTCAATTACCCCATTTACAGCTGCTTGCACCTGATCTACCCAAGTACCTCTGCGAGATATCGGATCACCTGATTTCAGCTCATACGTCTATATTGTCATTGTAACGAAGTATGTTCACTACATGCACAGTTCTGTTGCCCCATTAAATCCTGTTGTCATGGCGAGGGAGTGCGATGAGACCACAGTCAGTTTGACGCATACGAAGTTTGCGTAGGGTGCTCTTCTATACACTCCACTACTTGCACTGTATCATTTCTGGGATTTTGTGACCATCTGGCTGGTGGTCTTGGCTCGGAAGCAGTTTGATTCCAGCCTATGTTGGTGTTGGGCAGATTATTGTTTTGCGGGGAGTTTTGCGGCCACCAGTTACCTGTGCTCTGTCTGGACAACCACTGTTCTGTATTTGATCTGATGCGACCATTATGATAAACAGTGTGAAGTGTATTATTTTTATTTCAACTTGGAAATCCGCTACTGTTATGTGGCTGTTGTGTAGTTTGCTGCGCGTCTTGCTTGAGCGGGGCCGCATCATTATTAGCAGTGCCGTTCCGACCATTGTTCTTATGGTTGCAAGACTGCACTGCTAGTGCACCACCATTGCCATTTGCGTGATCAGCTGACAGCAGGCCGCCCCCCACCATGGATTAAAACAAGCGCATGTATGACCAATAAAAATCCTTCTGTGTCATCTTCTGGGGCATGAAGTAATTTTTCACAGATATCCACCAGTAATTTACCTTTTAATGTCCTTATCACATCTTTCAACGCGATGGGGTTGTCCCAGTACCTAGTTTTGTTAATATACTGCTCGAAGTACTTTCAAAGCGTTCCCTGTTTAGGGTGGTACTTTTTGGGATTAAATACCTCTTGTCTCATTTTGGCTTGCACATGTGGTGACCAATACTTGGCCAAAAACACCTGCTCGAACTGTTCATACGTTTTACAATGTTCAGCAATGACCATAGCCCACAGTGTGGATTCTCTTTGCATGCACGCTGCAGTGAATTGTATTTCCTGCCTGTCATTCCGTGATATAGGTAGCACCCTCCCAGAAATCTCTGATACAAACTATGGGGTGTGGGAATTTCTTCTCCGGTATAAAAATCTGAAACTGATGGTGTTTCAAGAGCCTTTCTTCTAGCAACACCGTAGTTAAAAGATTCGCTGCCCCCACAGACTCAAGTGGAGAATTACCATACGGACTGTAATGTCCAGTATTATTCTTTGTTGTCCCCGGCGAATTGTTTCACAGAAATGGTGGAAGTGAATCTGGCATGTGTGATGACTCTTGAATCTGACAAATCGCGTTTTTTAAATCATTCACTTGTTGCTACCACCGAGGCAACCCATTTTTCAAAATATTTTTAATGTGGCCAAGTTGATGCTGCAACGATTTGCCAGATGTTCCTGGTTCAGACAGTACCTCTGAACCAACAGCCTATAATGCGGAGTGTATTTCTGTCTCAGTTTTTTTAATTATGCCTTTATTGCATTCTGTAACCCATTCACCAAATTCCGTATTTAGTGTTTCGCCTTGAGCTTCGAGGTTTTGCTGCAATTTGCACTCTTGCTCAAGTGAAAGTTCCGTGAACTGGTCTGTTAAATTTGACATTTTCACTTGCACGGTTGTCTGCGTATCTTTTAAGTCCTTCACATTGTCAGACAACCGCTTAACTTGATCCAGGATCTCATGTTTTGCTTCAGTTATGTTCGAGATTTCAGTTCGGATTTGTGCTAGGTTTGCATCCAGTTGATTGTTCAGATCAGTGACTACTATATCATAAAATTTCCCATGAATGTTTTTAGATAAGCCTTGAAATTTTGCACCTAATGCAGTGCTTTGCTCACTAAAACTTTCTTGAATATTTTTAGTCAAATCTGCAAATTTTGCAATAGACTCAGTCCTTTGTTCATTAAAGGTTTCTCGGATATTTTTAGTCAAATTTTGCATCAGACACAGTGTATCGAAATTTACCTTGTAAATCAGTACGTTGTCCATTAAAGCTCTCTTGTAACTCAATGCATTGTTCATTGAATTTCTCATCCAGCTTTTTTGACATGCTTGAAGATATGTTATTGAACGTATCTGTTAAAAACTTAGAAAGAAACTTCAAACAATGCAATCGACTGTGTCACTTGTGCAGTTACTTCACTTGTTCCCAATTGCATGTCTTCAGATCCCAATGCATTTGGAGCATTTGCGCTTCCGGTTTCCAAAACATCAATTTCGGAACCCATTCCTGCCATTATCGCATCGGCAGCAGTACCGTCATCCAGATGCGTGCGATTGTCTGTGTGTCTCGTCACTGGTATTCATAGTGGAAAATTTTTCGCATTGACTAATAGTAACAGTAAAATATGGTAACACTGACTTTGAATGATAATAAAATGAAGCTGGACAACGTACTGAAGTTTTAACTCTATGTGCAGCTGCAATATGATTATTAAGCAAGGATAAGACGGCAGCCTGAAGGGCTAAGCAAAACATTAGAAAGATGAGTGTACTATCTTGTGATAGCACAACAAAATGACAGACATGTTTGACAAACTTTTAACAATGGAAGTCAACATTAAAATGCAAATTAACACCAATGATGTAGTTAACAGAAAAAATGCCAAAATATGAGTTACTGAAAGTTGCTAAACATGTAAAACTGAGTGAGAATGATGATACCGCTTACCTTTTTACAGATGTGAAGCACAACGTTGTACTTTCGTAAATCCAGAATTGTACAATATTTCCTCTTTCACTGGCCATTCGAGCAATTTACCATCAATGTCCCATTACTTTCAGGTTCAACAGTTCTCCGTAACAGGTTGGCCGTTGTAAGATATACCATGAAATATAGAACAAAATATATATTAATACAACAGTAATGATGCCTGGCCCACTGTTGGGCACCAGAATGACACAGTTACTAGCCTCAAAGGGAAACAAAACTGTAAATTAGCATTTAAAATTAATGAAGACGGAGGGAAGTGACATTAGATAGCAGTCATGAGCGATTCCTCAGCCGCAATACAGACGGCACAGAGTGATGAAACTGCAACGCTACGCGCCGAGTTTGTCATGAAGCAGCTATTATAAATTAAAATGTAAAACATGCACCATCATCAATAATTTGAATGAAGCTAGGCTTGTGTCTGACTAGTGTAGGTTGCACAACGATGTCACTATTAGTGGACAGTGGGGCGAATCATTTTTTGCATCACACGCATGGAAACTGCAGCAAGATGCAAATGAAATGATCGGCGCACCGATCTCGGGGACATGGAGTGTCATACGTGGTGTGGAATTAATAACTGAACACGAGAAGTGTTCGCCCATAATATGTCCACTAAAAATAGGTCGTCAGTGCCTCTTTTCCAAGCACGATCCTCTGAAAAATTCACCAAATATTAATAACAAAGTGACTTGGAGGGTAGAAATTTAGAAATGAAATACATTGTAAGGTTAATCTAGACTATAAGCACTTCAGGAACATTTCAAAACAGATTCAAACAGTGAGTGATGACAATGCATCAATACCTAATCAGAGAAGGAACAGAACCAAACAAAAACCAACGGACGCTAGACAAAAGAATTTGATATAAAAATGACTAATGAAATAAAACAGAGGTTGTACAGCAGCAGATACATCGATAAATACACAAAAATGAAACAATAAGACCGGATCTAATGTTGAATCTTAGACCCTGTCAATGTCGGAAACAATTTTAAAAGCAAAGTAAATACTAATACTTAAAAGGTAAACGTCCAATATCCTCCATCGCATGTGTTTTGTCAGTGAACTCAAGTGTGGTTGGAAGCTTGTTTCTGAGGTATAGAGTCATTGTTTGTGAAAGTTCATCTTCTCTCTTCATGTTTGGAAAGCTTCTTTCTTGATTCATCATGTAATTTCATTTTTTGTGTTTTTAATTTTGTATTGTGTAAATAATTGTATACTGACATAATAGGAATTCAAATGTTTAAGTTTAAAGGTTTCTTTTCCCATTTTCATTGGTATATTACTATATGCCAGAATTGTAAACATCATAAATGCTAAACCGTTTGAATACAGAGGTGTCCGATACTTTATTCCATCCATGAAGTAAGCATACAGTAAGCTGTATTTGTCATGTTTTATTGGTAAAATCTTTTCATCCGGTTCAGTTATTTACTGTATTCATCACAGTACGCAATTACATATGTCAATTACGCTCAAGATAAATTCAAGTTCGTTCATTTAAAGAACACTCAGTGGTAGGTGTCATCACCTAATATGGATCAATTTTAAGATGCAGCTAATGGCTTTGTAGGTCTCAGTGACCGTTACATATCCGCCATTGCCTGTTTTGTGCCAATGTACTGAAATGTATTAGGAAGCTTGTTTGTGTTGTATTGAGTCATTGTTTGTGGAAGTTCATTTTTTCTCGTCATGTTTCTAAATCTTCTTACTTGGTTATTCATGTAATTTCATTTTTGGTGTTTTTAATTTTTTATTGTGTAAATACTGTGTAAGAGAGTTCTGTAGTGTGCATGCATTGTGTTGTTGTGTCTGTGTCCAGTTGAGATATTTGAAGTGTGTTTGATGATTAGAATTAATGTTGTATTTCGAGGCATATTTCTTCATGTGCGGTTCTCTTCTCTCTTCATTCTTCATGTCATTTGTCTGAGTAGTGTGTGAAGTGAGTGTAATAGGGTTTAAATGTCATATATAGAGTGATGTAAAGTTGTGTTCTGATCTGTTTGTGTGAGTTATTTTGTTGTATAGAGTATATATTGTTTTGTGCAGACATATTTCTTCATGGGAAAAAATCTTCATTCTGCATTCGTCATGTAGTGCTAATGTAAGTGGTTTAATATGTGGAGTGTGAGTGTTCAAAAGGTGATGTATTGTAGTTATCCGTAGAGAAATATACGAGTATGCATGGATGATATGTGGTATAGATTGTTCTGCCAATTTTACATTGTATACAGTTCTATATGTATCTGGATATTTAGAGTTGGATTTGCTCTGTCATTGAATTTTATCGATAATTAACAGCTTGCACATTTGCTTCTGGAAACATGGTAACAATGTATTTCCTCCACATAGAGAGCTTTCTGTCACATTTGTATACTGACATAATAGGAATTCAGATGTTTAGGTTTATTAGATTTTTTCCTATTTTCATTTGTATACAAATATATGCCAGAATTCTATACACCATAAATGGTAATCCGTTTCAATACTGAGGTGTCCGATACTTTAATCCATCCATGAAATTCGAATTTAAAGGCCCTTAAATATGTCTGCTTGTGTCTGTGTATGTGCGGATGGATATGTGTGTGTGTGTGTGTGTGTGTGTGTGTGTGTGTGTGTGTGTGCGTGTGTGTGTGTGTGCGCGCGAGTGTACGCCTGTCCTTTTTTTCCCCCTAAGGGAAGTCTTTCCGCTCCCGGGATTGGAATGACTCCTTACCCTCTCCCTTGAAACCCACATCCTTTCGTCTTTCCCTCTCCTTCCTGAAGAAGCAACCATCGGTTGCGAAAGCTAGTAATTCTGTGTGTGTGTGTGTTTGTGTGTTTTGTTCATTGTGCCTGTCTGGCGGTGCTTTCCCGCTTGGTAAGTCTTGGAATCTTTGTTTTTAATATATTATTACATAGTTCAGTTATTTACTTTATTACTCGCAGTATGCAATTCATTACATCAGTTACGATCTAGATAAATTCATTTTCGCTCCGTGAGAGACCACTCAGTGGTAGGTGTCATCACCTAATATGTATCAATTTAAGATGCAGCTAATGGCTTTGTTGGTCTCAGTGACCATCACATCTCCTCCATTGCATGTTTTTTGCCAGTATACTGAAGTGTGTTTGGATGCTTGATTGTGTAGTATACAGTCGTTGTTTGTGGAAGATCATTTTCTCTCTTCATGTTTGGGAAGTTTCTTTCTTGATTCTTCATGTAATTTCATTTTTGGTGTTTTTAATTCTATGTTGTGTAAATACTACTGTGTAAGAGTGTTCTGTAGTGTAAATGCATTGTGTTGTTGTGTCTGTCTCCAGTTGACATATTTGAAGTGTGTTTGATGATCAGTATTAATGTTGTATTTTGAGGCATATGTCTTCATGTGCGATTTTCTTCTCTCTTGATTCTTCATGTCATTTGCCTGAGTAGTATGTAAAATGAGTGTAATTGGGTATTGAGTTTCATATGTAGAGTGATGTAGAGTAGTGTTCTGATCTGTTTGTGTGAGTGGGTGTGTTGTATAGCATATATAGTGTTTTGTAGAGACATATTTCTTCATGAGACAAAATCTTCGTCTTGCATTCTTCATGTACTGTTAATGTAAGTGGTTTGATATGTGGAGTGTGTTTGTTGAAAGGTGTTGTATTGCAGTTATCTGTCGAGAAATATATGAGTATGTATGGAGGATATGTGGTATAGATTGTTCTGCCAATTTTACATCGTACATAGAGTTCTATATGCATCTGGAAATTTAGAGTTGGATTTGTTCAGTCATTGAATTTTATCGATAATTAACAGCTTGCACATTTGCTTCTGGAAACATGGTAACAATGTATTTCCTCCACATAGAGAGCTTTCTGTCACATTTGTATACTGACATAATAGGAATTCAGATGTTTAGGTTTATTAGGTTTTTTCCTATTTTCATTTGTATACAAATATATGCCAGAATTGTATACATCATAAATGGTAATCCGTTTCGATACCGAGGTGTCAGGTACTTTAATCCATCCATGAACTTAGCAAATAATGAGCTATATTAGTCATATTTTATTAGGAATATCTTTTCATCTGGTTCAGTTATTTACTTTATTTCTAGCAGTATGGAATTCCGTATATAAGCTACACTCTAGATAAATTCATGTTCACTCAGAGAGAGACCACTAAGTGGTAGGTGTCATCACCTAATATGTGTCAATTTTAAGATGCTGCTAATGGCTTTGTAGGTCTCAGTGACCGTCACATATCCTCCATTGCATGTTTTGCATCAGAGTACTGAAGTGTGTTTGGATGCTTGTTTGTGTTGTATAGAGACTTTGTTTGTGAAAGTTCATCTTCTCTCTTCATGTTTGGAAATCTTCATTCTTGATTCTTCATGTAATTTTATTTTTGGGGTTTTTAATTTTGTATTGTGTAATTACTGTAAAAGAGAGTTCTGTCGTGTGAATGCATTGTGTTGTTGTGTCTGTGTCCATTTGAGATATTTGAAGTGTGTTGGATGAATAGTATTAATGTTGTATTTTGGAGGCATGTTTCTTCATGTGTGGTTCTCTTCTCTTTTCACTCTTCATGTCATTTTTCTGAGTAGAGCTAATGTAAGTGGTTTCATGTGTGTCTGACTAGTGTAGGTTGCACAACAATGTCACTATTAGTGGACAGTGATGCGATCATTTTTTGCATCACTCGCATGGA
The DNA here is from genome assembly GCF_023897955.1 of Schistocerca gregaria. Lineage (NCBI taxonomy): Eukaryota > Metazoa > Arthropoda > Insecta > Orthoptera > Acrididae > Schistocerca > Schistocerca gregaria. Next base: position 125,080,475 of record NC_064920.1, on the reverse strand, counting down.
AACTGCAGCAAGATGCAAATGAAATGATCGGCGCACCGATCTCGGGGACATGGAGTGACATACGTGGTGTGGAATTAATAACTGAACATGAGAAGTGTTCGCCCTAAATATGTCCACTAAAAATAGGTCGTCAGTGCCTCTTTTCCAAGCACGATCCTCTGAAAAATTCACCAAATATTAATAACAAAGTGACATGGAGGGTAGAAATTTAGAAATGAAATACATTGTAAGGTTAATCTGGACTATAAGCACTTCAGGAACATTTCAAAACAGATTCAAACAGTGAGTGATGACAATGCATCAATACCTAATCAGAGAAGGAACAGAACCAAACAAAAACCAACGGACGCTAGACAAAAGAATTTGATATAAAAATGACTAATGAAATAAAACAGAGGTTGTACAGCAGCAGATACATCGATAAGTACACAAAAATGAAACAATAAGACCGGATCTAATGTTGAATCTTAGACCCTGTCAATGTCGGAAACAATTTTAAAAGCAAAGTAAATACTAATACTTAAAAGGTAAACGTCCCATATCCTCCATCGCATGTGTTTTGTCAGTGAACTCAAGTGTGGTTGGAAACTTGTTTGTGAGGTATAGAGTCATTGTTTGTGAAAGTTCATCTTCTCTCTTCATGATTGGAAATCTTCTTTCTTGAGTCTTCATGTAATTTTATTTTTGGGGTTTTTAATTTTGTATTGTGTAAATAATGTGTAAGAGAGTTCTGTAGTGTGAATGCATTGTGTTGTTGTGTCTGTGTTCAGTTGAGAAATTTGAAGTGTGTAGGATGAATAGTATTAATGTTGTATTTCGGAGACATATTTCATCATGTGCGGTTCTCTTCTCTCTTCATTCTTCATGTCATTTTTCTGAGTAGTGCTTATGTAAGTGGTTTCATGTGTGGAGTGTGAGTGTTGAATAGGTTTTGTATTGCAGTTGTCCGTATGGAAATATACATGTATGTATGGAGGATATGTGGTATAGATTGTTCTTCCACTGTTACATCGTACACAGTTCTATATGTATCTAGAGATTTAAAGTTGGATTTTCTCTGTCATTGAACTTTCTCAATATTTAACAGGTTGCACACTTGTTTCTGTAATATGGTAACAATATATTTCCTCCACATACAGAGTTTTATGTCACACTTGTAAACTGACATAATAGGAATTAAGATGTTCAGCTTTATTAGGGCTTTTCCCATTTTCATTTGTATACAAATATATGCCAGAATTGTATACATGATAAATAGTAATCCATTACAATACCGAGGTGTCCGATACTTTAATCCATCCATGAAATTCGAATATAATGAGCTATATTAGTCATATTTTATTAGGAATATCTTTTCATCTGGTTCAGTTATTTACTTTATTACTCGCAGTATGGAATTCCGTATATTAGTTACACTCTAGATACATTCATGTTCACTCACAGAGATACCACTCAGTGGTAGTTGTCATCACCTAATATGTGTCAATTTTAAGATGCAGCTAATGGCTTTGTAGGTCTCAGTGACCGTCACGTATCCTCCATTGCATGTTTTGTGTCAGAGTACTGAAGTGTGTTTGGATGCTTGTTTGTGTTGTATAGAGACAATGTTTGTTAAAGTTCAACTTCTCTCTTCATGTTTGGAAATCTTCTTTCTTGATTCTTTATGCAATTTTACTTTTGGGGTTTTAAATTTTGTATTGTGTAAATACTGTGTAAGAGAGTTCTGTAGTGTGAATGCCTTGTGTTGTTGTGTCTGTATCCAGTTGAGAAATTTGAAGTGTGTAGGTTGAATAGTATTAATGTTGTATTTCGGAGACATATTTCTTCATGTGCGGTTCTCTTCTCTCTTTATTCTTCATGTCATTTTTCTGAGTAGTGCTAATGAGAGTGGTTTCATGTGTGGAGTGTGAGTATTGAATAGGTGTTGTATTGCAGTCATCCGTAGAGAAATATACGAGTATTTTGTGGAGGATATATGGTACAGATTGTTCTGCCACTGTTACATCGTACACAGTTCTATATGTATCTGGAGATTTAGAGTTGGATTTACTCTGTCATTGAACTTTCTTGATAATTAACAGCTTGCACACTTGTTTCTGTAATATGGTAACAATATATTTCCTCCACATACAGAGTTTTCTGTCACACTTGTATACTGACATAATAGGAATTCAGATGATTAGGTTTATTAGGTTTCTCCTATTTTCATTGGTATTCAAATATATGCCAGAACTGTATACATCATAAATGGTAATCCATTACAATATCGAGGTGTCCGATACTTTTAATCTATCCATTAAATTAGAATATAATGAGCTATATTAGTCATATTTTATTAGGAATATCTTTTCATCTGGTTCAGTTATTTACTTTATTACTCGCAGTATGGAATTTCGTATATTAGTTACACTCTAGATAAATTCATGTTCACTCACAGAGAGACCACTCAGTGGTAGGTGTCATCACCTAATATGTGTCAATTTTAAGATGCTGCTAATGGCTTTGTTGGTTTCAGTGACCATCACATATCCTCCATTGCATGTTTTGTGTCAGAGTACTGAAGTGTGTTTCGATGCTTGTTCGTGTTGTATAGAGACATTGTTTGTGAAAGTTCATCTTCTCTCTTCATGATTGGAAATCTTCTTTCTTGAGTCTTCATGTAATTTTATTTTTGGGGTTTTTAATTTTGTATTGTGTAAATACTGTGTAAGAGAGTTCTGTAGTGTGAATGCATTGTGTTGTTGTGTCTGTGTTCAGTTGAGAAATTTGAAGTGTGTAGGATGAATAGTATTAATGTTGTATTTCGGAGACATATTTCATCATGTGCGGTTCTCTTCTCTCTTCATTCTTCATGTCATTTTTCTGAGTAGTGCTTATGTAAGTGGTTTCATGTGTGGAGTGTGAGTGTTGAATAGGTTTTGTATTGCAGTTATCCGTATGGAAATATACATGTATGTATGGAGGATATGTGGTATAGATTGTTCTTCCACTGTTACATCGTACACATTTCTATATGTATCTAGAGATTTAAAGTTGGATTTTCTCTGTCATTGAACTTTCTCAATATTTAACAGGTTGCACACTTGTTTCTGTAATATGGTAACAATATATTTCCTCCACATACAGAGTTTTATGTCACACTTGTAAACTGACATAATAGGAATTAAGATGTTCAGCTTTATTAGGGCTTTTTCCATTTTCATTTGTATACAAATATATGCCAGAATTGTATACATGATAAATAGTAATCCATTACAATACCGAGGTGTCCGATACTTTAATCCATCCATGAAATTCGAATATAATGAGCTATATTAGTCATATTTTATTAGGAATATCTTTTCATCTGGTTCAGTTATTTACTTTATTACTCGCAGTATGGAATTCCGTATATTAGTTACACTCTAGATAAATTCATGTTCACTCACAGAGAGACCACTCAGTGGTAGTTGTCATCACCTAATATGTGTCAATTTTAAGATGCTGCTAATGGCTTTGTAGGTCTCAGTGACCGTCACATATCCTCCATTGCATGTTTTGTGTCAGAGTACTGAAGTGTGTTTGGATGCTTGTTTGTGTTGTATAGAGACATTGTTTGTTAAAGTTCAACTTCTCTCTTCATGTTTGGAAATCTTCTTTCTTGATTCTTTATGCAATTTTACTTTTGGGGTTTTAAATTTTGTATTGTGTAAATACTGTGTAAGAGAGTTCTGTAGTGTGAATGCGTTGTGTTGTTGTGTCTGTGTCCAGTTGAGAATATTGAAGTGTGTAGGATGAATAGTATTAACTTGTATTTCGGAGACATATATCTTCATGTGCGGTTCTCTTCTCTCTTCATTCTCCATGTCATTTTTCTGAGTAGTACAATGTAAGTGGTTTCATGTGTGGAGTCTGAGTGTTGAATAGGTGTTGTATTGCAGTTATCCTTAGAGAAATATACGAGTATGTATGGAGGATATGTGGTATAGATTGTTCTGCCACTGTTACATCGTACACTGTTCTATATGTATCTGGAGATTTAGAGTTGGATTTACTTTTTCATTGAACTTTCTCGATAATTAACAGCTTGCACACTTGTTTCTGTAATATGGTAACAATATATTTCCTTCACATACAGAGTTTTCTGTCACACTTGTATACTGACATAATAGGAATTAAGATGTTCAGCTTTATTAGGACTTTTCCCATTTTCATTTGTATACAAATATATGCCAGAATTGTATACATCATAAATGGTAATCCGTTTCGATACCGACGTGTACGGTACTTTAATCCATCCATGAAATTCGAATATAATCAGCTATATTAGTCATATTTTATTAGGTATATCTTTTCATCTGGTTCAGTTATTTACTTTATTACTTGCAGCATGGAATTCCGTATATTAGTTACACTCTAGATAAATTCATGTTCACTCACAGAGAGACCACTCAGTGGTAGGTGTCATCACCTAATATGTGCCAATTTTAAGATGTAGCTAATGGCTTTGTAGGTCTCAGTGACCGTCACATATCCTCCATTCCATGTTTTGTGTCAGAGTACTGAAGTGTGTTTGGATGCTTGTTCGTGTTGTATAGAGACATTGTTTGTTAAAGTTCAACTTCTCTCTTCATATTTGGAAATCTTCTTTCTTGATTCTTCATGTAATTTTACTTTTGGGGTTTTTAATTTTGTATTGTGTAAATACTGTGTAAGAGTGTTCTGTAGTGTGAATGCATTGTGTTGTTGTGTCTGTGTCCAGTTGAGAAATTTGAAGTGTGTAGGATGTATAATATTAATGTTGTATTTCGGAGACATATTTCTTCATGTGCGGTTCTCTTCTCTCTTCATTCTCCATGTCATTTTTCTGAGTAGTGCTAATGTAAGTGGTTTCATGTGTGGAGTCTGAGTGTTGAATAGGTGTTGTATTGCAGTTATCCGTAGAGAAATATACGAGTATGTATGGAGGATATGTGGTATAGATTGTTCTTCCACTGTTACATCGTACACAGTTCTATATGTATCTCGAGATTTAGAGTTGGATTTACTCTGTCATTGAACTTTCTCAATAATTAACAGCTTGCACACTTGCTTCTGTAATATGGTAACAATATATTTCCTCCACATACAGAGTTTTCTGTCACACTTGTAAACTGACATAATAGGAATTAAGATGTTCAGCTTTATTAGGACTTTTCCCATTTTCATTTGTATACAAATATATGCCAGAATTGTATACATCATAAATGGTAATCCGTTTCGATACCGACGTGTCTGGTACTTTAATCCATCCATGAAATTCGAATATAATCAGCTATATTAGTCATATTTTATTAGGTATATCTTTTCATCTGGTTCAGTTATTTACTTTATTACTCGCAGCATGGAATTCCGTATATTAGTTACACTCTAGATAAATTCATGTTCACTCACAGAGAGACCACTCAGTGGTAGGTGTCATCACCTAATATGTGTCAATTTTAAGATGCTGCTAATGGCTTTGTAGGTCTCAGTGACCGTCACATATCCTCCATTGCATGTTTTGTGTCAGAGTACTGAAGTGTGTTTCGATGCTTGTTCGTGTTGTATAGAGACATTGTTTGTTAAAGTTCAACTTCTCTCTTCATATTTGGAAATCTTCTTTCTTGGGTCTTCATGTAATTTTATTTTTGGGGTTTTTAATTTTGTATTGTGTAAATACTGTGTAAGAGAGTTCTGTAGTGTGAATGCATTGTGTTGTTGTGTCTGTGTTCAGTTGAGAATTTTGAAGTGTGTAGGATGAATAGTATTAATGTTGTATTTCGGAGACATATTTCTTCATGTGCGGTTCTCTTCTCTCTTCATTCTTCATGTCATTTTTCTGAGTAGTGCTTATGTAAGTGGTTTCATGTGTGGAGTGTGAGTGTTGAATAGGTTTTGTATTGCAGTTATCCATAGGGAAATATACATGTATGTATGGAGGATATGTGGTATAGATTGTTCTGCCACTGTTACATCGTACACAGTTCTATATGTATCTAGAGATTTAAAGTTGGATTTTCTCTGTCATTGAACTTTCTCAATATTTAACAGGTTGCACACTTGTTTCTGTAATATGGTAACAATATATTTCCTCCACATACAGAGTTTTATGTCACACTTGTAAACTGACATAATAGGAATTAAGATGTTCAGCTTTATTAGGACTTTTCCCATTTTCATTTGTATACAAATATATGCCAGAATTGTATACATCATAAATGGTAATCCGTTTCGATACCGACGTGTCCGGTACTTTAATCCATCCGTGAAATTCGAATATAATCAGCTATATTAGTCATATTTTATTAGGTATATCTTTTCATCTGGTTCAGTTATTTACTTTATTACTCGCAGTATGGAATTCCGTATATTAGTTACACTCTAGATAAATTAATGTTCACTCACAGAGAGACCACTCAGTGGTAGGTGTCATCACCTAATATGTGTCAATTTTAAGATGCTGCTAATGGCTTTGTAGGTCTCAGTGACCGTCACATATCCTCCATTGCATGTTTTGTGTCAGAGTACTGAAGTGTGTTTCGATGCTTGTTTGTGTTGTATAGAGACATTGTTTGTTAAAGTTCAACTTCTCTCTTCATATTTGGAAATCTTCTTTCTTGATTCTTCATGTAATTTTACTTTTGGGGTTTTTAATTTTGTATTGTGTAAATACTGTGTAAGGGTGTTCTGTAGTGTGAATGCATTGTGTTGTTGTGTCTGTGTCCAGTTGAGAAATTTGAAGTGTGTAGGATGTATAATATTAATGTTGTATTTCGGAGACATATTTCTTCATGTGCGGTGCTCTTCTCTCTTCATTCCCCATGTCATTTTTCTGAGTAGTGCTAATGTAAGTGGTTTCATGTGTGGAGTCTGAGTGTTGAATAGGGGTTGTATTGCAGTTATCCGTAGAGAAATATACGAGTATGTATGGAGGATATGTGGTATAGATTGTTCTTCCACTGTTACATCGTACACAGTTCTATATGTATCTCGAGATTTAGAGTTGGATTTACTCTTTCATTGAACTTTCTCAATAATTAACAGCTTGCACACTTGTTTCTGTAATATGGTAACAATATATTTCCTCCACATACAGAGTTTTCTGTCACACTTGTAAACTGACATAATAGGAATTAAGATGTTCAGCTTTATTAGGACTTTTCCCATTTTCATTTGTATACAAATATATGCCAGAATTGTATACATCATAAATGGTAATCCGTTTCGATACCGACGTGTCCGGTACTTTAATCCATCCATGAAATTCGAATATAATCAGCTATATTAGTCATATTTTATTAGGTATATCTTTTCATCTGGTTCAGTTATTTACTTTATTACTCGCAGCATGGAATTCCGTATATTAGTTACACTCTAGATAAATTCATGTTCACTCACAGAGAGACCACTCAGTGGTAGGTGTCATCACCTAATATGTGTCAATTTTAAGATGCTGCTAATGGCTTTGTAGGTCTCAGTGACCGTCACATATCCTCCATTGCATGTTTTGTGTCAGAGTACTGAAGTGTGTTTGGATGCTTGTTCGTGTTGTATAGAGACATTGTTTGTGAAAGTTCATCTTCTCTCTTCATGTTTGGCAATCTTCTTTCTTGATTCTTCATGTAATTTTACTTTTGGGGTTTTTAATTTTGTATTGTGTAAATACTGTGTAAGAGAGTTCTGTAGTGTGAATGCGTTGTGTTGTTGTGTCTGTGTCCATTTGAGAAATTTGAAGTGTGTAGGTTGAATAGTATTAATGTTGTATTTCGGAGACATATTTCTTCATGTGCGGTGCTCTTCTTTCTTCATTCTCCATGTCATTTTTCTGGGTAGTGCTAATGTAAGTGGTTTCATGTGTGGAGTCTGAGTGTTCAATAGGTGTTGTATTGCAGTTATCCGTAGAGATATGTACGAGTATGTATGGAGGATATGTGGTATAGATTGTTGTGCCACTGTTACAACGTACACAGTTCTATATGTATCTGGAGATTTAGAGTTGGATTTACTCTGTCATTGAACTTTCTCAATAATTAACTGCTTGCAAACTTGTTTCTATAATTTTGGTTACAATATATTTCCTCCACATACAGAATTTTCTGTCACACTTGTAAACTGACATAATTGGAATTAAGATGTTCAGCCTTATTAGGGCTTTTCCCATTTTCATTTGTATACAAATATATGCCAGAATTGTATAAATGATAAATAGCAATCCATTACAATACCAAGGTGTCCGATACTTTAATCCATCCATGAAATTCCAATATAATGAGCTATATTAGTCATATTTTATTAGGAATATCTTGTCATCTGGTTCAGTTATTTACTTTATTACTCGCAGTATGGAATTCCGTATATTAGTTACACTCTAGATAAATTAATGTTCACTCACAGAGAGACCACTCAGTGGTAGGTGTCATCACCTAATATGTGTCAATTTTAAGATGCTGCTAATGGCTTTGTAGGTCTCAGTGACCATCACATGTCCTCCATTGCATGTTTTGTGTCAGAGTACTGAAGTGTGTTTCGATGCTTGTTCGTGTTGTATAGAGACATTGTTTGTGAAAGTTCATCTTCTCTCTTCATGATTGGAAATCTTCTTTCTTGAGTCTTCATGTAATTTAATTTTTGGGGTTTTTAATTTTGTATTGTGTAAATACTGTGTAAGAGAGTTCTGTAGTGTGAATGCATTGTGTTGTTGTGTCTGTGTTCAGTTGAGAAATTTGAAGTGTGTAGGATGAATAGTATTAATGTTGTATTTCGGAGACATATTTCTTCATGTGCGGTTCTCTTCTCTCTTCATTCTTCATGTCATTTTTCTGAGTAGTGCTTATGTAAGTGGTTTCATGTGTGGAGTGTGAGTGTTGAATAGGTTTTGTATTGCAGTTATCCGTAGGGAAATATACATGTATGTATGGAGGATATGTGGTATAGATTGTTCTGCCACTGTTACATCGTACATAGTTCTATATGTATCTGGAGATTTAGAGTTGGATTTACTCTTTCATTGAACTTTCTCGATAATTAACAGCTTGCACACTTGTTTCTGTAATATGGTAACAATATATTTCCTTCACATACAGAGTTTTCTGTCACACTTGTATACTGACATAATAGGAATTAAGATGTTCAGCTTTATTAGGGCTTTTGCCATTTTCATTTGTATACAAATATATGCCAGAATTGTATACATCATAAATGGTAATCCGTTTCGATACCGAGGTGTCAGGTACTTTAATCCATCCATGAAATTCTAATATAATGAGCTATATTAGTCATATTTTATTAGGAATATCTTTTCATCTGGTTCAGTTATTTACTTTATTTCTAGCAGTATGGAATTCCGTATATAAGCTACACTCTAGATAAATTCATGTTCACTCAGAGAGAGACCACTAAGTGGTAGGTGTCATCACCTAATATGTGCCAATTTTAAGATGTAGCTAATGGCTTTGTAGGTCTCAGTGACCGTCACATATCCTCCATTCCATGTTTTGTGTCAGAGTACTGAAGTGTGTTTGGATGCTTGTTTGTGTTGTATAGAGACATTGTTTGTTAAAGTTCAACTTCTCTCTTCATATTTGGAAATCTTCTTTCTTGATTCTTCATGTAATTTTACTTTTGGGGTTTTTAATTTTGTATTGTGTAAATACTGTGTAAGAGTGTTCTGTAGTGTGAATGCATTGTGTTGTTGTGTCTGTGTCCAGTTGAGAAATTTGAAGTGTGTAGGATGAATAATATTAATGTTGTATTTCGGAGACATATTTCTTCATGTGCGGTGCTCTTCTCTCTTCATTCTCCATGTCATTTTTCTGAGTAGTGCTTATGTAAGTGGTTTCATGTGTGGAGTGTGAGTGTTGAATAGGTTTTGTATTGCAGTTATCCGTAGGGAAATATACATGTATGTATGGAGGATATGTGGTATAGATTGTTCTGCCACTGTTACATCGTACACAGTTCTATATGTATCTCGAGATTTAGAGTTGGATTTACTCTGTCATTGAACTTTCTCAATAATTAACAGCTTGCACACTTGTTTCTGTAATATGGTAACAATATATTTCCTCCACATACAGAGTTTTCTGTCACACTTGTAAACTGACATAATAGGAATTAAGATGTTCAGCTTTATTAGGACTTTTCCCATTTTCATTTGTATACAAATATATGCCAGAATTGTATACATCATAAATGGTAATCCGTTTCGATACCGACGTGTCTGGTACTTTAATCCATCCATGAAATTCGAATATAATCAGCTATATTAGTCATATTTTATTAGGTATATCTTTTCATCTGGTTCAGTTATTTACTTTATTACTCGCAGCATGGAATTCCGTATATTAGTTACACTCTAGATAAATTCATGTTCACTCACAGAGAGACCACTCAGTGGTAGGTGTCATCACCTAATATGTGTCAATTTTAAGATGCTGCTAATGGCTTTGTAGGTCTCAGTGACCGTCACATACTCTCCATTGCATGTTTTGTGTCAGAGTACTGAAGTGTGTTTCGATGCTTGTTCGTGTTGTATAGAGACATTGTTTGTTAAAGTTCAACTTCTCTCTTCATATTTGGAAATCTTCTTTCTTGGGTCTTCATGTAATTTTATTTTTGGGGTTTTTAATTTTGTATTGTGTAAATACTGTGTAAGAGAGTTCTGTAGTGTGAATGCATTGTGTTGTTGTGTCTGTGTTCAGTTGAGAATTTTGAAGTGTGTAGGATGAATAGTATTAATGTTGTATTTCGGAGACATATTTCTTCATGTGCGGTTCTCTTCTCTCTTCATTCTTCATGTCATTTTTCTGAGTAGTGCTTATGTAAGTGGTTTCATGTGTGGAGTGTGAGTGTTGAATAGGTTTTGTATTGCAGTTATCCGTAGGGAAATATACATGTATGTATGGAGGATATGTGGTATAGATTGTTCTGCCACTGTTACATCGTACACAGTTCTATATGTATCTAGAGATTTAAAGTTGGATTTTCTCTGTCATTGAACTTTCTCAATATTTAACAGGTTGCACACTTGTTTCTGTAATATGGTAACAATATATTTCCTCCACATACAGAGTTTTATGTCACACTTGTAAACTGACATAATAGGAATTAAGATGTTCAGCTTTATTAGGACTTTTCCCATTTTCATTTGTATACAAATATATGCCAGAATTGTATACATCATAAATGGTAATCCGTTTCGATACCGACGTGTCCGGTACTTTAATCCATCCATGAAATTCGAATATAATCAGCTATATTAGTCATATTTTATTAGGTATATCTTTTCATCTGGTTCAGTTATTTACTTTATTACTCGCAGTATGGAATTCCGTATATTAGTTACACTCTAGATAAATTAATGTTCACTCACAGAGAGACCACTCAGTGGTAGGTGTCATCACCTAATATGTGTCAATTTTAAGATGCTGCTAATGGCTTTGTAGGTCTCAGTGACCGTCACATATCCTCCATTGCATGTTTTGTGTCAGAGTACTGAAGTGTGTTTCGATGCTTGTTTGTGTTGTATAGAGACATTGTTTGTTAAAGTTCAACTTCTCTCTTCATATTTGGAAATCTTCTTTCTTGATTCTTCATGTAATTTTACTTTTGGGGTTTTTAATTTTGTATTGTGTAAATACTGTGTAAGGGTGTTCTGTAGTGTGAATGCATTGTGTTGTTGTGTCTGTGTCCAGTTGAGAAATTTGAAGTGTGTAGGATGTATAATATTAATGTTGTATTTCGGAGACATATTTCTTCATGTGCGGTGCTCTTCTCTCTTCATTCCCCATGTCATTTTTCTGAGTAGTGCTAATGTAAGTGGTTTCATGTGTGGAGTCTGAGTGTTGAATAGGGGTTGTATTGCAGTTATCCGTAGAGAAATATACGAGTATGTATGGAGGATATGTGGTATAGATTGTTCTTCCACTGTTACATCGTACACAGTTCTATATGTATCTCGAGATTTAGAGTTGGATTTACTCTTTCATTGAACTTTCTCAATAATTAACAGCTTGCACACTTGTTTCTGTAATATGGTAACAATATATTTCCTCCACATACAGAGTTTTCTGTCACACTTGTAAACTGACATAATAGGAATTAAGATGTTCAGCTTTATTAGGACTTTTCCCATTTTCATTTGTATACAAATATATGCCAGAATTGTATACATCATAAATGGTAATCCGTTTCGATACCGACGTGTCCGGTACTTTAATCCATCCATGAAATTCGAATATAATCAGCTATATTAGTCATATTTTATTAGGTATATCTTTTCATCTGGTTCAGTTATTTACTTTATTACTTGCAGCATGGAATTCCGTATATTAGTTACACTCTAGATAAATTAATGTTCACTCACAGAGAGACCACTCAGTGGTAGGTGTCATCACCTAATATGTGTCAATTTTAAGATGCTGCTAATGGCTTTATAGGTCTCAGTGACCGTCACATATCCTCCATTGCATGTTTTGTGTCAGAGTACTGAAGTGTGTTTGGATGCTTGTTCGTGTTGTATAGAGACATTGTTTGTGAAAGTTCATCTTCTCTCTTCATGTTTGGCAATCTTCTTTCTTGATTCTTCATGTAATTTTACTTTTGGGGTTTTTAATTTTGTATTGTGTAAATACTGTGTAAGAGAGTTCTGTAGTGTGAATGCGTTGTGTTGTTGTGTCTGTGTCCATTTGAGAAATTTGAAGTGTGTAGGTTGAATAGTATTAATGTTGTATTTCGGAGACATATTTCTTCATGTGCGGTGCTCTTCTTTCTTCATTCTCCATGTCATTTTTCTGGGTAGTGCTAATGTAAGTGGTTTCATGTGTGGAGTCTGAGTGTTCAATAGGTGTTGTATTGCAGTTATCCGTAGAGATATGTACGAGTATGTATGGAGGATATGTGGTATAGATTGTTGTGCCACTGTTACAACGTACACAGTTCTATATGTATCTGGAGATTTAGAGTTGGATTTACTCTGTCATTGAACTTTCTCAATAATTAACTGCTTGCAAACTTGTTTCTATAATTTTGGTTACAATATATTTCCTCCACATACAGAATTTTCTGTCACACTTGTAAACTGACATAATTGGAATTAAGATGTTCAGCCTTATTAGGGCTTTTCCCATTTTCATTTGTATACAAATATATGCCAGAATTGTATAAATGATAAATAGCAATCCATTACAATACCAAGGTGTCCGATACTTTAATCCATCCATGAAATTCCAATATAATGAGCTATATTAGTCATATTTTATTAGGAATATCTTGTCATCTGGTTCAGTTATTTACTTTATTACTCGCAGTATGGAATTCCGTATATTAGTTACACTCTAGATAAATTAATGTTCACTCACAGAGAGACCACTCAGTGGTAGGTGTCATCACCTAATATGTGTCAATTTTAAGATGCTGCTAATGGCTTTGTAGGTCTCAGTGACCATCACATGTCCTCCATTGCATGTTTTGTGTCAGAGTACTGAAGTGTGTTTCGATGCTTGTTCGTGTTGTATAGAGACATTGTTTGTGAAAGTTCATCTTCTCTCTTCATGATTGGAAATCTTCTTTCTTGAGTCTTCATGTAATTTAATTTTTGGGGTTTTTAATTTTGTATTGTGTAAATACTGTGTAAGAGAGTTCTGTAGTGTGAATGCATTGTGTTGTTGTGTCTGTGTTCAGTTGAGAAATTTGAAGTGTGTAGGATGAATAATATTAATGTTGTATTTCGGAGACATATTTCTTCATGTGCGGTGCTCTTCTCTCTTCATTCTCCATGTCATTTTTCTGAGTAGTGCTTATGTAAGTGGTTTCATGTGTGGAGTGTGAGTGTTGAATAGGTTTTGTATTGCAGTTATCCGTAGGGAAATATACATGTATGTATGGAGGATATGTGGTATAGATTGTTCTGCCACTGTTACATCGTACACAGTTCTATATGTATCTCGAGATTTAGAGTTGGATTTACTCTGTCATTGAACTTTCTCAATAATTAACAGCTTGCACACTTGTTTCTGTAATATGGTAACAATATATTTCCTCCACATACAGAGTTTTCTGTCACACTTGTAAACTGACATAATAGGAATTAAGATGTTCAGCTTTATTAGGACTTTTCCCATTTTCATTTGTATACAAATATATGCCAGAATTGTATACATCATAAATGGTAATCCGTTTCGATACCGACGTGTCTGGTACTTTAATCCATCCATGAAATTCGAATATAATCAGCTATATTAGTCATATTTTATTAGGTATATCTTTTCATCTGGTTCAGTTATTTACTTTATTACTCGCAGCATGGAATTCCGTATATTAGTTACACTCTAGATAAATTCATGTTCACTCACAGAGAGACCACTCAGTGGTAGGTGTCATCACCTAATATGTGTCAATTTTAAGATGCTGCTAATGGCTTTGTAGGTCTCAGTGACCGTCACATACTCTCCATTGCATGTTTTGTGTCAGAGTACTGAAGTGTGTTTCGATGCTTGTTCGTGTTGTATAGAGACATTGTTTGTTAAAGTTCAACTTCTCTCTTCATATTTGGAAATCTTCTTTCTTGGGTCTTCATGTAATTTTATTTTTGGGGTTTTTAATTTTGTATTGTGTAAATACTGTGTAAGAGAGTTCTGTAGTGTGAATGCATTGTGTTGTTGTGTCTGTGTTCAGTTGAGAATTTTGAAGTGTGTAGGATGAATAGTATTAATGTTGTATTTCGGAGACATATTTCTTCATGTGCGGTTCTCTTCTCTCTTCATTCTTCATGTCATTTTTCTGAGTAGTGCTTATGTAAGTGGTTTCATGTGTGGAGTGTGAGTGTTGAATAGGTTTTGTATTGCAGTTATCCGTAGGGAAATATACATGTATGTATGGAGGATATGTGGTATAGATTGTTCTGCCACTGTTACATCGTACACAGTTCTATATGTATCTAGAGATTTAAAGTTGGATTTTCTCTGTCATTGAACTTTCTCAATATTTAACAGGTTGCACACTTGTTTCTGTAATATGGTAACAATATATTTCCTCCACATACAGAGTTTTATGTCACACTTGTAAACTGACATAATAGGAATTAAGATGTTCAGCTTTATTAGGACTTTTCCCATTTTCATTTGTATACAAATATATGCCAGAATTGTATACATCATAAATGGTAATCCGTTTCGATACCGACGTGTCCGGTACTTTAATCCATCCATGAAATTCGAATATAATCAGCTATATTAGTCATATTTTATTAGGTATATCTTTTCATCTGGTTCAGTTATTTACTTTATTACTCGCAGTATGGAATTCCGTATATTAGTTACACTCTAGATAAATTAATGTTCACTCACAGAGAGACCACTCAGTGGTAGGTGTCATCACCTAATATGTGTCAATTTTAAGATGCTGCTAATGGCTTTGTAGGTCTCAGTGACCGTCACATATCCTCCATTGCATGTTTTGTGTCAGAGTACTGAAGTGTGTTTCGATGCTTGTTTGTGTTGTATAGAGACATTGTTTGTTAAAGTTCAACTTCTCTCTTCATATTTGGAAATCTTCTTTCTTGATTCTTCATGTAATTTTACTTTTGGGGTTTTTAATTTTGTATTGTGTAAATACTGTGTAAGGGTGTTCTGTAGTGTGAATGCATTGTGTTGTTGTGTCTGTGTCCAGTTGAGAAATTTGAAGTGTGTAGGATGTATAATATTAATGTTGTATTTCGGAGACATATTTCTTCATGTGCGGTGCTCTTCTCTCTTCATTCCCCATGTCATTTTTCTGAGTAGTGCTAATGTAAGTGGTTTCATGTGTGGAGTCTGAGTGTTGAATAGGGGTTGTATTGCAGTTATCCGTAGAGAAATATACGAGTATGTATGGAGGATATGTGGTATAGATTGTTCTTCCACTGTTACATCGTACACAGTTCTATATGTATCTCGAGATTTAGAGTTGGATTTACTCTTTCATTGAACTTTCTCAATAATTAACAGCTTGCACACTTGTTTCTGTAATATGGTAACAATATATTTCCTCCACATACAGAGTTTTCTGTCACACTTGTAAACTGACATAATAGGAATTAAGATGTTCAGCTTTATTAGGACTTTTCCCATTTTCATTTGTATACAAATATATGCCAGAATTGTATACATCATAAATGGTAATCCGTTTCGATACCGACGTGTCCGGTACTTTAATCCATCCATGAAATTCGAATATAATCAGCTATATTAGTCATATTTTATTAGGTATATCTTTTCATCTGGTTCAGTTATTTACTTTATTACTCGCAGCATGGAATTCCGTATATTAGTTACACTCTAGATAAATTCATGTTCACTCACAGAGAGACCACTCAGTGGTAGGTGTCATCACCTAATATGTGTCAATTTTAAGATGCTGCTAATGGCTTTGTAGGTCTCAGTGACCGTCACATATCCTCCATTGCATGTTTTGTGTCAGAGTACTGAAGTGTGTTTGGATGCTTGTTCGTGTTGTATAGAGACATTGTTTGTGAAAGTTCATCTTCTCTCTTCATGTTTGGCAATCTTCTTTCTTGATTCTTCATGTAATTTTACTTTTGGGGTTTTTAATTTTGTATTGTGTAAATACTGTGTAAGAGAGTTCTGTAGTGTGAATGCGTTGTGTTGTTGTGTCTGTGTCCATTTGAGAAATTTGAAGTGTGTAGGTTGAATAGTATTAATGTTGTATTTCGGAGACATATTTCTTCATGTGCGGTGCTCTTCTTTCTTCATTCTCCATGTCATTTTTCTGGGTAGTGCTAATGTAAGTGGTTTCATGTGTGGAGTCTGAGTGTTCAATAGGTGTTGTATTGCAGTTATCCGTAGAGATATGTACGAGTATGTATGGAGGATATGTGGTATAGATTGTTGTGCCACTGTTACAACGTACACAGTTCTATATGTATCTGGAGATTTAGAGTTGGATTTACTCTGTCATTGAACTTTCTCAATAATTAACTGCTTGCAAACTTGTTTCTATAATTTTGGTTACAATATATTTCCTCCACATACAGAATTTTCTGTCACACTTGTAAACTGACATAATTGGAATTAAGATGTTCAGCCTTATTAGGGCTTTTCCCATTTTCATTTGTATACAAATATATGCCAGAATTGTATAAATGATAAATAGCAATCCATTACAATACCAAGGTGTCCGATACTTTAATCCATCCATGAAATTCCAATATAATGAGCTATATTAGTCATATTTTATTAGGAATATCTTGTCATCTGGTTCAGTTATTTACTTTATTACTCGCAGTATGGAATTCCGTATATTAGTTACACTCTAGATAAATTAATGTTCACTCACAGAGAGACCACTCAGTGGTAGGTGTCATCACCTAATATGTGTCAATTTTAAGATGCTGCTAATGGCTTTGTAGGTCTCAGTGACCATCACATGTCCTCCATTGCATGTTTTGTGTCAGAGTACTGAAGTGTGTTTCGATGCTTGTTCGTGTTGTATAGAGACATTGTTTGTGAAAGTTCATCTTCTCTCTTCATGATTGGAAATCTTCTTTCTTGAGTCTTCATGTAATTTAATTTTTGGGGTTTTTAATTTTGTATTGTGTAAATACTGTGTAAGAGAGTTCTGTAGTGTGAATGCATTGTGTTGTTGTGTCTGTGTTCAGTTGAGAAATTTGAAGTGTGTAGGATGAATAGTATTAATGTTGTATTTCGGAGACATATTTCTTCATGTGCGGTTCTCTTCTCTCTTCATTCTTCATGTCATTTTTCTGAGTAGTGCTTATGTAAGTGGTTTCATGTGTGGAGTGTGAGTGTTGAATAGGTTTTGTATTGCAGTTATCCGTAGGGAAATATACATGTATGTATGGAGGATATGTGGTATAGATTGTTCTGCCACTGTTACATCGTACATAGTTCTATATGTATCTGGAGATTTAGAGTTGGATTTACTCTGTCATTGAACTTTCTCGATAATTAACAGCTTGCACACTTGTTTCTGTAATATGGTAACAATATATTTCCTTCACATACAGAGTTTTCTGTCACACTTGTATACTGACATAATAGGAATTAAGATGTTCAGCTTTATTAGGGCTTTTGCCATTTTCATTTGTATACAAATATATGCCAGAATTGTATACATCATAAATGGTAATCCGTTTCGATACCGAGGTGTCAGGTACTTTAATCCATCCATGAAATTCTAATATAATGAGCTATATTAGTCATATTTTATTAGGAATATCTTTTCATCTGGTTCAGTTATTTACTTTATTTCTAGCAGTATGGAATTCCGTATATAAGCTACACTCTAGATAAATTCATGTTCACTCAGAGAGAGACCACTAAGTGGTAGGTGTCATCACCTAATATGTGCCAATTTTAAGATGTAGCTAATGGCTTTGTAGGTCTCAGTGACCGTCACATATCCTCCATTCCATGTTTTGTGTCAGAGTACTGAAGTGTGTTTGGATGCTTGTTTGTGTTGTATAGAGACATTGTTTGTTAAAGTTCAACTTCTCTCTTCATATTTGGAAATCTTCTTTCTTGATTCTTCATGTAATTTTACTTTTGGGGTTTTTAATTTTGTATTGTGTAAATACTGTGTAAGAGTGTTCTGTAGTGTGAATGCATTGTGTTGTTGTGTCTGTGTCCAGTTGAGAAATTTGAAGTGTGTAGGATGAATAATATTAATGTTGTATTTCGGAGACATATTTCTTCATGTGCGGTTCTCTTCTCTCTTCATTCTTCATGTCATTTTTCTGAGTAGTGCTTATGTAAGTGGTATCATGTGTGGAGTGTGAGTGTTGAATAGGTTTTGTATTGCAGTTATCCGTAGGGAAATATACATGTATGTATGGAGGATATGTGGTATAGATTGTTCTGCCACTGTTACATCGTACACAGTTCTATATGTATCTAGAGATTTAAAGTTGGATTTTCTCTGTCATTGAACTTTCTCAATATCTAACAGGTTGCACACTTGTTTCTGTAATATGGTAACAATATATTTCCTCCACATACAGAGTTTTCTGTCACACTTGTAAACTGACATAATAGGAATTAAGATGTTCAGCTTTATTAGGACTTTTCCCATTTTCATTTGTATACAAATATATGCCAGAATTGTATACATCATAAATGGTAATCCGTTTCGATACCGACGTGTCCGGTACTTTAATCCATCCATGAAATTCGAATATAATCAGCTATATTAGTCATATTTTATTAGGTATATCTTTTCATCTGGTTCAGTTATTTACTTTATTACTCGCAGCATGGAATTCCGTATATTAGTTACACTCTAGATAAATTCATGTTCACTCACAGAGAGACCACTCAGTGGTAGGTGTCATCACCTAATATGTGTCAATTTTAAGATGCTGCTAATGGCTTTGTAGGTCTCAGTGACCGTCACATATCCTCCATTGCATGTTTTGTGTCAGAGTACTGAAGTGTGTTTGGATGCTTGTTCGTGTTGTATAGAGACATTGTTTGTGAAAGTTCATCTTCTCTCTTCATGTTTGGCAATCTTCTTTCTTGATTGTTCATGTAATTTTACTTTTGGGGTTTTTAATTTTGTATTGTGTATATACTGTGTAAGAGAGTTCTGTAGTGTAAATGCGTTGTGTTGTTGTGTCTGTGTCCATTTGAGAAATTTGAAGTGTGTAGGTTGAATAGTATTAATGTTGTATTTCGGAGACATATTTCTTCATGTGCGGTGCTCTTCTTTCTTCATTCTCCATGTCATTTTTCTGGGTAGTGCTAATGTAAGTGGTTTCATGTGTGGAGTCTGAGTGTTCAATAGGTGTTGTATTGCAGTTATCCGTAGAGATATGTACGAGTATGTATGGAGGATATGTGGTATAGATTGTTGTGCCACTGTTACAACGTACACAGTTCTATATGTATCTGGAGATTTAAAGTTGGATTTTCTCAGTCATTGAACTTTCTCAATATTTAACAGGTTGCACAGTAGTTTCTGTAATATGGTAACAATATATTTCCTCCACATACAGAGTTTTATGTCACACTTGTAAACTGACATAATAGGAATTAAGATGTTCAGCTTTATTAGGACTTTTCCCATTTTCATTTGTATACAAATATATGCCAGAATTGTATACATCATAAATGGTAATCCGTTTCGATACCGACGTGTCCGGTACTTTAATCCATCCATGAAATTCGAATATAATGAGCTATATTAGTCATATTTTATTAGGTATATCTTTTCATCTGGTTCAGTTATTTACTTTATTACTCGCAGTATGGAATTCCGTATATTAGTTACACTCTAGATAAATTAATGTTCACTCACAGAGAGACCACTCAGTGGTAGGTGTCATCACCTAATATGTGTCAATTTTAAGATGCTGCTAATGGCTTTGTAGGTCTCAGTGACCATCACATGTCCTCCATAAGCATGTTTTGTGTCAGAGTACTGAAGTGTGTTTGGATGCTTGTTCGTGTTGTATAGAGACATTGTTTGTGAAAGTTCATCTTCTCTCTTCATGATTGGAAATCTTCTTTCTTGAGTCTTCATGTAATTTTATTTTTGGGGTTTTTAATTTTGTATTGTGTAAATAATGTGTAAGAGAGTTCTGTAGTGTGAATGCATTGTGTTGTTGTGTCTGTGTTCAGTTGAGAAATTTGAAGTGTGTAGGATGAATAGTATTAATGTTGTATTTCGGAGACATATTTCATCATGTGCGGTTCTCTTCTCTCTTCATTCTTCATGTCATTTTTCTGAGTAGTGCTTATGTAAGTGGTTTCATGTGTGGAGTGTGAGTGTTGAATAGGTTTAGTATTGCAGTTGTCCGTATGGAAATATACATGTATGTATGGAGGATATGTGGTATAGATTGTTCTTCCACTGTTACATCGTACACAGTTCTATATGTATCTAGAGATTTAAAGTTGGATTTTCTCTGTCATTGAACTTTCTCAATATTTAACAGGTTGCACACTTGTTTCTGTAATATGGTAACAATATATTTCCTCCACATACAGAGTTTTATGTCACACTTGTAAACTGACATAATAGGAATTAAGATGTTCAGCTTTATTAGGGCTTTTCCCATTTTCATTTGTATACAAATATATGCCAGAATTGTATACATGATAAATAGTAATCCATTACAATACCGAGGTGTCCGATACTTTAATCCATCCATGAAATTCGAATATAATGAGCTATATTAGTCATATTTTATTAGGAATATCTTTTCATCTGGTTCAGTTATTTACTTTATTACTCGCAGTATGGAATTCCGTATATTAGTTACACTCTAGATACATTCATGTTCACTCACAGAGATACCACTCAGTGGTAGTTGTCATCACCTAATATGTGTCAATTTTAAGATGCTGCTAATGGCTTTGTAGGTCTCAGTGACCGTCACGTATCCTCCATTGCATGTTTTGTGTCAGAGTACTGAAGTGTGTTTGGATGCTTGTTTGTGTTGTATAGAGACAATGTTTGTTAAAGTTCAACTTCTCTCTTCATGTTTGGAAATCTTCTTTCTTGATTCTTTATGCAATTTTACTTTTGGGGTTTTAAATTTTGTATTGTGTAAATACTGTGTAAGAGAGTTCTGTAGTGTGAATGCCTTGTGTTGTTGTGTCTGTATCCAGTTGAGAAATTTGAAGTGTGTAGGTTGAATAGTATTAATGTTGTATTTCGGAGACATATTTCTTCATGTGCGGTTCTCTTCTCTCTTTATTCTTCATGTCATTTTTCTGAGTAGTGCTAATGAGAGTGGTTTCATGTGTGGAGTGTGAGTATTGAATAGGTGTTGTATTGCAGTCATCCGTAGAGAAATATACGAGTATTTTGTGGAGGATATATGGTACAGATTGTTCTGCCACTGTTACATCGTACACAGTTCTATATGTATCTGGAGATTTAGAGTTGGATTTACTCTGTCATTGAACTTTCTTGATAATTAACAGCTTGCACACTTGTTTCTGTAATATGGTAACAATATATTTCCTCCACATACAGAGTTTTCTGTCACACTTGTATACTGACATAATAGGAATTCAGATGATTAGGTTTATTAGGTTTTTCCTATTTTCATTGGTATTCAAATATATGCCAGAACTGTATACATCATAAATGGTAATCCATTACAATATCGAGGTGTCCGATACTTTTAATCTATCCATTAAATTAGAATATAATGAGCTATATTAGTCATATTTTATTAGGAATATCTTTTCATCTGGTTCAGTTATTTACTTTATTACTCGCAGTATGGAATTTCGTATATTAGTTACACTCTAGATAAATTCATGTTCACTCACAGAGAGACCACTCAGTGGTAGGTGTCATCACCTAATATGTGTCAATTTTAAGATGCTGCTAATGGCTTTGTTGGTTTCAGTGACCATCACATATCCTCCATTGCATGTTTTGTGTCAGAGTACTGAAGTGTGTTTCGATGCTTGTTCGTGTTGTATAGAGACATTGTTTGTGAAAGTTCATCTTCTCTCTTCATGATTGGAAATCTTCTTTCTTGAGTCTTCATGTAATTTTATTTTTGGGGTTTTTAATTTTGTATTGTGTAAATAATGTGTAAGAGAGTTCTGTAGTGTGAATGCATTGTGTTGTTGTGTCTGTGTTCAGTTGAGAAATTTGAAGTGTGTAGGATGAATAGTATTAATGTTGTATTTCGGAGACATATTTCATCATGTGCGGTTCTCTTCTCTCTTCATTCTTCATGTCATTTTTCTGAGTAGTGCTTATGTAAGTGGTTTCTTGTGTGGAGTGTGAGTGTTGAATAGGTTTTGTATTGCAGTTATCCGTATGGAAATATACATGTATGTATGGAGGATATGTGGTATAGATTGTTCTTCCACTGTTACATCGTACACATTTCTATATGTATCTAGAGATTTAAAGTTGGATTTTCTCTGTCATTGAACTTTCTCAATATTTAACAGGTTGCACACTTGTTTCTGTAATATGGTAACAATATATTTCCTCCACATACAGAGTTTTATGTCACACTTGTAAACTGACATAATAGGAATTAAGATGTTCAGCTTTATTAGGGCTTTTCCCATTTTCATTTGTATACAAATATATGCCAGAATTGTATACATGATAAATAGTAATCCATTACAATACCGAGGTGTCCGATACTTTAATCCATCCATGAAATTCGAATATAATGAGCTATATTAGTCATATTTTATTAGGAATATCTTTTCATCTGGTTCAGTTATTTACTTTATTACTCGCAGTATGGAATTCCGTATATTAGTTACACTCTAGATAAATTCATGTTCACTCACAGAGAGACCACTCAGTGGTAGTTGTCATCACCTAATATGTGTCAATTTTAAGATGCTGCTAATGGCTTTGTAGGTCTCAGTGACCGTCACATATCCTCCATTGCATGTTTTGTGTCAGAGTACTGAAGTGTGTTTGGATGCTTGTTTGTGTTGTATAGAGACAATGTTTGTTAAAGTTCAACTTCTCTCTTCATGTTTGGAAATCTTCTTTCTTGATTCTTTATGCAATTTTACTTTTGGGGTTTTAAATTTTGTATTGTGTAAATACTGTGTAAGAGAGTTCTGTAGTGTGAATGCGTTGTGTTGTTGTGTCTGTGTCCAGTTGAGAATATTGAAGTGTGTAGGATGAATAGTATTAACTTGTATTTCGGAGACATATATCTTCATGTGCGGTTCTCTTCTCTCTTCATTCTCCATGTCATTTTTCTGAGTAGTACAATGTAAGTGGTTTCATGTGTGGAGTCTGAGTGTTGAATAGGTGTTGTATTGCAGTTATCCTTAGAGAAATATACGAGTATGTATGGAGGATATGTGGTATAGATTGTTCTGCCACTGTTACATCGTACACTGTTCTATATGTATCTGGAGATTTAGAGTTGGATTTACTTTTTCATTGAACTTTCTCGATAATTAACAGCTTGCACACTTGTTTCTGTAATATGGTAACAATATATTTCCTTCACATACAGAGTTTTCTGTCACACTTGTATACTGACATAATAGGAATTAAGATGTTCAGCTTTATTAGGACTTTTCCCATTTTCATTTGTATACAAATATATGCCAGAATTGTATACATCATAAATGGTAATCCGTTTCGATACCGACGTGTACGGTACTTTAATCCATCCATGAAATTCGAATATAATCAGCTATATTAGTCATATTTTATTAGGTATATCTTTTCATCTGGTTCAGTTATTTACTTTATTACTTGCAGCATGGAATTCCGTATATTAGTTACACTCTAGATAAATTCATGTTCACTCACAGAGAGACCACTCAGTGGTAGGTGTCATCACCTAATATGTGCCAATTTTAAGATGTAGCTAATGGCTTTGTAGGTCTCAGTGACCGTCACATATCCTCCATTCCATGTTTTGTGTCAGAGTACTGAAGTGTGTTTGGATGCTTGTTCGTGTTGTATAGAGACATTGTTTGTTAAAGTTCAACTTCTCTCTTCATATTTGGAAATCTTCTTTCTTGATTCTTCATGTAATTTTACTTTTGGGGTTTTTAATTTTGTATTGTGTAAATACTGTGTAAGAGTGTTCTGTAGTGTGAATGCATTGTGTTGTTGTGTCTGTATCCAGTTGAGAAATTTGAAGTGTGTAGGATGTATAATATTAATGTTGTATTTCGGAGACATATTTCTTCATGTGCGGTTCTCTTCTCTCTTCATTCTCCATGTCATTTTTCTGAGTAGTGCTAATGTAAGTGGTTTCATGTGTGGAGTCTGAGTGTTGAATAGGTGTTGTATTGCAGTTATCCGTAGAGAAATATACGAGTATGTATGGAGGATATGTGGTATAGATTGTTCTTCCACTGTTACATCGTACACAGTTCTATATGTATCTCGAGATTTAGAGTTGGATTTACTCTGTCATTGAACTTTCTCAATAATTAACAGCTTGCACACTTGTTTCTGTAATATGGTAACAATATATTTCCTCCACATACAGAGTTTTCTGTCACACTTGTAAACTGACATTATAGGAATTAAGATGTTCAGCTTTATTAGGACTTTTCCCATTTTCATTTGTATACAAATATATGCCAGAATTGTATACATCATAAATGGTAATCCGTTTCGATACCGACGTGTCTGGTACTTTAATCCATCCATGAAATTCGAATATAATCAGCTATATTAGTCATATTTTATTAGGTATATCTTTTCATCTGGTTCAGTTATTTACTTTATTACTCGCAGCATGGAATTCCGTATATTAGTTACACTCTAGATAAATTCATGTTCACTCACAGAGAGACCACTCAGTGGTAGGTGTCATCACCTAATATGTGTCAATTTTAAGATGCTGCTAATGGCTTTGTAGGTCTCAGTGACCGTCACATATCCTCCATTGCATGTTTTGTGTCAGAGTACTGAAGTGTGTTTCGATGCTTGTTCGTGTTGTATAGAGACATTGTTTGTTAAAGTTCAACTTCTCTCTTCATATTTGGAAATCTTCTTTCTTGGGTCTTCATGTAATTTTATTTTTGGGGTTTTTAATTTTGTATTGTGTAAATACTGTGTAAGAGAGTTCTGTAGTGTGAATGCATTGTGTTGTTGTGTCTGTGTTCAGTTGAGAATTTTGAAGTGTGTAGGATGAATAGTATTAATGTTGTATTTCGGAGACATATTTCTTCATGTGCGGTTCTCTTCTCTCTTCATTCTTCATGTCATTTTTCTGAGTAGTGCTTATGTAAGTGGTTTCATGTGTGGAGTGTGAGTGTTGAATAGGTTTTGTATTGCAGTTATCCGTAGGGAAATATACATGTATGTATGGAGGATATGTGGTATAGATTGTTCTGCCACTGTTACATCGTACACAGTTCTATATGTATCTAGAGATTTAAAGTTGGATTTTCTCTGTCATTGAACTTTCTCAATATTTAACAGGTTGCACACTTGTTTCTGTAATATGGTAACAATATATTTCCTCCACATACAGAGTTTTATGTCACACTTGTAAACTGACATAATAGGAATTAAGATGTTCAGCTTTATTAGGACTTTTCCCATTTTCATTTGTATACAAATATATGCCAGAATTGTATACATCATAAATGGTAATCCGTTTCGATACCGACGTGTCCGGTACTTTAATCCATCCATGAAATTCGAATATAGTCAGCTATATTAGTCATATTTTATTAGGTATATCTTTTCATCGGGTTCAGTTATTTACTTTATTACTCGCAGTATGGAATTCCGTATATTAGTTACACTCTAGATAAATTAATGTTCACTCACAGAGAGACCACTCAGTGGTAGGTGTCATCACCTAATATGTGTCAATTTTAAGATGCTGCTAATGGCTTTGTAGGTCTCAGTGACCGTCACATATCCTCCATTGCATGTTTTGTGTCAGAGTACTGAAGTGTGTTTCGATGCTTGTTTGTGTTGTATAGAGACATTGTTTGTTAAAGTTCAACTTCTCTCTTCATATTTGGAAATCTTCTTTCTTGATTCTTCATGTAATTTTACTTTTGGGGTTTTTAATTTTGTATTGTGTAAATACTGTGTAAGAGTGTTCTGTAGTGTGAATGCATTGTGTTGTTGTGTCTGTGTCCAGTTGAGAAATTTGAAGTGTGTAGGATGTATAATATTAATGTTGTATTTCGGAGACATATTTCTTCATGTGCGGTGCTCTTCTCTCTTCATTCCCCATGTCATTTTTCTGAGTAGTGCTAATGTAAGTGGTTTCATGTGTGGAGTCTGAGTGTTGAATAGGGGTTGTATTGCAGTTATCCGTAGAGAAATATACGAGTATGTATGGAGGATATGTGGTATAGATTGTTCTTCCACTGTTACATCGTACACAGTTCTATATGTATCTCGAGATTTAGAGTTGGATTTACTCTTTCATTGAACTTTCTCAATAATTAACAGCTTGCACACTTGTTTCTGTAATATGGTAACAATATATTTCCTCCACATACAGAGTTTTCTGTCACACTTGTAAACTGACATAATAGGAATTAAGATGTTCAGCTTTATTAGGACTTTTCCCATTTTCATTTGTATACAAATATATGCCAGAATTGTATACATCATAAATGGTAATCCGTTTCGATACCGACGTGTCCGGTACTTTAATCCATCCATGAAATTCGAATATAATCAGCTATATTAGTCATATTTTATTAGGTATATCTTTTCATCTGGTTCAGTTATTTACTTTATTACTCGCAGCATGGAATTCCGTATATTAGTTACACTCTAGATAAATTCATGTTCACTCACAGAGAGACCACTCAGTGGTAGGTGTCATCACCTAATATGTGTCAATTTTAAGATGCTGCTAATGGCTTTGTAGGTCTCAGTGACCGTCACATATCCTCCATTGCATGTTTTGTGTCAGAGTACTGAAGTGTGTTTGGATGCTTGTTCGTGTTGTATAGAGACATTGTTTGTGAAAGTTCATCTTCTCTCTTCATGTTTGGCAATCTTCTTTCTTGATTCTTCATGTAATTTTACTTTTGGGGTTTTTAATTTTGTATTGTGTAAATACTGTGTAAGAGAGTTCTGTAGTGTGAATGCGTTGTGTTGTTGTGTCTGTGTCCATTTGAGAAATTTGAAGTGTGTAGGTTGAATAGTATTAATGTTGTATTTCGGAGACATATTTCTTCATGTGCGGTGCTCTTCTTTCTTCATTCTCCATGTCATTTTTCTGGGTAGTGCTAATGTAAGTGGTTTCATGTGTGGAGTCTGAGTGTTCAATAGGTGTTGTATTGCAGTTATCCGTAGAGATATGTACGAGTATGTATGGAGGATATGTGGTATAGATTGTTGTGCCACTGTTACAACGTACACAGTTCTATATGTATCTGGAGATTTAGAGTTGGATTTACTCTGTCATTGAACTTTCTCAATAATTAACTGCTTGCAAACTTGTTTCTATAATTTTGGTTACAATATATTTCCTCCACATACAGAATTTTCTGTCACACTTGTAAACTGACATAATTGGAATTAAGATGTTCAGCCTTATTAGGGCTTTTCCCATTTTCATTTGTATACAAATATATGCCAGAATTGTATAAATGATAAATAGCAATCCATTACAATACCAAGGTGTCCGATACTTTAATCCATCCATGAAATTCGAATATAATCAGCTATATTAGTCATATTTTATTAGGTATATCTTTTCATCTGGTTCAGTTATTTACTTTATTACTCGCAGTATGGAATTCCGTATATTAGTTACACTCTAGATAAATTAATGTTCACTCACAGAGAGACCACTCAGTGGTAGGTGTCATCACCTAATATGTGTCAATTTTAAGATGCTGCTAATGGCTTTGTAGGTCTCAGTGACCGTCACATATCCTCCATTGCATGTTTTGTGTCAGAGTACTGAAGTGTGTTTCGATGCTTGTTTGTGTTGTATAGAGACATTGTTTGTTAAAGTTCAACTTCTCTCTTCATATTTGGAAATCTTCTTTCTTGATTCTTCATGTAATTTTACTTTTGGGGTTTTTAATTTTGTATTGTGTAAATACTGTGTAAGAGTGTTCTGTAGTGTGAATGCATTGTGTTGTTGTGTCTGTGTCCAGTTGAGAAATTTGAAGTGTGTAGGATGTATAATATTAATGTTGTATTTCGGAGACATATTTCTTCATGTGCGGTGCTCTTCTCTCTTCATTCCCCATGTCATTTTTCTGAGTAGTGCTAATGTAAGTGGTTTCATGTGTGGAGTCTGAGTGTTGAATAGGGGTTGTATTGCAGTTATCCGTAGAGAAATATACGAGTATGTATGGAGGATATGTGGTATAGATTGTTCTTCCACTGTTACATCGTACACAGTTCTATATGTATCTCGAGATTTAGAGTTGGATTTACTCTTTCATTGAACTTTCTCAATAATTAACAGGTTGCACACTTGTTTCTGTAATATGGTAACAATATATTTCCTCCACATACAGAGTTTTCTGTCACACTTGTAAACTGACATAATAGGAATTAAGATGTTCAGCTTTATTAGGACTTTTCCCATTTTCATTTGTATACAAATATATGCCAGAATTGTATACATCATAAATGGTAATCCGTTTCGATACCGACGTGTCCGGTACTTTAATCCATCCATGAAATTCGAATATAATCAGCTATATTAGTCATATTTTATTAGGTATATCTTTTCATCTGGTTCAGTTATTTACTTTATTACTCGCAGCATGGAATTCCGTATATTAGTTACACTCTAGATAAATTCATGTTCACTCACAGAGAGACCACTCAGTGGTAGGTGTCATCACCTAATATGTGTCAATTTTAAGATGCTGCTAATGGCTTTGTAGGTCTCAGTGACCGTCACATATCCTCCATTGCATGTTTTGTGTCAGAGTACTGAAGTGTGTTTGGATGCTTGTTCGTGTTGTATAGAGACATTGTTTGTGAAAGTTCATCTTCTCTCTTCATGTTTGGCAATCTTCTTTCTTGATTCTTCATGTAATTTTACTTTTGGGGTTTTTAATTTTGTATTGTGTAAATACTGTGTAAGAGAGTTCTGTAGTGTGAATGCGTTGTGTTGTTGTGTCTGTGTCCATTTGAGAAATTTGAAGTGTGTAGGTTGAATAGTATTAATGTTGTATTTCGGAGACATATTTCTTCATGTGCGGTGCTCTTCTTTCTTCATTCTCCATGTCATTTTTCTGGGTAGTGCTAATGTAAGTGGTTTCATGTGTGGAGTCTGAGTGTTCAATAGGTGTTGTATTGCAGTTATCCGTAGAGATATGTACGAGTATGTATGGAGGATATGTGGTATAGATTGTTGTGCCACTGTTACAACGTACACAGTTCTATATGTATCTGGAGATTTAGAGTTGGATTTACTCTGTCATTGAACTTTCTCAATAATTAACTGCTTGCAAACTTGTTTCTATAATTTTGGTTACAATATATTTCCTCCACATACAGAATTTTCTGTCACACTTGTAAACTGACATAATTGGAATTAAGATGTTCAGCCTTATTAGGGCTTTTCCCATTTTCATTTGTATACAAATATATGCCAGAATTGTATAAATGATAAATAGCAATCCATTACAATACCAAGGTGTCCGATACTTTAATCCATCCATGAAATTCCAATATAATGAGCTATATTAGTCATATTTTATTAGGAATATCTTGTCATCTGGTTCAGTTATTTACTTTATTACTCGCAGTATGGAATTCCGTATATTAGTTACACTCTAGATAAATTAATGTTCACTCACAGAGAGACCACTCAGTGGTAGGTGTCATCACCTAATATGTGTCAATTTTAAGATGCTGCTAATTGCTTTGTAGGTCTCAGTGACCATCACATGTCCTCCATTGCATGTTTTGTGTCAGAGTACTGAAGTGTGTTTCGATGCTTGTTCGTGTTGTATAGAGACATTGTTTGTGAAAGTTCATCTTCTCTCTTCATGATTGGAAATCTTCTTTCTTGAGTCTTCATGTAATTTAATTTTTGGGGTTTTTAATTTTGTATTGTGTAAATACTGTGTAAGAGAGTTCTGTAGTGTGAATGCATTGTGTTGTTGTGTCTGTGTTCAGTTGAGAAATTTGAAGTGTGTAGGATGAATAGTATTAATGTTGTATTTCGGAGACATATTTCTTCATGTGCGGTTCTCTTCTCTCTTCATTCTTCATGTCATTTTTCTGAGTAGTGCTTATGTAAGTGGTTTCATGTGTGGAGTGTGAGTGTTGAATAGGTTTTGTATTGCAGTTATCCGTAGGGAAATATACATGTATGTATGGAGGATATGTGGTATAGATTGTTCTGCCACTGTTACATCGTACATAGTTCTATATGTATCTGGAGATTTAGAGTTGGATTTACTCTGTCATTGAACTTTCTCGATAATTAACAGCTTGCACACTTGTTTCTGTAATATGGTAACAATATATTTCCTCCACATACAGAGTTTTATGTCACACTTGTAAACTGACATAATAGGAATTAAGATGTTCAGCTTTATTAGGGCTTTTGCCATTTTCATTTGTATACAAATATATGCCAGAATTGTATACATGATAAATAGTAATCCATTACAATACCAAGGTGTACCCGATACTTTAATCCATCCATGAAATTCCAATATAATGAGCTATATTAGTCATATTTTATTAGGAATATCTTTTCATCTGGTTCAGTTATTTACTTTATTACTCGCAGTATGGAATTCCGTATATTAGTTACACTCTAGATAAATTCATGTTCACTCACAGAGAGACCACTCAGTGGTAGGTGTCATCACCTAATATGTGTCAATTTTAAGATGCTGCTAATGGCTTTGTAGGTCTCAGTGACCGTCACATATCCTCCATTGCATGTTTTGTGTCAGAGTACTGAAGTGTGTTTGGATGCTTGTTTGTGTTGTATGGAGACATTGTTTGTTAAAGTTCAACTTCTCTCTTCATATTTGGAAATCTTCTTTCTTGATTCTTCATGTAATTTTACTTTTGGGGTTTTTAATTTTGTATTGTGTAAATACTGTGTAAGTGTGTTCTGTAGTGTGAATGCATTGTGTTGTTGTGTCTGTGTCCAGTTGAGAAATTTGAAGTGTGTAGGATGAATAATATTAATGTTGTATTTCGGAGACATATTTCTTCATGTGCGGTGCTCTTCTCTCTTCATTCTCCATGTCATTTTTCTGATTAGTGCTAATGTAAGTGGTTTCATGTGTGGAGTGTGAGTGTTGAATAGGTTTTGTATTGCAGTTATCCGTAGGGAAATATACATGTATGTATGGAGGATATGTGGTATAGATTGTTCTGCCACTGTTACATCGTACATAGTTCTATATGTATCTGGAGATTTAGAGTTGGATTTACTCTGTCATTGAACTTTCTCGATAATTAACAGCTTGCACACTTGTTTCTGTAATATGGTAACAATATATTTCCTTCACATACAGAGTTTTCTGTCACACTTGTATACTGACATAATAGGAATTAAGATGTTCAGCTTTATTAGGGCTTTTGCCATTTTGATTTGTATACAAATATATGCCAGAATTGTATACATCATAAATGGTAATCCGTTTCGATACCGAGGTGTCAGGTACTTTAATCCATCCATGAAATTCTAATATAATGAGCTATATTAGTCATATTTTATTAGGAATATCTTTTCATCTGGTTCAGTTATTTACTTTATTTCTAGCAGTATGGAATTCCGTATATAAGCTACACTCTAGATAAATTCATGTTCACTCAGAGAGAGACCACTAAGTGGTAGGTGTCATCACCTAATATGTGCCAATTTTAAGATGTAGCTAATGGCTTTGTAGGTCTCAGTGACCGTCACATATCCTCCATTCCATGTTTTGTGTCAGAGTACTGAAGTGTGTTTGGATGCTTGTTTGTGTTGTATAGAGACATTGTTTGTTAAAGTTCAACTTCTCTCTTCATATTTGGAAATCTTCTTTCTTGATTCTTCATGTAATTTTACTTTTGGGGTTTTTAATTTTGTATTGTGTAAATACTGTGTAAGAGTGTTCTGTAGTGTGAATGCATTGTGTTGTTGTGTCTGTGTCCAGTTGAGAAATTTGAAGTGTGTAGGATGAATAATATTAATGTTGTATTTCGGAGACATATTTCTTCATGTGCGGTTCTCTTCTCTCTTCATTCTTCATGTCATTTTTCTGAGTAGTGCTTATGTAAGTGGTATCATGTGTGGAGTGTGAGTGTTGAATAGGTTTTGTATTGCAGTTATCCGTAGGGAAATATACATGTATGTATGGAGGATATGTGGTATAGATTGTTCTGCCACTGTTACATCGTACACAGTTCTATATGTATCTAGAGATTTAAAGTTGGATTTTCTCTGTCATTGAACTTTCTCAATATCTAACAGGTTGCACACTTGTTTCTGTAATATGGTAACAATATATTTCCTCCACATACAGAGTTTTCTGTCACACTTGTAAACTGACATAATAGGAATTAAGATGTTCAGCTTTATTAGGACTTTTCCCATTTTCATTTGTATACAAATATATGCCAGAATTGTATACATCATAAATGGTAATCCGTTTCGATACCGACGTGTCCGGTACTTTAATCCATCCATGAAATTCGAATATAATCAGCTATATTAGTCATATTTTATTAGGTATATCTTTTCATCTGGTTCAGTTATTTACTTTATTACTCGCAGCATGGAATTCCGTATATTAGTTACACTCTAGATAAATTCATGTTCACTCACAGAGAGACCACTCAGTGGTAGGTGTCATCACCTAATATGTGTCAATTTTAAGATGCTGCTAATGGCTTTGTAGGTCTCAGTGACCGTCACATATCCTCCATTGCATGTTTTGTGTCAGAGTACTGAAGTGTGTTTGGATGCTTGTTCGTGTTGTATAGAGACATTGTTTATGAAAGTTCATCTTCTCTCTTCATGTTTGGCAATCTTCTTTCTTGATTGTTCATGTAATTTTACTTTTGGGGTTTTTAATTTTGTATTGTGTATATACTGTGTAAGAGAGTTCTGTAGTGTAAATGCGTTGTGTTGTTGTGTCTGTGTCCATTTGAGAAATTTGAAGTGTGTAGGTTGAATAGTATTAATGTTGTATTTCGGAGACATATTTCTTCATGTGCGGTGCTCTTCTTTCTTCATTCTCCATGTCATTTTTCTGGGTAGTGCTAATGTAAGTGGTTTCATGTGTGGAGTCTGAGTGTTCAATAGGTGTTGTATTGCAGTTATCCGTAGAGATATGTACGAGTATGTATGGAGGATATGTGGTATAGATTGTTGTGCCACTGTTACAACGTACACAGTTCTATATGTATCTGGAGATTTAAAGTTGGATTTTCTCAGTCATTGAACTTTCTCAATATTTAACAGGTTGCACAGTAGTTTCTGTAATATGGTAACAATATATTTCCTCCACATACAGAGTTTTATGTCACACTTGTAAACTGACATAATAGGAATTAAGATGTTCAGCTTTATTAGGACTTTTCCCATTTTCATTTGTATACAAATATATGCCAGAATTGTATACATCATAAATGGTAATCCGTTTCGATACCGACGTGTCCGGTACTTTAATCCATCCATGAAATTCGAATATAATGAGCTATATTAGTCATATTTTATTAGGTATATCTTTTCATCTGGTTCAGTTATTTACTTTATTACTCGCAGTATGGAATTCCGTATATTAGTTACAGTCTAGATAAATTAATGTTCACTCACAGAGAGACCACTCAGTGGTAGGTGTCATCACCTAATATGTGTCAATTTTAAGATGCTGCTAATGGCTTTGTAGGTCTCAGTGACCATCACATGT
Organism: Schistocerca gregaria; assembly: GCF_023897955.1. Classification (NCBI taxonomy): domain Eukaryota; kingdom Metazoa; phylum Arthropoda; class Insecta; order Orthoptera; family Acrididae; genus Schistocerca; species Schistocerca gregaria. The sequence goes on along the minus strand of NC_064920.1, from coordinate 125,046,165 downwards.
CCTCCATAAGCATGTTTTGTGTCAGAGTACTGAAGTGTGTTTGGATGCTTGTTCGTGTTGTATAGAGACATTGTTTGTGAAAGTTCATCTTCTCTCTTCATGATTGGAAATCTTCTTTCTTGAGTCTCCATGTAATTTAATTTTTGGGGTTTTTAATTTTGTATTGTGTAAATACTGTGTAAGAGAGTTCTGTAGTGTGAATGCATTGTGTTGTTGTGTCTGTGTTCAGTTGAGAAATTTGAAGTGTGTAGGATGAATAGTATTAATGTTGTATTTCGGAGACATATTTCTTCATGTGCGGTTCTCTTCTCTCTTCATTCTTCATGTCATTTTTCTGAGTAGTGCTTATGTAAGTGGTTTCATGTGTGGAGTGTGAGTGTTGAATAGGTTTTGTATTGCAGTTATCCGTAGGGAAATATACATGTATGTATGGAGGATATGTGGTATAGATTGTTCTGCCACTGTTACATCGTACACAGTTCTATATGTATCTAGAGATTTAAAGTTGGATTTTCTCTGTCATTGAACTTTCTCAATATTTAACAGGTTGCACACTTGTTTCTGTAATATGGTAACAATATATTTCCTCCACATACAGAGTTTTATGTCACACTTGTAAACTGACATAATAGGAATTAAGATGTTCAGCTTTATTAGGGCTTTTGCCATTTTCATTTGTATACAAATATATGCCAGAATTGTATACATGATAAATAGTAATCCATTACAATACCAAGGTGCCCGATACTTTAATCCATCCATGAAATTCCAATATAATGAGCTATATTAGTCATATTTTATTAGGAATATCTTTTCATCTGGTTCAGTTATTTACTTTATTAGTCGCAGTATGGAATTCCGTATATTAGTTACACTCTAGATAAATTCATGTTCACTCACAGAGAGACCACTCAGTGGTAGGTGTCATCACCTAATATGTGTCAATTTTAAGATGCTGCTAATGGCTTTGTAGGTCTCAGTGACCGTCACATATCCTCCATTGCATGTTTTGTGTCAGAGTACTGAAGTGTGTTTGGATGCTTGTTTGTGTTGTATAGAGACATTGTTTGTTAAAGTTCAACTTCTCTCTTCATATTTGGAAATCTTCTTTCTTGATTCTTCATGTAATTTTACTTTTGGGGTTTTTAATTTTGTATTGTGTAAATACTGTGTAAGAGTGTTCTGTAGTGTGAATGCATTGTGTTGTTGTGTCTGTGTCCAGTTGAGAAATTTGAAGTGTGTAGGATGAATAATATTAATGTTGTATTTCGGAGACATATTTCTTCATGTGCGGTGCTCTTCTCTCGTCATTCTCCATGTCATTTTTCTGATTAGTGCTAATGTAAGTGGTTTCATGTGTGGAGTCTGAGTGTTCAATAGGAGTTGTATTGCAGTTATCCATAGAGAAATATACGAGTATGTATGGAGGATATGTGGTATAGATTGTTCTGCCACTGTTACATCGTACACAGTTCTATATGTATCTAGAGATTTAAAGTAGGATTTTCTCTGTCATTGAACTTTCTCGATATTTAACAGGTTGCACACTTGTTTCTGTAATATGGTAACAATATATTTCCTCCACATACAGAGTTTTATGTCACACTTGTAAACTGACATAATAGGAATTAAGATGTTCAGCTTTATTAGGGCTTTTGCCATTTTCATTTGTATACAAATATATGCCAGAATTGTATACATGATAAATAGTAATCCATTACAATACCAAGGTGTCCGATACTTTAATCCATCCATGAAATTCCAATATAATGAGCTATATTAGTCATATTTTATTAGGAATATCTTTTCATCTGGTTCAGTTATTTACTTTATTTCTAGCAGTATGGAATTCCGTATATAAGCTACACTCTAGATAAATTCATGTTCACTCAGAGAGAGACCAATAAGTGGTAGGTGTCATCACCTAATATGTGCCAATTTTAAGATGTAGCTAATGGCTTTGTAGGTCTCAGTGACCGTCACATATCCTCCATTGCATGTTTTGTGTCAGAGTACTGAAGTGTGTTTGGATGCTTGTTTGTGTTGTATAGAGACATTGTTTGTTAAAGTTCAACTTCTCTCTTCATATTTGGAAATCTTCTTTCTTGATTCTTCATGTAATTTAACTTTTGGGGTTTTTAATTTTGTATTGTGTAAATACTGTGTAAGAGTGTTCTGTAGTGTGAATGCATTGTGTTGTTGTGTCTGTGTCCAGTTGAGAAATTTGAAGTGTGTAGGATGTATAATATTAATGTTGTATTTCGGAGACATATTTCTTCATGTGCGGTGCTCTTCTCTCTTCATTCTCCATGTCATTTTTCTGAGTAGTGCTAATGTAAGTGGTTTCATGTGTGGAGTCTGAGTGTTGAATAGGTGTTGTATTGCAGTTATCCGTAGAGAAATATACGAGTATGTATGGAGGAGATGTGGTATAGATTGTTCTTCCACTGTTACATCGTACACAGTTCTATATGTATCTCGAGATTTAGAGTTGGATTTACTCTGTCATTGAACTTTCTCAATAATTAACAGCTTGCACACTTGTTTCTGTAATATGGTAACAATATATTTCCTCCACATACAGAGTTTTCTGTCACACTTGTAAACTGACATAATAGGAATTAAGATGTTCAGCTTTATTAGGACTTTTCCCATTTTCATTTGTATACAAATATATGCCAGAATTGTATACATCATAAATGGTAATCCGTTTCGATACCGACGTGTCTGGTACTTTAATCCATCCATGAAATTCGAATATAATCAGCTATATTAGTCATATTTTATTAGGTATATCTTTTCATCTGGTTCAGTTATTTACTTTATTACTCGCAGCATGGAATTCCGTATATTAGTTACACTCTAGATAAATTCATGTTCACTCACAGAGAGACCACTCAGTGGTAGGTGTCATCACCTAATATGTGTCAATTTTAAGATGCTGCTAATGGCTTTGTAGGTCTCAGTGACCGTCACATATCCTCCATTGCATGTTTTGTGTCAGAGTACTGAAGTGTGTTTCGATGCTTGTTCGTGTTGTATAGAGACATTGTTAAAGTTCAACTTCTCTCTTCATATTTGGAAATCTTCTTTCTTGAGTCTTCATGTAATTTTATTTTTGGGGTTTTTAATTTTGTATTGTGTAAATACTGTGTAAGAGAGTTCTGTAGTGTGAATGCATTGTGTTGTTGTGTCTGAGTTCAGTTGAGAAATTTGAAGTGTGTAGGATGAATAGTATTAATGTTGTATTTCGGAGACATATTTCTTCATGTGCGGTTCTCTTCTCTCTTCATTCTTCATGTCATTTTTCTGAGTAGTGCTTATGTAAGTGGTTTCATGTGTGGAGTGTGAGTGTTGAATAGGTTTTGTATTGCAGTTATCCGTAGGGAAATATACATGTATGTATGGAGGATATGTGGTATAGATTGTTCTGCCACTGTTACATCGTACACAGTTCTATATGTATCTAGAGATTTAAAGTTGGATTTTCTCTGTCATTGAACTTTCTCAATATTTAACAGGTTGCACAGTAGTTTCTGTAATATGGTAACAATATATTTCCTCCACATACAGAGTTTTATGTCACACTTGTAAACTGACATAATAGGAATTAAGATGTTCAGCTTTATTAGGACTTTTCCCATTTTCATTTGTATACAAATATATGCCAGAATTGTATACATCATAAATGGTAATCCGTTTCGATACCGACGTGTCCGGTACTTTAATCCATCCATGAAATTCGAATATAATGAGCTATATTAGTCATATTTTATTAGGTATATCTTTTCATCTGGTTCAGTTATTTACTTTATTACTCGCAGCATGGAATTCCGTATATTAGTTACACTCTAGATAAATTCATGTTCACTCACAGAGAGACCACTCAGTGGTAGGTGTCATCACCTAATATGTGTCAATTTTAAGATGCTGCTAATGGCTTTGTAGGTCTCAGTGATTGTCACATATCCTCCATTGCATGTTTTGTGTCAGAGTACTGAAGTGTGTTTTGATGCTTGTTCGTGTTGTATAGAGACATTGTTTGTGAAAGTTCATCTTCTCTCTTCATGTTTGGCAATCTTCTTTCTTGATTCTTCATGTAATTTTACTTTTGGGGTTTTTAATTTTGTATTGTGTATATACTGTGTAAGAGAGTTCTGTAGTGTAAATGCGTTGTGTTGTTGTGTCTGTGTCCATTTGAGAAATTTGAAGTGTGTAGGTTGAATAGTATTAATGTTGTATTTCGGAGACATATTTCTTCATGTGCAGTGCTCTTCTTTCTTCATTCTCCATGTCATTTTTCTGGGTAGTGCTAATGTAAGTGGTTTCATGTGTGGAGTCTGAGTGTTCAATAGGTGTTGTATTGCAGTTATCCGTAGAGATATGTACGAGTATGTATGGAGGATATGTGGTATAGATTGTTGTGCCACTGTTACAACGTACACAGTTCTATATGTATCTGGAGATTTAGAGTTGGATTTACTCTGTCATTGAACTTTCTCAATAATTAACTGCTTGCAAACTTGTTTCTATAATTTTGGTTACAATATATTTCCTCCACATACAGAATTTTCTGTCACACTTGTAAACTGACATAATTGGAATTAAGATGTTCAGCCTTATTAGGGCTTTTCCCATTTTCATTTGTATACAAATATATGCCAGAATTGTATAAATGATAAATAGCAATCCATTACAATACCAAGGTGTCCGATACTTTAATCCATCCATGAAACTCGAATATAATGAGCTATATTAGTCATATTTTATTAGGAATATCTTTTCATATGGTTCAGTTATTTACTTTATTACTCGCAGTATGGAATTCCGTATATTAGTTACACTCTAGATAAATTAATGTTCACTCACAGAGAGACCACTCAGTGGTAGGTGTCATCACCTAATATGTGTCAATTTTAAGATGCTGCTAATGGCTTTGTAGGTCTCAGTGACCATCACGTATCCTCCTTTGCATGTTTTGTGTCAGAGTACTGAAGTGTGTTTCGATGCTTGTTCGTGTTGTATAGAGACATTGTTTGTGAAAGTTCATCTTCTCTCTTCATGATTGGAAATCTTCTTTCTTGGGTCTTCATGTAATTTAATTTTTGGGGTTTTTAATTTTGTATTGTGTAAATACTGTGTAAGAGAGTTCTGTAGTGTGAATGCATTGTGTTGTTGTGTCTGTGATCAGTTGAGAAATTTGAAGTGTGTAGGATGAATAGTATTAATGTTGTATTTCGGAGACATATTTCTTCATGTGCGGTTCTCTTCTCTCTTCATTCTTCATGTCATTTTTCTGAGTAGTGCTTATGTAAGTGGTTTCATGTGTGGAGTGTGAGTGTTGAATAGGTTTTGTATTGCAGTTATTCGTAGGGAAATATACATGTATGTATGGAGGATATGTGGTATAGATTGTTCTGCCACTGTTACATCGTACACAGTTCTATATGTATCTAGAGATTTAAAGTTGGATTTTCTCTGTCATTGAACTTTCTCAATATTTAACAGGTTGCACACTTGTTTCTGTAATATGGTAACAATATATTTCCTCCACATACAGAGTTTTATGTCACACTTGTAAACTGACATAATAGGAATTAAGATGTTCAGCTTTATTAGGGCTTTTGCCATTTTCATTTGTATACAAATATATGCCAGAATTGTATACATGATAAATAGTAATCCATTACAATACCAAGGTGTCCGATACTTTAATCCATCCATGAAATTCTAATATAATGAGCTATATTAGTCATATTTTATTAGGAATATCTTTTCATCTGGTTCAGTTATTTACTTTATTACTCGCAGTATATAATTCCGTATATTAGTTACACTCTAGATAAATTCATGTTCACTCACAGAGAGACCACTCAGTGGTAGGTGTCATCACCTAATATGTGTCAATTTTAAGATGCTGCTAATGGCTTTGTAGGTCTCAGTGACCGTCACATATCCTCCATTGCATGTTTTGTGTCAGAGTACTGAAGTGTGTTTGGATGCTTGTTTGTGTTGTATAGAGACATTGTTTGTTAAAGTTCAACTTCTCTCTTCATATTTGGAAATCTTCTTTCTTGATTCTTCATGTAATTTAACTTTTGGGGTTTTTAATTTTGTATTGTGTAAATACTGTGTAAGAGTGTTCTGTAGTGTGAATGCATTGTGTTGTTGTGTCTGTGTCCAGTTGAGAAATTTGAAGTGTGTAGGATGTATAATATTAATGTTGTATTTCGGAGACATATTTCTTCATGTGCGGTGCTCTTCTCTCTTCATTCTCCATGTCATTTTTCTGAGTAGTGCTAATGTAAGTGGTTTCATGTGTGGAGTCTGAGTGTTGAATAGGTGTTGTATTGCAGTTATCCGTAGAGAAATATACGAGTATGTATGGAGGAGATGTGGTATAGATTGTTCTTCCACTGTTACATCGTACACAGTTCTATATGTATCTCGAGATTTAGAGTTGGATTTACTCTGTCATTGAACTTTCTCAATAATTAACAGCTTGCACACTTGTTTCTGTAATATGGTAACAATATATTTCCTCCACATACAGAGTTTTCTGTCACACTTGTAAACTGACATAATAGGAATTAAGATGTTCAGCTTTATTAGGACTTTTCCCATTTTCATTTGTATACAAATATATGCCAGAATTGTATACATCATAAATGGTAATCCGTTTCGATACCGACGTGTCTGGTACTTTAATCCATCCATGAAATTCGAATATAATCAGCTATATTAGTCATATTTTATTAGGTATATCTTTTCATCTGGTTCAGTTATTTACTTTATTACTCGCAGCATGGAATTCCGTATATTAGTTACACTCTAGATAAATTCATGTTCACTCACAGAGAGACCACTCAGTGGTAGGTGTCATCACCTAATATGTGTCAATTTTAAGATGCTGCTAATGGCTTTGTAGGTCTCAGTGACCGTCACATATCCTCCATTGCATGTTTTGTGTCAGAGTACTGAAGTGTGTTTCGATGCTTGTTCGTGTTGTATAGAGACATTGTTAAAGTTCAACTTCTCTCTTCATATTTGGAAATCTTCTTTCTTGAGTCTTCATGTAATTTTATTTTTGGGGTTTTTAATTTTGTATTGTGTAAATACTGTGTAAGAGAGTTCTGTAGTGTGAATGCATTGTGTTGTTGTGTCTGAGTTCAGTTGAGAAATTTGAAGTGTGTAGGATGAATAGTATTAATGTTGTATTTCGGAGACATATTTCTTCATGTGCGGTTCTCTTCTCTCTTCATTCTTCATGTCATTTTTCTGAGTAGTGCTTATGTAAGTGGTTTCATGTGTGGAGTGTGAGTGTTGAATAGGTTTTGTATTGCAGTTATCCGTAGGGAAATATACATGTATGTATGGAGGATATGTGGTATAGATTGTTCTGCCACTGTTACATCGTACACAGTTCTATATGTATCTAGAGATTTAAAGTTGGATTTTCTCTGTCATTGAACTTTCTCAATATTTAACAGGTTGCACAGTAGTTTCTGTAATATGGTAACAATATATTTCCTCCACATACAGAGTTTTATGTCACACTTGTAAACTGACATAATAGGAATTAAGATGTTCAGCTTTATTAGGACTTTTCCCATTTTCATTTGTATACAAATATATGCCAGAATTGTATACATCATAAATGGTAATCCGTTTCGATACCGACGTGTCCGGTACTTTAATCCATCCATGAAATTCGAATATAATGAGCTATGTTAGTCATATTTTATTAGGTATATCTTTTCATCTGGTTCAGTTATTTACTTTATTACTCGCAGCATGGAATTCCGTATATTAGTTACACTCTAGATAAATTCATGTTCACTCACAGAGAGACCACTCAGTGGTAGGTGTCATCACCTAATATGTGTCAATTTTAAGATGCTGCTAATGGCTTTGTAGGTCTCAGTGATTGTCACATATCCTCCATTGCATGTTTTGTGTCAGAGTACTGAAGTGTGTTTTGATGCTTGTTCGTGTTGTATAGAGACATTGTTTGTGAAAGTTCATCTTCTCTCTTCATGTTTGGCAATCTTCTTTCTTGATTCTTCATGTAATTTTACTTTTGGGGTTTTTAATTTTGTATTGTGTATATACTGTGTAAGAGAGTTCTGTAGTGTAAATGCGTTGTGTTGTTGTGTCTGTGTCCATTTGAGAAATTTGAAGTGTGTAGGTTGAATAGTATTAATGTTGTATTTCGGAGACATATTTCTTCATGTGCAGTGCTCTTCTTTCTTCATTCTCCATGTCATTTTTCTGGGTAGTGCTAATGTAAGTGGTTTCATGTGTGGAGTCTGAGTGTTCAATAGGTGTTGTATTGCAGTTATCCGTAGAGATATGTACGAGTATGTATGGAGGATATGTGGTATAGATTGTTGTGCCACTGTTACAACGTACACAGTTCTATATGTATCTGGAGATTTAGAGTTGGATTTACTCTGTCATTGAACTTTCTCAATAATTAACTGCTTGCAAACTTGTTTCTATAATTTTGGTTACAATATATTTCCTCCACATACAGAATTTTCTGTCACACTTGTAAACTGACATAATTGGAATTAAGATGTTCAGCCTTATTAGGGCTTTTCCCATTTTCATTTGTATACAAATATATGCCAGAATTGTATAAATGATAAATAGCAATCCATTACAATACCAAGGTGTCCGATACTTTAATCCATCCATGAAACTCGAATATAATGAGCTATATTAGTCATATTTTATTAGGAATATCTTTTCATATGGTTCAGTTATTTACTTTATTACTCGCAGTATGGAATTCCGTATATTAGTTACACTCTAGATAAATTAATGTTCACTCACAGAGAGACCACTCAGTGGTAGGTGTCATCACCTAATATGTGTCAATTTTAAGATGCTGCTAATGGCTTTGTAGGTCTCAGTGACCATCACGTATCCTCCTTTGCATGTTTTGTGTCAGAGTACTGAAGTGTGTTTCGATGCTTGTTCGTGTTGTATAGAGACATTGTTTGTGAAAGTTCATCTTCTCTCTTCATGATTGGAAATCTTCTTTCTTGGGTCTTCATGTAATTTAATTTTTGGGGTTTTTAATTTTGTATTGTGTAAATACTGTGTAAGAGAGTTCTGTAGTGTGAATGCATTGTGTTGTTGTGTCTGTGATCAGTTGAGAAATTTGAAGTGTGTAGGATGAATAGTATTAATGTTGTATTTCGGAGACATATTTCTTCATGTGCGGTTCTCTTCTCTCTTCATTCTTCATGTCATTTTTCTGAGTAGTGCTTATGTAAGTGGTTTCATGTGTGGAGTGTGAGTGTTGAATAGGTTTTGTATTGCAGTTATTCGTAGGGAAATATACATGTATGTATGGAGGATATGTGGTATAGATTGTTCTGCCACTGTTACATCGTACACAGTTCTATATGTATCTAGAGATTTAAAGTTGGATTTTCTCTGTCATTGAACTTTCTCAATATTTAACAGGTTGCACACTTGTTTCTGTAATATGGTAACAATATATTTCCTCCACATACAGAGTTTTATGTCACACTTGTAAACTGACATAATAGGAATTAAGATGTTCAGCTTTATTAGGGCTTTTGCCATTTTCATTTGTATACAAATATATGCCAGAATTGTATACATGATAAATAGTAATCCATTACAATACCAAGGTGTCCGATACTTTAATCCATCCATGAAATTCTAATATAATGAGCTATATTAGTCATATTTTATTAGGAATATCTTTTCATCTGGTTCAGTTATTTACTTTATTACTCGCAGTATATAATTCCGTATATTAGTTACACTCTAGATAAATTCATGTTCACTCACAGAGAGACCACTCAGTGGTAGGTGTCATCACCTAATATGTGTCAATTTTAAGATGCTGCTAATGGCTTTGTAGGTCTCAGTGACCGTCACATATCCTCCATTGCATGTTTTGTGTCAGAGTACTGAAGTGTGTTTGGATGCTTGTTTGTGTTGTATAGAGACATTGTTTGTTAAAGTTCAACTTCTCTCTTCATATTTGGAAATCTTCTTTCTTGATTCTTCATGTAATTTTACTTTTGGGGTTTTTAATTTTGTATTGTGTAAATACTGTGTAAGAGTGTTCTGTAGTGTGAATGCATTGTGTTGTTGTGTCTGTGTCCAGTTGAGAAATTTGAAGTGTGTAGGATGAATAATATTAATGTTGTATTTCGGAGACATATTTCTTCATGTGCGGTGCTCTTCTCTCTTCATTCTCCATGTCATTTTTCTGATTAGTGCTAATGTAAGTGGTTTCATGTGTGGAGTGTGAGTGTTGAATAGGTGTTGTATTGCAGTTATCCGTAGAGAAATATACGAGTATGTATGGAGGATATGTGGTATAGATTGTTCTGCCACTGTTACATCGTACACAGTTCTATATGTATCTAGAGATTTAGAGTTGGATTTAGTCTGTCATTGAACTTTCTCAATAATTAACAGCTTGCACACTTGTTTCTGTAATATGGTAACAATATATTTCCTCCACATACAGAGTTTTCTGTCACACTTGTAAACTGACATAATAGGAATTAAGATGTTCAGCTTTATTAGGACTTTTCCCATTTTCATTTGTATACAAATATATGCCAGAATTGTATACATCATAAATGGTAATCCGTTTCGATACCGACGTGTCCGGTACTTTAATCCATCCATGAAATTCGAATATAATCAGGTATATTAGTCATATTTTATTAGGTATATCTTTTCATCTGGTTCAGTTATTTACTTTATTACTCGCAGCATGGAATTCCGTATATAAGTTACACTCTAGATAAATTCATGTTCACTCACAGAGAGACCACTCAGTGGTAGGTGTCATCACCTAATATGTGTCAATTTTAAGATGCTGCTAATGGCTTTGTAGGTCTCAGTGACCGTCACATATCCTCCATTGCATGTTTTGTGTCAGAGTACTGAAGTGTGTTTGGATGCTTGTTCGTGTTGTATAGAGACATTGTTTGTGAAAGTTCATCTTCTCTCTTCATGTTTGGCAATCTTCTTTCTTGATTCTTCATGTAATTTTACTTTTGGGGTTTTTAATTTTGTATTGTGTAAATACTGTGTAAGAGAGTTCTGTAGTGTGAATGCGTTGTGTTGTTGTGTCTGTGTCCATTTGAGAAATTTGAAGTGTGTAGAATGAATAGTATTAATGTTGTATTTCGAAGACATATTTCTTCATGTGCGGTTCTCTTTTCTCTTCATTCTTCATGTCACTTTTCTGAGTAGTGCTTATGTAAGTGGTTTCATGTGTGGAGTGTGAGTGTTGAATAGGTTTTGTATTGCAGTTATCCGTAGGGAAATATACATGTATGTATGGAGGATATGTGGTATAGATTGTTCTGCCACTGTTACATCGTACATAGTTCTATATGTATCTGGAGATTTAGAGTTGGATTTACTCTGTCATTGAACTTTCTCGATAATTAACAGCTTGCACACTTGTTTCTGTAATATGGTAACAATATATTTCCTTCACATACAGAGTTTTCTGTCACACTTGTATACTGACATAATAGGAATAAAGATGTTCAGCTTTATTAGGGCTTTTGCCATTTTCATTTGTATACAAATATATGCCAGAATTGTATACATCATAAATGGTAATCCGTTTCGATACCGACGTGTCTGGTACTTTAATCCATCCATGAAATTCTAATATAATGAGCTATATTAGTCATATTTTATTAGGAATATCTTTTCATCTGGTTCAGTTATTTACTTTATTTCTAGCAGTATGGAATTCCGTATATAAGCTACACTCTAGATAAATTCATGTTCACTCAGAGAGAGACCACTAAGTGGTAGGTGTCATCACCTAATATGTGCCAATTTTAAGATGTAGCTAATGGCTTTGTAGGTCTCAGTGACCGTCACATATCCTCCATTCCATGTTTTGTGTCAGAGTACTGAAGTGTGTTTGGATGCTTGTTTGTGTTGTATAGAGACATTGTTTGTTAAAGTTCAACTTCTCTCTTCATATTTGGAAATCTTCTTTCTTGATTCTTCATGTAATTTAACTTTTGGGGTTTTTAATTTTGTATTGTGTAAATACTGTGTAAGAGAGTTCTGTAGTGTAAAAGCGTTGTGTTGTTGTGTCTGTGTCCATTTGAGAAATTTGAAGTGTGTAGGTTGAATGGTATTAATGTTGTATTTCGGAGACATATTTCTTCATGTGCGGTGCTCTTCTTTCTTCATTCTCCATGTCATTTTTCTGGGTAGTGCTAATGTAAGTGGTTTCATGTGTGGAGTCTGAGTGATCAATAGGTGTTGTATTGCAGTTATCCGTAGAGAAATGTACGAGTATGTATGGAGGATATGTGGTATAGATTGTTCTGCCACTGTTACATCGTACACAGTTCTATATGTATCTGGAGATTTAGAGTTGGATTTACTCTGTCATTGAACTTTCTCAATAATTAACTGCTTGCAAACTTGTTTCTATAATTTTGGTTACAATATATTTCCTCCACATACAGAATTTTCTGTCACACTTGTAAACTGACATAATTGGAATTAAGATGTTCAGCTTTATTAGGGCTTTTGCCATTTTCATTTGTATACAAATATATGCCAGAATTGTATACATGATAAATAGTAATCCATTATAATACCGAGGTGTCCGATACTTTAATCCATCCATGAAATTCTAATATAATGAGCTATATTAGTCATATTTTATTAGGAATATCTTTTCATCTGGTTCAGTTATTTACTTTATTACTCGCAGTATGGAATTCCGTATATTAGTTACACTCTAGATAAATTCATATTCACTCACAGAGAGACCACTCAGTGGTAGGTGTCATCACCTAATATGTGTCAATTTTAAGATGCTGCTAATGGCTTTGTAGGTCTCAGTGACCATCACATATCCTCCATTGCATGTTTTGTGTCAGAGTACTGAAGTGTGTTTCGATGCTTGTTCGTGTTGTATAGAGACATTGTTTGTTAAAGTTCAACTTCTCTCTTCATATTTGGAAATCTTCTTTCTTGAGTCTTCATGTAATTTTATTTTTGGGGTTTTTAATTTTGTATTGTGTAAATACTGTGTAAGAGAGTTCTGTAGTGTGAATGCATTGTGTTGTTGTGTCTGTGTTCAGTTGAGAAATTTGAAGTGTGTAGGATGAATAGTATTAATGTTGTATTTCGGAGACATATTTCTTCATGTGCGGTTCTCTTCTCTCTTCATTCTTCATGCCATTTTTCTGGGTAGTGCTAATGTAAGTGGTTTCATGTGTTGAGTCTGAGTGATCAATAGGTGTTGTATTGCAGTTATCGGTAGAGAAATGTACGAGTATGTATGGAGGATATGTGGTATAGATTGTTCTGCCACTGTTACATCGTACATAGTTCTATATGTATCTGGGGATTTAGAGTTGGATTTACTCTGTCATTGAACTTTCTCGATAATTAACAGCTTGCACACTTGTTTCTGTAATATGGTAACAATATATTTCCTTCACATACAGAGTTTTCTGTCACACTTGTATACTGACATAATAGGAATAAAGATGTTCAGCTTTATTAGGGCTTTTGCCATTTTCATTTGTATACAAATATATGCCAGAATTGTATACATCATAAATGGTAATCCGTTTCGATACCGACATGTCTGGTACTTTAATCCATCCATGAAATTCTAATATAATGAGCTATATTAGTCATATTTTATTAGGAATATCTTTTCATCTGGTTCAGTTATTTACTTTATTTCTAGCAGTATGGAATTCCGTATATAAGCTACACTCTAGATAAATTCATGTTCACTCAGAGAGAGACCACTAAGTGGTAGGTGTCATCACCTAATATGTGCCAATTTTAAGATGTAGCTAATGGCTTTGTAGGTCTCAGTGACCGTCACATATCCTCCATTCCATGTTTTGTGTCAGAGTACTGAAGTGTGTTTGGATGCTTGTTTGTGTTGTATAGAGACATTGTTTGTTAAAGTTCAACTTCTCTCTTCATATTTGGAAATCTTCTTTCTTGATTCTTCATGTAATTTAACTTTTGGGGTTTTTAATTTTGTATTGTGTAAATACTGTGTAAGAGAGTTCTGTAGTGTAAATGCGTTGTGTTGTTGTGTCTGTGTCCATTTGAGAAATTTGAAGTGTGTAGGTTGAATAGTATTAATGTTGTATTTCGGAGACATATTTCTTCATGTGCGGTGCTCTTCTTTCTTCATTCTCCATGTCATTTTTCTGGGTAGTGCTAATGTAAGTGGTTTCATGTGTGGAGTCTGAGTGATCAATAGGTGTTGTATTGCAGTTATCCGTAGAGAAATGTACGAGTATGTATGGAGGATATGTGGTATAGATTGTTCTGCCACTGTTACATCGTACACAGTTCTATATGTATCTGGAGATTTAGAGTTGGATTTACTCTGTCATTGAACTTTCTCAATAATTAACTGCTTGCAAACTTGTTTCTATAATTTTGGTTACAATATATTTCCTCCACATACAGAATTTTCTGTCACACTTGTAAACTGACATAATTGGAATTAAGATGTTCAGCTTTATTAGGGCTTTTGCCATTTTCATTTGTATACAAATATATGCCAGAATTGTATACATGATAAATAGTAATCCATTATAATACCGAGGTGTCCGATACTTTAATCCATCCATGAAATTCTAATATAATGAGCTATATTAGTCATATTTTATTAGGAATATCTTTTCATCTGGTTCAGTTATTTACTTTATTACTCGCAGTATGGAATTCCGTATATTAGTTACACTCTAGATAAATTCATATTCACTCACAGAGAGACCACTCAGTGGTAGGTGTCATCACCTAATATGTGTCAATTTTAAGATGCTGCTAATGGCTTTGTAGGTCTCAGTGACCATCACATATCCTCCATTGCATGTTTTGTGTCAGAGTACTGAAGTGTGTTTCGATGCTTGTTCGTGTTGTATAGAGACATTGTTTGTTAAAGTTCAACTTCTCTCTTCATATTTGGAAATCTTCTTTCTTGATTCTTCATGTAATTTTATTTTTGGGGTTTTTAATTTTGTATTGTGTAAATACTGTGTAAGAGAGTTCTGTAGTGTGAATGCATTGTGTTGTTGTGTCTGTGTTCAGTTGAGAAATTTGAAGTGTGTAGGATGAATAGTATTAATGTTGTATTTCGGAGACATATTTCTTCATGTGCGGTTCTCTTCTCTCTTCATTCTTCATGTCATTTTTCTGAGTAGTGCTTATGTAAGTGGTTTCATGTGTGGAGTGTGAGTGTTGAATAGGTTTTGTATTGCAGTTATCCGTAGGGAAATATACATGTATGTATGGAGGATATGTGGTATAGATTGTTCTGCCACTGTTACATCGTACACAGTTCTATATGTATCTAGAGATTTAAAGTTGGATTTTCTCTGTCATTGAACTTTCTCAATATTTAACAGGTTGCACACTTGTTTCTGTAATATGGTAACAATATATTTCCTCCACATACAGAGTTTTATGTCACACTTGTAAACTGACATAATAGGAATTAAGATGTTCAGCTTTATTAGGGCTTTTCCCATTTTCATTTGTATACAAATATATGCCAGAATTGTATACATGATAAATAGTAATCCATTACAATACCGAGGTGTCCGATACTTTAATCTATCCATGAAATTCGAATATAATGAGCCTTATTTGTCATATTTTATTAGGAATATCTTTTCATCTGGTTCAGTTATTTACTTTATTACTTGCAGTATGGAATTCCGTATATTAGTTACACTCTAGATAAATTCATGTTCACTCACAGAGAGACCACTCAGTGGTAGGTGTCATCACCTAATATGTGTCAATTTTAAGATGCTGCTAATGGCTTTGTAGGTCTCAGTGACCGTCACATATCCTCCATTCCATGTTTTGTGTCAGAGTACTGAAGTGTGTTTGGATGCTTGTTTGTGTTGTATAGAGACATTGTTTGTTAAAGTTCAACTTCTCTCTTCATGTTTGGAAATCTTCCTTCTTGATTCTTTATGCAATTTTACTTTTGGGGTTTTAAATTTTGTATTGTGTAAATACTGTGTAGGAGAGTTCTGTAGTGTGAATGTGTTGTGTTGTTGTGTCTGTGTCCATTTGAGAAATTTGAACTGTGTAGGATGAACAGTATTAATCTTGTATTTCGGAGACATATATCTTCATGTGCGGTTCTCTTCTCTCTTCATTCTCCATGTCATTTTTCTGAGTAGTACAATGTAAGTGGTTTCATGTGTGGAGTCTGAGTGTTGAATAGGTGTTGTATTGCAGTTATCCTTAGAGAAATATACGTATATGTATGGAGGATATGTGGTATAGATTGTTCTGCCACAGTTACATCGTACACAGTTCTATATGTATCTGGAGATTTAGAGTTGGATTTGTTCTGTCATTAAACTTTCTCGATAATTAACAGCTTGCACACTTGTTTCTGTAATATGGTTCAATATACTTCCTCCACATACAGAGTTTTCTGTCACACTTGTAAACTGACATAATAGGAATGAAGATGTTCAGCTTTATTAGGACTTTTCCCATTTTCATTTGTATACAAATATATGCCAGAATTGTATATATCATAAATGGTAATCCGTTTCGATACCGACGTGTCCGGTACTTTAATCCATACATGAAATTCGAATATAATGAGCTATATTAGTCATATTTTATTAGGAATATCTTTTCATCTGGTTCAGTTATTTACTTTATTACTCGCAGCATGGAATTCCGTATATAAGTTACACTCTAGATAAATTCATGTTCACTCACAGAGAGACCACTCAGTGGTAGGTGTCATCACCTAATATGTGTCAATTTTAAGATGCTGCTAATGGCTTTGTAGGTCTCAGTGACCGTCACATATCCTCCATTGCATGTTTTGTGTCAGAGTACTGAAGTGTGTTTGGATGCTTGTTCGTGTTGTATAGAGACATTGTTTGTGAAAGTTCATCTTCTCTCTTCATGTTTGGCAATCTTCTTTCTTGATTCTTCATGTAATTTTACTTTTGGGGTTTTTAATTTTGTATTGTGTAAATACTGTGTAAGAGAGTTCTGTAGTGTGAATGCGTTGTGTTGTTGTGTCTGTGTCCATTTGAGAAATTTGAAGTGTGTAGAATGAATAGTATTAATGTTGTATTTCGAAGACATATTTCTTCATGTGCGGTTCTCTTTTCTCTTCATTCTTCATGTCATTTTTCTGAGTAGTGCTTATGTAAGTGGTTTCATGTGTGGAGTGTGAGTGTTGAATAGGTTTTGTATTGCAGTTATCCGTAGGGAAATATACATGTATGTATGGAGGATATGTGGTACAGATTGTTCTGCCACTGTTACATCGTACATAGTTCTATATGTATCTGGAGATTTAGAGTTGGATTTACTCTGTCATTGAACTTTCTCGATAATTAACAGCTTGCACACTTGTTTCTGTAATATGGTAACAATATATTTCCTTCACATACAGAGTTTTCTGTCACACTTGTATACTGACATAATAGGAATTAAGATGTTCAGCTTTATTAGGGCTTTTGCCATTTTCATTTGTATACAAATATATGCCAGAATTGTATACATCATAAATGGTAATCCGTTTCGATACCGAGGTGTCAGGTACTTTAATCCATCCATGAAATTCTAATATAATGAGCTATATTAGTCATATTTTATTAGGAATATCTTTTCATCTGGTTCAGTTATTTACTTTATTTCTAGCAGTATGGAATTCCGTATATAAGCTACACTCTAGATAAATTCATGTTCACTCAGAGAGAGACCACTAAGTGGTAGGTGTCATCACCTAATATGTGCCAATTTTAAGATGTAGCTAATGGCTTTGTAGGTCTCAGTGACCGTCACATATCCTCCATTCCATGTTTTGTGTCAGAGCACTGAAGTGTGTTTGGATGCTTGTTTGTGTTGTATAGAGACATTGTTTGTTAAAGTTCAACTTCTCTCTTCATATTTGGAAATCTTCTTTCTTGATTCTTCATGTAATTTTACTTTTGGGGTTTTTAATTTTGTATTGTGTAAATACTGTGTAAGAGTGTTCTGTAGTGTGAATGCATTGTGTTGTTGTGTCTGTGTCCAGTTGAGAAATTTGAAGTGTGTAGGATGAATAATATTAATGTTGTATTTCGGAGACATATTTCTTCATGTGCGGTGCTCTTCTCTCTTCATTCTCCATGTCATTTTTCTGATTAGTGCTAATGTAAGTGGTTACATGTGTGGAGTCTGAGTGTTCAATAGGTGTTGTATTGCAGTTATCCGTAGAGAAATATACGAGTATGTATGGAGGATATGTGGTATAGATTGTTCTGCCACTGTTACATCGTACACAGTTGTATATGTATCTGGAGATTTAGAGGTAGATTTAGTCTGTCATTGAACTTTCTCAATAATTAACAGCTTGCACACTTGTTTCTGTAATATGGTAACAATATATTTCCTCCACATACAGAGTTTTCTGTCACACTTGTAAACTGACATAATAGGAATTAAGATGTTCAGCTTTATTAGGACTTTTCCCATTTTCATTTGTATACAAATATATGCCAGAATTGTATACATCATAAATGGTAATCCGTTTCGATACCGACGTGTCCGGTACTTTAATCCATCCATGAAATTCGAATATAATCAGGTATATTAGTCATATTTTATTAGGTATATCTTTTCATCTGGTTCAGTTATTTACTTTATTACTCGCAGCATGGAATTCCGTATATTAGTTACACTCTAGATAAATTCATGTTCACTCACAGAGAGACCACTCAGTGGTAGGTGTCATCACCTAATATGTGTCAATTTTAAGATGCTGCTAATGGCTTTGTAGGTCTCAGTGACCGTCACATATCCTCCATTGCATGTTTTGTGTCAGAGTACTGAAGTGTGTTTGGATGCTTGTTCGTGTTGTATAGAGACATTGTTTGTGAAAGTTCATCTTCTCTCTTCATGTTTGGCAATCTTCTTTCTTTATTCTTCATGTAATTTTACTTTTGGGGTTTTTAATTTTGTATTGTGTATATACTGTGTAAGAGAGTTCTGTAGTGTAAATGCGTTGTGTTGTTGTGTCTGTGTCCATTTGAGAAATTTGAAGTATGTAGGTTGAATAGTATTAATGTTGTATTTCGGAGACATATTTCTTCATGTGCGGTGCTCTTCTTTCTTCATTCTCCATGCCATTTTTCTGGGTAGTGCTAATGTAAGTGGTTTCATGTGTGGAGTCTGAGTGTTCAATAGGTGTTGTATTGCAGTTATCCGTAGAGAAATGTACGAGAATGTATGGAGGATATGTGGTATAGATTTTTCTGCCACTGTTACATCGTACACAGTTCTATATGTATCTGGAGATTTAGAGTTGGATTTACTCTGTCATTGAACTTTCTCAATAATTAACTGCTTGCAAACTTGTTTCTATAATTTTGGTTACAATATATTTCCTCCACATACAGAATTTTCTGTCACACTTGTAAACTAACATAATTGGAATTAAGATGTTCAGCTTTATTAGGGCTTTTCCCATTTTCATTTGTATACAAATATATGCCAGAATTGTATACATGATAAATAGCAATCTATTACAATACCGAGGTGTCCGATACTTTAATCCATCCATGAAATTCTAATATAATGAGCTATATTAGTCATATTTTATTAGGAATATCTTTTCATCTGGTTCAGTTATTTACTTTATTTCTAGCAGTATGGAATTCCGTATATAAGCTACACTCTAGATAAATTCATGTTCACTCAGAGAGAGACCACTAAGTGGTAGGTGTCATCACCTAATATGTGCCAATTTTAAGATGTAGCTAATGGCTTTTTAGGTCTCAGTGACCGTCACATATCCTCCATTCCATGTTTTGTGTCAGAGTACTGAAGTGTGTTTGGATGCTTGTTTGTGTTGTATAGAGACATTGTTTGTTAAAGTTCAACTTCTCTCTTCATATTTGGAAATCTTCTTTCTTGATTCTTCATGTAATTTAACTTTTGGGGTTTTTAATTTTGTATTGTGTAAATACTGTGTAAGAGAGTTCTGTAGTGTAAATGCGTTGTGTTGTTGTGTCTGTGTCCATTTGAGAAATTTGAAGTGTGTAGGTTGAATAGTATTAATGTTGTATTTCGGAGACATATTTCTTCATGTGCGGTGCTCTTCTTTCTTCATTCTCCATGTCATTTTTCTGGGTAGTGCTAATGTAAGTGGTTTCATGTGTGGAGTCTGAGTGATCAATAGGTGTTGTATTGCAGTTATCCGTAGAGAAATGTACGAGTATGTATGGAGGATATGTGGTATAGATTGTTCTGCCACTGTTACATCGTACACAGTTCTATATGTATCTGGAGATTTAGAGTTGGATTTACTCTGTCATTGAACTTTCTCAATAAGTAACTGCTTGCAAACTTGTTTCTATAATTTTGGTTACAATATATTTCCTCCACATACAGAATTTTCTGTTACACTTGTAAACTGACATAATTGGAATTAAGATGTTCAGCTTTATTAGGGCTTTTGCCATTTTCATTTGTATACAAATATATGCCAGAATTGTATACATGATAAATAGTAATCCATTATAATACCGAGGTGTCCGATACTTTAATCCATCCATGAAATTCTAATATAATGAGCTATATTAGTCATATTTTATTAGGAATATCTTTTCATCTGGTTCAGTTATTTACTTTATTACTCGCAGTATGGAATTCCGTATATTAGTTACACTCTAGATAAATTCATATTCACTCACAGAGAGACCACTCAGTGGTAGGTGTCATCACCTAATATGTGTCAATTTTAAGATGCTGCTAATGGCTTTGTAGGTCTCAGTGACCATCACATATCCTCCATTGCATGTTTTGTGTCAGAGTACTGAAGTGTGTTTCGATGCTTGTTCGTGTTGTATAGAGACATTGTTTGTTAAAGTTCAACTTCTCTCTTCATATTTGGAAATCTTCTTCCTTGAGTCTTCTTGTAATTTTACTTTTGGGGTTTTTAATTTTGTATTGTGTAAATACTGTGTAAGAGAGTTCTGTATTGTGAATGCATTGTGTTGTTGTGTCTGTGTTCAGTTGAGAAATTTGAAGTGTGTAGGATGAATAGTATTAATGTTGTATTTCGGAGACATATTTCTTCATGTGCGGTTCTCTTCTCTCTTCATTCTTCATGCCATTTTTCTAGGTAGTGCTAATGTAAGTGGTTTCATGTGTGGAGTCTGAGTGATCAATAGGTGTTGTATTGCAGTTATCCGTAGAGAAATGTACGAGTATGTATGGAGGATATGTGGTATAGATTGTTCTGCCACTGTTACATCGTACATAGTTCTATATGTATCTGGAGATTTAGAGTTGGATTTACTCTGTCATTGAACTTTCTCGATAATTAACAGCTTGCACACTTGTTTCTGTAATATGGTAACAATATATTTCCTTCACATACAGAGTTTTCTGTCACATTTGTATACTGACATAATAGGAATAAAGATGTTCAGCTTTATTAGGGCTTTTGCCATTTTCATTTGTATACAAATATATGCCAGAATTGTATACATCATAAATGGTAATCCGTTTCGATACCGAGGTGTCAGGTACTTTAATCCATCCATGAAATTCTAATATAATGAGCTATATTAGTCATATTTTATTAGGTATATCTTTTCATCTGGTTCAGTTATTTACTTTATTTCTAGCAGTATGGAATTCCGTATATAAGCTACACTCTAGATAAATTCATGTTCACTCAGAGAGAGACCACTAAGTGGTAGGTGTCATCACCTAATATGTGCCAATTTTAAGATGTAGCTAATGGCTTTGTAGGTCTCAGTGACCGTCACATATCCTCCATTCCATGTTTTGTGTCAGAGTACTGAAGTGTGTTTGGATGCTTGTTTGTGTTGTATAGAGACATTGTTTGTTAAAGTTCAACTACTCTCTTCATATTTGGAAATCTTCTTTCTTGATTCTTCATGTAATTTAACTTTTGGGGTTTTTAATTTTGTATTGTGTAAATACTGTGTAAGAGAGTTCTGTAGTGTAAATGCGTTGTGTTGTTGTGTCTGTGTCCATTTGAGAAATTTGAAGTGTGTAGGTTGAATAGTATTAATGTTGTGTTTCGGAGACATATTTCTTCATGTGCGGTGCTCTTCTTTCTTCATTCTCCATGTCATTTTTCTGAGTAGTGCTTATGTAAGTGGTTTCATGTGTGGAGTGTGAGTGTTGAATAGGTTTTGTATTGCAGTTATCCGTAGGGAAATATACATGTATGTATGGAGGATATGTGGTATAGATTGTTCTGCCACTGTTACATCGTACACAGTTCTATATGTATCTAGAGATTTAAAGTTGGATTTTCTCTGTCATTGAACTTTCTCAATAATTAACTGCTTGCAAACTTGTTTCTATAATTTTGGTTACAATATATTTCCTCCACATACAGAATTTTCTGTCACATTTGTAAACTGACATAATTGGAATTAAGGTGTTCAGCTTTATTAGGGCTTTTGCCATTTTCATTTGTATACAAATATATGCCAGAATTGTATACATGATAAATAGTAATCCATTATAATACCGAGGTGTCCGAACCTTTAATCCATCCATGAAATTCTAATATAATGAGCTATATTAGTCATATTTTATTAGGAATATCTTTTCATCTGGTTCAGTTATTTACTTTATTACTCGCAGTATGGAATTCCGTATATTAGTTACACTCTAGATAAATTCATATTCACTCACAGAGAGACCACTCAGTGGTAGGTGTCATCACCTAATATGTGTCAATTTTAAGATGCTGCTAATGGCTTTGTAGGTCTCAGTGACCATCACATATCCTCCATTGCATGTTTTGTGTCAGAGTACTGAAGTGTGTTTCGATGCTTGTTCGTGTTGTATAGAGACATTGTTTGTTAAAGTTCAACTTCTCTCTTCATATTTGGAAATCTTCTTTCTTGAGTCTTCATGTAATTTTATTTTTGGGGTTTTTAATTTTGTATTGTGTAAATACTGTGTAAGAGAGTTCTGTAGTGTGAATGCATTGTGTTGTTGTGTCTGTGTTCAGTTGAGAAATTTGAAGTGTGTAGGATGAATAGTATTAATGTTGTATTTCGGAGACATATTTCTTCATGTGCGGTTCTCTTCTCTCTTCATTCTTCATGTCATTTTTCTGAGTAGTGCTTATGTAAGTGGTTTCATGTGTGGAGTGTGAGTGTTGAATAGGTTTTGTATTGCAGTTATCCGTAGGGAAATATACATGTATGTATGGAGGATATGTGGTATAGATTGTTCTGCCACTGTTACATCGTACACAGTTCTATATGTATCTAGAGATTTAAAGTTGGATTTTCTCTGTCATTGAACTTTCTCAATATTTAACAGGTTGCACACTTGTTTCTGTAATATGGTAACAATATATTTCCTCCACATACAGAGTTTTCTGTCACACTTGTAAACTGACATAATAGGAATTAAGATGTTCAGCTTTATTAGGACTTTTCCCATTTTCATTTGTATACAAATATATGCCAGAATTGTATATATTATAAATGGTAATCCGTTTCGATACCGACGTGTCCGGTACTTTAATCCATACATGAAATTCGAATATAATGAGCTATATTAGTCATATTTTATTAGGAATATCTTTTCATCTGGTTCAGTTATTTACTTTATTACTCGCAGCATGGAATTCCGTATATAAGTTACACTCTAGATAAATTCATGTTCACTCACAGAGAGACCACTCAGTGGTAGGTGTCATCACCTAATATGTGTCAATTTTAAGATGCTGCTAATGGCTTTGTAGGTCTCAGTGACCGTCACATATCCTCCATTGCATGTTTTGTGTCAGAGTACTGAAGTGTGTTTGGATGCTTGTTCGTGTTGTATAGAGACATTGTTTGTGAAAGTTCATCTTCTCTCTTCATGTTTGGCAATCTTCTTTCTTGATTCTGCATGTAATTTTACTTTTGGGGTTTTTAATTTTGTATTGTGTAAATACTGTGTAAGAGAGTTCTGTAGTGTGAATGCGTTGTGTTGTTGTGTCTGTGTCCCTTTGAGAAATTTGAAGTGTGTAGAATGAATAGTATTAATGTTGTATTTCGAAGACATATTTCTTCATGTGCGGTTCTCTTTTCTCTTCATTCTTCATGTCATTTTTCTGAGTAGTGCTTATGTAAGTGGTTTCATGTGTGGAGTGTGAGTGTTGAATAGGTTTTGTATTGCAGTTAGCCGTAGGGAAATATACATGTATGTATGGAGGATATGTGGTACAGATTGTTCTGCCACTGTTACATCGTACATAGTTCTATATGTATCTGGAGATTTAGAGTTGGATTTACTCTGTCATTGAACTTTCTCGATAATTAACAGCTTGCACACTTGTTTCTGTAATATGGTAACAATATATTTCCTTCACATACAGAGTTTTCTGTCACACTTGTATACTGACATAATAGGAATTAAGATGTTCAGCTTTATTAGGGCTTTTGCCATTTTCATTTGTATACAAATATATGCCAGAATTGTATACATCATAAATGGTAATCCGTTTCTATACCGAGGTGTCAGGTACTTTAATCCATCCATGAAATTCTAATATAATGAGCTATATTAGTCATATTTTATTAGGAATATCTTTTCATCTGGTTCAGTTATTTACTTTATTTCTAGCAGTATGGAATTCCGTATATAAGCTACACTCTAGATAAATTCATGTTCACTCAGAGAGAGACCACTAAGTGGTAGGTGTCATCACCTAATATGTGCCAATTTTAAGATGTAGCTAATGGCTTTTTAGGTCTCAGTGACCGTCACATATCCTCCATCCCATGTTTTGTGTCAGAGTACTGAAGTGTGTTTGGATGCTTGTTTGTGTTGTATAGAGACATTGTTTGTTAAAGTTCAACTTCTCTCTTCATATTTGGAAATCTTCTTTCTTGATTCTTCATGTAATTTAACTTTTGGGGTTTTTAATTTTGTATTGTGTAAATACTGTGTAAGAGTGTTCTGTAGTGTGAATGCATTGTGTTGTTGTGTCTGTGTCCAGTTGAGAAATTTGAAGTGTGTAGGATGTATAATATTAATGTTGTATTTCGGAGACATATTTCTTCATGTGCGGTGCTCTTCTCTCTTCATTCTCCATGTCATTTTTCTGAGTAGTGCTAATGTAAGTGGTTTCATGTGTGGAGTCTGAGTGTTGAATAGGTGTTGTATTGAAGTTATCCGTAGAGAAATATACGAGTATGTATGGAGGATATGTGGTATAGATTGTTCTTCCACTGTTACATCGTACACAGTTCTATATGTATCTCGAGATTTAGAGTTGGATTTATTCTGTCATTGAACTTTCTCAATAATTAACAGCTTGCACACTTGTTTCTGTAATATGGTAACAATATATTTCCTCCACATACAGAGTTTTCTGTCACACTTGTAAACTGACATAATAGGAATTAAGATGTTCAGCTTTATTAGGACTTTTCCCATTTTCATTTGTATACAAATATATGCCAGAATTGTATACATCATAAATGGTAATCCGTTTCGATACCGACGTGTCCGGTACTTTAATCCATCCATGAAATTCGAATATAATCAGCTATATTAGTCATATTTTATTAGGTATATCTTTTCATCTGGTTCAGATATTTACTTTATTACTCGCAGCATGGAATTCCGTATATTAGCTACACTCTAGATAAATTCATGTTCACCCACAGAGAGACCACTCAGTAATAGGTGTCATCACCTAATATGTGTCAATTTTAAGATGCTGCTAATGGCTTTGTAGGTCTCAGTGACCATCACATATCCTCCATTGCATGTTTTGTGTCAGAGTACTGAAGTGTGTTTTGATGCTTGTTCGTGTTGTATAGAGACATTGTTTGTGAAAGTTCATCTTCTCTCTTTATGTTTGGCAATCTTCTTTCTTGATTCTTCATGTAATTTTACTTTTGGGGTTTTTAATTTTGTATTGTGTATATACTGTGTAAGAGAGTTCTGTAGTGTAAGTGCGTTGTGTTGTTGTGTCTGTGTCCATTTGAGAAATTTGAAGTGTGTAGGTTGAATAGTATTAATGTTGTATTTCGGAGACATATTTCTTCATGTGCGGTGCTCTTCTTTCTTCATTCTCCATGTCATTTTTCTGGGTAGTGCTAATGTAAGTGGTTTCATGTGTGGAGTCTGAGTGTTCAATAGGTGTTGTATTGCAGTTATCCGTAGAGATATGTACGAGTATGTATGGAGGATATGTGGTATAGATTGTTGTGCCACTGTTGCAACGTACACAGTTCTATATGTATCTGGAGATTTAGAGTTGGATTTACTCTGTCATTGAACTTTCTCAATAATTAACTGCTTGCAAACTTGTTTCTATAATTTTGGTTACAATATATTTCCTCCACATACAGAATTTTCTGTCACACTTGTAAACTGACATAAATGGAATTAAGATGTTTAGCTTTATTAGGGCTTTTCCCATTTTCATTTGTATACAAATATATGCCAGAATTGTATACATGATAAATAGTAATCCATTACAATACCGAGGTGTCCGATACTTTAATCCATCCATGGAACTCGAATATAATGAGCTATATTAGTCATATTTTATTAGGTATATCTTTTCATCTGGTTCAGTTATTTACTTTATTACTCGCAGTATGGAATTCCGTATATTAGTTACACTCTAGATAAATTAATGTTCACTCACAGAGAGACCACTCAGTGGTAGGTGTCATCACCTAATATGTGTCAATTTTAAGATGCTGCTAATGGCTTTGTAGGTCTCAGTGACCATCACATGTCCTCCATTGCATGTTTTGTGTCAGAGTACTGAAGTGTGTTTCGATGCTTGTTCGTGTTGTATAGAGACATTGTTTGTGAAAGTTCATCTTCTCTCTTCATGATTGGAAATCTTCTTTCTTGAGTCTTCATGTAATTTAATTTTTGGGGTTTTTAATTTTGTATTGTGTAAATACTGTGTAAGAGAGTTCTGTAGTGTGAATGCATTGTGTTGTTGTGTCTGTGTTCAGTTGAGAAATTTGAAGTGTGTAGGATGAATAGTATTAATGTTGTATTTCGGAGACATATTTCTTCATGTGCGGTGCTCTTCTCTCTTCATTCTTCATGTCATTTTTCTGAGTAGTGTTTATGTAAGTGGTTTCATGTGTGGAGTGTGAGTGTTGAATAGGTTTTGTATTGCAGTTATCCGTAGGGAAATATACATGTATGTATGGAGGATATGTGGTATAGATTGTTCTGCCACTGTTACATCGTACACAGTTCTATATGTATCTAGAGATTTAAAGTTGGATTTTCTCTGTCATTGAACTTTCTCAATATTTAACAGGTTGCACACTTGTTTCTGTAATATGGTAACAATATATTTCCTCCACATACAGAGTTTTATGTCACACTTGTAAACTGACATAATAGGAATTAAGATGTTCAGCTTTATTAGGACTTTTCCCATTTTCATTTGTATACAAATATATGCCAGAATTGTATACATCATAAATGGTAATCCGTTTCGATACCGACGTGTCCGGTACTTTAATCCATCCATGAAATTCGAATATAATCAGCTATATTAGTCATATTTTATTAGGTATATCTTTTCATCTGGTTCAGTTATTTACTTTATTACTCGCAGCATGGAATTCCGTATATTAGTTACACTCTAGATAAATTCATGTTCACTCACAGAGAGACCACTCAGTGGTAGGTGTCATCACCTAATATGTGTCAATTTTAAGATGCTGCTAATGGCTTTGTAGGTCTCAGTGACCGTCACATATCCTCCATTGCATGTTTTGTGTCAGAGTACTGAAGTGTGTTTGGAAGCTTGTTCGTGTTGTATAGAGACATTGTTTGTGAAAGTTCATCTTCTCTCTTCATGTTTGGCAATATTCATTCTTGATTCTTCATGTAATTTTACTTTTGGGGTTTTTAATTTTGTATTGTGTATATACTGTGTAAGAGAGTTCTGTAGTGTAAGTGCGTTGTGTTGTTGTGTCTGTGTCCATTTGAGAAATTTGAAGTGTGTAGGTTGAATAGTATTAATGTTGTATTTCGGAGACATATTTCTTCATGTGCGGTGCTCTTCTTTCTTCATTCTCCATGTCATTTTTCTGGGTAGTGCTAATGTAAGTGGTTTCATGTGTGGAGTCTGAGTGTTCAATAGGTGTTGTATTGCAGTTATCCGTAGAGATATGTACGAGTATGTATGGAGGATATGTGGTATAGATTGTTGTGCCACTGTTGCAACGTACACAGTTCTATATGTATCTGGAGATTTAGAGTTGGATTTACTCTGTCATTGAACTTTCTCAATAATTAACTGCTTGCAAACTTGTTTCTATAATTTTGGTTACAATATATTTCCTCCACATACAGAATTTTCTGTCACACTTGTAAACTGACATAATAGGAATTAAGATGTTCAGCTTTATTAGGGCTTTTGCCATTTTCATTTGTATACAAATATATGCCAGAATTGTATACATGATAAATAGTAATCCATTACAATACCAAGGTGTCCGATACTTTAATCCATCCATGAAATTCCAATATAATGAGCTATATTAGTCATATTTTATTAGGAATATCTTTTCATCTGGTTCAGTTATTTACTTTATTACTCGCAGTATGGAATTCCGTATATTAGTTACACTCTAGATAAATTCATGTTCACTCACAGAGAGACCACTCAGTGGTAGGTGTCATCACCTAATATGTGTCAATTTTAAGATGCTGCTAATGGCTTTGTAGGTCTCAGTGACCGTCACATATCCTCCATTGCATGTTTTGTGTCAGAGTACTGAAGTGTGTTTGGATGCTTGTTTGTGTTGTATAGAGACATTGTTTGTTAAAGTTCAACTTCTCTCTTCATATTTGGAAATCTTCTTTCTTGATTCTTCATGTAATTTTACTTTTGGGGTTTTTAATTTTGTATTGTGTAAATACTGTGTAAGAGTGTTCTGTAGTGTGAATGCATTGTGTTGTTGTGTCTGTGTCCAGTTGAGAAATTTGAAGTGTGTAGGATGAATAATATTAATGTTGTATTTCGGAGACATATTTCTTCATGTGCGGTGCTCTTCTCTCTTCATTCTCCATGTCATTTTTCTGATTAGTGCTAATGTAAGTTGTTTCATGTGTGGAGTGTGAGTGTTGAATAGGTGTTGTATTGCAGTTATCCGTAGAGAAATATACGAGTATGTATGGAGGATATGTGGTATAGATTGTTCTGCCACTGTTACATCGTACACAGTTCTATATGTATCTAGAGATTTAGAGTTGGATTTACTGTGTCATTGAACTTTCTCAATAATTAACACCTTGCACACTTGTTTCTGTAATATGGTAACAATATATTTCCTCCACATACAGATTTTTCTGTCACACTTGTAAACTGACATAATAGGAATTAAGATGTTCAGCTTTATTAGGACTTTTCCCATTTTCATTTGTATACAAATATATGCCAGAATTGTATACATCATAAATGGTAATCCGTTTCGATACCGACGTGTCCGGTACTTTAATCCATCCATGAAATTCGAATATAATCAGCTATATTAGTCATATTTTATTAGGTATATCTTTTCATCTGGTTCAGTTATTTACTTTATTACTCGCAGCATGGAATTCCGTATATTAGTTACACTCTAGATAAATTCATGTTCACTCACAGAGAGACCACTCAGTGGTAGGTGTCATCACCTAATATGTGTCAATTTTAAGATGCTGCTAATGGCTTTGTAGGTCTCAGTGACCGTCACATATCCTCCATTGCATGTTTTGTGTCAGAGTACTGAAGTGTGTTTGGAAGCTTGTTCGTGTTGTATAGAGACATTGTTTGTGAAAGTTCATCTTCTCTCTTCATGTTTGGCAATATTCATTCTTGATTCTTCATGTAATTTTACTTTTGGGGTTTTTAATTTTGTATTGTGTATATACTGTGTAAGAGAGTTCTGTAGTGTAAATGCGTTGTGTTGTTGTGTCTGTGTCCATTTGAGAAATTTGAAGTGTGTAGGTTGAATAGTATTAATGTTGTATTTCGGAGACATATTTCTTCATGTGCGGTGCTCTTCTTTCTTCATTCTCCATGTCATTTTTCTGGGTAGTGCTAATGTAAGTGGTTTCATGTGTGGAGTCTGAGTGATCAATAGGTGTTGTATTGCAGTTATCCGTAGAGAAATGTACGAGTATGTATGGAGGATATGTGGTATAGATTGTTCTGCCACTGTTACATCGTACACAGTTCTATATGTATCTGGAGATTTAGAGTTGGATTTACTCTGTCATTGAACTTTCTCAATAATTAACTGCTTGCAAACTTGTTTCTATAACTTTGGTTACAATATATTTCCTCCACATACAGAATTTTCTGTCACACTTGTAAACTGACATAATTGGAATTAAGATGTTCAGCTTTATTAGGGCTTTTCCCATTTTCATTTGTATACAAATATATGCCAGAATTGTATACATGATAAATAGTAATCCATTACAATACCGAGGTGTCCGATACTTTAATCCATCCATGAAATTCTAATATAATGAGCTATATTAGTCATATTTTAATAGGAATATCTTTTCATCTGGTTCAGTTATTTACTTTATTACTCGCAGTATGGAATTCCGTATATTAGTTACACTCTAGATAAATTCATATTCACTCACAGAGAGACCACTCAGTGGTAGGTGTCATCACCTAATATGTGTCAATTTTAAGATGCTGCTAATGGCTTTGTAGGTCTCAGTGACCATCACATATCCTCCATTGCATGTTTTGTGTCAGAGTACTGAAGTGTGTTTCGATGCTTGTTCGTGTTGTATAGAGACATTGTTTGTTAAAGTTCAACTTCTCTCTTCATATTTGGAAATCTTCTTTCTTGAGTCTTCATGTAATTTAATTTTTGGGGTTTTTAATTTTGTATTGTGTAAATACTGTGTAAGAGAGTTCTGTAGTGTGAATGCATTGTGTTGTTGTGTCTGTGTTCAGTTGAGAAATTTGAAGTGTGTAGGATGAATAGTATTAATGTTGTATTTCGGAGACATATTTCTTCATGTGCGGTTCTCTTCTCTCTTCATTCTTCATGTCATTTTTCTGAGTAGTGCTTATGTAAGTGGTTTCATGTGTGGAGTGTGAGTGTTGAATAGGTTTTGTATTGCAGTTATCCGTAGGGAAATATACATGTATGTATGGAGGATATGTGGTATAGATTGTTCTGCCACTGTTACATCGTACACAGTTCTATATGTATCTAGAGATTTAAAGTTGGATTTTCTCTGTCATTGAACTTTCTCAATATTTAACAGGTTGCACACTTGTTTCTGTAATATGGTAACAATATATTTCCTCCACATACAGAGTTTTATGTCACACTTGTAAACTGACATAATAGGAATTAAGATGTTCAGCTTTATTAGGGCTTTTCCCATTTTCATTTGTATACAAATATATGCCAGAATTGTATACATGATAAATAGTAATCCATTACAATACCGAGGTGTCCGATACTTTAATCTATCCATGAAATTCGAATATAATGAGCCTTATTAGCCATATTTTATTAGGAATATCTTTTCATCTGGTTCAGTTATTTACTTTATTACTTGCAGTATGGAATTCCGTATATTAGTTACACTCTAGATAAATTCATGTTCACTGACAGAGAGACCACTCAGTGGTAGGTGTCATCACCTAATATGTGTCAATTTTAAGATGCTGCTAATGGCTTTGTAGGTCTCAGTGACCGTCACATATCCTCCATTCTATGTTTTGTGTCAGAGTACTGAAGTGTGTTTGGATGCTTGTTTGTGTTGTATAGAGACATTGTTTGTTAAAGTTCACCTTCTCTCTTCATGTTTGGAAATCTTCTTTCTTGATTCTTCATGTAATTTTACTTTTGGGGTTTTAAATTTTGTATTTTGTAAATACTGTGTAGGAGAGTTCTGTAGTGTGAATGTTTTGTGTTGTTGTGTCTGTGTCCAGTTGAGAAATTTGAAGTGTGTAGGATGAATAGTATTAATCTTGTATTTCAGAGACATATATCTTCATGTGCGGTTCTCTTCTCTCTTCATTCTCCATGTCATTTTTCTGAGTAGTACAATGTAAGTGGTTTCATGTGTGGAGTCTGAGTGTTGAATAGGTGTTGTATTGCAGTTATCCTTAGAGAAATATACGAGTATTTATGGAGGATATGTGGTATAGGTTGTTCTGCCACTGTTACATCGTACACAGTTGTATATGTATCTGGAGATTTAGAGTTGGATTTAGTCTGTCATTGAACTTTCTCAATAATTAACAGCTTGCACACTTGTTTCTGTAATATGGTAACAATATATTTCCTCCACATACAGAGTTTTCTGTCACACTTGTAAACTGACATAATAGGAATTAAGATGTTCAGCTTGATTAGGACTTTTCCCATTTTCATTTGTATACAAATATATGCCAGAATTGTGTACATGATAAATAGTAATCCATTACAATACCGAGGTGTCGATACTTTAATCCATCCATGAAATTCGAATATAATGAGCTATATTAGTCATATTTTATTAGGAATATCTTTTCATCTGGTTCAGTTATTTACTTTATTACTCGCAGTATGGAATTCCGTATATTAGTTACACTCTAGATAAATTCATGTTCACTCACAGAGAGACTTCTCAGTGGTAGATGTCATCACCTAATATGTGTCAATTTTAAGATGCTGCTAATGGCTTTGTAGGTCTCAGTGACCGTCACATATCCTCCATTCCATGTTTTGTGTCAGAGTACTCAAGTGTGTTTGGATGTTTGTTTGTGTTGTATAGAGACATTGTTTGTGAAAGTTCATCTTCTCTCTTCATGATTGGAAATCTTCTTTCTTGATACTTCATGTAATTTTACTTTTGGGGTTTTTAATTTTGTATTGTGTAAATACTGTGAAAGAGAGTTCTGTAGTGTGAATTCATTGTGTTGTTGTGTCTGTGTCCAGTTGAGAAATTTGAAGTGTGTAGGATGAATAGTATTAATGTTGTATTTCGTAGACATATTTCTTCATGTGCCCTTCTCTTCTCTCTTCATTGTTAATGTCATTTTTCTCAGTAGTGGTAATGTAAGTGGTTTTATGTGTGGAGTGTGAGTGTTGAATAGGTGTTGTATTGCAGTTATCCGTAGAGAAATATACGAGTATGTATGGAGGATATGTGGTATAGATTGTTATGCCACTTTTACATCGTATAGAGAGTTCTATATGCATCTGGTGATTTACAGTTAGAGATTGTTCTGTCATTGAATTTTATCGATAATTAACAGCTTGCACATTTGCTTCTGGAAACATGATAACAATGTATTTCCTCCACATAGAGAGCTTACTGTCACACTTGTATACTGACATAATACGAATTCAGATTTTTAAGTTTATTAGGTTTTTACCTATTTTCATTTGTATTCAAATATATGCGAGAATTGTATACATCATAAATGGTAATCCATTTCAATACCAAGGTGTCCGGTACTTTAATCCATCCATGAACTCAGCAAAAAATGAGCTATATTAATCATATTTCATTCGGAATATTTTTTCATCTGGTTCAGTTATTTACTTTATTACTCGCAGTATGGAATTCCGTATATCAGTTACACTCCAGTTCAATTCATGTTCACTCAGAGAGAGACCACTCAGTGGTAGGTGTCATCACCTAATATGTGTCAATTTTAAGATGCTGCTAATGGCTTTGTAGGTCTCAGTGACCGTCACATATCCTCCATTGCATGTTTTGTGTCAGAGTACTGAAGTGTGTTTGGATGCTTGTTCGTGTTGTATAGAGACATTGTTTGTGAAAGTTCATCTTCTTTCTTCATGTTTGGCAATCTTCTTGCCTGAGTCTTCATGTAATTTTACTTTTGGGGTTTTAAATTTTGTATTGTGTAAATACCGTGTAAGAGAGTTCTGTAGTGTGAATGCATTGTGTTGTTGTGTCCGTGTCCAGTTGAGAAACTTGAAAAGTGTGTAGGATGAATAGTATTATTGTTGTATTTCGGAGACATATTTCTTCATGTGCGGTGCTCTTCTCTCTTCATTCTCCATGTCATTTTTCTGATTAGTGCTAATGTAAGTGTTTACATGTGTGGAGTCTGAGTGTTGAATAGGTGTTGTATTGCAGTTATCCGTAGAGAAATATACGAGTATGTATGGAGGATATGTGGTATAGATTGTTCTGCCACTGTTACATCGTACACAGTTCTATATGTATCTGGAGATTTAGAGTTGGATTTGTTCTGTCATTAAACTTTCTCGATAATTAACAACTTGCACACTTGTTTCTGTAATATGGTTACAATATACTTCCTCCACATACAGAGCTTTCTGTCACACTTGTATACTGACATAATAGGAATTCAGATGTTTAAGTTAATTAAGTTTTTTCCTATTTTCATTTGTATTCCAATTTATGCCAGAATTGTATACATCATACATGGTAATCTATTTCAATACCTAGGTGTCCGGTACTTTAATCCATCCATGAAATTCGAATATAATGAGCTATATTAGTCATATTTTATTAGGAATATTTTTTCATCTGGTTCAGTTATTTACTTTATTACTCGCAGTATGGAATTCCGTATATTAGCTACACTCTAGATAAATTCATGTTCACTCACAGAGAGACCACTCAGTGGTAGGTGTCATCACCTAATATGTGTCAATTTTAAGATGCTGCTAATGGCTTTGTAGGTCTCAGTGACCGTCACATATCCTCCATTGCATGTTTTGTGTCAGAGTACTCAAGTGTGTTTGGATGCTTGTTCGTGTTGTATAGAGACATTGTCTGTGAATTGTTCTTCTACTCTCTTCATGTTTGGAAATCTTCTTCCTTGATACTTCATGTAATTTTATTTTTGGGGTTTTTAATTTTGTATTGTGTAAATACTGTGAAAGAGAGTTCTGTAGTGTGAATTCATTGTGTTGTTGTGTCTGTGTCCATTTGAGATATTTGAAGTGTGTTGGATGAATAATATTAATGTTGTATTTTGGAGACATATTTCTTCGTGTGCGGTTCTCTTCTCTTTTCATTCTTCATGTCATTTTTCTGAGTAGAGCTAATGTAAGTGGTTTCATGTGTGGAGTGTGAGTGTTGAATAGGTGTTGTATTGCAGTTATCCGTAGAGAAATGTACGAGTATGTATGGAGGATATGTGGTATAGGTTGTTCTGCCACTGTTACATCGTACACAGTTCTATATGTATCTGGAGATTTAGAGTTGGATTTACTCTGTCTTTGAATTTTCTCAATAATTAACAGGTTGCACACTTGTTTCTGTAATATGGCAACAATATATTTCCTCCTTATACAGAGTTTTCTGTCACACTTGTAAACTGACATAATAGGAATTAAGATGTTCAGCTTTATTAGGGCTTTTCCCATTTTCATTTGTATACAAATATATGCCAGAATTGTGTACATGATAAATAGTAATCCATTACAATACCGAGGTGTCCGATACTTTAATCCATCCATGAAATTCGAATATAATGAGCTATATTAGTCATATTTTATTAGGAATATCTTTTCATCTGGTTCAGTTATTTACTTTATTACTCGCAGTACGGAATTCCGTATATTAGTTACACTCTAGATAAATTCATGTTCACTCACAAAGAGACTACTCAGTGGTAGGTGTCATCACCTAATATGTGTCAATTTTAAGATGCTGCTAATGGCTTTGTAGGTCTCAGTGACAGTCACATATCCTCCATTGCATGTTTTGTGTCAGAGTACTGAAGTGTGTTAGGATGCTTGTTTGTGTTGTATAGAGACATTGTTTGTGAAAGTTCATCTTCTCTCTTCATGTTTGGAAATCTTCTTTCTTGATTCTTCATGTAATTTTACTTTTGGGGTTTTAAATTTTGTATTGTGTAAATACCGTGCAAGAGAGTTCTGTAGTGTGAATGCATTGTGTTGTTGTGTCCGTGTCCAGTTGAGAAATTTGAAAAGTGTGGGATGAATAGTATTAATGTTGTATTTCGGAGACATATATCTTCATGTGCGGTTCTCTTCTCTCTTCATTCTTCACGTCATTTTTCTGAGTAGTGCTAATGTAAGTGGTTTCATGTGTGGAGTGTGAGTGTTGGATAGGTGTTGTATTGCAGTTATCCGTAGAGAAATATACGAGTATGTATGGAGGATATGTGTTATAGATTGTCCTGCCACTGTTACATCGTACACAGTTCTATATGTATCTGCAGATTTAGAGTTGGATTTACTCTGTCATTGAACTTTCTCGATAATTAACAGCTTGCACACTTGTTTCTGTAATATGGTAACAATATATTTCCTACACATACAAAGTTTTCTGTCACACTTGTAAACTGACATAATAGGAATTAAGATGTTCAGCTTTATTATGACTTTTCCCATATTCATTTGTATACAAATATATGCCAGAATTGTATACATCATAAATGGTAATCCGTTTCGATACCGAGGTGTCCGGTACTTTAATCCATCCATGAAATTCGAATATAATGAGCTATATTAGTCATAATTTATTGGGAATATCTTTTCATCTGGTTCAGTTATTTACTTTATTACTCGCAGTATGGAATTCCGTATATTAGTTACACTCTAGATAAATTCATGTTCACTCACAGAGAGACCACTCAGTGGTAGATGTCATCACCTAATATGTGTCAATTTTAAGATGCTGCTAATGGCTTTGTAGGTCTCAGTGACCGTCACATATCCTCCATTCCATGTTTTGTGTCAGAGTACTCAAGTGTGTTTGGATGTTTGTTTGTGTTGTATAGAGACATTGTTTGTGAAAGTTCATCTTCTCTCTTCATGATTGGAAATCTTCTTTCTTGATACTTCATGTAATTTTACTTTTGGGGTTTTTAATTTTGTATTGTGTAAATACTGTGAAAGAGAGTTCTGTAGTGTGAATTCATTGTGTTGTTGTGTCTGTGTCCAGTTGAGAAATTTGAAGTGTGTAGGATGAATAGTATTAATGTTGTATTTCGTAGACATATTTCTTCATGTGCCCTTCTCTTCTCTCTTCATTGTTAATGTCATTTTTCTCAGTAGTGGTAATGTAAGTGGTTTTATGTGTGGAGTGTGAGTGTTGAATAGGTGTTGTATTGCAGTTATCCGTAGAGAAATATACGAGTATGTATGGAGGATATGTGGTATAGATTGTTATGCCACTTTTACATCGTATAGAGAGTTCTATATGCATCTGGTGATTTAGAGTTAGAGATTGTTCTGTCATTGAATTTTATCGATAATAAACAGCTTGCACATTTGCTTCTGGAAACATGATAACAATGTATTTCCTCCACATAGAGAGCTTACTGTCACACTTGTATACCGACATAATAGGAATTCAGATGTTTAAGTTAATTAGGTTTTTTCATATTTTCATTTGTATTCAAATATATGCGAGAATTGTATGCATCATAAATCGTAATCCATTTCAATACCAAGGTGTCCGGTACTTTATTCCATCCATGAACTCAGCAAATAATGAGCTATATTAATCATATTTTATTCGGAATATTTTTTCATCTGGTTCAATTATTTACTTTATTACTCACAGTATGTAGTTGCGTATATCAGTTACACTCCAGATCAATTCATGTTCACTCAGAGAGAGACCACTCAGTGGTAGGTGTTATCACCTAATATGTGTCAATTTTAAGATGCTGCTAATGGCTTTGTAGGTCTTAGTGACTGTCACATATCCTCCATTGCATGTTTTGTGTCAGTGTACTGAAGTGTGTTTGGATACTTGTTTGTGTTGTATAGAGACATTGTTTGTGAAAGTTCATCTTCTCTCTTCATGTTTGGAAACTTCATTCTTGATTTTTCATGTAAATTTATTTTTGGGGTTTTTAATTTTGTATTGTGTAAATACTGTGTAAGAGAGTTCTGTAGTGTGAATGCATTGTGTTGTTGTGTCTGTGTCCATTTGATATATTTGAAGTGTGTTGGATGAATGATATTAATGTTGTATTTCGGAGACATATCTCTTCATGTGCGGTTCTCTTCTCTTTTCATTCTTCATGTCATTTTTCTGAGTAGAGCTAATGTAAGTGGTTTCATGTGTGGAGTGTGTGTGTTGAATAGGTGTTGTATTGCAGTTATCCGTAGAGAAATATACGAGTATTTTATGGAGGATATGTGGTACAGATTGTTCTGCCACTGTTACATCGTATAGAGAGTTCTATATGCATCTGGTGATTTAGAGTTGGATTTGTTCTGTCATTGAATTTTATCGATAATTAACAGCTTGCACATTTGCTTCTGGAAACATGATAACAGTGTATTTCCTCCACATAGAGAGCTTTCTGTCACACTTGTATACTGACATAATAGGAATTTAGATATTTAGGTTTATTAGGTTTTTACCTATTTTCATATCTATACAAATATATGCTAGAATTGTATACATCATACATGGTAATCCGTTTGAATACTGAGGTGTCCGGTACTTTAATCCATCCATGAACTCAGGAAATAATGAGCTATATTAGTCATATTTTATTAGGAATATATTTTTCATTTGGTTCAGTTATTTACTTTATTACTCACAGTATGGAATTCCGTATATTAGTTACACTCTAGATAAATTCATGTTCACTCAGAGAGAGAGCACTCAGTGGTAGGTGTCATCACCTAATATGTGTCAATTTTAAGATGCTGCTAATGGCTTTCTAGGTCTCAGTGACCGTCATATATCCTCCATTGCATGTTTTGTGTCAGTGTACTGAAGTGTGTTTGGATGCTTGTTTGTGTTGTATAGAGACATTGTTTGTAAAAGTTCATCTTCTCTCTTCATGTTTGGAAAGCTTCTTTCTTGATTCTTCATGTAATTTTACTTTTGGGGTTATTTAATTTTGTATTGTGTAAATACTGTGTAAGAGAGCTCTGTAGTGTGGATGCATTGTGTTGTTGTGTCTGTGTCCAGTTGAAATATTTGAAGTGTGTTTGATGGTTAGTATTAATGTTGTATTTAGAGTCATATTTCTTCATGTGCGGTTCTCTTCTCTCTTCATTCTTCATGTCATTTGTCTGGGTAGTGTGTGAAGTGAGTGTAATAGGGTTTAAATTTCTTATGTAGAGTGATGTTAAGTTGTGTTCTGATCTGGTTGTGTGAGTGATTTTGTTGTATGGGATATATATTGTTTTGTGGAGATATATCTCTTCATGAGACAAAATCTTCTTTCTGCATTCTTCATGTAGTGCTAATACAAGTGGATTGATATGTCTAGTGTGATTGTTGAATAGGTGTTGTATTGCAGTTATCTGTATAGAAATATATGAGTATGTATGGAGGATATGTGGTATAGATTGTTCTGCCACTTTTGCGTCGTACACACAGTTCTATATGTATCTGGGGAGTTAGATTTGGATTTACTCTGTCATTGAACTTTCTCAATAATTAACAGCTTGCACATTTGTTTCTGTAACATGGTAACAATGTATTTCCTCCACGTAGAGAGTTTTGTGTCACAATTGTATACTGACATAATATGAATTCAGATGTTTATTTTTATTAGGTTTTCTCCCACTTTCATTTGTATACAAATATATGCTAGAATTGTGTACATCATAAACGGTAATCCATTTCAATACCGAGGTGTCCTATACTTTAATACATCCATGAACTTAGCATGTAATGAGCTATTGTAGTTATATTTCATTAGGAATATCTTTTCATCTGGTTCAGTTATTTACTTTATTACTCGCAGTATGCAGTTCAGTATATCAGTTACACCCTAGATAAATTCATGTTCGCTCACTGGGAGACCACTCAGTGGTAGGTATCATCACCTAATATGTTTCAATTTTAAGATGCAGGTAATGTCTTTTTAGGTCTCAGTGACCGTCACATTCCTCCATTGCATGTTTTGTGTCAGTGTACTGAAGTGTGTTTGGATGCTTGTTTGTGTTGTATAGAGACATTGTTTGTGAAAGTTCATCTTCTCTCTTCATGTTTGGAGATCTTCTTTCTTGATTCTTCATGCAACTTTATTTTCAGTGTTTTCAATTTTGTATTGTTTAAATACTGTGTAAGGTGGTTCTGTAATATGAATGCATTGTTTTGTTGTGTCTGTGTCCAGTGGAGATATTTTAAGTGTGTTTGATGATTAGTATTAATGTTGTGTTTCGGAGTCATATTTCTTCATGTACGGTATTCTTCTCTCTTGATTCTTCATGTCATTTGCCTGAGTAGTATGTAAAATGAATGTAATTGGGTTTTGAGTTTCATATGTAGAGTGATGTAAAGTTGGGTTCTGATCTGTTGGTTTGAGTGGGTTTGTTGTATAGCATATATAGCACTTTGT
Source organism: Schistocerca gregaria (assembly GCF_023897955.1). Lineage (NCBI taxonomy): Eukaryota > Metazoa > Arthropoda > Insecta > Orthoptera > Acrididae > Schistocerca > Schistocerca gregaria. The sequence continues at coordinate 125,005,814 of NC_064920.1, read as the reverse complement.
AGAGACATATTTCTTCATGAGACAGACATGCAGGTATGCAAGTATGTCTCAATTTAATTCCTTTTCTAACTCCCTCAGCAGCACCTGATTTAATTCTAATGCATTTAAGTGCCCTTATTTTACTGTTGTTCATGTGGATCTTGTAACATCTTTTCAATTCATGCTATTAAACTGTTCATCAAAGTCATTTTTCTGTTTGCGAATGTCTGGATTTTAAGTTCTTCAGCCTGAACTTAATTTCACTTTACAGATTTTTCTTTGGTTTTCTTTCTTGCTTGCTCATTGTATATGCCCAATATTAACATAAAGCACTAAAGAAGATGGACCACACGAAAAAGCAATCAAGCTCTATAACAAACTACCTTGTGACATTAAAACGAGAAAAGATACTTCAGGAGTGGACTGAACAGATGCATGACAACTACTGTCTGCTATGATGAAAATTATCTGTGCATATGTAAACTTGTTTGCAATTTTTTTATACTTACTTTGGAAGCTTTTCATGTCTATAGTAAGTTCCAGAAATGTGACCTGTCTGGGACCTGTCCAGTACTATAATGTACTTGATGTACAAAAAGATTAAAAGGACCAATAAACTATTTAACTTTGGCTGATAACTGACATTTTCATTTTCTCTAAGAAGAGGTGTAATATGTTGAATACACACTCACTGATCTCAGTTTTTTTTCACAGCAGGCCATTTGGTTGTAATTTTGTTTTCAGAGATTGGATTACGTCATTTTAGCCTATCACAATTATGTCCTTTCATACTTTGATGTATTCTCTGTACTATAATTGTAACTGGGGTGTAGCTGTCTTCTACATTACATATAGTTCATATTTTTCTTATTTGAGATTTAGCATAAATGGCCTCTTGTTCAATCTGCCAAGAATTCCTCAATTAGAAATCATCAGAGGTATACCACCATAAGAAACATCTCATCCCTACCTTCCTAGTACTCTAAGGGTCAAGTAGTATCAGGATTAAGGTACACCAACATCAGAGGGACAAATCACTAAACCTTATGATTAACATTCCACATTTAGTTAATAATTTCCTACTATTGCGGAAATCTTCTTTGAGCAGCAATATTTCTGCACAATTTAAAGGCTGAAAGAAAGTGAACACTTCCTAAAAGTAATTACAGGAATCTGACCCTGGGTAAGTTGAGCTCCACTGTCAATATTAGCTGAGTATAAGCTTGATAATTCACCTCTTCCACATTGTCATAGTAGGCTGTGTTTGTTGTGACTTCAGTTAGGAAAAATTGAGGTGTGTAGTGTGAGAGGGAGCTATGTCACAAAAAATGAAAAACTGGGCTTTGGCTCTTTTCAATATTTGTTGCCACCTTGCATCTATCCTTTGAACTAGAACCACGTGGCATAGCTGCTGCACTTTGTGCAGCAGTTGTCCTAAATCCTTGAATGCATCCTTATGATAATTTTGAATGAGAGGAAGGGCTGTGCTACATAACGATGTCTACTATGTGAGATGCAAATGTAGCAACATAGAACTGTTACAGATTGGTTTATCACTTATATGGGAATAACATAATTGTTGCCTCTATATCCATCTTCATTTTCAATTTTAAACTTAATTTGCATTTTGTCTCTTCATTGTAGTGAACATGTTATGTCTTTCTTCTGTGTATGTAAGTTGTTGCACTTCTGGTGATGACTTTTTACAATAGTGAGAGAAATATGGATCACTGAGTATCAGAAAATGTTGGAAATATGGTAAAAATTCAATCATAATCTGCATAAATGAATGGCAGCAGATGTGAAGGGGAAAGAAGCAGTGGACATGAAACCAGTAAGTAAGTAACACTGAGGCAACAAGGACCTGGATGTGACTGAAAAAAATAAATAAATAAATAAATAAATAAAAATCAGATAGATCTAACTTAAGTTGGAGAACCTATTTAATGTTAGATGAAGTTTCTGAAAACTCATTATTTTGTGAGTTTTACAAGCTGCAGGACTAAAATATTCAGAACACAAATCTCAGAGGTCTTGCTGAGCATAAGGGCCACTGTTGGAGCTATGCTAAAAAACATGATGTAGGAATGTTCAGAAGAAAGCTGTCATTTGCTTGCAAGGGAACATTGGTGACTGTAACATAACACAGAGTATGTTTTAGAAGCATTTTGAGCCATTTGTGCATCATCACAGAAAAAGTCGTCAACAGCTAGACGGGATAGGAAAGTGTTTAATGTTCATGAAGATTAATTAGGGATGAAAATACTGATGAAATTAAAACATCATATCTTTGCATGCAGTGTATAGATAAGATGTAGAAAACCTACCAGGTTGGATACTGTTTGAGGCTATATTTCAAAGTTAGGAATTAGGGATGAAAATACTGATGAAATTAAAACATCATATCTTCGCATGCAGTGTATAGATAAGATGTAGAAAACCTACCAGGTTAGATACTGTTTGAGGCTTTATTTCAAAGTTTGAGGCTTTATTTCAAAGTTGCAGAAATACAGTTTCCATTATTCATGGAAAGACAATACAGGTTAGGTGTACGTTTCTGTGTCATCAGTCTTCTGAGTGGTTTAATATGGCCCACCATGAATTCTTCTCCTTTACCAACCTATGCATCTCAGAGTATCATTTGCTACCTACATCCTCAGTTATTTGCTGGATCTCACTCTCTGTTTTCTTGTAGAGTTTTTACTCTCTACAGCTCCCTCTAGTACCATGGCAGTTATTTCCTGCTGGCTTAATGACATTCTATCATCCTGTACCTTCTTCTTGTCAGGGTGCACCATATATTCCATCCCTCATCAATTTTGTGGAGAATCCCCTCAGTCCTTATCTTAATAGTCCACTTCAGTGTACATTGTAAATGTGAAATGCACCATTTCTATGGTGGAGAATTCCTACAAACATACAGAAAATGCATCATGTATCATAAAAGTGCAGAGTGACCCCTCAAATATTCATTATAAAAGAAAGTTGATTTTTTTTGTGAAGATCTTGCCCTGGACAAAAAACAAAAAGGCAATACCATGCTTGATGTGAACTCTCATTTTCAAAGGACTCTATAACACCATTCATCATTATTTCCTTGTTCCTGGATGTACCTATTTATGCACTGACCAAGATACTGACACAATAGAAAAGTGAATCTGAAAAACAGACATATATACTCAGCTGACCATTGGTGTGAGGTTGTGAAATATGCTAGAGTCATAAACCCATTTAAGGTCATTGCAACGACAACAGAAAATTTCAGGTATTTTGAGTAGCTGAACAATAATATAGCTAGAAGTTGTGTTGTAGGAAATGGTGTTACCATTAATAGTAGGAAAATTGGTGCTCCAAAATTTTGTAGACAATGGAAGAATGACAAGGACTGGAACTCTTCAAAAAAGTGCCAGGTAATTGCTCCAAAACCAGGATAGACACAGTGGCTGATTATCCTGATATGACTAAACTTTTTGAGGAAATATTGTATCCACACAGAAGACCTGATCAACCCTGAAGTTAAAAGACCTTGTTCCACTAATTCCATACACTTCCCTAGTTTTTCTTGGTGTTTAATGAAATGTTTACTTTTTCAGTAACTATCTGCACTCTTATCAAGTCCTATGTTAATTCACCTTATGGTATTGTGAGTGGTCATAATATTGGAAAAAATATACACATATATATTATGTGTTTACCTTGTTTCATAATTTTCATTCAGTCTTAGAGTACACAAGTAGCATATCAACATTACCGGATCAGGAGTGGAATTATCGACAGTGATCTTGATATGACTCATTTCATGACTGCAGCTATAATAGCAAGGATGTCTATGATGCATTAAACTCTAGCTTCTTTCAGTTTAGCTGCATATGGCCATGGGAACAGTTATTAGGTAATAATCTTCTCAAGCAAAGAAAAATGAGTGGAAGAGGCAGTGAAGAAGTAGGACTTTGTGATTGAGTCACAAAATTTTTGTCAAAAAAGGAAAAAAATACTGCAATGATGTGTGTGTGTGTGTGTGTGTGTGTGTGTGTGTGTGTGTGAGTGTGTGTGTGTGTGTGTGTTTTATAGTGGTGTTTTTGTTTGCTGAGATTTAGTGAAAACAAACTTTTGCACATGTGAAGAAGGCATGTGCTTTATTAAATATGACACAGTGCACATCAGTGTTTGACGGAGACTAGACTTGTAATTACTGCCAACCACTGAATACAAAAGTACAGGCTTCGGTTACTAAACAACAACAAAGATGTAAAATACATCAACACTGCAGCATTACATTGGTGCAATGCAACTTTTTATCATTGATTTGGGTATGAGACGATCTGCAGGACATGTCTATTGCATCAGCAGAGAAAGAGACTTTAAGTGTCCTGCAGCTATAATAAGAAATTAATCACACTGAATGTAATACTGACCTTTTGGGAAGAACTGACCTGTTAGCTTGGCTATCTCCTGTGGTACAGTTGCACACAGTTAGCAGATGTGGAGCCGTAACCCGCCTGTTTCACAGTTGCAACAAGAAGAAGGTGATGCACAATAATAATATTGCTGTCTCTTCTTAAAACATTCTGAAATAAAAAATATAAATGATTTCAACAGTCTCATTGATAATTCACTTCATATAATTATATATAATTAAATACAGAAAGTCATTTCTGTTGCAAGAATGTATAATAAATTAATCATAAATTGTTATTTAGAAATGGTACTATTGATATTTCCAAATAACTGAACCTTGAAATACCAAATACCCTTGAAAATATAGCTTCATTTTTGTTAATGAACATGTGTGACATGGAGTTTGGGTCAGTATGCACTACAGACTTGTGCCTTGTGTGACTAAAATTTGGAATGGCTTCTGCTATCACAAATCTTACAACTGTGAAAATTACACAGTCAATTTTGTCAGTGTAAGAAAGGCAAACCCTTTAACCTCCAGACATTTTTGTGTAATGTACAGGGAAAAGTCAATCAATAGTGCTGATTATTTCAAAACTGCTCACTTCATAGTAAAAAAATCAATTACCATTTTTGGGACAGGAAAAGCATTTTTAGGGAGTGAATCACAACGATCATTTCAACAGTGCACAGTGAAATATTGTAAAAGTTATGAATACCAGTTGAAAGCAAGTCACATGGCCTATTAAGTCCTTGCATGATTTTGCTGTATAATAATTTTTGTTCACATAATGCCACAAGAAATGAAATAAAGCTTGATAAGTTCGAATAGATGTTGGCCATCTTCTGTACACCCTTAACCCTTTAACTGCTCTGGATGTGTTAACGCATGTGCCTTTGTACCTGTCCCTGTGTGCTCTGAATGTGTTTACGCGTAGCACCAGTCCTTCTACCTGGAACTGAACGTGTGTACATGTAGACATGTTCAGAGTACAAGATAGAAGGACTGGTGCCTCGTTTAAACACGTTCGGAGCACACAGGAACAGGTACAAAGGCAAGCACGTTAACACATCCAGAGCAGTTAAAGCTTTAATTTGGTAACCAGTGATTACTACTTCTTCCACTATACATGGGAAAAAGTAGCTTTTGTCACAGCATTTTAGTAATGGTGAGGACATTTAAGACATCACTCAATAACGGTTAAATTGATCAGTGGTGTAGCTCTGTGATGCTGGGACACAGAGGATTTTTGACATTGTCATGTGTTCTTTTACACTGCAATAAATGGTGATAGGAAGCAGTTTAAGGTTGTAAATTTAAGACACATATAGTGAAGATTCTATGTATGTGTTAGCATTTTCTTAATAACCAAGTAGAACTTAGACACAACCACATTAATTGATGGTACAAAATACACAGTTGTGGAACTACATTACAGCAGGAAGAACCTGTACAAGATACAGAAATTGCCCAAGACACAATCTCCAGTAGGCAGATGACCTGGTTATTAAGACCATATCAGATGCAAAATGAGAATAAATAATTTATGTGGATGGTAGCTTCAGGATATTTATTTTTGTCTGACATGTTTTTAGTTCCATGAGCCAGCAGGCTCAGGTAGAACAGAATGGTAGAGAAATCATCAGTGAAGAATACTACCAGCTCATTTGGACAAGTGTAATAGAAGTAATAGCAGTGATTTTGAAGACCCACAATTGTCATTTGTCTGAAGTTTTTAAGGAAAGCCATGTAAAATTAAATATGGATTGCCAGTTAGCAATTTATATTGTCCTCCTCATTACTGTTCTTCCTTGCTGGTCTTTTTCTGTTCATCTTTTACCTCTCAAGGCATATTTTATTGTTATGTAAATTTAAGGTGGGGCAAGGTGAAAGGAAAGGAAAGGGGAAGAACTGATGATATCAGCAGCATCAGGACTTTATGCAGAATCAGCAGCAATGAGCAAAAATGTGGGGTAGACTGCTTACTAGGCAGTTACATTAATCACTGCACCATCCGGACACAGCATTTATTTCAAATGAGGGTGCTCCCCAGCCCACCCAGTGCCATCTATCTGCAGTCCCTGTCTGTGTCCATTGTGCTCTTTAAGTTTAGATTCCCGCAGGAGGTCAAACATAAATGTGCATTCTCAGCAAAAATTGTGGATAATATCCTGCCTCCTGTGGAAAATTGGTGAGTCTGGAGGACATGGAAAGGGACTGCAGATACACGATGTTGGGGGGGGGGGGGGGGGGGATGTGCGTTTGCCAGGGAATGTAGCAAGATAGTTGATGCATTTGTGATGAACACTGTGTCTGGTCGTTGCAGTGGTTAATGCCACTGCATAGTAAGCAGGAGGTCGTGGGTTTAATGTACAGTCCAACACACATTTTCATGCATCACTGCAATTCCACATAAATTCCCAATGCAGCCCCTTTCTGCATTTCCTCCTGTTGCCTTTCCTTTCTCCCCCCTCCACCATCAGTATACATAATAAGTATCACAACCGCAGATTCTGCATGGTGTCTACTCTTTAGGACATATCCCAAAGAAAAGATACCACACACCCATATAAAATTATTTTATTGTGATTTTTTTGACTGCTTCTATTCTACTTTCCACTTTATACTTCTACTTTTGGTGACTGATTATTTTTGTACGTCATACTTATTTCCAGTTTCCATGTCTCCATTGCATTTTGAATTGACAATATCATTTGGCAATTTTGCATTCAGAAGCTTAGCGGAAGTTGCAAAACTTAGCCAACCTAGAATTTCGTAACCTTCTCAAATTTTTTCCGCACTGGTGCTTTGTTTTAGACCACATGTGTTTTTTTTACGTGCTTTTATAGTGAAGAGTCTCATTAGGACCAAACTGGGAGGTGGCAGTATCAAAATTATGACTGCAACTTATGTTCTCCCCAATATTTAGTAAGGAGGTGAGCAGTTGGAAAGTAAATGAAAAGTGTAATATTCACCTAGAACCATTAAAAATTGCCCTGTTCAGAGGCATTAGGGCAGTAGACTATACTAAGCAATCCTAAAGAAAAGGGAGCATCAAACAAATTATTGTCGGTTCTATAGAGAATGGGAGTTCAAGATGTCATTTCATCAAATGGCAGGCAGGAAATAAGTTTGCCTCCCATATATGCCTCATGATTGTGAAACCTGGAGTTTTAAGACCAAAGACAAGCAACGTATTGATGCACTGTGTTGCTGCAGACTACTGCACATACAGTTCACTAAAAGAGGACAGATGTGTCCATTATGAGCAACTCATTATTTCCAGGCATCTTTCTTCTTATGTCAAACAAAAATTCTCCAGTTATTTGACCAGGTTTTGGAAACAGATGGAGAAAATAATCATCGAGGGAAAGACCAAGGACACGAGACCGAGGGGGAGAACAATTAGCAGGTGGGCAGATAGAATAAAGGTCTGGTCTACTACATCAGCAAGCTCTAAGGGAAGCTGGTAAACATCCGGGATTGAAAGTTTGATTCATAGGGTCACAACGCCTTGTGACAATGATGATGACGTTCTTGATGAGGCTTTACTTAATGTACAAGACGTTATGCACATAACTGAGCCTTCCTACAATGAGTTTTGTACTGTTTGCGATTTTTAACGTACTATTTTTTTTTAATTTGTGTTGTTTTTAGTAGTTATGAAACTAGATAGCGATGAAGACTATTAGTTTACGACGATTTTGAAGCATTTTCGCACATATCACTTAGAAAGGCAACGAAGGAAAGGCTATGAACGTGGCAGATAGTTCCAATTGCCAGTATCAAAAATTGCCAGTATTAATTACATATGAAACTTACCTGTAGTTACTTGGGATAAAACCAATCATATAAAAGTTCAGGTGTAAGTTTACTCTGTTAGACACATCAACTTTTAGATACTAGATGTAAGTTACTGACAAGTATTGTTTGCTGGTAAGAGTCTGTGTCGCAAGCTGACAAGCTCTCCCTTTCTCTCCATTACTTTTAATAATAGATTTATTGCAGATAAACTAGCCATTTTGTGCTTGAATTACAGGAATTATTCTCTCTCGCCAGTTCATACACAAGCCACGTGAGTGTGTATTTGGAGAGACAAAGGACCCTTTTTAAGTAAGTAGCCTTCAGCATCTCTATTTTTTCGAGGTCTGTCTTCTTCAGATGAATCCATATGTTTTCCAATCTGTTTATAGGGAGAGTTTGCCTATCGACTTGATATCACTTATGGATCTCGTTGCAGTGTTGGCTCTGTAGTTTATGTGGCGTGTGAATACTGTTCCCTGTGACTGAAGGGTAACTCCTAAGTACGTAAAACTGATGAATGACTTTAGTGGTGTCTCTCCATCGTAGAAAGTGACGGGTTTTCCTCCTCTTCTGAATGTCATGGAGATGGTCTTCTATTCATTCAAGGGAAGGTCGTGTTAGCGCCTGAGTGATCGGAATGCCACCAGAGACTGGCAACACCACAACTATCAGCTACCAGTCATAGAGAGAGAGATACAATGAGGACAACCACACCCTCACCAGTGGAAGTGGCCAATCATAGAGAGGGAGGTTCAAATAGGAATGTCACGCTGCCACTGGCGGAGGTCGAGGAAGAAAAAGAAGAAGAAAACGAGGGCTACACTTCAGTCGAAAGGGGAAGACGCAGGAAACGACATCAAGACAGGAGAGAAAACAATGAACGTCCCTTTGTGTTAGGGACAATGCACCCAACAGGGTTGGGGTTTCGAGCAGGAGAGCGAACTACCTGACTTTATGTGGGCCAACCCCATCAGGGCACCACAAAGGAGGAAATCGTCAGACACCTCAATGGACTGGAAATAGCGGGAGAAATCGAGTTCGATGAGCTGGAAACAAAGGGCCGCCTAAAGGCCTTAAAAATTGGGGTGGCTTTTGACTGCCGCGAACAAGCAATACAGCCAGAACAGTGGGCAATAGGAGTTCCGGTGAGACTACCGTTTTTGGAGTAAGAGACCTGAAACTCGGATTAAAAACATTAAACAGGAATATTGAAGGCCTTATCACAGCAGTATTATGCGTTCAAGATAATTTCTTTAGACTTTGTGATATAGTGTTCCTTACAAAAGTCAGTAACAAATTAAACATACATTATGCGATCAAAGTTTTGGCGGAACAATGCCCAAAGGACAGACCTAAGGGCGGCATCACATGTCTCATCATGAAAACTTTCTCGCCCTTCTCAGTCTCCCACAAATCAAGGCACTCTCTAGTAGTAACGGCCGCCATTTGTGTTCTTATACGTGTGTACGTTCAGCCTGAGCTCACAGCAGTTAATATTATAGAGTAAATCAGTTTGTGTTTGGATACTGGCAGGAGACCTGAATTAGCCTGTGGACACCCCTTCACGGGAAACGACAGATATCATGAACTACTTGGAAGAGGAAGGCTTTGTACTTGTCAATAACAAAGCAACCCACACTTGCTTCTGTCATAACGGTGCAAGCACAATTGACCTCATATTGGTGAACTCCAAACTTAAACCACTAGAACAACACATCATCCTGGAAGTGGAAAGGAAACACCTACCAGTGGAAACATCGCTACAACTAGAGAACACAGTAAAAAAGAGGCAGAAAAATTCAGTCAAGCTAAGGAGGAAGGCAGACCTATCAGCACTGGGCAGTCTCGACACCAGTGTAATAACATTGCTGCAAGGAGAGAATGTCAATGAAGGCGAATCATGGATAGAAGGACTCATCCTAAAGTCAAGTCACACAGTAGACATCGCAAAACGGAAAGCTAAATCGTGGGTCCCCTACGCAGAAGATTGTACTTTTTACAGAAGAAGAAATAATCGATAGAATTATGAACACGAAGAACAATAAAGCATGTGACCCAGACAACATCTATAGCGAGCACCTGAAAACTACGTTCCCTGTACTAGTGATTCCCCTCACAGCACTCCTCAATGAGTGCCTGAAACGTGGAATTGTACCAGATCAGTGGAAATATTCGAACGTGATAATACTGTACATGGGAAAAGGTAACACGGCTGATCCAAATGCGTACAGGGGCACTGCTCTAGAGAACACTCTATTCAAGATCTTTACAACACTACTGTGCAAGCGTCTTAGAGGTATCCTCGATGAGGAACTCCCCGATTCACAGTTTGGTTTTAGATGTGGGAGGTCAGCGGCACAAGCTGTACACTGTCTCCAAACCGATATAGAAATGGCCGTAGCGAACCGAGGGGGAAAGCTTCATGCAATTTTCATAGACTTCACCAAGGCGTTCGACACAATCAATAGATCCATTCTACTGAAGAAACTGGAAACCTCCTTAGGTCCAAGACATTACCTGTTAGCAGTCATTAGAAACCTCAATTACTTTTTTTACAGACTGTTGAAACCATAATTGGAACGATGAGACACTTTCCATGTATGGAAGCTCGTGGCTAAATAGCGTCCCAATATATCGATTACATATTGAAGTGATTAATATCTAGTCAGTACCTACGATGTAGCGGCATAGACGTAAGTGAAATTTGCGGAAATTTATGATTGTAGTACAACAGCAGTATGATGAACAGATGTACTGAAAGTGCAGTAACTCATAGTATGCTGGCAGTTAGCAGAACGTTACCAAATTTCGTAACTTTTGTTGAAATATTGTTTGTTTTCGCCAAACGTAAATCAATAACCCTATATGGTATCATCTTGTGTTACGAAACTGAACTGCATTGTAGCTGGAATGTAGCGAACTATCACGCTGCATTAACCCAATTTTGCAGAAAAAAAGGTGCAGAAGTAATACTGAAATAAGAGGGTTCAGCATACTGTGAACGATTTAAAAATCAGGCAAATGGGGCTGTTAGCGTGGGCTGTTCTGTGACAAGAATACTTAATCAAAATGTAAATACATTGTGTGACACTTCACAAAATAACTAATAAGTACGTATCACTGAAATTTAAGGAATCTACGAAGAGCTGCACACCATCGTGATACATTGCAGGGAAACTCCTTTCTTGCCTGTCTCAAAACACTGTGGAGCAGATACAAATCATTTGACTGACGATGATTTGGTCTATTTCCGTAAATATTCGAATACCAGAGTTCAAAAGCCGATGGTTAATTTTCAGATTACAAGAAAAGAATTATTTTAAAAGTGTCCTGATTTACTGTGCTGTTCGAGTCGTTGCTACCAATGACTGTAAAATTTGCTGAATTGCTTTCATCGCCAAACAAGGACGTACCAACGAGGGATGTGAGAGGTGGGTTTAGCGCTAGGAAAAGAAAAATAGCTATTTTCGCAACTGAGAGTGAGAGATGTGTGTATACAATATCAGTTTGAAGAAAGCCGCTTTGTGACTGATATTTACCTATAGCAAGTGTATCTCATATCCGTTCGTCTAGAAATCTGAAAACCCATTGGCCTCCTATTCTCTTTCCAAGTAAAATGTGAGGTGGCTATTGTTTCTGCTAGCTAAAAGCAGCATTGCACATTTAATTCGCAATTTTTTCCTTCATATTACCAGCCAATGTAATGTATCAGAATTTTACCTACGTACCTAACAGCAAAATTCATTAACATTTACACACTGGTAACTTATAAAAACTGTACCTTCTCAATATTAGTACATAGTACGTAGCAAGGGGCGGATCTGCTTATTATAAAGTGGTCGCATTCGTATGTTTGCTAATTAATAATCAGTTTTTCAATGATTTTGAATTTTATTTTGTAAGAAAATGTTTGGTTTCCTCCATCCCACCGCCTTAGACGGTGTGTGGGCTGTTGAAATTTCCTAGCTCGGCTAACATAACTATTGTAGGCACTTACACCAGCAGTGAAAATACAGTAAGCATTAAATTATTTCCTCATGAATAGTTTCATTCGTTATAAAATGAGTTGCAGTAGCAGGCCTACACAATACATCAGCGTGATTTTGGCCGAGAGGGCAACATTTCGCTAATCAATGACTCGGAGCAACCATTAAATAACTTCGCACTTAGTATTTTTAAGATGACTTCAGTTCTGACTTGGACAGATTTACGCTGTAACCTAATTTCGTCAGTTCCAGCGACGTGGACAAGAGCTACGTATATTCCGTGTGGTGGAATGTGCGTCCAAAGACTGGCAAAAGGCTGAGGAATGATAAAAGATTGCAGACGGGACTGCAGCTACGCGCAATTAAATTTCAGCCGCCGTCGTTCTCTTTACGTACTTGACATTAATACGGAAGACAATATAAATGTTGTAGTTCCCATAAATCTCACCTGCACGGCTGGCTGTCGTGGCGCGAGCGCTGCAGATCTGCATGGCCTCCGACGTCTGCGTCGCGTCTCGCGGTGGCTGGTTCCGGGCAACGGCCTAATTGTCGGCAGTCTTTTGTTCTCAGCCGTGAACGCGGTTAACGAGAAACGCACGGAAGAAACACTACAGAAGTCAAGCATTTACGACTGACGTTAGATAACTGAAGCATCCAAAATGCAGTTCTCTTTTCAGCAACGTTTAGCTACACTGCATTTTCTACGACATTCTGAGCCCCTTGACGGATCAATTCTTCTGTTACTTTTAGCCTACAGGTTCTTTCCTTTCATACTGAACTTACAGTGCCACTTGCATCCGAACGTGTAATTCAAGTAATAAAATGGCTTTCCTTGTTCCATTTGAGTGCTGCTTTTCAACGCTACAACGTACTACTTTCGTATAAGGTTGCAGTATTTCCTTTTGTGCAGTTAAAAAGTGTTACATTCCTGCACGAATCATTTTTTGTTTGGATTTTGATAGGAGATGAGAGTTGTTTTGTTAAGACTTTTCAAGAAGAAAAATTTTACTATTTTACTGAAGTACAATATAAATGTAATTCAATTTGTGGCTTGCCTTCTTGCGCGTATCCAGGATCCGACATGGTTATGGCAGAGAGATGCTCGGCTGATATTAGTCTGTTGGAAGGGGGAGGGATGGAGGAAACGAGGCATAATTTCTTACAAATAAAACTCAGTGTCAATTTAAGACCGTTTATTGATTACCAACGTAGGCCTGTTAATGCTACCACTTCGTGATAGGTACGGCTGCTGGCAACCTCCAATGTTCGTAACAAAGAGAGAGTGGTTCGTATGAGATGTGAGTATATTATTTTGCTGTCAGACAAGCTACAGCCAGATAATATATGAATACTTTCTGTAGAGCCTATTCACATTTGGAGTAGTTTTTGACATTGGCTGGTAATACGAATTTAAGTTACAGTATTGATTTAGCCCTGTTGAACTAAGAATCTTGTGGCATTTTCAGTTGTAAGGAGAACAACAAAACAATAGTTTTCAGATATCGGGACAAAGTCTTTGGTGTACAGTTGCTACTGCTGTAAACATGTTATCTATAGATTTTCTTGTTTTCTTTAAATAATGTCTGTGTGACATTTCAGGATGCAAATTCAGTTGCCAAACATATTTTTTTATCTTTATTTATTTTTTCCCCCTAAACAACTAGTTACAAGCAGGAACAGATAGTCCCTACGCCACAGATGTGTTTCAATATTAACAATTAACCGTGTTTACGTTGTCGAACACATCACAGTGCGGGAATATCAGTTTTCTCATGGCCCGTACAGTGACACTGGGACTTGGTATGCGTTTCGTTTGTCACAAGGGATTAAAGGCCTAGAAATCTACTGCTGGGTAGAGGTGTCTAAACCAACTGCTCTATCAAACCAGAATATGTTCTCCTGAACTATGCGATCGCAAACTATCTACTGCAGAATACCACGTACAAATTTTCGCTCTAATCCTCCATGATGAGTTTGTTTTCTCCCCGTTGACATTGTAGCAATATAAACTTTTACATGTAAATTGTTCCTTATCCCATAGCTACAAGTATTAGTAGTAGTTTACTCATCCGTGGATTAGTTTTACAGGTATATTGCACTTGTCCCACTACGACAATTTCAGAATGACGAAGACAACATAATTCGTATATACAGACAGTTACGTATCATATGTCTAGTAGACAATGGTGGGACATGAAGTAGCCTTATAGTGGAAAGTCTCCTGGCATTTGCCTGAAGAAGCCTAACTTAGGGAAACCATAGAAAATCTAAACCAGGATGGCGAGATGAAGACTATAATCTCCAGCTCCAGAATACACGGCCAGTCTGTTTAAGATATTGATATCTCTATCGGTTGATGTCGATAAAAGTAAATTTGCACACAGTGTCAGCCAGTTTAAGAGGACTGAACTGTAGTGTAATTTGAATGTAGCGAACTGGTATGTTGCGTTAATCCAGTTTTACAGAAGAAACGAGATGCAGAAACAATACTGAAATACAGGGATTCAGCACATTTTGAACGATTTACAAACGAGACAAATGGGTACGTTAGCTTGGGCTATTCGGTGACAAGAATAACTGAGGATTAGATAGAATGCCAATGTTAAGGAGTCTACGACGAGTTGTACATCACAGTGTTACATTGCAGGACATCTATTGTTTTAGTTGTCTCAAACACTGTGTAGCAGATACAAATAATCCAGCTGAGGATGCTTTGTTCTATTTTCCGAAACATTCGAATATCAGAGTTCTGAAAACGAAGGTTAATTGTTCTCCGACTGTAAGACAATTCTTTAGGCTGGCCGCTGTGGCCGAGATGTTTTAGGCGCTTCAGTCCGGAACCACAGTGCTGGTACGGGCGCAGGCTCGAATCCTGCCTCGGGCATGGATGTTTGTGTTGTTATTAGCTTAATCAGGTTTAAGTAGTTCTGTCAAGGGGACTGATGAACTCAGATGTTTAGTCCCATAGTGCTTAGAGCTAATTGAACAATTCTTTCAAGAGGATACTCATTTACTGAGCTGTTCGTGTCGTTGTTACCCACGACTGCAAAATCCGTCAAATTGGTGGTCCCAGCGAGGGATACAGGGAAGTGGTTGTAGCAAAAGAAAAATAGTTATTTTCGCAACTGAGAGTGTGGGACCAATCCATAGAATACTCGTTTTAGTTTCCAGAAAGCCGCATTTCATCTATATTTACCCGTAGAAAGTGTATGTCCCAGGCATCCGTCGTAAGCTCATTCGCCGCTATTGTCTTTGCGATTGAAATACCAGGTAGCTCTGGGTACTACAAGCTTCAAGTGGCTTGGCACAATTTTTTCCTCATTTGACCAGCCAATGTAAAAACTTCCCACCGCTATTAAAAATGTGAACGTAGACAATAGCCGTGTGCATCTGAATTTCATCTACCTAAGAGCAAAATAACATTTACATACCGATAACGTACACACATTTTAATTTTCTCAGTGTCAACTTATTATAAAGTGGTCGCATTAAATTGTTTACTAATTAATAAAAAGTTCTTCAGTAGTTCTGAGTTATATTCTTTAAGAAACAGTTTCCTTTCCTCACCCCAAACCAGAGTGTAAGAGTACTGTTGAAATTTCCTTTCTCAGCAAACATACTGTTGTAGCCACTTAAATGGGCAGTGAAAACCTTGGAAGCTTTATCTCATTGTGAATAGTTTCTTTCGTTTTAAAATGACGTACAGTGTCAGGTCGACACATTACAGCGTGGTTTTGGCTGAGAGAGCAACATTTTGGTAATCAGTTTAATATCACCCAGTCATCGTTCACAGTAGATGCTTGATATTAATGCGAAAGGTTAAATAACTGCTATAGCTCCTGGGAGCTCCCGTAAATCTCAGCTGTGTGTATTTTATTTTATTTTTTCATTTTCTACATTTAGTTGCTGCAGGACCAGCAACCTCTTTTATATGTGTATATTTTCGTAAACGTTTATTGAAAAGCTGTCGCAATTGCAGTACATATGTATGGCGACTAGTTTCGAATCATGACCTACTGAGAATGCAACCAAAGCGCCTGATCTTAATAACGGACATCAAAATGTCAAAAGATGGTTTACAAAGTAGTCGTAGATGACTATTAGAATTAACATGTGCCTATTTAGCAAGTCAGAATGAAACCGTTTGATACTGACTTGCTAAATAGGTACTAGTTGAATCCGACAGTCAGCTACGATTAATTTTTAAAGCGTGTATAGCCATTTTGACATTCGTTATTAAGATCAGGCACTTTTAGTGCAGCCTCCATGCTTGAGATTGAACCAGTTCGTTCGAAACTAGTCGCCAAACATGTGTACTGTTGATAAATACTTCCCGACTTTAAAAAATGGTAGCATCCATAATGAAAGCCTCTTTTCAACACTGTTTCGATACATTGAATTTTGTATTAGATTTTGTGACTATTGAAGGAGCAACCTATTACGTTAATTTGCAGGTTCAATCAATCAATCAATCTCTTTATTCATCCGTTAACAATATACATTGTATGGATGTAGTCAATTACAATATAGTTTCTGATATTTTATGTGTTGCAAAAACTTGCATAATAAATCCAAATATTTTACATCACTTTATATAAATAATCTTACTTTCCCCTATTAGACAATTACAATATAATTTCTCTTATTTAATGTGTTACAAAAATTTGCATAATAAATACAAGTATTTTACTTCACTTTATATAAATAATGTTACTTTCCCATATTTAGATATTCTTCAATGTTGTAAAAACTGTTTCTTATTAAAAATTGTTTAAGATCTACTTTGAATTTATGACATTCTTTAATTTTCTTTATTGCAGCAGGCAATGCATTAAAAAGTATTTTGGGCTGGTAGTTGACACTTTTTTGGTATAGTGCTCCTTTGTGGGCCTCTCTGTGAAAATCATCTCTATTTCTTGTTTCGTGTTTATGAATCTGATTATTTACTGTTGAAAATTCCTGGTGAGTTTTCAGAAAGCAGACACATTCATATATGTATAAGCTAGGAAGTGTCATTATTTTAAATTCTTTAAATATTTCCCTGCATGACATTCTACGGGGAACCCCTTTCATTATTCTAATAGCCCTTTTTTGAAGTTTGAAAGCTTGTTTTGCCATACCTGTATTTCCCCAGAAGATCACACCATATCTAAGCAAACTGTTCATATAAGCATAATAGGCACACAGCAATGATTCAGTGTTGCAACAGTCCCGAAGCATTCTAAGCACATAGCAGCATTTACTTAGTTTTTTACTCAGGTTCTTTGGTTTGATAATGCACTTGCCTTTGACGAACACTTGCATCCAAACGTGTAATGTGTGGTGTCACCGCCAGACACCACACTTGCTAGGTGGTAGCCTTTAAACCGGCAGCGGTCAGTTAGTATACGTCGGACCCGCGTGTCGCCACTATCAGTGATTGCAGACCGAGCGTCGCCACACGGCAGGTCTAGAGAGACTTCCTAGCACTCGCCCCAGTTGTACAGCCGACTTTGCTAGCGATGGTTCACTGACTTCTAAGGTCTCATTTGCCGAGACGATAGTTAGTATAGCCTTCAGCTACGTTATTTGCTACGACCTAGCAATGCGCCGGTATTCGTACTATTGATATTGTGAATCATGTACCATAAAGAGCGACGTTCTCCATTAATGGATTAAAGTTAAGTATTCCACCAGCTACGTCCGTGTTTCCAAATTCCAATTCCCTTGTCATGTTCCAGACCTCACGCTAGCCTGCGTGAGCTGAGACGCGTGCATTTCGGCCTCCTTCAGAAAAAAAAAAACGGTTGGCTCTCCTGCCAACCACAACATAATGCACGCAGTAAAGTGGCTTTCGTTTTTCTCTTTTGAGTATTGCTTTTCAACTCTACCACTTACTACTGCCGTATTAGGTTACAATATTTCATTTAATACAGTTAAAAATTATTACATTTATGAACTTTCTGTTTCAATATTGAGAAGAGATGAAAAGTTGATTTGTGAAGATCCTTCAAAAAGAAAAAGTCGAGCATTTTATGAAAGTACGGTGTAAAAGTATTTCAGTTTTTGATTTGTCATCAGTGCGTATCCTGGATATGAGATGGTTAAGGGATTTGAGGATTCGAGTCATATTAGCTTGTTGGAAAAGTAGCGATGAAGGAAACGTATTTTCTTGCAAAATAAATGTTCAAGACCAACGTAAGTCTATGACCGCAACCACTTTGGTAGGACTATTTGCAATCTACGATTTTCCTAGCTGAGAGAGAGTAATTTTCATGAAATTTGTACAAGTTAGTTTGCTCTCAAGTTAAATGATTTTCAGATGCGATAGGGCCTATTCACATCTGCAGTAGTTTCAGACATTCGCTGATGACAGAAATTGAAGGTACAAATTATTAGTTTGGAACTGAGTCATTTAGCATTTTCGCTTGCGAGGAGAATACCGGCGGAAGGCTATGAGGTACATTTACTATTGTAGTAAATGGGTAATCTAGTACAAGCTATCTTCAGACAACACTTCTGTGTATGTGGCACTGCAAGATGCGAGTTCGGCTGCCGAACGAAAATTACATGGGTTAACAGTGAAAATGCTTCGGATGTAAAACTATTTCTTATTAATTTGAGGGCGCTGACATAAGCCTTTGATGGTTGTTCGTGTGTTGAAGTAATATGTTATCGCCGGATACGCCCATGTGCGCAAAATAAGTGTTCATTATAACAGCAATTGTCTGCTTCTTTATTAAACATCCATTTTTTGGCAGTTAGCTGTATCGCTGATCTTATTGCTAGTACACAAACATCGACAAAGCAAAATCAACAACCACATCAGTGTTGTCAATTTAGTAGTTTTTCCATTAAATCTGCTGGATTTGGGATATTATTTACATTTATGTGGTAGTTAAGCGGCTTTCAAAATTATTGCTAAGAGGGAAAAGGTATATTTTTACACTGAAAACATAAAAGCGGATTTTTTACCACCGTTAGGTGCTTTTTCTTGAAAATAATTAACAACACTGAAAGTCATGCATTAGTTCGTATTAAAATCTTTACCTGGGAAAACGTGATGCCTAGAGTTCTTGCGTAGCTATAATATGCATTCACAGAGGTATTAGTGGTGAGATTTTAGGTTACTTTGTTGTGTTAAATGTTTTATCGTTAGCTGAACTCGCTAGTTTGATACATATCGCCTAAATGTTGTAACAGTGCACAGAAAATTGATGTTTGAGATAAGGTGACCCTTGACCATCGAAAAACCAATGTAGTACAAGTTAAAGTGAAGGCCTACCAGGACTTGTATGTTTATAGTGGTAAAAGTGAGAATTTTAAATATATGCTGACCAGAAACATGTCTGGTAAGTATGTGAACAGTGCGGTCAATTTTTGCTATATTTGCGGTGAGGTATCATTTGCCAATCCAAATAGAAATATATGCCAATGTTAAAGAATGCTAACTACTTGTATTTTTGTTGTAAAGTGGGAGATAAGGACGAGAAGTGGCTGCCATTCATTTGTTGTAATACGTGTTCTACAGACTTGTGGGACTGGCTTCATGTAAAAAGACCAAGCATGCCGTTTTCTGTTCCCGTGATATGGAGAGAGCCGACCTATCATTCTGTTCCAAAACCTCCTGAATTTTACTACAGTGGCTCACCCGATGAAGCCACCAGGCAAACTCGCCACAGGTGTGCCAAAAGCTGTTGTAGTTTCGTCGGGATTCACTGATTCTGACTTCAAAATCAAAATCTGATCATCTAATCGCCATCTGGTCACTCAGAAAGACTCAAATGATTTTGTGAGGGACCTGAGGTTGTCAGAAAGTGGTGCAGAATTGCTGGCATCAAGACTCAAGCAGTGGGGAGCTCTTGCAGAAGACGTTAAGCTACCTGTTTTTCAGACACACCAAAAGGTCTGAAATGTTTTTCAGTGGGAAGTGATCTAGAGTGTTGTAAAAATGTAAATGGTCACATGAGTAATCTTAACACAGAACAAAATCCCGATGAATGTTAACTGTTCATAGATGCATCAAAACTAAGTCTGAAAACTGTGTTAGTGAACAACGGAAATGTTGCCAACAAATCTAATTGGTTATCCAGTGCGCTGGAAGGAGACACAGGCCAACTTGTAAAACTGTCGGGAGCTGTGAATTGTAGTGAACACGATTGAAATACTTCAGAGTTCAGCCATACTTCTTGGCCCTCAGCTCGACTGTACAAGATATTGCCCTTTTCTGTGCGAGTGTGATAACTAACATTAGGCTTCCATTACGTAAAAAAAGACTGGCCACTCCTCATAGACTTCTTCCCTGAAAACTGCGGTGTCGTCAGCGATGAAAAAGACGAACATTTCCACCAAGTGATACCCACAATGTAAAAACGATATCAGATCCATGGGAGCAATTTTATGCTCACAGATTTTTGTTGAACGATCGCTAGAGATGTTCCAGATCTACAGTACTAGAAAAATACAAAACCGCACGTTTGTAATGTCTAGATAAGTTGTTTTTATCACTTCCACTTATTTCTCACGAACACTAGATCAATCAGACCCATTACAATCACCTTTATTCAGTTCCCTTGATTTCATATGCAAATTAACTTTGTTTACAAATCAAGAAATAAGTTAAATTTTGCTGTCCCGTATTATTATTATTATTATTGTTATTGTTATTACAATTATTACTTCTTTTTCCAAACAGGTAGGAGCCGGCACTTCCAATGCAGCAGGCATGTACCGTTGTTAACAAATTGACGATGTTTACATGCCGAACACTTGCAGTACGAGAATATCAGTGCCTTTACCACTGCACGTGGGCATGAAGAGAAAAAGTAGACCAGGTCTAACTTGGAACATGTGCTATGTTGCACAAGTTGCTCGACACATACTAATTTATGGAAGTGTCTACTGGTAAGCTCGAGTTGTCTTTCAACTAATTGCTCTGTCAAATGTGATTTTTCTTTTTCCAGAACTAAGCAATCGCAATGCTATCTACTGCAGATTACGACCAAATTTTCGCTCTAATCGACCATGTTGCATTCGCTTTTTCTCTCTTTACATTGTAATGTTGTTGTTGTTGTTGTTGTTGTCTTCAGTCCTGAGACTGGTTTGATGCAGCTCTCCATGCTACTCTATCCTGTGCAAGCTTCCTCATCTCCCAGTACCTAATGCAACCTACATCCTTCTAAATCTGCTTAGTGTACTCATCTCTCGGTCTCCCTCTACGATTTTTACCCTCCACGCTGCCCTCCAATGCTAAATTTGTGATCCCTTGATGCCTCAAAACATGTCCTACCAACGGATCCCTTCTTCTAGTCAAGTTGTGCCACAAACTTCTCTTCTCCCCAATCCTATTCAACGCCTCCTCATTAGTTATCTGATCAATCCACCTTATCTTCAGTATTCTTCTGTAGCACCACATTTCGAAAGCTTCTGTTCTCTTCTTGTCCAAACTATTTATCGTCCATGTTTCACTTCCATACATGGCTACACTCCAAACAAATACTTTCAGAAACGACTTCCTGATACATAAATCTATATTCGATGTTAACAAATTTCTCTTCTTCAGAAACGCTTTCCTTGCCATTGCCAGTCTACATTTTATATCCTCTCTACTTCGACCATCATCAGTTATTTTACTTCCTAAATAGCAAAACTCCTTTACTACTTTAAGTGTCTCATTTCCTAATCTAATTCCCTCAGCATTACCCGATTTAATTTGACTACATTCCATTATCCTCGTTTTGCTTTTGTTGATGTTCATCTTATATCCTCCTTTCAAGACACTGTCCATTCTGTTCAACTGCTCTTCCAAGTCCTTTGCCATCTCTGACAGAATTACAATGTCATTGGCGAACCTCAAAGTTTTTACTTCTTCTCCATGAATTTTAATACCTACTCCAAATTTTTCTTTTGTTTCCTTTACTGCTTGCTCAATATATAGATTGAATAACATTGGGGAGAGGCTACAACCCTGTCTCACTCCTTTCCCAACCACTGCTTCCCTTTCATGCCCCTCAACTCTTATGACTGCCATCTGGTTTCTATACAAATTGTAAATAGCCTTTCGCTCCCTGTATTTTACCCCTGCCACCTTCAGAAATTGAAAGAGAGTATTCCAGTCAACATTGTCAAAAGCTTTCTCTAAGTCTACAAATGCTAGAAACGTAGGTTTGCCTTTTCTTAATCTTTCTTCTAAGATAAGTCATAGGGTCAGTATTGCCTCATGTGTTCCAACATTTCTACGGAATCCAAACTGATCCTCCCCGAGGAGCGCATCTACCAGTTTTTCCATTCGACTGTAAAGAATTCGCGTTAGTATTTTGCAGCTGTGACTTATTAAACTGATAGTTCGATAATTTTCACATCTGTCAGCACCTGCTTTCTTTGGGATTGGAATTAATATATTTTCCTCTTGAAGTCTGAGGGTATTTCGCCTGTCTCATACATCTTGCTCACCAGCTGGTAGAGTTTTGTAAGGACTGGCTCTCCCAAGGCCATCAGTAGTTGTAATGGAATGTTGTCTACTCCGGGGGCCTTGTTTCGACTCAGGTCTTTCAGTGCTCTGTCAAACTCTTCACGCAGTATCGTATCTCCCATTTCGTCTTCATCTACATCCTCTTCCATTTCCATAATATTGTCCTCAAGTACATCGCCCTTGTATAAACCTTCTATATACTCCTTCCACCTTTCTACCTTCCTTTCTTTGCTTAGAACTGGGTTGTCATCTGAGCTCTTGATATTCATACACGTGGTTCTCTTCTCTCCAAAGGTCTCTTTAATTTTCCTGTAGGCAGTATCTATCTTACCCCTAGTGAGCTAAGCTTCTACATCCTTACATTTGTCCTCTAGCCATCCCTGCTTACCCATTTTGCACTTCCTGTCGATCTCATTTTTGAGACGTTTGTATGCCTTTTTGCCTGCTTCATTTACTACATTTTTATATTTTCTCCTTTCATCAATTAAATTCAATATTTCTTCTGTTACCCAAGGTTTTCTACTAGCCCTCGTCTTTTTACCTACTTTATCCTCTGTTGCCTTCACTACTTCATCCCTCAGAGCTACCCATTCTTCTTCTACTGTATTTCTTTCCCTCATTCCTGTCAATTGCTCCCTTATGCTCTCCCTGAAACTCTGTACAACCTCTGGTTCTTTCAGTTTATCCAGGTCCCATCTCGTTAATTTCCCACATTTTTGCAGTTTCTTCAGTTTTAATCTACAGGTCATAACCAATAGATTGTGGTCAGAGTCCACATCTGCCCCTGGAAATGTCTTACAACTTAAAACCTGGTTCCTAAATCTCTGTCTTACCATTATATAATCTATCTGATACCTTATAGTATCTCCAGGGTTCTTCCACGTATACAACCTTCTTTCATGATTCTTAAACCAAGTGTTACCTATGATTAAGTTGTGCTCTGTACAAAATTCTACTAGGCGGCTTCCTGTTTCATTTCTTAGCCCCAATCCATATTCACCTACTATGTTTCCTTCTCTCCCTTTTCCTACACTCGAGTTCCAGTCACCCATTACTATTAAATTTTCGTCTCCCTTCACTATCTGAATAATTTCTTTGATTTCATCGTACATTTCTTCAATTTCTTCGTCATCTGCGGAGCTAGTTGGCATATAAACTTGTACTACTGTAGTAGGTGTGGGCTTCATATCTATCTTGGCCACAATAATGCGTTCACTATGCTGTTTGTAGTAGCGTACCCGCATTCCTATTTTCCTATTCATTATTAAACCTACTCCTGCATTACCCCTATTTGATTTTGTGTTTATAACCCTGTAGTCACCTGACCAGAAGTCTTGTTCCTCCTGCCACTGAACTCCACTAATTCCCACTATATCTAACTTTAACCTATCCATTTCAATTTTTTAATTTTCTGACCTACTTGCCCGATTAAGTTATCTGACATTCCACACTCCGATCCGTAGAATGCCAATTTTCTTTCTCCTGATAACGACATCCTCTTGAATAGTCCCCGCCCGGAGATCCGAATGGGGGACTATTTTACCTCCGGAATATTTTACCCAAGAGGACGCCATCATCATTTAATCATACAGTAAAGCTCCATGCCCTCGGGAAAGATTACGGCTGTAGTTTCCCCTTGCTTTCAGCCGTTCGCAGTACCAGCACAGCAAGGCCGTTTTGGTTAGTGTTACAAGGCCAGATCAGTCAATCATCCAGCTGTTGCCCCTGCAACTACTGAAAAGGCTGCTTCCCCTCTTCAGGAACCACACGTTTGTCTGGCCTCTCAACAGATACCCCTCCGTTGTGGTTGCACCTACGGTACGGCCATCTGTATTGCTGAGGCACGCAAGCCTCCCCACCAACAGCAATGTCCATGGTTCATGGGGGGGGGGGGGGTAATTGTAATAACGTAATCTTTTACGTGTAAATTGTCTCCACTTTGCCCACTTTCACAAGTAGTAGTAGGAATGGCGTTCCGGCACCTCCCAGGGTATTTTTTTGAACACAGTGTAACAAGTCACCATCGAGGATTGAAAATAATACACGTTTATTAAAGCTGGGATCACTCGCCTAGCTAACATGACGCACCACCTTGAACACTCCTAAAATAGCACCATGAGCTACCATTCACAAAGAATGCAACAAATTTTGGATAGTTTCACAGCTTTCAGTATGGTGTCAGTTGAAATAATATGGATGGTATTAATGTTATAGCGTAGGTTATGTTATTACAGCTGTGATCAAGAGTTAAATACAAGTGAGACTAAATCCAAATGTTGTAGCCAAAAATAGATTTCATGAAGGGACAAATCAGAAGCCACAAACACATTTATAAAAGAAATAACACTCAAAAATGAAAATGCTACATGCCACATTACACGCAGGTACTATTTCCCCAATTATAATCCAAAATGTATGCAGTGCTTGCACTAACAAATCATAACTCGCATCATTGGTTACATATTATTTATTTAATGCCATTTCACAGTGGCCGTCATGGCACTGTCACGTCATGGCACCAACGTGTCAAGGTGTATTTAGACTGTCCGTCAAGTCATAGCATGTCTAGTCAATTCAAGTCACATGATATCAACTCACATAACTGTCATCAACTGTTTTTTTTTCTGGGGGAGGGAGTGAATTGCAATCTTTGCAATTATGTTTAAATGTTTTTGTTGCAAAAAGTGCACATACACAACACAGAAGCTTATATACATGGAAGCTGTAACCCACATTTGTACGAAAATGACAAACGTTCATCGCATTTTAATTGCTGATCAACATACATACCTAATAATTTTGTGCTAGCTACAGACGCTATGGTCTCATATTGTACTTTAAAGCTTATTGCATTAGGTTTTTTACTTATATGGAAGGACTTGTTATCAGTCTTTTATATTAGGAGCAACCATCTGGGACTGATATAAGTGCCTTGTTCGCTTTTACTTCTAACATTTCCGGTGACCTTTTTTCAATTTTTATATTGCTGTTGTCAGCAAGTGATACTCTTCATCTCCTGTGACCTGTGATGGGAAGCCATTAATGTATGTGGTAGTTGGAGAAGTTCATTGAATAGAATCGAAATAAATGACTCATGTCAAGGAAACATTTTTATGTTTTAATATTGTCTTCTGTATACTAACACATTTGCCCCAGTGATGTTACAATGCCTTTCTTGTCAGCTATTATGGGAGTCAGCACAGACACCAACAAGGAAGGAGAGAGGTTGTGATGGTTGCTGGCAGGAGTGCAAAATCGTCTGTACAAAACACTTGAAGATTACTGTAACACTTTATTTCTACAAAGAAGAGAACCATAATTTAACTTGTAGTCTGCAATCACACTGAGCTGACCAGTGATGGGCTGCATGTTAAATCAGTGTTGACAGGGGGTGCCGAACATGACTTCCTGAGGGTGTGGCATTGGCGCTCTTTCCATTATCATGTGGGTCACAGCCATCTTGATGTCATTTCCTGGTACTGCTCTGCTCGGTGTTCAGACAATGCTTTTGGACTGCACTTTCCTCCCCCAAAAATGCTGCACCATTGTCGTGTAGGGAGCCATCGTACAGAAACAGGTGATGGGAGAGGGTAAGGAAGCTGTATGGCAGGGGAAGCCACAATTGGGAATAACACAGAGCCCCTGGCCAAATCTCCAACATTTTTCCAGTGCTCTGAGAGAATGTGAGTTGGAAAACCCTGGAGAGGTGTCCATTCAATGATGAAAAACGGAGATAGCAGTGATGACGACAGTGTCCGGTCCGTGGTGAGCACCGGCATGAGTGCTTGGAAGGTGAGCTAATGCAGTGTTGAGGACAATGGGATCCAGCTCCATTGGTTATGTAAGCAGTGCTGAAGAGGCATCCAGTTGCACCCGTACCAGCCACATGATCCTGATAGGATGTGAATCTGGGGACAGAAAATCTGTGGAAGATTCTCACAAGTGAGAAGCACGATTCTTGTTCTGATGGTGGCACAGCAACTCAGCAGGTCCTCAAGTTGCATATATGCAAGCACACAAATTTCAAAGAATTGTTCCCCTCTTCTAGCACCCAGTGCAACCAAAACTCTAACAAGAGTGGAAGCATTAGGCACAAAGCAATATTTGTAGAGCATGGGAGGTGCCATGCACTACAGTGAGTGCACCAACTGGAGCAGTGTGCGGTGGCACTGGCACTGTGGAAGCCCCTCCAGTGATGGACCAGCAAAGTCAGTATGCTCTGATTGCCATGGTGATTGAGACTTGGGCCAAGCTAAAAACATTTGCAGTGGAACCAATAGTCTCAGCTAAAGTGCTACACTGTGACATCATATGCTCAGTGTGGGTATCCATGACTGTCCAAGAAAGTGCCAATGTGAATACAATTACCCAATGTCCTTGGTGAAGAAATTGCAACACATCTGTTTGCAATGCTTTAGAAATATGCTCACACAATTGCCCAGAGTCATGTTGCAATAAAATTACGCTGTACTGGATGGAGAGGCTATGCCTATGAGTAAAATATTGGCACACAAAAGAATTGTGTATGTTTTTCACTGAACAAGGCCAAGCAGTAGGGATAAAATTTAGGTCAGGGTCTTCTTCTGTGGTATGTGCAATTTTCTTATAGTTCAGGGCAAAAGTTTGTAAAAGTTCTGTACCCTGTGCATCAAATTCAGAGTAAAGACCAACAGGAAGGTGAGAAAGAGTATCAGCATATGTATGCTTTGATGTTGCTGATACAGTATTTCATACTGATCCTGTGACAAGAAAGCAGTTTTTGATCTGTGCATGGTGATACAGATGAAACAAAATCTGAAGTGACTTTTGATCCATCACTAGGCAAAACTTCACATTAATCAGATAATGGTGAAACTTTATCATGCTTTAGATAATAGTGAGCAGTTCCATCTTGATTGTGGTGTAGTTTTATTTAGTCTTGGTCAATAACTTGAAAGCAAAAGCAACCAGCCTGTCCTGTGAACAGAATCTGTATGAGAGCACAGTTCCCTTTTCTGAAAGCACAGTCTTATTAGGATCGAAAAGACAAGGCACCTGTCACTCAACAGGGCAATTTTAAGTTTATGGAATGTGTCCTGACACTCTAAGGTCAAACAAAAGGCACATTCTTCTGGCACAAATGATGCAGTGGAGCCACAACCTGTCTATACAGTAGGTACAATAAGTCAACTTCCCACGAACTGACAGGAATTCTGTCATGTTCTACGAGGCAGAGAGGTCCTGGATAGCCAACAAATATGATTGAAGGGAATGAACACCTTGGCTATTAAGAACGTGGCCTAAATACTGAATTTCAGTCTGGAAAAAGGTACATTTGTCCTGGTGACACTTCAAATGCGCAGCTGAAAGTACTTGAAAAAGCATATGAAGGTTACTGATATGTCCCTCCAGTGAACATTCTGGAACCACAGTGGCATTCACGTAATTTGAACAATACTTAACTTTTGCAGTAAGCTATTCCAAGTGGTGTTGGAATATGCCAAGTGTGGAAGCACTGCCAAAGGGTATGCACAAAAATTTGAACAACACTAAATGTGTGTTGAGTACAAAAACTTTCTCAGATCCACAACTACCAGAATTTCCAAATACACATTGTGTAAGTCAGGTTTAGAAAAATGGTGATTGGCACGAAGCCTGTGCATCAAATCCTCAGGGTGAGGCAACAGATAAGTATCAATTATTGATTGTGGATTCACCGTGAATTTAAAGTCAACACAAAGACAAAGTCTTCCAGAAGGCTTTGATAAGACTGCTCATGGAAAAGCCTATTCACTGACCTGGAGAGGAGCAATAACACCTCTATCTTGATATTCTTTAAGTTCACTTGGAACATTTTCTCTAAGTGCATAATGGATGGGATGCACCAAGATCACTTGGGTTGCACATTGTCCTTCATTTGTAATGTGCACCACAAAATTATTAGTTCTGCCACATCCAGAAAATAAATCAGGAAGCTTCTCTACAAATTGAGTAATGCTGTCTTTTGGGCTGAAAGCAGAAACTGAAAGTACATTGTCCTGAATACAAGGACTAAACAGATCAAATAAATCTCACTCAGCAATATCTTCAGTCTTGCTAACGCAAAATTGTAAATGTCACTGTTCTGGTGTGAAACTGTTATATGCAGTAAGTTGCATGCAAGATTTTGTCAACTGTTGCGGGCCCAGCTGTTCATTAGTGGCTCGATTATGCAATGTAATGGAAGTGCAAGTGTCTAACTGAAATTGCTTACAGCATCCAGCACTGACAAAATTTATAGACAGTTTATTTGACTGTCACTGCACAGCACTCATGTGGGGTGAAGGAACATCCTGAGTTTGTTACCAGTACTGGTAGCTGGTTTAGAAAAATCTCCATTCATTGAGTGAGCTTACAAGAGTGAATGTGGGTGGAATTCTTTTTCTTTGCAAGCATACAGACTGTATGTGACCTGGCTTTCCACAAGCAAAGCAAGTCATATTCCATGAAGGATAATGTTGTCTTTTATGTGTGGAAGGCAGCGGGGACATGATTTCACAGCAGACACACTCGTTGAAATTGCTTTACTCTGGCCACAGCAAGGTAGCCTATTTGTGTGTGGTGGTCAGTTGCAAGGCCATAATTGTTTCACAATTTGCATCACACTGCAAATTCGAGCTACCTCAAAGTTTTGCATGGCGTATCATGAGCCTTGATGTTCAATAATTTGTTTCAATTTAGAATCAAAATGTTTGAGAATTTGTTAATGAATGCTATTGTCTGGCACATTGTGTGTAAATGCATCACAGCTACAATGAAAAGGACACTGTTGTGTCAAACCCTGAGGTTCAGCGATCTGCTGACAATATGACCATTCTGGCTTTTTCCTCAAGCAAAAGAACTCATAATGAACTGCAACAACCTGTACCTGATTTTCATAATACTTAGTGAGGGAGGAAACAATCTTCAAACTCTAACAACTCCAGCATACTAGTTGGGAATGACTTCTGGGTGAGGTGGTAAACCCCTGTGCCAGCCATTGACAAGAAATAATGAAGTACCTCACATTTGATGTTAGGCGCAATGAGCAATGAACTGAACATAGTACTCATACCATTCCTGTCCTGTTGTTTCGCATCAAAAGGCGGTAATGATGGAATGCATGGAGGTTGTAATGTGCTGCTGGACTAGAGGGCATTTTATAGACGAGAGCACCACAAAAAATTATAAGTAGAAGCCAGGCAAAAGAAAGAACAATTAGTTGCAATGAGCTTCTCAAAGAAAAGGGAGGCACATTAGTCCCACGCTGCAAGAGAGTGAAGTACAACGAAGTTAGGTGACAGGAATCCAAAATCATCTACAAAACACTTGAAGATTAATATAACACTTTATTTCTACAAAAAAGAGAACTATTACTTAACTTGTTGTGCCTCCTATGTGCAAGTAAACTGACAATCTATTACTAATCACAGAATGCAGGCAAAGTATTGTCTTTCCAATACTCAGTACTGATGTTCTTAAAGTCTGTAACCAAACTGGGCTGACCAACCATAGGTCGCTGGTTAAATCAGCATTGACATGAGGAGACAAACTTGAGTTTCTGGAGGTGTGGCACTGCCTGCACTTCCTATTGTCATATGAGACAGTACCTACTTGATTCTGTTTTCGGCACTGTGCTGATCGATGTGTGATTAGTGCTTTAGGACTGCGCAGCCTTGTTCTCATCTCAAAAATTAGATCCCTTATGCCTGCAAAAACTTTGGCTGTCAATTCTTTTTATGTAGACAGTCTCTGTCGACCACGTAAAATATTGAGCTTAAGGAAGAAATTGAAGTCTGATGGAGCCAAATAAGGCAATAATTCGTATCTTAGTTCATATGATTTTTTCATGGCAGCAGTATGAGTATGTACACACTGTCTTGATGAATGCTGACTTTCATTATAGCCAAACCTGACCTGTATTTACATATTTTTAGCTGTAGTTGGACCAGGAAGTTGGCATGGTATTGTCCTGTAATTTTATGTCCACAGTAAAGGTAATCTATCAGCAAGAGTCCTTCTGCATCTCAAAAAGCTAACGCCATTATTTTCCTGTTGACTGAATTGCATTTCATTTCTTCAGTAGTGATGAATCATTATGTCTACAGTGCTTTGACTGTTGTTTTGTCTGTGGGTTGAAGTAATATACCCACTATTTATCTGTGATCACAAACTTACAAACTTGGCACAAAATTTCTGTTGGTTGCTCTGAAAAGAGGTCAAACATTGATCAGTCATTTCCATAACAATGCATTTATGATCTTCCACTAAAGAGTGATGACACCTGCCTAGCAGACAGTGTCCTCATGTTTAATCCTACTGTTAAAATGTGATATGCCCCCAATCACATAACATCAGTATATCTTCGGCAATTTCTTGCACTTTCAGTCGGCATTCCTTCCTATAATTTTATGCTGTTTTGCAGTTACTTCTGGGCTACTGGTGTATCTGGGTGGACTGTTTCAAGCTGTTAGTAGAGGCACTTGCCTTAGATGTCTGTGCCATAGCCCATTAACGCCAAATTTTGCCTCACTGTCCTAATGGAAACATCTGTTGTATATCCCAAATTGACTTGTGCAGCTATTTCAAGCAGTGTTCCTCATCTGTTAACAGCAGCAACTCTACATAAATGGCACTGCTCTCCGTCATTAAATGAAGGCCACTAGCCACTGCCTCATGTGTGATGAGAGAGAGGCTATGCCTGGCATTTGGTATTCTTGGCACACTATTCATATTGTGGATTGTGAAATACTGAATTCCCTAATGAATGTCCCATGTGTGTAGCTCCAACTACCATTCTGGATTCAGAGTCTGTTAATTCCCGTTGTGCAAACTTAATCACATTAGAAATCTTTTCACATGAATTGCCTGAGTACAAATTACAACTCCACCAATGAAATTTCCTTTTATATCTTGTGTACACGATACTCCTATCATGTGCATATGTGCTATCCCATTGCTTTTCTAACCTCAGTGCCTGTTGAAATATCTGAAGCTCTATAACACGTATGTAACCCACCACTTCCATTATAGAGTTTTGGAGTATGTGCCTCTGAGTCAGTTCAGATGTTGGGTGACCAGAGGCATACACTTCAAGGTTTGAAAATTATTCCAGATAATGAAAGTGGATACAATGAAATCAATATACTGACAGAATTTACCCTTGGGATATGATCTTCAGTATGATAAACTGTTGACAGCTACAGCTGTAGAGTGTTTTCACATACTAGCTAACTTAACAACTGTGAACAAGTTCTCAGTAAACTGAAAGTATGTCTAATACATAAACACAAGCTTAGTGAAGTTATTTTGTCTACTCATACAAGAGAACTGGACAGGAAATCCTGGAAGAGTAAGGTCCATCTGTAACCTGACAATTGAGCAGTGCTCAAAGTCAAGAAAATCACCTTTCCCAGAAGAGATCTTTGGCTGCCTTACAGAATGACTAAGTTTCCTCTCTGGCACTGTAGAACAGGATGCAGACATTCATGTATATTATGTCCATGTGCATTTCTTGTGTTAGTGTTACTAGTAACTCATATTTGCGTTTCGTGTTATTGCATTTAGGATACAATAAACAACCCCAGTATATGTCTTGTGTGTTGTCACCAGTGGCTGATAACGCCCACTGTGAAGGATCAGCATAATTTCATGGAACATCCTGCAGTTTATTCTTTTGATGTAGTGGGGTAGATAGAATGGGGAATAACCTGCTCAACATTCAGTTTGTAAATTTTTGTAGGAAGGAAGTTCCTGAATGCAATCTGACAACCTACCTTCCATCGTGCTTCTTCTCCAGATATTCTGCTTTCACCCTGTTACACCCACTGAATACAATTCATCCATTAATAGGGCTCTATGGCACTTCGATGTGGTACACACATTTAATATATGTTTCCAACCCACACCATTAAAATTACACATTAATTATAGGCTGTCAAATCAATATTTTTGACAGCATGCAGTTTTTCCATACTTTGCAATGCAGGAACTATTGGGCCTAGAGAGAAGTACTTTTCTGTAGGAAATTTAATGTAGATAGATTTTTCACTGGGAAATGTTTTCCCTAGGCCCCATATTTTTTTATTTATTTGGGAAAAACATGAGAGAGAGAACATTCAACAACCCCCCCACCCCCTCCCCTCCACCACCACCTTAAAGCACTCTGCTCAGGATTTTTAGTATGTTTGTGACACTATCTTGTAACACTATACAAAACTTTGTGACTGCATCATTTCTTTTCTCTAAGCAACCGTTTTTTTTTTTTTTTTTTTTTTTTTTTTTTTTTTTTTTTTTGTCTGTTTACCAGCCTAAGAAAGTCATTTGCACCATGGATCTCTACCCAGAGAACTGACACATCATGCGATTACCCATAAAGGGTGACCTATTATTATGTGGGAACA
The DNA here is from genome assembly GCF_023897955.1 of Schistocerca gregaria. NCBI lineage: Eukaryota > Metazoa > Arthropoda > Insecta > Orthoptera > Acrididae > Schistocerca > Schistocerca gregaria. The sequence continues at coordinate 124,972,796 of NC_064920.1, read as the reverse complement.
TAATTGTCCTACCATTGATATGTGGTGATTGGTGATGACTCTGAAGTTTTCAAACTAACATCATAATTGAGAAACAGTACTGCACCTAACACAGCCCCTTGAGGGGCTCCAATGTTAAATTGTACTGTATCTGAAAGATGTTTCACCATGTAGTGACTGCAACTGACAGTCACACAGTTCAGCCTCCTGTAGTACTGTTACCTAATGGGCAAATTGTAAACTTACAGCACTGGCCCGAACATGGCACTGGTTAGTCAAGTACCAAGCTTAAAGCATTGCCCAGTGTGCAACAGTGCTAGTATGAGGATTCGCCATTCCACATCAAAATATAACACTTGATGCCAAGTGGTAGAGGCTGAGAGTTTCGAGTCCAATATAAATCAACAATATTTTCATCCAACTGTACACCCAATGTATGATTCAGAAGTTTCAGATGTGATCCCATTGCTGTAACTTCACTTTACCTGTGTATAATGGTTAATCACAGAGAGACAAGGCAGAATGCACAGGTTTTTTTGTGTGTCTTGTGATGGTGTTATAATTTCAGTGGCCACTTGTGTGATGGGGCCTGTTGTGGCTTCAGTGGTAGCATAAATACTGGTCACTTTAACAATGGGATGTGTTAATTAAGGTGTCACTTATTTTCCAAATTCTGTATTTTTCAGTACTCGCCTACAGTGTTGTTTGAATGACTCTAAAAACACTACTGTACAAAATTCTGTTGCAGCCAAACATTAGAAAAGTTCCAGATGAGCTGCTCCATGTGCTTTTGCCGATCTGGCTGCCTCGGCAGGCATGTACAAGCCTTGCAACTGAGCAGACACTTGCACTGAACAATTAGCGTCCTGCAATGACACTGTAGCTGTGGCCCTAAGTGCATCCCCATGTTCTTATGCAGCTCAAGTTGCCACTCCTAACCCAAGCAACACTGCCTCTGACATGATAACTACACCACCTTTCCGCACAGTGGGCTAGTGTACTTCAGTACCCACCTGGTCAGCCAGGAATTCCAGCTGCTTATGGCCCAGACTGAAACCCTCACAGCTCAAGTGTCTGCAGGTTATGCATAGCCAGCTGCTGTTCCCAAACCACCTCATCCTCACCAGCACACTCATGAATGTTGTCCTTCCAAAGGCCACCCCACTATGTGCTGGAATCACTCCAACTTTGGCAAGCAAACTTCCAATCTCATCCACTGTGCAACTACAAAAATGCCAAGTGAGGAGATACAGTTGTCACACTGCCTCAAAGTGCTTTTTCATCTTGGACAGAAAATCTGACCTTTGTTTTCTTATAGACATATGGTCTGACTTGCATGACTCCCCACACACACAGCGCTCATTGGGTGTTGACCAACACTATTTTAGCAGTCAGCTCCCAACAACTTGTCTTTCACCACTTGTGGTGCCTATTCTTTCCAGTTTGATCTAGGATTGCAGTGTACCTTCAGCTGTGAATTCGCCATCACAATTGTCACAGAAACAGTCATTGGTGCTGATTTCTTAACAAATTTTCGGCTGCTCACTAGCATTCCTGCCTCTCATCTCACTAACAAGGACCAAAGTGGCATAACGGTGGGTTCTGTAGCACTCTGTAAAACTTTGTGCTTATTCTAATGCATACTGCAGTAGCAGGATCTTCTTGACCATTATCCAGCCATCGCACTCCCACCTTGAACACCAAGAGAAGTATGACACAGCATAGTTCATCACTTACACATAACACCTGGCCCTCCAGTTTTCAGCAGACCATGACACCTCACACAGGAGCAACCTGTTGCTGCTAAAGCCGAATTCGAGATTATGCACTGGAATGGCCTCATTTGTCATATGAACAGAACCTATTGTAGAGACAGCATAAGAAGGTCCCTGACAGCTCTGTTGCCAGCTTTCACCTGTGAAGCACTAACAGCTGCAGGTAACAGCAGTCATCTACTGAGGTGTTGCCACAGAGATGTTTACAAAATGGCATTATGATAATGGTTGAGAGAGGCCAGTGATGGTACGATACCTAGCCCACTGCAACTGTCAGGAATCAACTTACAGCAACTCAACTGTATTCCTCTCTTCTCCACCTCACACTGAGAAAGGGTATATCTTGACAAATTTGTGGCAAATATATCACTCCTAATGCATGCACCAACCCAAACATGTACGCTGTTCGACAGCTTTGCTACTTCAACCATTGCCCTAAGCTGCACTTCAGTATTCTTCACTGAATTTAACTCTTGAATCCAGGTACCAGTCACCATAGGAAACAGTCCAAAGACAGCCTTCAACACACCCTTTAGCCTATTTGAATTATATTGAACATCATTTTATCTCCAAAATTCTGCATAAATGTAGCACAAATTCATTGATGTGTGCTTCATGACTTTTTACTTCCCCTACCTTAACTCTTACTGGCACTTTCTTCTTCACTGTAGCAACACTGAACTGCTGACTTCTGAGAAGGTTATGTATTCTCAAATAGTGTCTTACCTTCACAACAAAGTCATCACCAGATGATAGTTTGGGATTCAGAAGTGTTGTTCTACTGAGAATGACATTTACATATTCACTAGCCAAATTTTATAGCATTAAATAATAAAATAGTGCTGAAATTACAATTAAATCAATGCCATTAGCTGCTGATGGGCAGGGGCAGGTGAAAGTGTGTGCCAAAACTGGGACTCGAACCCAGAATCTCCTGTTTACATGGCAGGCGCACTATCCCTCTGAGCCACCGAGGGCACACAGAATAGTGCAACCGCAGGGATTTATTGCCAGCACGCTCCACATGAGACTCACATTCTCAACTTACAGTCCATACAATACATTCATAGTGCCCCTGACATTATATCCATTACATGCGGCAGAGCAGATGCCATCTTCATATAAGAGTTCTGGTTGATATCTGTTTTCTGTGACCTATCTGTGGAATTTACTGTGTGAATGACAGCATTTTCTGATATAATCTGACATTTTATGGTATTGATGATACATATAGGCACCGTAGTCCTGGGACATAATTCTGACAGGGGAAAATCAAATATTTCTTTTAAGTCGAAACAATATGCCAGCAAATATACAACTAGCAGATAACAGTAGTACTGCAGGTTGTATACACCCTAGAGCAAATGGGTAAAAGCCAGGAATTTTTTTGACTTCTGGGAGTTTTTCATTTTATTAGTTTTCACTTAAATTCTTGTAATTTTGATTGGCAGTAATAGGTATCTCTAACAAAGATGTTTACTTTAGGCCACTGCTGCAGAACAATATATCAGCAGTAATAGGTATCTCTAACAAAGATTTTTACTTTAGGCCACTGCTGCAGAACAATATATCAGCAATTAAAAAAAACCAGTGCACACACAAATTTCCTTTCAAAATGTCTTTCTCATGGCCCTTGTTTCAATCAGTGTGATGTTACAACTGCTTAACTTTGTAACAGGTTGTGGGAAAATATAATGAATGGTGGATGGAGACGTATTACTTTCAAAATATATTTCTTTTTATACAAGATGAATTATGTTATGTGTGAGAACATGCTATGCATTTCTTAAATCACAGAGCATTAGACACTCATTCACAAATTAACAGTGAAGACCAGACATTTATGCTGTGATGTAGTATTTTACTGCCATATTTGTGGTTTGGTATATCTTAAAGTGTAAAGCAAGTTGAAAAACATCAAGTTTTAAGGTTAGTTTTTCCTATTTATTTTAGTTCTTTCATAGATTATAAATTATGCAATAACACTGGCAAAAAGTTTAATTGTACTAAAAAGGAAAGTTGGAGAAGTGAGTTCTTGAGCAAATACGTATATGACTGGCTTTTCTATGCAAAAGTCAAAACACTCAGTGGAAAACATATTCAGGCAGGTAAGTTATGAAACAGCAGTGAAATCTATAGTAAGGCTTGTCAGCAATATTCAGTCATGTTGTGATAGTGCCACGACATTTAACAGTGCCGCCACAACAGTACGCACAAACGGCGATAGAGGCGCTCCGCAAATCAGATGAGCGCGGGAGCGCCACCTAGCTACGAACGGCACCGGCCGCATGTCACGGCACAGCAGTCGAATACGAGAGACTGAGTTGTAATCATGTGATCAGCTATTGTTACTAAGAGAGAGTGTGAAAATCCACGCAATTATTGTGATTAAAAGTTATAACACTTTTTGGCGACGAGGTCGGGATATTTTCACCGCGTTGTGGATTTGCGTGTTCGTGACGGGGCAGACATGGAACAGCTTATGCAAGCGCTCATTGAACAACAAACACAGCTGACGGCAGCGATTCAGGCGTTGTCGACGTCGCTTACTCATCGTCTGTCTTCCTCTTCTCCGCCTCCATTCCCTCCTTACGACGAGGCCGCTGAAGACTGGGAGAATTATGAGAAGCGTTTGCGGCAACACTTCTTGGCTTTCGGCGTTGTCGACGCTCCTATGTGTAAGTCGTTATTTCTATCTTGGATTTCCCCTCGGGTCTATCAGCTGCTATCTCAGTTAGCCCCTCTGCGGGAACCAGCCTCCCTGTCCTTCCAAGAAATGTGACTTATTGTCTGCCTATTATCGAACAAACACCCACGTCGTTGCCGCCCGCGTGGCGTTCTACCGGTGTCGTAAACAGCCCCATCAATCTTACCGGGCTTGGGCGGCGGAACTACATGGCCTGAGTAGGAAATGTCAGTTTGTCACGGACACTCATCACGAGTCTTATGCGGATTCAATGGTTAGGGATGCTATTCTGCGGCTTGCTCCTGATAAAGAAGTTCGGCAACGTGCCCTACAACTGCCAAACCCGTCGTTGTCGGAAGTTCTAAGCATCGCTCAATCCTTTGAAGTGTCTCACGCTGCTGGCGCGCAAATAGACGCGTGGTGTGATGTAGGCGCTGTACAGTCAACTCTCGACAAGGACAATTTGCCTGTTGCACAGGAGAACGAAGATGTGGCGGCGGTTCACTCGCGTAAACAACGTCGCGTTGGGCCGCAACGCTCGCAGCGAAACCAGCAACCACAGAAGCCGGTTCGTTCCGCGCTTCCTTCTTGCCCCCGTTGTTTCGTACAGCACGACAGGGCAGCGTGTCCAAAACGTTGGGCCACGTGTAATTCATGTAGGAAAAAAGGCCACATTGCTTCTGTGTGTCAGTCCCATAAAGTTCCTGTCGACGAGGACGAGGCGTCGGACATGGATGTTCACTGTGTGCTTTCTCAAACAAATAAGTTGTTTGTTACTGTTCGTGTTCTGAATAAAGACATCCGCATGCAAGTGGACACTGGCTCTGCAGTAACTCTCATTAATTCTCGCACGTATTTGGCGTTGGGCTCCCCTCCTTTGTCTCCAGTTACGCGCAATCTGAGGACTTATAATCAGCAGAAAATTCCTATCATGGGCCAGTTTGATGCTTCCACTGCCTACAAGTCTGTTGTTCGGCCCCTCACGTTTTATGTGGTGGATCATGCGGGCACTGAAAACCTGTTCGGTTATGATGCTTTCCAGTTATTTGGGTTCTCCATTGATGATGATGTGCACCTCATATCTGAGGACATTCCGTATCAACAGCTTGATGGATTGTGTTGTGAATTTTCGTCCGTGTTCTCTGCTGGTCTGGGTTGTGCCAAGGATTTTGCAGCCCACATTACTCTTAAACCTACGGCTCGCCCTAAGTTTTTCCGGGCACGCCCTGTTCCAGTGGCGTTGCGTGCACCTGTCAAGGCTGAGCTAGACAGGTTAACAGCTTCAGGGATTCTCCTTCCGGTTACCTCCAGCGAATGGGCATCGCCGATCGTGGTGGTTTCTAAACCAAACGGGAGTCTGCGATTGTGTGGTGACTTTAAAGCCACTGTCAACGCTCAGAGCGTCATTGACACTTATCCTCTTCCTCGTCCTGAGGAGTTGTTTACCAAGCTCGCTGGGGGCCAGTTCTTTTCCAAACTTGACTTATCGGAGGCATACCATCAGTTGCCGTTGGACGCTCCTTCCAAGGAATTTCTCGTTATCAACACTCCTTGTGGGTTGTATCAGTACCAGCGATTACCATTTGGCGTCGCTAGCGCACCGGCCATTTTTCAGCGGTTTTTGGAACAGCTCACGGCTTCCGTTCCCGGCTGCATAAACTATCTGGATGACATTGTTGTCACGGGAGCCTCCACTGCGGAGCACCTTCGTAATTTACGTTCACTGTTTCGGGTTTTGCATTCGGCTGGGTTGAGATGCAATCTGGACAAGTCACAGTTCTTCCAACCCTCCATTGAGTATCTTGGTTTCCAGTTGTCCCGTGAGGGCATACGCCCTCTCCGTGAGCACGTTGCGGCCATTAACGCTCTACCCCGGCCGTCTACGGTCAAAGAACTGCAGGCGTTTCTAGGCAAGATTGCTTATTATCACAAATTCATTCCATCCGCAGCAGCGGTAGCTTATCCTCTGCATCAGCTGTTACGCAAAAACGTCCCCTTCTGTTGGTCCGACGGGTGTGAGCAGGCTTTTGTCCGCCTGAAGGCTCATTTGCAGTCGGCGCCTTGTCTTGCCACATTCCGTCCGGGTCAGCACTTGGTTCTGGCGACTGACGCGTCACAGTATGGCCTAGGGGCTGTTCTCGCCCATCGGTATGAGGATGGGTCGGAACGACCCATTGCCTATGCTTCCAAGACCCTCAACGAGGCGCAACGGCGTTACTCTCAAATCGAAAAGGAGGCGCTCGCTATCATTTATGCTCTAAAAAAGTTCAGCGTTTTTTTGTATGGTTCTAAGTTTCACCTCATCACCGACCACAAACCGCTGGTCTCTCTGTTCAGCCCCTCGGCGTCACTTCCGGATAAGGCAGCTCACCGCCTGCAACGTTGGGCCTTATACTTGTCTCGTTTTCATTATGAGATTCACTATCGCCCCACGGCCCAGCACGCAAACGCGGATGCATTGTCGCGATTGCCGATGGGCCCCGACCCTGTTTTCGATCGCGATGAACTCCTCTGTTTCCACATTGATGAGGAAGAACGTCGTGCAGTCGAGGGCTTTCCACTTACAGGTTCGCAGGTCGCGTCAGCTACTGCGCGGGACCCGGTCCTGCGTCGGGTGATCGGTTTTGTTCAACGAGGTTGGCCAGACAGGACCGGGGGCCGGGCATCGGATCCCCTTCGCAACTACCATGCCTTGCGCCTTCGTCTGTCTGTTCGTGACGGTGTTGTTCTTCTGGCCACGGATGGCGCATCTCCACGGGTCGTGGTGCCAGCCTCTCTTCGCAAAGATGTTCTCAAACTGTTGCACGGAGGCCATTGGGGTATTTCTCGGACTAAGTCCCTGGCCCGCAGGCACGTTTATTGGCCCGGCATTGATTCGGACATCGCCCATATGGTTGCTGCATGTGGCCAGTGTGCTCAACAACTGGCGGCACCTCGTACAATGCCCTCTCCGTGGCCTGATCCAGCTCAGCCATGGGAACGGATGCACGCCGACTTTGCTGGCCCCTTCCTCGGTACTTATTGGCTACTGTTGATTGACGCCTTCTCGAAGTTTCCATTTGTTGTTAGATGTCCGTCGCCCACCACTGCGGCGACGACGCTGGCTTTGTCCAAAATCTTTGCGCTAGAAGGTCTTCCATCCACGATCGTCACGGACAATGGCCCTCAGTTCTCTTCGCAGGCCTTCCGTGATTTTTGTACTGGACAAGGGATTCATCATGTTACCGCACCTCCCTTCCATCCGCAATCGAATGGGGAGGTCGAGCGCCTTGTCCGCACTTTCAAATGCCAGATGAAAAAATTCCTTAGTGATTTTTCCACAGATGACGCCCTGCTGCAATTTCTGAGTTCTTATCGCTTCACGCCTCTGGGTGATCGCAGCCCTGCTGAACTCTTGCATGGCCGCCAACCGCGCACTCTACTGCACCTGCTTCACCCTGTCAGGCCTTGTACTGTGTCCCCTAGTGCGGGAAAATACTCGGTGGGCGCCGACGTGTGGGCACAAGGGTATGGATCTCGCCCTAAATGGATTCCAGGGGTGGTCAAGGCTCTTCGCGGCCGCCGGCTTAGTGAAATCCGTACGGGCGACGGCACGGTTGTTCGCCATTACGACCAGATGCGCCCACGAGTGGTGGCCACGCCTGTGCCACCGCCCCATCTTTCACCTCCACCAGCTCGAGACGCCAGTCCTGTCGCTGCTGCCGATCTACCGTCCGTGTTGATGCAGCCGCCGTCGCTGCCGCTTCCAAGTACTCCGGAACCGGCCCCAGTCGCGACGCCGCCTTCTCCGGGACCCATCTCGCTGGAGCACACTCCCAGGTCAATGACACCTATGGATGCTGCTCCGGAGTTTTCACCCATCATCTCATCCAGGAGGCACGTTCCTCGCACGAGCTTCCGTCCTGGACATTTTCGACCATACTCCCGTGTCTCTGCGCGGGATCTCCTCGGGGCCTCACAAGAGGCCATGGATGTCTCTGCGCTGTCCATGTCTCCAAGGAAGTGAGTGTTTATTTTTTTCAAGGGGGGAAAAGTGTTGTGATAGTGCCACGACATTTAACAGTGCCGCCACAACAGTACGCACAAACGGCGATAGAGGCGCTCCGCAAATCAGATGAGCGCGGGAGCGCCACCTAGCTACGAACGGCACCGGCCGCATGTCACGGCACAGCAGTCGAATACGAGAGACTGAGTTGTAATCATGTGATCAGCTATTGTTACTAAGAGAGAGTGTGAAAATCCACGCAATTATTGTGATTAAAAGTTATAACAAGTCACACAATTTAAGCTGTGTTCTTAGGATGCTGCATAATCATAAGATCAGAAAAGAAAAACAGCAAAAAAATTTTGAAGACTAATATAATATGTCAAAGCTTAGCTTTTCTTGCAGCTATGTTGCATGTATATTAGTTTAAATAATCAACTTTTCCTATTTGTGTGTCTGCACTACTTAACAGTAATGTCGCTATTGGTGGAGTACATCACGTGCCCTGTGCTCTGAATATCTGCTGTCAGAGGCTTGCAAGGTCATGTGACATGAACTATGACTGTCTCACAAAAGCACATCCCAAACTTGATTTCAGCATTTCTGTAGTTACCATGCTTTATTTGCAGGAGTTTCATTATACTTCCATAATGCAAATGTATACACTGTAAATGTTGCTGTGTATTAAAGATCTTTCCAAAATGCATTTTTTTTTTTTTTTTTTTTTTTTTTTTTTTGCTGGGTTTCATTTTCCAAAGTGCCGGGAAATACTTTGCCACTGTATAACACATTCACCATTCAAAGAAATGACAAGATTTACAGCTCCGAGCCAATGTATATTGTCATACAAAAAGAATGTACTTTTACCAGTGTATTTTCAACTTGAAAATAGTGCATTTTTAACTGGGAGATGTGAAAAAATCCTGGAATTTTTTTTCTTGTCCATGTACTCCCTGTATTGTAATCAATCACATCAGACATACAAAAACTGAAAAAATGCTTAACAAATTTCTTAAAAGTATGATTGGCTGATTTTCTGTAAATTGTCTCACCCTTCATTTTAAAAAGACACGATATATTCAGTTCTGCGCATCTAGGTTTACTACACCAGTGATAAGTGTAATACACAGCAAGGCAATAATAAATGAGTGTCCGTAATGATGAGAATTTAAACTGGAAAAAGCACATTTTGGAATTCCTAAAACTACTTAGTTCAACCAATTTTACACCTAGATTCATAGCAAATCTTGTGGCGAGACTAATGAGTGTCCATAATGATGAGAATTTAAACTGGAAAAAGCACATTTTGGAATTCCTAAAACTACTTAGTTCAACCAATTTTACACCTATAATCATAGCAAATCTTGTGACGAGACTGATCAGTAAGGTGACACACTTTCCTTATTTTTGTTCAATAATATCATATAACATTGCGAGGTAACTCATGTTTAAGAAAGTAAGTCTTCTTTGGTCAGAAACATTCTGTAAGAATAATATGTGCTGCTCACATACATCTTGTAAACTGTTTAAAGAGTTGGGCATTCTGACTACTGCTTCACAGTATACGAGTTTCTTCTCTCATGAAGTTTGTTGTAAGTAATGCAATACAGTTCAAAAGGAACATTGATATACATAATTACAATACTTGAATGAAAAGACATTTATTACTTTATGTTGTCTTTAGCACAAAAAGAGACTCAACAAGAGTGCTGCAACAAAAAATGTTAATTACTTTCCCAGTAACATAAAATGTCTGACAGCAAAACTAAATTTGAAAACATAATTAAAAAGTTTCTCCTTCGCATCTGCTTCTATACAACAGGAGAACTTTGTTTTCTTAATGTGTGAAAGGTAGTGGACAGAAATTAAAAATACTAACTCAAACCTGTATTTTAAAAAAGCTTTATAAATGTTCAGCATGTAATGTAAAATTTCTCATTACACATCATTGCAAATTCTCATGCAAAATGATCCCAGCAACACAAAAGTAACTAACTAACTAACTAAATCAAGCAAATGAAAAATTTAGGATGGAATAATGAGAGTATTATGAAACGATAGTTTGCTATTCAATGTATTGTGTAGATGATGAGCCACAGACAGGCGCAACAAAAAGACTACTGAACATGTAAGCTTTCAGTCAGAAGCCCTTCTTCTGAATTACATTATACAAACTCATACAAATGTAGTTCACACACTCTTGACCATTCTCTAGCTGTCAAGGCAAGAGAGAGTGGCCATGTGTTTGTGTTGTGTGTGTGTGTGTGTGTGTGTGTGTGTGTGTGTGTGTGTGTGTGTGTGTGTTTGTTTGTTTTTGTGTTTGAGTGTTTTGTCTATTTCAAGGAAGACCTTCTGACCAAAAGCTTAGGTGTTTTCTAGTCTTTTTGTTGTGCCTGTCTACGACATAAGGTCTCTGCTATATAGTGAGGGCAGTCTATCCTTTTCATAATATTGTAACTAAGTAATTAAATATCTCTCAGCAATGCTTCAATGGCTAAACAGTTTTGAGGCTACCATTAATCCTTCCAAATGCATATTTGGTGTCTTCCAGGTGACATTCATGGATCACCAGATTTACTTCCCTAGCTTAGCCTCCATTCAAGAGCTGCTGACTGAAGCTCTTCCTGGTCTTTCCATGTATTGGATGGACCATATTAATACTGCCTTAACTGCTGCCAAGAACTGCCTTGTCCATTCTGCACCTGTGGCTCATGCAGCACTTGATGACCAGTTGGCACTGGTGGTTGATCCTGGTGACTATGCCTTAGGTGCAGCTTTGCAACAACACCTCAGTGGTTCATGGCAGCCACTTGTTTTCTTTTCAAAGAAGTGTCTGCTTTGAAACACCATTAGAGTGCTTATGATGGTAAGCTGCTTGTCATCAATGAGCCAATCTGCTACTTCTGCCCATTACTGGAAGCCAGGAACTTAACTGCATTTCCATACCACAGGCCCATCATGTATACTTTGCAGCAGACAACAATCATTGCTCACCATTTTAGTTCCACCATCTGGGTTATCTCTCTCAGTCCATCATGTGAAAGGCAATTTGAATCCTAGGTGTTGAACAAGCTTGCCAAATTCTTGGGCACTCAGCATCACCATCCAGCCCGCAATGATATGGTTGAGTGATGGGATCAAACTTTGATGGCAGCTCTAGTTTGCCATTACACAGCATGGACTACTGCACTCAGACCCAGTGACTGGTCTGATGTATGGTCTGTGGTAAGCTTTACTCTCAGCATGGCATCCCAGCTTCCTTCATTATTTCAGATTTGCTCACTGCCATGCATGTAATGGTCAGGGTTGAGGAGATCACGCCTTGTCTCCAATGTCTGTATAGTACTGATAAGACTTTTAGATGAGGCCATCATATTGTGAAAATTTCCATAAATGGGAACAGTAAGGCAGAGTCGCTGGGCAACGTCAAGCTGGTATACACATTCCCACCTGTGTAATACATAATTATTCGATTCCACCCCTCTGCTTTGACCAATGACGTCTTCAGTATGGCGGAAATGGCTATTCTAAGCATCTCGAATATGGCACTTATAATGTCACTACATACAGAAGGCAACAAACACGAAAATGCATGTAAATAAGACAATAACATCTCCCTACAATCAAACTGATGGGAAAGCTGCAGGAAATTGTTAACCTGGAGAGGGGTTGGTGGTGGTGGGGGGAGGGGGGGGGGGGGTGGAGGAACAGCTAAATACAGGGTGTTACAAAAAGGTACGGCCAATCTTTCAGGAAACATTCCTCACACACAAAGAAAGAAAACATGTTATGTGGACATGCTTACTTTCCATGTTAGAGCTCATTTTATTACTTCTCTTCAAATCACATTAATCATGGAATGGAAACACACAGCAACAGAATGTACCAGCATGACTTGAAACACTTTGTTACAGGAAATGTTCAAAATGCCCTCCTTTAGCGAGGAAACGTGCATCCACCCTCCATCACATGGAATCCCTGATGTGCTGATGCAGCCCTGGAGAATGGCTCATTGTATCACAGCCGTCCACAATACGAGCACGAAGAGTCTCTACATTTGGTACCGGGGTTGTGTAGACAAGAGCTTTCAAATGCCCCCATAAATAAGTCAATAGGGTTGAGGTCAGGAGAGCATGGAGGCCGTGGAATTGGTCCGCCTCTACCAATCCATTGGTCACCGAATCTGTTGTTGGGAAGCGTACGAACAGTTCGACTGAAATGTGCAGGAGCTCCATCGTGCTTGAACCCCATGTTGTGTCGTACTTGTAAAGGCACATGTTCTAGCAGCACAGGTAGAGTATCCCATATGAAATCATGATAACGTGCTCCATTGAGCATAGGTGGAAGAAACTAAACTGAGCTCTAACATGGAAATTAAGCATTTCCGGACACATGTCCACATAACATCTTTCCTTTATTTGTGTCTGAGGAATGTTTCCTGAAAGTTTGGCTGTACCTTTTCATAACACCCCGTATAATAGTAAACAAAAGACACACCATGTTGGAAAAAAAATCTATGGGATTTGGACGCTTCCCTTGATCTATATAGGTCAACCGCAGCTCACAATACCAAAACGCCAACACCTACATCAAAGACTGTGAAAACTGGAATCAGACATTTCTCTTGACCACAGCTGATGATACCAAAACACCAATACCTTCATATAAAACTACAAAAATTGGAATCGGTCATTTCCGTTGAGCTATATAGGTCAACCATAACTACTGATATGAAACAATCAACACCTTCAACTACAAAATACAAAAGAAAAACTAAAACATTTCAAAAATTCAAAAGTCAGACATCCCTATGTACATTAAAACACATTCAATAGCCAATAAATACACAAAACATTACAACTTGAGAAAGATACACAAAAAAAGAAAAAAACATTTGCTTACCACCAACATATTTCTGTGCTGCAAAGTAGGTCGACCATCACCACACACACACACACACACACACACACACACACACACACACACAAACACACACAGAAGTGCCATCAAACACAACATGACGACTCTGCAAACACAACCAACTCATAAACTTCGCGCTGTAATGATGTCACATACCACAACACCCTTATGTCATGGGTCAGAGCAGATGGGTTGAATGGGATGCTGCTGTTGTCCCCCATTCTGAGCCCATCTCTTTGCACTCCCCTCAAATGCCATTGCCACCACCTCCCCAGTTGGCACAATCACTGGTCCTGTAAAACTCTGGGCATCAAATGTGTTAACCAGGTCTTTTTGCCTAAACATTCTGCTACACCCCTGTTTGGGGTAGCGACTGCAACCAGCAACTTCGCAATTTGACCAGGCACAGTACTACGATCTAGCCAAGTCATGCACTTATAGCAAAGGCCAAAAGGTAGCACTGGAAGTACAGTTAGTCAGGCTGTGAGCTTACATCATTGATGACATTGTAACTGTGTCAGTAAGCAAATGTCCCAGCATACGTAGAAATATAATACAGGATCCAAACAATAGAGTCTGCAAGTTTGGTGTCTAGGTTATATCAACAGAATTTTTATCCCACTGTGTGCCCAGTTTGGGGGGAGGGGGGGGGGGGGGGAGTGGTCCTGCACATTTATGGAGCAGAGGTTTCAGATGGATCCCTACTGCTGCAACTTCACTCGACCGACCTGCATACAATGTATACTCACACATGCACAAGACAGAATGTGACCATTCACTGTGTGTCCTCCAACAGTTTAGTGATTTCAGTGGTCACTTCTATGATGGAATGCATTGTGATTTCAATGGTCATCTAATTGATGGATTGTGTAGTGTGAATGGTGGCTACTTATATGATGTGATATGCTGTGGTGTTAGTTGTCACACAAGTGACAGATCTTGTACTGAAACTAGTGCTTGCTTGTGTGACAGGATGTGTCAGTGAGTGCAGTTCTCACCTGAGCAATTACCTATTTTAAGCGTTTTCATCGGATGTCAGTGAGTGCAATTCTTACCTTAGCAATGGACTATTTTAAGTGTTTTTCAGTGATTGCTCTTGCAACGAGCCCTTTACCGTGACTAAGTGGTCTCCCTGCAATGGGTGTTTTGCGACATTGTGATCTTTTCTGTCAATATTTATGTGAATCAACATTGCTGTCAGTAATTGTTAACTTAGTGAGTAATTATGTCTTTTATGTGTAAGAATGTGCCTATTGTACTTCTTATTTAAATTATCTCAGTATCATATATTTTCAGCCATCTGAAATTTCAGAGATCTGTACTGCTGCACATTGTTTGCTAGGTAAGATCTAAACCAAACCATCCTTTCTACAGAAGTTGATCTTTATTTAAATAATCCACAAGTCAATTTTTCATAATATTTACTATTATTTTTGAAAATGAAAACAACTGGGTTGTAGTTCTCTACATTTTCCTTATCACATTTTTTTGTGGACGGGAAGAACTTTTGCTTTCTTTAGGTAATCTTTAAATAAGCGATATGTATATTTTTCATAATAGTTTATATATAAAAACAAAGATTATGTGACTTACCAAACAATAGCACTGGCAGGTCGATAGACACACAAACATACACACAAAATTCGAGCTTTCGCAACCGGCGGTTGCTTTGTCAGGAAAGAGGGAAGGAGAGGGAAAGATGAAAGGATGTGGGTTTTAAGGGAGAGGGTAAGGAGTCATTCCAATCCTGGGAGCGGGAAGACTTACCTTAGGGGAAAAATAGGATAGGTACACACTCGCACACACACACGTCCATCTGCACATACACAGACACAAGCAGACATTTGTAAAGACAATGAGTTTTGGTCAAAACTACAGCTGCTGTACGAGGTGCATTCAAGTTCTGAGACCTCCATTTTTTTTTCTCCGGATTGGAAAGAAATAGAAACATGCGCATTGTTTTAAAATGAAGCCGCATTCATTGTCAATATGTCCCAGAGATGGCAGCACCGTACCGCAGATGGAATTTTACCGCCAGCGGCGAGAATGAGAACTGTTTTAAATACTTAAAATGGCGACGTTTTCCTTACTTGAACACCGTGCAATCTTTCATTTTCTGAATTTGTGTGGTGTGAAACCAATGGAAATTCGTCAACAGTTGAAGGAGACATGTGGTGATGGTGTTATGGATGTGTCAAAAGTGCGTTCATGGGTGCGACAGTTTAATGAAGGCAGAACATCGTGTGACAACAAACTGAAACAACCTCGGGCTCGCCCAAGCCAGTCTGACGACATGATCGAGAAAGTGGAGGCAATTGTTTTGGGGATCAGCGAATGACTGTTGAACATATCGCCTCCAGAGTTGGCATTTCTGTGGGTTCTGTGTACACAATCCTGCATGACGACCTGAAAATGAGAAAAGTGTCATCCAGGTAGATGCCATGATTGCTGACGGACGACCACATGGCTGCCCATGTGGCATGTTGCCAAGCAATGTTGACACGCAACAACAGCTTGAATGGGACTTTCTTTTCGTCGGTTGTGACAATGGATGAGATGTGGATGCCATGTTTCAATCCAGAAATAAAGTGCCAGTCAGCTCAATGGAAGCACACAGATTCACCGCCACCAAAAAAATTTTGGGTAACCGCCAGTGCTGAAAAAATGATGGTGTTCATGTTCTGGCACAGTGAGGGCGTAATCCTTACACATTGCATTCCAAAGAGCACTACAGTAACAGGTGCATCCTACAAAAATGTTTTGAAGAACAAATTCCTTCCTGCACTGCAACAAAAACGTCCAGGAAGGGCTGTCCGTGTGCTGTTTCACCAAGACAATGCACCCGCACATCGAGCTAACGTTACGCAACAGTTTCTTCGTGATAACCACTTTGATGTGATTCCTCATGCTCCCTACTCACCCGACTTGGCTCCTAGTGACTTTTGGCTTTTTCCAACAATGAAAGACACTCTCCGTGGCCTCACATTCACCAGCCGTGCTGCTATTGCCTCAGCGATTTTCCAGTGGTCAAAACAGACTCCTAAAGTAGCCTTCGCCACTGCCATGGAATCATGGCTTCAGCGTTGTGAAAAATGTGTACGTCTGCAGGTGATTACATTGAGAAGTTATGCCAGTTTCATCGATTTCGGGTGAGTAGTTAATTAGAAAAAATTCAGAGGCCTTAGAACTTGAATGCACCTCATATTGTAAACTAGAGTAGCCCTCTTCTGTTTTTAAGAAAACCAAGTGTCACATTTTGCCTGTCTTCAGCAGTTATAGCATTTCACAAGACTGTATTCTGTTTAGTAATACTGAGCAAATACTGAAATAAGTTATCATCCATTCTTAAGTAATTTATATATAAGACTTAAAGTTCTCCATTTACAGCTCTTATAACAAATTTTGGTGAGTGCTTTCACTATCTTGATGTAATAGCTATGGCTTCATCCAAGTATGTTTCCTTTACTGAATTAACAGAGAAACAGGAAGCCACATTGAAGGAATTAGAAAAGGAAATAACTGAATTGCAAAAACCTCGAGAGCTGATTTCCTGGATCTATGGAGTAGCTACCAACAGAAATGAACGAGATCCATGATAGACTGTAATCCCTAGGTGACATGGTAGACAAACTTTTAGACTGAGTGATGGATGTGCCTTTAGATCAAAGAAAATGATATAAGAATAGTTAACCATGCTCAAGTGGCAGGAGCAGGCATAGATGCTTGGGCAAAGTCTAAGGAAGATAAAATCTCACAATCTGTGAATGAGCAAATCCAGACTGCTGTTAGTAACCTGATGACAAAGTTCCCTCCGACAGTGGGCTAAGGAAGAAATTACTCATGATCTAGGAACAAACACAACGAATTTTTTTCAGTGGAGAAATAAAATAGGAGAATCAGTCAAAAACATGAAAAACAGTTAATAGATATCGGAGGGACAGTGCAGGATCATACTATAACAGTCTGAATGTGTGTCAGCCCGTTCAAAATATTTCACCTCCTGCATGTGGCACACTGTCTGTGACAACACTATACACAACAGTAATGATAGAAGGAAAGATGCTTAAGCATAGAAATTTTCAAATATATTCATCAGGTAAGAAACAGTATACCCTGTGCCATTCACTTTACAGGTGTGTTGCCCCTGTCATCAACCAGGCCACAAAATATAATTTGTGTAAACAAATGTATACATGTGACAGACCCATATGAGTAACTGAAATCAATGATTCATGTGAAACACACCCCGAGGTGACAAAAGTCATGGTATGCACATGTGCAGATGGTGGTAGCATCATGTACATGTGGTATAAAAGTGCACTGCATTGGCAGAGCTGTCATTTGTACTCAGCTCCCTGATGTGAAAAGGTGTCCAACATGGTTATGGCCCCAATAGACATTGAACATGGAGTGATAATTCAAACCGGATGGCACGGGACATTCCATTTTTGAAATCATTAGGGCATTTAATATTCTGAGATCCTCAGTGCCAAGAGTGTGCTGAAAATACCAGATTTCAGGCATTACCTCTCACTGTGGAGAATACAGTGGCTGACGGTCTTCATTTAATGGTGAAGGGCAGCAGGATTCGTGAAGAGGTGTCTTTGCTAACAGACAATCAACACTGCATGAAATACAAAATCACAGAAATTAGTCTGGGACATACGACAAGTGTATCCATTAGGACAGTGCTGTGAAATTTGGCATTAATCAGCTATGGTGACAGTCGACCAATATAAGTGAGTTGGCAAAAAGCATGACATCGCCTGTTGGGCTTGTGACCCTATCAGTCTAGTGGGAAACTGTTTGCTGGTCATATAAGCTCCAATTTCAGTTAGGGAGAGCTGACGGTAGATTTCAGGTGTGGCACATACGTCACAAGGTCATGGACACAAGTTGTCAACAAGGCACTGTGCAAACTGGTGGTGGTTCCATATTGGTGGTGTCTGTGTTTATTTGGAATGGACTAGGATTTAGTCCTGCTGAACTGATCATAGACTTGAAATCATTATGTTCAGCTACTTGGAGACCATTTGCAGCCAGTCATTGACTCTAGGTCCCCAAACAACAATATAAATTTTATGGACAACAATGCACCATGTCACTGGGCAACAGTTGTTCACGATTCATTTTAAGAACATTCTGGACAATTTGAGTGAATAATATGGCCACCCAGATTGTCCACCATGAATTCCACTAAACATTTATGGGACAGAATCAAGAGGTCAGTTCATGCACAAAATCCTGCACTGGCACCACTTTCACATTTATGGATGGCTATAGAGGCATTATGGCTCATTATTTCTGCAGGGGATTTCCAATGGCTTGTTGACTCCATGCCATATTGAGTTGGTGGAATACACCAGGCAGATGGGGATCAGACACAATTTTAGGAGATATCCTATGACTTTTGACACCTCAGTGTGCAGCATTTTGAAAAGGGTTTTCTTGTCAAATTGTGGTCCAGTGGTGTGCAGGTAATACTAAAGAAGAAAGTTTTTACTTGGAGCTTTTCTCTTTTCAAAATGGGAGGTTGCGCTGATATTTCAAATAATAACTTAATAAGGCATGCTATTGGGATGAACCATTTCGGGTAGAAATATTTGAATGATCTTGAAGCAAACACTGCTTGTTTAAATTAGAGAGAAACTAATCCAGAAGTTTGGAATCCAATCTGGAAGAATTTAAGTGTGTATTGCATTCGATGGGCATAATTGAAGGAGACATTTAAGTGGCAACCAGGACCCAGAGGTTATTATTCACAGAGTCCTAGTACAATCAATGGTTGTATTGGAGTACTACCACATAAACTATATGTGGGCATCCCCAACCAACTAACAAACTGAACAGTTACATATTAACTGAAACAAACAAAGGTGCTATGAAATGAGATATGTCCTGGCCATGCACCTAGTAATAATATTGAAGTAAAAGACATCTGCAAACACCTGTGAATTATGACATGAGATCTCAGTCACCAGTGATTACCAAAGCCATTGATGATGTCAGTAACCCCACTGAACAATATCCAGTAAACTGTCTGTGACCACATCAAGCCCTGGAGAGCTGATCATGAGATAAGATAGGGCCTGTGATAGAGCTGCAAAATTCTTTCATTATACTAATTGAACCGACATGAGGGAGGAGCTCTGCTCTGTTTGATTCAATGTAACCAGGAATAGCTGTTGTTACAACAACCTGCAATTTGGACCAGTATTGAGGATGTTCCAGCAACTGTTGTTCTAGACTCAGGAGCCTTTGTCAGTGTGATTTCAAGCAGTTCTTTCAATAAAGTAACCACAAAAACAAAGTTGTGTAGCATTCCTGTACAGAACTGCAAGATTATTGCGCATGATCCAGAAATGTTAGAATGATGCAGAAGTTACTAAAACTAGAAAATGTAGCAGTACCGTGAACCATTCTTGTACCTGAAGACTTGATTGTTGATTATATTCTGAGACTTGTGTTTATCCATGAGGACATGAAATTAACTTCTCTATAGGCAAGGTCTCCTTTCTGACTGATAGTGAAAGTGCTAAAGTTGAGCTGCTGTGGAGGGACGGTAGCCACAGACGGTAGTGCCAAGTTTTCCAGATTAAAGTCATTGTAAAGGAACATTGCAGCACAAGAGTATTTCTGAGCCTATAGAACAAATAACTTGGAAGTCACATCGCAAGTATAAAAAAAATTAGAAGAGCCAGTAAACCCAACCAGCAAGCAAATACAGCAGACGTTGGACCTTTTGGATCAATTTGGGGAGATATGTGAACAAAAACCTGGTTTAATCCAATGAAAAACATCATCTTAATGAACTTCCACACAGAGCCTTGTACAGTAGTTTCTGCCTTATCGCTCTGTCTCAGTGGAAAGCAATAGGCGAAGAAATCAAAAGGATGTTTCAAGAACTTAACAGGTTCATAAGGAAGTATTGTAACCATATTGTAACCATCAACAAACACTAAGGATTGACTACATAAAATCGTTTGAAGAAATAGTGAATCTGCTGTTTTGTCAACACACTACATTACAGCAGAGCTAATGTTTCGCAGGAGGGTAAAGAATGCATGGGTGGACCATGTTCCACAGGTTCCCAATGACAGGGACTAGTGGGAAGAAAAGGTTCAGAAAGCTTTGATCAGTTCGACAGAAAAAGTGTTCACAGGAAAGCACAACTGTGAAAAGAAAGTGGTAAAAATGCTAAGGTATATCAAATGGCCCAGAAAGTATTATTAAGAAGCCATCTAACTATTGAACAAAAAGAATGAAAAGTGGTAGTTGTTTTATGGTACCTTTTGTCATTCTAAGGGTAATCTTGGTGCGTACCTATCAGGGCACCCAAGTAATCATCAAATTAAAGGACTTTATCCTCATTAAGATTCACTGAAACATTGTTCTTTGTGGAATTAGTGTGCATCATTTTAGGAACACAGAGTCAATTGGAATTTTTGAACTGAATATTTATGTTGGTGTAAAGCCAAAATTACAATCTTTTTGCTTTACAACATGTTTTGAATTTAGACATAGGATGTGTATTTAGTTTTGATACTGTGTGACATTTATTTGTATGTTGTTGTGTGTAGTAGGTAAGTATTATCGTGTGTAAGATGCAGGAGCTCATGAATTACTCTTGGATTTTAATTAGTTGTATTATGTTAGTACTCAAATCATTTTTGTTAGTAATAAGATCTGCTTACAAATGAAGCATATTATTACAAAATAATGTAAGACAAAGTTATATGTTTATGTAGATTCAATGATTCTCACCTGCCAGCCTTAAGATCAGTATTTCCTACATTTGCATCTACATGATTACTCTTTAATTCGCAATTAAGTGCCTAGCAGAGGGTTCATCAAACCATGTTCAAGCTATTTCTCTACTGTTCCACTTTCAGACAGCACACAGGAACAATGGACATTTTACTCTTTGCTTACATGCTCTGATTTTTCTTATATTATTATGATGATGATCATTTCTCCCTTCCTAGGTGGGTGCCAACAAAATACCTTTACACACTGAGGAAGGAGTTGGTGATTGAAATGTCTCGAGAAGGTCCTACCACAACAAAAAAATGCCTTTGTTGTAATGATTGCCACTCTAATCCCTGTACCATATCACATGGTACTCTCTCCCTTATTTTGTGATAATACAAAATAAGCTGCCTTCCTTTGAACTTTATTGATGTCCTCTGTCAGTTCTATCTTTCAAAGATCCCACACTGCACACCAGTACTCTGGAAGAGGGTGGACAAGCATAGTATAAGCAGTCTGATTAGTAGACTTGTTGGAGTTTGTGACGTTTGTCTACTTTATTTCTTCGTTGATAGTTCTCTGTGTGGATGTACTGCATTGTCATACTCGCTGAAAAGTGGGGGGTGGAAGTTCAATACTGGCACTGTAAATGATGTAGTTGGCAATTGCAGAATTGTGTTTCACAGTTCTTTACTTTCACTGTTCACATCCCCCCTCCCAGTAGTACATAATTATATGTCCGATGAACTATTGGTAAATGTTGAAAAGCCTCATTAACAGATTGCAGGCAAGATCAGCATACTGCTACAATAGTTTACTGTTGAACATGTATAGGAAGTAAAAACCTAAACATGCAGTTCACAGTTCTTGCAGAATAATACTGTACCTGTGACACTATTTTTCAAACAAATTAAACAGACATTGTCATTCATTGTTCTAACACAGGGCAGATGAGTGTTCCCCTTATTCCACTGTTAAGTTGATGCATTGTTGTTAATTTAACCAATATGTGTTTCACATCTGAAAATTAGCCAGGGGCTGACTGGCTGGGGACCAAAAATTGGTCCTTTACATATCCTCACAACAATAGGCACTGAAACTATGCCCTGTTCAATGTTTAAATTACAGAAATAACAATTAAAACATAACTCATTCAATTAACTGAATACATCAAAAAGTTCCTTCTGTGTACCAGTTCTTCTACCACAAAGGTTAGGCCAAATTATTTGTTTAAGTAATGAAATTTTTAAATAATGAAATTTTTAAGTAATGAAATTAACAGATATAGTTATACAAACAATACTTTTGACAAACCTGGTAATTATTTTGGAATTAATTAAGGGGTGGCTTTGCTACTATGTTTTAGAATAGAGACAAATAAATACTTTAAGATGCCTAGAATTTGTTCTTCCAAATGTTTGTAATTAGTACAGAATTTATATTCGTTTATAAGTCAATCTAAGTTGCAAAAGAATTACTGATTTCTACCTATAATGATCTGTAGCAAAAGATAATAACTAGGAAAGATCATAATAAAATACGAACTTCGTTACGTACACAAAACTAAGCACAAAAATAGACCTGGTGCTATATTCCTTAAGACTGAGGGCCGACCTTTCTCTTTTATGGACATTCAGATTATAATCATGCATATTAATGGTAATTAGGCAAGAATGAAAATAAAATGAATTTAAGGAGGCAGATGGTGGAACAAGGAAGGAAGTAAAGAAACCCAAGCTTGCTTTGTCACAAGCTGTGCCAATAAATCACAGTCTTTGCTTCGCTTTCCCCACAACATTTTCTGTGTGATCATTCCAATTTAAACTACATGTAATTGTGATTTCCAAGTATTTAATTGAATTTACAGCCTTTAGATTTGTGTGAGTTATCCTGTAACCAAAGTTTAGCAGACTCCTTTTACTACTCGTGTGGATGACTTCACGCTTTTCACTAGTTACAGTCAGTAAATTGCTGCTACTTTTCATTCTACAGATATCGTGTTGAAATTATTTTGCAGTTGCTTTTGATCATTTCATAACATTACAGGGTATTAAATGACAGCATCATCAGCAAATAGATGTATGGGGTTTGCTCGGATCATGTCCTAAGTAGTTTATATATATGGGAAACAGCAGAGGGCATATAACACTTCCTTGGGGAATGCCAGATTTTACTTCTATTTTACATGGCGAATTTCCATCAGTTACAATGATCTGTAACCTTTCTAACAGGATATCATGTACCTTGTCACACAACTGAGACAATACTCCACAGGCACGCAATTTGATTAGAAGTTGCATGTGTTAAATGGTGTCAAAACCTTTATGGAAATCTGAGAATATAAACCTGTGGCTGTAATTTGAAGTATATTTGAATCATGATAATTATTGGTTTACAAGTTTAGCTTGTGTTTAAAGCTGCAGTGAGCTTGGTACAGGTGGGATTCATCATAGTGGTTGGTGTGATGTGTTCTACTCTCTTCTTCAGAGGTGCATACTTGGCTTCTAAATATTGATCTTGGGAGTGTTGCATAATATATTTTCCGTTAACTAAGACTGAAATACTTGCTCCACATATCAGCTCATTAAACTGAATTTGTGAGAATTTGATGGGGTACTGTTCAAATATTGTAGTTGTCATGATTCATGGAACTTTTATGTGAGAGGTTTACCTAAATATGTGGGACAATGAACATGAAGAGAAAATACTGTTCATTTTTGATGATAAAGTGAGCATAGACTCATGAACACATGTGAGTAAATGGTCATGAAAAAGGGTAAACAGTCAATGTGCACAAACTGTATCAAATCACAGCTGATCACTAATGAATGCAACTGGAAAATTGGCCTGCAAGGACTAATGTTGCCACTGAAATGAAGCTAGTGCTTATAATGACCTTGTTTTGTTTGAAGGATTTGTGGAATGTACCACAGACATTCTTTGACTGTGCTATAGGGGAATTAACCAGTTCACCAATTAAACTACAGTTTTAAGTTATGGTCTAATGGCAACTAAAGGAAAATTTGCTATTGCATAATGATCAACCTTGTAATTACACCTCTCCCAAATCCAATGAATTCAGTGCAGGTGATAACTTAAAATTAATCAGAGATTATGCTGCTCTAAATATCATTTCTGAATTAATAGATTCCCTTATAGTTATTCATATCAGTAAAGTTTTCCTCATTTATATTCAACTGTCGTACATTCACATGCCCTTGGTGCTGGCATGGTGTAGTGAGCATCCAAACACCATTATTCTACCATCCTGTGGATCAAACCTGTTTACTGTCCATCCCATACCCTGGATGATATCAAGAATGGCTTCAATGCCCATCACCCCAAATTTGTCACAATTTTCCCTTCAGTTTTCTTAGTGTCATAGTGATGTCATTGCATCTGATTAATATTGTTTCCTTTTTTGGTAAAATTTTGATGTGGTGCCTAAAAATTGACCTAAGAAACTTTCACAAATATTTCACATTAAAAAGTTTTATGTAGCCTACATTTTAAATATTTGCAAATCAAAGCATAGTATGCAAACTGCTTTTCTAAAAAAGATGAACACAAGGTGATACAGGTAACACATGAAAATTACGAGGTATGTCGGCAAAGTAAGTTCATTGGTTATATAAAACAAATGTATACAGATACAGAAAAATATTTATTATGCAAAAATCTACAACTGTTAAACTACTTTTCTACATAGCTTCCAAAATTTTATAGGCACTTGTCATAGTGTGGCACAAATTTTTGTATGCCTTCTTCATAGAAGGTTGCCACCTGTATATTCAACCATGTGGTAACATGTTCTTTAGCTCATCATCATCATTGAAGTGTTAACCACCAAGGACAGATTTTAGTTGTAAGAAGAGATGAAAGTCACTAGAAACAAGGTCCGGGCTGTATGGTGGATAATCTAATGCGTCCTAGTGAAATTCCTATAAGAGTTGTTTGGTCACATTTACCACGTGTGGTCGGGCGTTGTTGTGGAAAAAGGCACCACCTTGTAACAGGAAGCTTAGGCACTTGTTCTGTATTGTGTGGCACAAATTATTAATGGTCTTGCACTAAGCATGTGCATTGATTGTTTGGCCTCATGGTAAGAAATCAATCAGTAGAAAGCCCTTTCTGTCCCCAAAAATGGTGCACATTACTTTTTGAGGTGCCGAGATTTGCTTAGGATAAACCTTCATTGCTGAAGAAGTGTGCCTCCATTCCATTGCTTGCCGTTTCATTTCAGGGGTGTCCTACATACCCAAGTTTCATTCCCCATGACTATCCGAGAATGAAAACCATCACCTTCTTCATTGTAGTACGTCAAAAACTGAAGCGCACTGGCCATTCATTGTTTTTGTGTTGTTGAGTATGAATGTTGGGTACCCAATGCGAGCGAAGTTTTCGAAATTTCAGTTTTTCAGTAACAATTTCAAGAGTTAGTGATTGTGAAATTTGTGGAACTTCCATACCAAGGGCACTAAGTGTAAACTTGCGGTTGTGCTTAATCTTCTCTTCAGTTGTCTGAACCAGTTCATCAGTAACCACTTCATTCTTCATTGTGTGCTTGATCACGTCCTTCATTGAAAAGTCTGACCATTGAATTACTCATAGCATTTAGTCCACAAACCTCACAAATTTGCTGATGATTTTGGTTTAACTTTCTTTGCATTTAGATCTGATTTCACATATGGTGTCATTTTCAGTTATGGAGTTATGGTGTCACTTTCAGTTATGGCTGACATTATAAAGAAGCACTACAAAAAACATGTCGACAGCAGTGATCTGAAAATGGTGTACATATCTTCTCCTTGAGTCAGAGTAACTACCATGCATGCTTGGAACTGTGATCGTAGAACTGCCATGGATAGAAATAGAAGTGGAACTTAGTTTGTGGATGATCCTCATATGGTGATGACAGACATACCATGTACAATTACTACAGTATTACAAAATATTAATTTTCTGATGATTGTGAAGAACTAATGATTATGTAAAATGAGAAGAATGGAAACTCCAGAATTGAATAATGAGAGTATTTAAAAAAGGATACATTGCTACACGCCATATAGTTTAGATGTTGATTTGCAGAGAGGGACAATAAAAAAACGTAAACAAGTACAGTTTGGTCCAAAAGACCTATCCTGTGATGTCTACAATACATAAAAACAGACACCCATCCATCCATCCACCCAACCACCCATCCATCCACCCACCCACCCACACTCTCACCCACCCACCCTCCCACCCACCCACATACACACACACACACACACACACACACACACACACACACACACACACACACACACACACACGATCATACTCATAAGACAACTGGCTCTGGCTGCCAAGGAGAGACTGCGAACAACTGTATATGAGGGAGAGAGATTGCAGAATAGGATTGGGGACGGTAAAGGTCTGTTTCTGATAGCATCCAGGGATGTGGTGGGGTGAGTGAAGGAAATCAACTGTAGGTGATTGATGGAGTAGAAGGCTTTGTAGTGCTTGAGTGGGATTGGGGAAGGGGGTAGGTGGGTGAATGACAGTGCCTAATACATGGTGATTCAAGAGGAATATGGGAGTGTAGGATATATTGCACATAGAGTTAGCCCCTGTAGCGCCTAGAACTGCTCGTCCATGAAATGAATAGTGTTGTGGTGAGTAGTGTGCCTAACAACTGGGTGGTCCAGCTATTTCTTGGGCACAGTTCTTCAGTGGCCATTCTTGAGGACAGAAACTTTTTGGTTGTCATGCTATTAGATTGCACAACAGTGGTTGCAGCTTACCTTCTAGATAACATGACAGACTTCACAGGTAGCAATGGTTTTGATGGAATACATGACATTTGTGGCTGTACTGGAGTAGATGGTGGTGGGGATGATATATATGACAGGTCTCGGGTGTAGGTCTATTACAGTGATATGGACCATGAGGAAAGGGTTTGTGACCAGGGATGGAGTAGGGTTGGACAATGATGTCTGACTGGTTTGGTATATGGTTGAACATCACTGTGGGAGGGATGGAAGGGTAGTGGGTAGGACACTTCTCACTCCAGGGTATGATTAGAGATAGTCGATATTGTAATTCAGTTTCTCCCCTCCTTGGTATTACTGAGTTACAAGGGGAATGTTCCTTTGTGGCTGGATGGTGGGACATTGGGAGATGGTCTGTCACTGGAGAGATAAAGCACAGGACATTTGTTTCAGTACAAATTGTGGAGGATAATTTTGGTTTATAATGCTCAGTAAGACCTTTGGTTTTTTTTAGAGGGACTGCTTGTCACTACAGATGCAACAAGTCACAGGTGGCTAGGCTGTATGCAAAGGACTTCTTGGTATGGAATAGAAATGAGCTGCTGAAGTGGAGGTACTGCTTTTGGTTGTTAGGTTTGATGTGGATGGAGTAACTGATGTAGCCATCTTTGAGGTGGAGGTCAACATAGAGGAGGGTGTCTTGTTGTGTTGAGGGGAACTGTGAGAAGCAACTGGAAGGAAGTAGTTGAGATTGTGGAGGAAGGAGGATAGGATTTTCTCACACTTAATCATGATTATGAAGGTGTCACCAACAAATATGAACTAGGTGAGGAGTTGGGGATTCTGGGTGGGTAGGAAGGATTCCTCTAGACGGCTCATGGCAGTCTGGCATAGGATGCTTCCGTGTGGGTGACCATTGCCATACCTTAGAATTGTTTGAGGTGAGACCTTCATAGGTGAAGTAATTGTGGATTAGGATATAGTTGGTTGTGGTGACCAGGAAGGAGGTTGTAGGTCTGGAATCCATTGGGCCTTGGGAAAGGTAGCATTCAATAGTGGCAAGGCCCTGGGATTTCAGGATATTAGTGTGAATGGAGGTGGCATCAATAGTGATAAGTAGGGCATCGTGTGCTAAAGGAACAAGAATTATGGAGAGTCGGTGGAGGAAATGGTTGATGTCTTTTTATGGGAGGGAAGGTTGTGGGTGATAGGTGGAACATGTGGCTCTGTGAGAGCAGAGATGAGCAGAGATTCTCTCAGTGAACAACACAGCATCTGGCCACAAAGGATGGTTGGGTGTATAGACTTTATGAAGCATGTAGAAGGCAGGAGTGTGGGGAGTGGTGGGAACGAGGAGAGAGAGAGAGAGAGAGAGAGAGAGAGAGAGAGAGAGAGAGACTTAGGGGACAGATTCTGGGATGGGTGTAAGAATTTGAAGAGAAACCAGAGATCCTGTTGGATTTCTTGAATGGGTTCACAGTGCCAGGGTTTGTAGGTGGATAAATCTGACAGCTGGCAGAGTCCTTTCACCACATAACCCTTGCAGTTCTAAAGGCCTTGTGGCTCAGAAGCTTACTTCTTTAGCCGTCTTTTTGTTTTACCTGTCTCGATTCAACATCTGCTCTATACAGTCAGTAGCAATATATCCTTTATAAAATAATGTCATTATGATTACGCAAATACTTTATTAAGAACCTAGATTGATCCAACTTTGCTGACAGTTCCCAATAGTTTCCCATTTGGGCTAATGCCCAAATGGGGAAGCTTACAGGAAAGCTAATCCAAAGTAGCACAGGTTGCTAGGTTGGTAATGAGTAGAAAAAAATGTGCTAGTTGCCTAACTTTTGTCAATCTTGGGACCTTTTAGGTAGCATGTTGGTACCAGCTGCCAATAAAGAAGAGTTTGTAATTAATTACTTGCCCATGTGATCTTAGCCACTCAGCAATTTACATTGAACAAAGTAACATGAAGCCATAACCTACATATAATTTCAATTTATTGTCAATCTACATGAACAAACAATTTCACACTGAAATTAATGCACACAATTATCTTATCTCAAGTTCGATTTTATCAAGTGACTGACTTTAGATGAATGAACAGAGTGGTGATTCTTCTGTAAAAACCTGGTATCCTCATGGAATTACACTATGTGATCAAAAGTATCTGGACATCTGGCTGAAAATTACTTACAAGTTCATGGCAACCTTCATCGGTAATGCTGAAATTCATTATGGTGTTGACACATCCTTATCCTTGATGACAGGTTCCACTCTCGCAGGCATACATTCATTAGGTGCTGGAAGGTTTCTTGGGGAATGGCAGCCCATTCTTCCCAGAGTGCTGCACTGAGGAGAGGTATCGATGTTGGTTGGTGATGCCTGGAATGACGTAGGCATTCCAAACCATCTCAAAGGTGTTCAGTAGATTTCAGGTCAGGACTTTGGGCAGGTCAGTCCATTATAGGGATGTTATTGTCATGTGACCACTCTGCCACAGGCCATGCATTATGAACAGGTACTTGATCATGTTGAAAGATGGAATTGCCAACCCCAAATTGTTCTTCAACAGTGGGAAGCAAGAAGATGTTTAGAACATCAATGTAGGTCTGTGCTGTGATAGTGCCACACTAAACAAAGGGTGCAAACACCCTCCACAAAAAACATAACCACTCAACCACGATATCCAAGTTTTCTCACCTCCCATCTAACTATTATAGTACTTGCAGTGGATCTAGATGCAGTTTGGAATTCCTGTGTGATGGTCTGGATAGATGTCTGCCTATTACAGATTACAAGCCTCTTCAGCTGTAGGCGGTCTCTGTCAGTCAACAGATGATGTCGGCCTGTACTCTTTTGTGCTGTATGTGTCCCTTCATGTTTTCACTTCACTATCACATCAGAAAAAGTGGACATAGGGATGTTTAGGAGTGTGGAAATCTTGTGTACAGACACCCAATCACCTGATCTTATTCTGTGAATTCCGCGGAGCACCCCATTCTGCTCTCTCACAATGTCTAATGACTTCTGAGGTCGCTGATATGGAGTACCTGGCAGTAAGTGGCAGCACAAAGCACCTAATGTGGAAAACGTATGTTTTCAGTTGTGTTTGGATACTTTATATCACATAGTGTAAATTTTACATGGAAAAATCTGGCAAATCTCAGGGAGTTTCAGGGATCTCATAAAATCTAAGGGAATTGTGAATTTTTAACATATCATTAAAACTGAATTTTATTGAGTTTTGTAAATCACAAATTTTCAAATAACTTTTCAAAGTGTATTCATTAAATGAATATTATTCCATCCAAATTATTGACACCTTAAAATTCCTATTAAACTATTGCTTGTGGCTGGCATATAGCTCAGCTGAGAGGAAAGAAAAGTAATTATTATCATTTGTTGGCCCAACCACCACCACTACCACTTGCCCCTGTTCACCAATAATTTCTATTAAATTTATCACGAGTTTCTGGACACAATCTTGCTCATTGCATCTGGAATTCTCTGGGAATTTTTTCCAAGTTTGAATAGCCACCCTGATGAACACTTACATGAATTTTACAAAAAAAAAAAATATTATTTCTCTAATGTTCTGTAACTGCAGTTGGATTTGATGGGATGTATGCAGAACAGTAAACAATTTCACACTAGCAGTTATCAACAAGGAACGGTATGAGAAATATTAATGCCTTAATCCTCCAGCCATGAGTGACATGATGTGTGCAGTCATCTCTTTCCAGACCATTTTCCAGGGCCTGTTATTATTGAGTCAAATGTAATTTCTACTCTGTCTGCACACCAGAACTTGCGATTTTTCCACCAGCTACTTTTCTGTCACTCCAGAACATAATGGGCAGCTATTTTTGCATTGAATCATTTTCTTTTGCTCTGGACCATCATAGGCTGCTCTTTCCATGCCAAATTTGTTTCTTTTTTTTCTTTTTTAGTAAACATCTGGAACATTGGAGATCACCATCTTCCTACCTGTAATAGTCAGAGTCATATTTTTTATGACATCTTGTCTCATCCATATACTTACACACATACCTCAAGTGGCATCAATTTTGTATCTGTATTACCAGGCTTGTGTATGAAACCTTCTATTAATAATTGAGCTGCTCGGAAAATTTGTCAGTAAGGTTATTCAGCTTTTATAGTATTGCATGAACTTTTCACATTTCCTTTATTATTTATCTTACATTTCAATTAAACGTCAACTCTATAGTAAGTTTTTCGTTTTCTTATTACATTCCTATAATACTAAACTTGGAACTAGTCTAGTTATTGGAAACAGAGAAATTTTCCTTCGAAAAATCAGAAAATCACTCACTGTTGGAGGGTTAAGGTACTGCTCTGCTAGGGGAGTGGACATTGTGGTATAGCATTTTATGTTTTGTGAATTATGCACATACTATGTGCCAGAAATCGTAGTTCACATCCCCTGCCTGCAAGCATACAATGTGTTTAGAGTTCTGAGATCTGTAGCCATTCTTTAATGGCATGGCTCTGGAGATGAAGAAAAGAATTTGCTCTCAATTGTTAACTGTCTTGTGAGGCTGACACAAAAGTGATTTCTTTTTTCATAATATTATGTGAAAGGAATTGTAACCATACTAAACTGTACAGATTGTAAATGCTACTAATATTATTAACAATAGCAGTAGGCAAGGGAATAGGATTATTGCATTTCCTCAAAAATAAAACTCAACGTTAAATAGTTATTTTGATGACTCCTTATTACCATTATTGACTAATTTTCATAAAGTTTGGAAGGTAGGAGATGAGGTACTGGCAGAAGTAAAGCTGTGAGTACCGGACGTGAGTCGGTAGCTCAGTTGGTAGAGCACTTGCCCGCGAAAGACAAAGGTCCCGAGTTCGAGTCTTGGTCGGGCACACAGTTTTAATCTGCCAGGAAGTTTCAATTTTCATAAGTATGTGCAGCTTGTCGGTTGAAGGGATCACTGGACAGGGGATCAGCAACAAGAACCTGAACTTTGGATTGAGCCGTGTGTGGGGAAATTTTCATTTTGATTCTTAAAATACAGCAAGATGGTTGATCGTCATTAGCCAATGCTCATGCTAAGTCTTGGACAAGTCTTCTTTGGTTTTCTTACTTTTCTTTGCTGCTCTGGCCACCTTTGTTGTGCTTTCAGTAGCTTTGATATACTGCCAGTCCAAATGTAGGAGCCCGTTTTTTATATTGTCTCCAGTTATGATGCTTAGTCTGCTCATACTTTTTAATCTGCTTATTATTCCATCATTAAAATATATCATGGTACCCATCACAATAATCTGAAAGGCCGACATGCCAAAAAATGCTGTTTTTGGCAAGCATTCCGAAATGCAACTATTGAAAAATGTTTGTGGATTCTGCATTTTGCCATGTAAACATTTTTACGGAAGTTTAGAAACACACAGATCTCTTTATACTGGTTTTAGTTCTACCATAACAGTTTCTGGCATTGGTTGTGCATGTGTATGTTTTTGTCATTTTGTTTCACATCTATCATACTGGACAGAACAGAAAAATATACGTTCCTAGCTTTTAGAAGTTTTTTCCTTTGTGCGGGAAGAGAGAGGGGAAAGAAAGGGAAGAAGGGAAAGTGGATTCAGTTACTCACAACCCAGATTATGAAGCAACAGGGAAAGGCAAACAGGGATGGTAGCAGGATGGGGGCATGGTTGTCAGAGGGAAGCCAAAGATCTTTATATGAGATTTTCCATTAATCATTTAAACTAAATGATGAGACATTTTAGGCAAGGTTCTGTATTTTTCATTTCACTTGCAACCTATGTCCTCAATTATTTATTGGATGTATTCCAGCCTCTATTTTCTTCTACAGCTTTTACCCTCTACAGCTCCCTCTGTTACCATGGAAGTTACTCCCTGACAGTTTAATGTCCCTACTTCTTTTCAGTGAGTCTTTTCCATTTATCCCATTCCTCACTAATTGTGCAGATAACCTCACCAATTGTTTCCTCATCAGTCTACCTAATTGTTCTGTAGCAGCACATCTCTAAGGTTTCACTCCACTTCTGATTTTCCTACATTCCATGTCTTACTGAATTTCCATTTTTTTTACCCCTAATTTTGTTTTGTACGGCATTGGCATTCAAGGCATACACATTTGTTCAGATGCATGCTCTTTACAGCAGTACACCACTTTTCTAATCCCAGTCTTCTCCAGACATAACTACAGAACCACCTGAGCTTGAAAACAGATTTCCACAGCCATCGTATCCAATCCTGCTACTGCTGAGTCCTCCAAAAAACAACTTAGGAATACACTTGTCATTACTCTGTCGTTACTCATTATTACCATGGTCCTTAAAGTGTTTATCAGCTACTTTGACAAGGCTATGACTTCTTAAAATCATGCTCTGAAATGAGGTCCACTCTGTCCAACATACTGTCCACCACACCTAGAATAGCTTCTCATATCCCTACCTATCCTTGGCAGATATCATGCATGCATTTCCCTACCCTATAGCTCCTACCCTTGTGACTGTCCCCACTGTAGGACTACCATCACCTATACCAGCTCTGTAGATGACAAAAGGGAGAGCCACCTATAAAATGACCCATCTCCTGTACCAGCTATTACATAAATACTGTTCAGCATTTTACTACCACAAAGTTATCAGTTTGGGTGAATTTTTGTAGGCAGAGAGTATATACTGCCAACACAGTATCCTGTTGCAGAACTTGCTCTATAACAAGACAGTCTTGACCTCAGTTACTGTTTCACCATGTGTGTCATCTTGATTGTTCCCATAGACACAAGTTTATCAGAACCCTGGAGGCAGGAACTAGCATTATATTATGTCCTTGGTTCTAACTGCCATCCTGGAATTCAATTTTGTTAATTTTTTGGTTTCAGCATTCATTGGTTCACTCCCTTTTTGTTTTCTATATCTTTGTTTTCTGACTTGTCTATTCCCCCCAAAACCCCAACCCATCTCTCCCCCCCTTCCCCCGTCTACCACATACTTATCTTTCTGCACTTATTAACTTGTGCACCATATTGTGTCAGTAATGTCTGTATTGCATATTGCCCTATCTTCCACCTTTAAGTGCTCAGTGTTTCAAATCTTGACCAGTGCAATCCTCAGAAATCTATCTTTACTTTTTATCCTATCCAGAAATTCTCCCTTGACCCAGGGTTCCTCCTCCCAACTCTCCCCATTTTCTAAACGTCACCTGTTCTTTCCCTTCATATCTCTTTCTTTCCCTTTAACCCTTCCCACCAAAAGTAGGATGCACTGGCTCTGACAGCTTCAAAATTTCTTTTCTTTATGACTGGTCTCCTGTCACCACTTGGTTAGTAGATTTTTAAGCATCCAATAAAATTATATTTTCATAAATTATATTTTCACTGTCTTTTTAAGTAACTTGCAACTGGAGTGCAGCCAACATTTTACCCAGCACATAACATAAGCTCATGAAGATTCTGATATTATTAAAGAAGCAAACAAATTTCATTACAAAAATATCAACATCATAAATAACAAAAGTAGTTTAATCCAGTTCTTTTAAAATGCATAAGCTAAATTCTAATGTAGTTGAGATTTGGATTTACGTGTTCACTGAATATACTTATGACCATTTCCAGGTGATCATGTGCATTATAACTTCTAACCTTTTTAATATAGAATAAACCCTTCTGTATCCAAGCACAATTTGTTTCTTTTTATCTGTCTGCAGTTCTTTGTGTCCGTGCTATTGTAGCTCAGTAAATTTATGATCTTCATATTATTCTCTCCCTTCTCTCTTTTAAGGTATTTTAGTTTTGTTGTAACAGTGACATCCAGGCAGCTACCAATTGTTCTGATATTACAGCTCCTGCTTTCAAATTTTCGTTCCCCCCTCCCCACCAAGTTCCAAGAGGGGGACTATCTACCATTGGATATTTATTTAACATAAGGGTAAGCCATATTTTGCACATAAAATGAACACTGTATTATGCAGGGAAAATAAATTACAGTTGGTATTCCATTATCTTGCACAATTGTGGAGACCATCCTTAAAATGGAATGTATTCCAGGTCAGACACTGATTTGCCTGTTGGGCCGCGGGAACGCCAGAAGCTTCAACATGGTACGGAAGCCAGAAGATACAAAAACAAAACTACTAAGGCTCAATCCAGATACAGTGGGCATCAGTTAAGTGAAATAGAAAGATAACGAAAATTTCTGGTGAGTATAGTGTAGTACTGATAGCAGCAGAATACAGTACAACAGAAGTATGATTTATTATGAATAGGAAGATAGGACAGAGTGTGAGTTATTGTGAATGGTTCAGTGATAGTGTAGTGTTTCTTCATGGGGCAAAAATTCTTTCTTGATTCTTCATGTAATATTGTGGTAGCCAGGTTAACATGTGCTCTCTCATAGTTGAAAAAGTATTGTATTGTAGTATTTTCTCTGGCATAGCAGTTTTTCAGTAGTTAATGGCATGTACATGTCTTTCAGATTGCATATTTTCAACATATTACATCCATAAACAGCAATTTTAGTGCACTCTTCAGTGCCACAATTAGAATTCACATTTCAAGCAACATTAGTCATTTTATTTACTATGACATTAAAAAAAGTAATATATTGAAGAAATATGTATCACTTGCATCAATTCTGTTTTGTTATCTCAGTGGATGATCCATGAACATACCATTCAGTGAGCTGTATAAGTCATGAACTGATTATAGCAAGTTAACATACATTTGTGTTATTTACTGTGTTTGTTACAGTATGCTACTCCCAGTATCCTTTACTCTGGAGCCATACTCATGTTGTTTTCATTTGGAAAGCACTCATTAGTGGTAGGTGTCATCATCATACATGTATCAATTTTAACATATAGGTATTGGCTTTGTAGGTCTCTGTGACAGTTCCATATCCTCAATCACATGTGTTATGTCAGTGCACTCGAGTGTAGTTGGAGGCATGTTTGTGTAGTACTGGAGTCTTTGTTTGTGAAAATTCTTCTTTTGTCTTCATTTTCAGAAATCTTCTTTCTTGATTCTTCATGTAATTTCAGGAACTGGTATTTTTAATTTTGTATTGTGTAAAAATTGTGTAAGAAAATTCTGTCATACGAATCCGTTGTGTTGTTCTGTTTGTGTGCAGTTGAGATATTTGAAATGTGTTTGTTGAATAGTACTGATGTTATATTTCAGTGACATATTTCTCCATGTATGATTCTCTTCTTTGTTGTTCTTCATGTCATTTGACTGAGCAGTGTCTAAAATGACTGCATCGAGTTTACAGTGTTCAGTTGTAGAGTGATTCTAAAACTGTGTCCTGATTTGCGTAGGTTAGTCTGCTTGTTGCATAGGGTATAAATTGTTTTGTAGGGACATCTTTCTTCATGAGCCAAAATCTTCTTTCTACGTTCTTCATGTTATGTTAATGTAAGTTTTTTGACATGTGCACTGTCACTGGTGAAATGTATTGTAGTTATCAGTGTGGTGTAATTATTCAGCCATTTTTACACAGTACATAGTGTTCTTAATGTACCCGGATAAGTACAGTTACATTCTCTCTGTCAGTGGTTTTTCTCAGTAGTTAACGCCATGCATATCTATTTCAGACAACATGGATTCAATATATTATTTCCTCAAACAGATTTTCAGGTGCACTTGTAGCAACTACAGCGCTGTACTATTGTACATATAAGTAATAAGTGTTTTATCTTTATCAAAATTCACATTTTGTGTGTGGCTCGAAAGTGCTAATTCTACGGTGCCCGGTTTTAATCAGATTAATAGACAGTATAAAGTTTTGTAGTATACATTATAGTGTAGTGTTATGTATTCATGGTTTTTCCATATCAGTACAGAACATGAAACTATCAGTTCAATAGATTTTCTGGTTCTAAAATTTTACTGTGTTATGCAGTGTTACTACGTGTTGTTTTGCATGATTATACACCAACTTGTACAGAGAAGAAACTCAGTTAATGCCTAATTAGGCTGGCGACTGTATTATTATCTAATTGGTAGCTTCTTCTGGGTTGCTTTTGGTCCATCCTGACGTGTAATTGCATTTCGAACTTACTTGACAGATCATTGTTATTACAGAGTGGGTGTAAGTCTGATTTGCCACCATTCAGGTACACGCGGTCAATATCTATACAAATTCCTTTCTCATAAGGTGAACGCCGCTCACTTACCATAGTACAGGATTTAATGAGTATTGTGTGCCCCACGCGCATGTTACACACTTGTATAGTTACATAATTAGAATTCACGTTTTTTCCTCAGGTTACCTTCCGTTTCCAAGTGAATGCACTCCACAGCCTTGCTGCAGTCTGTAATTTATAATTCTAATTTTAGCTTTATTAGCACTTTTTCCCATTTTCATGCATAAAGTAATATATGCCAAAATTAAGTATCATTTACACTAATACATTAATGTCCAATACATTAATCTGTCCAATACATTAATCTGTCGATGAACTTATCATGTAGTGACCTATATTAGTGGTGTAATGTTACTAATAAGTCTACATATATTTCAGTTCCTTACTTTATTCGTCTCAGAATGGTATTACATGTGTCAATTATTATGGAGTTGTACTCATGTTCATATATTTGGAGAACACTCATTTGTAGGTGTCAACACCATATATGTATTAATTTTAACATGTAGCTAATGGCTTTGTAGGTGTAAGTGACATTTGTATATCCTCCATTGCATGTGTTATGTCAGTGTACTCAAGTGTAGCTGGAAGCAGGTATTGCTTTGTATAGAGCCTTTGTTGTGAAAGTTCATTATCCATGTTCATATTTGTAAATCTAGTTTCTTCATTGTTGATGTAATAACATTTACTTGTGTTTTTAGTTTTGTATTGTGTAAATGATGTGTAAGGGAGCTCTGTCATATAAATCCATTTTGTTGTTGGGTCTGTGACCAGTTGAGGTATTTGAAGTGTGTTTGTCGAATAGTATTGATGTTGTATTTCAGTGACATATTTCTTCGTGAACGTTTCTCTTCTCTCTTGATTCTTCATGTCATTTGACTGAGTAGTGTTTAAAATGAGTGTCATTGAGTTTATAGCTTCAGTTGTAGAGTGATTCTAAAGCTGTGCCCTGATTTGTTTGTGTGAGTGGGATTTATGTATACTGAATATATTGTTTTGTAGAGACATATTTCTTCATGAGACAAAATCTTCTTTCTGTATTCTTCATGTAGTGTTAATTTAAGTGGTTTAACATGTATTCTGCCACTGTTGAAAAGTTGTTGTATTGCAGTTGTCTGTAGAGAGATATACGAGTATGTATGGAGTATATTTGGAGTAGATTATTCAGCTATTTGTACACAGTACATAGAGTTTTTTTGTATCTGCAGATTGATATCGCATTTTCTCATTTATTGGACTTTCTCAGCGGATAGCAGGAAGCACATTTGGTTATGACAAGATGGATTCAATATATATTTTCCACAAGGGGCGTTTTCTGGTGCACTTGTACAGTGACATAATTAGAATTCACGGTTTTAGGTTTATTAGCCCTTTTTTCCCATTTTCATTCATAAACTAATATATGTCAGAATTGTATACGATATACAGTGATTCCATTTCAATGCCTCGGTGTCCAATACTTTAAATGCATCCATGAACAGAGTATGTAGTGAGTTATATTAGTCATGTTTTATTAATAATGACTTTTCATCTATTCCAGTTATTTACTTTATTCGTCACAATAGACAGTTGCATGTATCAATTACTGTCAACCTGCACTCATGTTTGTTCATTTAGAAAACACTCAGTGGTTGGTGTCATCACCTAATATATATCAATTTTAAGATATAGCTGATGGCATTGTAGGTCTCAGCGACCATCCCATATCCTCCGTTGCATGTGTTATGCCAGTGTAGTTGGAAGATTGCTTGTTTTGTATAGAGTTTTTGTTTGTGAAAGTTCACCTTCTTTCTTTTTGTTTGGAATCTTCTTTCTTGATTCTTCATGTAATTTCATTTACTGGCGTTTTTAATTTCTTATTGTGTAAATACTCTGTAAAAGAGTTCTGTCATATAAATCCATTGTGTTGTTGTGTCTGTGACCAGTTGAGGTATTTGAAACGTGTTTGTTGAATAGTATTTACGTTGTTTTTTGGAGACATCTTTCCTCATGCATGGTTCTCTTCTATCTTGATTTTTCATGTCATTTGACTGAGTAGTGTGTCAAATGACTGTCATTGAGTTTTTAGTTTCAGTTGTAGAGTGGTTCTGAAGCCGTATCCTCATTTGTTTGTGTGTGTGTGTTTGCTGTATACAGTATATGGTGTTTTGTAGAGACATATTTCTTCATATGACAATATAGTCTGTCTGCATTCTTCATATAATGTTAATGTAAGTGGTTTAATATGTGCACTGTGACTGTTGAAAAGGTGTGGCATTGCAGTTATCTGTAGAGGAATATACGAGTGTGTATGGAGGATATGTGGTATAGATTATTCAGCCATTTTTACACGGTACATAGAGTTCTTTATGTATGTGTACATATAGAAGTGGATTTAGTCTGTCATTGGACTTTGTCAGTAGTTAGCAGGATTTGCATTTGTTTCTGGCAACATGGTATCAGTGTATTATTTCCACATCATATAAGTACACACAGATGAAATTATAAGACAGGATGTAATATGGAATCTCAGTCTCTGTAAATGTCAGCAATAATTTTAAAAGCAATATAAATAATTAATTAAAAATTAATACTACAATGGCTCACTCGAATGCTTGAAGGCATACAAACCACCGAATACCTTCAAGTCTTCTACTAACATTAGGGTCAAGCCATGGTACAAAGCATTTGCACGTGAATCAGCAATGGATTGACAATCTAAGTATTCAGATATTTCATGCAATACATGAAACATTTAAAGGAGTAAAAAATCAATAAATTCAGGTTATTCACATATTTATTCATGACACAACCATACTAGCATCTTGACATAGGAAAGAGTTAAAAAAAATAACAATTGTTTCTTAAAAGGTCAAATTCCATAGACAGGCAACAATTCACACAAAGTAGCTTTACTTCGAATTGTCCATAGTGCAATAATTTAGCTGGAGATGCTTAATAAAACAGAATTCATTAGACAATAAAATAGTATGAGGCAAAACAGACTGAAGGTCTTGACACTTTGTCAATTTTTTAAGTTCAAAGAAAAATTGAATGTATGTAGCAACAATGTAGACTCGACGTCTTCCTGTTGTTGGTGGTTTCGCTGAAATGTACAAAAGTTATTGAATTTACATAAAACAATGTAAGGCTTGATGTCTTCTTGCAATGATAGACGAAGAAACGTCAAAAGTGTAAGGAATTTATATAAACCAAAGTAGACTTGAAGTCTTCTTGTGCTGGTAGTTGTGGAAAATGTCCAACATATAAGGAATTTATATAAACCAAAGTAGACTCGAAGCCTTCTTGTGCTGGATGGCCTCAGTATTTTCAAAGAAAATGAGTGGATACAAACTCAAAGTAGACTCGTGGTCATCTGGTAGAGTTGCATTATGGAAATATTAAATTATACAATCTCAATGTTGACTTGGTGTTTGTTTGACTCTGCGCAGCTACGGTCGAGTGCACTTGCATAATATCTGCGCTGGAGGGATGTGATCAGCTGACAGCAGGCTGCCCCCAACCATGGAAGCAGCAGGCCTGACATCGGACAGCTGGATCTTCAGCATTAGTGCGCAGACGCACACTGCTGAGTTCCAGGTTGCTGCCAACCGTTGCCCAGTACTCCACAGGATCATGGAACAAAATTTTTACATGGCATCAATGCTTAATAGACACACGGCTATGCAATGTTGCCAACTATATCTTCTGAACTAAGATTATGGTGTGGTTTCAGGTTTTATTAACTTTTCGGTCATGAACTGTTGTTCTATGAACTCAGTTTATTTACACTGCTCGTAGGTTGGTATGATGCTCTGTCTACTGTCTCTGTATACGATACTGTTCAAAACATTTAACTCTATACATATACATCACGTTGCTCTACAGAGCAGTAGTGTTAGAGCGTCCTTCTATGGCTTAACACTACCCTTTTTTCAAAACTGCTGCAGCAGAGTTCTGAGGTTCAATAATATACACACCATGACAAGAATCAGTGTATAGTGGAGATTGTGTCCATTGGCTACTGTCTGTGTCTGCTTGTGTCTGTGTATGTGCGGATGGATATGTGTGTGTGTGTGTGTGTGTGTGTGTGTGTGTGTGTGTGTGTGTGTGTGTGTGTGTGTATGTGCGAGTGTACACCTGTCCTTTTTTCCCCTAAGGGAAGTCTTTCCGCTCCCGGGATTGGAATGACTCCTTACCCTCTCCTTTAAAACCCACATCCTTTCGTCTTTCCCTCTCCTTCCTGAAGAAGCAACCATCAGTTGCGAAAGCTAGTAATTCTGTGTGTGTGTTTGTGTGTTTTGTTCATGTGCCTGTCTGCCGGCGCTTTCCCGCTTGGTAAGTCTTGGAATCTTTGTTTTTAATATATTTTTCCCACTAAGTTATTCACTTTATAATGCTCTGTGTTTATATGTCCCACATGATGGTGAGAAAGTTTGCTTTGTTGAAGGGTTTTGCTAGTTGTGCACACTTCACAGAGTGTCTTTGCATTATTTATTTGTCATACAACTGTCCTCAGAATTTTTGTGCATTGGAACTGTGCACAACATTTGCACTTCAGTCTCTAGTTCGTGACAACAGTATTTTCTTAGATTTCAGCTACATAAAAGTATACTTTAGTCAGATACAAATGGTCATTTTTCTAGCTTGGTATATTCTTAGCCACGAAAAGGGACATAAAATAGTCTGTATTTTCCAAATCTGGAATCAGTCGTTCAGTTAGGTCCATGGTCTAATAAATATGCGAACAGAAATAAAGGTGAGGACATCATGCCTCCTGACCCCTACATGACAGAAAGTCAAAACAAAATGACCAAAGCCAGCAAAAACAGCAAGGCTTGCGACCTCGAGTGATACACAAAGCATAGATACAAATACACTTAAAAACCACACATAATTGTAATCCACTTGAGCAAACAGAAATCATTGCATTTAAAATTTGCGTACTATTTAGGATTCTAAGAATTACTTTCTCATAGCAGAGTTCAGCTCATAGTTGTTGAAAATTGCAATATACAGGTGAAACTTGATACCAAAATCTCATGAATCATTAGAGAAAAGCAATAAACGCTAAGTCCATGTTTGCTGCGGTTTGTAGCTTATCTAGAAACTTTGCAAGATTGTCAATATGCATTGTACACAAAGCACAGATATCATTATCCTTCAGGTAATCATTGTATCCTTTTCATTAACTGGTAACACAGTTCGTGCAAGGATAAGATTACCTATGACTAAATGCTACATTACTATTTACATTACTAACAAATGAACATTGCTATAAAAAAATGACAAAATAGAAAATATTTAGTAAACTTTTGCACTAGCTGGTGTGTAGCAAACACAGTCCTCAGTACACGAATAAAGATGACAACATAGTATAAATTATTATGAAATCTCAAATCATTTGCTGGTACACAGCTTATGGCTCTCTTTGAGACTCGTTATCTCTTAGTATTTAGAGCAGCAAGCTTTATGTTCCAATAATTATACTATGCCAAATGTTTACATACAGGGTTACATAGAAATACTTATTCTAGGAAAAAAATAAGAAAATCTATCATAGACAAATTAAGTACACCTTTATCTCTCTCTCTTTATAATAACAAACCAAGATGCTATCTTCTAAATTTTCTGAGGTCCTGATTTTGGTAAAGCCCTTTCACTTTACATGGTTTCGGTAATGTAACAAGTAACACC
Source organism: Schistocerca gregaria (assembly GCF_023897955.1). NCBI lineage: Eukaryota > Metazoa > Arthropoda > Insecta > Orthoptera > Acrididae > Schistocerca > Schistocerca gregaria. The sequence continues at coordinate 124,930,129 of NC_064920.1, read as the reverse complement.
CATCATGTGCAATTTTAATTATCCAGAACGGGCCTGTATATCTCTCTTTTTAGGAGAGATGGTTTAGAGTGGGACCAAAGTAACAACATTTCACCTAGGCTACATGATTGTACTCATCCTAACCTTTTGTGGTATACTCATTTTCATCTCTCAGCGCTAGTATTTAATGATACGAGCACCTGTCTAGTCTTCTCTTCCTGCAAGATGTTGCATCTCGGGATAAGTGCAAGGGCAGCTACCCACACATTCTTCTCAGTTTTATTTAACATTAATTCATTGGGTGTGTGGCCTGTGGACAGATGTGGAAGGTCGTTCATGATTTCTTTAAAGAGGGTGACTAAATCAAGTGTAAGTCCAGATAAAACAGATGAATTCTTTGAATATTTGCTCTTTGCAATTACTTTCTGGGTGGAATAGAGAAATTAAAATCTGTTTGATGTTCTGCTCTCGCAGAAACAAACACCAAACTCGCCCAGTGAAATTAGATGCATTATCAGAGAAAATCGCACTCAGCTTACCGAAACAAGAGAAATAATCTTCCTTCAGTCTCTTAACAATGTGTGCGGCATGGGCTGATTTTGTTACATACAAATGGATGTGTTTGGAAAACATATCATTTATAGCCACCAGGTAATCGACACTTCCCCTTCCATGAGGGTATGGTCCAGCCAAGTCAAGCAATCTCTCCAGGTTTTGATCTCAGATGCGATGCAGCTGAATCATATTTGGTATTCACACAGGTTTGTTTGGTTCTCTTACTCACAGCTCATGTTCGTAACAAATGATGCACGCGACTGTGCATGTTTGGCAGGTAACAGTAAGTGGCAATCTTCTGCTTACATTTTTCTATTCCACAGTGACCCCAGGACATGTGTGTATACCAGATTAGGTGAGCCTGGTACACATGGGGTATGCACACACACATTCTCTATTGGGATAATTCCTATGGAATAACACGTAATTGTGCACCGTGTAGAATTGACTTAGTTTGTGAGTAGGCTGCTCTGCCAACACACCCTTAACTTTTGCCCACTTTGGATCTACGTCTTTCAGGATTTTCATGTTCTTATACATTTCTTAATAGTACCTGTGATGGAGAGGATCTTTCGTCAGTTGCACTTTGTAATCGGTGGCCTGCTCGACAAGTTCACTGAACTCAGGAAGACCACACAGCAACCTGCATAAGGTGTCAGCGATAATATTTTTGCTGCCCTTTATATAGATAATTTCAAAATCGTATTCTTGCAAAAACAGGACCCACTGCATCAACCTCTGGTGTAGAAGCCGACAGGTCAAAATAAAGCTAAGTGCCTTATGGTTGCAGTACACTTTAATGTACCGATAGCAAATAAAATAATTAAACTTCTTGAAAGACCATACTACGCAGAGAGCTTCCAACTCTGTAGGTGAGTTGGATCTTTCACACTCGGTTAATACTCAGCTGGTGAAGCTAATAACTCAAACTTGCATTTGGCCATCAACCACAACCACTTGAAGTAAACAAGAGCCCACACCCAAATAGGATGCTACTGAGGCAATGCAAAAACCCTTCTTGCACGTCGGGATGTTCCAGAACTCCAGCATGAACCAATTCATCTTTAATTCTTTTAGATGCTTCCTGGCACTGTGGAGTCCAGGACCAGGGAGCATTTTTCTTTAACAAAGCTAGTAATTCTGGACTGTTCAACAGCTGTGATGCCAAGGAAAGCTTTAAATAGTTTTCTCGCCATGGGTGGCGTACACTTAGCTATTGCCTGTATCTGTGTATATGCCAGAGCTGACGTTTAACCTGAACGGTAGCTCCTTGAACGGATACAAAGACAGTATATTTGTTTGAAACTTCCGACAGCTGGGTCTGTCAATATGATGATCCAAGATTCACAGCTGAATTAATATTTTTGCAATTTCTCTTCCAGAGCTTCCGGATGTGTACATACGGGTACAATAATTTTGTTTGTGTTTTGCGCAACAAGGACCACGCGCAGTCCACCAACTGGTTTAACAACAGCTAATAATGGACTGCAGTAAGGAGAGAACAAAGTTTAAGCTATATTCCACTCGATCATCTTTCGTAATTCTTGTTTATTGGCATCCCTGCAGGCCCATGGGATTGCATAGGTCTTGTTGCAATAAGTATCATGGGGAACACCATTCACGTGGTATATGTATCCTTTGATAATACCGGGCTTTTAGAAAACACATATACATACTTGGTTAAGAGATGGATAAGATCATTCTTTTGCTGTTCGCTAAGACACTCAGATTCTGATGCCTTAGCGTGTATTTTGCTTACACCGAGTAGATCATCATCTGAATATGCCAACACCGGATCTGACTGGTTGTGGGGTAAGTTACTGTCTGCACCAGTAGATTTACACTCACTACTCTGATAGACAGGTCTGTATGAAAACTGACTTGATGTGCCTTTGTATGAGTTAAATTTAACTTTATCTCCCTCTCAATAATAGTCAGGGTGCGGGTTCTGTGCTGGATATTGATACATGCATTCCTCCATCTTAGGAACTCCATCCCTAACAAGCACGGTGCCGTCAATACCTTCAGTATTAAGAATGTGCAGTCCATGGCTCTGCTCTTGAATTCTGTTAAGATCAGTACCTGCTTTTCTACTCTTTGTGTACATGTGCCAATAGCTCCCGCACAACACAATTCTGTACGGGCAATGTCAGTACTTTTGTGTTTTCCTGTATTCTTTTCAGAAAATGAGTAGCTATCACACTCATACTCGCACCAGTGTCAATTATAATGGTAACCAGAATACCGTCAATTAACCCATTTACAGCTGCTTGCACCTGATCTACCCAAGTACCTCTGCGAGATATCGGATCACCTGATTTCTGCTCATACGTCTATATTGTCATTGTAACGAAGTATGTTCACTACATGCACAGTTCTGTTGCCCCCATTAAATCCTGCTGTCATGGTGAGGGAGTGCGATGAGACCACAGTCAGTTTGACGCATACGAAGTTTGCGTAGGGTGCTCTTCTATACACTCCACTATTTGCACTGTATCATTTCTGGGATTTTGTGACCATCTGGCTGGTGGTCTTGGCTCGGAAGCAGTTTGATTCCAGCCTATGTTGGTGTTGGGCAGATTATTGTTTTGCGGGGAGTTTTGCGGCCACCAGTTACCTGTGCTCTGTCTGGACAACCACTGTTCTGTATTTGATCTGATGTGACCATTATGATAAACAGTGTGAAGTGTACTATTTTTATTTCAACTTGGAAATCCGCTACTGTTATGTGGCTGTTGTGTAGTTTGCTGCGCGTCTTGCTTGAGCGGGGCCGCATCATTATTAGCAGTGCCGTTCCGACCATTGTTCTTATGGTTGCAAGACTGCACTGCTAGTGCACCACCATTGCCATTTGCGTGATCAGCTGACAGCAGGCCGCCCCCCACCATGGATTAAAACAAGCGCATGTATGACCAATAAAAATCCTTCTGTGTCATCTTCTGGGGCATGAAGTAATTTTTCACAGATATCCACCAGTAATTTACCTTTTAATGTCCTTATCACATCTTTCAACGCGATGGGGTTGTCCCAGTACCTAGTTTTGTTAATATACTGCTCGAAGTACTTTCAAAGCGTTCCCTGTTTAGGGTGGTACTTTTTGGGATTAAATACCTCTTGTCTCATTTTGGCTTGCACATGTGGTGACCAATACTTGGCCAAAAACACCTGCTCGAACTGTTCATATGTTTTACAATGTTCAGCAATGACCATAGCCCACAGTGTGGATTCTCTTTGCATGCACGCTGCAGTGAATTGTATTTCCTGCCTGTCATTCCGCGATATAGGTAGCACCCTCCCAGAAATCTCTGATACAAACTATGGGGTGTGGGAATTTCTTCTCCGGTATAAAAATCTGAAACTGATGGTGTTTCAAGAGCCTTTCTTCTAGCAACACCGTAGTTAAAAGATTCGCTGCCCCCACAGACTCAAGTGGAGAATTACCATACGGACTGTAATGTCCAGTATGTTGTGGTGACATATTATTCTTTGTTGTCCCTGGCGAATTATTTCACAGAAATGGTGGAAGTGAATCTGGCATGCGTGATGACTCTTGCATCTGACAAATCGCATTTTTTAAATCATTCACTTGTTGCTACCACCGAGGCAACCCATTTTTCAAAATATTTTTAATGTGGCCAAGTTGATGGTGCAACGATTTGCCAGATGTTCCTGGTTCAGACAGTACCTCTGAACCAACAGCCTATAATGCGGAGTGTATTTCTGTCTCAGTTTTTTTAATTATGCCTTTATTGCATACTGTAACCCATTCACCAAATTCCGTATTGAGCTTCGAGGTTTTGCTGCAATTTGCACTCTTGCTCAAGTGAAAGTTCCGTGAACTGGTCTGTTAAATTTGACATTTTCACTTGCACGGTTGTCTGCGTATCTTTTAAGTCCTTCACATTGTCAGACAACCGCTTAACTTGATACAGGATCTCATGTTTTGCTTCAGTTAAGTTCGAGATTTCAGTTCGGATTTGTGCTAGGTTTGCATCCAGTTGATTGTTCAGATCAGTGACTACTATATCATAAAATTTCCCATGAATGTTTTTAGATAAGCCTTGAAATTTTGCACCTAATGCAGTGCTTTGCTCACTAAAACTTTCTTGAATATTTTTAGTCAAATCTGCAAATTTTGCATTAGACTCAGTCCTTTGTTCATTAAAGGTTTCTCGGATATTTTTAGTCAAATTTTCAAATTTTGCATCACACACAGTGTATCGAAATTTACCTTGTAAATCAGTATGTTGTCCATTAAAGCTCTCTTGTAACTCAATGCATTGTTCATTGAATTTCTCATCCCGCTTTTTTGACATGCTTGAAGATATGTTATTGAACGTATCTGTTAAAAACTTAGAAAGAAACTTCAAACAATGCAATCGACTGTGTCACTTGTGCAGTTACTTCACTTGTTCCCAATTGCATGTCTTCAGATCCCAATGCATTTGGAGCATTTGCGCTTCCGGTTTCCAAAACATCAATTTCGGAACCCATTCCTGCCATTATTGCATCGGCAGCAGTACCGTCATCCAGATGCGTGCGATTGTCTGTGTGTCTCGTCACTGGTATTCATAGTGGAAAATTTTTCGCATTGACTAATAGTAACAGTAAAATATGGTAACACTGACTTTGAATGATAATAAAATGAAGCTGGACAACGTACTGAAGTTTTAACTCTATGTGCAGCTGCAATATGATTATTAAGCAAGGATAAGACGGCAGCCTGAAGGGCTAAGCAAAACATTAGAAAGATGAGTGTACCATCTTGTGATAGCACAGCAAAATGACAGACATGTTTGACAAACTTTTAACAATGGAAGTCAACATTAAAATGCAAATTAACACCAATGATGTAGTTAACAGAAAAAATGCCAAAATATGAGTTACTGAACACACGTTTAAAGTTGCTAAACATTTAAAACCGAGTGAGAATGATGATACCGCTTACCTTTTTACAGATGTGAAGCACAACGTCGTACTTTCGTAAATCCAGAATTGTACAATATTTCCTCTTTCACTGGCCGTTCAAGCAATTTACAATCAATGTCCCATTACTTTCAGGTTCAACAGTTCTCCATAACAGGTTGGCCGTTGTAAGATATACCATGAAATACAGAACAAAATATATATTAATACAACAGTAATGATGCCTGGCCCTCTGTTGGGCACCAGAATGACACAGTTACTAGCCTCAAAGGGAAACAAAACTGTAAATTAGCATTTAAAATTAATGAAGACGGAGGGAAGTGACATTAGATAGCGGTCATGAGCGATTCCTCAGCCGTAATACAGACGGCACAGAGTGATGAAACTGCAACGTTTGTCATGAAGCAGCTATTATAAATTAAAATGTAAAACATGCACCATCATCAATAATTTGAATGAAGCTAGGCTTGTGTCTGACTAGTGTAGGTTGCACAACGATGTCACTATTAGTGGACAGTGGGGCGAATCATTTTTTGCGTCACACACATGGAAACTGCAGCAAGATGCAAATGAAATGATCGGCGCACCGATCTCGGGGACATGGAGTGACATACGTGCTGTGGAATTAATAACTGAACACGAGAAGTGTTCGCCCATAATATGTCCACTAAAAACAGGTCGTCAGTGCCTCTTTTCCAAGCACTATCCTCTGAAAAATTCACCAAATATTAATAACAAAGTGACATGGAGGGTAGAAATTTAGAAATGAAATACATTGTAAGTTTAATCTAGACTATAAGCACTTCAGGAACATTTCAAAACAGATTCAAACAGTGAGTGATGACAATGCATCAATACCTAATCAGAGAAGGAACAGAACCAAACAAAAACCAACGGACGCTAGACAAAAGAATTTGATATAAAAATGACTAATGAAATAAAACAGAGGTTGTACAGCAGCAGATACATCGATAAGTACACAAAAATGAAACAATAAGACCGGATCTAATGTTGAATCTTAGACCCTGTCAATGTTGGAAACAATTTTAAAAGCAAAGTAAATACTAATACTTAAAAGGTAAACGTCCCATATCCTCCATCGCATGCGTTCTGTCAGTGAACTCAAGTGTGGTTGGAAGCGTGTTTGTGAGGTATAGAGTCATTGTTTGTGAAAGTTCATCTTCTCTCTTCATGTTTGGAAAGCTTCTCTCTTGATTCATCATGTAATTTCATTTTTCGTGTTTTTAATTTTGTATTGTGTAAATACTTGTATACTGACATAATAGGAATTCAAATGTTTAAGTTTAAAGGTTTCTTTTCTCATTTTCATTGGTATATTACTATATGCCAGAATTGTAAACATCATAAATGCTAATCTGTTTGAATACAGAGGTGTCCGATACTTTATTCCATCCATGAAATAAGCATATAGTGAGCTGTATTTGTCATGTTTTATTAGTAAAATCTTTTCATCCGGTTCAGTTATTTACTGTATTCATCACAGTACGCAATTACATATGTCAATTACTCTCAAGATAAATTCAAGTTCGTTGATTTAAAGAACACTCAGTGGTAGGTGTCATCACCTAATATGGATCAATTTTAAGATGCAGCTAATGGCTTTGTAGGTCTCAGTGACCGTTACATATCCGCCATTGCCTGTTTTATGCCAATGTACTGAAATGTATTAGGAAGCTTGTTTGTGTTGTATTGAGTCATTGTTTGTGGAAGTTCATTTTCTCTCGTCATGTTTCTAAATCTTCTTACTTGGTTATTCATGTAAGTTCATTTTTGGTGTTTTTAATTTTGTATTGTGTAAATACTGTGAAAGAGAGTTCTGTGGTGTGCATGCATTGTGTTATTGTGTCTGTGTGAAGTTCAGAAATTTGAACTGTGTAGGTTGAATAGTATTAATGTTGTATTTCGGAGACATATTTCTTCATGTGCGGTTCTCTTCTGTCTTCATTCTCCATGTCATTTTTCTGAGTAGTGCTAATGTAAGTGGTTTCATGTGTGGAGTGTGAGTGTTGAATAGGTGTTGTATTGCAGTTATCCTTAGAGAAATATACGAGTATGTATGGAGGAGATGTGGTATAGATAGTTATGCCAGTTTTACATCGTACAGAGAGTTCTATATGCATCTGGTGATTTAGAGTTGGATTTGATCTGTCATTGAATTTTATCGATAATTAACAGCTTGCACATTTGCTTCTGGAAACATGATAACAATGTATTTACTCCACATAGAGAGCTTCCTGTCACACTTGTATACTGACATAATAGGAATTCTGATGTTTAGGATTATTAGGTTTTTTTCTATTTTCATTTGTATACAAATATATGCCTGAATTGTATACATCATAAATGGTAATCCATTTCAGTACCGAGGTGTCCGGTACTTTAATCTATCCATGAACTTAGCAAATAATGAGGTATATTCGTCATAATTTATTAGGAATATCTTTTCATCTGGTTCAGTTATTTACTTTATTACTCACAGTATGTAGTTCCGTATATCAGTTACACTCTAGATAAATTCATGTTTACTCAGATAGAGTCCACTCAGTGGTAGGTCTCATCACCTAGTATGTGTCAATTTTAAGATGTAGCTAATGGATTTGTAGGTCTCAGTGACCGTCACATATCCTCCATTTCATATTTTGTGTCAGTGTACTGAAGTGTGTTTGGATGCTTGTTTGTGTTGTATAGAGACATTGTTTGTTAAAGTTCAACTTCTCTCTTCATGTTTGGAAATCTTCTTTCTTGATTCTTCATGTAATTTTATTTTTGGCGTTTTTAAATTTTGTATTGTGTAAATACTGTGTAAGAGACTTCTGTAGTGTGAATGCATTGTGTTGTTGCGTCTGTGCCCAGTTGAGATATTTGAAATGTGTCTGATGAATATTATTAATGTTGTATTTCGGAGACATATTTCTTCATGTGCGGTTCTCTTTTCTTTTCATTCTTCATGTCATTTTTCTGAGTAGAGCTAATGTAAGTGGTTTCATTTGTGGAGTGTGAGTGTTGAATAGGTGTTGTATTGCAGTTATCCTTAGAGAAATATATGAGTATGTATGGAGGATATGTGGTATAGATTGTTATGCCACTTTTACATCATACAGAGAGTTCTATATGCATCTGGTGATTTAGAGCTGGATTTGTTCTGTCATTGAATTATATCGATAATTAACAGTTTGCACATTTGCTTCTGGAAACATGATAACAATGTATTTCCTCCACATAGAGGGCTCACTGTCACACTTGTATACTGACATAATAGGAATTCAGATGTTTAGGTTTATTAGGTTTTTTCCTATTTTCATTTGTATTCAAATATATGCCAGAATTGTACTACATCTTAAATGGTAATACATTACAATATCGAGGTGTCCGATACTTTTAATCTATCCATGAAATTCGAATATAATGAGCCATATTAGTCATATTTTATTAGGAATATCTTTTCATCTGGTTCAGTTATTTACTTTATTACTCGCAGTATGGAATTCCGTATATTAGCTACACTCTAGATAAAATCATGTTCACTCACAGAGAGACCACTCAGTGGTAGGTGTCATCACCTAATATGTGTCAATTTTAAGATGCAGCTAATGGCTTTGTAGGTCTCAGTGACCGTCACATATCCTCCATTGCATGTTTTGTGTCAGAGTACTGAAGTGTGTTTGGATGCTTGTTTGTGAAAGTTCATCTTCTCTCTTCATGTTTGGAAATCTTCTTTCTTGATTCTTCATGTAATTTTTTTTTGGGGGGTTTTAATTTTGTATTGTGTAAATACTGTGTAAGAGAGTTCTGTAGTGTGAATGCGTTGTGTTGTGTCTGTGTCCAGTTGAGAAATTTGAACTGTGTAGGATGAATAGTATTAATGTTGTATTTCGGAGACATATTTCTTCATGTGCGGTTCTCTTCTCTCTTCATTCTTCATGTCGTTTTTCTGAGTAGTGCTAATGAAAGTGGTATTATGTGTGGAGTGTGAGCGTTGAATAGGTGTTGTATTGGGGTTATCCGTAGAGAAATATACGAGTATGTATGGAGGATATGTGGTATACATTGTTCTGCCACTGTTACATCGTACACAGTTCTATATGTATCTGGAGATTTAAAGTTGGATTTACTCTGTCATTGAACTTTCTCTATAATTAACAGCTTGCACACTAGTTTCTGTAATATGGTTACAATATATTTCCTCCACATACAGAGTTTTCTGTCACACTTGTAAACTGACATAATAGGAATTAAGATGTTCAGCTTTTTTAGGGCTTTTTCCATTTTCATTTGTATACAAATATATGCCAGAATTGTATACATGATAAATAGTAATCCATTACAATACCGAGGTGTCCGATACTTTAATCCATCCATGAAATTCTAATATAATGAGCTATATTAGTCATATTTTATTAGGAATATCTTTTCATCTGGTTCAGTTATTTACTTTATTACTCGCAGTATGGAATTCTGTATAATAGCTACACTCTAGATAAATTCATGTTCACTCACAGAAAGACCACTCAGTGGTAGGTGTCATCACCTAATATGTGTCAATTTTAAGATGCTGCTAATGGCTTTGTAGGTCTCAGTGACCGTCACATATCCTCCATTTCATGTTTTGTGTCAGTGTACTGAAGTGTGTTTGGATGCTTGTTCGTGTTGTATAGAGACATTGTTTGTGAAAGTTCATCTTCTCTCTTCATGTTTGACAATCTTCTTTCTTGATTCTTCATGTAAATTTACTTTTGGGGTTTTTAATTTTGTATTGTGTAAATACTGTGTAAGAGAGTTCTGTAGTGTGAATGCGTTGTGTTGTAGTGTCTGTGTCCAGTGGAGAAATTTGATGTGTGTAGGTTGAATAGTATTAATGTTGTATTTCGGAGACATATTTCTTCATGTGCGGTTCTCTTCTCTCTTCATTCTCCATGTCATTTTTCTGAGTAGTGCTAATGTAAGTGGTTTCATGTGTGGAGTGTGAGTGTTGAATAGGTGTTGTATCGCAGTTATCTGTAGAGAAATATACGAGTATGTATGGAGGATATGTGGTATAGATTGTTCTGCCACTGTTACATCGTACACAGTTTTATATGTATCTGGAGATTTAGAGTTGGATTTGTTCTGTCATTGAACTTTCTCGATAATTAACAGCTTGCACACTTGTTTCTGTAATATGGTAACAATATATTTCCTCCACATACAGAGTTTTCTGTCACACTTGTAAACTGACATAATAGGAATTAAGATGTTCAGCTTTATTAGGGCTTTTCCCATTTTCATTTGTATACAAATATATGCCAGAATTGTATACATGATAAATAGTAATCCATTACAGTACCGAGGTGCCCGATACTTTAATGAATCCATGAAATTCGAATATAATGAGCCATATTAGTCATATTTTATTAGGAATATCTTTTCATCTGGTTCACTTATTTACTTTATTACTCGCAGTATGGAATTCCGTATATTAGCTACACTCTAGATAAAATCATGTTCACTCACAGAGAGACCACTCAGTGGTAGGTGTCATCACCTAATATGTGTCAATTTTATGATGCAGCTAATGGCTTTGTAGGTCTCAGTGACCGTCACATATCCTCCATTGCATGTTTTGTGTCAGAGTACTGAAGTGTGTTTGGATGCTTGTTTGTGAAAGTTCATCTTCTCTCTTCATGTTTGGAAATCTTCTTTCTTGATTCTTCATGTAATTTTTTTTGGGGGGGTTTTAATTTTGTATTGTGTAAATACTGTGTAAGAGAGTTCTGTAGTGTGAATGCGTTGTGTTGTGTCTGTGTCCAGTTGAGAAATTTGAACTGTGTAGGATGAATAGTATTAATGTTGTATTTCGGAGACATATTTCTTCATGTGCGGTTCTCTTCTCTCTTCATTCTTCATGTCGTTTTTCTGAGTAGTGCTAATGAAAGTGGTATTATGTGTGGAGTGTGAGCATTGAATAGGTGTTGTATTGGGGTTATCCGTAGAGAAATATACGAGTATGTATGGAGGATATGTGGTATAGATTGTTCTGCCACTGTTACATCGTACACAGTTCTATATGTATCTGGAGATTTAAAGTTGGATTTACTCTGTCATTGAACTTTCTCTATAATTAACAGCTTGCACACTAGTTTCTGTAATATGGTTACAATATATTTCCTCCACATACAGAGTTTTCTGTCACACTTGTAAACTGACATAATAGGAATTAAGATGTTCAGCTTTTTTAGGGCTTTTCCCATTTTCATTTGTATACAAATATATGCCAGAATTGTATACATGATAAATAGTAATCCATTACAATACCGAGGTGTCCGATACTTTAATCCATCCATGAAATTCTAATATAATGAGCTATATTAGTCATATTTTATTAGGAATATCTTTTCATCTGGTTCAGTTATTTACTTTATTACTCGCAGTATGGAATTCTGTATAATAGCTACACTCTAGATAAATTCATGTTCACTCACAGAGAGACCACTCAGTGGTAGGTGTCATCACCTAATATGTGTCAATTTTAAGATGCTGCTAATGGCTTTGTAGGTCTCAGTGACCGTCACATATCCTCCATTTCGTGTTTTGTGTCAGTGTACTGAAGTGTGTTTGGATGCTTGTTCGTGTTGTATAGAGACATTGTTTGTGAAAGTTCATCTTCTCTCTTCATGTTTGACAATCTTCTTTCTTGATTCTTCATGTAATTTTACTTTTGGGGTTTTTAATTTTGTATTGTGTAAATACTGTGTAAGAGAGTTCTGTAGTGTGAATGCGTTGTGTTGTAGTGTCTGTGTCCAGTTGAGAAATTTGAAGTGTGTAGGTTGAATAGTATTAATGTTGAATTTCGGAGACATATTTCTTCATGTGCGGTTCTCTTCTCTCTTCATTCTCCATGTCATTTTTCTGAGTAGTGCTAATGTAAGTGGTTTCATGTGTGGAGTGTGAGTGTTGAATAGGTGCTGTATCGCAGTTTTCTGTAGAGAAATATACGAGTATGTATGGAGGATATGTGGTATAGATTGTTCTGCCACTGTTACATCGTACACAGTTTTATATGTATCTGGAGATTTAGAGTTGGATTTGTTCTGTCATTGAACTTTCTTGATAATTAACAGCTTGCACACTTGTTTCTGTAATATGGTAACAATATATTTCCTCCACATACAGAGTTTTCTGTCACACTTGTAAACTGACATAATAGGAATTAAGATGTTCAGCTTTTTTAGGGCTTTTCCCATTTTCATTTGTATACAAATATATGCCAGAATTGTATACATGATAAATAGTAATCCATTACAGTACCGAGGTGCCCGATACTTTAATCCATCCATGAAATTCGAATATAATGAGCCATATTAGTTATATTTTATTAGGAATATCTTTTCATCTGGTTCAGTTATTTACTTTATATCTCGCAGTATGGAATTCCGTATATTAGCTACACTCTAGATAAAATCATGTTCACTCACAGAGAGACCACTCAGTGGTAGGTGTCATCACCTAATATGTGTCAATTTTAAGATGCTGCTAATGGCTGTGTAGGTCTCAGTGACCGTCACATATCCTCCATTTCATGTTTTGTGTCAGTGTACTGAAGTGTGTTTGGATGCTTGTTCGTGTTGTATAGAGACATTGTTTGTGAAAGTTCATCTTCTCTCTTCAGGTTTGACAATCTTCTTTCTTGATTCTTCATGTAATTTTTTTTTTTGGGGTTTTAATTTTGTATTGTGTAAATACTGTGTAAGAGAGTTCTGTAGTGTGAATGCGTTGTGTTGTGTCTGTGTCCAGTTGAGAAATTTGAACTGTGTAGGATGAATAGTATTAATGTTGTATTTCGGAGACATATTTCTTCATGTGCGGTTCTCTTCTCTCTTCATTCTTCATGTCGTTTTTCTGAGTAGTGCTAATGAAAGTGGTATTATGTGTGGAGTGTGAGCATTGAATAGGTGTTGTATTGGGGTTATCCGTAGAGAAATATACGAGTATGTATGGAGGATATGTGGTATAGATTGTTCTGCCACTGTTACATCGTACACAGTTCTATATGTATCTGGAGATTTAAAGTTGGATTTACTCTGTCATTGAACTTTCTCTATAATTAACAGCTTGCACACTAGTTTCTGTAATATGGTTACAATATATTTCCTCCACATACAGAGTTTTCTGTCACACTTGTAAACTGACATAATAGGAATTAAGATGTTCAGCTTTTTTAGGGCTTTTCCCATTTTCATTTGTATACAAATATATGCCAGAATTGTATACATGATAAATAGTAATCCATTACAATACTGAGGTGTCCGATACTTTAATCCATCCATGAAATTCTAATATAATGAGCTATATTAGTCATATTTTATTAGGAATATCTTTTCATCTGGTTCAGTTATTTACTTTATTACTCGCAGTATGGAATTCTGTATAATAGCTACACTCTAGATAAATTCATGTTCACTCACAGAGAGACCACTCAGTGGTAGGTGTCATCACCTAATATGTGTCAATTTTAAGATGCTGCTAATGGCTTTGTAGGTCTCAGTGACCGTCACATATCCTCCATTTCGTGTTTTGTGTCAGTGTACTGATGTGTGTTTGGATGCTTGTTCGTGTTGTATAGAGACATTGTTTGTGAAAGTTCATCTTCTCTCTTCATGTTTGACAATCTTCTTTCTTGATTCTTCATGTAATTTTACTTTTGGGGTTTTTAATTTTGTATTGTGTAAATACTGTGTAAGAGAGTTCTGTAGTGTGAATGCGTTGTGTTGTAGTGTCTGTGTCCAGTTGAGAAATTTGAAGTGTGTAGGTTGAATAGTATTAATGTTGTATTTCGGAGACATATATCTTCATGTGCGGTTCTCTTCTCTCTTCATTCTCCATATCATTTTTCTGAGTAGTGCTAATGTAAGTGGTTTCATGTGTGGAGTGTGAGTGTTGAATAGGTGTTGTATCGCAGTTATCTGTAGAGAAATATACGAGTATGTATGGAGGATATGTGGTATAGATTGTTCTGCCACTGTTACATCGTACACAGTTCTATATGTATCTGGAGATTTAAAGTTGGATTTACTCTGTCATTGAACTTTCTCTATAATTAACAGCTTGCACATTAGTTTCTGTAATATGGTTACAATATATTTCCTCCACATACAGAGTTTTCTGTCACACTTGTAAACTGACGTAATAGGAATTAAGATGTTCAGCTTTTTTAGGGCTTTTCCCATTTTCATTTGTATACAAATATATGCCAGAATTGTATACATGATGAATAGTAATCCATTACAATACCAAGGTGTCCGATACTTTAATCCATCCATGAAATTCTAATATAATGAGCTATATTAGTCATATTTTATTAGGAATATCTTTTCATCTGGTTCAGTTATTTACTTTATTACTCGCAGTATGGAATTCTGTATAATAGCTACACTCTAGATAAATTCATGTTCACTCACAGAGAGACCACTCAGTGGTAGGTGTCATCACCTAATATGTGTCAATTTTAAGATGCTGCTAATGGCTTTGTAGGTCTCAGTGACCGTCACATATCCTCCATTTCATGTTTTGTGTCAGTGTACTGAAGTGTGTTTGGATGCTTGTTCGTGTTGTATAGAGACATTGTTTGTGAAAGTTCATCTTCTCTCTTCATGTTTGACAATCTTCTTTCTTGATTCTTCATGTAATTTTACTTTTGGGGTTTTTAATTTTGTATTGTGTAAATACTGTGTAAGAGAGTTCTGTAGTGTGAATGCGTTGTGTTGTAGTGTCTGTGTCCAGTTGAGAAATTTGAAGTGTGTAGGTTGAATAGTATTAATGTTGTATTTCGGAGACATATTTCTTCATGTGGTATAGATTGTTCTGCCACTGTTACATCGTACACAGTTTTATATGTATCTGGAGATTTAGAGTTGGATTTGTTCTGTCATTGAACTTTCTCGATAATTAACAGCTTGCACACTTGTTTCTGTAATATGGTAACAATATATTTCCTCCACATACAGAGTTTTCTGTCACACTTGTAAACTGACATAATAGGAATTAAGATGTTCAGCTTTATTAGGGCTTTTCCCATTTTCATTTGTATACAAATATATGCCAGAATTGTATACATGATAAATAGTAATCCATTACAGTACCGAGGTGCCCGATACTTTAATCCATCCATGAAATTCGAATATAATGAGCCATATTAGTCATATTTTATTAGGAATATCTTTTCATCTGGTTCAGTTATTTACTTTATTACTCGCAGTATGGAATTCCGTATATTAGCTACACTCTAGATAAAATCATGTTCACTCACAGAGAGACCACTCAGTGGTAGGTGTCATCACCTAATATGTGTCAATTTTAAGATGCTGCTAATGGCTGTGTAGGTCTCAGTGACCGTCACATATCCTCCATTTCATGTTTTGTGTCAGTGTACTGAAGTGTGTTTGGATGCTTGTTCGTGTTGTATAGAGACATTGTTTGTGAAAGTTCATCTTCTCTCTTCAGGTTTGACAATCTTCTTTCTTGATTCTTCATGTAATTTTTTTTTTTGGGGGTTTTAATTTTGTATTGTGTAAATACTGTGTAGGAGAGTTCTGTAGTGTGAATGCGTTGTGTTGTGTCTGTGTCCAGTTGAGAAATTTGAACTGTGTAGGATGAATAGTATTAATGTTGTATTTCGGAGACATATTTCTTCATGTGCGGTTCTCTTCTCTCTTCATTCTTCATGTCGTTTTTCTGAGTAGTGCTAATGAAAGTGGTATTATGTGTGGAGTGTGAGCGTTGAATAGGTGTTGTATTGGGGTTATCCGTAGAGAAATATACGAGTATGTATGGAGGATATGTGGTATAGATTGTTCTGCCACTGTTACATCGTACACAGTTCTATATGTATCTGGAGATTTAAAGTTGGATTTACTCTGTCATTGAACTTTCTCTATAATTAACAGCTTGCACACTAGTTTCTGTAATATGGTTACAATATATTTCCTCCACATACAGAGTTTTCTGTCACACTTGTAAACTGACATAATAGGAATTAAGATGTTCAGCTTTTTTAGGGCTTTTCCCATTTTCATTTGTATACAAATATATGCCAGAATTGTATACATGATGAATAGTAATCCATTACAATACCAAGGTGTCCGATACTTTAATCCATCCATGAAATTCTAATATAATGAGCTATATTAGTCATATTTTATTAGGAATATCTTTTCATCTGGTTCAGTTATTTACTTTATTACTCGCAGTATGGAATTCTGTATAATAGCTACACTCTAGATAAATTCATGTTCACTCACAGAGAGACCACTCAGTGGTAGGTGTCATCACCTAATATGTGTCAATTTTAAGATGCTGCTAATGGCTTTGTAGGTCTCAGTGACCGTCACATATCCTCCATTTCATGTTTTGTGTCAGTGTACTGAAGTGTGTTTGGATGCTTGTTCGTGTTGTATAGAGACATTGTTTGTGAAAGTTCATCTTCTCTCTTCATGTTTGACAATCTTCTTTCTTGATTCTTCATGTAATTTTACTTTTGGGGTTTTTAATTTTGTATTGTGTAAATACTGTGTAAGAGAGTTCTGTAGTGTGAATGCGTTGTGTTGTAGTGTCTGTGTCCAGTTGAGAAATTTGAAGTGTGTAGGTTGAATAGTATTAATGTTGTATTTCGGAGACATATATCTTCATGTGCGGTTCTCTTCTCTCTTCATTCTCCATGTCATTTTTCTGAGTAGTGCTAATGTAAGTGGTTTCATGTGTGGAGTGTGAGTGTTGAATAGGTGTTGTATCGCAGTTATCTGTAGAGAAATATACGAGTATGTATGGAGGATATGTGGTATAGATTGTTCTGCCACTGTTACATCGTACACAGTTCTATATGTATCTGGAGATTTAAAGTTGGATTTACTCTGTCATTGAACTTTCTCTATAATTAACAGCTTGCACACTAGTTTCTGTAATATGGTTACAATATATTTCCTCCACATACAGAGTTTTCTGTCACATTTGTAAACTGACATAATAGGAATTAAGATGTTCAGCTTTTTTAGGGCTTTTCCCATTTTCATTTGTATACAAATATATGCCAGAATTGTATACATGATAAATAGTAATCCATTACAATACCAAGGTGTCCGATACTTTAATCCATCCATGAAATTCTAATATAATGAGCTATATTAGTCATATTTTATTAGGAATATCTTTTCATCTGGTTCAGTTATTTACTTTATTACTCGCAGTATGCAATTCTGTATAATAGCTACACTCTAGATAAATTCATGTTCACTCACAGAGAGACCACTCAGTGGTAGGTGTCATCACCTAATATGTTTCAATTTTAAGATGCTGCTAATGGCTTTGTAGGTCTCAGTGACCGTCACATATCCTCCATTTCATGTTTTGTGTCAGTGTACTGAAGTGTGTTTGGATGCTTGTTCGTGTTGTATAGAGACATTGTTTGTGAAAGTTCATCTTCTCTCTTCATGTTTGACAATCTTCTTTCTTGATTCTTCATGTAATTTTACTTTTGGGGTTTTTATTTTGTATTGTGTAAATACTGTGTAAGAGAGTTCTGTAGTGTGAATGCGTTGTGTTGTAGTGTCTGTGTCCAGTTGAGAAATTTGAAGTGTGTAGGTTGAATAGTATTAATGTTGTATTTCGGAGACATATTTCTTCATGTGCGGTTCTCTTCTCTCTTCATTCTCCATGTCATTTTTCTGAGTAGTGCTAATGTAAGTGGTTTCATGTGTGGAGTGTGAGTGTTGAATAGGTGTTGTATCGCAGTTATCTGTAGAGAAATATACGAGTATGTATGGAGGATATGTGGTATAGATTGTTCTGCCACTGTTACATCGTACACAGTTTTATATGTATCTGGAGATTTAGAGTTGGATTTGTTCTGTCATTGAACTTTCTCGATAATTAACAGCTTGCACACTTGTTTCTGTAATATGGTAACAATATATTTCCTCCACATACAGAGTTTTCTGTCACACTTGTAAACTGACATAATAGGAATTAAGATGTTCAGCTTTATTAGGGCTTTTCCCATTTTCATTTGTATACAAATATATGCCAGAATTGTATACATGATAAATAGTAATCCATTACAGTACCGAGGTGCCCGATACTTTAATCCATCCATGAAATTCGAATATAATGAGCCATATTAGTCATATTTTATTAGGAATATCTTTTCATCTGGTTCAGTTATTTACTTTATTACTCGCAGTATGGAATTCCGTATATTAGCTACACTCTAGATAAAATCATGTTCACTCACAGAGAGACCACTCAGTGGTAGGTGTCATCACCTAATATGTATCAATTTTATGATGCAGCTAATGGCTTTGTAGGTCTCAGTGACCGTCACATATCCTCCATTGCATGTTTTGTGTCAGAGTACTGAAGTGTGTTTGGATGCTTGTTTGTGAAAGTTCATCTTCTCTCTTCATGTTTGGAAATCTTCTTTCTTGATTCTTCATGTAATTTTTTTTTGGGGGGTTTTAATTTTGTATTGTGTAAATACTGTGTAAGAGAGTTCTGTAGTGTGAATGCGTTGTGTTGTGTCTGTGTCCAGTTGAGAAATTTGAACTGTGTAGGATGAATAGTATTAATGTTGTATTTCGGAGACATATTTCTTCATGTGCGGTTCTCTTCTCTCTTCATTCTTCATGTCGTTTTTCTGAGTAGTGCTAATGAAAGTGGTATTATGTGTGGAGTGTGAGCGTTGAATAGGTGTTGTATTGGGGTTATCCGTAGAGAAATATACGAGTATGTATGGAGGATATGTGGTATAGATTGTTCTGCCACTGTTACATCGTACACAGTTCTATATGTATCTGGAGATTTAAAGTTGGATTTACTCTGTCATTGAACTTTCTCTATAATTAACAGCTTGCACACTAGTTTCTGTAATATGGTTACAATATATTTCCTCCACATACAGAGTTTTCTGTCACACTTGTAAACTGACATAATAGGAATTAAGATGTTCAGCTTTATTAGGGCTTTTCCCATTTTCATTTGTATACAAATATATGCCAGAATTGTATACATGATAAATAGTAATCCATTACAATACCGAGGTGTCCGATACTTTAATGAATCCATGAAATTCGAATATAATGAGCTATATTAGTCATATTTTATTACGAATATCTTTTCATCTGGTTCAGTTATTTACTTTATTACTCGCAGTATGGAATTCCCTATATATTAGTTACAATCTAGATAAATTCACGTTCACTCACAGAGAGACCACTCAGTGGTAGGTGTCATCACCTAATCTGTGTCAATTTTAAGATGCTGCTAATGGCTTTGTAGGTCTCAGTGACCGTCACATATCCTCCATTGCATGTTTTGTGTCAGAGTACTGAAGTGTGTTTGGATGCTTGTTCGTGTTGTATAGAGACCTTGTTTGTGAAACTTCATCTTCGCTCTTCATGCTTGGAATCTTCATTCTTGATTCTTCATGTAAATTTATTTTTGGGGTTTTTAATTTTGTATTGTGTAAATACTGTGTAAAAGAGTTCTGTAGTGTGAATGCATTGTGTTGTTGTGTCTGTGTCCATTTGAGATATTTGAAGTGTGTTGGATGAATAATATGAATGTTGTATTTCGGAGACATATTTCTTCATGTGCAGTTCTCTTCTCTTTTCATTCTTCATGTCATTTTTCTGAGTAGAGCTAATGTAAGTGGTTTCATGTGTGGAGTGTGAGTGTTGATAGGTGTTGTATTGCAGTTATGCGTAGAGAAATATACGAGTATGTATGGAGGATATGTGGTATAGATTGTTCTGCCACTGTTACATCGTACACAGTTCTATATGTATCTGGAGATTTAAAGTTGGATTTACTCTGTCATTGAACTTTCTCTATAATTAACAGCTTGCACACTAGTTTCTGTAATATGGTTACAATATATTTCCTCCACATACAGAGTTTTCTGTCACACTTGTAAACTGACATAATAGGAATTAAGATGTTCAGCTTTTTTAGGGCTTTTCCCATTTTCATTTGTATACAAATATATGCCAGAATTGTATACATGATAAATAGTAATCCATTACAATACCGAGGTGTCCGATACTTTAATCCAACCATGAAATTCTAATATAATGAGCTATATTAGTCATATTTTATTAGGATTATCTTTTCATCTGGTTCAGTTATTTACTTTATTACTCGCAGTATGGAATTCCGTATATTAGTTACACTCTAGATAAATTCATGTTCACTCACAGAAAGACCACTCAGTGGTGTGTGTCATCACCTAATATGTGTCAATTTTAAGATGCTGCTAATGGCTTTGTAGGTCTCAGTGACCGTCACATTCCTCCATTGCATGTTATGTGTCAGTGTACTGAAGTGTGTTTGGATGCTTGATGTGTTGTATAGAGACATTGTTTGTGAAAGTTCATCTTCTCTCTTCATGTTTGGCAATCTTCTTTCTTGATTCTTCATGTAATTTTACTTTTGGGCTTTTTAATTTTGTATTGTGTAAATACTGTGTAAGAGAGTTCTGTAGTGTGAATGCATTGTGTTGTTGAGTCTGTGTCCAGTTCAGAACTTTGAAGTGTGTAGGATGAATAGTATAATTGTTGTATTTCGGAGACATATTTCTTCATGTGCGGTTCACTTCTGTCTTCATTCTCCATGTCATTTTTCTGAGTAGTGCTTATGTAAGTGGTTTCATGTGTGCAGTGTGAGTGTTGAATAGGTGTTGTATTGCAGTTATGCGTAGAGAAATATACGAGTATGTATGGAGGATATGTGGTATAGTTTGTTCTGCCACTGTTACATCGTACACAGTTCTATATGTATCTGGAGATTTAGAGTTGGATTTAATCTGTCATTGAACTTTCTCAATAATTAACAGCTTGCACACTTGTTTCTGTAATATGGTAACAACATATTTCCTCCGCATACAGAGTTTTCTGTCACACTTGTAAACTGACATAATAGGAATTAAGATGTTCAGCTTTATTAGGGCTTTTCCCATTTTCATTTGTATACAAATATATGCCAGAATTGTATACATGATAAATAGTAATCCATTACAGTACCGAGGTGCCCGATACTTTAATCCATCCATGAAATTCGAATATAATGAGCTATATTAGTCATATTTTATTAGGAATATCTTTTCATCTGGTTCAGTTATTTACTTTATTACTCGCAGTATGGAATTCCGTATATTATTTACACTCTAGATAAATTCATGTTCACTCACAGAAAGACCACTCAGTGGTGTGTGTCATCACCTGATATGTGTCAATTTTAAGATGCTGCTAATGGCTTTGTAGGTCTCAGTGACCGTCACATTCCTCCATTGCATGTTATGTGTCAGTGTACTGAAGTGTGTTTGGATGCTTGATGTGTTGTATAGAGACATTGTTTGTGAAAGTTCATCTTCTCTCTTCATGTTTGACAATCTTCTTTCTTGATTCTTCATGTAATTTTACTTTTGGGGTTTTTAATTTTGTATTGTGTAAATACTGTGTAAGAGAGTTCTGTAGTGTGAATGCGTTGTGTTGTAGTGTCTGTGTCCAGTTGAGAAATTTGAAGTGTGTAGGTTGAATAGTATTAATGTTGTATTTCGGAGACATATTTCTTCATGTGGTATAGATTGTTCTGCCACTGTTACATCGTACACAGTTTTATATGTATCTGGAGATTTAGAGTTGGATTTGTTCTGTCATTGAACTTTCTCGATAATTAACAGCTTGCACACTTGTTTCTGTAATATGGTAACAATATATTTCCTCCACATACAGAGTTTTCTGTCACACTTGTAAACTGACATAATAGGAATTAAGATGTTCAGCTTTATTAGGGCTTTTCCCATTTTCATTTGTATACAAATATATGCCAGAATTGTATACATGATAAATAGTAATCCATTACAGTACCGAGGTGCCCGATACTTTAATCCATCCATGAAATTCGAATATAATGAGCCATATTAGTCATATTTTATTAGGAATATCTTTTCATCTGGTTCAGTTATTTACTTTATTACTCGCAGTATGGAATTCCGTATATTAGCTACACTCTAGATAAAATCATGTTCACTCACAGAGAGACCACTCAGTGGTAGGTGTCATCACCTAATATGTGTCAATTTTAAGATGCTGCTAATGGCTGTGTAGGTCTCAGTGACCGTCACATATCCTCCATTTCATGTTTTGTGTCAGTGTACTGAAGTGTGTTTGGATGCTTGTTCGTGTTGTATAGAGACATTGTTTGTGAAAGTTCATCTTCTCTCTTCAGGTTTGACAATCTTCTTTCTTGATTCTTCATGTAATTTTTTTTTTGGGGGGTTTTAATTTTGTATTGTGTAAATACTGTGTAGGAGAGTTCTGTAGTGTGAATGCGTTGTGTTGTGTCTGTGTCCAGTTGAGAAATTTGAACTGTGTAGGATGAATAGTATTAATGTTGTATTTCGGAGACATATTTCTTCATGTGCGGTTCTCTTCTCTCTTCATTCTTCATGTCGTTTTTCTGAGTAGTGCTAATGAAAGTGGTATTATGTGTGGAGTGTGAGCGTTGAATAGGTGTTGTATTGGGGTTATCCGTAGAGAAATATACGAGTATGTATGGAGGATATGTGGTATAGATTGTTCTGCCACTGTTACATCGTACACAGTTCTATATGTATCTGGAGATTTAAAGTTGGATTTACTCTGTCATTGAACTTTCTCTATAATTAACAGCTTGCACACTAGTTTCTGTAATATGGTTACAATATATTTCCTCCACATACAGAGTTTTCTGTCACACTTGTAAACTGACATAATAGGAATTAAGATGTTCAGCTTTTTTAGGGCTTTTCCCATTTTCATTTGTATACAAATATATGCCAGAATTGTATACATGATGAATAGTAATCCATTACAATACCAAGGTGTCCGATACTTTAATCCATCCATGAAATTCTAATATAATGAGCTATATTAGTCATATTTTATTAGGAATATCTTTTCATCTGGTTCAGTTATTTACTTTATTACTCGCAGTATGGAATTCTGTATAATAGCTACACTCTAGATAAATTCATGTTCACTCACAGAGAGACCACTCAGTGGTAGGTGTCATCACCTAATATGTGTCAATTTTAAGATGCTGCTAATGGCTTTGTAGGTCTCAGTGACCGTCACATATCCTCCATTTCATGTTTTGTGTCAGTGTACTGAAGTGTGTTTGGATGCTTGTTCGTGTTGTATAGAGACATTGTTTGTGAAAGTTCATCTTCTCTCTTCATGTTTGACAATCTTCTTTCTTGATTCTTCATGTAATTTTACTTTTGGGGTTTTTAATTTTGTATTGTGTAAATACTGTGTAAGAGAGTTCTGTAGTGTGAATGCGTTGTGTTGTAGTGTCTGTGTCCAGTTGAGAAATTTGAAGTGTGTAGGTTGAATAGTATTAATGTTGTATTTCGGAGACATATATCTTCATGTGCGGTTCTCTTCTCTCTTCATTCTCCATGTCATTTTTCTGAGTAGTGCTAATGTAAGTGGTTTCATGTGTGGAGTGTGAGTGTTGAATAGGTGTTGTATCGCAGTTATCTGTAGAGAAATATACGAGTATGTATGGAGGATATGTGGTATAGATTGTTCTGCCACTGTTACATCGTACACAGTTCTATATGTATCTGGAGATTTAAAGTTGGATTTACTCTGTCATTGAACTTTCTCTATAATTAACAGCTTGCACACTAGTTTCTGTAATATGGTTACAATATATTTCCTCCACATACAGAGTTTTCTGTCACATTTGTAAACTGACATAATAGGAATTAAGATGTTCAGCTTTTTTAGGGCTTTTCCCATTTTCATTTGTATACAAATATATGCCAGAATTGTATACATGATAAATAGTAATCCATTACAATACCAAGGTGTCCGATACTTTAATCCATCCATGAAATTCTAATATAATGAGCTATATTAGTCATATTTTATTAGGAATATCTTTTCATCTGGTTCAGTTATTTACTTTATTACTCGCAGTATGCAATTCTGTATAATAGCTACACTCTAGATAAATTCATGTTCACTCACAGAGAGACCACTCAGTGGTAGGTGTCATCACCTAATATGTTTCAATTTTAAGATGCTGCTAATGGCTTTGTAGGTCTCAGTGACCGTCACATATCCTCCATTTCATGTTTTGTGTCAGTGTACTGAAGTGTGTTTGGATGCTTGTTCGTGTTGTATAGAGACATTGTTTGTGAAAGTTCATCTTCTCTCTTCATGTTTGACAATCTTCTTTCTTGATTCTTCATGTAATTTTACTTTTGGGGTTTTTATTTTGTATTGTGTAAATACTGTGTAAGAGAGTTCTGTAGTGTGAATGCGTTGTGTTGTAGTGTCTGTGTCCAGTTGAGAAATTTGAAGTGTGTAGGTTGAATAGTATTAATGTTGTATTTCGGAGACATATTTCTTCATGTGCGGTTCTCTTCTCTCTTCATTCTCCATGTCATTTTTCTGAGTAGTGCTAATGTAAGTGGTTTCATGTGTGGAGTGTGAGTGTTGAATAGGTGTTGTATCGCAGTTATCTGTAGAGAAATATACGAGTATGTATGGAGGATATGTGGTATAGATTGTTCTGCCACTGTTACATCGTACACAGTTTTATATGTATCTGGAGATTTAGAGTTGGATTTGTTCTGTCATTGAACTTTCTCGATAATTAACAGCTTGCACACTTGTTTCTGTAATATGGTAACAATATATTTCCTCCACATACAGAGTTTTCTGTCACACTTGTAAACTGACATAATAGGAATTAAGATGTTCAGCTTTATTAGGGCTTTTCCCATTTTCATTTGTATACAAATATATGCCAGAATTGTATACATGATAAATAGTAATCCATTACAGTACCGAGGTGCCCGATACTTTAATCCATCCATGAAATTCGAATATAATGAGCCATATTAGTCATATTTTATTAGGAATATCTTTTCATCTGGTTCAGTTATTTACTTTATTACTCGCAGTATGGAATTCCGTATATTAGCTACACTCTAGATAAAATCATGTTCACTCACAGAGAGACCACTCAGTGGTAGGTGTCATCACCTAATATGTATCAATTTTATGATGCAGCTAATGGCTTTGTAGGTCTCAGTGACCGTCACATATCCTCCATTGCATGTTTTGTGTCAGAGTACTGAAGTGTGTTTGGATGCTTGTTTGTGAAAGTTCATCTTCTCTCTTCATGTTTGGAAATCTTCTTTCTTGATTCTTCATGTAATTTTTTTTTGGGGGGTTTTAATTTTGTATTGTGTAAATACTGTGTAAGAGAGTTCTGTAGTGTGAATGCGTTGTGTTGTGTCTGTGTCCAGTTGAGAAATTTGAACTGTGTAGGATGAATAGTATTAATGTTGTATTTCGGAGACATATTTCTTCATGTGCGGTTCTCTTCTCTCTTCATTCTTCATGTCGTTTTTCTGAGTAGTGCTAATGAAAGTGGTATTATGTGTGGAGTGTGAGCGTTGAATAGGTGTTGTATTGGGGTTATCCGTAGAGAAATATACGAGTATGTATGGAGGATATGTGGTATAGATTGTTCTGCCACTGTTACATCGTACACAGTTCTATATGTATCTGGAGATTTAAAGTTGGATTTACTCTGTCATTGAACTTTCTCTATAATTAACAGCTTGCACACTAGTTTCTGTAATATGGTTACAATATATTTCCTCCACATACAGAGTTTTCTGTCACACTTGTAAACTGACATAATAGGAATTAAGATGTTCAGCTTTATTAGGGCTTTTCCCATTTTCATTTGTATACAAATATATGCCAGAATTGTATACATGATAAATAGTAATCCATTACAATACCGAGGTGTCCGATACTTTAATGAATCCATGAAATTCGAATATAATGAGCTATATTAGTCATATTTTATTACGAATATCTTTTCATCTGGTTCAGTTATTTACTTTATTACTCGCAGTATGGAATTCCCTATATATTAGTTACAATCTAGATAAATTCACGTTCACTCACAGAGAGACCACTCAGTGGTAGGTGTCATCACCTAATCTGTGTCAATTTTAAGATGCTGCTAATGGCTTTGTAGGTCTCAGTGACCGTCACATATCCTCCATTGCATGTTTTGTGTCAGAGTACTGAAGTGTGTTTGGATGCTTGTTCGTGTTGTATAGAGACCTTGTTTGTGAAACTTCATCTTCGCTCTTCATGCTTGGAATCTTCATTCTTGATTCTTCATGTAAATTTATTTTTGGGGTTTTTAATTTTGTATTGTGTAAATACTGTGTAAAAGAGTTCTGTAGTGTGAATGCATTGTGTTGTTGTGTCTGTGTCCATTTGAGATATTTGAAGTGTGTTGGATGAATAATATGAATGTTGTATTTCGGAGACATATTTCTTCATGTGCAGTTCTCTTCTCTTTTCATTCTTCATGTCATTTTTCTGAGTAGAGCTAATGTAAGTGGTTTCATGTGTGGAGTGTGAGTGTTGATAGGTGTTGTATTGCAGTTATGCGTAGAGAAATATACGAGTATGTATGGAGGATATGTGGTATAGATTGTTCTGCCACTGTTACATCGTACACAGTTCTATATGTATCTGGAGATTTAAAGTTGGATTTACTCTGTCATTGAACTTTCTCTATAATTAACAGCTTGCACACTAGTTTCTGTAATATGGTTACAATATATTTCCTCCACATACAGAGTTTTCTGTCACACTTGTAAACTGACATAATAGGAATTAAGATGTTCAGCTTTTTTAGGGCTTTTCCCATTTTCATTTGTATACAAATATATGCCAGAATTGTATACATGATAAATAGTAATCCATTACAATACCGAGGTGTCCGATACTTTAATCCAACCATGAAATTCTAATATAATGAGCTATATTAGTCATATTTTATTAGGATTATCTTTTCATCTGGTTCAGTTATTTACTTTATTACTCGCAGTATGGAATTCCGTATATTAGTTACACTCTAGATAAATTCATGTTCACTCACAGAAAGACCACTCAGTGGTGTGTGTCATCACCTAATATGTGTCAATTTTAAGATGCTGCTAATGGCTTTGTAGGTCTCAGTGACCGTCACATTCCTCCATTGCATGTTATGTGTCAGTGTACTGAAGTGTGTTTGGATGCTTGATGTGTTGTATAGAGACATTGTTTGTGAAAGTTCATCTTCTCTCTTCATGTTTGGCAATCTTCTTTCTTGATTCTTCATGTAATTTTACTTTTGGGCTTTTTAATTTTGTATTGTGTAAATACTGTGTAAGAGAGTTCTGTAGTGTGAATGCATTGTGTTGTTGAGTCTGTGTCCAGTTCAGAACTTTGAAGTGTGTAGGATGAATAGTATAATTGTTGTATTTCGGAGACATATTTCTTCATGTGCGGTTCACTTCTGTCTTCATTCTCCATGTCATTTTTCTGAGTAGTGCTTATGTAAGTGGTTTCATGTGTGCAGTGTGAGTGTTGAATAGGTGTTGTATTGCAGTTATGCGTAGAGAAATATACGAGTATGTATGGAGGATATGTGGTATAGTTTGTTCTGCCACTGTTACATCGTACACAGTTCTATATGTATCTGGAGATTTAGAGTTGGATTTAATCTGTCATTGAACTTTCTCAATAATTAACAGCTTGCACACTTGTTTCTGTAATATGGTAACAACATATTTCCTCCGCATACAGAGTTTTCTGTCACACTTGTAAACTGACATAATAGGAATTAAGATGTTCAGCTTTATTAGGGCTTTTCCCATTTTCATTTGTATACAAATATATGCCAGAATTGTATACATGATAAATAGTAATCCATTACAGTACCGAGGTGCCCGATACTTTAATCCATCCATGAAATTCGAATATAATGAGCTATATTAGTCATATTTTATTAGGAATATCTTTTCATCTGGTTCAGTTATTTACTTTATTACTCGCAGTATGGAATTCCGTATATTATTTACACTCTAGATAAATTCATGTTCACTCACAGAAAGACCACTCAGTGGTGTGTGTCATCACCTGATATGTGTCAATTTTAAGATGCTGCTAATGGCTTTGTAGGTCTCAGTGACCGTCACATTCCTCCATTGCATGTTATGTGTCAGTGTACTGAAGTGTGTTTGGATGCTTGATGTGTTGTATAGAGACATTGTTTGTGAAAGTTCATCTTCTCTCTTCATGTTTGACAATCTTCTTTCTTGATTCTTCATGTAATTTTACTTTTGGGGTTTTTAATTTTGTATTGTGTAAATACTGTGTAAGAGAGTTCTGTAGTGTGAATGCGTTGTGTTGTAGTGTCTGTGTCCAGTTGAGAAATTTGAAGTGTGTAGGTTGAATAGTATTAATGTTGTGTTTCGGAGACATATTTCTTCATGTGCGGTTCTCTTCTCTCTTCATTCTCCATGTCATTTTTCTGAGTAGTGCTAATGTAAGTGGTTTCATGTGTGGAGTGTGAGTGTTGAATAGGTATGTATTGCGGTTATCCGTAGTGAAATATACGAGTATGTATGGAGGATATGTGGTATACATTGTTCTGCCACTGTTACATCGTACACAGTTCTATATGTATCTGGAGATTTAGAGTTGGATTTGTTCTGTCATTGAACTTTCTTGATAATTAACAGCTTGCACACTTGTTTCTGTAATGTGGTAACAATAAATTTCCTCCACATACAGAATTTTCCGTCACACTTGTAAACTGACATAATAGGAATTAGGATGTTCAGCTTTATTAGGGCTTTTCCCATTTTCATTTGTATACAAATATATGCCAGAATTGTATACATGATAAATAGTAATCCATTACAATACCGAGGTGTCCGATACTTTAATGAATCCATGAAATTCGAATATAATGAGCTATATTAGTCATATTTTATTACGAATATCTTTTCATCTGGTTCAGTTATTTACTTTATTACTCGCAGTATGGAATTCCGTATATTAGTTACAATCTAGATAAATTCACGTTCACTCACAGAGAGACCACTCAGTGGTGTGTGTCATCACCTAATCTGTGTCAATTTTAAGATGCTGCTAATGGCTTTGTAGGTCTCAGTGACCGTCACATATCCTCCATTGCATGTTTTGTGTCAGAGTACTGAAGTGTGTTTGGATGCTTGTTCGTGTTGTATAGAGACCTTGTTTGTGAAACTTCATCTTCTCTCTTCATGTTTGGAATCTTCATTCTTGATTCTTCATGTAAATTTATTTTTGGGGTTTTTAATTTTGTATTGTGTAAATACTGTGTAAAAGAGTTCTGTAGTGTGAATGCATTGTGTTGTTGTGTCTGTGTCCATTTGAGATATTTGAAGTGTGTCGGATGAATAATATGAATGTTGTATTTCGGAGACATATTTCTTCATGTGCGGTTCTCTTCTCTTTTCATTCTTCATGTCATTTTTCTGAGTAGAGCTAATGTAAATGGTTTCATGTGTGGAGTGTGAGTGTTGATAGGTGTTGTATTGCAGTTATCCGTAGAGAAATATACGAGTATGTATGGAGGATATGTGGTATACATTGTTCTGCCACTGTTACATCGTACACAGTTCTATATGTATCTGGAGATTTAGAGTTGGATTTGTTCTGTCATTGAACTTTCTCAATAATTAACAGCTTGCACACTTGTTTCTGTAATGTGGTAACAATATATTTCCTCCACATACAGAGTTTTCTGTCACGCTTGTAAACTGACATAATAGGAATTAAGATGTTCATCTTTATTAGGGCTTTTCCCATTTTCATTTTTATACAAATATATGCCAGAATTGTATACATGATAAATAGTAATCCATTACAATACCGAGGTGTCCGGTACTTTAATCCATCCATGAAATTCGAATATAATGAGCTATATTAGTCATATTTTATTACGAATATCTTTTCATCTGGTTCAGTTATTTACTTTATTACTCGCAGTATGGAATTCTGTATAATAGCTACACTCTAGATAAATTCATGTTCACTCACAGAGAGACCACTCAGTGGTAGGTGTCATCACCTAATATGTGTCAATTTTAAGATGCTGCTAATGGCTTTGTAGGTCTCAGTGACCGTCACATTCCTCCATTGCATGTTATGTGTCAGTGTACTGAAGTGTGTTTGGATGCTTGATGTGTTGTATAGAGACATTGTTTGTGAAAGTTCATCTTCTCTCTTCATGTTTGGCAATCTTCTTTCTTGATTCTTCATGTAATTTTACTTTTGGGCTTTCTAATTTTGTATTGTGTAAATACTGTGTAAGAGAGTTCTGTAGTGTGAATGCATTGTGTTGTTGAGTCTGTGTCCAGTTGAGAACTTTGAAGTGTGTAGGATGAATAGTATAATTGTTGTATTTCGGAGACATATTTCTTCATGTGCGGTTCTCTTCTGTCTTCATTCTCCATGTCATTTTTCTGAGTAGTGCTAATGTAAGTGGTTTCATGTGTGCAGTGTGAGTTTTGAATAGGTGTTGTATTGCAGTTATGCGTAGAGAAATATACCTGTATGTATGGAGGATATGTGGTATAGTTTGTTCTGCCACTGTTACATCGTACACAGTTCTATATGTATCTGGAGATTTAGAGTTGGATTTAATCTGTCATTGAACTTTCTCAATAATTAACAGCTTGCACACTTGTTTCTGTAATATGGTAACAACATATTTCCTCCGCATACAGAGTTTTCTGTCACACTTGTAAACTGACATAATAGGAATTAAGATGTTCAGCTTTATTAGGGCTTTTCCCATTTTCATTTGTATACAAATATATGCCAGAATTGTATACATGATAAATAGTAATCCATTACAGTACCGAGGTGCCCGATACTTTAATCCATCCATGAAATTCGAATATAATGAGCTATATTAGTCATAATTTTTTAGGAATATCTTTTCATCTGGTTCAGTTATTTACTTTATTACTCGCAGTATGGAATTCCGTATATTAGTTACACTCTAGATAAACTCATGTTCACTCAGAGAGAGACCACTCAGTGGTAGGTGTTATCACCTAATATGTGTCAATTTTGAAATGCTGCTAATGGCTTTGTAGGTCTCAGTGACCGTCACATATCCTCCATTGCATGTTTTGTGTCAGAGTACTGAAGTGTGTTTGGATGCTTGTTCGTGTTGTATAGAGACATTGTTTGTGAAACTTCATCTTCTCTCTTCATGTTTGGAATCTTCATTCTTGATTCTTCATGTAAATTTATTTTTGGGGTTTTTAATTTTGTATTGTGTAAATACTGTGTAAGAGAGTTCTGTTGTGTGAATGCATTGTGTTGTTGTGTCCGTGTCCATTTGAGATATTTGAAGTGTGTTGGCTGAATAGTATGAATGTTGTATTTCGGAGACATATTTCTTCATGTGCGGTTCTCTTCTCTTTTCATTCTTCATGTCATTTTTCTGAGTAGAGCTAATGTAAGTGGTTTCATGTGTGTAGTGTGAGTGTTGATAGGTGTTGTATTGCAGTTATCCGTAGAGAAATATACGAGTATGTATGGAGGATATGTGGTATACATTGTTCTGCCAATGTTACATCGTACACAGTTCTATATGTATCTGGAGATTTAGAGTTGGATTTGTTCTGTCATTGAACTTTCTTGATAATTAACAGCTTGCACACTTGTTTCTGTAATGTGGTAACAATATATTTCCTCCACATACAGAGTTTTCTGTCACACTTGTAAACTGACATAATGGGAATTAAGATGTTCATCTTTATTAGGGCTTTTCCCATTTTCATTTGTATACAAATATATGCCAGAATTGTATACATGATAAATAGTAATCCATTACAATACCGAGGTGTCCGATACTTTAATCCATCCATGAAATTCGAATATAATGAGCTATATTAGTCATATTTTATTAGGAATATCTTTTCATCTGGTTCAGTTATTTACTTTATTACTCGCAGTATGGAATTCCGTATATTAGTTACACTCTAGATAAATTCATGTTCACTCACAGAAAGACCACTCAGTGGTGTGTGTCATCACCTAATATGTGTCAATTTTAAGATGCTGCTAATGGCTTTGTAGGTCTCAGTGACCGTCACATTGCTCCATTGCATGTTATGTGTCAGTGTACTGAAGTGTGTTTGGATGCTTGATGTGTTGTATAGAGACATTGTTTGTGAAAGTTCATCTTCTCTCTTCATGTTTGGAAATCTTCATTCTTGACTCTTCATGTAATTTTATTTTTGGGGTTTTTAATTTTGTATTGTGTAAATACTGTGAAAGAGAGTTCTGTAGTGTGAATGCATTGTGTTGTTGTGTCTGTGTCCATTTGAGATATTTGAAGTGTGTTGGATGAATAGTATTATTGTTGTATTTCGGAGACATGTTTCTTCATGTGCGGTTCTCTTCTCTCTTCATTCTCCATGTCATTTTTCTGAGTAGTGCTAATGTAAGTGGTTTCATGTGTGGAGTGTGAGTTTTGAATAGGTGTTGTATTGCAAACATCCTTAGAGAAATATACGAGTATGTATGGAGGATATGTGGTATAGATTGTTATGACACTTTTACATCGTATGCCAGAATTGTATACATGATAAATAGTAATCCATTACAATACCAAGGTGTCCGATACTTTAATCCATCCATGAAATTCGAATATAATGAGCTATATTAGTCATATTTTATTAGGAATATCTTTTCATCTGGTTCAGTTATTTACTTTATTACTCGCAGTATGGAATTCTGTATATTAGCTACACTCTAGATAAATTCATGTTCAGTCACAGAGAGACCACTCAGTGGTAGGTGTCATCACCTAATATGTGTCAATTTTAAGATGCTGCTAATGGCTTTGTAGGTCTCAGTGACCGTCACATATCCTCCATTGCATGTTTTGTGTCAGAGTACTGAGGTGTGTTTGGATGCTTGTTCGTGTTGTATAGAGACATTGTTTGTGAAAGTTCATCTTCTCTCTTCATGTTTGGCAATCTTCTTTCTTGACTCTTCATGTAATTTTACTTTTGGGGTTTTTAATTTTGTATTGTGTAAATATTGTGTAAGAGAGTTCTGTAGTGTGAATGCATTGTGTTGTTGTCTCTGTGTCCAGTTGAGAAATTTGAAGTGTGTAGGATGAATAGTATTAATGTTGTATTATGGAGACATATTTCTTCATGTGCGGTTCTCTTCTCTCTTTATTCTTCATGTCATTTTTCTCAGTAGTGGTAATGTAAGTGGTTTTATGTGTGGAGTGTGAGTGTTGAATAGGTGTTTTATTGCAGTTATCCGTAGAGAAATATACGAGTATGTATGGAGGATATGTGGTATAGATTGTTATGCCACTGTTACATCGTACACAGTTTTATATGTATCTGGAGATTTGGAGTTGGATTTACTCTGTCATTGAACATTCTCGATAATTAACAGCTTGCACACTTGTTTCTGTAATATGGTAACAATATATTTCCTCCACATACAGAGTTTTCTGTCACACTTGTAAACTGACATAATAGGAATTTAGATGTTCAGCTTTATTAGGTCTTTTCCATTTTCATTTGTATACAAATATATGCCAGAATTGTATACATGATAAATAGTAATCCATTACAATACCGAGGTGTCCGATACTTTAATCCATCCATGAAATTCGAATATAATGAGCTATATTAGTCATATTTTATTAGGAATATCTTTTCATCTGGTTCAGTTATTTACTTTATTACTCGCAGTATGGAATTCCATATATTAGTTACACTCTAGATAAATTCATGTTCACTCACAGAAAGACTGCTCAGTGGTGGGTGTCATCACCTAATATGTGTCAATTTTAAGATGCTGCTAATGGCTTTGTAGGTCTCAGTGACCGTCACATTCCTCCTTTGCATCTTATGTGTCAGAGTACTGAAGTGTGTTTGGATGCTTGTTTGTGTTGTATAGAGACATTGTTTGTGAAAGTTCATCTTCTCTCTTCATGTTTGGAGATCTTCTTTCTTGATTCTTCACGCAACTCTAATTTCAGTGTTTTCAATTTTGTATTGTTTAAATACTGTGTAAGTTGTTTCTGTTATATGAATGCATTGTTTTGTTGTGTCTGTGTCCAGTGGAGATATTTTAAGTGTGTTTGATGATTAGTATTAATGTTGTATTTCGGAGACATATTTCTTCATGTACGGTATTCTTCTCTCTTGATTCTTCATGTTAATTGCCTGTGTAGTATGTAAAATGAATGTAATTGGGTTTTGAGTTTCTTATGTAGAGTGATGTAAAGTTGGGTTCTGATCTGTTGGTTTGAGTGGGTTTTTTGTATAGCATATGTAGCACTTTGTAGAGACATATTTCTTCATGAGACAGATATGCAAGTATGGAAGTATGTCTCAATTTAATTCCTTTTCTAACTCCCTCAGCAGCACCTGATTTAATTCTAATGCATTTAAGTGCCCTTATTTTACTGTTGTTCATGTGGATCTTGTAACATCTTTTCAATTCATGCTATTAAACAGTTCATCAAAGTCATTTTTCCGTTTGCGGATGTCTGGATTTTAAGTTCTTCAGCCTGAACTTAATTTCACTTTACAGATTTTTCTTTGGTTTTCTTTCATGCTTGCTCATTGTATATGCCCAATATTAACATAAAGCACTAAAGAAGATGGACCACACGAAAAAGCAATCAAGCTATATAACAAACTACCTTGTGACATTAAAACGAGAAAAGATACTTCAGGAGTGGACTGAACAGATGCATGACAACTACTGTCTGCTATGATGAAAATTATCTGTGCATATGTAAACTTGTTTGCAATTTTTTTATAGTTACTGTCATATTTAATATACATGATTAACTTTGGAAGCTTTTCATGTCTATAGTAAGTTCCAGAAATGTGACCTGTCCGGGACCTGTCCAGTACTATAATGTACTTGATGTACAAAAAGATTAAAATTACCAATAAACTATTTAACTTTGGCTGATAACTGACATTTTCATTTTCTCTAAGAAGAGGTGTAATATGTTGAATACACACTCACTGATCTCAGTTTTTTTTCACAGCAGGCCATTTGGTTGTAATTTTGTTTCCAGAGATTGGATTACGTCATTTTAGCCTATCACAATTATGTCCTTTCATACTTTGATGTATTCTCTGTACTATAGTTGTAACTGGGGTATAGCTGTCTTCTACATTACATATAGTTCATATTTTTCTTATTTGAGATTTAGCATAAATGGCCTCTTGTTCAATCTGCCAAGAATTCCTCAATTAGAAATCATCAGAGGTATACCACCTTAAGAAACATCTCATCCCTACCTTCCTAGTACTCTAAGGGTCAAGTAGTATCAGGATTAAGGTACACCAACATCAGAGGGACAAATCACTAAACCTTATGATTAACATTCCACATTTAGTTAATAATTTCCTACTATTGCGGAAATATTCTTAGAGCAGCAATATTTCTGCACAATTTAAAGGCTGAAAGACAGTGAACACTTCCTAAAAGTAATTACAGGAATCTGACCCTGGGTAAGTTGAGCTCCACTGTCAATATTAGCTGAGTATAAGCTTGATAATTCACCTCTTCCACATTGTCATAGTAGGCTGTGTTTGTTGTGACTTCAGTTAGGAAAAATTGACGTGTGTAGTGTGAGAGGGAGCTATGCCGCAAAAAATGAAAAACTGGGCTTTGGCTCTTTTCAATATTTGTTGCCACCTTGCATCTATCCTTTGAACTAGAACCACGTGGCATAGCTGCTGCACTTTGTGCAGCAGTTGTCCTAAATCCTTGAATGCATCCTTATGATAATTTTGAATGAAAGGAAGGGCTGTGCTACATAACGATGTCTACTGTGTGAGATGCAGATGTAGCAACATAGAACTGTTACAGATTGGTTTATCACTTATATGGGAATAACATAATTGTTGCCTCTATATCCATCTTCATTTTCAATTTTAAACTTAATTTGCATTTTGTCTCTTCATTGTAGTGAACATGTTATGTCTTTCTTCTGTGTATGTAAGTTGTTGCACTTCTGGTGATGATGTTTCACAATAGTGAGAGAAATATGGATCACTGAGTATCAGAAAATGTTGGAAAGATGGTAAAAATTCAATCATAATCTGCATAAATGAATGGCAGCAGATGTGAAGGGGAAAGAAGCAGTGGACATGAAACCAGTAAGTAAGTAACACTAAGGCAACAAGGACCTGGATGTGACTGAAAATAAATAAATAAATAAATAAATAAATAAAAATCAGATAGATCTAACTTCAGTTGGAGAACCTATTTAATGTTAGATGAAGTTTCTGAAAACTCATTATTTTGTGAGTTTTACAAGCTGCAGGACTAAAATATTCAGAACACAAATCTCAGAGGTCTTGCTGAGCATAAGGACCACTGTTGGAGCTATGCTAAAAAACATGATGTAGGAGTGTTCAGAAGAAAGTTGTCATTTGCTTGCAAGGGAACATTGGTGACTGTAACATAACACAGAGTATGTTTTAGAAGCATTTTGAGCCATTTGTGCATCATCACAGAAAAAGTCGTCAACAGCTAGATGGGATAGGAAAGTGTTTAATGTTCATGAAGATTAATTAGGGATGAAAATACTGATGAAATTAAAACATCATATCTTCGCATGCAGTGTATAGATAAGATGTAGAAAACCTACCAGCTTGGATACTGTTTGAGGCTATATTTCAAAGTTAGGAATTAGGGATGAAAATACTGAAGAAATTAAAACATCATATCTTCGCATGCAGTGTATAGATAAGATGTAGAAAACCTACCAGGTTAGATACTGTTTGAGGCTTTATTTCAAAGTTGCAGAAATACAGTTTCCATTATTCATGGAAAGACAATACTTTGTGATTGAGTCACAAAATTTTTGTCAGAAAAGGAAAAAAATACTGCAAAAATGTGTGTGTGTGTGTGTGTGTGTGTGTGTGTGTGTGTGTGTGTGTGTGTGTGTATGTGTGTTTTATAGTGGTGTGAAATGTGTGTGTGTGTGTGTGTGTGTGTGTGTGTGTGTGTGTGTGTGTGTGTAAGTGTGTTTTATAGTGGTGTTTTTGTTTGCTGAGATTTAGTGAAAACAAACTTTCGCACATGTGAAGAAGGCGTGTGCTTTTATTAAATATGACACAGTGCACATCAGTGTTTGACGGAGACTAGACTTGTAATTACTGCCAAACACTGAATACAAAAGTACAGGCTTCGGTTACTAAACAACAACAAAGATGTAAAATACATCAACACTGCAGCATTACATTGGGTCATTGCAACTTTTTATCATTGATTTGGGTATGAGACGATCTGCAGGACATCTCTATTGCATCAGCAGAGAAAGAGACTTTAAGTGTCCTGCAGCTATAATGAGAAATTAATCACACTGAATGTAATACTGACCTTTTGGGAAGAACTGACCTGTTAGCTTGGCTATCTCCTGTGGTACAGTTGCACACAGTTAGCAGATGTGGAGCCGTAACCCGCCTGTTTCACAGTTGCAACAAGAAGAAGGTGATGCACAATAATAATATTGCTGTCTCTTCTTAAAACATTCTGAAATAAAAAATATAAATGATTTCAACAGTCTCATTGATAATTCACTTAATATAATTATGTATAATTAAATACAGAAAGTCATTTCTGTTGCAAGAATGTATAATAAATTAATCATAAATTGTTATTTAGAAATGGTACTATTGATATTTCCAAATAACTGAACCTTGAAATACCAAATACCCTTGAAAATATAGCTTCAGTTTTGTTAATGAACATGTGTGACATGGAGTTTGGGTCAGTATGCACTACAGACTTGTTCCTTGTGTGACTAAAATTTGGAATGGCTTCTGCTATGACAAATCTTACAACTGTGAAAATTACACAGTCAATTTTGTCAGTGTAAGAAAGGCAAACCCTTTTACCTCCATACATTTTTGTGTAATGTACAGAGAAAAGTCAATCAATAGTGCTGATTATTTCAAAACTGCTCACTTCATAGTAGATTACAGTTACCATTTTTGGGACAGGAAAAGCATTTTTAGGGAGTGAATCACAACGATCATTTCAACAGTGCACAGTGAAATATTGTAAAAGTTATGAATACCAGTTGAAAGCAAGTCACAGGGCCTATTAAGTCCTTGTATGATTTTGCTGTATAATAATTTTTGTTCACATAATGCCACAAGAAATGAAATAAAGCTTGATAAGTTCGAATAGATGTTGGCCATCTTCTGTACACCCTTAACCCTTTAACTGCTCTGGATGTGTTAACGCACGTGCCTTTGTACCTGTCCCTGTGTGCTCTGAATGTGTTTACTCGTAGCACCAGTCCTTCTACCTGGAACTGAACGTGTGTACATGTAGACATGTTCAGAGTACAAGATAGAAGGACTGGTGCCTCGTTTAAACACATTCGGAGCACACAGGAACAGGTACAAAGGCAAGCACGTTAACACATCCAGAGCAGTTAAAGGTTTAATTTGGTAACCAGTGATTACTACTTCTTCCACTATACACGGAAAAAAAGTAGCTTTTGTCACAGCATTTTAGTAATGGTGAGGACATTTAAGACATCACTAAATAATGGTTAAATTGATCAGTGGTGTAGCTCTGTGATGCTGGGACACAGAGGATTTTTGACATTGTCATGTGTTCTTTTACACTACAATAAATGGTGATAGGAAGCAGTTTAAGGTTGTAAATTTAATACACATATAGTGAAGATTCTATGTATGTGTTCGCATTTTCTTAATAACCAAGTAGAACTTAGACACAACCACATTAATTGATGGTACAAAATACACAGTTGTGGAACTACATTACAGCTGGAAGAACCTGTACAAGATACAGAAATTGCCCAAGACACAATCTCCCAGTAGGCAGATGACCTGGTTATTAAGACCTTATCAGATGCAAAATGAGAATAAATAATTTATGTGGATGGTAGCTTCAGGATATTTATTTTTGTCTGACATGTTTTTAGTTCCATGAGCCAGCAGGCTCAGGTAGAACAGAATGGTAGAGAAATCATCAGTGAAGAATACTACCAGCTCATTTGGACAAGTGTAATAGAGGTAATAGCAGTGATTTTGAAGACCCACAATTGTCATTTGTCTGAAGTTTTTAAGGAAAGCCATGTAAAATTAAATATGGATGGCCAATTAGCAATTTATATTGTCCTTCTCATTACTGTTCTTCCTTGCTGGTCTTTTTCTGTTCATCTTTTACCTCTCAAGGCATATTTTATTGTTATGTAAATTTAAGGTGGGGCAAGGTGAAAGGAAAGGAAAGGGGAAGAACTGATGATATCAGCAGCATGAGGACTTTATGCAGAATCAGCAGCAATGAGCAAAAATGTGGGGTAGACTGGTACTCAAACATGGGATCTCCTGCTTACTAGGCAGTTACATTAATCACTGCACCATCCGGACACAGCATTTATTTCAAATGAGGGTGCTCCCCAGCCCACCCAGTGCCATCTATCTGCAGTCCCTGTCTGTGTCCATTGTGCTCTTTAAGTTTAGATTCCCGCAGGAGGTCAGACATAAATGTGCATTCTCACCAAAGATTGTGGATAATATCCTACCTCCTGTGGAAAATTAGTGAGTCTGTAGGACATGGACAGGGACTGCATATACATGATGTTGGGGGGGAATGTGCATTTGCCAGGGAATGTAGCAAGATAGTTGATGCATTTGTGATGAACACTGTGTCTGGTTGTTGCAGTGGTTAATGCCACTGCATAGTAAGCAGGAGGTCGTGGGTTTAATGTACAGTCCAACACACATTTTCATACATCACTGCAATTCCACATAAATTCCCAATGCAGCCCCTTTCCTCATTTCCTCCTGTTGCCTTTCCTTTCTCCCCCCCTCCACCATCAGTATACATAATAAGTATCGAAAGTGCAGATTATGCATGGTGTCTGCTCTTTAGGACATATCCCAAAGAAAAGATACCACACACCCATATAAAATTATTTTATTGTGATTTTTTTGACTGCTTCTATTCCACTTTATACTTCTACTTTTTCTTTTGGTGCATGATTATTTTTGTATGTCATACTTATTTCCAGTTTCCATGTCTCCCTTGCATTTTGAATTGACAATATCATTTGGCAATTTTGCATTCAGAAGCTTAGCAGAAGTTGCAAAACTTAGCCAACCTAGAATTTCGTAACCTTCTCGAATTTTTTCCATACTGGTACTTTATTTTAGACCATGTGTGTTTTTTTTACGTGCTTTTATAGTGAAGAGTCTCATTAGGACCAAACTGGGAGGTGGCAGGTATCAAAATTATGACTGCAACTTATGTTCTCCCCAATAGTTAGTAAGGAGGTGAGCAGTTAGAAAGTAAATGAAAAGTGTAATATTCACCTAGAACCATTTAAAATTGCCCCTGTTCAGGGGCAATAGGGGAGTAGACTATACAAAGCAATCCTAAGGAAAGGGAGCATCAAACAAATTCTTGTCGGTTCTATAGAGAATGGGAGTTCAAGATGTCATTTCATCAAATGGCAGGCAGGAAATAAGTTTGCTTCCCATATATGCCCCATGATTGTGAAACCTGGAGTTTTAAGACCAAAGACAAGCAACGTATTGATGCACTGTGTTGCTGCAGACTACTGTACATACAGTTTACTAAAAGAGGACAGATGTGTCCATTATGAGCAACTCATTATTTCCAGGAATCTTTCTTCTTATGTCAAACAAAAATTCTCCAGTTATTTGACCAGGTTTTGGAAACAGATGGAGAAATTAATCATCGAGGGAAAGATCAAGGACACGGACCGAGGGGGAGAACAATTAGCAGGTGGGCAGATAGAATAAAGGTCTGGTCTACTACATCAGCAAGCTCTAAGGGAAGCTGGTAAACATCAAGGATTGAAAGTTTGATTCATAGGGTCACAACGCCTTGTGACAATGATGATGACGTTCTTGATGAAGCTTTACTTAATGTACAAGACGTTATGCACATAACTGATCCTTCCTACAATGAGTTTTGTACTGTTTGCGATTTTTAACGTACTACTTTTTTAATTTGTGTTGTTTTTAGTAGTTATGAAATTATATAGCGATGAAGACTATTAGTTTACGACGATTTTGAAGCATTTTCACACATATCACTTAGAAAGGCAACGAAGGTAAGGCTCTGAACGTGGCAGATAGTTCCAATTGCTAGTATCAAAAATTGCCAGTATTAATTACATATGAAACTTACCTGCAGTTACTTGGGATAAAACCAATCATATAAAAGTTCAGATGTAAGTGTACTCTGTTAGACACATCAACTTTTAGGTACTAGATGTAAGTTAGTGACAAGTATTGTTTGCTTGTAAGAGTCTGTGTTGCCAGCTGACAAGCTCTCCCTTTGTCTCCATTACTTTTAATAATAGTTTTATTGCAGATAAACTGGCCATTTTGTGCGTGAATTACAGGAATTATTCTCTCTGGCCAGTTCATACACAAGCCACGTGAGTGTGTATTTGGAGAGACATAGGACCCTTTTTAAGTAAAGAGCCTTCAGCATCTCTATTTTTTCGAGGTCTGTCTTCTTCAGATGAATCCATATGTTTTCCAATCCGTAAATTGCAACAGGTTCAATTTTTAAGTCCAAACAGTCACAGGGCTGTTTATAGGGAGAGTTGCCTATCGACTTGATATCACTTATGGATCTCGTTGCAGTGTTGGCTCTGTAGTTTATGTGGCATGTGAATACTGTTCCCTGTGACTGAAGAGTAACTCCTAAGTACGTAAAACTGATGACTGACTTTAGTGGTGTCTCTCCAACGTAGAAAGTGACGGGTTTTCCTCCTCTTCTGAATGTCACAGAGACGGTCTTCTCTTCATTCTAGGGTAGGTCGTGTTAGCGCCTGAGTGATCGGAATGCCACCAGAGACTGGCAAAATCACAACTATTAGCTACCAGTCATAGAGAGAGAGATACAATGAGGACAACCACACCCTCACCAGCAGAGGTGGGCAATCATAGAGAGGGAGGTTCAAATAGGAATGTCACGCTGCCACTGGCGGAGGTCGAGGAAGAAAAAGAAGAAGAAAACGAGGGCTACACTTCAGTCGAAAGGGGAAGACGCAGGAAACGACATCAAGACAGGAGAGAAAACAATGAACGTCCCTTTGCGTTAGGGACAATGCACCCAACAGGGTTGGGGTTTCGAGCAGGAGAGCGAACTACCTGACTTTATGCGGGCCAACCCCATCAGGGCACCACAAAGGAGGAAATCGTCAGACACCTCAATGGACTGGAAATAGCCGGAGAAATCGAGTTCGATGAGCTGGAAACAAAGGGCCGCCTAAAGACCTTAAAAATTGGGGTGGCTTTTGACTGCTGCGAACAAACAATACAGCCAGAACAGTGGCCAATAGGAGTTTCGGTGAGAGAGTACCGTTTTTGGAGTAAGAGACATGAAGCCCCCAGGTTGTAATACCATTCACAATAAACTCGGATTAAAAACATTAGACAGGAATATTGAAGGCCTTATCTCAGCAGTAGCATGCGTTCAAGATAATTTCTTTAGACCTTGTGATATAGTGTTCCTGACGGAAACGTTCCTTACAAAAGTCAGTAACAAAGTAAACATACATTACGTGATCAATGTTTTGGCGGAACAATGCCCAAAGGACAGACCTAAGGGCGGCATCACATGTCTCATCATGAAAACTTTCTCGCCCTTCTCAGTCTCCCACAAATCAAGGCACTCTCTAGTAGTAACGGCCGCCATTTGTGTTCTTATACGTGTGTACGTTCAGCCTGAGCTCACAGCAGTAAATATTATAGAGTAAATCAGTTTGTGTTTGGATACTGGCAGGAGACCTGAATTAGCCTGTGGACACCCCTTCACGGGAAACGACAGATATCACGAACTACTTGGAAGAGGAAGGCTTTGCACTTGTCAATAACAAAGCCACCCACACTAGCTTCTGTCATAAAGGTGCAAGCACAATTGACCTCATATTGGTGAACTCCAAACTTAAACCACTAGAACAACACATCATCCTGGAAGTGGAAAGGAAACACCTACCAGTGGAAACATCGCTACAACTAGAGAACATAGTAAAAAAGAGGCAGAAAAATTCAGTCAAGCTAAGGAGGAAGGCAGACCTATCAGCACTGGGCAGTCTCGACACCAGTGTAATAACATTGCTGCAAGGAGAGAATGTCAATGAAGGCGCATCATGGATAGAAGGACTCATCCTAAAGTCAAGTCACACAGTAGACATCGCAAAACGGAAAGCTAAATCGTGGGTACCCTACGCAGGAGATTGTACTTTTTACAGAAGAAGAAATAATCGATAGAATTATGAACACGAAGAACAATAAAGCATGTGACCCAGACAACATCTATAGCGAGCACCTGAAAACTACGTTCCCTGTACTAGTGATTCCCCTCACAGCACTCCTCAATGAGTGCCTGAAACGTGGAATTGTACCAGATCAGTGGAAATATTCGAAAGTGATAATACTGTACATGGGAAAAAGGAACACGGCTGATCCAAATGCGTACAGGGGCACTGCTCTAGAGAACACTCTATTCAAGATCTTTACAACACTACTTTGCAAGCGTCTTAGAGGTATCGTCGATGAGGAACTCCCTAATTCACAGTTTGGTTTCAGATGTGGGAGGTCAGCGGCACAAGCTGTACACTGTCTCCAAACCGATATAGAAATGGCCGTAGCGAACCGAGGGGGAAAGCTTCATGCAATTTTCATAGACTTCACCAAGGCGTTCGACACAATCAATAGATCCATTCTACTGAAGAAACTGGAAACCTCCTTAGGTCCAAGATATTACCTGTTAGCAGTCATTAGAAACCTCCATTACATTTTTTACAGACTTTTGAAACCATAATTGGAACGATGAGACACTTTCCATGTATGGAAGCTCGTGGCTAAATAGCTTCCCAATATATCGATTACATATTGAAGTGATTAAT
This sequence comes from Schistocerca gregaria, assembly GCF_023897955.1. NCBI lineage: Eukaryota > Metazoa > Arthropoda > Insecta > Orthoptera > Acrididae > Schistocerca > Schistocerca gregaria. The sequence goes on along the minus strand of NC_064920.1, from coordinate 124,885,771 downwards.
ATCTAGTCAGTACCTACGACGTAGCGGCATAGACGTAAGTGAAATTTGCGGAAATTTATGATTGTAGTACAACAGCAGTATGATGAACAGATGTACTGAAAGTGCAGTAACTCATAGTATGCTGGCAGTTAGCAGAACGTTACCAAATTTCGTAACTTTTGTTGAAATATTGTTTGTTTTCGCCAAACGTAAATCAATAACCCTATATGGTATCATCTTGTGTTACGAAACTGAACTGCATTGTAGCTGGAATGTAGCGAACTATCACGCTGCAGAAAAAAAGGTGCATAAGTAATACTGAAATAAGAGGGTTCAGCATACCGTGAACGATTTAAAAATCAGGCAAATGGGGCTGTTAGCGTGGGCTGTTCTGTGACAAGAATACTTAATCAAAATATAAATACATTGTGTGACACTTCACAAAATAATTAATAAGCACGTGGCACTGAAATTTCACGGAATCTACGAAGAGCTGCACACCATCGTGATACATTGCAGGGAAACTCCTTTCTTGCCTGTCTCAAAACACTGTGGAGCAGATACAAATCATTTGACTGACGATGATTTGGTCTATTTCCGTAAATATTCGAATACCAGAGTTCAAAAGCCGATGGTTAATTTTCAGATTACAAGAAAAGAATTATTTTAAAAGTGTCCTGTTTTACTGTGCTGTTCGAGTCGCTGCTACCAATGACTGTAAAATTTGCTGAATTGCTTTCATCGCCAAACAAGGACGTCCCAACGAGGGATGTGAGAGGTAGCTTTAGCGCTAGGAAAAGAAAAATAGCTATTTTCGCAACTGAGAGTGAGAGATGTGTGTATACAATATCAGTTTGAAGAAAGCCGCTTGTGACTGATATTTACCTATAGCAAGTGTATCTCATATCCGTTCGTCTAGAAATCTGAAAACCCATTGGCCTCCTATTCTCCTTCCAAGTAAAATGTGAGGTGGCTATTGTTTCTGCTAGCTAAAAGCAGCATTGCACATTTAATTCGCGATTTTTTCCTTCATATTACCAGCCAATGTAAAAACTACCCTCCGGTATTAAAAAGATGAATATAACCAGCAGCCGTGTGTATCAGAATTTTACCTACGTACCTAACAGCAAAATTCATTAACATTTACACACTGGTAACTTACACAAACTGTACCTTCTCAATATTAGTACATAGTACGTAGCAAGGGGCGGATCTACTTATTATAAAGTGGCCGCATTCGTATGTTTGGTAATTAATAAACAGTTTTTCAATGATTTTGAATTTTATTTTGTAAGAAAATGTTTGGTTTCCTCCATCCCACCGCCTTAGACGGTGTGTGGGCTGTTGAAATTTCCTAGCTCGGCTAACATAACTATTGTAGGCACTTACACCACCAGTGAAAATACAGTAAGCATTAAATTATTTCCTCATGAATAGTTTCATTCGTTATAGAATGAGCTGCAGTAGCGGGCTTACACAATACATCAGCGTCATTTTGGCCGAGAGGGCAACATTTCGCTAATCAATGACTCGGAGCAACCATTAAATAACTTCGCACTTAGTATTTTTAAGATGACTTCAGTTCTGACTTGGACAGATTTACGCTGTGCCCTAATTTCGTCAGTTCCAGCTGCGTGGACAAGAGCTACGTATATTCCGTGTGGTGAAATGTGCGTCCAAAGACTGGCGAAAGGCTGAGGAATGATAAAAGTTTGCAGACGGGACTGCAGCGACGCGCAATTAAATTTCAGCCGCCGTCGTTCTCTTTACGTACTTGACATTAATACGGAAGACAATATAAATGCTGTAGTTCCCATAAATCTCACCTGTACGGCTGGCTGCCGTGGCGCGAGCGCTGCAGATCTGCAGAGGCCTCCGACGTCTGCGTCGCGTCTCGCGGAGGCTGCTGCCGGGTAACGGCCTAATTGTCGGCAGTATTTTGTTCCCAGCCGTGAACGCGGTTAAGGAGAAACGCACGGAAGAAACACTACAGAAGTCAAGCATTTACGACTGACGTTAGATAACTGAAGCATCCAAAATGCAGTTCTCTTTTCAGCAACGTTTAGCTACACTGTATTTTCTACGACATTCTGAGCCCCTTGAAGGATCAATTCTTATGTTACTTTTAGCCTACAGGTTCTATCCTTTCATACTGAACTTACAGAGCCACTTGCATCCGAACGTGTAATTCAAGTAGTAAAATGGCTCTCCTTGTTCCATTTAAGTGGTGCTTTTCAACGCTACAACGTACTACTTTCGTATAAGGTTCCAATATTTCCTTTTGTGCAGTTAAAAAGTATTACATTCCTGCACGAATCATTTTTTGTTTGGGTTTTGATAGGAGATGAGAGTTGTTTTGTTAAGACTTTTCAAGAAGAAAAATTTGCTATTTTACGGATGTACAATATAAATGTAATTCAATTTGTGACTTGCCTTCTTGCGCGTATCCAGGATCCGGCATGGTTATGGCAGAGAGATGCTCGGCCGGTATTAGTCTGTTGGAAGGGGGAGGGATGGAGGAAACAAGGCATAATTTCTTACAAATAAAACTCAACGTCAATTTAAGACCGTTTATTGATTACCAACGTAGGCCTGCTAATGCTACCACTTCGTGATAGGTACGGCTGCTGGCAACCTCCAGTGTTCGTAACGGAGAGAGAGTGGTTCGTATGAGATGTGAGTATATTCTTTTGCTGTCAGACAAGCTACAGCCAGATAATATGTGAATACTTTCTGTAGAGCCTATTCACATTTGGAGTAGTTTTTGACATTGGCTGGTAATACGAATTTAAGTTACAGTATTGATTTAGCACTGTGGAACTAAGAATCTTGTGGCATTTTCAGTTGTAAGGAGAACAACAAAACAATAGTTTTCAGATATCGGGACAAAGTCTTTGGTGTACAGTTGCTACTGCTGTAAACATGTTATCTATAGATTTTCTTGTTTTCTTTAAATAATACGTCCATCTGTGTGATATTTCAGGATGCAAATTCAGTTGCCAAACATATTTTTTTATCATTATTTATTTTTTCCCCCTAAACAACTAGTTACAAGCAGGAACAGATAGTCCTTAGGCCGCAGATGTGTTTCAATATTAACATTTAACCGTGTTTGTCTAAACCAACTGCTCTATCAAACCAGAATATGTTCTCCTGAACTATGCGATCGCAAACTATCTACTGCAGAATACCACGAACAAATTTTCGCTCTAATCCTCCATGATGAGTTTGTTTTCTCCTCATTGACATTGTAGCAATATAAACTTTTACATGTAAATTGTTCCTTATCCCATAGCTACAAGTAGTAGTAGTAGTTTACTCATCCGTGGATTAGTTTTACAGGTATATTGCACTTATCACACTACGACAATTTCAGAACGATGAAGACAACATTATTCGTATATACAGACAGTTACGTATCATATGTCTAGTAGACAATGGTGGGACATGAAGTAGCCTTATAGTGGAAAGTCTCCTGGCATTTACCTGAAGAAGCCCAACTTAGGGAAACCATAGAAAATCTAAACCAGGATGGCGAGATGAAGACTATAATCTCCAGCTCCAGAATACACGGCCAGTCTGTTTAAGATATTGATATCTCTATCGGTTCATGTCGATAAAAGTAAATTTGCACACAGTATCAGCCTGTTTAAGAGGACTGAATTGTAGTGCAATTTGAATGTAGCGAACTGGTATGTTGCGTTGATCCAGTTTCACAGAAGAAACGAGATGTAGAAACAATACTGAAATACAGGAATTCAGCTCATTTTGAACGATTTACAAACCAGACAAATGGGTACGTTAGCGTGGGCTATTCGGTGACAAGAATAACTGAGAATTAGATAGAATGCCAATGTTAAGGAGTCTACGACGAGTTGTACATCACAGTGTTGCATTGCGGGACATCTATTGTTTTAGCTGTCTCAAACACTGTGTAGCAGATACAAATAATCCAGCTGAGGATGCTTTGTTCTATTTTCCGAAATATTCGAATATCAGAGTTCTGAAAACGGAGGTTAATTGTGCTCCGACTGTAAGACAATTCTTTAGGCTGGCCGCTGTGGCCGAGATGATTTAGGCGCTTCAGTCCGGAACCACACTGCTGGTACGGGCGCAGGCTCGAATCCTGCCTCGGGCATGGATGTTTGTGTTGTTATTAGCTTAATCAGGTTTAAGTAGTTCTGTCAAGTGGACTGATGAACTCAGATGTTTAGTCCCATAGTGCTTAGAGCCAATTGAATAATTCTTTCAAGAGGATACTCATTTACTGAGCTGTTCGTGTCGTTCTTACCCACGACTGCCAAATTCGTCAAATTGGTGGTCCCAGCGAGGGATACAGGGAAGTGGTTGTAGCAAAAGAGAAATAGTTATTTTCGCAACTGAGAGAGTGGGACGTATCCATAGAATACTCGTATTAGTTTCCAGAAAGCCGCATGTCATCTGTATTTACCCGTAGAAAGTGTATGTCACAGGCATCCGTCATAAGCTCATTCGCCGCTATTGTCTTTGCGATTGAAATACCAGGTTGCTCTGGGCACTACAAGCTTCAAGTGGCTTGGCACAATTTTTTCCTCATTTGACCAGCCAATGTAAAAATTTCCCACCGCTATTAAAAATATGAACGTAGACAATAGCCGTGTGCATCTGAATTTCATCTACCTAAGAGCAAAATAACATTTACATACCGATAACTTACACACATTTTTATTTTCTCAGTGTCAGTACATTATAGATAGCAGGTAGGTCAACTTATTATTAAGAGGTCGCATTAGTTTGTTTACTAATTAATAAAATGTTCTTCAGTATTTCTGAGTTTTATTTTGTAAGAAACAGTTTCCTTTCCTCACCCCAAACCAGAGTGTAAGAGTACTGTTGAAATTTCCTTTCTCAGCAAACGTACTGTTGTAGCCACTTAAATGGCCAGTGAAAACCTTGGAAGCTTTATCTCATTATGAATAGTTTCTTTCGTTTTAAAATGACGTACAGTGTCAGGTCGACACATTACAGCGTGGTTTTGGCTGAGAGAGCAACATTTTGGTAATCAGTTTAATATCACCCAGTCATCGTTCACAGTAGATGCTTGATATTAATGCGAAAGGTTAAATAACCGCTATAGCTCCTGGGAGCTCCCGTAAATCTCAGCTGTGTGTATTTTATTTTATTTTTTCATTTTCTACATTTAGTTGCTGCAGGACCAGCAACCTCTTTTATATGTGTATATTTTTGTAAACGTTTATTGAAAATCTGTCGCAGTTGCAGTACATATGTATGGCGACTAGTTTCGAATCATGACCTACTGAGAATGCAACGAAAGCGCCTGATCTTAATAACGGACATCAAAATGCCAAAAGATGGTTTACAAAGTAGTCGTAGATGACTATCAGAATCAACATGTGCCTATTTAGCAAGTCAGAATGAAACCGTTTGATACTGACTTGCTAAATAGGTACTAGTTGAATCCGACAGTCAGCTACGATTAATTTTTAAAGCGTGTATAGCCATTTTGACATTCGTTATTAAGATCAGGCACTTTTAGTGCAGTCTCCATGCTTGAGATTGAACCAGTTCGTTCGAAACTAGTCGCCAAACATGTGTACTGTTGATAAATACTCCCCGACTTTAAAAAATGGTAGCATCCATAATGAAAGCCTCTTTTCAACACTGTTTCGATACATTGATTATTTGTACTACATTTTGTGACTATTGAAGGAGCAGCCTATTACGTTAATTTGCAGGTTCTTTGGTTTGATAATGCACTTGCCTTTGACGAACACTTGCATCCAAACGTGTAATGTGTGGTGTCACCGCCAGACACCACACTTGCTAGGTGGTAGCCTTTAAACCGGCAGCGGTCAGTTAGTATACGTCGGACCCGCGTGTCGCCACTATCAGTGATTGCAGACCGAGCGTCGCCACACGGCAGGTCTAGAGAGACCTCCTAGCACTCGCCCCAGTTGTACAGCCGACTTTGCTAGCGATGGTTTACTGACTTCTAAGGTCTCATTTGCCGAGACGATGGTTAGTATAGCCTTCAGCTACGTTACTTGCTACGACCTAGCAATGCGCCGGTATTCGTATTATTGATATTGTGAATCATGTACCATAAAGAGCGACGTTCTCCATTAGTGGATTAAAGTTAAGTATTCCACCAGCTACGTCCGTTTTTCTCAATTCTAATTCCCTTGTCATGTTCCAGACCTCACGCCAGCCTGCGTGAGCTGAGACGCGTGCATTTCGGCCTCCTTTAGAAAAAAACGGTTGGCTCTCCTGCCAACCACAACATAATGCACGCAGTAAAGTGGCTTTCGTTTTTCTCTTTTGAGTATTGCTTTTCAACTCTACCACTTACTACAGCCGTATTAGGTTACAATATTTCATTTAATACAGTTAAAAATTATTACATTTATGAACTTTGTTTCAATATTGAGAAGAGATGAAAAGTTGATTTGTGAAGATCCTTCAAAAAGAAAAAGTCGAGCATTTTATGAAAGTACGGTGTAAAAGTATTTCAGTTTTTGATTTGTCATCAGTGCGTATGCTGTATATGAGATGGTTAAGGGATATGAGGATTCGAGTCATATTAGCTTGTTGAAAAAGTAGCGATGAAGGAAACGTATTTTCTTGCAAAAGAAATGTTCAAGACCAACGTAAGTCTATGACCGCAACCACTTTGGTAGGACTATTTGCAATCTACGATTTTCCTAGCTGAGAGAGAGTAATTTTCATGAAATTGGTACAAGTTAGTTTGCTCTCAAGTTAAATGATTTTCAGATGCGATAGGGCCTATTCACATCTGCAGTAGTTTGACATTCGCTAATGACAGAAATTGAAGTTACAAATTATTAGTTTGGAACTGAGTCATTTAGCATTTTCGCTTGCGAGGAGAATACCAGCGGAAGACTATGAGGTACATTTACTATTGCAGTAAATGGGTAATCTAGTACAAGCTATCTTCAGACAACACTTCTGTGTATGTGGCACTGCAAGATGCGAGTTCGGCTGCCGAACGAAAATTACATGGGTTAACAGTGAAAATGCTTCGGATGTAAAACTATTTCTTATTAATTTGAGGGCGCTGACATAAACCTTTGAGGGTTGTTCGTGTGTTGAAGTAACATGTTATCGCCGGATACGCCACTGTGCGCATAATAAGCGTTCATTATAACAGCAATTGTCTGCTTCTTTATTAAACATCCATTTTTTGGCAGTTAGCTGTATCGCTGATCTTATTGCTAGTACACAAACCGACAAAGAAAAATCAACAACCACATCAGTGTTGCCAATTTAGTAGTTTTTCCATTAAATCTGCTGGATTTGGGATATTCTTCAGACAGAAAAATCTTCCTAAATTAACATTACTTTTATGTGGTAGTTAAGCGGCTTTCAAAATTATTGCTAAGAGGGAAAAGGTATATTTTTACACTGAAAACATAAAAGCGGATTTTTTACCACCGTTAGGTGCTTTTTCTTGAAAATAATTAACAACACTGAAAGTCATGCATTAGTTCGTATTAAAATCTTTACCTGGGAAAACGTGATGCCTAGAGTTCTTGCGTAGCCATAATATGCATTCACAGAGGTATTAGTGGTGAGATTTTAGGTTACTATGTTGTGTTAAATGTTTCATCGTTAGCTGAACTCGCTAGTTTGATACATATCGCCTAAATGTTGTAACAGTGCACAGAAAATTGATGTTTGAGATAAGGTGACCCTTGACCATCGAAAAACCAATGTAGTACAAGTTAAAGTGAAGGCCTACCAGGACTTGTATGTTTATAGTGGTAAAAGTGAGAATTTTAAATATATGCTGACCAGAAACATGTCTGGTAAGTATGTGAACAGTGCGGTCAATTTTTGCTATAGTTGCGGTGAGGTAACATTTGCCAATCCAAATAGAAATATATGCCAATGTTAAAGAATGCTAACTACTTGTATTTTTGTTGTAAAGTGGGAGATAAGGACGAGAAGTGGCTGCTATTCATTTGTTGTAATACGTGTTCTACAGACTTGTGGGACTGGCTTCATGTAAAAAGACCAAGCATGCCGTTTTCTGTTCCCGTGATATGGAGAGAGCCGACCTATCATTCTGTTCCAAAACCTCCTGAACTTTACTACAGTGGCTCACCCGATGAAGCCACCAGGCAAACTCGCCACAGGTGTGCCAAAAGCTGTTGTAGTTTCGTCGGGATTCACTGATTCTGACTTCAAAATCAAAATCTGATCATCTAATCGCCATCTGGTCACTCGGCAAGACTCAAATGATTTTGTGAGGGACCTGAGGTTGTCAGAAAGTGGTGCAGAATTGCTGGCATCTAGACTCAAGCAGTGGGGAGCTCTTGCAGAAGACGTTAAGCTACCTGTTTTTCAGACACACCAAAAGGTCTGAAATGTTTTTCAGGTGGAAGTGATCGAGAGTGTTGTAAAAATGTAAATGGTCATATGAGTAATCTTAACACAGAACAAAATCCCGATGAATGTTAACTGTTCATAGATGCATCAAAACTAAGTCTGAAAGCTGTGTTAGTGAACAACGGAATTGTTGCCAACAAATCTAATTGGTGGAAGGAAACACAGGCCAACTTGTAAAACTGTTGGGAGCTGTGAATTGTAGTGAACACGATTGAAATACTTCATAGTTCAGCCATACTTCTTGGCCCTCATCTCGACTGTACAAGATATTGCCCTTCCCTGTGCGAGTGTGATAACTAACATTAGGCATCCCATTACGTAAAAAAAGACTGGCCACTCCTCATAGACTTCTTCCCTGAAAACTGCGGTGTCGTCAGCGATGAACAAGACGAACATTTCCACCAAGTGATACCCACAATGTAAAAACGATGTCAGCCATGGGAGCAATTTTATGCTCACTGATTATTGTTGAACGATCGCTAGAGATGTTCCAGATCTACAGTACAAGAAAAATACAAAACCGCACGTTTGTAATGTGTAGATAAGTTGTTTTTATCACTTCCACTTATTTCTCACGAACACTAGATCAATCAGACCCATTACAATCACCTTTATTCAGTTCCCTCGATTTCATATGCAAATTAACTTTGTTTCCAAATCATGAAAAAAGTTAAATGTTGTTGTCCCGTATTATTATTATTATTATTATTATTATTATTGTTACTGTATTATTACGATTATTAATTTTTTCCAAAGAGGTAGGAGCCGGCACTTCCGATGCAGCAGGCATGTTCCATTGTTAACAAATTGACGATGTTTACATGCCGAACACTTGCAGTACGAGGATATCGGTGCCTTCACCACAGCACATGGACATGAACAGAGAAAGTAGACCAGGTCTAACTTGGAACATGTGCTATGTTGGACAAGTTGTTCGACACATACTAATTTATGGAAGTGTCTACTGGTAAGCTCGAGTTGTCTTTCAACTAATTGCTCTGTCAAATGTGATTTTTCTTTTTCCAGAACTAAGCAATCGCAATGCTATCTACTGCAGAATACGACCAAATTTTCGCTCTAATCGACCATGTTGCATTCGCTTTTTCTCTCTTTACATTGTAATGTTGTTGTTGTTGTTGTCTTCAGTCCTGAGACTGGTTTGATGCAGCTCTCCATGCTACTTTATCCTGTGCAAGCTTCATCTCCCAGTACCTACTGCAACCTACATCCTTCTGAATCTGCTTAGCGTACTCATCTCTCGGTCTCCCTCTACGATTTTTACCCTCCACGCTGCCCTCCAATGCTAAATTTGTGATCCCTTGATGCCTCAAAACATGTCCTACCAACCGATCCCTTTTTCTAGTCAAGTTGTCCCACAAACTTCTCTTCTCCCCAATCCTATTCAATACCTCCTCATTAGTTACGTGATCTATCCACCTTATCTTCAGTATTCTTCTGTAGCACCACATTTCAAAAGCTTCTATTCTCTTCTTGTCCAAACTATTTATTGTCCATGTTTCACTTCCATACATGGCTACACTCCAAACAAATACTTTCAGAAACGACTTCCTGATACATAAATCTACACTCCTGGAAATTGAAATAAGAACACCGTGAATTCATTGTCCCAGGAAGGGGAAACTTTATTGACACATTCATGGGGTCAGATACATCACATGATCACACTGACAGAACCACAGGCGCATAGACACAGGCAACAGAGCATGCACAACGTCGGCACTAGTACAGTGTATATCCACCTTTCGCAGCAATGCAGGCTGCTATTCTCCCATGGAGACGATCGTAGAGATGCTGGATGTAGTCCTGTGGAACGGCTTGCCATGCCATTTCCACCTGGCGCCTCAGTTGGACCAGCATTCGTGCTGGACGTGCAGAACGCGTGAGACGACGCTTCATCCCGTCCCAAACATGCTCAATGGGGGACAGATCCGGACATCTTGCTGGCCAGGGTAGTTGACTTACACCTTCTAGAGCACGTTGGTTGGCACGGGATACATGCGGATGTGCATTGTCCTGTTGGAACAGCAAGTTCCCTTGCCGGTCTAGGAATGGTAGAACGATGGGTTCGATGACGGTTTGGATGTACCGTGCACTATTCAGTGTCCCCTCAACAATCACCAGAGGTGTACGCCCAGTGTAGGAGATCGCTCCCCACACCATGAAACCGGGTGTTGGCCCTGTGTGCCTCGGTCGTATGCAGTCCTGATTGTGGCGCTCACCTGGACGGCGCCAAACACGCATACAACCATCATTGGCACCAAGGCAGAAGCGACTCTCATCGCTGAAGACGACACGTCTCCATTCGTCCCTCCATTCACACCTGTTGCGACACCACTGGAGGCGGGCTGCACGATGTTGGGGCGTGAGCGGAAGATGGCCTAACAGTGTGTGGGACCGTAGCCCAGCTTCATGGAGACGGTTGCGAATGGTCCTCGCCGATACCCCAGGAGCAACAGTGTCCCTAATTTGCTGGGAATATGCGGTGCGGTACCCTACGGCACTGCGTAGGATCCTACGGTCTTGGTGGCGTGCATCCGTGCATCGCTGATGTCCGGTCCCAGGTCGACGGGCACGTGCACCTTCCGCCGCCCACTGGCGACAACATAGATGTACTGTGGAGACCTCACGCCCCACGTGTTGAGCAATTTGGCGGTACGTCCACCCGGCCTCACGCATGCCCACTATACGCCCTCGCTCAAAGTCGTCAACTGCACATACGGTTCACGTCCACACTGTCGCAGCATGCTACCAGTGTTAAAAACTGCGATGGAGCTCCGTATGCCATGGCAAACTGGCTGACACTGACGGCGGCGGTGCACAAATGCTGCGCAGCTAACGCCATTCGACGGCCAACGCCGCGGTTCCTGGTGTGTCCGCTGTACCATTCGTGTGATCATTGCTTGTACAGCCCTCTCGCAGTGTCCGGAGAAAGTATGGTGGGTCTGACACACCGGTGTCAATATGTTCTTTTTTCCATTTCCAGGAGTGTATATTCGATGTTAACAAATTTCTCTTCTTCAGAAACGCTTTCCTTGCCATTGCCAGTCTACATTTTATATCCTCTCTACTTCGACCATCATCAGTTATTTTACTTCCTAAATAGCAAAACTCCTTTACTACTTTAAGTGTCTCATTTCCTAATCTAATTCCCTCAGCATCACCCGATTTAATTTGACTACATTCCATTATCCTCGTTTTGCTTTTGTTGATGTTCATCTTATATCCTCCTTTCAAGACACTGTCCATTCCGTTCAACTGCTCTTCCAAGTCCTTTGCCGTCTCTGACAGAATTACAATGTCATCGGCGAACCTCAAAGTTTTTACTTCTTCTCCATGAATTTTAATACCTACTCCAAATTTTTCTTTTGTTTCCTTTACTGCTTACTCAATATACAGATTGAATAACATCGGGGAGAGGCTACAACCCTGTCTCATTCCTTTCCCAACCACTGCTTCCCTTTCATGCCCCTCGACTCTAATAACTGCCATCTGGTTTCTGTACAAATTGTAAATAGCCTTTTGCTCCCTGTATTTTACCCCTGCCACCTTCATAATTTGAAAGAGAGTATTCCAGTCAACATTGTCAAAAGCTTTCTCTAAGTCTACAAATGCTAGAAACGTAGGTTTGCCTTTTCTTAATCTTTCTTCTAAGATAAGTCGTAAGGTCAGTATTGCCTCTCGTGTTCCAACATTTCTACGGAATCCAAACTGATCCTCCCTGAGGTGCGCATCTATCAGTTTTTCCATTCGTCTGTAAAGAATTCGCGTTAGTATTTTGCAACTGTGACTTATTAAACTGATAGTTCGGTAATTTTCACATCTGTCAGCACCTGCTTTCTTTGGGATTGGAATTAATATATTTTCCTCTTGAAGTCTGAGGGTATTTCGCCTGTCTCATACATCTTGCTCACCAGCTGGTAGAGTTTTGTAAGGACTGGCTCTCCCGAGGCCGTCAGTAGTTCCAATGGAATGTTGTCTACTCCGGGGGCCTTGTTTCGAATCAGGTCTTTCAGTGCTCTGTCAAACTCTACACGGAGTATCGTATCTCCCATTTCATCTTCATCTACATCCCCTTCCAATTCCATAATATTGTCCTCAAGTACATCGCCCTTGTATAGACCCTCTATATACTACTTCCACCTTTCTGCTTTATCTTCTTTGCTTAGAACTGGGTTTCCATCTGAGCTCTTGATGTTCATACAAGTGGTTCTCTTATCTCCAAAGGTCTCTTTAATTTTCCTGTAGGCAGTATCTATCTTACCCCTAGTGAGATAATCTTCTTCATCCTTACATTTGTCCTCTAGTCATCCCTGCTTAGCTATTTTGCACTTCTTGTCGATCTCATTTTTGAGATGTTTGTATTCCTTTTTGCCTGCTTCATTTACTGCATTTTTATATTTTCTCCTTTCATCAATTAAATTCAATATTTGTTCTGTTACCCAAGGATTTCTACTAGCCCTCGTCTTTTTACCTACTTTATCCTCTGTTGCCTTCACTACTTCATTCCTCAGAGCTACCCATTCTTCTTCTACTGTATTTCTTTCCCCTATTCCTGTCAGTTGTTCCCTTATGCTCTCCCTGAAACTCTGTACAACCTCTGGTTCTTCCAGTTTATCCAGGTCCCATCTCCTTAATTTCCCACATTTTTGCAGTTTCTTCAGTTTTAATCTACAGAGTCTACAGAGTCCACATCTGCCCCTGGAAATGTCTTACAACTTAAAACCTGGTTCCTAAATCTCTCTTACCATTATATAATCTATCTGATACCTTTTAGTATCTCCAGGGTTCTTCCATGTACACAACCTTCTTTCATGATTCTTAAACCAAGTGTTAGCTATGATTAAGTTGTGGTCTGTGCAAAATTCTACTAGGCGGCTTCCTCTTTCATTTCTTAGCCCCAATCCATATTCACCTACTATGTTTCCTTCTCTCCCTTTTCCTACACTCGAATTCCAGTCACCCATTACTATTAAATTTTCTCCTCCCTTCACTATCTCAATAATTTCTTTTATTTCATCGTACATTTCTTCAAATTCTTCGTCATCTGCAGAGCTAGTTTTCATATAAACTTGTACTACTGTAGTAGGTTTGGGCTTCGTATCTATCTTGGCCACAATAATGCGTTCACTATGCTGTTTGTAGTAGCTTACCCACATTCCTATTTTTCTATTCATTATTAAACCTACTCCTGCATTACCACTATTTGATTTTGTGCTTATAACCCTGTAGTCACCTGACCAGAAGTCTTGTTCCTCCTGCCACCGAACTTCACTAAATCCCACTATATCTAACTTTAACCTATCCATTTCCCTTTTTAAATTTTCTAACCTACCTGCCCATTTAAGGGATCTGACATTCCACGCTCCGATCCGTAGAACTCCAGTTTTCTTTCTCCTGACAACGACATCCTCTTGAGTAGTCCCCGCCCAGAGATCCGAATGGGGCACTATTTTACCTCCAGAATATTTTACCCAAGAGGATACCATCTTCATTTAATCATACAGTAAAGCTGCATGTCCTCGGCTAAAATTACAGCTGTAGTTTCCCCTTGCTTTCAGCCGTTCACAGAACCAGCACAGCAAGGCCGTTTTGGTTAATGTTGCAAGGCCAGATCTGTCAATCATCCAGACTGTTGCCCCTGCAACTACTGAAAAGGCTGCTGCCCCTCTTCAGGAACCACACATTTGTCTGGCCTCTCAACAGATACCCCTCCGATGTGTTTGCGCCTACGGTACGGCCATCTGTATTGCTGAGGCACGCAAGCCTCCCCACCAACAGCAAGGTCCATGGTTCATGGGGGGGAAGGGGGGGTAATTGTAATGCTATAATTGTAATTGTAATAACGTAATCTTTTACGTGTAAATTGTCTGAACTTTGCCCACTTGCACAAGTAGTAGTAGGAATGGCGTTCCGGCACCTCCCAGGGTATTTTTTTGAACACAGTGTAAGAAGTCACCATCGAGGATTGAAAATAATACACGTTTATTAAAGCTGGGATCAGTCGCGTAGCTAACATGATGCACCACCTTGAACCCTCCTGAAATAGCACCATGAACTACCATTCACAAGAAGGCAACGAATTTTGTAGAGTTTCACAGCTTTCAGTATGGTGTCAGTTGAAATAATATGGATGGGTATTAATGTTATAGCGTAGGTTATGTTATTACAGCTGTGATCAAGATTTAAATATAAGTAAGACTAAATCCACATGTTGTAGCCAAAAATAGATTTCATGAAGGGACAAATCAGAAGCCACAAACACATTTATAAAAGAAATAACACTCAAAGATGGAAATGCTACATGCCACATTACACGCAGGTACTATTTGCCCAATTATAATCCAAAATGTATGCAGTGCTTGCACTAACAAATCATAACTTGCATCATTGGTTACATATTATTTATTTAATGCCATTTTACACTGGCCGTCATGGCACTGTCACGTCACGGCACCAACGTGTCAAGGTGTATTGAGACTGTCCGTCATGTCATAGCATGTCTAGTCAATTCAAGTCACATGATATCAACTCACATAACTGTCATCAACTTTTTTTGTTTTTTTTGTTTTTCTGGGGGAGGGGGTGAATTGCAATCTTTGCAATTATGTTTAAATGTTTTTGTTGCAAAAAGTGCACATACACAACACAGAAGCTTATATATGTGGAAGCTGGAACCCACATTTGTACGAAAATGACAAACGTTCATCGCATTTTAATTGCTGATCAACATACATACCTAATAATTTTGTGCTAGCTACAGACACTATGGTCTCATATTGTACTTTAAAGCTTATTGCATTAGGTTTTTTACTTATATAGAAGGACTTGTTATCAGTCTTTTGTATTAGGAGCAACCATCTGGGACTGATATAAGTGCCTTGTTCGCTTTTACTTCTAACATTTCCGGTGACCTTTTTTCAATTTTTATATTGCTGTTGTCAGCAAGTAACACTCTTCATCTCCTGTGACCTGCGATGGGAAGCCATTAATATATGTGGTAGTTGGAAAAGTTCATTGAATGGAATAGAAATAAATGACTCATGTCAAGGAAACATTTTTATGTTTCAATATTGTCTTCTGTATACTAATACATTTGCCCCAGTGATGTTCCAATGCCTTTCTTGTCAGCTACTATGGGAGTCAGCACACACACCAACAAGGAAGGAGAGAGGTTGTGATGGTTGCTGGCAGGAGTGCAAAATCGTCTGTACAAAACACTTGAAGATTACTGTAACACTTTATTTCTACAAAGAAGAGAACCATAATTTAACTTGTAGTCTGCAATCACACTGAGCTGACCAGTGATAGGCTGCATGTTAAATCAGTGTTGACAGGGGGTGCCGATCATGACTTCCTGAGGGTGTGGCATTGGCGCTCTTTCCATTATCATGTGGGTCACAGCCATCTTGATGTCATTTCCTGGTACTGCTCTGCTCGGTGTTCAGACAATGCTTTTAGACTGAACTTTCCTCCCCCAAAAGTGCTGCACCATTGTTGTGTAGGGAGCCATCATACAGAAACAGGTGATGGGAGAGGGTAAGGAAGCTGTGTGGCAGGGGAAGCCACAATTGGGAATAACACAGAGCCCCTGGCCAAATCTCCAACATTTTTCCAGTGCTCTGAGAGAATGTGAGTTGGAAAACCCTTTAGAGGTGTCCATTCAATGATGAAAAACGGAGATAGCAGTAATGACGACAGTGTCCGGTCCGTGGTGAGCACCGGCATGAGTGCTTGGAAGCTGATCTAATGCAGTGTTGAGGATAATGGGATCCAGCTCCATTGGTTATGCAAGCAGTGCTGAAGAGGCATCCAGTTGCACCCATACCAGCCACAGGATCCTGGTAGGATGTGAATCTGGGGACAGAAAATCTGTGGAAGATTCTCACAAGTGACAAGCACGAATCTTGTTCTGATGGTGGCACAGCAACTCAAGTTGCATATATGCAAGCACACAAATTTCAAAGAATTGTTACCCTCTTCTAGCACCCAGTGCAACCAAAACTCTAACAAGAGTGGAAGCATTAGGCACAAAGCAATATTTGTAGAGCATGGGAGGTGCCATGCACTACAGTGAGTGCACCAACTGGAACAGTGTGCGGTGGCACTGGCACTGTAGAAGCCCCTCCAGTGATGGACCAGCAAAGTCAGTATGCTCTGATTGCCATGGTGATTGAGACTTGGGCCAAGCTAAAAACATTTGCAGTGGAACCAATAGTCTCAGCTAAAGTGCTACACTGTGACATCATATGCTCAGTGTGGGTATCCATGACTGTCCAAGAAAGTGCCAATGTGCATACAATTACCCAATGTCCTTGGTGAAGCAATTGCAACACAACTGTTTACAATGCTTTAGAAATATGCTCACACAATTGCCCAGAGTCATGTTGCAATAAAATTACGCTGTACTGGATGGAGAGGCTATGCCTATGAGTAAAATATTGGCACACAAAAGAATTGTGTATGTTTTTCACTGAACAAGGCCAAGCAGTAGGGATAAAATTTAGGTCAGGGTCTTCTTCTGTGGTATGTGCAATTTTCTTATAGTTCAGGGCAAAAGTTTGTAAAAGTTCAGTACCCTGTGCATCAAATTCAGAGTAAGCACCGACAGGAAGGTGAGAAAGAATATCAGCATTTGTATGCTTTGATGTTGCTGATACAGTATTTCATACTGATCCTGTGACAAGAAAGCAGTTTCTGATCTGTGCATGGTGATACAGATGAAACAAAATCTCAAGTGACTTTTGATCCATCACTAGGCAAAACTTCACATTAATCAGATAATGGTGAAACTTCATCATACTTTAGATAATAGTGAGCAGTTCCGTCTTGATTTTGATGTAGTTATATTTAGTCTTGGTCAATAACTTGAAAGCAAAAGCAGCCAGCCTGTCCTGTGAATAGAAATCTGTATGAGAGCACAGTTCCCTTTTCCGAAACCACAGTCTCATTAGGATCAAAAAGAACAAGGTACCTGTCACTCAACAGGGCAATTTTAAGTTTATGGAACGTGTCCTGACACTCTTAAGGTCAAACAAAGGGCACATTCTTCTGGCACAAATGATGCAGTGGAGCCACAACCTGTCTATACAGTAGGTACAATACGTCAACTTCCCACGAACTGACAGGAATTCTGTCATGTTCTATGAGGCAGAGAGGTCCTGGAGGCCCAACAAATATGATTGAAGGGAATGAACACCTTGGCTATTAAGAACGTGGCCCAAATACTGAATTTCAGTCTGGAAAAAGGTACATTTGTCCTGGTGACACTTCAAATGCGCAGCTGAAAGTACTTGAAAAAGCATATGAAGGTTACTGATATGTTCCTCCAGTGAACATTCTGGAACCACAGTGGCATCCACATAATTTGAACAACACTTAACTTTTGCAGTAAGCTATTCCAAGTGGTGTTGGAATATGACAAGTGTGGAAGCACTGCCAAAGGGTATGCACAAAAATTTGAACAACACTAAATGTGTGTTGAGTACAAAAACTTTCTGAGATCCACAACTACCAGAATTTGCAAATACACATTGTGTAAGTCAGGTTTAGAAAAATGGTGATTGGCACAAAGCCTGTGCATCAAATCCTCAGGGTGAGGCAACAGATAAGTATCAATTATTGATTGTGGATTCACCGTGAATTTAAAGTCAACACAAAGACAAAGTCTTCCAGAAGGCTTTGGTAAGACTGCTCACGGAAAAGCCTATTCACTGACCTGGAGAGGAGCAATATTACCTCTTTCTTGCCATTCCTTAAGTTCACTTGGAACATTTTCTCTAAGTGCATAATGGATGGGATGCACCAAGAACACTTGGGTTGCACATTGTCCTTCATTTGTAATGTGCACCACAAAATTATTAGTTCTGCCACATCCAGAAAATAAATCAGGAAGCTTCTCTATCAATTGAGTAATGCTGTCTTTTGGGCTGAAAGCAGAAACTGAAAGTACATTGTCCTGAATACAAGGATTAAACAGATCAAATAAATCTCACTCAGCAATATCTTCAGTTTTGCTAACGCAAAATTGTAAATGTCACTGTTCTGGTGTGAAACTGTTATACGCAGTAAGTTGCATGCAAGATTTTGTCAACTGTTGCGGGCCCAGCTATTCATTAGTAGCTCGATTATGCAATGTAACGGAAGTGCCAGTGTCTAACTGAAGTTGCTTACAGCATCCAGCACTGACAAAATTTATAGACAGTTTATTTGACTGTCACTGCACGGCACTCATGTGGGGTGAAGGAACATCCTGAGTTTGATTGTTACCAGTACTGGTAGCTGGTTTAGAAAAATCTCCATTCATTGAGTGAGCTTACAAGAGTGAATGTGGGTGGAATTCTTTTTCTGTTGCAAGCATATAGACTGTATGTGACCTGGCTTTCCAGAAGCAAAGCAAGTCATATTCCATGAAGGGTAATGTTGTCTTTTATGTGTGGAAGGCAGTGGGGACATGATTTCACAGCAGACTCACTCGTTGAAATTGCTTTAATCTGGCCACAACAAGGTAGCCTATTTGTGTGTGGTGATCAGTTGCAAGGCCATAATTGTTTCACAATTTGCATCACACTGCAAATTCGAGCTACCTCAAAGTTTTGAATGGCATATCATGAGCCTTGATGTTCAATAATTTGTTTCAATTTAGAATCAAAATGTTTGAGAATTTTTTAATGAATGCTATTGTCTGGCACAGTATGTGTAAATGCATCACAGCTACAATGAAAAGGACACTGTTGTGTCAAACCCTGAGGTTCAGCGATCTGCTGACAATATGACCATTCTGGCTTTTTCCTCAAGCAAAAGAACTCATAATGAACTGCAACAACCTGTACCTGATTTTCATAATACTTAGTGAGGGAGGAAACAGTCTTCAAAATCTAGCAACTCCAGCATACTAGTTGGGAATGACTTCTGGGTGAGGTGGTGAACCCCTGTGCGAGGCATTGACAAGAAATAATGAAGTACCTCACATTTGATGTTAGGCGCAATGAGCAATGAACTGAACATAGTACTCATACCATTCCTGTTGTTTCGCATCAAAAGGCAGTAATGATGGAATGCATGGAGGGTGTAATGTGCTGCTGGACTAGAGGGCATTTTATAGAGGAGAGCACCACAAAAATTATAGTTAGAAGCCAGGCAAAAGAAAGAACAATTAGTTGCAATGAGCTTCCCAAAGAAAAGGGAGACACATTAGTCCCACGCTGCAAGAGAGTGAAGTACAACGAAGTTAGGTGACAGGAATCCAAAATCATCTACAAAACACTTGAAGATTAATATAACACTTTATTTCTACAAAAAAGAGAACTATTACTTAACTTGTTGTGCCTCCTATGTGCAAGTAAACTGACAATCTATTACTAATCACAGAATGCAGGCAAAGTATTGTCTTTCCAATACTCAGTACTGATGTTCTTAAAGTCTGTAACCAAACTGGGCTGACCAACCATAGGTCACTGGTTAAATCAGCATTGACATGAGGAGACATCTTGAGTTTCTGGAGGTGTGGCACTGCCTGCACTTCCTATTGTCATATGAGACACTACCTACTTGATTCTGTTTTCGGCACTGTGCTGATCGATGTGTGATTAGTGCTTTAGGACAGCAAAGCCTTGTTCTCATCTCAAAAATTAGATCCCTTATTCCTGCAAAAACTTTGGCTGTCAGTTCTTTTTATGTAGACAGTCTCTGTCGACCATGTAACATATTGAGCTTAAGGAAGAAATTGAAGTCTGATGGAGCCAAATAAGGCAATAATTCGTATCTTTGTTCATGTGATTTTTTCATGGCAGCAGTATGAGTATGTACACACTGTCTTGATGAATGATGTCTTTCATTCTAGCCAAACCTGTATTTACATATTTTTAGCTGTAATTGGACCAGGAAGTTGGCATGGTATTATCCTGTAATTTTATGTCCACAGTAAAGGTAATCTATGAGCAGAAGTCCTTCTGCATCTCAAAAAGCTAACGCCATTACTTTCCTGTTGACTGAATTGCATTTCATTTCTTCGGTAGTGATGAATCATTATGTCTACAGTGCTTTGACTGTTGTTTTGTCTGTGGGTTGTAGTAATATACCCACTATTCATCTGTGATCACAAACTTACAAACTTGGCACAAAATTCCTGTTGGTTGCTCTGAAAAGAGGTCAAACATTGATCAGTCATTTCCATAACAATGCATTTATGATATTCCACTAACGTCATGATACCTGTCTAGCAGACAGTGTCCTCATGTTTAATCCTACTGTTAAAATGTGATATGCCTCCAATCACATAACATCACTATATCTTCGGCAATTTCTTGCACTTTCAGTTGGCATTCCTTCCTATAATTTTATGCTGTTTTGCAGTTACTTCTGGGCTACTGGTGTATCTTGGTGGACTGTTTCATGCTGTTAGCAGAGGCACTTGCCTTAGATGTCTGTGCCATAGCCCATTAACGCCAAATTTTGCCACACTGTCCTAATGGAAACATCTGTTGTATATACCAAATTGACTTGTGCAGCTATTTCAAGCAGTGTTCCTCGTCTGTTAACAGCAGCAACTCTACATAAATGGCACTGCTCTCCGTCATTAAATGAAGGCCACTAGCCACTGCCTCATGTGTGATGAGAGGCTATGCCTGGCATTTGGTATTCTTGGCACACTATTCATATTGTGGATTGTGAAATACTGAATTCCCTAATGAATGTCCCATGTGTGTAGCTCCAACTACCATTCTGGATTCAGAGTCTGTTAATTCCCATTGTGCAAACTTAATCACATTAGAAATCTTTTCACATGAATTGCCTGAGTACAA
Source organism: Schistocerca gregaria (assembly GCF_023897955.1). Lineage (NCBI taxonomy): Eukaryota > Metazoa > Arthropoda > Insecta > Orthoptera > Acrididae > Schistocerca > Schistocerca gregaria. The sequence continues at coordinate 124,864,562 of NC_064920.1, read as the reverse complement.
ATTACAACTCCACCAATGAAATTTCCTTTTATATCTTGTGTACACAATACTCCTATCATGTGCATATATGCTATCCCATTGCTTTTCTAACCTCAGTGCCTGTTGAAATATCTGAAGCTCTATAACACGTATGTAACCCACCACTTCCATGATAGAGTTTTGGGGTATATGCCTCTGAGTCAGTTCAGATGTTGGGTGACCAGAGGCATACACTTCAAGGTTTGAAAATTATTCCAGATAATGAAAGTGGATACAATGAAATCAATATACTGACAGAATTTACCCTTGGGATATGATCTTCAGTATGATAAACTGTTGACAGCTACAGCTGTAGTGTTTTCACAAACTAGCTCACTTAACAACTGTGAACAAGTTCTCATTAAACTGAAAGTATGTCTAATACATAAACACAAGCTTAGTGAAGTTATTTTGTCTACTCATACAAGAGAACTGGACAGGAAATCCTGGAAGAGTAAGGTCCATCTGTAACCTGACAATTGAGCAGTGCTCAAAGTCAAGAAAATCACATTTGCCAGAAGAGATCTTTGGCTGCCTTACAGAATGACTAAGTTTCCTCTCTGGCAGTGTAGAACAGGATGCAGATATGCATGTATATTATGTCCATGTGCATTTCTTGTGTTAGTGTTACTAGTAACTCATATTTGCATTTCATGTAGTGTTATTGCATTTAGGGTACAATAAACAACCCCAGTATATGTCGTGTGTGTTGTCACCAGTGGCTGATAACATCCACTGTGCAGGATCAGCATAATTTCATGGAACATTCTGCAGTTTCTTCTTTTGATGTAGTGGGGTATATAGAATGGGGAATAACCTCCTCAACATTCAGTTTGTAAATTTTTGTAGGAAGGAAGTCCCTGAATACAATCTGACAACCTACCTTCCCTGGTGCTTCTGCTCCAGATATTCATCCATTAATAGGGCTCTATGGCACTTCAATGTGGTACACACATTTAATATATGTTTTCAACCCACACCATTAAAATTACACATTTATTATAGGCTGTCAAATCAATATTTTTGAACGCATGCAGTTTTTCCATACTTTGCAATGCAGGAACTACTGGGCCTAGAAAAAAAATTAATAAGTACTTTTCTGTAGGAAATTTAATGTAGATTGATTTTTCACTGGGAAATGTTTTCCCTAGGCCCCATATTTTTTTATTTATTTGGGAAAAACATGAGAGAGAGAACTTTCAACAACTCCCTCCCCCCAACCCCACTTCCGCCACCACCACCACCTTAAACAAACACTGTTCAGGATTTTTAGTATGTTTGTGACACTATCTTGTAACACTGTACAAAACTTTGTGACTGCATCATTTCTTTTCTCTAAGCAACCTTTTTTTTTTTTTGTCTGTTTACCAGCCTAAGAAAGTCATTTGCACCATGGATCTCTACCGAGAGCACTGACACGTCATGTGATTACGCATAAAGGGTGACCTATTATTATTTGGGAACATAGTCGAAGCACTGATATGTGGTGATTGGTGATGACTATGAAGTTTTCAAACTAACATCATAAATGAGAAACAGTACTGCACCTAACACATCCCCTTGAGGGGCTCCAATGTTAAATTGTACTGTATCTGAAAGATGTTTCACCATGTAGTGACTGCAACTGACAGTCACACAGTTCAGCCTCCTGTAGTACTGCTACCTAATGGGCAAATTGTAAACTTACAGCACTGGCCCGAAAATGGCACTGGTTAGTCAAGTAGCAAGCTTAAAGCATTGCCCAGTGTGCAACAGTGCTAGTATGAGGATTCGCCATTCCACATCAAAATATAACACTTGATGCCAAGTGGTAGAGGCTGAGAGTTTTGAGTCCAATATAAATCAACAATATTTTCATCCAACTGTACACCCAATGTATGATTCAGAAGTTTCAGATGTGATCCCATTGCTGTAACTTCACTTTACCTGTGTTTAATGGTTAATCACAGAGACACAAGGCAGAATGCACAGGTTTTTTGTGTGTCTTGTGATGGTGTTATAATTTCAGTGGCCACTTGTGTGATGGGGCCTGTTATGGCTTCAGTGGTAGCATAAATACTGGTCACTTTAACAATGGGATGTGTTAATTAAGGTGTCACTTATTTTCCAAATTCTGTATTTTTGTTGTTTGAATGACTCTAAAAACATGACTGTACAAAATTCTGTTGCAGCCAAACATTAGAAACGTTCCAGATTATCTGCTCCATGTGCTTTTGCCGATCTGTCTGCCTCGGCAGGCATGTACAAGCCTTGCAACTGAGCAGACACTTGCACTGAAGAATTAGCGTCCTGCAATGACACTGTAGCTAAGGCCCTAAGTGCATCGCCATGTTCTCATGCAGCTCAAGTTGCCACCACTAACCCAAGCAACACTGCCTCTGACATGAGGCTGTCAAGGCAAGAGAGAGTGGCCGTGCGTTTGTGTTGTTTGCCTGTGTGTGTGTGTGTTTGTGTGTGTGTGTGTGTGTGTGTTTTTTCTGTTTGAGTGTTTTGTCTATTTCAAGGAACTTCTGACCAAATGCTTAGGTGTTTTCTAGTCTCTTTGTTGTGCCTGTTTGCGACATAATGTCTCTGCTATATAGTGAGGGCAGTCTATCCTTTTCATAATATTGTAACTAAGTAATTGAATATCTCTCAGCAATGCTTCAATGGCTAAACAGTTTTGAGGCTACCATTAATCCTTCCAAATGCATATTTGGTGTCTTCCAGGTGACATTCATGGATCACCAGATTTACATCCCTAGCTTAGCCTCCATTCAAGTGCTACTGACTGAAGCTCTTCCTGGTCTTTCCATTTATTGGATGCACCAAATTAATACTGCCTTCACTGCTGCCAAGAACAGCCTTGTCCATTCTGCACTTGTGGCTCATGTGGCACTTGAGACCAGTTGGCACTGGTGGTTGATGCTGGCAACTATGCCTTAGGTGCAGCTTTGCAGCAACACCTCAGTGGTTCATGGCAGCCACTTGTTTTGTTTTCATAGAAGTGTCTGCTTTGAAACACCATTAGAGTGCTTATGATGGTAAGCTGCTTGTCATCAATGAGCCAATCTGCTACTTCTGCCCATTACTGGAAGCCAGGAACTTAATTGCATTTCCATACCACAGGCCCATCATGTATACTTTGCAGCAGACAACAATCATTGCTCACCATGTCAGTTCCACCATCTGGGTTATCTCTCTCAGTCCAGCATGTGAAAGGCAATTTGAATCCTAGGTGTTGAACAAGCTTGCCAAATTCTTGGGCACTCATCATCACCATCCAGCCCACAATGATATGGTTGAGTGATAGGATCAAACTTTGATGGCAGCTCTAGTTTGCCATTACACAGCATGGACTACTGCACTCAGACCCACCTCAATGCTTCAGTGGCTGGTCTGATGTATGGTCCTGCACATTTATGGAGCAACTTCACTCAACCGACCTGCATACAATGTATACTCACACATGCACAAGACGGAATGTGACCATTCATTGTGTGTCCTCCAACAGTTTAGTGATTTCAGTGGTCACTTGTATGATGGAATGCATTGTGATTTCAATGGTCATCTAATTGATGGATTGTGTAGTGTTAATGGTGGTTACTTGTAAGATGTGATATGCTGTGGTGTTAGTTGTCACACAAGTGACAGATGTTGTACTGAAACTAGTGTTTGCTTGTGTGACAGGATGTGACAGTGAGTACAGTTCTTACCTTAGCGATAGACTATTTTAAGTGTTTTTCAGTGATTGCTCTTGCAACGAGCCCTTTACTGTGACTAAGTGGTCTCCCTGCAATGGGTGTTTTGTGTCATTGTGACCTTTTCTGTCAATAGTTTTGTGAATCAACACTGCTGTCAGTAACTGTTAACTTAGTGAGCAAATATGTCTTTTATGTGTAAGAATGTGCCTATTGTACTTCTTATTTAAATTATCTCAGTATCATATATTTTCAGCCATCTGAAATTTCAGAGATCTGTACTGCTGCACCCTGTTTGCTAGGTAAGATCTAAACCAAACCATCCTTTCTACAGAAGTTGATCTTTATTTAAATAATCCACAAGTCAGTTTTTCATACTATTTACTATTATTTTTGAAAATGAAAACAACTGGGTTGTAGTTCTCTACATTTTCCTTGTCACATTTTTTTGTGGACGGGAAGAATTATTGCTTTCTTTAGGTAATCAGGAAAGCAACCTGATGGGAATTACTTATTTATGATACATTTTAGAGATGCTTTTATGCTGCTAATACAGTCTCTTAGTAGACACACAGGAACATAATTTAGAAATGGGGATAATTTGTTCTTAAATTAATGCACAGTCTGGGTGATTTCCTCTCCCATTTCAGCAGCAGCAGCATTGTGTGTGGCTCATAGTTATTTGTTGCTGTATATTCTGTTTGGTAACTTTTCTTGCCATTTGGGTGCTACATTACTAAAGTAACTGTCGATAAAGGTATTCAGATCCTTAGGCTTATTTATTTACTCACCTTCATTTCTGATTTTTATATTTGTCTGTTTTGCTTTGTGCTACCAGTTTCTTGTTTTACTATATTTGTTATTGCTTTGCTCTTATTGTTTAACGTCTGTATGACCTAACTAATTTGAAATCTGTTTGCATCTTGTGGCAGTTTCTTATATGTCCTTTTGTATTTGAGGAAAAACTGTAAGAAGACCCTCTCATTATCTTTGCTAGAGCTTAGGTATTTGAATGTTCTAAGCATTCTGTTATTCTTGTTACCCAGTTTCCTCTGGCAGATTCTCCGCAGTATGTGCTATTTTAGGAAATCTCTCCTGAAATTTTAGTTAGAATATAATCACCAATTTGCTGAATTTTTTATTTACATGTGTTTCTGAATATACTTCTGACCATTTCTGGCTGGTGCAGTATATCTTTTTATATTTTGTCTAACATGCACACTTTTGCTCCAGGTATGACTACTGCCTTGGAGCAGACAAGGTGCCTGTCATTTTATGCCTAGGCTCTGGGGACAAAGAAAAGAATATACTCTCAATCATTAAACATCTTGTGAGGTACACAAAAAAGTAATTACTTCGTTTTTCATGTGATGCAAATCAAGTTATAATTATTCTAAATTGTCTGATTTGTGCTCAATAGTAACATTTCTCACAACAGCAATAGGCAAGGGTATAACATTCTTCTATTTTCTCAAGAATAAAACTCAAGATGAGATCCTTATTTCAACTACCTCTGATTACTATTATCTTCACCCATGCTCACATGTAGATGAATTTGCAGATCAGAGGGATCATTGCAAAGTGGACCAACAAGAAGAACCTACACTTTTTATGATGCCCTGTTGGAGAAAATTTTCATCTAACTCCCTAAAACACAGTATTGCAGCTGTGGCCATTAGTCAATGACAGAGCCATGTGTATCATTACATGTAAAACTCTGGTTTATGTAAGACTGGAATTTTTTCATATAAGGTAAGTAATTCGCAGCCAACATTTTATCTACCACATAATGTAGACTCATAATGTTTCTAATATTAGTAAATACACAGATGAATTTAAAAATCAAAATTATCAACATCATAACTAATAATAACAATGATTAAATCTTCATCTTTTAAAATGCATTATAAAGGGGTTGTTTGTGTTGTTGCCTCGGATGATGATTACATGAATATTTTGTCAGGATTTGTAAGTTGTTGTCCTTGAAGTATGGCAATACGTAAACACCGAGAAGCAATTTTAAACAATTTTACTAACAAAGGTGGATTATAAAACATGCACACTATGCGTACCCATCATGACTGTGTTTGATATCCCAGCAGCGGCTAATTACAGTCATATCGAAAGGGTCCATGTTGAGCTAAGAAAATACATATTCGTGCCCAAGGCCGTGCTAGTTAATACAGGGTGCTGTGGATGGTGGGCAGTGGCATACTCCCTGCCTCACACTCCAGCCAGATGCCGTGTGTACTGACCAAGCAAATTGTCAGCATTCCAGATAGGCTCACTGGCGAGCACGTGTTATTTACTGTATGGCTGTGTACAACCTGTAGACCCTTACATCACTCTCCCCAGAGAAAAATGCAACTATAGCTCGCTCAAAACAACCTCCTGGGCATTATAAACTATTTCGCCATTTGTGGCATCAGAAGGCATTGTAACATGTATTTCATTTGCAGACACAGTAACATTAGGTACAGAGAAGTGTGCCTTCAGGATGACAACTTCATACATGACAAATGCGGTTGACAAGACATATTAACAACAGTAATACAAACACAATACAGACAATCAAGGATGCATTAACATTACTGGATGAACTGAGAGACTTAACCTATTCCCTGCTTCTATGAAGTTTAACTCATTATTGGAAGAGATTGCATTTTCGTGGGTGTCCTTAATTAATTTATTGTCTTTGGAAAAACATGATAAGGAATGCTTTCCATGTGTTAATATGTATGAATCATTGTAATAAACAGATAACATTCATGTTAGTGGTAAATGTCCAGTTGCATGAAATCTAGTTGGCAATACGCTAGGCAGATCAAATAGTTAACAAGATAAATCACAATTCATTCAAGATTAATACACTATTATTCAATTTTAGTTTAAAGGGTAGCTCAGGTGTATCATAACTTTAACATGTAAATGTGACATCAAGGGTGGAGCTAAATGAGAAAATTGTACCTTCAGAACATCGTTTAAGAAATGGATGATAAAGATACATTAAAATTCTAGGGCAATCATTTCTTGGAGGATGATTCATAAACAATTCTTTCTCACAGCTGTACACTCTACTATCTAAGAATGCTGTTGATTCAGGGAAATTAACTTATGACTATGTTTACACATATGCAGATCATTTTCATATAGGGACACAAAATAGCTTTGATCCTTGCTTATCAGTAGATAATCATTCAGTACATACTTTACATGAGTACCTGTCTGTCTCCATTTCACAGGGTAATTATAAATATTACAAATTTCAAAATTATGTTTTGATCTAGCAATGGATATGGAAAAAATAAGTTAATTCATCTTCAATCACTTAAGAGCGTTTGGTGGTTAATGTACTGCAAGCATATAAATTGTAAGAGTTAGCTGGGTAAATCATAGTATAGAATGCATCTGCCTTTGTCTCAATTGATAGTAGGATCTGTTAAAATTGTTGTGGATGTAGTAGTACACTGTTCAAACAATCATTTGAACTACTTTCTAAGGCTTTTCTTAAGTTAGGAGCATCAATTCTAACATTTGATAAACTATCAGTAATCCTTAACAAGAATGTTTAGATCTAAGTGACTCTAAATGAATCTAATGAATATGGTTACCTAGTTCCAAATAGTGACTGGAATTCGAGTGTAGGAAAAGGGAGAGAAGGAAACATAGTAGTTGAATATGGATTGGGGCTAAGAAATGAAAGAGGAAGCCGCCTAGTAGAATTTTGCACAGACCACAACTTAATCATAGCTAACACTTGGTTTAAGAATCATGAAAGAAGGTTGTATACGTGGAAGAACCCTGGAGATACTAAAAGGTATCAGATAGATTATATAATGGTGAGACAGAGATTTAGGAACCAGGTTTTAAGTTGTAAGACATTGCCAGGGGCAGATGTGAACTCTGACCACAATCTATTGGTTATGACCTGTAGATTAAAACTGAAGAAACTGCAAAAATGTGGGAAATTAAGGAGATGGGACCTGGATAAACTGAAAGAACCAGAGGTTGTACAGAGTTTCAGAGAGAGCATAAGGGAACAATTGACAGGAATAGGGGAAAGAAATACAGTAGAAGAAGAATGGGTAGCTCTGAGGGATGTAGTAGTGAAGGCAGCAGAGGATAAAGTAGGTACAAAGACGAGGGCTGCTAGAAATCCTTGGGTAACAGAACAAATATTGAATTTAATTTATGAAAGGAGAAAATATAAAAATGCAGTAAATGAAGCAGGCAAAAAGGAATACAAACGTCTCAAAAATGAGATCGACAGGAAGTGCAAAATGGCTAAACAGGGATGGCTAGAGGACAAATGTAAGGATGTAGAAGCTTATCTCACTAGGGGTAAGATAGATACTGCCTACAGGAAAATTAAAGAGACCTTTGGAGAGAAGAGAACCACGTGTATGAATATCAAGAGCTCAGATGGCAGCCCAGTTCTAAGCAAAGAAGGGAAGGCAGAAAGGTGGAAGGAGTATATAGAAGGTTTATACAAGGGCGATGTACTTGAGGACAATATTATGGAAATAGAAGAGGATGTAGATGAAGATGAAATGGGAGATACGATACTGCGTGAAGAGTTTGATAGAGCACTGAAAGACCTGAGTCGAAACAAGGCCCCCGGAGTAGACAACATTCCATTAGAACTACTGACGGCCTTGGGAGAGCCAGTCATGACAAAACTCTACCAGCTGGTGAGCAAGATGTATGAGACAGGCGAAATACCCTCAGACTTCAAGAAGAATATAATAATACCAATCCCAAAGAAAGCAGGTGCTGACAGATGTGAAAATTACCAAACTATCAGATTAATAAGCCACGGCTGCAAAATACTAACGTGAATTCTTTACAGACGAATGGAAAAACTGGTAGATGCAGACCTCGGGGAGGATCAGTTTGGATTCCGTCAAAATGTTGGAACACGTGAGGCAATACTGACCTTACGACTTATCTTAGAAGAAAGATTAAGAAAAGGCAAACCTATGTTTCTAGCATTTGTAGACTTAGAGAAAGCTTTTGACAATGTTGACTGGAATACTCTTTCAAATTCTAAAGGTGGCAGGGGTAAAATACAGGGAGCGAAAGGCTATTTACAATTTGTACAGAAACCAGATGGCAGTAATAAGAGTCGAGGGGCATGAAAGGGAAGCAGTGGTTGGGAAAGGAATGAGACAGGGTTGTAGCCTCTCCCCGATGTTATTCAATCTGTATATTGAGCAAGCAGTAAAGGAAACAAAAGAAAAATTTGGAGTAGGTATTAAGATTCATGGAGACGAAGTAAAAACTTTGAGGTTCGCCGATGACATTGTAATTCTGTCAGAGACGGCAAAGGGCTTGGAAGAGCAGTTGAACGGAATGGACAGTGTCTTGAAAGGAGGATATAAGATGAACATTAACAAAAGCAAAACGAGGATAATGGAATGTAGTCAAATTAAATCGGGTGATGCTGAGGGAATTAGATTAGGAAATGAGACACTTAAAGTAGTAAAGGAGTTTTGCTATTTAGGAAGTAAAATAACTGCTGATGGTCGATGTAGAGAGGATATAAAATGTAGACTGGTAATGGCAAGGAAAGCGTTTCTGAAGAAGAGAAATTTGTTAACATCGAATATAGATTTATGTATCAGGAAGTCCTTTCTGAAAGTATTTGTTTGGAGTGTAGCCATGTATGGAAGTGAAACATGGACGATAACTAGTTTGGACAAGAAGAGAATAGAAGCTTTCGAAATGTGGTGCTACAGAAGAATACTGAAGATAAGGTGGATAGATCACGTAACTAATGAGGAGGTATTGAATATGATTGGGGAGAAGATAAGTTTGTGGCACAACTTGACTAGAAGAAGGGATCGGTTGGTAGGACATGTTTTGAGGCATCAAGGGATCACAAATTTAGCATTGGAGGGCAGCGTGGAGGGTAAAAATCGTAGAGGGAGACCGAGAGATGAGTACACTAAGCAGGTTCAGAAGGATGTAGGTTGCAGTAGGTACTGGGAGATGAAGCAGCTTGCACAGGATAGAGTAGCATGGAGAGCTGCATCAAACCAGTCTCAGGACTGAAGACAACAACAACAACAGTTCCAAATACTATAGTTAACAATGCACGTAAAATAAATGAGTTTCTTGTGGTAACCTGTGCAATAAAAGGTTTAGTTTCACTGTGTGCTTGTGCAATAGCTTCAATATTTCACATTCACATAAGCACATGGCTAAAATAAACACTCCCATTGCACTCTGACACTACACACATCTACGCAAATTACAGGATCGCTCAGAACATGGTGATGCCTTGGCCTTGAAGTCTGGACTGCAAGCTCACTATTCTAGCTTCCTGGGTTTGAAAACAGCAGGTCAGCCTCCTGGTTGGTACTCGTCATATTGCGATAGTACAGGAAAGCCACCCAGAAATGGCTTTACACAATTGACATGTATGACAATCAAACGAAAGGGCAGTTAGCGCTTAAGAGTGGCTTCTAACACCACCTCCAAGATAGGATATTTGGTCCTTTTCAAAACTTCTTAAACTTTTTGACTTGACTCTTCTTTAACACCATGTTGCTCAGATACACAGTATCTCAAACTTGATACTGAGGCACTGCTACTTGGTGGTCGTGTTAACTTCCTTGCTGAAGAAAGGATTGATAATTTCACTGTTCTACTCCCCTCCATGCTTCTTTTAGCTTGCGTCCTAGATCCCTTATGTGTTCATTGCTGATTCTGATAGTTAATTGTGCCAAGTTGAAGGTGAACGCATTCTTCTTCCATAGACAATCTCATATAGACTTGCCCAGTTGAGCTGTGCATTGTGGCATTGTAACTACTTACCAAGTATGATAAACAGACATTCCAATTGTCATGTTTGCTGCTCACATAATGGCTAATCATTTTAATAATTGTTCTGTAGACTCTCTTGATTCTGCCATTTCCTTCAGGGTGTGCTTGAGCAGTCCTTCACACACTTTTAATAGTGGTGGTTGCAATTTATCCCATTTATCTATGCAAGACCACATCAATGAGGTCTGTGCTCCAGTGTCAATAAGTAGTTTGATGTTACTCCCATGGTATACAGCACCTATCACGATGTCACTTTTGGTCTGATTTTCACTGTAACTAACAGGAATCACTGATTATGTCAACGGGCGGACGAAGTGATGGCCTGTACATCCATGTACTCGTTTAAAGATCTGGCAGATTGTCTGTTGTTTGCATTACGTTTATTCTTGTTGCAACCATCTCTCGAAACATTACCCTGCATCCTGCAATGATAGCAGATTTGATTCCCTTCACAATCCTTATGCTTGTGACTCAGATTATTGCATCTGTAACAATGTACTGTTGTGTTCAAATCTCTGCGTTCTTCTTTCTGCTTCAATGAAAACAGCTGATTCTACTACTTCCTGAAACATTCTACATCCTGCCAATGTAACAGCTTTGCTTACGTCCTCTCCGTGCCACCCATGAGTGAATGTGTCAAAGGCTCCCTGGTTGGCTTCGAACAACTGAACGCGATCTTCATTTTCATCTTCTACTAACTCGTAGATTTGAGAATTGATATTTTGAATTCTGTCAGCAAACTGCTTGATAGATTCGTCTCATCACATTCGCATACTGCAAATCTGCTCTCTGTAAAATCTGATTGCGTTTTTGTGTTTAAATCTCTGAACAACAATCATTCTAAAGACATTGTAATCTTCTGTTTTTATGCACGTAGGCTCCACGATAATGAAGTATAGTGCTGCTCCCTGAATTCTTAATTTGTCAACCACTAGCTTATCGGAATGTGGCCACGATCTTAACAGGGCGGCACCTTCTAGTATACTAAAAAGCAGTTTCATATCATCTTCAGGTTTCCCGCTAAATTCTGGTACTGATGGCAATCATGAAAAATTATTTATTGTAGTTGTACCTGTATTGAATGAACTATCATTTACCAAGTCTTTTGGAATGTTACTCTCACTACTTTCTGCTTTTAACTGCTGAATCGCTTATTGCAGTTCATTAATAACAGTTTGTAGATTGAGAATGTTACTATTACTGGATTGCTATTTTTTTTTCTAATTTAACACCAATGAGTCACTCAAATGTGAAATAAAAATCCATCACTGCCTTTTGTATTCTAGCCAGACTGGAGTAGACCAACCTGAATTCAAGCGTTGGATGTCCCTGAGTAGTCGAAAGATGTTCAGGCAGCTGCTGCTTGAAGTTCACGTTGTGCTGCACTTCTTCAGGAGTGTAGCTTTTCTGTAATTATCCCCATGCTCACACTATATCTCTAAGAGAGTTGTTTGTGTTGTTGCTCCGGATGATGATTACATGAATAGTTTGTCAGGATTTGTAAGCTGTGGGTCTTTGACGTACGACGCCAATACGCAAACACCGGGAAGTAAGATTAAACAGTCTTATTAACAAGGGCAGATTACAAAACACACACACCCTGCATAACCATCATCACTGTGTCTGATATCCTAACAGCGGTTAATTATGGTCGTATTCAAAGGATCCATGTTGAGCTAAGAAAAGAGACATATTCGCGCCCGAGGATGCACCCGTTTAATACTGTGGACTGCAGCCAGTAGCGTACTTGCTGCCTTGCATTCCAGCCAGACGCTGTGTGTACTGAGCAAGCAAATTGTCAGCATTCCAGATAGGCTAACTGGGGAGTGCGTGTTAAGTACTGAACGGCTGTGTACAACCTGTAGACCTTTACAGCATCAACTAAATTCTAATGGGCCCCTTTAAAAAGGTCTTGAGGAGACATCACTTTGTATTATATTATCGTATTCTGTTGTTAATTATCGTATTCTGTTGTTAACCATTTATTGTATTTTTTGTTGTAAGTATTGAAAATTCTCTGGTTGGAGGTCAGGTGCAATCAGTGCTGAGTCGGTGTCCTTTACAGATGAACTTCACATCGCATCAGCTGGTAAAATCAGAGCACCCTTATCTATGTGATGATATTTTGTGTGAATGTGTATTAGGGATAAACTGTGTTGTAATCCAATATTAGGCACAAGGTTCTCATCCAAATCTGTTTATGTGTTACGGTAAAAACCTATGCTCAGTATAGAATGGAGTTGGTGGACTTAGTCAATATTCATTCAGCTGAAGAGGTAGTGGAAAGCAGAGGTATGTAAACCACAATCTCAAGATCCCTAAAATGAGATTGTGCTGTAGTTGTGAATTCTAGCTGCAGAACAGAGGTGGCCACTCAGGTTGCAGCATAAGTCACAAAGCAATAAGGGATGACTACTTGCAGGGAAGCAAGATGCATTAGGTAAGATAGTGCTTTTGTCAGCACTCAAATTATGAATTAGTGGAGAAACAGGAAGGTAGGGTGAAGCAATTAGAATTCCTGGATCTATGGAGAAGCTGAAAAAAAAGAATAAAAAAAAAAAGAAAAAGGAATGAGAACCACGGTAGGCAAGAATCCCTAGGTGACAAGGTAGGCTGACTTTTGGACTGAGTGATGAATTAATCATTAGAGAGAAAAAAATTATACAAGAACACCTGACGGTGCACAGGAGCAGGTCTCAATAGAGATAGAGTCTAAGGAAAGTCAAGTCTCACAATGTGTGAATGAGGAAATAAAGACTGCTGTTAGTAATCTGATGATAAAGTTCCCATTGACAGTAGGCTAAATAATGAATTACTCGAGATCAGGGAACAAACAGAATCCATTTTTTCTCAGTGGAGATGTAAAATAGTTAACAGTCAGAATTGCGAAGAAAAAGGTAATAGATGTTGGGGGGGGGGGGGGGGGGGGAACGGTGGAGTAATGTCATTGTGAATAGCATGAAAATGAAAATAAAATGACACTGACCTTGAGCCCCAGATCAGACTATAACAATCTCAATGCAAATCAACCAGTTCAAAATATTTTACTTTCTACACATGACATGCTGCTGGCAACAACACTACCCATGACAGTAGTGATAGAAGATGCTTAAGGGTAGAAATTTTTAAATATTTTCATCAGATAAGATGATGGTATATATGGTGGTATTCATATGTTACTTTGCAAGTGTGTTGCCATCATCATGCAACAAGACACAAAAGGTAAGTTATGTAAACGAATATATAAATGGTGATGGAGCCCTATTGGTAACTGAAATAAATGATTCATGTGAAACCTACACTGAGGTTACAAAAGTCATGGGATAGAGATATGAACATATACAGATGGCAGCAGCATCACATACACAAGGTACAAGAGAGCAAGGCATTGGCAGAGCTGTCATTTGTATTCACATGATTGGTGTGAGAAGGTGTCTAATGTGACTATGGACACAAGACAGGAATTAACAGGCACTGAATGTGGAATGGCAGTTGGAATTAGGTGTAAGAGACATTCAATTTCAGAAATCATTAGAGAATTCAATATTCTGAGATCCACAATATTAAGAGTGTGCTGAGAATATAAAATTTCAGGCATTACCTCTCACCTCGGAAAATACAGTGGCCGACAATCTTCACTTAATGACTGAGAACAGCAGAATTTGTGCAGACACACAAATAGACAATTACGTCACATGAAATAATTACAGAAATCAATGTGGGATATACAACAATTATATCTGTTGGGACAGTGCTGTGAAATTTGGCAGTAATGGACTGTGGCAGCCGACTACCAATATGAGAGCCTCTGCTAACAGCACAACGTTGCCTGCAGCACCTCTCTTGGGCTTTTGAACATATTAGCTGTACTCTAGATGACCGGAAAACTGAAGCCTGGTTATGAGTCCCAATTTGATGTAGTTAGAGCTGACAGTAGGTTTCAGGTATGGCACATACTGCATGAAGTCATGGACTCCAATTGTGAACAAGACACTTGGCATGGTGGTGGTGGTTCCATAATGGTGTTTACTGTGTTTACGTGGAATGGACTGCGTTCTCTAGTCCAACTGAACCAACAATTGACAGGAAATAGTTGTGTTCAGCTACTTGTAGACCATTTGCAGTCAGTCATGAACTTCATGTCCCTAAACAACAGTAGACTTTTTTTTTGGATGAGAGTACCCCATGTTACTGAGCCACAATTATTTGCAGTTGGTTTGAAGAACATTCAGAACAATTTGACTGAGTAATCTGACCACCCAGAGTGTCTGACATGAATTCTATCAAACATTTATGGCACATAATCAAGAGGTCAGTTCATCTACAAAATCCTGCTGGCAACACTTTTGCATTTATGAATGGTTATAGAGTCAGTACCTCTCAATATTTCTGCAGAGGACTTACTATGACTTGTTGAGTCCATGCCATGTTGAGATGGTGCACTACTCCTTGCGGTTAGTCAGCCACTTCCATCTGCTATATTGTTTTAGCTCCGTCTACCAATTTCTTCCTGTATTTTCCATGTTTTACTGCTGGCGGCATGCTTCGTCCCATGCTTCAGTGTAGATAGGCCCATATTCTTCCAAGCTTGTTACCTATGTTTTAGGTTCTGTTTTACCTTACTGTTCTGAGTCTTTTATTGACACCCGTCTCAATCTGTTTCTGAGCGGGCACTGAAGACCTTGCTGTGGTGCACCCATACCACTCTCTCCATCCATTATCCAAGCAAAAGTGGGTTTCAACACAGTATTGGATGGTATCACATGACTTTTGACCCCTAAGCATATGAGGATTTTCAAGACATTTCTTGCATAATCAGGGTTCAGTGGTATACAGGTAATACTATGAAGAAAGTTTTTATTCAGAACCTAATCTTTTCAAATTGGAAGCTTGTGCCAATATTTTGAAAAATAAATTAATATGACATGCTACTACGATTGATGTTCCAGTAAGTATTGTTCTAGACACAGGAGCATTTGTCAATGTCATTTCAAGAAGTTCTTTCAGTAAATTGTCCACAAAAACCAAGTTTCATGGCATTCCTGTTCAGAACTGCAAGATTATTGAAGGCACTTGCATGTGATCCAGAAATGTCAGATTCATGGAGATGTCAGTAAAATTAGAAAATGTAGCAATACCATGCACCCTACTAGTAGCTGAGGACTTGATTGTTGGCTTTATTCTGAGCCTTTATTTTATATGCGGGGACACAATTTTGACTTCTCTACTGGTGAGATTTTCTTTCTCACTGACAGTGAAAGAGCCAAAGTGGAGCTGCTATGGAAATTTGGTAGGCACAGTTGGTAGTGCCAAGGTTTTCGTATCAAATTCTATTGTTAAGGAACAACACAGGATAAGATCATTTCTAATCCTGTTGAACAATGAAGTCGATGTCACATTACAAGTATAACTGAAAGTAGAAGAGCGAGGGAACCTCACCAGCAAGGAAAGACAGCAGTAGCATGGAATCAGTGTGGGCATACAAATGAAGAAAAACCTGGAATAATCCAAGGAAATACATATGACCTTGTACAACGGTTTCTATCTTACCACATGGTCTCAGTGGAAAGCACTATATAATTAAATTGGAAGGATGCTTTGAGAACATAAGTGGTTCATAAGAACATATTCTCCGAGCAAATGCTACAGATTGACTACATGAAACTATTTGAAGAGATAGTGAATCATCGCCCTCATTTGTCAACTCACTACACAACAGCAGACCTAATGTTTCACATGAGGAGAAAGAATGAATGGATGGACCAGATCCCACAGGTTGCCAATGTCAGAGATTAGTTGGAGAAAAGGTTCAGGAAACTTTGAACTGTTTGAGAGACAGAGCATTCAGAAGAAAGCACAGCTGTGACAAGAAGGTGGTAAAAAATAGTAAGGTATCAAATGGCAAAGAAAATATTAAGAAGCCACCCACCTTTTGAACAAAAGTAACAAAATGTGGCAGCCACTGTATATGGAACATTTTTTCCATTCTAGGAATTTCAAATCCTGGTGCATATTTGTTAGTCATAATTAATTAAAGGATTTTACCCTCTTCATGATTTATGGAAATGTTATTTGTAGTGGAATCAGTGTGCATCATTGTAGGAACACATTATCAATTGGAATGGCCGAGCAGAATATTGCATTAGAGTAATGCATAAAATAAGATTTTTTATTTTTAATTTAGGCTTAAGATATATATTTGGTTTTGTGACTATATGACATGGGTTTATGTATAGTTGTCTGTAGCAGGTAAGTATTACCCTGTGAAATATGCAGATGCTCATGAATAATTCTTGAATTATATTTAGTCATGTCCTGAGAATACATAGTCATTTTTCATAGTATAGGTCTGTTTAAAAATGGTGCATACTATAACATAGTGAAAGATAAATTTCTCTGTCTATGTAGAGTGAATTGCCTGCCAGAGTGTTCATCAAATCACCTTGAAGGTATTTCTTTGCTGTTTCACTATCAAACAGCAGTCAGGAAAAATGAACATTTGAGTCTTTCCATACAAGCTCTGTTCTCTTATTTTACTGTGTTGATTGTTTCTCCGTGTATAGGTGGGTGCCAACAAAATATTTTCACACTCTGAGGAGAAAGTTGGTGATTGAAATTCCATGAGAACCTCCCATTGTGACAAAAAATGCCTTTATTTTAATGACTGCCTCTCTAACTCATGTATCATATCGCATGGCACTCCCTCCCCTATTTTGTGATAATCCAAAATGAGTTCTCCTCGTTTCAACTTTTTCGATGTCCTCCATCAGTTGAATCTGCTGTAGAACCCTCACCACTCACCAATACTCAAGGAGTGACTGGAAGTGTGTAGTGTAAGCAGTCTCTTTAGTACATCTGTTGCATATTTTAAGTGTTCTGCCAATAAATCACAGTCTTTGGTTTACTTTCCCCACAACATTATCTATGTGATCATTCCAATTTAAACTATGTGTAGTTGTAATCACTAAGTACATAGTTGAATTGACAACCTTTAGATTTGTGTAATTTATCCTTTAAACAAAGTACAGCAGAATCTGTTTAGTACTCATGTGGATGACTTCATACTTTTCGCTATTTATAGTCAGTTGGCATTCTTTGTACCATACAGATATCATGTTGAAACCATTTTGCATTTTGTTTTGATCAACTGATAAATGTACAAGGCATTAAATGGCAGCATAATCTGCAAACAATTTAAGAGGGCTTCTCAGATCAACTCCTAAATTGTCTATGGAGATCAGAAAGCGCAGAGGACATACAACTATTCCTTGTGGAATGCTACATATTAATTATATTGTACTTGATGACTTTCCATTGATTAGTCAACTATGGCCTTACTTACAGGAAATCATGAATTCATTGACACAACTAGACAATTCACCATAGGCAAGCAATTTGATTAGGACTCACTTGTGAGAAATGATGTCAAAAGCCTTATGGAAATATAAAAATATAAACCAGATTAATGAATGTAACAAGTTGCTCTAATGTGAAGTATGTTTCAATGATGACAGTAATTATAATTTCTAAGTATTTCCCAGTGATTTGTTGTCATGTCATAGAATCAGGTGTACTACCTGTAGTCTGCATCTTCCCAACGCCATATTTCAATGTCATAACTCAGCGTCTTAATCAGGTGTTCCCTGAGACTGGTTGATTAGCTTAACTTGTCCCATAATTATGCCTGGGTGGAGTGTGGTGCTCCCTATGTCGTCCGTTCCCACTGTGGACATTTCTGGCGGTGGTATCAGTCTCTAGGCACTCCATCTTCGGCCTGTGCCCATTGCGGCTTTCTCTCCAAGGAGCTTGCTGTCACCTGGTATCACATATGCCATTCTGTTTTGTTACTTATGCCCTTGGACGTCTGAGTTCATTACTGTAGGAGGGAACTTTCTTCTGTTGTTTCTGTAGTAGTTCCAGAGCAGGATTCCTCCTAGTACTAAGCTGATATCCTGTTTCCCGGTTGATCGAGTTCTCCACCATCTTGATTTCAATCGATTCATTACTGACGCCAGCCCAGAAGTGGTGGGTCTGAGCCGGGATCCTGGTTTTGTCATAATCCATGGTGTGCTTGAGGTCGAGGCGATGTTCTGCTATTGCAGATGTAGTTACCTGTCATAGCCTGGTGTGTCTCTGGTGTTCTTTACATATTATTTCAACGGTTCTGGTAGTCCGGCCGATGTATGGTAGACACCAGCTTTCCTTAACCCCAAATCATCCTTGACAGGGTCTTCTTGACGAGAGGATGGTGCTGAAGAGTTTGCAGGAAGATAATGTCCTGGTGGTGCCTATATCTGCCGAGGTCAGCAGAATCTTGATGAAACACAATATCAAGTGTGTTCTGCCCACCTGGCAAGACAAGGACGCTCCTTGGAACTGTCAAGGATGATTTGGGGTTAAGGAAAACTGGTGTCTGCTATACACCCTGTGAATGCGGGATGTCTTACATTGGTCAGACTACCAGAATAGTTGAACTAAGATGTAAAGAACAGAGACACACCAGGCTATGACAGGTAACTACATCTGCAATAGCAGAACACTGCCTGGAACTTGAGCACACCATGGATTGACAAAACCAGGTTTCTGGCTCAGACCTCCCACTTCTGGGCTAGTGGCTTTAATGAATTGATTTAAGTCAAGATGGCGGAGAACTTGATCAGCCAGGAAGCAGGACATTACCTTAGTACTGTGTGGAATCCTGCTTTGGAACTACTACAGAAACAACGGAAAAAAGTTCCCTCCTACAGGAATGGACTACAGACATCCAAGGGCATAATTAACAGAACAGCATACACGATACCAGGCAGCAGCAATCTCCTTGGAGAGAAACTCAGGCGGTCGCAGACAGCATAAGGAATTTCAGCAGAGGCATGATAGTGATAGGATTGTGCCTATCGGGCGCGGACCCAATAGGGAATGCCTCGGGATGTCAGCTACTTCAGAAGAGCCGCAATGGGTGCGGACTGAAGATGGAGCACCTAGAGACTGATACCACCACCAGAAATGGCCACAGTCGGCGCAGATGGCATAGGGAGCGCCACACACCACCCAGGCATAAATATGGGACAAGGTCAGCTCGTCAACCAGTTTCAGGGAGCACCTGATGAAGACGCTGAGTTGCAACATCGAAATATCGTCTCAGGAAGATGCATTCCACTGGCAGTACATCCGATTCTATGAGATGACATGATAGTCATTCATTTAGAAGTTGGTCTAGCTTGTGACTAAAGTTGCACCAACATTCGTAGAGGTGGGATATGTTGCAGAATTTGGTGGGATGTCTTCTACACTCCTAAGTTTCATCCTTCTTCAGAGATGCATGCTTGATTTCTGAATATTGATGTTTTGTGTTCGGCATAATATATTTTCCATTGTCTAAGATTAAGCTACTTGCTCCAAATATCAGCTTAATTAAATGAATTCATGAAAATATGAGGTGGTGCTGTTCAATTACTGTAGTTGTCATGATTTATTGGACTTCTATGAGAGGGGTTTATATAAATATATGGAACAATAAACATCAAGAGAAAACGTTGTTGATTTTTTGACAATAAAATGGGCATAGAATCGTGAACATATGTGTGTACAGTCTTTTGAAGAAGGGAACACATTCAGTGCGCACAAAGTGTATCAAATGACAGATGATCACTCATGAATGTGGTATGACAATTGGCCCATAAAGTCTGTAGCATTGCCACTGAAGCTAGGCTAATGTGTATAAGGAACCTGTTTTATTTGAAGGATTTGTGAAATGTACCACAGACATTCTGTGACTATACTGTATTGGCATTGACCAGTTTGCTAGTGAAACTAGGGATTCAAGTGATGGTCTAATGATAGTCTAAGAAACATTTATGGTTGCATAATAATTAACCTTGTAATTAAACTTCTCCCAAATCCAACAAATTCAGCACAGCTAATAATTTAAAATTATTGGTGAATATGGTGTCAGGTGAAACCTCTTCATGTAATGATGTCTCAGTTACTATCAAATGTTATAGTGATGTGTGTAAAGTTTGTTTAAAAAAAGGTTATGCGAGTTACCCTGTGTATCGAGTGCAAGTCATGGTAGCACGATAAATGTGTAAAAGTAAATCTAAAGTATATAAAAGTTGATCATGACTGGATATGCCATCAGTGCTTTGTGAGTGCCTTGGAAAAACAAATATTTAGCACACTAAAACCAAAAGAAACAATAATAATGGTTCTCACATACAATTTAGTGACAATATCCATGTAATACATTGACCTCCAGAAGAAATATAAAGAACTGGAAATAAAATACCAAGAATTGTAGTAAAATGATCACGTAGCACAAGATGTTGCTGCGAACAGTCTTTGTATGCAGAAACGTAGCTAGTGCCGATTAAAGCATGTAAACAAACAGTAAGTGCAGCTCCCGTGATACTGCTATCAAATAAATACTTGATTCCTGATGAAGACTGTAATAAAACAGCAAACACAGATGTACCAATATCACTGACTAAATGTCCAATAAAGTGCACAGTCGAGGGAAGGAAATACGGAAAAAACCATAACCGCCTTTAGTGAATTAGCTGTCTAGTTAAAAGCTGATTAACTCTCTTCAGTAAATTGATTCCTTAGGACAGATAGGATGGGTGACTGCTGTGTACAGACGCAGGAAGAGCTGGCCACTGTTCGCGAACAGCTGAACGTGTAGATGGCTGCGATCAGCCATCTTCAGGTTGCTGCCCCAGACTGCAGCGGCAGTGGGGAGTCTGGTGCATCACAAGGTACACCCCAGGTATTACATGCTTCACTCACTGTCCCTGCTGTCGAGACATCTTCGCGGGTACTGGACACGGTTGGGCCCCAAGGGGATTGGCGGGTTCAGTGGCGTTCGCAGCGCACGAGGTGGAGGGTAAATGTGGAGGCTGGCCGTGTGGCATCACCCGCTCTGCCTGTGAGTGGACATGTGGCTGTTCCTTCAGCAGGGTCTTAGCAGGCACATGGGGGGAGGGGTTTATTAGTTATTGGGAGATCCAATGTTAGGCAGGTGATGGAGCCCATTAGGGAAATAGCGGAAAGGTCAGGGAAGAAGGCCAGTGTTCACTCTGTCTGCTTGCCAGGGTGTCTCATCCGAGATGTGGAGGAGGCCCTACTGGCGGCGATAGAGAGTACTGAGTGCACCCGACTGCAAATTGTTGCTCTTGTCAGCACCAATCACTCCTGCCATCTGGGTTCAGAGATCATAGTCAGTTCGTACAGGCGAATTGCAGAATTGGTGAAGGTAGAAAGCCTCGCTTGCGGGGTGGAATCAGAGCTAACTATTTGTAGTATAGTTTCCAGGACCGATCACGGTCCTGTGGTTTGGAGCCGAGTGGAAGGCTTAAACCAGAGGCTCAGATGATTCTGCGGAGATCTGGGTTGGAAATTTCTCGACCTCCTCTATCGGGTGGAGAAATGTAGGGTCCCCTTTAATAGGGGGGAAGCGGCTACAAGGGTAGCGGAGTACGTGTGGAATGCACATTAGGTTTTTTTAGGTTAGAGAATTCCCTCCCTAGGCCCGACAAAACGCCTCCTGAGACGTGGCAAGGTACGAGTAGGCAAAATTCAACACGGAATAACAATATTAATGTGCTAATAGTAAACTGCAGGAGCGTCTATAGAAAGGTCCCAGAACTGCTCTCATTAATAAACGGTCACAACGCCCATATAGTACTAGGGACAGAAAGTTAGCTGAAACCAGACGTAAACACTAATGAAATCCTAAATTCAGATTGGAATGTATACTGCAGAGACAAGCTGGACATTGAAGGGGGAGGCGTGTTTATAGCGATAAGAAGTTGAATAGTATTGAAGGAAATTGACAGAGATCCTAAATGTGAAATGATTTGGGTGAAGGTCATGGTTAAAGCAGGCTCAGGCATGGTAATTGGATGTCTCTATAGGCCCCCTGGCTCAGCAGCCGTTGTGGCTGAGCACCTGAAGGATAATTTGCAAAATATTTTGAGTAGATTTCCCCACCACATTATAGTTTGGGGTGGAGATTTTAATTTGCCGGATACAGACTGGGAGACTCAAACGTTCATAGCGGGTGGCAGGGGCAAAGAATCCAGTGAAATTCTTTTAAGTGCTTTATCTGAAAACTACCTTGAGCAGTTAAACAGAGAACCAACTCGTGGCGATAACATATTAGACCTCCTGGTGACAAACAGACCCGAAGTATTTGAAACAGTTAATGCAGAACAGGGAATCAGCGATCATAAAGCAGATACGGCATCGATGATTTCAGCCCTAAATAGAAATATGAAAAAACGTAGGAAGATTTTTCTGTTTAGCAAAAGTGACAAAAAGCAGATTAGAGTACCTGACGGCTCAACACAAAAGTTTTGTCTCAAGTACAGATAGTGTTGAGGATCAGTGGACAAAGTTCAAAACCATCATACAATATGCGTTAGATGAGTATGTGGCAAGCAAGATCATAAGAGATGGAAAAGAGCCACCATGGTACAACAACCGAGTTAGAAAACTGCTGCGGAAGCAGAGGGAACTTCACAGCGAACATAAACATAGCCAAAGCCTTGCAGACAAACAAACTATGCAAAGGGAAATGTAGTGTGAGGAGGGCTATGCGAGGTGCGTTCAATGAATTCAACTGTAAAGTTCTATGTACTGACTTGGCAGAAAATCTTAAGAAATTTTGGTCTTATGTCAAAGCAGTAGGTGGATCAAAACAAAATGTCCAGACACTCTGTTACCAAAATGGTACTGAAACAGAAGATGACAGACTAAATGGCGAAATACTAAATGTCTTTTTCCAAAGCTGTTTCACAGAGAAAGACTCCACTGTAGTTCTTTCTCTAGATTGTTGCACAGATGACAAAATGGTAGACATCAGAACAGACGACAGAGGGATAGAGAAACAATTAAAATTGCTCAAAAGAGGAAAGGCCGCTGGACCTGATGGGATACCAGTTCGATTTTACAAAGAGTAAGTGAAGAGACTTGCCCCCCTCCTTGAAGCGGTGTACCGTAGGTCTCTAGAAGAGCGTAGTGTTCCAAAGGATTGGAAAAGGGCACAGGACATCCCCGTTTTCAAGAAGGGACGTCGAACAGATGTGCAGAACTAGAGACGTATATCTCTAACGTCGATCAGTTGTAGAATTTTGGAACACGTATTATGTTCGAGTATAATGACTTTTCTGGAGACTAGAAATCTACTCTGTAGGAATCAGCATGGGTTTCAAAAAAGATGGTCGTGTGAAACCCAGCTCACGCTATTAGTTCACGGGACTCACAGGGCCATAGACACAGGTTCACAGGTAGATATCGTGTTTCTTGACTTCCGCAAGGCGTTCGATACAGTTCCCCACAGTCATTTAATGAACAAAGAGCATATGGACTATCAGACCAATTGTGTGATTGGATTGAGGAGTTCCTATATAACAGAACGCAGCATGGCATTCTCAATGACGAGAAGTCTTCCGGAGTACGAGTGATTTCAGGTGTGCCACAGGGTAGTGTCTAGGACCGTTGCTATTCTTAATATACATAAATGACCTGGTGGATGACATCGGAAGTTCACTGAGGCTTTTTGCAGATGATGGTGTGGTGTATCGAGAGGTTGTAACAATGGAAAATTGCACTGAAATGCAGGATGATCTGCAGTGAATTGACGCATGGTGCAGGGAATGGCAATTAAATCTCGATGTAGGCAAGTGTAGTGTGCTGCGAATACATAGAAAGAAGATCCCTTATCATTTAGCTACAAAATAGGTCAGCAACTGGAAGCAGTTAATTCGATAAATTATCTGGGAGTACGCATTAGGAGTGATTTAAAATGGAATGATCATATAAAGTTGATTGTTGGTAAAGCAGATGCCAGACCGAGATTCATTGGAAGAGTCCTCAGGAAATGCAATCCAAATACAAAGGAAGTAGGTAACAGTACGCTTGTTCACCCACTGTTTGAATACAGCTCAGCAGTGTGGCATCCGTACCAGATAGGGTTGATGGAAGAGATAGAGAAGATCCAACGGGGAGCAGCGCGCTTCGTTACAGGATCGTTTAGTAATTGCGAAAGCATTAAGGAGATGATGGATAAACTCCAATGGAAGACTCTGCAGGAGACATGCTCAGTAGCTCGGTACGGGCTTTTGTTAAAGTTTCGAGAACATACCTTCACCAAAGTGTCAAGCAGTATATTGCTCCCTCCTACGTATATCTCGCGAAGAGACCATGAGGATAAAACCAAAGAGATTAGAGCCCACACAGAAGTATACTGACAATCCTTTGTTCCACGAACAATATGAGGCTGGAATAGAAGGGAGTACCGATGGATGTACTCAGGGTACCCTCCGCCACACACCGTCAGGTGGCTTGTGGAGTATGGATGTAGATGTAAATGTAGAGCTCCATAACAAGAGTCAGTCACAGCCATAGTATCAGCACAGCCAGGATCATCATTTGAACAAAAAGAGGCAGCGTCAGAATCATCTTCAGCAAAAACAGCAAAGAAATGAGGGTCCAACAAAAGAAACAGTGGTCAGTGCATCAATCAGTAGGATAGCTGTAACAAATTATCACCAAAAGAATGTTTAGACCAAGGTAAGAGAAACAGTTTTCAAGGTAAGCAGTGCTCAGTCCTTCTCAGTCTTCCACCAAAATATGCAATGCATAAGAAACAAAGTGCAACAATTAGGAGTGTTTATTGACATCTCACTAGTTTGCTTAGCAGAACATTGGTAAAATCATTCATAATTAACAAATGTAGCACTAAATTCGTACAGTCAAGCATTCATTACAGTAGAAGCACTGTGAAATGTGGTGGATCATGCATATATGTGAAGGGGGGGATTATATATAAAATAAGAAATGCTGTTTTGGCACTAAGTGAGGATAAACGCATAGAAATATCAGCTTTATAGATAAGAAAACTTAGATGTATTCCAAAGACTAACTATACTGCGTATATATCGTGCACCCAGTGGTGACAATGACACATTCACTACAAAGTTAACTGAAGCATTAGATATGGTCTCTGCCCCAAATGCAAAATTATCATTTTTGGAGATCTAAACATTCACATGAGTGACCTGAATATGTGGTGCAACAGTTTTTTGAACATTATGTGTATCTATGATATATTACCATTAAGTAACACTGCCACTAGGATAACCATATATTCAGCATCAAGTACTGTCCCTATGCTAATGGACATGGAGAAAGACAGGTGTGACACTGCCATAGATGACCTTGGTATATCAGACCATTCAAGTCAGTTATTAAAATCAGGCATAGAATTAAATAACAACACTAAAATACACAAGTGCAGTAGGGTTTTCTCTGAGACAAAAAACACAGTAGACCACACAATTTTTCTAAACAAACTAAATGCACTAGGAGTAAGAGGAGTAACAAACATGTGATTTCATTCTTACCTGCAAACATCCAACAGGTGGTCACTCAAACTAACTCCAATCATACCTTTTCATACCTTTCAGATCCAGAATACATCATTATAGGAGTCCCCCCAAGGAAGTGTGGAGGCCCAATCCTCTTTTTAATATACATCAATGATTTTCACAAATTGTCAAACATGGTGAATCAGTACTGTTTGCTGATGACGGACAGTAACATCTTAATCAAAGGTGAGTCGCCAAGTGTATAGAAAACCTCAGGAAACACTTAAGCATGTATGCCAGTGGATAGAGGCTAACAAATTAACCCCAAAGTTAAAAGAAAAAGACCAACAGTATTAGTTTCCACTTAAACAGAAAACTGAACAGTACCATGCTAAAAGTTAATGACGAGCACATAGAATGTGTACCAACAACAAAATGTTTAGGCATGCATGTCGACTCTCATGTAAATTGGACCGAGCACACTGTGGCACTGTCTGCCCCCAGTAGCTGAGTGGTCAGCATGGCAGAATGTCAATTCTAAAGGCACAGGTTCGATTCCCTTCTGGGTCTGAGATTTTCTCCACTCGGGGACTGGGTGTTGTGTTGTCCCAATCAACATTTCATCCCCATTGACGCGCAAGTCGCTGAAGTCTTGTCAAATCGAAAGACTTGCACCCAGCAAACAGTCTACCTCACGGGAGGCCCCAGTCACACGACTGCGGTACTTGGAAAAAGAATAGCTTCAGCACGCTAAGCACTTATGATAATGAATCCAATCTGTAGTAGTTTGAGTACTAGAACTGCATTTTTTTCGTATGTCCACTCTGTAAATAGTTATGGCATACCCTTCTGGGGAGCAAATGAGCAGAAGAGACAAACAATATTTAAGTTGCAAAAAAGGGCTCTACAAATCATAACAAAAATTAGCAATAGGTCCCATTGGACAGGATTATTCAAATCTTTGGGTATTTGACAGTTTTTTGTGAATATCATTTTGCAGACAGTGATATACATAAAAAACACATGGACCAGTTTCTGATAAACTGTTCCATATATGCTCATGAAACAAGACACAGGCAACACTTTCACCTCTATAGGAAAAAAATTAAAATAGCATGTTAAACAATGGAATCAAATTATACAAAAGTCTTCCATGAGAAATCAAAGACATAAGTGAAAGAGATATCTTCAGGAAAC
This sequence comes from Schistocerca gregaria, assembly GCF_023897955.1. NCBI lineage: Eukaryota > Metazoa > Arthropoda > Insecta > Orthoptera > Acrididae > Schistocerca > Schistocerca gregaria. The sequence continues at coordinate 124,837,471 of NC_064920.1, read as the reverse complement.
TGCTAAAAAAGTATCTCTTGGAAAAGTGTTTTTTTTACTGTCAAGGATTACGTGGAATGATGTAAATATACAGCTATATGTAAAAATTATCAACTGATTTAACAATATATCTTTGTTACAATATTCATGAATTGCAATTGTGATTATTATAAATTTGTTTACCTATTGTATATACTCTTTTGACAACATCCATACAATCCTGATTGTCTATGGAAGGATAAATAAATAAATAAAATTACTCTGCACAAATTATCATTGATAAACTAAAAAATTCCCTTAAAGTTATTCATATCAATAAAGTTTTGCTCTTTTATGTTCAACTATGTTGTATATTCACATGCCATCAGTGCTGACATGGCATAGTGTGGGTCAGATCACCATCATTCTACCATTCCTGGGATCAACCCTATTTCCTGTCCGTCCCACATCATCGATGAAATCAAGAAGAGCTTCACTGTCTCTCACATTAAATTCATCACCATCTTCCCTTCAGTTTTCGTATTGACATCATATTGATGTACTACATCTGATTAATATTGTTTCCATTTTCATTTAAATATTGGTGTGGTACCTAAACCATCATTCAAGAAACACTTGCAAAATGTGCAGATTGAATAGCTTTATGGAACCTAGATTATAGGTATTTGGACATCAAAGCATAGTAGGGTAGGGATGGGGATGACCAAGTACTGGCTCTACTCTAGGAGCAGACAGGGACCTGGTGTGAAGAGGGTTTGGTGGTTAGGCACAATCAGGAGGTAGACAGGTGATTGGGCGGGGGGTTGGAGGGGAGGAGTGTGCAAAAAAGAGAGAAGTAAAAAAAAATGAGAAGGAAAATTCATGGGTGCATTGGTGGAAGAGAAAACTGTGTAGTACTCAAGTGGGAACAAAGAAAGGGACAGGTGGGTGAAGGACTGTGACTGATAAAGGTTGAGTCCAGGGGGTATAGGAGTGTAGAATTTATCTGCAGGGAGAGATACTATATTTTCAGTTAAGAAAAACTGGTGTTGGTAGTAAGGAACCAGATAGCACAAACTGTGAAGCAGTTACGGAAGTAGTGTTGCCAATATGATTATGCAAATACTTTATTATGAACCAAGACTGATCTAACTTTGCTCACAGTTGCACCTAGTTTCCCATCTCAGAATTGGCCCAAATAGGGAAGCTTTTAGCAAATCTAATCCCCAGTAGCACTAACTGTTAATGAGTAGAAGAAAAATTACTAATTGTCTAACCTTTGACAAGCCAGCAATAATGAATAGTGTCTAATTATAACTTAGGTGAGAGGTAGGAAAAGTCATTATTGAGATATGCAGCCACTACTCCATGCTCCCACTCACCATTAATTTCCATTAATTTATCAAGAGTTTCTTGACACCTTGTTATGCATTGCACCTGAAATTTTCTGGGAATTTTTTTTCCAAGTTTGAGCAATCACCTTGATGATCATTTACATGAATTTTACATATATGAAGATTTAAAAGAATTTAGAACTGATATTCTGCCAGTGTCTCTAATGTTCTGTAACTTCAATCACTTTTGATGGGATGTTTCCAGAATAGCATACAATTAAATCCTAGCAGAAATAATAATTGAGCAGAAATAATAATTAAGCAGAAATAATGACTGAGCAGAAATAATAATTGAGCAGAAATAATAATTGAGTAGAAATAATAGAGCAGAAATAATAATACCTTAAACGTCCATCCATGGGCAATGTTGACGGGTGCACCTAGCTCCCTCTGGACAATTTTACAGGGCCCATTATTATGGTGTCAGATCTGTTTTCTGCTCTGTTTGCACATCACAAATCGTGATCTTTCTATCAGTTACTTTTCTCTTGCTCTGGAACATAATAGGCTGCTATTTTCTCATAAAATATTTTTCTTTTAATCTGGAGCCTCATAGGCTGCTATTTTGACTTAAAATCTTTTTGAGACATTTGAGGTCACCATTTTCCTAACTATAAAATTCGGATTCACGTTTTTAATGTTCTCTAGTCTCATAGATATATTTACACATATACCTTCAGGTGGAAGCAATTTTGTATTCATATTCCTGAGCTTTGCATAGAATTTTCCTTTAAGAAATGAATGACACAGAAAACTTATCAGTAAGTTTACTCAGATATTATAATACTAAATGAAATTTTCAAATCTTTCTGATTATTTATGTAAAAGGTCACCTTAAAATCAACTCAAAAATAAGATCTGGCTTCTTGTTATATTTGTATAACTCTATCCTTACAGCTATTCTAATTATTGAAATAAAGGCCCACTATTTTCATAGATAAACAGGAAAATACACTTGTGGTTAGTGTTAACTTCTGCTCACCTAGGGGTAGGGACAGTGTGGTACAACTTTTTATAGTTTTTTAATTATGCTCATACTGTGTGCCAGAGATACTAGTTCATATTGCTTTCCTACAAACATACAAAGTGCTTAGAATTATGAGACCTGTTCCCATCCTTTCCTGCCATTGTTCTGGGGATAAAGGAATTTGCTGTTGATTGTTAATCATGTTGTGAGACAGACAAAAAAGTAAACTGTTTATTGTAATATTACCTGGAAGGAGTTGTAATCATACTAAACTGTCCAGATCATGGATGATACTAACATTATTAAGAATAGCACTAGACAAGGGAATCAGATTATTGCATTTCCTCAAATAACTCAAGATAAAGTCTTTATCTTGATGACTTCATTACCATTATCTTCACACATGTTCCAAGGTATATGCAGTTTGTGGACTGGAAGGATCACTGAACAGTGGGTCAACAACAAGAACTTGAACTTTGGATCAAGCCCTGTTTGGGAAAATTTTCATTTAGCTTCTTCGAATACAATAAAATGTTTACTGGCAATGATAGTGCTAAGTCTTGGACAAGTTTTCTCTAGTTTTCTTTCTTTTCTTTGTTACTCTGGCCTCCTTTGTCCCGCATTCAGCAGCTATTTTACCTTCACTGACACATTGTCTGTCCACCAGTAGAAGCCCATTTTTTGTAGTGTCTCCAGATGATTAGTCTGTTTATAGCTTTCAATCTGCTTGTAACTCCATCATTAAAGTATATTATGACATCCATCACACCAATCTGAAAGGCTGACATGCCAACAAATGCTGAGAGCTTTTTCTGGATTCTGCGTTTTGCCATGTAAACATTTTTGCAGGAATTTAGAATTTGAAAGACCTTCATATTTTGGCATTAGTTCTACCACAAAAGCTTCTGGCTTGGGTTGTGCATGTGTAAGTTTTTGTCCTTTTGCTTCACATCTATTGTACTGGCACAATTAAGTATGAATCCTAACTTCTTTTCACCGCGACATTACAACTCATAAAGTTTTAATATGATTTCCAACAATCCACTTGTGCAGTTTACCATAAAATTTGTGACTGGAATTAAGATTGTTAGTTTTTGACACTTTGTCATGCCAGATCATTGAAATACACCTAAACCAGTCACAACAACAGGTTTACAACATAACTACATGCCAAAAGCAGAAGTAAACTACTTGTATTGACAGAAGGGTCAATTGCAGTAAATTCCTACTGACAGTAGAATGTTGACACTGTTTTTCATCTCAGAGTAGCAACCTCTGTTCTCAATTATTTGTTAGACATGTTCCATTCTCTATCTCCCTCTACAGTTTTTACCCTCTACAGCTTCTTCTACCATGCAGAAGTTACTCATTGATATATTAACATATGTCCTATCATCCTGTCCCTTCTTGTTCCCAATGAGTCTTTTCTATATATCTTTTTCCTCACTAATTCTGCAGAGAACCTCATCATTCCTTTCCTTATAATTGCACCTAATTTTTATTATTCACCTCTAGCTCTAAATTTCAAATGCTTCAGTTCTCTTCTGTTCTGGTTTTGCCATAGTCCGTATTTCACTACCACACAATTCAGTGCTGCAAACATACATTCTGAGATATTTTCTCCTCAAATTAATGTCTATCTTTGATTTTAGCAGACTTCTTGTGGGCTCCTAGACGCTTAAAAAGCACTCACTGCATCTACTTTAAAAAGGCATTTAAACACAAAAGTGATGAAGTTGCATGTTGTACATAAAATACATATTTGGAGAATCAGGAAGAATCACAGAATTTTATTAAATAAAACAGAAAATTTTCATTTTTTGAAACCTCATGATGTCCAGGTCCTTTAAATTTATTAACAAAAATGGTACTTATATTTTGACAACTGCCTTCATTTCCATGATAAATGTTTCCTCTCATACAGCATAGGCAAGGCAAACACATTTATTCAGATGCAGGCTCTTTACAGGGATACATCACCTTTCTCACTTCTGTCTTCACCGGACATAATTACAGCACCACCTCAGCTCAAAAGCAGATTTCCTCAGCCATCACATCCAGTTCTGGTACTACTGATCCCTCCATAAACTTGTTAAGAATGCACTTGTTGTCACTCAGCATTATCCTGGCCTTGAAAGCATTTATCAGCTACTTCAACAAGCCTGTGTCTCCCTAAAATCATATCGTGAAATGAGGTCCATTCTATCCGACATTCTGTCCATGATCTGTAGAATAGCTTGTCATGTCCCAGCCAATAACTGCAACATCCTTCTCAGACCTCATGCTCCTTCCACACCTTTTTTCCTACTCTATGGTTCCTAGCCCTGTGACCGTCTCCACTATAAGGCTTAACCTATGCACCCTCCTACCATCACTTATACCAACACTGTATCTGGCAAAACATATTCTATAAAACGGAGAACCATTTGTGAAATGACAAATCTCCTGTACCATCTGTTACATAAACACTCTTCAGCTTTTTTACATTTGTATGACAACCACCAAGTCATCAGTTTGGATGAATTTTCATAGGCACAGTGTGTATGCTGGAAACACACAATATCCTGTTGCAGAACTTGCTCTGCAACATGACAGTCTTAACCTCAGTGGCTGCTTCATCACACATCCCATCTTGATTCTTGCCACAGAAATATGTTTCTCAGAGCTCCACAGGTGGGAACTGGCATTACAAGTCCTTGCTTCTTCATTTTTGTTAATTTCTTTGGTTTCAGTATTTATTTCTTCACTTCCATTTAGTTTTGTGTACCTTTGCTTTCTGTCCCATCTATGCCCCCTCCAACATTCCCTCTTCCCCCCCTCCTCCCCCTTCCCCAACTCTTGCCTCTACCACTACCACATACTTACCTTTCTTAACTTATTAGCTTGTGCACAATGTTCTGCCAGTCATACTTGTATTACATATTGCCATCGCTTCCACCTTTAAGCTCTGATTTTCATATATATGTGAGGTCTCTTGTCACTGCTTGGTGAGTAGATTTTTTAACTATTGAATTACATTACATTTTCATGAATTAGTGATCTTAATTAACATTTACGTGATTTGCACCTGGAGTTCAGCCAATGTTTTAGCCTGTGCATTACATAGGCTCATAAAGATTCTAATATTACTAAAGATGCAGATTAATTAGATAGTCAAAATTATCAGCATCATAAATAATAAAAAATAATTAAATCTGGTTCTTCTGAAATGTATAAACCAATTTTTAATGCAAATGAATTTTTCCTGAATATACTTCTGCTCATATCCAGTTGGTCACATTACAAATTCAGATCATTTCTGATGTAGAATACAACCTTGTACACCTAAGGATTTTTTTAAACCTGACTGCAATTCTTTACGTCCATCGCATTGTAGCTCAGCAACTCTTATAATCTTCAAATTATTCATTTCTATCTCCCTTCTAAGTTATTTTAGTTTTGGTTGTAGCAGTGGTAGACACTCCAGGAAAGTACCAAGTACCAATTGATGTTCTGATATTACGCCTCCTCTTTTCAAATTGTCACCCCATTCTCCCCAACCCACAAAGACAAATGTGCTCGTACACGGACACACACACACACACACACACACACACACACACACACACACACACACACACATACACACACAAACACCTAGTTCCAAGCAGGAAACTCATATTTAATGTATAAAATGGAGGGAAATGCAGGGAAAACAAATTGCAGAGGTGTTCTGTTGCCTTCCACAGTTCTCAAGGCCATCCTTAACGTGTGAATCATTTTAGGCCAGACACTGATTTGCCTGTTGGTTCGTTGGAGGTATTCTCTTCTACCATCCATTTCTGGCAGCATTCTGCAATCTGCCACCTGGAGATGTGCCACCTAGCGGTTTCAGGTTCTGCAAAGGAAAAAAGTATTTTACTTGCCAGATCACAAAATCAAACTTATGTAACTAATGTTTTGTTTGTTTGTGGGTACTTGTCTGTTGTTCTGGTACACATTGTAATACCTGTGCAATAGTACCCCTGCACAAAAGTAGAGCGGCCAAAACAAAACAAAACAATGCATCAAATTTAAAAGGGAAGTAGCATGCAGTTATTTATTTGTGCATTTGAAGGAGAACAACACTGCAACAGTCCATCCTGAGCCAGTGGAAGTGTACAGTAGAATGCATAAAACACAGTGATTCGCTGGTGCAAATGCTTCCAGTAGTGTGAAGAAGTCTGAATGACAAATAAGAGTTACAGCTTATCTCTTTGTGATCAACCGGTAATCACTAGAGAATTCAAACCTTGGTGTATAGAGACCAGGTTTTCTTAATCAAGACAGTAGCAGAGAAAGTAAAAATAAGTCATGGGACAGTTTTCAAAATATTACACAACTGTGAATATGACAGCTCGCAGTCCACAGATTTTTGCGACAGATCATGCCCATTCAAATATCTGCTGAACCAAGGCAGCAGCAGCTGTTGCAACTGAGTCAGGTCAATTCAGATGACTTCTTTAGCTGCCATTTCTTCATGAGTAAGAGCTGGTTTAGGGGTACCACCTTTGATTTGATTGGTAATCAAGTTCAAACCGTGCTACTGCTTAAACTTTGAACAAAAATTATCAGCAATGGTGACTGAAGATTTCTGGCATAAGTCACCCTGTACTGCCAATGGCCTTCTCAAAAGTGGCACAGAAGTGGCCAGAGGTTCAAGGCACTCTCTTGCCCATGGGGTGGGAAACTGGCCCAAAGAGGAGAAAGAAGCAGCAATGATCAACAACATGACAATGCAGAAGGGAATGGAAACCACTGTGTTAAAGACACACAATGTGTGTCAACTGGATGTGTGGCTTGTAATTGAAAAAAATGTCTTGATGATCTCACCAGTGACAAAAAGATTCCCAACTACTCCCTCATTCAGATCTATGGGTGGGGATTGCCAAGAGGAAGGTGACTGGAGAAAAACACTGAATAACCAATGAAAGGATAATATTCTACAAGATGTGTCATGGAATGTCAGATGTTTTAACATGGTAGGGAAGCTAGAAAATGTAAAAAGGGAAATGCTAATGCTCAGTCAAGTAATAGTGGGTGTTAATGAAATAAAATGGAAAGAGAAAAAGTATTTCTAGTCAGACAAGCATAGGGTAATAACATGAGAAGAATATTGTATAACAGAAATAGGATTTATTATGAATAGGAAGGTAGGACTGAGAGAGAGAGAGTTACTGTGAACATTCATGTTTCATCATGAGGCAAAATCTTCTTTCTTCATTCTTCAAGTAATTTCAGGTACAGGGAGTAAAACACAAGCAGTGTCGTTATTGAAAAAGTATTGTCTTGTAATTATCGGTTAAGAGTTGTATGGTCCTGAGGGGACCATTGTTGTGTGAAAGAGTTGAAACGTTCTTTAACTTTGTGTGGAGGACACATGGTGTTGACTATGCAGCCATTTTTAAATAGTACCTAAAATTCTGTACAGTTCTGAAGATATTGAGTTGTATGTTCTTTAACAAATTCAGTAGATATTCAGTTGTATGTTCTCTAGCAAATGAGTCTCTCAATGTTAAACAGCAGTTAGCTCTGTTTCAGAGGACATCTTCCCAGTATGTATTGTGCACAATGATGATGATCTGGTGCTCTTGTCTACTGACATAATAAATAATCATATTTTCAGATGTATCAGTTATTCTGTTTTCTTTTCCATTAATTCAGTAACATTCACAAGAAATATTTATCTTTTCCACTAAATTATTAAATTAATTCTTATATTTATTGTACATTGCAACTCCCAGTTTCCATGTCTCTGAACTTGTACTCATGTTTGTTCATGTGGAAAACACTCATTAGTGGTCGGTGCCTTCATCATATATGTACATAATATTTACATGTAACTAATAGCTTTATATGCCTCAGTCACCACCCCATATGTTCCATTTAATGTCCTTTGTTGGTGTACCTGTGTGTAGCTGGAAGCATGTTTGTGTTGCACTAGTCATTGTTTGTGAATGTTCATCTTCTTTCTCCATGCTCAGAGATTATATTTCTTGATTCTTCATGTTATTTGAGAGACTGGTATTTTAATTCTGTAATGTGTAAAAGTGTGAGTTGTGTGATAAGGCTGCATTGTATTGTTTTGCCAGTGCCCATTTGAATTTTTTTAAGTGTGTTAGTCTTGTATTTCACAGAAGTCTTTCTTCATGTAAGGTTTTCTTTCTTGATTCTTCACGTCATTTGAAGGATTAAAAGTTACAGTGAGTGCTGTATGAAATGATTGTGTTCGAGTATATGTGGCTAGGTTGTAGAGTGCATCTATGGTTGAGTCCACATCAGTTCCTATGAGAGTGTTTGTTTTTGTAGAGAAGCTGACATGTTTCTTAATAAGACAAATTCCTCCTTCTTCATTCCTCATGAAATATTAGGACTAATCAGTTTGTGTGCAGTGTCATTGTTGAAAAAATGTTGTCCTGTAATTATCTGTAGAAACGTGTATGAGCCTTAGTGGATGATATGTGGTATAGGTTATTCTGCCATTTTTAATCTCTACATAGAGCTTTTGATGATAGTTAAGATACATAGTTGTATATTCTGTGGCTTAGGACTTTCGCAGTAGTTAAACACATGTAAATCTGTTGCAGACAATATCATTTTGATATATGATGCCAACAATAAGTTTTAGGTGCATATGTTTGACACGATTGGAATTCACATTTTATGATTTATTATATGAATGCATGGTGTCTTTCCTTTCAGACATGTCCAAAAGAACAGACACCACATATTCATATAATTGATATGCCTAGCTGAGCAATGGATCCATCTTCTTCAGTGCAAATGCACAAATATGTACAATCTCCCGTGGGACTATCAGAGTAGCAAACAAGGAGTCAAAGGATGGGGTCTAGAGATAGGTGATGCTAATTTGGAATGTCAATTAGCTGTGGAGCATGCTGAGATAGTCCGTGCTGTTGCAATAACCCTGTATCCCAGGTAGCACAGTGATTAATGCAACTGTCTAGTACACAGGAAGCCCAGGTTCGAATCCCAGTCCAGTACACATTTTGACTCATTGTCGCTGAATGCACATACTGTTCTTTTGCACCTGACAGCAGTGACCTTCAATTTTCATCTTATGATTTATTTTTTATTTTGTTTCTTTTTCATGAATACAGTAATAAATGCTAGAAATATGTATATTTTGCATTAATTATATTTCAATAAATCAGTGTCTGATAATTTATACCATCCATCAACACAGCAATTATGTGTTATATGTCATGAGATATTTATTGCAAGTTTACTTGCATTTTTGTTTTGTTTTACATATATCACATACTGCAAATCCCGGTTTTCATGATTCTGAAGCTGTGCCCATATTTGTTCATGTGGAAAAAACTTATTAGTGGTTGGTATCATCACCTAATATGTATCAATTTCAACAGGTAGCTAATGTCTCTGTACCTCTTAAAGCCATCCCATATTCTAGGCTTAATGTCTTTTGTCAATGTGCTTGGGTGTAGTTGCCCTTCTTGATGTCAGACCCTAAATACGCCATGCCAATACGAATGGCATGTGAATATACAACATCGTCCAACATACATGAAACTTTATTGATATGAATAACTGTATGGGATGCAATTAATTCATAAATGATATTTTGGGAAGAGTAACATCTGTTTAATTTTAAGCAATCAGCTGTGCTAAATTCATTGGGAGAGGTGTAATTACTAAATTGACTATTATGTAACAGTAAATTTTCCTTAGGTTGTCATTACACCATCGCTTGAAACTTGCGTCTCACTGGACAACTGGTTAATGGCCATATAGCACAGTCAAAGAATGTCCATGGTACATTTCATAAATCCTTCAAACAAAACATTGTTCTTATGCACACTAGCTTTGCTTAGTCAGTTGTCAAGATGCATTTATGAGTTCTCAGCTGTCATTTGAATCAATTCATGCACAATCACTGTATACCCTTCTTCATAACATGTCCTCGCATGCTCATTTTAGCATTGAAAAATCAACATCATTTTCTCTTGATGTTTGTTGTTCCACATATTTAGATAAACCTCTATCATAACGGTTCCATAAAAAATAATTTAACAGTACCACCATGAATCCTGAGGAATTCTGTTCAACAAGCTGATGTGTGGAGCAAGTAGCTAAATCTTAGTCAATGGAAAATATATTAACACACCAAGATCAATATTTAGAAACTCAGTATGTGGCTCTCAAGAAATAGTAACCCTAAGACTGCAGACCACATCACAGCAACCTCTATGACAAATCCCACCTGTACCAAGCTTGGTGCAACTTTAAACACAAGCTAGACCACCTTCTAAACCAATAATTATCATCATTAAAATGTACTCCATATTAGTCACTTGATATATCCATTAATCTGCATTATATTTTAAGATTTTCATAAGGCTTTTGACACCATTTCTCATACACAACTTCTAATCAAATTTGGTGCCTGTTGAGTATCTTATCAGTTATGTAATTGGATTCATGCATTCCCGCAGAAAGGTCAAGTTTGTGGTAATTGATGGAAAGTCATCAACTAAACTAGAAGTAATGTCTGTCTTTCCCTGAGGAAATCTTATATGCCCTCTGGTATTTCTGATCTACATAAAAGTTTAAGGAGATGATATGGAAAGGCCTCTTACGTTGTTTGCAGATTATGTTGTCATTTAATACCTTGTAAAGTCATCAGATGATCAAAACCTACTGCAAAATGATTTAGACAAGCTATCTGCATGGTGCTAGAAGAGGCACCTGACTCTGAACAGTGAAAAGTGTGAAGTCACCCATATGAGTACTAAAAGGAATCTGATAAACTTTGGTTACGTGATAAATCACACAAATCTAAAGGCAGTCAATTCAACTTAATACTTATGGTTACTCTTACCAGTAGCTTACACTGGAATGATCACACAGATAATGCTGTGGGAAAGCAAACAAAAGACTTCTTTTATTTGTCCCAGTCAATATGTGGTAAGTGCTGATGAGACCACATTGCTAAGGTCATTGGTCCTTAGGCTTACTCACTACTTAATATAACTTAAACTAATTTAAGCTAAGTACAACACACACCCATGCCCGAGGGAGGACTCGAAATTCTGATAGGGGTAGCTGCACGAGTTGTGGCAAGGTGCTTCAGACCGCGTGACTATCCCGCGGGGCCTAAAGACTTTGATTTATAGGCAGAACATTTAGAATATTCAACAGCTCTACTACAGAAACTTCTTATACTACACGTGTCCTACTTCTCTGGAATACTGGTGTGTGGTGTGGGTTCTGCATCATATAGATCTGACAGAGGAGATGTAAAAAGTTCAAAGAAGGGCAGCACATTTTGTATTATCACAAAATATGGAAAAGTGTGCCATGTGAAATGATTTGTGAATTAGAGTGGCCATCATTATAACTGAGGCCTTTCCAATTGTGGTAGGATCTTTTCATGAAATTTCAATCACTAACCTTCTTCTCAGAGTGTGAATGTATTTTTTTGCTGCCCACCTACATAGGGAGAAATCATCATCACAATAAAATAAGGAAAATCAGAGGTCATACAGAAAGACATAAGTGTCCGTGTGATATGTGTGTTGTTTGAGAGTGGAACACTAGAGAAATAGCTCAAAGGTGGTTTGATGGAACCTGAATTGCATACTAACCATGTACGAAGACGTAGATGTAGGAAATGGTGGTCTTAAGACTGGCAGATGGAAATCAATCAATCTACATGGATATAAAACTTTCTCTTAAACAATTTTGTGATAATATGCTTCATTTGTATGCAGATCTTATTATGAAGAAAAATGACATTGCATATTCTGATAACATGACCAATTAAAATTCAAGAATCATCCATGAGCTCCTACACATTTCACAGGATAATACTTATCTATTATGGATAACAATACATAAAAAATTCCTATTGACACTGTGTTCCTAATATTATGCTCACTGATTTCACCAAGAATAATATTTCTATAAATCTTGTTGAGGGTAAAGTCCTTTAATATGATGATTGCTTGGATAACCTAATAAATATCCACCAGGGTTTGGGATCCTTAGAAATACAAAAGGTCCTGTTACTTTTATTAAAGAGGTGGATGGTTTCTTAATGATACTTTCTTGTTCACTTGATACCTTATTATTTTTATCACGATTTTGTCATAATTGTGCTTTCTTCTGAATGCCTTGTCTTTCAAACTGGTCAAAGGTTTCCGGACCTCTTCTTCTCACTAATCTGTCACTGGGAACCTGTGGAATCTGGTCCACACATTCATTCATTCTTTGTTCTCCTGCCAAACATTAGCTCTGCTGTGTGTTGACAAATGAGGCAAGTGGTTCTCTATCTCATCAAACAATTTTATATAGTCAATCCCTAGTGTCTGTTTATAGAGACAATACGTCTTTATGAACTGCTTGAAATCACACTGCCAAATTCTTCTGTGTCTAGAAAAATAGTTACTGAAACATCCCCAATACTGTTCCAAATCACAGATTGTGGTAACAATGGTTATTCCTGTTTGCTTTGATTTACTTGCTCCATCATATTGGTACACTTAATACATTAAAAGAATTTTGCAGCTCTGTCACACCCCCCTATCTTACTTCATATCTAACTCTCTGGCGCTCAATGTGGTTGTTTACAGGTGTTGTTCAGTTGTATGTATGCTTTCTTCAATGATTTTGGTAATCACTGGTGATTGTGATCCCCAATCATAATTTGATGGTGTTTTCAGTTGTTTGTTACTCCAATACATATTATTATTAGTCCCATAGCCAGAACTGTATCTCCTTTTTCAATGCTTTCAGTTTGTACTGTAATGTCCTTTGCTATGTTTCTGATAACTGTCCAGGTGGTTATTCTGCTGAGGAAACCAGCATATGGTTCATGCAGTTGTCCTCTACTACAACCATTTCCTGTACTAGGACTCTGTGAGTAATAACCTCTGGGTCCTGATTGCAACTTAATGTCTCCTTCAGTTACATTAATAGACCCCAATACAGACATAAATTCATTCCAACTGGTTTCTGACACAGAGATATGTTTCTCTCCATTTTCAACAGGCAGTGTTGCCTTCAAGATTGTTGAAACATCTGTATGAGAAATGGATTCATTCCAGTAGCATGCGTTACTAAGTTGTTTTTTGAAGCACCGGTGCAAGCTCCCATTTTGAGAAGAGAAAAGCTCTGAGTAAAAACCTTCTTCTGTAGTATTACCTGCACAACAATGGGCCACAATTACACACTGAGGTGTCAAAAGTCAAGGAATGCCTCCTAATATTGTGTCAGACACCCTTATGCCTGGCATAGTGCACCAACTCAACATGTCATGGACTTAACAAGTCGCTGGAAGTGCACTGTAGAAATACTGAGACATTACTGCCTCTATTGCCATCCATATTTTGAGTAAGTGTTGCCAAACCAGGATTTTGTGCACAAATTGACCTCGGTCACATTCCATAAATTCTTATGTGACTCTTATTGGACAATTAGTGTGGCCAAATCATTCACCCAACTTATCAAGAATGTTCTTCAAACCAATTGTGACCAATTACGGCCAATTAACCATATTATGGGCTCCTTAACTAATTTCTCCTGGTCTTTTGAATTTGTTTTCTATTAACACATTCTAAACAGGGAACTAGCAGAGAGACAACTATAGATGGTATCACAGTATTTCAGTCATCAATACTGGAATAGTATTTTCCAGGGGTGTCACCCTCTGTTCTGTCTAGCAATTCCTTGAAAAATTAAGTTGATTCCTCTGTTATATTGTTGATTGCTTATACATAAACTTATAACTTGACATTTTTGGATTCATAAAAATTTTATTTTATCTGTTAGTACTTTTATATAGTAATTTCATGTACTAACACATTCCATGACTTTGGATTTATGCTCCTCAATTTGGTCTCACAGAAAAGATGTGTAAAATAAAAAAAAATAAAAAAATCACATGAGTAAAAATGATAAATCTACCAATGCATTGTCCTTTTAAACCATGTGTATGTGATACTGCTCCCATATGTTCATATTACTATCTGACATCTTTTAATAATTTGGTGTATTTTTTGCATGAATCATTTATTTCTGTTGGCCATAGGGCCCTGTCATCGTGCATATATTCAGTTACGTAACTTATCTTTTGCACCTTGGTCCATGGCCATGGCAATACATATGTAAAGCCACAAATGAGTACCTCAGGATATATCATCATATTTGATGAATATATTTAACAGTTTCTATGCTTAAGGATTTTCATTTCCATCATTATTGCTATGTATAGCATTGTCACCAGCAGCATACCATGTGCAAACAGTGAAATATTTTGAACATGTTGATACACATATATTTTGTTATAGTCTGATCTAGGATCAAGGTATACGTCATTATATTTTCATGCAATTCATATTAGCATTTCTGCACTGCCCCCTGGACATCTATTAACCCTTTCTTCTGGGCTTTCACTGTTTCAACTATTTTATTTATCCACTGAAAAGAATCAGATCCTATTTGTTCCTTGATCTCGAGTAATTCCTTCTTCAGCTCACTGCTGGCAGGGTCAACAGATTACTAAAACAAGTCTCGATTCACATGTTCACAGATTTTAAGATCTGATCTCCGTCTGAATTTGCCCAAGCATCTATGTGTGCTGTGTCTTGCTGCCTGTGCACAGTAAACAGTTCTTGTACTATTTTTCCTTACTCTAATGACAAATCAATCACTTGGTATGAAAGACTGTCTACAGTGTAACCTAAGGATACCTACCTATCATGGATCTCATTCACTTCTGTTCGTAGCTTCTCCATAGATCCAGGGATCAGCTCTTGAGCTTTTCACAATCCAGTTATGTCACTTTCTAGTCCCTTCAATCTGGCTTCCTGTTTCTCTGCTAAGTCATTAAATTGAGTGCTCACTGGTGGCCAGTTCTTGCCAAGTGGGCATATCCTCCTGTCTAGTAGTCATTTCTTTTTGCTTTGTGGCCAATGCTGTAACAAGAGTGGTCATCTGTGTTTGTTTTGCAGCTCAAATTATCAACTGCTCCAGAATTTTGGTGAGAGATCTTGAGTTTATGGTTTAGATACCTCTGGCACCATTACATCCTCAACTGAATGAACATTAACAAGATCCATCAACTCCATCTTATATTGAGAATGGGTGTTTTACCACAACACACAAACAAATTTCGACAAGAGCCTAATGTCTTGTATCAGATTATAACACAGTTTATCCCTAATACATTTACACACGAAATATCATCAGACGAACAAAGAAAACTATAATGATAAACACTGTTAAAAAAAAAGGTGAGAAATACTGCACCAGCCAGACATGGTCATAAGTATGTTCAGGAACATATGTAAATGTAAAACTGAAACTGAGCAATTTCATGACTATATTAAAATTAAAATTTGACGAGACGTTTCCTAAAATCGCACATTCTGTTGGAGAATCCATCAGAAAAAACTCGGCAACAAAGGTACCAGAATATTCTGAACACTCAAATATCTCTAGAAAAGACAATGAGAGTAGCCCAGAGCCTTCTTACAGTTTTTTATCAAATGCAAAGGAACCTATAGGAAACTGCTGCAGGATGTAAAAAGAATTCAAAAAGATAAAGCTTACAGATGTTCAACAATCAAAGCAAGGTAACAAAGAATATAGTAAAACAAGAAACTGGTAGCACCAAGCCAAACCTGACAGATATGAAAATTAAAAATAAAGGTTGTTTAATAGATAATCCTAAGGATAACTTTCTTGACTGTTACTGTAGTAACATGGCAACTAAACGTAAAGTAAAGCTACCAAAAATACAATATACAGCTGCAAATAACTAGATACTTTACCTAAAGCTGCTTCTACTAACCAGCATCACTGGGATTGTGTATAAACTTAAGAGTAAAATATCAATAGTTCCAGATGAGGTTGCAGTGTGTCTACAATGGGACTGTATTAGCAGCATACAAGCATTTCTGACAGATACTATAAATCAATCATTCACTTCCAGTTGCTTCCCTGTTTACCTAACGCTAGCAGAAGTTCTTCCCATCCACAAAAAAGATAGTAAAGAAAATATAGATAATTACAACCCAAATTCAATACTGCCTCCATTTGCAAAAATGATAGAAAACTATTGTGGAAAACAGACTTACAGATTATTTAAATAAATATCAACTTCTGTGGAAAGAACAGTTTGTTTTCAGATCTGGAAAGGGAACAGAAGCTACTACAGGAAAATTTACAAAATTAGTTTTAGAAGCCCTAGATAAAGGATTTAATGTAACAGTTATCTACCCACACCTCATCAAATCATCTGACATAGTTTGTCATGATATACTTCTAGGTAAATCTGAAGTACTGGAAATAAGAGTAAGGGGGTCATAAATAAATAGTTTACATCTTATCTAGCAAACAGTGCGCATTGAGTACAGATCTCCCAAATTTCAGATGGCTGACATTATATAATATTGGGATTATTTACATCGCAAGTGCAACAGGCATGTTGCGACACATGAAAGATGTATCTGCTCACTGTGTTATAAGTAACTGAGAAGATTGTTGGTTCAAGAAACTATTCACAGACAAGATGGATGACAATGTCACAAAGCACCTGTTGCAGGGGTGACCACTTAGTCATGGTATAGGGGCTGTTGCAACTGCTGAAATACACTGTGAACAATCTGTGGCTCAGGTGACCACAGTGCTCACTGTCACATGAGTGGGCACTAGCACATGACAAAATCTGTCACTCATGTGACAACTGAAACCACAGTATGACCCATCACACAAATAACCACTTTTTACACTGCACTCCCCATTGCTTGGATGACCACTCAAATCACAACATATCCCATCACACAAGTGACCAATGAAATCACTACTCCATCACAGCACACTTAATGGATGAGTATGTTCTGCCTTGTGTCTGTGAGAGTATACGTTATATGCAGGTCAGTCCAGTGAAGCAGCAGCACCAACAGGGATACATCTGAATCATCTGCTCCCTAATCCTGCTGGATCCTCTTAAAATGGACACACTGTGGTGATATAATCTAGACATCAAACTTGCATTCTATGTTGTTGGGTGTCGTGTATTATATTATTATGTATCCTGGCTACAAAACGTAACCCCCCTCCCAAAGGGAGGGTGTAGTTGAGGGTCTGGTAAATTAGGCTGGTAAGTGCTCTCGAGGCCCAGAGTAGGACTGGACCAAAGATTGTGCTGCCTGGAGAGGTGGTGTTGAGGTTGTCTGAGGCGAGTGCATAGAAGTGGGTTCAAATGGGAAGGTGTATGTCACCTTTATATGTTCCAGTGACAGTGTCTATGTGTTTCCATTTATGGAACCCTCCAGGGTATAATGACTTCGACTAAGAATCTTGTGAGGTCCAGAAAATGGACATTGGAGACCAGGCCTGACCCCCTCAACACTGACCATTACATGCATGGCAGTTGTTGAATCTGAATGAACATAGGATGTTGGGGTGACATGCCGAGAGCCAAGTCAAGGCCATATGCATGGTATACGGTTGTGCAGTTCATACAGGAATGCTGAAATGTCTGAGTCAGAAGAGGTAGCAGAGAATTTGACACATTCTCTGGTATTTGAAGCTGCTCATCATATACTGTGAAAGAGCCTAGTCACTGCAGTGTTGAGGTCTGTCTTGAAACAAGTGGAGATTGAGAAGTTTGTGGAGGAGTACAGTAGTCCTTGCTTTGTTGTGGCAAACTAGAGCCACCTCCAAAATTTAATGCCATCGCTGAACTGTATCATTTTGGGCTGGATGGTGATGATGAGTGCCAAAGAATTTGGCAAGCTTTTTGAATAACTGGAATTCAGATTTCCTTTCACAACCTTTGGTGATGTGGAAATTTTTTTTTCTATGTCATCAGTCTACTGACTGGTTTGATGGGGTTTGCCACAAATTCCTTTCCTGTGCTAACCTCTTCATCTCAGAGTAGCACTTGCAACCTACGTCCTCAATTATTTGCTTGACGTATTCCAATCTCTGTCTTCTTCTACAGTTTTTGCCCTCTACAGCTCCCTCTAGTTCCATGGAAGTTATTCCCTCATGTCTTAGCAGATGTCCTATCATTCTGTCCCTTCTCCTTATCAGTGTTTTCCACATATTCCTTTCCTCTCCGATTCTGCGTAGAACTTCCTCATTCCTTACCTTATTAGTCCACCTAATTTTCAACATTCATCTGTAGCACCACATCTCAAATGTTTAGATTCTCTTCTGTTCCGGTTTTCCCACAGTGCATGTTTCACAACCATACAATGCTACTCCAGACATACATCCTCAGAAATTTCTTCCTCAAATTAAGGCCGGTATTTGATATTAGTAGACTTCTCTTGGCCAGAAATGCCTTTTTTGATGTGGAATAGCAATGCGTAATGATCAGTCCATTTACTGACAAATGCTAGTGCCACAGTATCAGCTGAGATGTAAGAAATTGGTGTTGCACCTGCCCAGTGTGTGAAATATTCAATGACAGGTGAAATATACTGATAAATATCAGAAGTGCGGAAGTGATTGACAATGTTAGCATGAGCATACATAAGCTTCCCTGTAACCACAGGAAAATCACCAACTGGGTCATGGATTTGCAGGTCAACCTTACTAAGCTTACATTCACCACAGCAGTGGTCCCAGCTGCAACGATGTGAGCAGATGCCAAGACACACATAGTGATGAATCCTGGTAGTAGCTTTAACACCTGGGTGTCACAGGTTATGGACACTGTCAGAGGCCTGCTGGGGGAAAGCATCTAGTAGGAAAGGTTGTAATTTGCGATTGGAGGTATCACATAATAATTTATGCCTGTGCCAGCCTAAGGCCAGTTTTTGGGTTTTGGTGATAAGAGTCCATCTCTGTACTAACCTCTTGAGCTGCAGTGACTGTTGTGAAATTGATGCAACCAGTGATCCCAGCAACTCATGCTTACAATTGGCAGCTATATTGTCTGTGCTGAACTGAGAGATATGTTCCAGTTGGTGGAATTGACATGGTGAGCAGTGACTTTTTCTTTGCTGCAAGGTATATAGTATGGTTCTGTAGTGTGGAAATGTCATTAAGTTCCCAGGCTCCAGCTTTTGGCGGATGTACCCGATTACCTCATATGGGACAAGCAGCTTCCTGTCATAGGCACATCGTTGGTGTTCTGTAGGCATAAGCTTCATTGAAAAGAAAACCAATGGTTCTGAGGAACCACTGAAGTGTTGTTGCAAAGCTGCTCCTAAGGCACAGTTGTTGGTGTCAACCACCAGTGCCGACTGGGTGTTCATAGTATTGTCATTATTCCATCCTGGATTTTCTTTTGTTATTTAATTACTTTTATGTTCCTTACCTCATTTAGCACAATAATTTGTAATAATGTGGAATGAGTTGTTTTTCATTACATGCTGAACATTTATATATCTTTTTTTAAATATACAGACTTGACTTTGTAATTTCTATCCACCATCTTTCACACATTACATTGTGAGAAGTTCTGCTGTATAGAAGGCAATGTCAAAGAAAAACCTTTTTAAGTTTGTTTTCAAATTTTATTTTGCTGTCTGTCAGACATTTTATATCAGTGGCCAAATAATCAAAAATTTTTCTTGCAGCATTGTGCATCTCTTTTTGTGCCAAAGACGACATTAATATGAAGTAATAAATGTCATTTTTCTTTCAAGTACTGTAATTATGTGTATAACTGTTCCTTTTGAAATGTCATAGAATATTTACTATCAACTTTATGAGGGAAAAAAATCTACTTTGAATTAGTAGTCAGAATGCCCAACTCCTTAAACAGGTTACAAGGTGTTTATGAATAAGTACCACATATTATTCTTACAGCATGTTTCTGAGAAACTAAGACTTTCGTTCTTAAAGATGACACTACTGAATGAAAATATTCAAAATATGTCAACAAGATTTGGTATGATTCTAAGTACAAAAGTGATTGAACTAAGTTGCTTTTGGAATTCAGAAATGTGCTTCTTCCAGTGTAAATTCTCGTGAATATGTACACCATGAAATTTTGAAGTTTCCGCCCTAGTCATTATTTTCTCAGCATGTGTTACACTTGTCATTAATACAGTACCCCTGGATGTGCAGAACTGAATATGAAATTGAAAGTGAGCTCTTTCACAGAAAACAAGTCAATGAAACTTTTAAGAACATTGTTTACCATTACTTCTCTTTTTGTATGTGTGCTTGGATTGATTAAAGTACACGGATAAGAAAAAAAAATCCTGATTTTTCCCAGATTTCCCAGTTAAAAATACACATTTTCCAGGTGAAGTTTCAGTTTTCGCACATTATGTGACAATATAAGTTCCCTTTGAGCTGTAAAACTTATGTTCTTTTAATGGTTAATGTTTCATACACCATATAGAATTTGCCGGCATTTTAGAAAACAAACTTAGCAAAAACAATGATTTTGGAAATACCTCTGAGATGCAGCAACATTTATACTGTATATTTTCACTTTACAGAAATATAAACAGGAACTTGAATAGAATTGGGTAGAAGAGAAGTTTGTGGCACAACTTGGCAAGAAGAAGGGATCGGTTGGTAGGACATGTTCAGAGGCATCAAGGGATCACCAATTTAGTATTGCAGGGCAGCGTGGAGGGTAAAAATTGTAGAGGGAGACCAAGAGATGAATACACTAAGCAGATTCAGAAGGATGTAGTTTGCAGTAGGTACTGGGAGATGAAGAAACTTGCACAGGATAGAGTAGCATGGAGAGCTGCATCAAACCAGTATCAGGACTGAAGACGGCAACAACAGCAACAACAAACATGAACTCCACCAAATATGGCATATTAAGTTCTGAAGTACTGAAATCGAGATAGCAATGTGCTTTTGTCCACCAATCATAGTTTATGGCACATGATATTACCAGCCAAAGACAGCAGATATTCATTTTTATAGTCAGCCAATAGCAGCATCATTCTTAATTAGTGCAAACACACAAACAGAAAAAGTTAAATTAAATTACTGTACACACAGCATAGCTACAAGAAAAAGCTAAGCTATTACATATAATATTGGCTAATAAAAGTATTTTGCTATCTTTTTTTTCTTTGCAGGCACTGAATATTTCTGTCAAGCATTATTATAAATTTTTTTGCTGGGCACAGAACATTTCGTATATTACCTGGCTGATTACATTTTCCATCAAACATTTTGACTTTATGATAGAAAAGAAAATAACATACGGACTTTTTCAATAACTCACTTTGCACATTTTTTAAAGGATAGCTATACTTTTTGCCATAGTTGTGCTTAATTTGTACTCTATGAAAGAACTATAATAAATATGAAAAACTTAGTCTTTCGTAGCTTGTGTTATCCTTTCAGAGACATCAAACAAAATGTGGCAGTAAAATATTAAATAACAGGGTAAATGTCTGATCTTCAGTGTTTTTATAAGAAATTAATTGCACATTCTCACACGTAACATAATTCGCCTTACATAAAAGGAAATTACTTTGAAAGTAAAACTTTTCTCACTACCATATGCAACATTCTCCCTCGACCTATTACAATCGTAAGCATCTGTGACGCCACACTCATTGAACCAAGGCCAAAGAGACAGACACACTGAAAGCAATTTGTTGTTACTAAGTATTGCGTAGTCTATGACACATTTTGCAGTTGGCAGAGTCTCGTGTGGGTTCACAGTCTTCTGTAATTGTTAAAGCACACATTTAATTTGCAACTACAGTTTTATTTTGGATGTATTATCTTGTTTAAATTTTATTGCTTCAATATTATTCTGCAACAGTGGGATAAAGTAAAATTCTTTGTTAGAGTAACATGCTATTACCAGCTGAAATTACAAAAAAATTAAATGAAAACTAATGTAATGAAATATTTCTGGATGTCTTAAAATTTCCCAGGTTTCTCCTGACTATTCCAGGGTGTATGAACCCTGCAATATTAGTGTCATCTGCAAAAGAAACTAATTCTGCATGCTATATATTAGACAGAAGATTGTTCACACATATGAGTGACACTAGTGGATCTGAGGCTTGGGAAACCCAATATGTGATTTTCACCAGTCAGAATTATGTCATTGGTTGAGTTGGCACGTAAAGAGCATTAACAGTAGAGCAACTTTTCTGAACCCCAAACTATTTACTGAGGATACTGTTCCTAAGGTGAGATACCATTCGAAAATACATAAGCTTCTCAGAAATCAGTGGTTCAGTGCAGCTGTGATGAAGAAGAAAACACTACTATTATGTTGAGGTAAAGGAAGCAACAGGTGATGAAGCACTGTTGATGAATCAGTGCAATATTTTTCTGCATTATGGAGATAAAATGGCATCTAAAGTGATTCAAAGATGCCAAGCATTGTGCTGATGGATGCCTTTGGGCTGTCTTCCATGGTGACTGGTATCTGCATGGAAGCCTTCATGCTGCCAAGAACACTGAAGTTCTGCTGAGGGCATAGTTGAAGTTGCAAACTCCTGGAAGAGGATATATGTCTGGGATGCTGCATGCATTATGAGCACAATACACAATATTTGCCGTAGGTCTGTCAGGATGTATCCCTTTTCAGTATGGACTGGAGAGGAGAGGACTTTAGTTGATATAGTTAAGTTGCTGTAAGTTGATCACTGGCAGCTGCAGTGGCTAGGTGTAGCAGCTTCACAGGCCTACCTCAACCAATAATGTAATGCAATTTTATAAACATCTCTGTGGCAACACTTCAGTATACGGGAATTGTTTTCACCTGCAGCTGTTAGCACTTCACGGCTGGAAGCCTGCAACAGTGCTACGAGCTGCCATGGACCTCCTTATGTGATCTTCTCTAAAGGATCTGTTTGTATGGTGAATGATGTCATTTCAAGGTGAAAACTCAAATTTGGCTTCAGCAGAAACAAATTGCTCCATTGTGAAGTGTCATGGTCTATTGAAAACTGGACGACTAGGTTTGGTGCATGCGTGATGTACTGTGCGGTGTCATTCTTTTCTTGGCGCTCAACGTGACTGCATGATGGCTGGAAAATGGTTGAGAACATCCTGGTGATGCAGCATGGATGAACTTCAGTACAAAATTTGGGTACAACATGGCAGAACCCAACAGTTAAGTGACCGGAGTCGTCGTCAATGAGTTGAGACCCAGGAATGTTAGGGAGCAGCTGAAAACATGCTACGAAATCAGCACCAATGGCTGGTTCTGTGATAACTGCAATGGTGAGTTTCCGGCTGAACGTGCAGTGCAATTCTAGATGTAGTTGTGATGGACAGATGCCATAGGTGGTGACAGACAAGTAATTGGTAGCCAATAGCTAAAATGGTGCTGGTTGATCCCCTATGAGCATTGTGTGTGGACAGTCACACATGTCAGACGCTATTTCTATAGGAAAACAAGGGACAGACTTTCTATCCAAGATGTACAAGCAGTTTGACACAGTTTGATAACTGTACATATCAATACATAGTGGTGTGGTCTTTAGCACAGTAACATTCATGAGTATGCCTGTGAGGATGTGGTGATGTGGAAACACTAGCTGGTTGTGCATGACCTGCAGACACCTGATCTGCGATAGCTTTGATCTGGGTAGAAAGCACATAGGAAGCACAACAGGCACATTGCGGCACATAAAAAACACAATGGCTCATTAAGCACAAGTAGATATATTGACAAAATGGTTGGTACAGGAGACCAGTCAAAGAAAGAATCACAATGCCACAAAGTACTCATCATAGTAGTGATAACTTAGTCCCTTCACAAGACGTGCAAAGTCTGCTGCAGCAACAACCGCTAAAAAAACAACTCATCTCTTGGGCGACCACTGCACTCATTGGCATCAGAGTTTCTCTTGTTTTGCTTAAAAACTTATCAAAAAACTTTATACTCACTCCTTAATGGGGGTAGGACATCAAACGGGCCAACTTGGAGCAGGAGAGGCATCACAGGACATTTTAATTTCCACTGTCTATACTTTTACAAATAAATTCATAAAACTTTGTCAACATAACCAGGATGGATTCAGAATTCACACTCATAGCAGTGGAAGTTCGAAAATAACTAAGTAATTCTTTTTTACATGTAAAATTTCATCATTTTTTTCACTTACTAATGGCAGCATTTGTTGCAATAGTAAAACTTTTCTTCATAAGTAAGAGAGATAGTTTGATGAACCATGTTTAAAGGTGCATGAAACTCTAGAATTTTCCAAATCTATTAAAAGCTGTGGCAAAAATTGAGGAAATTGACTGAAAAAGTTGTGTTTTTTCTAAACATGAAATTTAAAATACAACAGATAATTCGATTTTTCATAAATTAAATAAATTCTAGAGTTTCATACACATGTAAGTATGGTATGTATGCTGTGCAAAATCCATTCAACCATCTCTCTTACTTATGAAGAAATGTGTACCTATAGCAACAAATGCAGCCATTAATAAGTGAAAAAATTATGAAATTTAACATGTAAAAAAAATTACTTTGTCATGTTTCTGAACTTACACTGCAATGAGCATCAAGCCTGATTCCTTCCTGGTGATGCTGACAAAGTTTTATGAAATTATTTGTAAAAGTATAGAGACTCGAAATTAAAATATCTTGTGATGCCTCTCCTGCTCCAAGTCGGCCCGTTTGATGTCCTACTTCCCTTAAACGTTTTCTGTTTGATTTTATATACGTTGAAAAAATTTTATCTGTACAGGGTGACATTAATTCATGCTGACTAGAGGAACAACTTATAATATGGGGAATGTAGCTTCTAGTCAGTGTAAAAGTTACTGACAACTGCATAAAACCGAAACAATGTACTGTACCTTCTTGATTTTTAGGATGCGTTAACTATTTATGAATTTTTTTTCTTTTTGCTGCATACCGGGTACAGTGTTCTTGAACACAGCAGAATGGAAAATCCTTTTGTTTCTCATCTACAATCAGTAGTCCATGAAAATCTTGCATTTAAGTAAGACAGCTTTCAACAATATCATTTTAACAGCTTTTCACCCTTTAAATAACCTTTTAGC
This sequence comes from Schistocerca gregaria, assembly GCF_023897955.1. Classification (NCBI taxonomy): domain Eukaryota; kingdom Metazoa; phylum Arthropoda; class Insecta; order Orthoptera; family Acrididae; genus Schistocerca; species Schistocerca gregaria. The sequence continues at coordinate 124,812,166 of NC_064920.1, read as the reverse complement.
ATCTAAATACACTATGTGATAAAAACTCTACAGACACCTGGTTGAAAATGACTTACAAGTTCATGTCACCCTCCGTCGCTAATGCAGGAATTGAGTATGATGTTGGCCCACCCTTAGCCTTGATGACAGCTTCCCCTGTCACAGTCATATGTTCAATCAGGTGCTGGAATGTTTCTTGAGGAATGGCTGCCAGTTCTTCAGAATCCTTCACAGAGGAGAGGTATCGATGTCAGTCAGTGAGGCCTGGCACAAAGTAGCATTCCAAAATATCCCAAAGGTGTTCTGTAGGATTCAGATCAGGACTCTGTGCAGGCCAGCCCCTTATAGGGATGTTATTGCCATATAACCACTACCTCACATGCCACGCATTATGAACAAATGCTCAAATGTAGTGAAAGATGCAATCGCCATCCATAAATTGCTCTTCAACAGTGGGAGGCAAGAAGGTGCTTAAATCATCAATGTAGGCCTGTGCTGTGATGATGCTATGCAAAACAACAAGGGATGCAAGCTCCTCCATGAAAAACATGACCACACCATAAAACCACCATCTGTTGGCAGTTACTGTTACTGTTGGCACTCAACACTCGGGCAGATGAAGTTCATCGGACATTTCCCATACCTACACCCAGTCATCAGACTGCCACACTGTGTAGCATGATTTGTCACTCCAAACAACATTTTTCCACTGTTGAATCGTCCAGTGTTAATGCTCCTTATACCAAGAGATGTCATGTGGCATTTACCGATATGATGTGTGGCTTATGAGTAGCCATTCAGCCAATAAATTCAAGTTTTCTCACATCCTGCCTAACTAACGTAGTACTTGCAATGGATCCTGATGAAGTTTGGATCCTACTTTCAACGTCTTCTGTTGCCCACCATTTTTGTAAACAATGCTTCATTGATAAGAAAAGCTCTCCACCTGCTCAATCTCCTCTTCTTTCGCAGGTAGTGCGTTCTTGTTCTTACTGTTCATACTAAGCTCTTTAGTCTTAGCTGTGTTTATTTTTAATACAGCTCTCTGCGCTTCTGCTTCTCACTCATATCCTTGAAAACATGGGTCAGGAGACAGATGTTGTTTGTAAACTCCAGGTCCTCTAGGCGATCATATATAGTAAACTGTATAATTCTTCCTTTCTTTTCTCTTGAGTTCTGTTCTTCATGACTCCATCTAATGTCAGAAAAACAGCAGTGCCTTACTCCAAATTTAAAATGGATTGTTCTGAGCGATTTCCATCATGTTTCACCGGGCAATTATATTCTCTGTACATCAACTTCATGAAGATCTTTGGAGGTACTTTGTAGCTCTGCATTGTTTGCCAGATGACTTCATGCTGCACCCTATCAAAGGCTTTTTCAAAGTCAGCAAAAGCCAGGTACAAAGGAGACCAGTATTCTAAGGATTGCTAAGTAATGATCCTTGAGGTGTTGATTTGGTCCGTTCATGATCTGCTTTCTACTAGTGATGGTAGAGCACTTGCCCAAGAATGGCAAAAGTCCCGAGTTTGAGTCTCAGTCCGGCACACAGTTTTAATGCACTAGGAAGTTTCATATCAGCGCACATTCTGCTGCAGTGTGAAAATCTCATTCTATCAACCTCAAAGTCTTCTGCTCCTCTCATGGTCAGCTACACGTAGCTTGCTCTTGCGTAGCAAATTCGAAAAATCTCTACATATATAACATGGATAATAAAATGAAATGTTGTTTTGACCGTTGATCAACATAGATACTAAGAAATTTATGGACAGCTGCTCCCTCTATGGTCTCATTTTGTACTTTAAGGCTTTTCTATTAGGTTTTCTACTTATATAGAAGTTTTTGTGATTAGTCTCCTTATATTAAGAGTTACCAGTTGGGGACAGGCATAAGTGCCGTGTGAGCTTTCTCCTAACATTTCTGGTCTCCTATTTGTAATTATTATATTATTGTTGTCAGCAAGTAACACTGTTTCATCTTGTGTGACCTGTAGTGGCAAGCCAGTAATGTATGAGGTAGTTCAAAAAGTTCTTAGAGTGGAATAGAAAGATATGAATCACACAAGTGTAACTTTTTTATGTTTCAGTGTAGGCTCCCTTTGTACTAATACATGTGGCGCAGTGATGTTCCAATACCTTGAGCTCAACTCAAAAATTAGATTCCTCTGTGCCTGCAAAACACTGTCAACTTTGGCTGTCCGTTCTTGGTTTGAAGACAATCTCTGTGCATCATAGAAAACATTGAGCTTGAGGAAGAGATGGATGTTTGATGGAGCCAAATAAGGTGAGGCTGTCAACAATTCATATCTAAATTGATGTATTTTTGTCATGGCATTGACACTTGTGTGTGTGTGCGCATAATGTCTTTTTGGATGATGACTTTCTTTCCTGCCAGACCTGGCCTTCATTTGTATATCTTTTGCTGTAGTTGGTCTAGGAATTAGGGTAACATTATCCTGTAATTGTTTCACCTGTGTAAAGGTAACATATCAGCAGAAATCCTTTTGCATCTCCAAAAACTAACACCATGACCTACCAAGCTGACGTTATTGTCTTTGTAAACTTTCCCGGCTTAGGACAATTTTACAGTAAGCAAGTGACTACACTCATGAATCAATTTGTTGACACAATCAGTTTATGTTCACAAATGTAAGTCCTGCACTCTTTTAGCATTTCAAATCAAATAAGAAAAATCCTTCTTGACAATAAAGGGAAGACTTCTTGGACACCTTAAAGTTTTTGGGAAAAAATGTAAATAAATATTTATGTGAGACAACCCTCTGAAAAGTTCTATTGCAAAAAAAGTGCCTATTTTCTTAGGATGGACAGTATGCAAAAAATTAAAGTCCCATCTCATGAGCAATACAATGAGTTTGAGCCTCAGAGTCCACAACTGGAGCAGCAGGTCATGATGCGCATTAGTCCCACGTGGCAAGGGCATCATCAAGTCTGGGTGGTGACATTGTGCTGGGAAACTTCTGCTTCTGCTGGCATAGATTGAACTGTCTGTTGCTTGCTGGGTGAAGGCAGTTACACCCATGTGGTGGATGACTACTAGATAGCTATTGGTCTGGCAATGTGTGCTCAAACTGGCTGAGGAATATGGACTGCAGATGCACCCAAAGATCCATATCCATGGTGGTTTCTACTGCTCTCATGAGTGCCCTCAGAACTAACTTGCTTCCTGCAGGACAGGAGAAGTTCAGCTGACTTTGACAAATGTGCCTGCAGAACTGGAGCAAGGAGCTGCATAACTGTGTAACGTTGTGTGCTAGCAACTTGTAGGAGACACCAGAAACACACCATATCTTCCCCAATTCCTCAGAAAGACCAAGAGGGACAGAGACTGGAGTGAGAAACAACAGCATCGTCGCTGCCAGAAGCATTGCCACAGGGCGAGGTCGGGGTTGCTGGTGTGTTGACATCCACTGGGATGGTGAATGGAGTCATCGTCTGGCTGGCCACACTGGAAGGTGGAAGCAACACATCTTCTGAGTGAGCAGCAAAAACCTTGCAGGGACAGTATTGGTTGATGTGTTGTAAGTGTTGGGAGCACTTGAGGAGTGTGATGAGAAGCATAGCTTGCCTCAGAAGATGGGAAACAGTGGTTGGCAGCCACCAGGGCTAGCCACAGAAAAAATTCATATCCCATATCAGGTCCGTGGGAAACAAACAATGTGGATCTGTCGGGTGGAGAATGGATGCAGAAGAGTGGAGAGTGCAGCCATGGGGCCACTCTGCCAGAGAGGTGCCCTCCATCAGAGTGCCTCAGTATGATCTGAGAAAAAGATAAAGATTTTCATGAGAGGAGTGGTACTCGTGTAGTTTAGACATTTGAAGTTTAAAAGTCTGTATAAAATGCTCAGCAGTGCCATTAGAGGCAAGGTGGGAATTAATGCAATGCTGTGAGGAGCACAGAAGGCAGAAAATTCAGAGGAAGTTAGCTGAAGCCCATTAGCAGTAACAATAGTGCATGGAGGCCCTCTAGTGTGAAAATCTGGGCAATTGTCCAAATGGGGTAGGAAGATAAATTCGAAGACATGCAGACCGCAAACAGAAAACAGGACCCAGCATGCATGAGTCAAGGATGGGGTATTCAAAGTCCAGATGAATGTGGGACCAAGGAACAGCAGTGGAAGGCCATGTTAAGTAATGCTGAGGTGGGGGCCTCATCAACTCTGGCAGGTGGAGCAAGCAGTGACCAAATCTCTAATAGTAGAATCCGTGCCTCATAGACATTATGGTGAGCCAGTCACTAGGTAAGAACAGTCCACCAGTGTCCTTCATGGAGGAACCGGATGAAGCAGTTGCAGAGAGCCTCCAAATAACCATCCAAGTGCAGTTGTTGTCACCCTGGAGCAGGAAAATGCTGTCCTGGGAAGAGAGGTCCTGTTGTTGATCCCAGAACACCTGAAGATCTAGGTGTGCCACAGCCTTAGGGTTGGGTGGTCACCTTTGCCAGATGTGCTGGAAGATATGTGGAAGACTGGATTGTCTGCAGTGTGGATTCAGACAGGGTTGACATCCAGGAGTAGCCGTGCAAAGTCAGCAGCAACAGCGGTCAAGGTGGCAGCAGACTTCTTGATCAGTATTGAACATCGGGTCCTCTCCTAGTGAAGTCCGGGAAAGGAGGTCAGCATTGGTATGGTGGAGGGTGGAGCACAAAATTTCCTCATAGGAATAGACAGAGAGGAACAGAGCACAGTGTTGGAGGTGGTGGGCTGTGTGGTGCTGAAACCCAGAGGAAGGGCAACTGGGGCTTCTGGTACATACTGAGGGTACATTGGTGCCCACAGACATAACCATTGGACTTTCTGAACCCAAAAATAATGGCCAGTGCTTATTCTTTTGATTTGGCCATAATTACACTGGGCAGAAGAGTTTTAGAGACTAGCTTCAGAGACAAAGGCAATTGGCTGCACCACCTCGTTGATCACTTGCAAAAGAACAGCTCCCACACCATAATTGGAGGTATCAGTAGTGAGTGTACACAGCTGTCATAGGTCATAAGGCAGATAGGCTTGAAGAGCACCTGTTTTAATTAGTGGAACACCCTGCCACACTCAGGGGACCAGAGGCACTGGACATTCATTCAGAAGAAGAGTCTCTGTGACGGCAGTTGCATGGAGAATGAAATGACCTAAGACAGATTCGAGTTGATTTTTGTGGCAAAGCACAGGGAGCTTCTGGATCACCTCAATGGACTGCATGACAGGGTAGGTGCTGGAAGCACTTAGGGTGCTACACTCAACTGTGTAAACCTGGTCAAATTCGCTTCATTACTGTGAAAGCTTCATTAATGCCCTTAACAATAGTGTTCTGCAGCTGCGTAGTGTACTAACTAAGAATGATTCTTTCATGTGATGCATTTCTATTTTGGAATAGGCCTACACATTCTAATATGCTTACTGAATTACAATTGTTCTGTGAAGAGCATTTGTCATTTTATGGTAAGCCATATGTTTTCCCCCTACATGCAATTTAGAAATACTGATGCACTTTTAGTACCATGCCAGAGTTATGAACATAAAAAACTAGCATTATAACTGTAGTAAAACCTGTTTTTACATTATCAGACTGTAAATTTTGCCGCTATTTTCATTTGATCCTGTCCTAAGCTTTTTCTCTCTGAACTACTTGTTTTCCTGCTATTAAAAATCAACATTCGGAAGTAACTGAAGGATATCTTGTCATCCTTCCCTTCAAACAACATTTAGAAAGCTCCATCGTCCCCTCTTCTTGAATTAATTGAGTGATGATCCCAAATCATTCGGTTTTTCCTTCTCCTTTTCATTAGTTGACACAATAACCATACTTACATTTTATTGTCTGTTCATTTAAAAAAAAACTGTATGTTTAAAAACAATGAATAATTTATGTAACACACTAAAAGTAAATGAACGAGTTTGATGATGAAAGTACATTGCCTTTAATCTGCTGACTTGTGTGGTGACTACCCCGTGTGTGTAAACACTGGACTTCTGACAATGGCGACGATCAATTGACCTGGCGGAAAATATCCACTGGGAGTGCAACCAGCCTTAAAGACCTGGTCAGGAAGAGGATGGCCTGGCAGTCCAACTGTGGCCTTGAACAGCATTGGCAATGGCCAGGCCGCATAGTTGTTGTATATTGGTGTCGGTCACACAGAGCGTGACTCTGGCTGGCTCGCCGCACCGTCTGACATCGAGTTTCAACACAGACAGATTCACAGCAGCCAGGAGCAGCTGTTTGCATTTGCTGGTGCATTTGACAACAATGACGTGAGACAGATCTTTGATACCACGCTACACGTGCAGACTGCTATGTGATGAGGTTCCGTCTGTTTCCATGGTGTGACAGCTGACGCAGCAGCAACCGCTTCTGCCTGTCTGGCGTTCCTTGCCCCGGTCATCCGCCGTGCCTGACCCACACAGGCAGACTGCGGCGTTGTGTCTGACCAGGTCTTCAAGATGCTGAAAATCAGTTTTTATCTTTTCTGTATGTTTGGAAACTGACACATCCCGGATATATTATAGGAACAAAGCCTAGAAACACAGGTGGCCCTTGTGACTCCTAAGGGATTGAGACCACTCATTTCTAAGTCATTATCAAACTATCACAAACAAGCCATCATTGTCTCATTAATCATCAGTCACTTATTAGTTACCATCTCTCTACAATATGCCGTGTCGATCAAATGCCTGGATGGTTAATGGCATACACTCGCTTGCAATACTGAAGTAAATGGCAACTGGCAAATGTTTCAATCTTGGTCCCAGTGTGGCGACTCCACAAGGTCATAGAGAGGAGACAAATAAAACTGGAAATGCATTTCCAAATAAAATTTGGCAGCTCTGCAAAGCTTAGTTTTGTGTGCTATGCTGTATTCTTACAGGCAGACACCCTAGTGTCAGCCACATCAGTTTTAGATGAATTTGCTGTTTCTCACACATTTGCTGTAAAGGTGTCTCATTTTAAGAGTTGTGGGAATATTCTAAATTGCTCTTGTAAATGCACATTTTGAGGCACAACGCCATGTCAGTAAGTGCACTACTGCTGAGAGATGTTAATAGGTGCTTAAAATAAATAATAACAATTTCAGATTGTTAAATACATAAAAATAAATTATTTTCTCTCTTTAAGTAAGAATAAATCATTTATTTTCACCTGCCTTAATACATTTTCTAGTTATATTCACTTTTCTCTGTTAGTCCCCTGAAAAGTGAAAAAAAATCAGGGCTTTACTTTCTATTTTGTAAAGTAATAACTAAATGTATACAATAATTTCCACAACCCATAACAGATTCATGTCTTAACAAATTTTGTGAACTTCGGTTGTAAGGATAATGTGGCTGTTTTATTGTTACAAACATATTAATGTAGTTTGAAATACTTTTGTAAATTTAATATTAAGAACAAAAGAAGACATATGAATGTGGAAATCGGTTCTGTTACTAATAATGTGCAAAAGTTGACTACTCACATACCTGCATTACTTAAACAGAAATTGAATTCGTCTCGGCTCCTTCACATAACTATCTACCACTTTTTTGATAAAGGACTCCTCCTCTGATTATATTTTAGCACAATGAACTGACACCATACACAGACAACTGATTCGATTATCTTCCATGGTAGTTCTTAGCCACGTTTTTACACTCCTGAGAGTGCTGCAAACAAACATAGGCCTATACCAATTCATACACTGTATAACCTTCTTCAGTTACTCTATTGTGATAATATTTCAAACAAGATTTAAAAATAATTAGAAGAAATGTTTCATCTGACTTAAGAAATTGTTTCAAAGTCTTTCTAATTAATTAATTACAATTAGAAAAATGTTACTGTGGTAATTAAGTACCTGAATGATCTTTCCGCAGAGCAAGTGGTTGCCAGTAAGCTGAAGCTACGGCGGGCAAGAATTTGGCTTTGTCCAGCAGATCAGTCAGGCTTAATTCAGCAATATCTCCTTCAGTTACTTTATCGTGTTTCCACATAGTGATCCATGTCTATGCTTCTTCAGTGAAGTTATCTAAAAGATCTCCATAAAACCTTTTGACTTATCCTTTTCATATCTAGGTCACTTTGGGTTTTCATTACCTTTGGGTGCAAGCAGAAAATCTCAAAAGATGCCTTGCAATCTTCTGAAACCCCTTCTTGCAAGGACTGGACTAGGGAAGCCAAATATGGAATAAAGAGAGATTTTCTGTAGTACTCAGTGACAGAAACTGATGGATGATTTGAACGATGCACTTGTCGTGCATCACTCACAGTTGTCAAATGCCAGTGACATCTATTCCAAGTGCACTGTAGTTGCTTTCAGCACTTTTTATTATCATTTCAAACTCGGCTTCCACATTTTCTCTGTCATCCAATAACATTTTTACAATTCTTTGAATGTGTTCTGAAACTTCTAACAAGTTAATGTTTACTGATTGTAGGATATTGGTGACAGGTTCTAGTTTGGCTGAATATTTTGCTATGACTTTTAATGTAACAATAAATGTTGGAGAAGTAAGTGTGCAGTAAAGTTGCCAGGCTTTCTGCCTAGTTTCACGATCTCCTTCTTTATGTAAAATTGCTAATGCTTTAACAATTTCTAAAAACTTATCATTAAATTTCCTTATAGACTCATGCTTCTCAGACCAGAGTGTCTCACACAGTTTTCGAAGGTTCCCAACTAGGACTTTCCTTTGTGTGCCCCCCCCCCCCTCCAGAAAAAAGAAATTCTTTCTTTGATAGTACCAATGACATGTCTAACCTCTGGTAAGGTGATCAAATCATTCACAACTAAATTAAGTCTATGGCTAGCACAACGGTAGAAGTGAGCATAGGGATATTTCTCAGAAATTATCCTCTGCACTCCACTAATTTTACTGGCCATCGTACTGCACCCGTCATAGCCTTGTCCTACCATTTTATCTGGATTTAAACCCCAAGCAGATAAAGTAGATATTATTGTGTTGGAGATATGTTGAACATCTAACCTTGCTAATGGTGTAAATCCAAGGAAGTATTCTCTGACAACATTAGTTGCATGGTCAAAATAACCTGCAGAAAGAGGAAGTTGTTCTGTGCCTGCAATATCCATTGTTTTGTCTGCAAAACTGAAAATGATTCGCTGTTATTGATGGTATTAATTAAATCATTTCTTAGTACTTTGGCGCATACATCAATTAAATCATTTTGGGTTCTATGAGAAACATAGGTAGCATTTTTAGGCGCACCCTCAAAATGTTTCTGCAGTGTTACGTCACCTGACTGTACTCTAAATTGTAACAAATCATCAAATACAGCGTTTGAATTTGTTTTTCTTCTTAAAGGTAAGTCATGTAATGCACAAAACAATACACAAGAAACATTTGATTTTAACTTTGCACGATCAGTTTGTACTAATTTCGCAAGATTCTCGTTGGCGAGTTCTTCCACACCTTTAGTTTTGTTTGTCACACCACTAATGAAATTATTTGACTTTTCTATTGCATCTTTATGCCACTCGGAATTCATATGCATATTTGCACATTCATGGAAATTTTTGAAATTTGTGAATGGGCAGCTTATGAATGCACCATGATGACTACCATGCATTATGAGTGGGCAGAAAAGCACACAAAACTTGCAGAGGGCACCTTTAACTGCTTTAGAATAGACCAGCCATGGATATAAAGACAGCCAGTCTGGTCGAAATGTTCTTTTTGTGCTGTCTACGTCAGTCTTAATATTATAACTTTTTTCAGGTTCCCATGGATTAAGTAAAATCCTATGCTTTAGGAAATTGTCGACATCCTTTTTTTCAATGTAATTTCAGATATCGGGAATACTGACTAGGATACTACTACCCTTTTCATCAATGCACTTGAAGCCAGCAGAGGTACTGGCTTTGTCTTTATTTTCTCCATCAGCACAACTACTGGAATTTTTAATAGTGATGGTTGGGTTTGACTCACCCTTTTCCTGTGATACCTCATCATAGACAGTATCTTCTTCAACACCTCCACTTTCATTTGTAGTTTTCATTCACTTGTGAGGTATAAAAAATTTATGTATATCTGTCATTTCCACTGCATACACAGCGCTTTTAAATTCACAACGCATAAACGTCTATGCAAACCACTGTCCACTTACAACTCACAATGAATTTACACAACCCTTAAAGTGATGCGATGCCAAACCTAGCTGAGTCATGACTAAAGAACAGAAGCTGAAATCATATCACGGTGGTGGGAGGAAGGGAGGGGTTTTGGTTCAACAATGAAACAACGCAGTGTCCATTAGACTGCAAGCCAGTGGCTTTGAGTTTTGCGGGATCATTTGGAACCGTTTCTTGCAATGGATGTGGAAATATTTATGCAATATGTTCCTATTAGAAAATAGCAACACTCATCTGGAATGTTCCGGAAATGTAGGTAGCTCACGCCACACCGTGCTAGACCATGTTCATTGACAGTAGTTCCAATGACGAATATTGCCTACTTCTACAGACAAGTAGTGATATTAGTGGCCTCACAGTATCCTCGAACACTTCTTCAGCAAACGAAAAGGAACATAATACAATACGCTAATTTGAATTAGCATCTGACAAGTGTTAACTATTATTTGAAATTTGAAAGAATAAAATTTTGCCGAGTGTGTTTTGTTGTGCAACTGTCTTGTGTTGCCAGTTGAGGTTTGTGAAGAGGTTTGTATATAGTGAGGTGGGAACAGAGAGGGTGACATTTTAGTACCCTATAAGCCAACATTTTCAAGATGGAACTCTCACCATGGGTACCATTTTTGATGGGACCAAGTACACATGTAGTAGTTTGTTGACCGGCAGATTTGTTTTATTTTATTACAGCTTATTAGTAATGCCCAGAGTTTGTTAACATGTAAACAGTCTTTCCTTACCAGATATGCATTGTTTACAGTTACTAAAATGTCGAATATTGCAGCTATAGATATCTATCTTAAATTTTTTGTTTGTTTTTGTATAGATACTGAATCATAGATTATTTTTCAAGGAAGATATCATTTTTTTACGTTTGTGTTTAATGTCCCTTTATGACACAACTGACTCTTTTAATATGCAGAGAACGAACAATGGGCGAGGCTTCAGGAGAAATGCTTAAATATGACTCAAGAATGCATTTGTAAAAGTTAACAATAAACTGCTGGTTCATGTGATTATTCTCTTTGTTGCCTCACTTGCTGTTGTTAATTTCTACCATGTGTGGGTGTAGAAATAAAAGCAAAGATACTTCATAGACAATAGCTGTAAGACGATATATAACAATTTTGCACATCTTCAATAAACTAGATTTCTTAAAGAAAAACACATAATTTTTAAATTTATCGTCATTTTTTAATTTCAGTTAAATTCTTCTTTAAAGTTTTTCATTGCTCTAGCTCATCCTGTAATTCTGTTTAGATATGTTTTATATCATTTTTACGTCATTTTATCGATATTTTCTGGTTATTTTATTGGTAATTATACAGGCATTTTAAATCATACATAACTGAGCCCTAAAGTTACAGGTATTTTTTATATTCGTAAACTGAATGAATTCTCACTAGGAGCAACTGCCTCCACTGCACCCCTCCCCCTCCCCCCTGCGGGCACCACTCGTTGGGCTACTCGAAAAGAACTATGGGGGTAGCCCAGTGACTGTTGGAGATGGGAGTGAGATTTTCTGTCAGAGATGGTCTTGTAGCACAAATATAATGGTCCAAGATTTCTAAAACTAAGGAAATGCTGGTGGAAGAAGTGTGACATGGCTCTGAAAATCCTTGACACCAGAAAGAAGAGAGTGCAGAAAACACTTTGGAGTACTTAGCAAACAAATCCGAGGCACAGGAAGTGACCTTCATGCAACTGACATGATAAATGGCATTGTGAATCTGCAGCCCCAGAGTGGTAAAAGGGTGCAAGTTGATAAGGTCAGAGGTATCAGGAAATCCAACAATCAAAATCCAACAACCAGAACTCGTCCTTTGGTAGCTGTGTTTCTATACTGAAAATGTGCTGAGAGGGCATCCTTGATGGGAATGAGCTTGTTGCTATAACTGTGTAGCTGGGTGTGGAATCCCAGGGCCTTATACATCGGCCAGTCAGTGATGGTGGCAGAGGATCCAGTATCAGTATGGAGAAGCCCCAGGATCCCATCAAGCAGAACAGGGAGAGACATTTATTTGTGGGAGGAAGGGACCATCGTGCAGACCAAAAGAATAGATGGTGTAGCATGTCAGTCCCCAGAGCTGTCAGGTTCGAGGGCGGTATGAGACACCCAATCAACAGACATCGCCAAGGAAAGGTAAACTTTGGACTGGTGGTTAGATTTTTCACATGCCAAAAACCTGGTGGTTAGATTTTTCACATGCCAAAAACCTGGTGTTCAGATATGACACTGCTGCCACTGACAGCTAATAAAAAATCAAGTGCAGGAAGGAAGGGCATACACACAGTGCCCATGCTTCTGGCCCATGTTGTGGGAGGGTTTGAGGCAGGCAGAAGGCTTCCGAGGCAGCTTAGAGGCTAAGACCACTGCCATATCCTGCAGGGATAATGCAGTGCACTGAGACTGCTAATACACCAGAATAATAGGGAGGCAAGACTCAAGAGAGGTAGCATTAAGTTTGAGGAAATCATGATGGAGAGCCTCACGCACAAGGGAAGAAACATGAAAGTTTACACTGGAAATGCCAATCATAAAAGTGTCCTCAGAATCGTATAATCCTCTACTGATAAGATTCATGAGACAGACTGTGACAATTAATAAAACTGTGGTTGGCCGCAGCCACATCAATGTTGGAATCAAAACAGTCAGAGACTCTGGACTTCAGAAGATCGTAGAAAACAGAGTCTGGAACAGCCTCAGGATGCAGCTGTTGCATAAGCTGATATAAAAAGGGGCTGGCTTTGTCCAATGTAAAGTGCTCTGCCGGGTGTTACCTGTCAGTCTGTGGATGAGGAAATGTTGTTCCATTTGCATTAGGTATCACAACCATGGCTCTACTTTGTCGTCAAACACACAAAAGGGAGGCAGTGGCTGCTGGAACTCCTGGTTGGGGTTGAGGGTTGTGTCACTGTGCTTCGAAACCTCCAGAGACAAGTGCAGCCGATCCATGAGCTCCACCAGAAGAGCCCTGTTGGCCCTCTACATCTGTTGAAGCAGAAAGAGGATCAGATGGGTAAGGTCTATAGGCACACGTGCCAATGACATAGTGAAAATAACACAGGAGCCCTATCTTTAACATCTATGTGATATTCTTGAAAATGAAGAGTCCCGACTTGGGGCAATTTTCCAGTAAGTACGTGATTATACTCATGAATCAATTTGTTGACACAATCATTTTTTCTTCACAAATGTAAGTTGTGCACTCTGTTGGAATTTCAAAACAAATAGGAAAAATCCTTCTTGACAATAAAGGGAAGACTTCTTGGACAACTTAAAGTTCTCAGGAAAACAACATAAATAAATATTTGTTTGAGACTATCCTTTGAAAAGGTCTCTTGCAAAAAAGTAGCTATCTTCTTAGATTGCACAATAGGCAGAAAATTAAAATCCCATCTCATGAGCAATACCAGGAGTCTGCGCCTCAGACTTCACAGCTGGAGCAGCAGGTCATGATGTGCATTGGTTCTGGATGGCAAGGACGGAATCAAATCTGGGCTGTGACATGGTGCTGGTGAATTTCTGCTTCTGCTGACACAGACCGAACTGAATGCTGCTTGCTGGGTGAGGGCAGTCATACCCAGGTGGTAGAAGACTAGATGACTACTAGATACCTATTGGTCTGGCAATGTGGGCTCAGACTGGTTGAGGAAAATGGCGCTTTGGATACACAAAAAGATCCAATTATGTGGCTGCCTCTACCGTCTTGTGCATACCCTCAAAACTAGCCTGCTTTCTGCAGGCAGGTGAAGTTGAGCTGGCTTCTGCTAGTGTTCCTATGGGGCTGGAGCAATGACATAGCAGTGTGACAATGTGGATTGGTAGCATTCTAGGAGACCACAGAAACACAATACTTTCATTTCTTCAGTGGTGTTGAATTATCATGTTTCCAGTGCTATGACTGTTCTTTTGTCTGTGTGTTATAGTAATGGACCCAATATTCATCTGTGGTTACAAACTGGAACAAACTCCATGTTGGTTGCTCTAAAAAGAGGTCAAACATAGTTCACACATCTCCATTCTGTTGCATTTCTGATCCTGTGTTAAGAGTCACAGCCGCAATCTAGCACATAGTTTTCTCATATTCAATTCCACTGTTAAAATGTGATATGCCATTCAGATGACATACTTATAGCTTCAGCAGTTTCATGCATTTTCAGTTGCCATTCCTCCAAGACCATTTTATGCACTTCTGCAGTTACCTGTGGGATAGTGGCATCTGCATTTATTTCTGGGTTAGTTGCGTATCTTGGCTGATGACTAAGCAAATTATCATCAGAGTTTTCCTGACAAAATTTAAACTTATTTGTTCACTTGACAACCACTGAATATGAAGGAGCAGAGTCCTCGAGTGCGCCCAGAAAATCAGCATGAGTTTCCTTTGGTTTCATACATTTCTTTAGTTTTCCATCCTCAACAAACTGTGTAGTTGCAGGTTTTTGCATGGTACTACAAGGGGATGTCATGAACAACATACTAGAATTCCTGAGTGTTGGTATGTGAGGGGGAGGGGTGCTAAAAAGTCACAGTCTCCTCATGTTTTTCTCAAATAGCTTAGAAACTGTGGAACCTATTGAAAATTTTTCAAAGTACAAAATCAAACTGCCTGAAATTTCCTGCAGACAGTACAAAAGTAATGTTTATTTTTAAGTAAAGTGGGTTAAAAACAATTACAAAATGTGTATATGACATCTATGTATGGTAGAGCCATAGTATTGGATAAATTATGTTCCATGGGTGCAGAATGGAGTGTGAGGAAAGGTATGTTGTTACAATCTATGTAAATCTCTGAACACTGTTGTACACTGCCAGAAGTGAAATTGATTCTTAGCCATCCTGTACAGCTGATGTGGTGTTCTTATAGGAAAGGTGATTTTCTTAACTATGGGCAACGCTTGATTTTCAGTTTACATACAGACTGTACCTCAAAAGTATTTTCTGTCTAGTTTTCCTATATGAATAGACAAAATAACTTCATTGAGCTTGTTTGTAGATAGTAGAGTTCCTTTCAGGTGTTAAGCAAGCTTTTACATAAAATACATTCCTTTAAACAGCGACGGAGGAGTATTTAATTTGTAAATGTGCTATTGTAGTGTCCTCTGTTGGGTCGATGTGAAAGGAATTGTATTGGTAAAAGTGACAGCTGTCACTGTCTGTTGTGGACAGTGTATTGTGAAGCTGTGTAATTGTATTGTAGTCATTTGGTGGTGAATTAATGAAACACCTGAATGTTATTGCGCTTCTCATGTGATTAATTGTGTTAATGGGTTTCTGCACAAATCTTTTCCACACGGGAATTGTTGGCACACATATAGCCCGTTGTGCTGAGTGGTGCCACTAACCACACATTCAGGGCGATTCTTCAAGATAAGTGTGGATATTTGTGATTGAATGGCCCTGATGTGTTACAGTCTAGAACAATAACCTACTATAATCGATTGCTTGACTTACAGTGAGGTGACAAAAGTCATAGGATACTTCCTGATATCGTGTCAGATCTCCTTTTGCCTGGCGCCTGAATTGTCCAGAATGTTCCTCCAACCAGTCATGAACACTTGTGGCCCGGTGAAATTTAACACTGTCCTCCATAAAAATTCCATCATTATTTGGGTAGATGAAGTCCATGAATGACTTCAGAAGGTCTCCAAGTAGCCAAACATAACAATTTTTAGTCAGTGGTCAGTTTGGACCAGAAGACCCAGTCTGTTCTCTATAAATACAGCCTACAGCATTATGGAACTTCCACTAGCTTCCACAGTTCTTGACAACTTGGGGTCTATTGTTTCATAGGGTCTGTGCCACACTCAGGTCTTACCTACTGAAATCAGGAATCACCTGACTGGGCAACAGTTTTCTAGCCATCTGGGCTCAAACCAGTATGATCACAAGTGTAGCAGGGGCACTGCAGGTGATTTTGTGTTGTTAGCAAAGGCACTTGCATCAGTCATCTGCTGCCATAGTCCATTAATAGCAGATTTCATCACACTGACCTATTGGATTCATTTGTTGTATGTCCCACTTTGATTTGTGCAGTCATTTCATACATAGTTGTTAGTCTGTTAACAGTGTCATCTCTATGTAAATGATGGTGCTCTTGGTTGTTAAGTGAAAGCTACTGGCCACTATGTTGTTTGTAGTGAGAGGTAATGCCTAAAATTTGGTATTCTCTGCACACTCTTGATACCATGGATCTTGGAATATTCATTTTGAAAATGGAATGTCCCCTGTGCCTAATTGCAACTGCCATTCCACATTCAAAGGTTTTTAATTCACGTTGTGTGACCATAATCAAGTGATACACTGTTTCACAAGAATTTCCTGAGGACAAATGACAGCTCCGCTAATGAACTGCCCTTTTATGCACTTGTGTAGAGAATTCTACTGCTATCTCTATATGTACATATTGCTATCCCATGATTTTTATCATTTCAGTATCTGTTGAAGTATCTGAAATTCTATAACTCACATGTGACCTACCACTTCTATTGTAGAAGGGTATAGTTACTACTTTGAGTCAGTTTAGATGTTGGGAGTGCGGAGGCTAGGGTGATGTATTTCATACTCCTCAGGCTTTGAAAAGTATTCCAGACAGTTAAAGTTGATAAAATAAAATCAACATGTGGATAGCACACTACAGTTGGGACAGGCTCTTCAATGTGATAGAGAGTTAACAGTTCAAGCTGTTGAATTGTTTCACATAATAGCTGACTTAACAACTGTGAATAACTACTCACTTGATAAACTGAAGGTAACTCCACTGTATAAACACAAGCATAGTAAAAGTCATTTTGTCTACTCACATATGAGAAGTCAACAGGAAATGCTGGGGAGGTATTGTCTGTCTGTAAACTCCTCAACTCAAGCAGTGCTCACAGTCAAGAAAATCGCCTATCCAAGAAAACTACAGCTGCTGTAAAGGGTTACTAAGAATCAATTTCCTCTTTAGCAGTGTAGAACAGTGTGCAGATATTTATGTAGATTAGGTCCATATACGTTTCTTCTGTTAGTGTTACTAGTAACTCATATCTGCATTCCATGCAGTGTTAATGCATTTGTTGTAAAATAAAGATCCCCCGAATATGTCTGGGCACTGGGGAGAGTAATCATAACTTTGTGGAAGACCCTGTACTTGATTGTGAGGTAAATGGAATGGGGAATAACCTACTCAGTGCTGAGTTGATGCAGACTTTTCAAGGAAGGAAGCTCCTAAACACAATCTGGCAACCTACCCCCCACCCCTGTTCCCCTGGTTACACCCACAGAACACAATACGTCCATTAATACAGCTCTACTGCACTTAGGTGTGATACATACATTTAATATGTGTAATCAAACCACTTCATTTAAAAATAAACATTGATTTTACACAGCTAAAACAATAATTTTGACAATGTGCAGTTTTTCTGTCCACTGTGACCTGGAAACTACAGGTATGGAGGAAAATAAATAGAACTTTTTCTGCAGGAAACTTTATGTATAATATTTTGAGCTATTCAATAACAACAACAAAAAGTGACCTTTCAACAATCCCTCCTCCATGACATCCCACTAGTCGAGATTTTTTGTATGTTGTTCATGACACTCCCCTGTAGTACTGTGCAAAAATTTGTGACTACACAATTTCTTTTGCCTAGTTGACTTTTTCTGCTGTTTGATGATTGGGCTAAGGAAGACATCTGAACCATGAATCTCTGTCTAAGGGCACTTAAACATCATATATTTACCCATTAAAGATGACCTATTATTATGTGGGAACATCACTGCACTAGCTCTAGAATGTGGTAATGATTCCAAATTTTTCACACTAGCATCATAAATGAGAAACATTATTTGGCCTAACACATTCCCTTGAGGGACTGCAGTGTTCAATTATTCTTTACCTGAAAGACATTCACGATGTGACTACAACTGATAGTCACACAGGTGAGTCAGCCGCAGTATTGTAGTCTGCTGGGAAAATTGTGAACTTACAGCACAGGCCTAAAGGTGGCACTGCCAGCATTGCTAGTCAAGTAGCAAGCTTACAGCATAGGCTACAGTACAATATTGCTAGTATGAGGCTGTGCCAGTCAACATAAAAATAAAACCCCTGATGCCAAAGATGGAGGCTTCTGTTGTGATGAAGTCATGATTTCAGTGGACACTTGTGAGGTGGAATCTTCTGAGAATATGTGAACAGGGTTCATCTACTATGGAATGTATCAGTTAAGGTGTCCCATATTTTCTGACTTTAATGTTTTTGTGTGTTCACCATCCTGTATTGTTCATGTGACTCAAACACATCTGCTCAAAATTGTGTTCCAATAGAAGCACTGTAACGTATGCCAGAGTATGTGTATGTCCAGTGCAGTCAGTTCTTTATTTGTTTCTGATTGTATCACATGTATTTTACAGTCGCTGTTTAAGATGTCACAACAATTACGCAGTGCCAAGAGACATTGTTGTTAAGGTAAAATATAAAATGCCAAATAACCATTACGTAGAGAAGTTTTTATAACATACAAGAAGTACAGTTGACTATTAGTGGAAGTACTGATCTTGTGGTTCCAAAGTGCATATATTTTGAAAGAGAACAAGAATTCTGGCAAGAGATATTCAGCATTGTTCACAAAAAGTTATAATCTTGCTTTTGAGGTGGAGCAAATTGCAAAATCATCTCAAGACATGTTTGAGTGCTGTGAAAAGAAGTTTATAAATAATTTGTACAGTTTATTTGATACTGCACATTCCCATGTTCTACAGACAATCAAGTTGGAAGAAGACAAGATGGTTTTACTTCAACAGAAAAAGCCAGACCGTAAAGCCTACCTTGTAGAAGTAGACTGAATACTTGTGCATAAAGAAAAATGAGTGAAGCAGAGAAAATTGGAAGAAGAGAAAAGTCAAGAGGAACAAAAGTGCACAGCATCTACTTCTGCATCTTGCATTACACTTCTTTCTTCGTCATCTGAACCCTATAAGGAATTTCACTTTCAGATGAAATTGACATTGGTAATGGTGAGTAATCTGAAAGTACTTCTGGGTGTAGTTCATTGGAGATGCTGCTAGGTGAGGTATCAAGGATTTTACTACTGAAAAGTTTGGGCTGCATTGGATAGATAAGTGTAAGAGATTATGTATATATGAAAAACAAAGATTCCAAGACTTATCAAGTGGGAAAGCGGCGGTAGATAGGCACAATAAAAAAAACACACAAACAAACACACACAAAATTTCAAGCTTTCGCAACCGGCGGTCGCTTCGTCAGGAAAGAGGGAAGGAGAACAAAAGATGAAAGGATGTGGGTTTTGAGGAAGAGGGTAAGGAGTAATTCCAATCCCGGGAGTGGAAAGACTTACCTTAGGGGGAAAAAAGGATAGGTATATACTCGCGCACACACACACACACACACACACACACACACACACATATATCCATCCATACATATACAGACACAAGCAGACATATTTAAAGGCAAAGAGTTTGGGCAGAGATGTCAGTCAAGGCAGAAGTGCAGAGGCAAAGATGATGTTGAATGACAGGTGAGGTATGAGTGGCGGCAACTTGTAATTAGCAGAGATTGAGTCCTGGTGGATAACGAGAAGAGAGGATATATTGAAGGGCAAGTTCCCATCTCCGGAGTTCGGATAAGTTGGTGTTTGTGGGATGTATCCAGATAACCCGGACGGTGTAACACTGTGCTGAGATATGCTGGCCATGCACCAAGGCATGTTTAGCCACAGGGTGATCCTCATTACCAACAAACACTGTCTGCCTGTGTCCATTCATGCGAATGTCACAGTGTAGGCAGGTCAGTTGGTAAATCACGTGGGTGCTTTCACACGTGGCTCTGCCTTTGATCGTGTACACCTTACGCGTTACAGGACTGGAGTAGGTGGTGGTAGGAGGGTGAATAGGACAGGTTTTACACCGGGGGCAATTACAAGGGTAGGAGCCAGAGGGTAGGGAAGGTGGTTTGGGGATTTTATAGGGATGAAGCAAGAGGTTACGAAGGTTAGGTGGACGGCGGAAAGACACTCTTGGTGGAGGATTTCATGAAGGATGGATCTCATTTCGGGGCAGGATTTTAGGAAGTCATATCCCTGCTGGAGAGCCACATTCATAGTCTGATCCAGTCCCGGGAAGTATCCTGTCACAAGTGGGGCACTTTTGGGGTTCTTCTGTGAGAGGTTCTGGGTTTGAGGGGTTGAGGAAGTGGCTCTGGTTATTTGCTTCCGTACCAAGTCAGGAGGGTAGTTGCAGGATTCAAAAGCTGTTTTCAGGTTGTTGGTGTAATGGTTCAGGGATTCAGGACTGGAGCAAAATCATTCGCCACGAAGGCCTAGGCTGTAGGGAAGGGACTGTTTAATATGGAATGGGAAGCATCTGTCATAATGGAGGTACTGTTGCTTGTTTGTGGGTTATCAAGTTACATAAATTTACTGTCACTATTGCAACCACTTATTGAGAGTACACTAAACCTGTTTTTATCAACCATTTATTTTTCCCATGTGGAAGTTTGTTTCTATTTTATTTAGATTATGTATATAAATTGGTTTGGTGACAGCAGGGGCACTTGGTCACAGTACTGAAGAGCTCCATATTAATATGTCATCTTCACATAGAATCAGACAGAATAAGAGAGGAGAACAGTCTGTAACATCCTTCACAAGTGATATTCCTGCAGTTCTTACCATCCAGGGCATGGTAAACTGTTGCCAAAACTGAATTTCAGGCACCCAAAATAAGAAAAACTTGGAATCATTGTTACATTTGGGACTAGTGAACAAATACAATTTTTGGAATTCCAGAATTACAGAATCTTGCCTTCAAGATGGTTTCATGTGAAGTTGTATGTATTAAAGTGAACAGAAGTTACAGTGAAGTGATGAAAAAAGCAATTTTGTAGTGATTGTAGTTGAGAACTTCAGAAGTTAAATAAGCGCTTAATATGTCTACAGTTCATAATGAATGCATTAATATCCAAAAACACCCACTGAACTACAGACGCCACGAGTTCCTGACCTCCAAACAAGTAGGCCTTAACTGCAAGACTGGAAACAAGTAAGTGCTTTAAAAGCAAAAAAAGTATCAATCATGGAAGATGAACAGAAGGTTTTTTGATAAAAACAGGTATAGTGTTCTCTCAATAAGTGGTTGCAATGGTGGCAGTAAATTTACGTAACTTGATAACGAACTTAGTAAATGTAATTTTGAAACAAACACAGTGACAAATATGAAAATAAAATAAAACACCAGATCCTCAGTAAAAAAAAACTGTAATGGATCTGTGAAAACTACCATAATGAAGTGTAATCAGCTCCCAAAAACTAATGAAAAACAGCCATTTAATAAGAAATACAGGAAAAGTGTGAACATAATCATGGCAATGCAGTCCGTGACTCCTTCAATGAACTCGATAATTCTGGTACTCCAAAACACACATGAAAGTGCTATGTGATTTTACTTTCATATAGCAATGGAAGAAATCTAGCTGAAATCCTGAATAACTCAAGCAAACATCTTCAAGTGAGCAGTGCTGTGGCACCCGGCACAAAAACAAAAAACATTGTACAAAATGCTGATTTGAAAATTACATTGCTGTGTAGCAATGATTTTATAGTTTGTGTAAGTGGTGGGAATAATGTGGGAAGTAATGAGCTGATGTCTCCATTGAAGCTCTGCAGAATTTCCGTAAATAAAATAAGAAGTAAATCTTGATTATCATTACTGTCCCACATTGGCACGACCTGTCCTATAACTTAGATATAAACAAGGAAATAAGAAAAACAAATATTATAATTAAGGCACTATGTTCAAACTGTATAGCTCAGTTCTAGATATAGGAAAGTTGGATAGAGGTCAGCACACTAACCATGGGTCGGGCTTGAAATATGCAGGAAGACGTTATTTGTGTGAAAAATTAAATCAAATAATTAAAGAAAGGATGAAACTGAGAAGCCTTGTGTATAAAAACAATTTGTTCATAAGTGAAAGCGGTCCTACAGAAACTTTTTTTAGAGTAAAACAACTTTCACTATGCATATGTGAAGGCAAAGTACTTGATGACAAAATCATAAATGACGGTAAATTCGAAACAATATCAAAAAACTTCCAATATATTACCAACAAAATTGAACAAATTTTCTAAGTGACAAGTAGTCCTCATATTTATCTTGTAAATGAACTGGGGTCAAAACTGAGGAAATGTGTGGTATTAATTTAAGTAATTATAAAACTGAAAGTATGTATTGTAATAAGCAACATAAAAGTAGTGGTGTGGTAGTTATGCCAAAAATAATGTCCAATGCAGAAATACACTGGGTAGATAAATTTGCATGTGGATAGTGTTTAAAACAACTGAAATAAGAATGAAGCTCAGAAAAAGCAGGTTAATAGTAAGTAGCCTGTACAGATCCCTTAACAGTAATATGGAAAAATTCTTTTGTCATGTAGAGGAACTTGCTGATAAACTCTCATTTCATAAAAATCACATTTTAATGGTAGACAATGTGAACATTGACTCCTTAACTAATAGTGTTAATTATCTTAGATATATTGTTACGTCACAGTCTTATAATTACACCCATGTGAATTCCACACCAACAAAAATAATGTGTGACGATCTAACATTTATTGACCACATTATTACAAACTTCAGCAAGGAAGACCTTATAGTTTGAACCATCAAGAACCACATTTCAGATCATAGTGCATTAGTTCTAGAGCCTCATACAAACAAAGAAATAGAATCTCATGACGAGCTATTTACTTATAAAAGAAAGCTAGAGTATCATACGTTAAAGTAAACCCCGGCATACATAAACTGGAATCAGGTAGGTCCCTATGAAACAGAAGACATTAATAAAAAGTAGGACAGATTTTATACAATTTTAACCCACTGTCTTAAACAGGCATGCCCAGTGGTGTGTGTGTGTGTGTCTATATATATATATATATATATATATATATATATATATATATATATATATATATATATATATATATATATATACGAGGGAAAACTGACAGTTCCAAGAATCTTAAACTTCCCTCCAATGCGATAAAATTAATGGAAGATATGGAGAATATATATAATCTTTTTAGAGATACCAAACTGCAGTGCGTCCAATCTGAACCCAAAACTTGTAGACAAACCTACAGCGAAGCACTCAAGACATTAAAAGCACAAATGTATGCAGAACAGTTGAGGTAGTCCACAAATATTAGCAATACAGTGTGGAGTATATAGTAAACAAGGGAAGCAGGGGAAGTGACAATGCAGTGTGCAACAACATAGTAATTAGAGACAATAAAAAATTCCTGACTGAACCTAAGGAAATATGTGAGAGCTTCATCGACCTATTTAGTAAGATAAGTAGGGAGGATGTAATTGACCCACCACAGGCATTAAATACCAGTAATGCCAGTAATTCATTCTTCTTGAGGTGTGTTATGGAATTGGAAATCCTGAAAATCATTTACAACTTAAAAGCAAATACATCCAGTGGCTGGGATGACATCTCAGCCATATTTCTGAGAATGCAGTAGTGAGTGCACAAAAACAGAATTATTACCAATGTGCAAAATTATAGGCCCATTTCATTGGCATCAATACTCAGTAAGTTATTTGAAAGCGTACTTATTGATCAACTTGAATCATTTTTCTGCAATTACAATTTACTAAAAAGCTCTCAGCATGGTTTCAGGAAGGGCAAGTCTACAATAACAGCTTTAGATACATTTTTTAAGTGGTACTGGATATACTTGATGATGGAAATGAAGTCATTGGAGCCTTTATAGACCTATCCAAGGCCTTTGACTCTGTAAATCATTCCATTCTTATATATAAATTAGAAACTTATGAAGTCAGAAGAGTGCCAATAGACTTGTTAAGATCCTACCTTGCTGACAGGAGACTATGTGTTAAGCTGTATCATACAACTGGGGGACATACACTAGCAGGAAAATCATCTTATAAAATTCTTAACTATGGAGTCCCTCAGAGAAACATTATTGGGTATTTTTTGTTCGTTGTGTACATCAATACTAAAATAATTCCACAAAATTCAAATATAGTAAATTATGCCGACGGTACCTCCTTCTTTACAAAACAGTTAGCAGTGCAAAATAATACAGAGAATATTAGCCTCATCACAGAATATCTCTCCAAATACAAATTGGTACTACCTAAGGACAAGACAATTCTGATGGAGTTTCTGCTAAATTATGAGTCAAGACTAGTGGATACTTGTCTTGACAGTTGAAACAATTCCTGGTTATTATAGTAGATGAACATCTTACATGGAAGGAGGACACCAGCTATATGTGTAACTAAATATTCTGCAACACCTGCCTGCACAAACGTGTTTCTAGCATAATAGCACCACTTGTCTTAAGAAAAATCTATTTTGGAATCATATGCTCCAACCTTCATTATGGTATCAAGATTTGGGTTTGGCCACCAGTGGCATACATGGATAGGGCTTGGAGACCCCAGAAAAGAAAAATTAGGATAATAGATAATATTAGTAAACTTCAGCCCTGTAGAGAATACTTCATTACATATAACATACTAACAGTGTACTCATTGTATGTTCTCCTGACTACACTGTTTGTGAAAGGACATAAGGAACGTAGTATAATCACTAGTGAAACCCATAATTATAATGCAAGAAAAAGAGAGTATTGCCACATAAAATTTAGTAATACAAGAGCAACAGATCATAGCCCATTTCCTGTTGGAAGACTTTTTATAACAAACTGCCAAATAATATAAAACAGTTAAGTGGAAACATATTTCAGACAATATTAAAACAATAGTTAATTGCTATATGTTGTGCTCCATCAAGGAGTTTTAATGATGCCGTGAATAATTTATCTTTATTTCTTAACTCTTATTAATGTTCATATGTGTATAAACAGACTATGTCCCCAATGTAAAAGTTATTATTGACAAATAAAAAAACCATTTATTTATTTATAGTTATTTATTCTAGTAAAAAGAAAACAAATGTTGTTTTGAATGCATTAACATAATGGGGGATTTAATGAAAATGTACAGATTTTCTGCAGTGACATAACTGCCTCAAACAGCATCGATCTTAATGGGACAGGCATCTCATGTGAACATAAATAAAACAGAGAGACACCGCATTCCTATGCTGTCATCACTTACATGAACCTACTTTAAAAATTTTATTTTCATGCAAAGTACCAGCATGTAACAAGTAGTTGTGGCATACCAGTGTTTCAACTTATGAGAGCAAACTGCAGAAATATCAGTGTCAGGAATTTTCACATTGCTAAGAAGATAATGGATTTGTTTTTTAATGAGTCAGAAATTATGGTTAGATTAGACTGTTATGAAAGGCAGTTAGATAAATCAACAGTGAGACATAATATTTTTAGAGCCCTTGTAATATTTTTGGGAGGAGACTTTTGAAAGAAAAACCTGAAAATATCTCCTTCCAGAGCAATGCATCAATCAGGGTGGGCGGCTACAGCAATTCATTGCTTAAAAACGTTTTTTCTACAACCATTATTTTACTTATCCATTGAAAGAAAACTGACCTGAGAGATGTCTCCCATTTCATTGTAGGTGTTTATGTCAACCCATGGCTTCACTGCAGTAGTGCTGTAAAAGCTCCTCATCTGGATCTCTGCTTCTTAAAAGATGTGAAATCACATAAAAGGTTAGGTTCTGTGATCTCAGAAGCATCTATAAGGAAATGTAGTCATCATAAGTAACACACACACAAAAAGGACTTTGCATCACCCTGGGTCACATAGCTCCTGAAGATAGAAATTGACTGTGGGTATTGGATCACAGACACAGTCCCTTTGACTGTTTGGAGGTGTCACTAAACCCACCCAAAGATGTAAACAACCATGCATGAGCAGTGGCTATTAGAAGGAGGGGGTCAAATAGCCAATCAGTTCCAGTCATTCCTTCAGAAAGGAGGTACACGGCTCATGTTGTCTATAGTTCAACTGTGCCTAGGCAGTAAATATTGTGGTTGGATGCCATCTACATTGTTACTTTGTCCCAGGAAGGGCTCTCAACAAGGGAAGTGCTCAGGCATCTCAGAGTGAACCAAAGTGATGTTGTTCGGACATGGAGGAGATACAGGGAGACAGGAACTGTTGATGACATGCCTCACTCAGGCTGCCCAAATGCTATTACTGCAGTTGATGACTGCTACCTATGGATTATAGATCAGAGGACACTGACAGCTACGCCACCATGTTGAATAATGCTTTTGGTGCAGCCACATGACATCATGTTATGATGCCAACTGTGCGCAATAGGCTGCACGATGCACAACTTCATTCCCAATGGCCATGGTGAGGTCCATCTTTGCAACCATGACATCATGCAGTGCAGTACAGATGGGCTCAACAACGTGCCAAATGGACTGCTCAGGATTGGCATCATGTTCTCTTCACTAATGGGTGTCACATATACCTTCAACTAGACAATCACCAGAGATGTGTTTTTAGGCACCCCAGTCAGGCTGAATGCCTTACACACACTTGTCCAGTGAGTGCAGCAAGGTGGAGGTTCCCTGATGTCTTGGGGTGGCATTATGTGGGGCTGAAGTATGCCGCTGGTGGTCATGGAATGCACCATAATAGCTGTATGATATGTGAATGCCATCCTCCGACAGGTAGTGCTACCATATAGGCAGCATATTGGCAAGGCATTTGTCTTCATGGGTGACAATTCGTGCCCCCATCGTGCATATCTAGTGAATGACTTCCTTCAGGATGATGACATTGCTTGACTAGAGAGGGCAGCATGTTCTCCAAACATGAACCTGAATGGGATGAATTGAAAAGGGCTGTTTATGTACAAGATGACCCACCAACCACTCTGAGGGATCTACACTGAATCACCATTCCGGAACTCATGGAACCTAAGTGACCTAAAACTTCTTCGATGAGTGTTTTTATCAGAGCAGTTTCCCTCATTTTGTCGTTTGATGGTGGAGCACATGTACTAACCACAGTCAAAACGACAGCAAATCTGAACAGAGATTATGTACAAATTTGAAACAGATTGCTCTTATTTGTGGAGAAGTGGATGCATCATTATAGTCCCAGTTTAATATTATTTTATTACCATTTATTATTGATTTTAATTCATTAATTGATATCTCATAATTCAATCTCAACATCATTTGGAAGAAAACATCAGCTGACACTATGTCAAGCAAAAACAGAGGTCTGTCCTCTTGCATGAAGATTATGGAACACAAGTTTTATTCAAGGATTGCCTTCAACATGCATCACAAACACTTCATACACTTAGTGATGAAAAGTATGCGGACACCCAAAAAGACATACGTTTGTCATATTAGGTGTGTTTTTCTGCCACCTACTGCCAGGTACTCCATATCAGCAACCTCAATAGTCATTAGACATGATGTGAGAGCAGCATGGTTCAGTCCGTGGAACTCACGGACTTCAAACGTGGTCAGGTAATTGGATGTCACTTGTGTCATACGTCAATGTTTTAGATTTACACACCCCTAAAAATCCCTAGGTTCACTGTTTCTGGTGTGATATTGATGTGGAAATGTGAAGGGACACTTAAGGCACAAAAGCATTCAGGCCAACCTCGTCTGTTCACTGACAGGGACCAGTGACAGCTGAAGATGGCCGTAATGTGTAATAGGCAGACATCTATCCAGACCATCATACAGGAATTCCCGACTACATCAGGATCCATTGCAAGTACTATGACAGTTGGGCAGGAGGTGAGAAAACTGTTTTCTTGCTTGAGCGGCTTCTCATAAGCCACACATCATGATGGTAAATGCCACCGACACTTCTTCGTATAAGGAGCATAAACACTGGACGATTGAACAGTGGAAAAATGTTGTGTGGAATTTCAAATCACACTACACAGTTTGACAATCCGATGACAGGGTGTGGGTATAGCAAATGCCCGGTGAACATCATCTGTCAGGGTGTGGAGTGCCAACAGTAACAGTAACTCCCAACAGGCGGTGGTGTTATGGTGTGGTCATGTTTTTCATGGAGGGGGCTTGTGCCCCTTGTTGTTTTGCATGGCACTATCACAGCACAGGGCTACATTGAAGTTTTAAGCACTATTGAAGAGCAATTCAGGGATTGTGAATGCATCTTTCAATACGATTGAGCACCTGTCCATAATGCATGGCCTGAGGAGGAGTGGTTGCATGACAATAACATCCCTATAATGGACTGTCCTGCACATAGTCGTGGCCTGAATCCTATAGAACACCTTTGGGACGTTATGGAACCACGAATTCATGCCAGGCCTCATCGATTGACATTGGTACCTCCCTCAGTGCAGCATTACATGAAGAATGGGCTCCCATCCCCCAAGAAACCTTCCAGAACCTGATTGAATGTATTCGTGTGGGAGCTGTCATCAAGGCTAAGGGTGGGTCAACACCATACTGAATTCCAGCATTACCAATGGGGGGCGCCATGAACTTGTAACTCATATTCAACCAGGTGTCTGAATAGTTTTGATCACATAATATATTTAGATGCTAAAAGGTTAGTTATGGAGTGAAAAGCTGTTAAAATAATGCTGTTAAATGTTGTGCAACTTTAATGGAAGATTTTCATGGATATCTGATTGTAGATGAGAAACAAAAGAAATTTCCATTCTGTTGTGTCCAAGAACATTGTAGACTGTAGCTGGAATGGAGTAAAAAGAAGAAAACTTTCAAGAATAGTAAATGAATCCCAAAAATATAAAGTTCCAGTATTTAGTTCCTGTTTTATGCAGTTCTCAATAACTTTTACACTGACTAAAAGCTACAAACCTAAGATTCCCAATATTACAATTTGTTGCTCTGGTCAGAATGGGTTAATGTCACCCCGTTGAGATGAAATTTTTTCCAAGGTATATATAACCAAATAGAAAATGTTTAAGGTGTGAGTATAAAATATTTTGAAAAAGGTTTGAAGCAAAATAAGTGATACTCTGGTGCCAGTGAGTGCAGTGATCACCTGAGTGATGGTTTGTCTACATGTTTTCCAGTGGTTGTCACTGGAACGGGCCTTGTGCAGGGACTAAGTGATCGCTCCTGTGATGGGTGCTTTGTGGCATTGTGATTGTTTTGTGCCTGATTCCTTGTACCAACCATTCTGTCAATAAATGTACTTGTACTTAATGAGCCACTGCGTTTTTTATGTGCCGGAATGGGTCTGTTGTGCTTCCTATGTGCTTTCCACCCAGATCAAAGCCCTCACAGATCAGGTGTCTGCAGGTCATGCACAACCGGCTGTTGTTTCCACACCACATCCTCACCAGCATACTCATGAATGTCACCGTGCCAAAGACCAAACCACTATGCATTGGAATCACTGCACCTTTCAACCAAACTTCCACATCTTTCCTATCATGTAACCAGCTAAATGCCAGAAGAATTCATGAGTAAGTACATACAGTTATCAAAGTGCTTCGAATTGCTTATAGAAAGTGTTTCCCTTGTTTTCTTATAGAAATAGTGTCTGATATGGGTGTCTGTCCACACACAATGTTCATTGGGTGTCCACCAGCACCATTTTAGCTGTTGGCTCCCAATTACTTGTCTGTCACTACCTATGGTGTCTGTCCTTTACAATTGCATCTAGGATTGCACTGCACCTTCAGCTGGAAACTCACCATTGCAGTTATCACAGAACCAGCCATTGGTACTGATTTCTTAGCATTTTTTCAGCTGCTCCCTAACCTTCCTGGCTCTCAACTCATTGACAACGACTCCGGTCACTTAACTGTTGGGTTCTGCCATGTTGTACAGCATTTTGTACTGCATTACCAGGATCATCTCAACCATTTTCCAGCCATCACACTCTCACTTGGAGCATCAAGAAAAGAATATCACAGCACAGCACATCACACATGCCACACACTTGGTCCTCCAGTTTTCAATAGACCATGACGCTTCACACTGGAGCAATTTGTTTCTGCTTAAGCTGAATTTGAGTTTCCACTTTGGAATGGTATCATTCACCATTTGAACAGATCCTTTGGTGAAGATCGCATAAGGAGGTCCCAGACAGCTGTGAAGTTTTAACAGTTGCAGGTGAAAACAGTAGCTGTCTACTGATGTGTTGCCACAGAGATGTTAATAAAATTGCATTACTTTATTGGTTGAGGTAGGCCTGTGAAGCTGCTGCACCTAGCCATTGCAGCTGTCAGGGATCAACTTACAGCAACTCGACTATAGTCTTCTCCTCTCCAGTTCATACTGAAAAGTGATACATCCTGACAGACCTGTGGCAAATATTGTACATTGTGCTCATAATGCATGCACCTTACCAGACATATGTCCTCTTCCAGGAGTTTGCTACTTCAACCATGCCCTTATCAGCACTTCAGTGTTATCAGTGCAGACACCAGTCGCCATGGAAGACATCCCAAAGACATCCATCAGCACACTGCTTGTCATCTTTGAATCACTTTAGATGCCATTTTATCTCCATAATGCAGAAAAATATTGCACTGATTCATCAACAGTGCTTCATCACCTGTTGCTTCCTTTACCTCAACATCATAGTAGTGTTTTCTTCTTCATCCCAGGTACACTAAACCACTGATTTCTGAGAAGGTTATGCATTTTAGAATGATATCTCACCTTAGCAACAATATCCTCATTAAATAGCCGTTTGGGGTTAAGAAAAGTTGCTCTGCTGTTAATGCCCTTTACATGCCGACTCATCCAATGTAGTCCGGAGACATAATTCTGACTGGGGAAAATCACTTATCGGGATTCCCAAGGCTCAGGTCCACTAATGTTACTCATATGTGTGAACAATCTTCTATCTAATATACAGCATGCAGAATTAGTTTCTTTTGCAGAAGGCACTACTATTGCAGGGTTTGTACACCGTGGGATAGTCATGAAAAACCTAGGAAATTTTTAGACTTCCACATATATTTCGTTTTCTTAGGTTTCATTTAAATATTTGTAATTTTAGCTCATAATTACAGGTTACTCTAACATAGAATTTTACTTTAGCCCACTATTGCAGAATAATATTGCTGCAATAAAATAAAAACAAGAGAATAAAACCAAAATAAAACTTTTGTTGCAAAGTAAATTTGCCATTTAACAATGACAAAGACTGTGTTCACACTAGAATCTGCCAACTGCAAAATGTGTCAAAGACTATGCAATACCAATTGCGGCCTTGTTTTGATGAGCGTGACATCACAACTGCTTACATTTTTAGTAGGCTGAGGGAGAACATTGCAAATGGTAGTGTGTGAAGTTTTAATTTCAAAGTAATTTTCTTTTATGCAATATGAATTAAGTTATGTGTGAGAATGTGCAATGAATTTCTTTAATAAAGAGGTATTAAACTCTCATGTAAAACTTAACACTAAAGATCAGCCATTTATGCTGTTATTTAATATTTTACTGCCACATTTTGTTTGATGTCCCTTAAAGGCTAAAACAATCTACAAAAGACTAAGTTTCAAGGTTAACTTTCCGTTTTTATTTTAGTTCTTTCATAGAGTACAAAGTAAGCAGTAACTATCGCAAAAAGTATAACTACCCTTTAAAAAAATGTGCAAAGCGAGTTCTTCTAAAAGTCAATATGGAATTTACTTTTCTATCATAAAGTCAAAATGTTTGATGAAATGTTCTGTGCACAGCACCAATGCTTGACAGATATATTCAGTGCCGGCAATTTAAGCTGTATTACTAGAATCCTGCCTAATGACACCTTCGGAAAAAAAAATAGCTAAATATTTTGTTAGCCAATATTATACGTAAAAGCTTGGCTCTTTCTTGTAGCTTTGCTGTACGTTAAACAATTTAACTTAACTCATTAAGTTTTCCTATTTGTGTGTTTGCACTAATTAAGAATGACGCTGCTATTGGCTGACTATGTCACATGTCCTAATCAATGAATATCTGGTGTCTTTGGCTAGCGAGATCATGAGGCATGAACTATGACTGGCGGATAAAAACACATTGCAGTCCTGATTTCAGTGCTTCAGAAGTTACTGTGCCGTATTTGATGGAGTTGCTGTTTATATTTCAGTAAAGTGAAAATATTCATTGTATATGTTGCTGCATATCAAAGGTATTTCGGAAATCATTGTTTTCTGCTGAATTCATTTACTAAAGTGCCGGAAAATTGTATATGGTGTACAAAACCTTCACCATTCAAAGGGCATACGTTTTACATATCCAAGGGAACTTATATTGTCAGTTAATGTAAAAAAATGTACGTTCACCGGGGTACAGTATATTTCCACCCTGGAAAAAGTGTATTTTTAACTGGGAAAATCCCAGGATTTTTTTTTCCCTATCCGTGAATACAACTTGTTTTGTAATCAATCCAAGCACACATACAGAAACAGAAGCAATGGTAAACAATGTTCTTAAAAGTTCCATTGACTTGTTTTTGTGAAAGAGCTCAGTTATTCAGTTCTGCACATCCAAGAGTACTATACTAATGACAAGTTAACACATACTCAGAAAATAATAAATGGGCTGGCAACTTCAAAATTTCAAGTTGTCCAATTTGACAAGAATTTTAACTGGACAAAGCACATTGGGAAATTCCTAAAACAACTTAGTTCAGCCACTGTTGTACTTATAATCATACAAAATCTTGTTGAGAAACAAATAAGTAAGTTGACATATTTTGCATATATTCATTCAGTAATGTCATCTTTAAGAACCAAAGTCTTCATTGCTCAGAAACATGCTGTAAGAATAACATGTATTACTTATCCATGAACATCTTGTAATCTGTTTAAGGTGTTGGGCATTCGGACTACTAATTCAAAGTATATCACTTCCCTCATGACGTTTGTTGTAAATAATCTACTACAGTTCAAAATCAACGGTTACAAACATAATTGCAATATTTGAATGAAAAATGGCATTTATTACTTCACATTAATGTTGTCTTTATCACAAAAAGAGATGCACAATGCTACAAGAAAATTTTTTGATCATTTGGCCACTGATATAAAATGTTTGACAGACAGCAAAGTAAAATTTGAAAACAAACATAAAAAGCCTTTTCCTTGACATCTCCTTCTATTCAGCAGAACTTCTCACAATGTGATGTGTGACAGATGGAGGATAGAAATTACCAAGCCAAGTCTGTATATTTTTAAAAAACTTATAAATGTTCAGCATGTAATGTAAAATAACTCATTCCACATCATTAGAAATTATTGAGATAAATGGAGCAAGGAACATAAAAGTAACTAAATAACAGAAGAAAGCCCAGGGTGGAATAATGACAATACTATGAAAGGATAGATTGCCACTCACCATATAGCGGAGATGTTGAGTTGCAGACCAGCATAACAAAAAAACTATCAAACATGTAAGCATTTGGTGAGAAGTACTTCTTCTGAAATAGACAATACACACACACACACACACACACACACACACACACACACACACACACACACACAAATGCAGCTCACACACTCATACACACACACAAACATTGCCTAGAGACAGTGATAATGATAATGTACGTGTGTGTGTGTGTGTGTGTGTGTGTGTGTGTGTGTGTGTGTGTGTGTGTGTGTGTATGTGTGTGTGTGTGTGTGTGTGTGTATAAGTGTGTGTGTGTGTGTGTGAGAGAGAGAGAGAGAGAGAGAGTTGTCCATTTCAAAAGAAGGCCTTTGGTCCAAATGCTTCCGTATTTAGTAGTCTTTTTGTAGTGCCTCTCCATGGCTCACTATCTCCACTATATGGTCAGTAGTTGTCTATTCTTTTCATAATATTGTAACTAAGTCATTAACTGAACACCTGTCAGTAGTGTTTCAATGGGTAAAAAAATTTGGGGTTATCATTAATTGCATTTTTGCTGCCTAACAGGTGATGTTCCTGGGCCACCAGATTTATCTCCCTTGTGCAGTCTCAAGTCAAGGGCTGCTGTCAGATGCTCTTTCTGGTCCTTCCATTCTTTGGATGGGCCAGATAGACACTGCCTTCACTGTTTTCAAGAACTGCCTTGTCCATTCTACATTTCTGGGTCATGCAGCATGACACCCTGTTGGCACTGGTGGCTGACACCAGCTACTGTGCCTTAGGAGCAGCTTTGCAACAACACTTCAGTGGTTCCTGACAACCACTGGTCTTCTTTCCAAATAAGCTTCAACCTACAAAACACCAACAAAGGCCCTGTGACTGGAAGCTGCTTGTCATCTATGAGGTAATCTGCTACACCTACCAAAAGCTGGAGGCCAGGAACTTAATGACATTTCCACACTACAGACCCATACTATATACCTTGCAGCAGATAAAAAGTCACTGCTCACCATGTCAATTCCACCAACTGGAACATATCTCTCACTTCAGCACAGACAATATAGTGGCCAATTGTCAGCTTGAGTTGCTGGGACCACTGGTTGCAACAATTTCACAACAGTCACTGAAGCTCAAGTGGTTAGTACGGAGATGAACTCTGCTGTGACGTACTGGTATTAAAGCTACTACCAGGATTCACCATTATGTAAGGCTTGGCATCTGCTCAGATTGTTGCAGCTGGAACCATTGCTGTGTTGCCTGTAAGCTTGTTAAGACTGACCTGCACATCCACGCCCCAGTTGGTGATTTTCTTGAGGCCACAGGGTTGCTTATGCATGCCCATGTTAACATTGTCAATCACTTCTTCACCTCTGATGGTCAGCAGTATCTTTTTAACCTATCATTGAACATTTCACACACTGGGGAGAGGGAACACGAATTTCTTACATCGCAGCTGATACTGTGGTACTAGCATTTGTCAGTAAGTGGACTGATCATTATGCTTTCCTACTCGACATCGTCACAAAATACCAGACAATGTGTCAAGTTCTCTGCAACCTCTTCTGACCGTAACATTCCAGTATTCCTGTATGACCTGTGCTACCATATTGCATGCGTCTATCTTTAACTTGGCTCCCAGCATGGCACCCCAGCTTCCTTCGATCATCAGGTTCAGGCACTGTCATACATGCAATGGTCAGTGTTGAGGGGTTCAGGCCTGGTCTCCAATGTCCATTCTCTGGATCTCACGAGATTGTTAGTCGAAGTCATTATACCCTGGAAGTTTCCATAGATGGGAATAAAAAAATGGTTCAAATGGCTCTGAGCACTATGGGACTTAACACTGAGGTCATCAGTCCCCTAGAACTACTTAAACCTAACTAACCCAAGGACATCACACACATCCACGCCCGAGGCAGGTTTCGAACCTGCGATCATTCCGGTCACGTGGTTCCAGACTGAAGTGCCTAGAACTGGTCGGCCATTTCGGCTGCAGATGGGAACACTCAGGCAGTATCACTGGACCATATAAAGGTGACATACACCTTCACATCTGAGCCCACCTCCATGCACTCCCCTCAGATGACCACACCACCACCTCCCCGAGCAGTACAGTCTTTGTTCCAATCCTGCTCTGGGCATTAAGTGTGCTTCCCAGCCTAATTTGCCTGACCTTCAACTACTCCCTCCTTTTTGGAGGGGGGTTAGGTTGTATAGCAATGGAAAGTGGCAGCTGCACAGTTAAGCTAGTCATGGTACTATCAAACTCACGAACTTATAGCGTAGGAGCACAGTCAGTCAGACTGCGAGCTTACAGCATTGGTCACACTGCACCAATGGTAGTAAGCGAATGTGCCAGCCACATAATAATATAATACAGGACCCCCAACAACATGGACTGCAATTTTGGTATCTAGGTTATATCAGCACACTGTGTGCCAAATATATGGGATCCAGCAGGATTAGCGAGCAGAGGTCTCAGATGTGCCCCGCCTGCTGCTTCACTGGAGTATACTCTCACAGACACAAGGCAGAACATACTCGTCCATTACGTGTGCTGTGGTGGTGTAGTTATTTCATTGATCACTTATGTGCTGGGGTATGTTGTGATTTCAGTGGTCACCCAAATGATGGAGTGTGTAGTGTAAAAAGTGGTTATTTCTGTTGTGGGTCATGCTGTGGTTTCAGTTGTCACATGAGTGACAGACTTTGTAATGTACTAGTGTCCACTCATGTGACAGGATGTGTCAGTGAGCTTCTATGACTATTTTTGTAAATTTTCCTGTAGTAGCTTCTGTTCTCTTTCTAGATCTGAAACCAAACTGTTCTTTCCACAGAAGTTGACATTTATTTAAATAATCCATAAGTCTGTTTTCCATAATAGTTTCTATCATTTTTGAAAATTGAGGCCGTGTTGAATTTGGGATGTAATTCTCTATATTTTCTTTACCATCTTTTATGTGGGTGGGAAGAA
This sequence comes from Schistocerca gregaria, assembly GCF_023897955.1. Lineage (NCBI taxonomy): Eukaryota > Metazoa > Arthropoda > Insecta > Orthoptera > Acrididae > Schistocerca > Schistocerca gregaria. The sequence continues at coordinate 124,775,799 of NC_064920.1, read as the reverse complement.
TTTCTGCTTGTGTTAGGTAATCAGGGAAGCAACTGGATGTGAATGACTCCATTTACTGTATCTGTTAGAGATGCTTTTATGCTGCTAATACAGTCCCTTAGTAGACACACTGGAATCTCATCTGGAGCTATGTATGTTTTACTCTTAAAATTATACACAATCCCAATGATTTTCTCTCGCAGTTTGGTTGCTATGTTACTAAAGTAATGGTCAAGAAAGTTATCCTTAGAATTATATATTAAACCACCTGGTGAGCAAGATGTATGAGACAGGCGAAATACCCTCAGACTTCAAGAAGAATATAATAATTCCAATCCCAAAGAAAGCAGGTGCTGACAGATGTGAAAATTACCGAACTATCAGTTTAATAAGCCACGGCTGCAAAATACTAACGCGAATTCTTTACAGACGAATGGAAAAACTGGTAGATGCAGACCTCGGGGAGGATCAGTTTGGATTCCGTCGAAATGTTGGAACACGTGAGGCAATACTGACCTTACGACTTATCTTAGAAGAAAGATTAAGAAAAGGCAAACCTACGTTTCTAGCATTTGTAGACTTAGAGAAAGCTTTTGACAATGTTGACTGGAATACTCTTTTTCAAATTCTAAAGGTGGCAGGGGTAAAATACAGGGAGCGAAAGGCTATTTATAATTTGTACAGAAACCAGATGGCAGTAATAAGAGTCGAGGGGCATGAAAGGGAAGCAGTGGTTGGGAAAGGAGTGAGACAGGGTTGTAGCCTCTCCCCGATGTTATTCAATCTGTATATTGAGCAAGCAGTAAAGGAAACAAAAGAAAAATTTGGAGTAGGTATTAAAATTCATGGAGCCGAAGTAAAAAATTTGAGGTTCGCCGATGACATTGTAATTCTGTCAGAGACGGCAAAGGACTTGGAAGAGCAGTTGAACGGAATGGACAGTGTCTTGAAAGGAGGATATAAGATGAACATTAACAAAAGCAAAACGAGGATAATGGAATGTAGTCAAATTAAATCGGGTGATGCTGAGGGAATTAGATTAGGAAATGAGACACTTAAAGTAGTAAAGGAGTTTTGCTATTTAGGAAGTAAAATAACTGATGATGGTCGAAGTAGAGAGGATATAAAATGTAGACTGGCAATGGCCAGGAAAGCGTTTCTGAAAAAGAGAAATTTGTTAACATCGAATATAGATTTATGTATCAGGAAGTCGTTTCTGAAAGTATTTGTTTGGAGTGTAGCCATGTATGGAAGTGAAACATGGACGATAACTAGTTTGGACAAGAAGAGAATAGAAGCTTTCGAAATGTGGTGCTACAGAAGAATACTGAAGATAAGGTGGATAGATCACGTAACTAATGAGGAGGTATTGAATAGGATTGGGGAGAAGAGAAGTTTGTGGCACAACTTGACTAGAAGAAGGGATCGGTTGGTAGGACATGTTTTGAGGCATCAAGGGATCACAAATTTAGCATTGGAGGGCAGCGTGGAGGGTAAAAATCGTAGAGGGAGACCGAGAGATGAGTACACTAAGCAGATTCAGAAGGATGTAGGTTGCAGTAGGTACTGGGAGATGAAGCAGCTTGCACAGGATAGAGTAGCATGGAGAGCTGCATCAGACCAGTCTCAGGACTGAAGACAACAACAACAACAACAACAACATTTCTAATTTTCATATTTTTCTGTTTTGGCTTGGTGCTACCAGTTTCTTGTTTTACTATATTCCTTGTTGCTTTGCTTTTATTGTTGGACATCTGTATAGCCTTATCATTTTGTATTCTTTTTCCATCCTGTAGCATTTTCCTATATGTTCTTTTGTATTTGAGAAAATACTGCAAGAAGGGTGGGCCCCTCTTATTGTCTTTGCTAGAGCTGATTTACCTGAGTGTTCAGAAGATTCTGGAAACTTTGTTACCCAGTTTTTCTGATAGATTCTCTAACAGAATGTGCCATTTTGGGAAATGTCTCGTCAAATTTTAGTTTGAATATAGCCATGAATTTGCTGAATTTTTCATTTACATGTGTTCCTGAACATACTTCTGACCATATCTGGCTGTTGTAGTCTATCTTTTCATATTTTGTCAAGTATGCACAAGCTCTACTGCCCCAGAGTGGACAGTGTACTCATCACTTTATACCATTGCTCTGAGTATGAAGGAAATAATTTGCTCTCAATTGTTAATCATCATATGAGATAGTCAAAAAGGTAATTAGTTCCTTTGTAAATGAAGTGAAACAAGTTGTAATCATTCTAAACCGTCTGAAATGTTGGCAGTGGTAATAGTACTCACAATAGCACTATGCAGGTGGTAGGCCTATTGTATTTTCTCGAAAATAAAACTCAAGGTGAGATCATTATTTGAACAACTTCTAATTGCAATTATCTTACCCAGTGTTCATAAGTATATTCTGTTTGTAGGTCAGAGGTATCATTGGAAAGTGGACCAGCAACAAGAAACCAAACATTTTATTGAGACTTGGTTGGGGGAAAATTTTCATATAACTTCTTAATAAACAGTGTGATAGTTGTGACTAATAACTCAGTACAGCAGTAATGGCCATTAAACAAGGACAGTGCTATGCACTGCACAACATGTAGCCACCTCACCCCAACCATAATTCTGCAGAAGTCTGCTTTGTGTAAGTTTGAAATTTTTACATTTTATTTAAGTAATTACCATCTGGAAAGCAACCATCATGTTATTTAGCACATAACATAAGCTTATAATGATTGTAACATTAGTAAAGAAGCAGATAAATTTTATAATCATAATTATCAACACCATAAATGATAATAATAATGATTAAATCTTCATGTTTTAAAGTGCATAAACTAATTCCTTGTAGATCCCTTGAAAAATATATAGAAGACAGGCTCCGGGGAGGTAGGACTTTACATTGTGTTATTGCATTGCATTTTAACTGTTTTGTAACACACTCCAAAAATTCTCTGTATGGAGGTCAGATGCAGTCGCTGCTGAGTCCAGGTGCATCACAAATGAACTTCAGAACACACCAGAAAATAAAGTCAGAGTACACGATTCTTTCTTTCTTGACCAGATTGCACCCCTACACAGTTGTAAGTTTTCAAATAAGCTTCTAGGGTAAATAGCTGGTACAGATCTTCATCACTCTTCCTAGTAGTACTAAGATTTTTCTCTATTTTCAGAGTATTCTCAAATATTTTTAACAGTGCTTAGCATTATAGTTTTCTTTGTCTGTCTGGTGATATTTTGTGTGTATATGTATTAGGGGTAGACTGTGTTGCAATCTGATAGAAGACATTAGGTTCTTGTTCAAATTTGTTTGTGTGTTGTGGTGAAAACCTATGCTCAATATAAGATGCAGTTGGTGGACTTTGTTAATGTTCATTCAGTTGAGGATGTAGTGGAACCAGAGGTATCAAAACCATAAACATAAGATGCCTTTACCAAAATTCTGGAGCAGATGAGAATTTAGGCTGCAAAACAAACACAGCTTGTTACAGCATTAGCCACAAAGCAAAAAGAAATATCTACTAGACAGGAGGGTATGCCCACTAACCAGAATCTGGCCACAGTGAGCACACAACTTACTGAATTAGCAGAGAAACAGGAAGCCAGAGTGAAGGAAATAGGAAGTGAGATAACTGAACTGCAAAAAGCTCAAGGGCTGAACCCTGGATCTATGGAGAAGCTACCAACAGAAGTGAATGAGATCTGTGATAGATAGGTGTCCTTAGATGACACTGTAGACAATCTGTCATACCTAGTGATGAATTTGTCATTAGAGCAAGAAAAATGGTACAAGAACAGTTTACTGTGCACAGGCAACAAGTCACAGAATACATAAATGCTTGGGAAAATTCTGAGGAAGATCAAATAATAAAATTTGTGAACAAGCGAATCGAGACTTCTGTTAGTAATCTGTTGTCCCTGCCAGCAGTGGGCTAAAGAATGAATTACTCAATATCAAAGAACGAATAGGATCTGATTCTTCTCAATGGAGAAATAAAATAGTTGAAACAGTGAAACCCCAGAACAAAGACTTAATAGATATCCTGACAGTGGTACAGAAATGCCAATATGAATTGCATGAAAACATGACGAAACATACCTTGAATCCCAGATGAGACTATAACAGTCTGAATGTGGATCAGCCTGTTGAAAATATTTCACAATCTGCACATGGCGTGCTGCTGGTGACAGTGCTATACACAGTAATAATAATGGAAATGAAAATTCTTAAGCACAGAAACTTTCAAATATATTCATCAAATAAGATGGTATATCCTGTGGTATTCATTTGTGGCTTTAAAGATGTATTTCCATGACCATGGACCAAGGTGCAAAAGATAAGTTATGTAACTTAATATGTGCATGGTGACAGGGCCCTATAGGCAACAGAAATAAATAATTCATGCGAAACCTACACCAAATTGGGAAAAGTTGTGGGATGGTAATATGAACATGTAGAGATGACAGCAATATCACGTACACCAGGTTTAAAAGAACAATGCATTGGTACAGCTGTCATTTATATTCAGGAGATTTTCTTATTTTATATTTTACATGTCTAGTTCTGTAGGACCAAATTGAAGAGCTAATACCCAAGGTCATGGATTGAGTCAGTACACAAAATTACAACATAAAAGAACTAACAGATAAAATAAAATTTTGTGAAGTCCCCCCCCCCCCCCCCCCCCAAAAAAAAAGTGCATTCAAAAGCAGTCAACAATATAACAGAGGAATCAGCTTAATGTTTCAAGGAACTCCTCGACAGAATAGAAGGCCACTCATGAGGAAACTCTTTAGTTTCAGTTTGAAAGAGTGGGGATTACTGCTAAGATTCTTGTATCCATATGGTACGTTATCAAAAATGGATACAGCAGCATAATGCACACCTTCCTGCACAAGAGTCAAGCAAGTGAGTTGGAAATACAGTTTGGATTTCTGCCTAGTATTAACCAAGTGCAAGCTGCTAATTCTTTGAAATAAACTGATACTGTTAACAAGAAATGACAATAAAGAGCATATATATTCTAAGGTAAATGTGAGAATACCCTGAGGTTCATGAACTTACACCACTTTTTGCCAAGACTGCTCGTTTCGGAGCCAAAAATATTCTTTGAGAATGGGAAGAGTTACTCCAAAATATAATACCATACATCATAAGTGAATGAAAACAAGCAAAGTAGACTACTTTTCATGACAAACTATCCCTTACTTCAGATACAGTTCGAATAGTGAAAATGGCAGCATTAAGTCCTTCGGAAAGACTGAATGTGGGTCCTCCATGACAGTTTACTATTTGTTTAAACACCAAGAAATTTGAACTGTTCAGTTTCCCTAATGAAATGCCCAGTTTGTGGAATTGAAACGTTGGGTTTTGTTGAATTGTCTGTTATAAACTGTAAAAAATGAATTTTACTGTGATTTAGCATTAATTTTGTTTTTACAAGGCTTGAGTGTATGTCATGAACTGCCCTATTAGGAACAGAGCCAGTGTCGCACACAACATCCTTTACTACCAAGCTAGGTTCATCAGCAGACAGAAATATTTTAGAGTTACCCATAATACTAGAGGGAATATCATTTAAATAAATAAGGAACTGGTGTGGCCCCAAAATTGATTCCTGGGGTGCCCCCCATTTGACCAAACCCCACTCAGACCCGACATCACAGCCATTCTCAACACATGTGAATAATGACATTTTGCTGCCTGTTGTTAAAGTAAGAGGTGAACCAATTGTCCGCTACTCCCTTAGTCTGTAATATTCCAACTTCTGGAGTATTTTACGATCAACACAATCAAATGTCATAGTTAAATCATAAAATATGTCTAGTGTTCTAAACCTTTTAATTTAATCCATCCAGTACCTCACAGAGAAAAGAGAATATAGAATTTACAGTTGTTAAACCATGTCTAAAACCGAACTTTATATTTGACAGCAAATTATGTGAAATAAACTGATCAATTATCCTTACATACACTACTTTCTCAATAACTTTAGTAAACACTGGTGGTATAGAAGTATGTCTAAAATTGTCTACGTCATTCCTTTCTCCCTTTCTATAAAGTGGCTTTACCAGTGAGTACTTTAATCATCCAGGAAACTGACCATCCTTAAAGGAAATATTACAAATATGACTAAGTACAGGCTAACATGTGCAACACAGTACCTTAATATTCTCCTAGGCAATCCATTATATCCATGAGAGTTCTTGTTCTTCAGTGATTTCAGTACTGATTCAATCTCCCCCTTGTCAGTATCATGGAGAAGTATTTCAGACAGTTATGTCATTCCCTGTAGATAATGAGTTTTTATTTAAATCACTTGCTATGCTTAGCAAATGTCTGTCAAATACAGATAATGTAAGGTGTTTAAAAATGTTATTAGGAATTCAAAGATTATGTGGTACACAAATAGAATAGCTACTTCACAGGATAAAATTAAGGCCATATGGTCAGTTGTGAAGGTAGTGTCTGCTCACAAGCACAAGGTAAACAATATAAAGTCAGTTTGTAATAAAACTATATCTGATACTGGTAAGTCATATACAGGGTGGTCCATTGATAGTGACAGGGCCAAATATCTCACAAAATAAGCATCAAATGTAAAAACTATAAAGAATGAAACTCATCTAGCTTGAAGGGGGAAGCCAGATGTCGCTATAGTTGGCCTGATAGATGATGCTGCCATAGGTCAAACGGATATCAACTGAGTTTTTTAAAAATAGGAAACCCCATTTTTTATTACATATTCGTGCAGTACATAAAGAAATATGACTGTTTTAGTTGAATTACTTTTTTCGCTTTGTGATAGATGGCGCTGTAATAGTCACAAACGTATAAGTGCGTGGTATCATGTAACATTCCACCAGTGGAGACGGTATTTGCTTCATGATACATTACCCGTGTTGAAATGGACCGTTTATCAATTGCAGAAATGGTCGATATCATGTTTATGTATGGCTATTGAGATCAAAATGCCCAAAGGGCATGTGCTATGTATGTTGCTCAGTATCCTGGATGACATCATCCAAGTGTCTGGACCATTCACTGGATAGTTATGTTATTTAAGGAAACAGAAAGTGTTCAGCCACATGTGTAATGTCAACCACAACCTGCAACAAATGATGATGGCCAATCCTCACATCAATAGCAGACAAATTGTGTAAGAATCAGGAATCTCAAATACATTGGTGTTGAGAATGCTACATCCACATCAATTGCACCCGTACCACATTTCTATGCATCAGGAATTCCATGGCGACAACTCTGAATCTCATGTACAGTTTTGCCACAGGGCACAAGAGAAATTACGGGCCGATGACAGATTTTTTGCATGCTTTCTATTTAGCGACGAAGTGTCATTCACCAACAGCTGTGATGTAAACTGGCATAATATGCATTATTTGGCAACAGGAAATCCACAATGGCTCTGACAAGTGGAACATCAGCAAACTTGGTGGGCTAATGTATGGTGCAGCGTTATGGGAGGAACGATAATTGGCCCCAATTTTATCAATGGCAATCTCAGTGGTGCAAAGTATGCTGATTTCCAATGTTACTACAAGATGTTTCACTGCATGACAGAATGGCGATGTACTTCCTACATGATGGATGTCAGGCATATAGCTGGTTTCCACGTTCAAGCTAGATGAGTTTTATTCTTTGTAGTATTTTTGTTTGATGCATCTTTCATGAGATATTTGCACTGGTCACGAACAATGAATAACCCTGTATGTACAGTATTTAACTGTAATTTTCTGAGCTTTACTTGCCATTTAATAAAAACCTATTTTTCACAGGGATGATATAACTCTCTTTCCAATATTGATGTCTGAAACACTTCTCTGTGATACCGACAAGTGGGAGATTGAATCAATAATTAAATCTCTGCAAGTTCCCTGTTTAGAACGTGGTAATGGTAAGCAAATTTCAAAGAGCATGAGAAATTGTTTAAGGTAACCATTATACAGTCATCAGACCATAATTGTTCACAATTGGTTTGTAAAACATTCTAGATAACTTGGGCGAATGATTTGGCCACACAAATTGTAAAACATGAGTCACATCAAAATTTATGGTGTGTGACAGTGAGGTCAATTTGTGCACAAAATCCTGCTTTGGCAAACTTCCTTACTCACGGATGGCTATAGAGGCAGTAATGGCTCAGTATTTCTACAGTGCACTTCCAGTGACTTGTTAAGTCCAGGCCATGTTGAGTTGGTGCACTACAGCAGACAAAAGTGCATCCAACACAATATTTGTGAGGTATCCCATGACTTTTGATACCTCAAAGAATTAGGATTTTGAAAATGCATTTCTTGTCAAATTGTGGCCCAGTTACGTGTCGGTAATACACAGAAGAGTGTTTTTACTCAGAGCTTTTCTCTTTTCAAAATGGGAGCTTGCACCAGTGTTTCGAAAAATAGCTTAGTAAGGCATACTACTGGGGTCAATTCATTTCTCCTAGAGATGATTCAGCAATCTTAAAGGCAACCTTACCTGTTGAAAATGGAGAGAAACATATTACCGTGTCAGAATCTAGTTGGAATGAATTTATGTTTGTATTGGGTTCTATGGACATAACTGAAGGAGACATTAAGTTGCAACCAGGACCCAGAGGTTATTACTCACTGAGTCCTAGTACAGGGAATGGCTGTAGTAGAGGACAACTGCATGTACAATAAGCTGGTGTCCTCCGCAGGATACCGAGCTGAACAGTTATCAGAAACACAGCAAAGGAGATGGTTGTGGGAACCCTTGCAGTACAAATTGAATGAACTGTGAAAGGAGATACAATTCTGGGTATGCATTTAATAATATGTATTCCAGTAACAAACAACTGAATACATCGTCAGATTATTACTGAGGGTCATAATCACCAGTGATTACCAAAATTATTGATGACAGCAGTCATACAACTGTACAACACCTGGAAACACTCTCCAACCACCTTGAGCTACAGTGAGTTAGACATGAAGTAAGCTCCATTATATTCATCATATTAAAGCTACCAATGTAATGTAACAACTCTGCTCTGATATGAATCAAAGCAACCAGGAATACCCATTGTTACCACAATCTGTAATTTGGTCCAGCATTGAGGATGTTGGAGTAACTATTGTTCTAGACACAGGAGCATTTGGCAGTGTGATGTCAACCAGTTCTTTCAATAAAGTATTCACAAAAGCCAAGTTGCATGTCAGTCCTGTACAGAACTGCAAGACAGCTGGAGCCATTGAAATGTGATCCAGAAATATTAGAATAATAGGAATGCTAGTAAAACTATTGCAGTACCATGCACCATTCTACTAGTTGAAGGCTTATTGTTGACTGCCTTATGAGCCATGAGTTTATCTGTGTGGACACAAGATCAACTTCTCTATGGGTAAGGTTTCCTTTCTAACAGTGAATGAGCTTAATTTGTGCTGGTGAGGAAGGACAGTACCCGCATTCAGTATTGATCAAATTCATTGTAAAGGAACATTGCACGACAAGAAATTTTCTGAAGTTAATAGTTCATAAGGACATATTGTCACCATCTACAGACGCAGGGGATTGACTACATAAAACTGTTTGATGACATAGTGAACCACTTATCTCTTTTGTCAAGACTCTACACTACAGCAGAGCTACTGTTTGGCAGGAGAGCATAGAATGAATGAATGTGTGGACCAGATTCCACAGGTTCCAAATGACGAAGATAAGTTAGAAGAAAAGGTTCAGAAAGCTTTGACCAGCTTGACAGACAAAGCATTTAGAAGAAAGCACAATTATGACAAGACTATTATAAAAATACTAAGGTATCAAGTGAACAAGAAAGTATCATAAAGAAACCACCCACCTCTTGAACAAAATGTACAAAAAGTGGCAGCTTTTGCATACGAGACCTTTTGTGATTCTAAGGATTCCAAATCCTGGTGGATAATTATTAGGGTACTAAAGTAATCAGCAAATTAAAGGACTTTGTCCTCATCAAGATTTATAAAAATATTATTCTTGGTGGAATTAGTGTGCATAATTTTAGGAACACAGATCAATAAGTATTTTTATGTATTTTTGTCTGTAGTAGATAAGTATTATCCTGTGATGTATGTAGGAGAATGATTCTCATCTGCCAGTCTTAAGATCACAATTTCCTACATCTATGTCTTCATACATGGCTAGACTGGAATTCACAGACGGTTTACCAAACCACTTTCAAGTTATTTCTCTGCTGTTCCATTCTCCAACAACACACATGTAGCATGAACACTTACGTATTTTCGTATGAGCTCTGATTTTTCTTAATTTATTGTGATGATCATTTCTCCCTATGTAGGTGGGCAGAAACAAAATATTTTCACACTCTGAGGAGAAGCTTAATTATTGAAATTGCATGAGAAGATCCTGCCACAATTGGAAAGGCCTTTGTTTTAATGATTGACACTCTAATCCACATATCATCCCCCATGGCACTCTCTCCTCTATTTTGTGATAATACAAAATGTGCTCCCCTTCTTTGAACTTGTTCCATGTCCGCCCTCAGATCGATATGATGCATATCCCGCAACTCACGCTAGTACTACTGACGAAGGAGGGCAATATACACTCCTGGAAATGGAAAAAAAACACATTGACACCGTTGTGTCAGACCCACCATACTTGCTCCGGACACTGCGAGAGGGCTGTACAAACAATGATCACACGCACGGCACAGCGGACACACCAGGAACCGCGGTGTTGGCCGTCGAATGGAGCTAGCTGCGCAGCATTTGTGCACCGCCGCCGTCAGTGTCAGCCAGTTTGCCGTGGCATACGGAACTCCATCGCACTCTTTAACACTGGTAGCATGTCGCTACAGCGTGGACGTGAACCGTATGTGCAGTTGACGGACTTTGAGCGAGGGCGTATAGTGGGCATGCGGGAGGCCGGGTGGACGTACCGCTGAATTGCTCAACACGTGGGGCGTGAGGTCTCCACAGTACATCGATGTTGTTGCCAGTGGTCGGCGGAAAGTGCACGTGCCCGTCGACCTGGGACCAGACCGCAGCGACGCACGGATGCACGCCAAGACCGTAGGATCCTACGCAGTGCCGTAGGGGACCGCACCGCCACTTCCCAGCAAATTAGGGACACTGTTGCTCCTGGGGTATCGGCGAGGACCATTCGCAACCGTCTCCATGAAGCTGGGCTACGGTCCCGCACACCGTTAGGCCATCTTCCGCTCACGCCCCAACATCGTGCAGCCCGCCTCCAGTGGTCTCGCGACAGGTGTGAATCGAGGGACGAATGGAGACATGTCGTCTTCAGCGATGAGAGTCACTTCTGCCTTGGTGCCAATGATAGTCGTATGCGTGTTTGGCGCCATGCAGGTGAGCGCCACAATCAGGACTGCATACGACCGAGGCACACAGGGCCAACACCCGGCATCATGGTGTGGGGAGCGATCTCCTACACTGGCCGTACAGCTCTGGTGATCGTCGAGGGGACAGTGAATAGTGCACGGTACATTCAAACTGTCATCGAACCCATCGTTCTACCATTCCTAGACCGGCAAGGGAACTTGCTGTTCCAACAGGATAATGCACGTCCGCATGTATCCCATGCCACCCAACGTGCTCTAGAAGGTGTAAGTCAACTACCCTGGCCAGCAAGATCTCTGGATCTGTCCCCCATTGAGCATGTTTGGGACGGGATGAAGCGTCGTCTCACGTGGTCTGCACGTCCAGCACGAACGCTGGTCCAACTGAGGTGCCAGGTGGAAATGGCATGGCAAGCCGTTCCACAGGACTACATCCAGCATCTCTACGATTGTCTCCATGGGAGAATAGCAGCCTGCATTGCTGCGAAAGGTGGATATACACTGTACTAGTGCCGACATTGTGCATGCTCTGTTGCCTGTGTCTATGTTCCTGTGGTTCTGTCAGTGTGATCATGTGATGTATCTGACCCCAGGAATGTGTCAATAAAGTTTCCCCTTCCTGGGACAATGAATTCACGGTGTTCTTATTTCAATTTCCAGGAGTGTAGTATAAGCAGTTTCTGTAGTAGACCTGTTGATTATTCTAAGTGTTCCACAAATAAATGGAAGTCTTTGGGCCATGGGGGGCAACCACGTGGTCTGATGTTACTTAACACAGCTACCCCTGTCAGAGATTCAAGTCCTCCCTCAGGAATACACTAACCAGATTCAGAAGGATGTAGGTTGCAGTAAGTACTGGGAGATGAAGCAGCTTGTACAGGATAGAGTAGCATGGAGAGCTGCATCAAACCAGTCTCAGGACTGAAGACAACAAAACGACTAACTTAAATTTCAGTGGTTTAGGTTTTGCCAGTATATGCCTGGCAGTTAGTGTGATGTTCTTCTCTGTTTCATGCAAGAAACTACTAACATAAAAATTGGAAAACCTCTTGAGGCTGGTGAAAAATTAAGGCTTTTACTCCATGCTGGCACAGAGCCATTTTCCATTTCTGGGGTGGAGATATTAACAGATATTGTATTTGCCTTATTATTTTCCACATCAGTACCTCTGTGAAGTGAGAAGTCAAACTTGTTACTTTGTAAAGACATTGTCTTTTGCATAGTAGCAGGCTATTGTGCTGTCCATGGGGGCAGTCTTTTGAAGTTGACAGTAAGAAACAATGCTTGTAGGGATGTGGGAGCAACAGTTTCAAATGTGAGAGTACCCTCATGCCACCTGACGTCGTTCTGTCCCACAATGAGTCAGAGCCGCTATTATCTGCCTAATTCGACTTCTGCTCACACATCATTTTGGTCCTCTCTGATTGGAGGCAGAAGCTGCAATTGTGGCTTTATAAGTAGAAGATTGTGACAGCCCCAGCAGTCAGTAGTTTAACTCCTGATGACAATGGCAATAATAGCAGTTGAAAGCTCATGAATTTTATTTGATTTGATGCTGTTAGAAAACCAAGAAGGCATGGTGCCACAAAAGTCTTTGAGCACACTTATGTTTCCTCTGCAGTGAGCGGACAATGCACACTGTGAGACTACTGGAATAACTGTGAAAAAAGAAATCACATCTGCTGAACTCTTTAGCATATTCCTCACTTTGTTGCAGTTAAGTAACACATCCAAACTGCCTCAGTGGACAGGATTTTGAAAAAGGACAAGCCATACCATTGAGAGACAGTGGTCCGGCAGGCAAGGTATGAGCTTGATCCATGTACCAGAAAGCTGTTTGATTTTCATCAATTTCTATCATCAGCTTTGCAGCCATTCAGTTGGGAGTGGGTTGACATAGCGACAGCAGCTCAACTGTGAGCCAATTTGTGCAAGACAGCAAGAAAACATATAAGCAAGTTTGACCACGTAACTCACAGAGGAAATGACATGAAGAATACTAAGTTCCACAGAATAGCTGTTAATCTCTGCAGTCCAGAACTAGTTGACAACTCTGGGTAAAGGCCTTAATGTTTCACCAGTCACACAATATCTGTCAGTTTTTGGTATTGTTAGTGGAAATGAACGGTGCATCTGGCATCTGTTGCATGACACAGCGGAGGATGTGTCACTAGTTGCCAGCCCTATATTGGTTTAAGCTAGCCCACCAAAAACCAGTGTTAACTTAGCAGATTGTCGTGACTTGTCCTTATTGCATGAGAGTGATTACTTGGTTGTCTTGGTGGCAAACAGAGGAAATGCCAGTGTGTTTCTGAGCACTGAACCTGAAGGTGCTATATTTATTAGAAGATGATGCGTACCGGGAATTTAGTCACAATCTGACACATGCCTTATTCACGAATACAGGGAAGTTATTAAAGGACTATGGAATACCAGACTAAGTGGTGAAGAAATTAATGCCTTGTGCTGTCAGACCTCCCTGGGCCTATGGATTGCCGAAGATACATAAGGGAAAGGTCCCCCTTAGCCACATTGTTAGTGCAATTAGCTTTGCCCCTGTAGACTGACAAAACATCTCACAGGAATATAATTAAAAAAACTAGAACATTTTGAACACCCATGTTCTAAACTACCAGACATTTGTTGAAACACACAAGAAAATGAAAACAGAACTAAATGACATAATAATTGGTCAGGACATTGTGTCACTTTTTACGAGAGTTCCAGTACAAGACATGCTGGATCTTTCAGTTCAACTGTTTCCATTTGGAATCCTCAAGTTGTTGTGTTATGTTCTCACAACAACACTTCTAATGCCATGATGAATATTATGAAATAATGGAAGGCACAGTGATGGACTCACCACTGCCCCTTGCAGTCGCAAATTTCTTCATGGATCATTTTGGGGAGCAGGCTCCAAATTCTACAGTGTTGTGTCCATCTTGCTTCCTTAGTTATGCTTATGATACCTTCCTGATATGGCACCATGTTGGAAATACATGGCAGCAGTTAATGGGTAAAACAAACAGTGTTCATCCCAACATTAAATTTGCCATCGAGATGGAGCAAGATGGCAAATTACTATTCTTGGATGTTTTTATTGGGCAGTAGGCAGGAGATTGGCTCGGTCATTCAGTGTACAGGGAACCAAAGCACTCTGATCATTATTTAAACACTGATAATATTCACCATCTTGTACACTAGAAAATGGTCCTGAAAACGTTAATGCACACAGCAAAATTTATTTACGATGACAACCACCTACAGTCTGAATTGTAGCACGTGAGGCACATGTTCAGAGGGGATGGCTATAGCAAGAGACACACTGCAATTGCTTTCAGATGTCACCACAGATGGACACGTTGTGACTTGGCAGAAGAAGCCAAGCTAGTGGCTTTCCCTACATACTGTGAGCCAATGAGCAGCAAGTTACTGCAGAGACATGGATTGAGGCGAGTGCTTTGGCCCATCCCTGAAGTGAAGCTAGTGCTTATAATGACCTTGTTTCGTTTGAAGGATTTGCGGAATGAACCACAGACATTCTTTGACTGTGCTGTAGGTCATTAACCAGTTCACCAATTAAACTACAGTTTTAAGTGATGGTTTAATGGCAACTAAAGGAAAATTTGCTTTTCCAAATCCAATGAATTCAGTGCAGCTGATAACTTAAAATTAAACAGATATTATGCTGCCCTAAATATCATTTATGAATTAATGGATTCCCTTACAGTTATTCATATCAATTAAGTTTTCCTCATTTATATTCAACTGTCATCTATTCACATGCCATAGGTGCTGGCATAGTGTAGTGAGCATCCAATCAGCATCGTTCTACCATCCTATCCATCAACCCTGCTACCTGCCCATCCACCACCCTGGACGATATCAAGAATGGCTTCAATGCCCATCACCCAAAATTTGTCACAATTTTCCTTCAGTTTTCTTAGTGTCATAGTGGTGTCATTGCATTTCATTAATATTGTTTCCTTTTTTGGCAGAATTTTGATGTGGTACCTAAAAATTGACCTAAGAAACTTTTTCAAAAAGTTCATATTGAAAAATTTTATGTAGCCTAGATATGAAATCCCCAAACCACCTTCCCTACTCTCTGGCTCCTACACTTGTAACTGTCCCCAGTGTAAAACCTGTCCCATTCACACTCGCACCACCACCTACTCCAGTCCTGTAACCCGGAAGGTGTACACGATCAAAGGCAGAGCCACGTGTGAAAGCACCCACGTGATTTACCAACTGACCTGCTTACACTGTGAAGCTTTCTATGTCAGAATGACCAGCAAAAAACTGTCCATTTGCATGAACATCCACAGGCAGACAGTGTTTGTTGGTAATGATGATCACCCTGTGGCTAAACATGCCTTGGTGCACGGCCAGCACATCTTGGCACAGTGTTACACCGTCCGGGTTATCTGGATACTTCCCACTAACATCAACCTATCAGAACTCTGGAGATGGGAACTTGCCTTCAATATATCCTCTCTTCCCATTACCCACCAGGCCTCAACCTCCACTAATTTCAAGGTGCCACTGCTCATACCTCACATGTCATTCACCAACATCTTTGCCTCTGTACTTCCACCTCGACTGACATCTCTGCCCAAACTCTTTGCCTTTACATATGTCTCCTTCTGTCTGTATATGTGCAGTTGGATATGTGTGTGTGTGCGAGTGTATACATTTCTGTCTGCTTGTGTTTGTGTATGTGCGGATGGTTATATGTGTGTTTGTGTGTGTGTGTGTGTGTGTACACCTGTCCTTTTTTGCCCCTAGGGTACGTCTTTCCACTCCCGGGATTGTGAAAGCTAGAAATTTTCTGTGTGTGTTTGTGTGTTTTATTTATTGTGCCTGTCTTTCCCGCCGCTTTCCCGATTGGTAAGTCTTGGAATCTTTGTTTTTAATATATATATATATATATATATATATATATATATATATATATCTAGGGAGGGAGAGAGAGAGAGAGAGAGAGAGAGAGAGAGAGAGAGAGAGAGAGACAGAGAAAGAGAGAGAGAGAGAGAGAGAGAGAGTAAAGATGTTACTCACCAAACGAAAGCATTGGTATGTTGACAGGAGACAATAAAAAACATACAAACACACACACAAATTTCAAGCTTTCGCAACCCAAGGTTGCTTTGTCAGAAAGGAGGGAAGGAGATGGGAAGACGAAAGGATGTGGGTTTTAAGGGAGATGGTAAGGAGGTAAGGAGTCATTCCAATCCTGGGAGCAGAAAGACTTACCTTAGGGGGGAAAAGGGACAGGTATACACTTACACACACACACCTATCCACCCGCACAGTTACAGACACAAGCAGACATTGTACCTATCTCGATTCAACATCTACTCTATACAGTCAGTAGCAACACATAATACTGTCATTTGATTATGCAAATACTTTATTATGAACCATAATTGATCTAACTTTGCTGACAGCTTACAGGAAAGCTAATCCAAAGGAGCATAGGTTGCTAATGAGTAGAAAAAAATGTGCTAATTGCCTAACCTTTGTCAATTTTGGGACCTTTTAGGTAGCACGTCTGTACCAGCTCGTAAGAAAGAACAGAGCGTAATTAATTACATGCCCACGTGATCTTAACCAGTCAGCAATTTACATTGAACAAAATAACATGAAGCCATAACCTACATATAATTTTAATTTATTGTCAGTCTACATGAACAAATTGTATAAATATTTCACAGTCAAACAAACAATTTAATACTGAAATTAATGCACACAGTTATCTTGCTGCACTGAGGAGAGGTATCGATGTTGGTTGGTGAGGCCTAGCATGAAGTTGGCATTCCAAACCATCTGAAAGGCGTTCTATAGGTTTCAGGTCAGGACTTTGTGCGGGTCAGTTCATTATAGGTATGTTATTGTCGTGTAACCACTCTGCCACAAGCCAAGCATTATGAACAGGTGCCAACCCCGAATTGTTCTTCAACAGTGGGAAGCAAGAAGGTGCTTATAACATCAATGTAGGTCTGTGCTGTGATAGTGCCACACAAAACAACAAAGGCTGCAAACACCCTCCACAAAAACCATGACCAAACTATAACACCACCGCTTCCAAATTTTACTGTTTGCACTGCACACACTGTCAGACGAAGTTCACCGGGCATTGACCATACACACACCCTGCCATCAGATCGCCACATTGTATATCGTGATTCATTCTCCACACAACGTTTTTCCACTGTTTAATTGTCCAATGTTAACATCAACAAGTGAGGTGTCATTTGGTTTTTACCAGCGTGTTGTGTGGTTTATGAGCAGCCACTCGACCACGAAATCCAAGTTTTCTCACCTCCCGCGTAACTATTATAGTACTTGCTGTGGATCAAGATGCAGTTTGGAATTCCTGTGTGGTGGTCTGGATAAATGTCTGCCTATTACAGATTACAAGCCTCTTCAGCTGTCAGCTGTCTCTGTCAGTCAGCAGATGAGGGCGGCATGAACGCTTTTGTGCTGTATGTGCCCCTTCACGTTTCCACTTCACTATTGCATTGGAAACAGTGGATGTAGGGATGATTAGGAGTGTGGAAATTTTGCGTACAGACACCCAATCACCTGATCACATTCGAAGTCTGTGAGTTCCGCGGAGCACCCCACTCTACTCTCTCACGATGTCTAATGACTACTGAGGTCGCTGATACGGAGTACCTGGCAGTAAGTGGCAGCACAAAGCACCTAATGTGAAAAACATATGTTTTCAGTGGTGTCCGAATACTTCAGATCACATAGTGTAAATTTTACATGGAAAAATCTGGGAAATCTCAGGGAATTTTAGGGAATCTAATCAAATCTCAGGGAACTGAATTTTTAACATATCATTAAAACTGAATTTTATTGAGTTTTTTAAATCACAGATTTTCTGATAACTTTTCAAAGTTTATTCGTTAAATGAATATCATTCCATCCAAATTACTGACATCTTATTTCTATTAAACTACTGCTGGCATATAGATCAGCTGAGAGGAATGAAAAGTAATCACTGTCACTTGTTGGCCCAACCACCACCACTACCACTTGCCCTTTTCACCAAGAATTTCCATTAAATTTATCATGAGTTTCTGGACACAATCCTGCTCATTGCACCTGGAATTCTCTGGCAATTTTTTTTCCGAATTTGGGTAGCCACCCTGATGAACAATTGCATGAATTTTACAAATGTTCTGTAACTTCAGTTGGATTTGATGGGATGTATGCAGAACAGTAAACAATTTCACCCTAGCAGTTAATTGACAAGGGTCAATAGCAGAAATATTAATGCCTTAACCTCCCAGCAATGAGTGACATTGTGTGTGCAGTCATCTCTTTATGAGAATATCTTTGGCTTCCCTCTGACAATCATGCCTCCATCCTGCTACCCTCCCTGTTTACCTTTTCCTGTTGCTTCATAACCTGGGTTGTGAGTAACTGAATCCACTATCCCTTCTTCCATTTCTTTCCCCTCTCTCTACCGTGACGAAGGAATGAAGTTCCGAAAGATAAGAATGTAAATTTTCTGTTCTGTTTTGTGTATCTATTGGCTGTACTGGACTGAGGTAAGTACTGGCCAGCCCCTCTGTCTCTTTCTTAGTATTTGTTTCAAGTCTTTATATGAGATTTTCCATTAATCATTTAAATTAAATAATGATACATTTTAGGCAAGGTTTTGTGTTTTTTAATTTCACAATAGCACTTGCAACCTATGTCCTCAATTATTTATTGGATGTATTCCGGTCTATATCTTCTTCTACAGCTTTTACCCTCTACAGCTCCCTCTGCTACCATGGAAGTTACTCCCTAACAATTTAATGTATGTCCTACCTTCATGTACCTACTTCTTTCCGTGAGTCTTTTCCATATATCCCATTTCTCAGTAATTCCGCAGAGAACCTCACCATTTGTTTCCTTATCTGTCTACCTAATCTTCTGTAGCAGCACATCTCTAATGTTTCAGTCCACTTCTGTTCCGATTTTCCTACATTCCATGTTTTTCTACAATACAATGTTGAGCTCCAACATCCTCAGATATTTCTTCCTTGAATTAAGGCATATGTTTCATACTAGCAGACTTCTTCTGGTGTCCTAGGCACATACAAAACATTCACCCCATCTGCATTAAAAAGGGGTTTAAACACAAAATTGATAAGATTATGCACATATGAAATGCATATTTCAAGAATCTGGAAGAATTACAGAATTTTATTAAATAAAACACTTAATATCCATTTTTTTAACCTTCATTTTGTCTTGTACGGCATTGGCATTCAAGGCATACACATTTGTTCAGATGCGTGCTCTTTACAGCAGTACATCACTTTTCTAACCCAGTCTTCACCAGACATAACTACAGCACCACCTCAGCTTGAAAGCAGATTTCCACAGCCATTGTATCCAATCCTGCTACTGCTAAGTCCTTCAAAAAACAACTTAGCAATACACTTGTTGTTACTCAGTGTTAACATGGCCCTGAATGTATTTATCAGGTACTTTGACAAGGCTATGACTTCTTAAAATAATGCTCTGAAATGAGGTCCACTCTGTCCAACATTTTTTTCACCACACCTAGAATAGCTTCTCATCTCCCTCCCAGTTTCCGCATTATTCTTGGCAGATCTCATGCCCTTCTGCATGCATTTCCCTACTCTATGGCTCCTACCCTAGTGACTGTCCCCACTGTAGGACTACCATCACCTATACCTGCTCTGTAGATGACAAAAGGGAGAGCCACCTATTAAATGACCCATATCCTGTACCAGCTGTTACGTTAATACTGTTCAGTATTTTACTACCACAAAGTTATCAGTTTGGGTGAATTTTTATTGTCAGAGAGTATATACTGCCAACACAGTATCCTGTTGCAGAACTTGCTCTATAACATGACAGTCTTGACCTTGGTTACTGTGTCACCATTTGTGTCATCTTAATTGTTTCCCCAGACACAAGTTTTTCCAAGCCCTGGAGGCAGGAGCTGGTATTACATCATGTCCTTGGTTCTCACTGCCATCCTGGCATTGAATTTTGTTAATTTTTTTTGGTTTCAGCATTCATTGATTCACTTCCTTTTCATTTTCTATATCTTTGGTTTCTGACTTGTCTATTCCCCCAAAACCCACAACCCATCTCCACCCTCCCCACTTCCTCCTCCTCCCATCTATCACATACTTATCTTTCTGCACTTATTAACTTGTGCACCATGTTGTGTCAGTAATGTCTGTATTGCATATTGCCCTATCTTCCACCTTTAAGTGCTCAGAGTTTCAAATCTTGACCAGTCCAATCCTCAGAATTCTATCTTTCCTTCTTATCCTATCCAGAACGTCTCCCTTGACCCAGGGTTTCTCTTCCAAACACTCCCCATTTTCTAAACATCACCAGTCCTTTCCCTTCATATCTTTTCCTTTCCCTTTAACCCTTCCCACCAAAAGTAGGAGACACTGGCTCTGACAGCTTCAAAATTTCTGCACTTTATGACTGGTCTCCTGCCACCACTTGGTGAGTAGATTTTTATGCATCCAATAAAATTATATTTTCATAAATTGATTATTTCCACTGTCTTAACTTGCAGCTGGAGTGCAGCCAAGATTTTACCTAGCACATAACATAATCTCATGAAGATTCTGATATTATTAAAGAAGCAGGCAAATTTCATAGCAACAATATCAACATCATAAATAACAAAAACAGTTAAATTCAGTTCTTTTAAAATTCATAAGCTGTATTCTACTGTAGTTGAGATTTGAATTTACATGTTCCCTGAATATACTTTTGACCATTTCCAGGTGGTCATGTGCATTATAACTTCTAACCCTTTTAATATAGAATAAACCCCTCTGTATCCAAGCACTATTTGTTCCTTTTTATCTGTCTGCAGTTCTTTGTGTCCACGGCATTGTAGCTCAGTAAATTTATGATCTTCATATTATTCTTTCCCTTCTCTCGTTTAGGGTATTTTACTTTTGTTGTAGCAGTGATTGACATTCCAGGCAGGTACGAATCATGATTCTGATATTAGAGCTCCTGCTTTCAAGTTTTCACTCCCTCCCCCACCAAACATTCACCAAATTCCAAGTGGGAGACTATCTACCTTTGGATACTTATTTAACATAAGGGGAATCCATATTTTGCACATAAGATGGACACTGCATTATGCAGGGAAAATAAATTACATTTGGTTTTCCATAATTTTGCACAGTTGTGGAGACCATCCTTAAAATGGAATGTATTCCAGGTCAGACACTGATTTGCCTGTTGGTCTGCGGGAACGCCAGATGCTGCAACGTGGCAGGGAAGCAAGAAGATACTAAAACAAAACTACTAAGGCTCAGTCCAGATACAGTGGGCATCAGTTAAGTGAAATGGAAAGATAACCAAGATTTCAGGTCAGTATAGTGTACTACTGAGAGCAGTAGAATACAGTACAACAGAAGTAGGGTTTATTATGAATAGGAAGATAGGACAGAGTGTGAGTTATTGTGAATGGTTCAGTGATATGGCAGTTCTAGTGTTTCTTCATGGAAAAAAATTCTTTCTTGATTCTTCATGTAATGTTGTGGTAACCAGGTTAACATGTGCACTCTCATAGTTGAAAAAGTATTGTATTGTTGTTATTAGTAGAGAGATGTATGAGTCTGAATGGAGGATATATGGTATAGGCAACTCAGCAAAAATTCAACAGTATGTAGACTTCTTTATGATTCTGGTGATATACAGTTGTATTTTCACTGGCATAGCACTTTTTCAGTAGTTATTGCCTTGTACATCTCTTTCAGATTGCATATTTTTAACATATTACATCCATAAACAGCACTTTTAGTGCATTCCTTAGTGCCACAATTAGAATTCACATTTCAAGCAACATTAGTCATTTTGTTTGCTATGACATTAAAAAAGTAATATATGCAACAAATATGTATAACTTGCATTAATTCTGTTTTGTTATCTCAGTGCATGATAATTTATCCTATCCATGAACATAGCATTCAGTGAGTTATATAAGTCATGAACTGATTATTGCAAGTTAGCATACATTTCTGCTATTTACTGTGTTTGTTGCAGTATGCTACTCCCATTCTCATTTACACTGGACCCATATTAGTGTATTTCCATTTGGAAAACTCTCATTAGTGATAGGTGTTATCATCATATATGTATCAATTTTAACATGTAGGTATTGGCTTTGTAGGTCTCAGTGACAGTTCCAAATCCTCATGTGTTATGTCAGTGCACTCGAGCGTAGTTGGAGGCATGCTTGTGTAGTACTGGAGTCTCTGTTTGTGAAAGTTCTCCTTTTGTCTTCATTTTCAGAAATCTTCTTTCTTGATTCTTCATGTTATTTCAGAAACTGGTATTTTTAATTTTGTATCGTGTAAAAATTGTGTAAGAAAATTCTGTCATACGAATCCCTTGTGTTGTTCTGTCTGTGTGCAGTTGAGATATTTGAAATGTGTTTGTTGAATAGTACTGATGTTATATTTCAGTGACATATTTCTTCATGTATGGTTCTCTTCTTTGTTGTTCTTCATGTCATTTGACTGAGCAGTGTCAAAAATGACTGTCATCGAGTTTACAGTGTTCAGTTGTAGAGTGATTCTAAAGCTGTGTCCTGATTTGCATATGTTAGTCTGCTTGTTGCATAGGGTATAAATTGTTTTGTAGGGACATCTTTCTTCATGAGCCAAAATCTTCTTTCTTCATTCTTCATGTAATGTTAATGTAAGTTTTTTAACATTTGCACTGTCACTGGTGAAATGTATTGTAGTTATTGGTGTGGTATAGATTATTCAGGCATTTTTATACAGTACATAGTGTTCTTATTGTACCCGGATAAGTACAGTTACATTTTCTCTGTCAGTGGATTTTCTCAGTAGTTATTTGCATGCATATCTATTTCAGACAACATGGATTCAATATAATATTTCCTCAAAGAGATTTTCAGGTGCACTTGTAACAACAACGATGCTGTACTATTGTACATACAAGTAATTTCTTTCATCCGTTTTTTCAATAAACTTGTGTAATTGATGTTCTGATTTCAATATTTTTTGTTTCAAGCCATTGTGTTAAGAAAACTGTAAATAAGTTTCAATGTGAATATTAATGTTGATGTCAAATGTCAAGTAATATTGTAATAGAATTGAAATGTAACAAATGTTGAGACTGTTGTAAAATGTTTAAAATTGTAACTGTGCGTCTGGTCCATACATAGGCAATGTGTTAGGATATGTAGAATGCAAAACCTAAGGTGAATACCCGGTCTATCAGGGAGCGGTGAAAGGATGATGACCGGCGAGCACAGAAAAATGCATGCGGGCACAGCATGGCACAACTGGTTCAGCAGTTAGTTGGAGTTTGGCACTGGTTTGAGCAACACCTGAAGCGAGGAGGCTCTCCTGGAGGACGTAGCTTCAGTGAGCCTCGGGTATGCTGTTCCAAGGCCCACACAGCATGGCAAAAGTCCATAGGACTACATGGAAAAGTATTGGTACGAAAAGAGGAATTGAAGTGCCGATACGTCAAGGGCCATAGCTGTGGTTGTATGTGTGCTCTGTGCCTCGCCATCTTGCCGCCCGCCAACCACTGCATCGATACAAGCAGGTTGAAACTTTTAGTACTGTATTCGTATGGACCATAGAGTGAACTGTTCAATAATAACCTAAATTTTATCAGACCTTTCCCATCATTCAATTATCTTCACAACTAACCAAGACAGAGTCCTTTCCAAATGTTATGTAATCCAAGGGTCCCGAAATGAAAAATTAAATTTTGTGTTAATAATAATTACTTGCAGACCTAGCTATGTTAGAATGGTGTTTAAAGAACTGTTTTGTTAATGAACCAGTAAATGAATAACAAAGGTCTAACAAAGTTGAAAGATAACTTTAATATTGATATAGTAATGAAGTTTAATTATTTCGAAACAGATATAAAGGTATTTAAATGAACAGTAAATAGGAAAAAAAAAGAGTAGTAACTCATATACTGGAAATCTTGAACGCATAATAATTTTAATAATCAATTTTTTTATTCAGTTCAGAGCCCCCCCCCCCCCTTTTATTCATTTGAATTCTGAAGTGTTCTAAATTGATTTGACCAGCAAAAGTTAAAGTCAGTATAAAAGCCAAAATTTATCAATGTTTTATCTTTAACAAAATTGACATTTTGTGTGTGGCTTGAAAGTGCTATTTCTAGGGTAACCTATGCCCGGTTTTAATCAGATTAATAGACAGTATAAAGTTTTGTAGTATTCATTATAGTGTAGTGTTATGTATTCATGGTTTTTCCATATCAGTACAGAATGTGAAACTATCAGTTCAATAGATTTTCTGGTTGTAATATTTTACTGTATTATGCAGTTTTACTTCGTGTTGTTTTGTATGATTATACAACAACTTGTACAGGGAAGAAACTCAGAATTACGTATCATTTACATTAATTTCATTTTGATATCACAGTGTCCAATACATTAATCTGTCGATGAACTTATCATGTAGTGACCTATATCAGTGATTTATTGTTACTAATCAGTCTACATATATTTCAGTTCCTTACTTTATTCATCTCAGAAGGGTATTACATGTGTCAAGTATTATGGAGTTGTATTCATGTTCATATACTTGGAGAACACTCATTGGTAGGTGTCAACACGATATATGTAATAATTTTAACATGTAGCTAATGGTTTTGTAGGTCTAAGTGACAATCACATATCCTGCATTGCATGTGGTATGTCAGTGTACTGAAGTGTAGCTGGAAGCATGTATGCATTGTATAGAGCCTTTGTTTGTGAAAGTTCATTATCCATGTTCATATTTGTAAATCTAGTTTCTTCATTGTTCATGTAATAATATTTACTTGTGTTTTTAGTTTTGTGTTGTGTAAGAGAGTTCTGTCATATAAATCCATAGTGTTGTTGTGTTGGTGACCAGCTGAGGTATTTGAAGTGTGTTTGTTGAATAGTATTGATGTTGTATTTCAGTGACATATTTCATCATGAACGTTTCTCTTCTCTCATGATTCTTCATGTCATTTGACTGTGTATTGTTTAAAATGACTGTCTCTGAATTTATAGCTTCAGTCATAGAGTGATTCCAAAGCTGTGTCCTGATTTGACTGTGTGAGTGGGATTCTTGTATACTGCATATATTGTTTTGTAGGGACATATTTCTTCATAAGACAAAATCTTCATTCTGCATTCTTCATGTATTGTTCATGTAAGTGGTTTAACATGTTCTCTGCCACTGTTGAAAAGTTGTTGTATTGCAGTTGTCTGTAGAGAGGTGTATGAGTATGTAGGGAGTATATTTGGAGTAGATTATTCAGCTATTTGTACACAGTACATAGAGTTCTTTATGTATCTGCAGATATAGATTGTGTTTTCTCAGTTATTGGACTTCCTTGGTAGTTAACAGGATGCACATTTGATTCTGACAAGATGGAGTCAATATATATTTTCCACAAGGATCGATTTCTGGTGTACTTGTATAGTGACAATTAGAATTCATGGTTTTAGGTTTATTAACCCTTTTCCCCAATTTTCATTCATAAGCTAATATATGCCAGAATTGTATATGATATACATTGATTCCATTTCAATGCCTCGGTGTCTGATACTTAATGCATCCATGAACTTAACATTTAGTGAGCTATATTAGTCATGTTTGATTAATAATCACGTTTCATCTATTCCAGTTATTTACTTTATTCGTCACAGTAGACAGTCGCATGTGTCACTGACTGTTGAGCTACACTCATTTTCTTTCATGTAGAAAGTGGTTGGTGTCATCACCTAATATGTATCAATTTTAAGAGGTAGCTAATGGTATTGGAGGTCTCAGTGACCATCCCATATCCTCCGTTGCATGTGTTATGTGAGTGTACTTGGAAGTTTACTTGTTTTGTATAGAGTTTTTATTTGTGAAAGTTCACCTTCTCTCTTCATGTTTTGAATCTTCTTTCTTAATTCTTCGTGTAATTTCATTTACTGGTGTTTTTAGTTTCGTATTGTGTAAATACTGTGTAAAAGAATTCTGTTGTATAAATCCATTGTGTTGTTGTGTCTGTGACCAGTTGAGATATTTGAAATCTGTTTGTTGAATAATATTTTCGTTGTATTTTGGAGGCATCTTTCTTCATGTATGGTTCTCTTCTATCTTGATTCTTCATGTCATTTGGCTGAGTAGTGTGTCAAATGACTGTCATTGAGTTTATAGTTTCAGTTGTAGAGTGATTCTGAAGCTGTATCATCATTTGCTTATGTAAGTGTGAATACTGTATATTGTGTTTTGTAGAGACATATTTCCTCATAAGATAAAATCATCTTTCTGCATTCTTCATGTAATTTTAATGTAAGTGGTTTGATATGTGCACTGTGACTCTTCAAAAGGTGTTGCATTGCAGTTATCTGTATATGTATCTGTAGATACAGAGGTGGATTTAGTCTCTCATTGGACTTTCTCAGTAGTTAGCAGCATGCACATTTGTGTCTGTCAACATGGTATCAGTGTATTATTTCCATGTAGAGAGGTTTCTGGTGCACTTGTATAGTGACATAATTATAATTTATGTTTTGGGGTTGATGAGGTCTTTTTACCCATTTTCATTCGTATTCTGATATATGCCAGAATTGTATACCATGTACATTAGTTCTGCTTCAATATATTGGTTTTTAATATTTTAATCCATCCTTGAACTTAGAATGTAGTGAGCTATATTTGTCATGTATTGTTAATTATAATTTAACATATATTTCAATTATTTACTTTATTTGTCACAGTATGCAATTGCATGTGTCAATTACTCTCCAGCTGTATTCACGTTCGTTTATATAGAGAACACTCAGTGGTACTTGTCATCACCGAATATGTATCAATTTTAAGATGTAGCTAATGTCTTTGTGGGTCTCAGTGACCTGACACATTTCCTGGCTTTAAAGAGGAATCAAAAATGTATATTAGCATTCCGAATTATGAACCATGTTTTTTAAGTAAGTACCATCTTGAAATTAACTAAAGACCAGCTAAGATATCTCAATGATTTTATTTTTACATGAAAGCCTGTACCTTAATCTATGCACTGACGCCATTACAGTCTGATTCTTCCTTGTTTAAGTTAAGTTCTGAGTGTTTAAGATGCCTCCAATATTCTTGAGTTCTGCTGACTGTGAAGTAGGGTCTGTTATTAGATTTCTTAGAGCTAAAGGCCTAAAAAATATTCATTGTGAGATCTGTGCAGTTTACGGAGAAAACATTATTAGTGAGGGAATGGTAAGAAAGTGGAGTGGGGAGGGGGGGGGGGGAGAATTTAAAGATGGCTGCACAAACATGCATGATGAACAATGGAGTGGGCGTCCTTCGGTCATTAATAAAAGTTAGGTTCAGGAAGTGGACAATAAGGGGAGAGAAAACAGACAGTTAATGATTTCCTTCTTGCGAGATGACTTTCCTAATGTTTCTCATAGTGTTCTGTGTGACACTGTGGCCGAGCACTTGAATTACCAAAAATTGTGTGCACATTGGATATCGAAAATGTTGACAGATATGCAAGACACCAAATGTTTAGACAGTGCAGTGACTTTCCTTGGGCGGTACCACAATGACCATGATGATTTCTCAAGCCAAATTGTTATGAGTGATGAAACATGGGTGGCCTACGTCACAACGGAATCAAAGCAACAGTCCGTGGAAGTTGAGCAAGGGCATCGTTTTGCTGCAAGGTAATGCCCGTCCGCATGTGGAGAATCAGACCAAAGATCTCATCACATCTTTTTAATGGGAAATTCTAGAACATCCTCCATACATCTCCAATCTTGCACCCAGGGACTACCATCTGTTCCTGCACTTAAAGAAACACCTGGGCAGTCAGCGTCTTCAAGACAATGATGAAGTCAAAACAGTGGTGATGCAGTGGTTACTAAGTCAGGCATCATTCTTCTATGAGGAGGGTATTCAAAAACTGGTACAACATTATGTCAAGTGCCTCAATATTGATGGAAATTATATAGAAAAATAGATTAAGGTACAGGATTTCATGCAGAAATAAAATGTTGAGATATCTTAGCACGTCCTTTTTTAAATTTCAAAACGGTGCTTGCTTAAAAAAAACTCACCTCGTATTAAAGAAGGAGGAAAGTGCCATTAAATGGCAGTTGCACCCATATTATCGCCCCCAATATGGCCTGCGCAGTGCCATGGAACTGAAACACACTGTGCCAAGTTTGGCCTGAAGTGGCTAGTATATTATTAAAAAATAAAACATGGACCACCATCAGTAATTTGAACAAAGCGGGGCTTGTGTCCCACTGATGGAGGTCGCACAACATTGTCATTGTTAGTGGATGGTGGACCGAATCATTCTTTGCATCACTCGCCTGAGAACTGCGCTAAGATGCAAATGAAATGATCTTTGCACCAATCTCAGAGACAGGAGTGATATACACAGTTTGAAATTAATGACTGAATGCGTGAAATGTTCGGTTATATATGTCCACTAACAATAGGTCAGCGGCGCCTCTTTTCCAGCAGAGATGATCTGAGAAACATAAATGATAAAATGTTAATATCAGAGTGACATGAAATTTAGAACTGAAAATCATAGTAAGGTTAGCTTTGACTATATTAAAGCACTTAAGGGGCATTTTAACATAGATTCACACTGACAGTCATGACAATGCGTCTGTACATAATCAGTGAGGGAACAGAACCGAACAAAAGCCAGCAGATGCCTGACAAAAGAATTAGATATAAAAATGACTAACAAAATTAGATAGAGGTTGTACATCAGCAGATACATCAAAAAGAAGACACACATGAAATTATAAGACAGTACGTAATATGGAATCTCTGTCTCCGTAAATGTTGCAAATGATTTTAAAAGGAAAATAAATATCTAATTCAAAATTAGTACTACAATGGCTCATTCATATGCTTGAAGGCATACAAACCACTGAATACCTTCAAGTCTTCTACTAACATTAGGGTCAAGCCATGGTACAAAGCATTTGCATGTGAATCAGCAATGGATTGACAATCTAAGTATTCAG
This sequence comes from Schistocerca gregaria, assembly GCF_023897955.1. Taxonomy (NCBI): domain Eukaryota; kingdom Metazoa; phylum Arthropoda; class Insecta; order Orthoptera; family Acrididae; genus Schistocerca; species Schistocerca gregaria. The sequence goes on along the minus strand of NC_064920.1, from coordinate 124,746,439 downwards.
ATATTTCATGCAATACATGAAACATTTTAAGAAATAAAAAACAATAAATACAGGTTATTCACATATTTACTCATAACACAACCATACTAGCATCTTGACATAGAAAAGAGGTAAAAAAATAACAATTGTTTCCTAAAAGGTCAAATTCCATAGACAAGTAGTGCTTCACACAAAGTAGCTTTACTACAAATTGTCCATAGTGCAATAATTTAGCTGGAGATGCTTCATAAAACAGAATTCATCATACAATAAAATAGTATAAGGCAAAACAGACTGAAGGTCTTGACAATTTGTCAACTTTTTAAGTTCAAAGAAAGACTGAATGTATATAACCTCAATGTAGACTCGACGTCTTCCTGGTGTTGGTTTTTTCACTGAAATGTGCAAATGTTATTGAATTTACATAAAACAATGTAAGACTTGATGTCTTCTTGCAATGATAGATGAAGAAACGTCAAAAGTGTAAGGAATTTATATAAACCAAAGTAGACTCGAAGCCTTCTTGTGCTGGTAGTTGTGGAAAATGTCCAACGTATCAGGAATTTATATAAACCAAAGTAGAGTCGAAGCCTTCTTGTGCTGGATGGCCTCAGTATTTTCGGAGAAAATGAGTGGATACAAACTCAAAGTAGACTCATGGTCATCTGGTAGAGTTGCATTATGGAAATATTAAATTATACAATCTCAATGTAGACTTGGTGTTTGTTTGGCTCAACGCAGCTATGGTCGAGCGCACTTGCATAGTATCTGCGGGGGAGAGATGTGATCAGCTGACAGCTCCAGTCAATGACAGCAGGCCGCCCCCCACCATTGAAGCAGCAGGCATGACATCGGACGGCTGGATCGTCAGTGTTAGTGCACAGGCGCACACCGCTGAGTTGCAATTTGCTGCCAACTGTTGCCTAGTACTCCACGGGATCATAGAACAAAATTTTTACTTGCCATCAGTGCTTAATAGCCACACAGCTATGCAATGCTGCCAACTATATGTTCTGAACTAGGATTATGGTGTGGTTTCAGGTTTTATTAACTTTTTGGTCATGAACTGTTGTTCTATGAATTCAGTTTATTTACACTGCTCATAGGTTGATACGATACCCTGTCTACCGTCTCTGTATATGATACTGTTCAAAACATTTAACTCTATACAGAGCAGAGCAGTAGTGTTAGAGCGTCATTCTATGGCTTGACAGTACATTTTTTCAAAACTGCTGCAGCAGAGTTCTGAGGTTCAGTAATGTACACACCATGACAAGAATCAGTTTATAGTGGAGATCGTGTCCAAGGCTACTGCATGTGGGCAGGCGACTTTTGAGTTCTCACACTAATTAATTCGTCACTCGTGTTTCTGCTTTGGTGACAGTGGTTTGTGAGCTGTGGACTACCTGCAGCATCACAGGATTACAGTGTCCAGAGGATTCACAATGAAGCAGTATACCATCCGAACGAAGCCAGATAGAGGTAAGTAAACACCACTAAGTTAATCACTTTATAATGTTTTGTGTTTATATGTCCCACATGACGGTGAGAAAGTTTGCTTTGTTGAAGGGTTTGATAGCTGTGCTCACTCCACAGAATGTCTTTGCATTATTTATTCCTCACACAAATGTCCTCGGAATTTTTGTGCATTGGAACTGTGCACAACATTTGCACATCAGTCTCTAGTTCATGACAACAGTATTTTATTAGATTTGATCTACATAAAAGTATACTTTAGTCAAATACAAATGGTCATTTTTCTAGCTTGGTATATTCTTAGCCACAAAAAGGGACATAAAATCAGCTATATTTTCCAAATCTGGAATCAGTCATTCAGTCGGGCACTAACAAATGGTCCATGGCCTAATAAATATGCGAACAGAAATAAAGGTTAGGGCATCATGCCTCATGAACCCGTACATGACAGAAGGCCAAAACAAAATGACCAAAGCCAGTAAAAACAGCAAGGCTTGCGCCCACAAGTGATACACGAAGCATAGATACAAATACACTTAAGAACCTCTCATAATGGTAATCCACTAGAGCAAACACAGAAATCATTGGAATTAAAATTTTCGTACTATTTAGGTATCTAAGAATTACTTTCTCATAGCAGAGTTCAGCTCATAGTTCTTGAAAATTGTTATATACAGGTGAAACTTATGACGAAAATCTCATGAATCATCAGAGAACAGCAATAAATGCTAAGTCCATATTTGCTACGGTTTGTAGCTTATTTAGAAACTTTGCAAGAATGCCAATATTCATTGTACACAAAACACAGATATCATTCTCCTTCAGGTAATCATTACATCCTTTTCATTAACTGTTAACACAGTTCATGCAAAGATAAGATTCCCTGTGACTAAATGCTACATTACTATTTACATTACTAGCAAATGAACATTGCTATAAAAAATAACAAAATAGAAAATATTTAGTAGGATTTTGCTTACAATACTAAAGTTTGTAGTGCAGAAGGCACTAGCTTCTGTGTACAAACACAGTCCTCAATACATGAATCAATATGACAACATAGTATAAATTATTACAAAACCTCAAACCATTTGCTGGTACACAAATTATGGGTCTCTTTGAGACTCATTATCTCGTAGCAATTACAGCAGCAACCTTTTTCTTCCAATAATTATACTTTGCCATAAATTCTTATTCTAGGAACAAAATAAGAAAATCGATCATAGACAAATTAAGTACACCTTTATCTTTCTCTCTATAAGAACAAAACAAGATCCTATTTTATAAATTTTCTGAGGTCCCAGTTTTGGTAAAGCCCTTTCACTGTACATGGTTTCTGTAATGCAGCAAGTAACACTCATCATGTGGAATTTTAATTATCCTGAATGGGCCAGTATATCTCTCTTTTTAGGAGAGATGGTTTAGGGTGGGACCAAAGTAACACCATTTCACCTAGGCTAAATTATGGTACTCATCCTAACCTTTTGTTGTATACTCATTTTCATCTCTCAGAACTAGTATTTAATTATATGAGCACCTGTCTAGTCTTCTCTTCCCACGAGATGTTGCATCTTGGGGCGAATGGAAGGGGAGCTACCCACTCATTTTTCTCAGCTTTATTTAACATTATTTCATCGGATGTGTGCCCTGTAGACAGATGTGGAAGGTCATTCATGATTTCTTTGAAGAGCGTGACTAAATCAAGTGTAAGTCCGGATAAAATGGTTGAATTCTTTGAATAATCTTTCTGTGCAATTACTTTCTGGGTGTAATCGAGAAATTAAAATCTGTTTTAATGTTCTGCTCTTGCAGAAACAAACATCAAACTTGCCCAGTTAAATTCGATGCATTATCAGACAAAATCACACTCAGCTTACTGAAACGAGAGAAATAATCTTACTTCAGTTTCTTAACAATGTGCACGGCATGAGCTGATTTTGTTACATACAAACAGAGGTGTTTGGAAAACAAATCATGTATAGCCACCAGGTACTCGACATTTCCCCTTCCATGAGGGAATGGTATGAACCACATCAACTGAAGCAATCTCTCCAGGTTTTGATGTCAGGATGGGATGCAGCTGAATCTTATTTGGTATGGACATAGATTTGGTTCTCTTACATATGACGCATGTTCATAGCAAATGATGCATGCGACTGTGCAGGTTGGGCAGGTAAATGTAAGTGGCGTTCTTCTGTTTACATTTTTCTATTTCACAGTGCCCCCAGGACGTGTCTGTATACCAGATTAGGTGATCCTGGTACACACGGTGTATGCACACACACCGCAATTCTGCTTCGGAATTATTCCTATGGAATAACACGTAATTTTGCACCGTGTAGAATTGACTTAGTTTGTGAGTAGGGTGCTCTGCCAACACACCCTTAACTTTTGCGCACTTTGGATCTACGTCTTGCTGGGTTTTCATGTTCTTATACATTTCTAAATATTACCTGTGATGGACAGGATTTTTCATCAGTAGCACTTTGTAATTGGTGGCCTGCTCGACAAGTTCACTGAACTCAGGAAGACCACATGGCAACCTAGATAATTTCAAAATCGTATTCTTGCAAAAATAGGACCCACTGCATCAGCCTCTGGTGTAGAAGCCGACAGGTCAAAAGAAGGCTAAGTGTGTTATGGTTGCAGTACATTTAATGTACCGACCGCAAATAAAATAATTAAACTTCTTGAAAGACCATACAACTGAGAGAGCGTCCAACTCCGTATCTGAGTTGGATCTTTTACACTCGATTAATACTCAGCTGGTAAAGCTAATACCCCAAACATCCATTCAGCCATCAACCACAACCATTTGAAATAAACAAGAGCCCAAAGCCAAATAGGATCTGAGGCAATGCAAAAACCTTTTTGCATGTCGGGATGTTCCAGAATTACGGCATGAGCCAATGCATCTTTAACAAAGCTACTAGTTCTGGACTGTTCAACAGCTGGTTTCTCACAAATCATCTACAGAAAGACGTCATGTCAAGGAAAGCTTTTAATTGTTTTCTCGCCATGGGTGGCGGACACTTAGCTATTGCCTCTATCACTGTATACGCCAGAGCTGACATTTAACCTGAACGGTAGCTCCTTGAATTGGTACGGCCATCCAGTGGATACAAAGGCAGTATACTTGTGTGAAACTTCGACAGCTGGGTCTGGCAATACGAGGATCCAAGATCCAGTGCGGTTAGAAAATTCACACCTGAATACTTTTGCAATTTCTTTTCCAAAGCTTTCGGATGTGTACATACCGGTACAACAATTTTGTTTATGTTGTGTGCTTCAAGGACCGCGCGCAGTCCACCACCTGGTTTAACAACAGCTAACAACGGACTGCAGTAAGGAGAGAACGAAGTTTAAACTATATTCCACTCGAGCATCCTTTGTAATTCTTGTTTAATGGCATCCCTGCAGGCCCATGGGATTGCATAGGTCTTGTTGCAATAAGTATCATGGGACACAACATTCATGTGGTATATGTATCCTTTGATAATACCGGGCTTTTTAGAAATAACATTTACATACGTGGTTAAAAGATGCATAAGATCATTCCTTTGTTGTTCGCTAAGACACTCAGATTCTCATGCCTTAGCATGTATTTTGCTTACGTCAAGTAGATCATCATCTGAATATGCCAACACCGGTTCTGATTGGTTGTGGGATAAGTGACTGTCTGTTCCAGTACATTTACACTCATTACTCACATAAACAGGTCTGTATGAAAACTGACTTGATGTGCCTTTGTATGAATTAAATTTAACTTTATCTCCATCTCATTAATATTCGGGGTGCAGGTTCCATGTTGGAAGATATCAGATCACTTGATAGTTCTTCTCATATATCTACATTGGCATTGTAATGAAGCATGTTCGCAACATGAACGGTACTGTTGCCCCAATTAAATCCTGCGGTCATGGTGAGGCAGTGTGATGATACCACAGTCAGTTTTACGCATACAAAATCTGCGTAGGGTGCTCGTCTACACACTCCACAATTTGCACCGGCTCATTTCTGGGATTTTGTGACCATCTGGATGGTTGTCTTGGCTTGGAAACAGTTTGCTTCCAGCCCATGTTGGTTCTGGGAAGATTATTATTATGCGGGGAGTTTTGCGGCCACTGATTACCTGTTCTCTATCTGGACAACCACTGTTCTGCATTTGATCTGTTGCGACCTTTATGATAACCAGGGTTAAATGTATTATTTTTATTTCGACTTTGAAATCCACCACTGTTATGTGGCTGTTGATTCTTGTTTGTAGTTTGCTGCATGTCTCGCTTGAGCAGGGCCGCATCATTATTAGAAGTTCCGTCCCGACCATTGTCCTTATGTTTGCAAGACTGCACAGCTAGTGCACCACCATTGCCATTTGCATGGCATGTGTCATCATAGATTAAATCAAGCACAAGTAAGACCAATAAAAATCCTTCTATGTCATCTTCAGGGGCGTGAAGTAATTTTTCACAGATATCCACCAGTAATTTGCCTTTCAATATCCTGATCACATCTTTCAATGGGATATGGTTGTCCCAGTACCTAGTTTTGTTAATATACCACTCAAAGTACTTTCAAATCAATCCCTCTTTAGGGTGGTACTTTACAGCATTAAATACCTCTTGTATCAATTTGGCTTGCACATGTGGTGACCAATACTTGACCAAAAGCACCTCCTCGAACTGCTCATACATTGTACAACGTTCAGCAACGGCCATAGCCCACAGTATGGATTCTCCTTGCATGCAAGCCACAGTGAATTGTATTTCCTGCCTGTCATTCCGTGACATAGACAGCTCCCCCCAGAAACCACTGATAAAAACTGTGGGGTTTGGAATTTCTTCTCCAGTATAAAAATCTGAAAGTGATGGTGTTTCAACAGACTTTCTTCTAGCAACACCGTAGTTAAAAGATACTCTGCCCTCACAGATTCGAGTGGAGAATTACCATACGGACTATAATGTCCAGTATGTTGCGGTGACGTCATATTATTCTGTGTTCCACCTTCCGTATTATTTTGCAGAAATTGTGAATCTGATGAATCTCATTTTTTTTAAAATCATTCACTTGTTGCTACCACCCAGGCAACTCATTTTTCAAAATATTTGGAATGTGGCCCAGTTGATGCTGCAACAATTTGCCAGATGTTCCTGGTTCAGACAGTACCTCTGCGCCAACAGCTCATACTGCAGAGTGTATTTCTGTCTCAGTTTTTTGAATTATGCCTTTATTGCATTCTGTTAACCCATTCACCAAATTCCCTATTTAATGTTTTGCCTTGAGCATTGAGGCTTTGCTGCCATTTTCACTCTTGCTCAAGTGAAACGGTCTGTTAAATTTGACATTTTCACTTGCATGGTTGTCTGCGTATCTTTTAAGTCCTCCACATCATCAGAAAACTGCTTAACTTGATCCAGGATCTCAAGTTATGCTTCAGTTAAGCTTGAGATTTCAGTTCTGAATTGTACTAGGTTTGCATCCAGTCCATTGTTCAGATCAGTGACTACTATATCATCAAATATCCCATGAATGTTTTTAGATAAGCCTTGAAATTTTGCATGTAAATCAATGCTTTGCTCACTAAAACTTTCTTGAACATTTTTAGTCAAATCCGCAAATTTTGCATTAGACACAGTGCATCGCATTTACCTTGTTAATCAGTACATTGTCCATTACAGCTTTCTCGTAACTCAGTGTGTTGTTCATTGAATTTCTCATCCAGTTTTTTTGACATGTTGGAAGAGATGTTATTGAATGTATCTGTTAAACTTCAAAACAATCTTCAAACAATGCAACTGCCTGTGTCACTTGTGCAGTTACTTCAGTTATTCTCTATTGCATGTCTTCAGATTCCAATACATTTGGAGCATTTGCGTTTCTGGTTCCCAAAACATCAATTTTGGAACCTGTTCCCACCATTATCACATCAGCAGCATTACTGACATCCACATGCGATTGTCTATGTGTCTCGTCGCCGGTATTCATAGTGAAAAATTTTCTGTATTTCGCCATTGACTAATAGAAACAGGAAAATATGGTAACACTGACTTTGAATGATAATAAAATGAAGCTAGACAACGTACTAAGGTTTTAACACTATGCACAGCTGCAATATAATTATTAAGCAAGGACAAGATGGAAGCCTAAAGGGCTGAGCAAAACATTAAAAACATGAGTGTACCATCTTGTCGTAGGACAGCACAATGGCAGACATGTTTGACAAACATTTAACAATGGAAGTCAACATCAAAATGCAAATTGCCACCATTGATGTAGTTAACAGAAAAATGTCAAAATATAAGATACTGAACACACATTTAAAGTTGTCAAACATGTAAGACAGGTCGAGAATGACGATAGCGCATACCTTTTTTACAGATGTGAAGCGAGCATCACACTTTCGTAACTCCAGGATTGTACCATATTTCCTCTTTCACTGGCCATTCGAGCAATTTACCATCAATGTCCCATTACTTTCAGATATAACAATTCTCCATAACAGGTTGTCCCTCATAAGATAGACCATGAAATATAGAACAAAACATATATTAATACAACAGTAATGATGTCTTGCCCCCTATTGGGTGCTAGAATGGCACAGTTACTACCCTCAAGGAGAATCAAAAATGAAAATTATAATTTAAAATTAATGAAGCAGCAGGGAAGTGACATTAGAAGGTGGTCGTGCATGTATCATCGGCCACAATACAGAGCGATGAAACTGCAACGTTCCGTGCCGAGCTCGGCGTGAAGCAGCTATTATAAATTAAAACGTAAAACATGCACCATCATCAATAATTTGAAGAAAGCGGGGCTTGTGTCTGACAGGTGCTGGTTGCACAAAGACATCATTGTCAGTAAACAGCTAGGTGAATCATTCTTTGCATCACTCCAGCGTAAACTGTAGCAAGATGCAAATCAAATGATAAGCACACCGATCTCATGGACATGGAGTGATATACATGGTTTGGAACTAAAAACATGATTGATCATGTAATTTGGCTGAGTAGTGTGTAAAATGACTGTCATTGAGTTTATGGTTTGAGATGTATAGTGTTTCTAAAGTTGTGTTCTGATCTGTTTGTGTGAATGTATTTGTTGTAAGGAGTATATAGTGTACTGTAGAGACAAATTTCTTCCAAATACAATATTCTTTCTGCATTCTTCATGTAGTGCTAATATAAGGGGGTTTGACATGTGGAGTTTGAGTGTTGAATAGGTGTTGTATTGCAGTTATCTGTAGAGAAATATACGAGTAAGTATAGAGGATATGTGGTATAGATTTCTCTGCCTGTTTTTATTCTTACATAGAGTTCTATATGCATCTGGAGATATAGAGTTGGATTTATTCTGTCATTGAACTTTCTCAATAATTAACAGCTTGCACATAAGTTTCTGGACACATGGTAACAAAGTATTTTTTCCACAGAGAGAGTTTTCTGGCACACCTGAATACTGACATAATAGAAATTCAGATGTTTGGGTTTGGTTTTACCCAATTTACATTTGTTAACTAATATATACATCTTAAATGGTAATCTGTTTCAATACAAAGGTGGCCTGTACTTTAGTCCATCCATGAACTTAGCATATAGTAAGCTATATTAGTCATGTTTTATTAGAAATATCTTTTCAGGTGTGTCAGTTATGTACCTCATCTGTGACAGTACACAATTGCATATGTTATTTACTCTCAAGGTGAATTTATGTTCTCTCATTTATAGAACACTCTGTTTTAGGTGTCATCAGCTAACATGTATCACTTTCAAGATGCATCTAATGCCTTTGTAGGTCTCAGTGACCATCACATATCCTCCACTGCATGTTTGTGTCAGTGTACTGAAGTGCATTTTGAAGCTTGTTTGTGTTGTATAGAGTCATTGTTTGTTGAAGTTCAGCTTCTCTCTTCATGTTTGGAAGTTTTCTTTATTGATACTTCATCTAATTAAAATTTTGATGTTTTTAATTTTATATTGTGTAAATACTGTCTAAGAGAGATCTGTAGTATTAATGCATTGTGTTGTTGTGTCTGTGTCCAGTTGAGATATTTGAATTGTATTTGTTGAATAGTATAAATGTTGTATTGCAGAGACATATTTCTTCAGGTGTGCTTCTCTTCCCTCTTGATTCTTCATGACTTTTGTCTGGGTAGTATGTAAAATGAGAGTCATTGGGTTTATAGTTTCATATGTAGACTAAACTAAAGTTGTGATCTGAACTTTTTGTGTGAGTATATAGTATATAGTGTTTTGTAGAGACATATTTCTTCATGAGACAAAATATTTTTTCTGTATTATTCATGTTGTGTTAGTGTACAAGGTTCTTCTCATTGGTAAAATAATTTATGCCAGAATTGTATACATCATAAATGGTAATCCATTTCAATACCGAGGTGTCCGATACTTTAATCCACCTACAAACTTAGCATTTGGTGAGCTATATTAGTCATGTTTTATTAGTAATAACTTTTCATCTGTTTCAGTTTTGTACCTTATTCATCACAGTACACAATTGAACACATCAATTACTCTCGAGATAAATTCATGTTCGCTCAATTAGAGAACACTCAGTTTCAGGTGTCATCATCTAAAGTGTATCAATTTTAAGATGCAGTTAATGGCGTTGTAGGTCTCAGTAACCGTCACATGTCCTCAATTCCATGTTTTGTGTCATGTACTGAGATGTACACTCCTGGAAATTGAAATAAGAACACCGTGAATTCATTGTCCCAGGAAGGGGAAACTTTATTGACACATTCCTGGGGTCAGATACATCACATGATCACACTGACAGAACCACAGGCACATAGACACAGGCAACAGAGAATGCACAATGTCGGCACTAGTACAGTGTATATCCACCTTTCGCAGCAATGCAGGCTGCTATTCTCCCATGGAGACGATCGTAGAGATGCTGGATGTAGTCCTGTGGAACGCCTTGCCATGCCATTTCCACCTGGCGCCTCAATTGGACCAGCATTCATGCTGGACGTGCAGACCGCGTGAGGCAACGCTTCATCTAGTCCCAAACATGCTCAATGGGGGACAGATCCGGACATCTTGCTGGCCAGGGTAGTTGACTTAAACGTTCTAGAGCACGTTGGGTGGCACGGGATACATGTGGACGTGCATTGTCCTGTTGGAACAGCAAGTTCCCTTGCCACTCTAGGAATGGTAGAACGATGGGTTCGATGACAGTTTGGATGTACCGTGCACTATTCAGTGTCACCTCGATGATCACCAGAGGTGGACGGCCAGTGTAGGAGATCACTCCCCACACCATGATGCCGGGTGTTGGCCCTGTGTGCCTCGGTCTTATGCAGTCCTGATTGTGGCGCTCACCTGCACGGCGCCAAACACGCATATGACCATCATTGGCACCAAGGCAGAAGCGACTCTCAGCGGAAGACGACGCGTCTCCATTCGTCCCTCCATTCACACCTGTCGCGATACCACTGGAGGCGGGCTGCACGATGTTGGGGCGTGAGCGGAAGACGGCCTAACGATGTGTGGGACCGTAGCCCAGCTTCATGGAGACGGTTGCGAATGGTCCTCGCCGATACCCCAGGAGCAACAGTGTCCCTAATTTGCTGGGATGTGGCGGTGCGGTCCCCTACAGCACTGTGTAGGATCCTACGGTCTTGGCGTGCATCCGTGCGTCGCTGCGGTCCGGTCCCAGGTCAACGGGCACGTGCACCTTTCGCCGACCATTGGCGACAACATCGTTGTACTGTGGAGACCTCACACCCCACGTGTTGAGCAATTTGGCGGTACGTCCACCCGGCCTCCCGCATGCCCACAATACACCCTCGCTCAAAGTCCGTCAACTGCACATACAGTTCACGTCCACACTGTCGCGGCATGCTACCAGTGTTAAAGACTGCGATGGAGTTCCGTATGCCACGGCAAACTGGCTGACACTGACGGCGGCGGTGCACAAATGCTGCGCAGCTAGCGCCATTCGACGGCCTGGTGTGTCCGCTGTGCCGTGCGTGTGATCATTGCTTGTACAGCCCTCTCGCAGTGTCCGTAGCAAGTATGGTGGGTCTGACACACCTGTGTCAATATGTTCTTTTTTCCATTTCCAGGAGTGTATTTGAAAGCTTGTTTGTGTTGTATAGAGTCGCTGATTGTGGATGTTCACCTTCTCTCTTCATGTTTGGAAATCGTTTTTCTCGATTCGTCATGTAATTTTATTTTTGGAGTTTTTAGTTTTGTGTTGCATAAATACTGGTAAGAGAGTTCTGTAGCAGGGTTTCATTGTGTTGTTCTGTCTATGTTTGATTGAGATATTTGAAGTGTGTTTGTTGAATAGTATTAATGTTGTTTTTCGGAAACATATTTCTTCATGTTCGGATCTCTTCTCTCTTGATTCTTCATGTCATTTTTCTGAGTAGTGTGTAAAATGAGTGTCACTGGGTTTATAGTTTCATATGTAGAGTGATCTAAAGTTGTGTTCTGATCTGTTTGTGTGAGTTTGTTTTTTGTATTGAGTACATAGTGTTTTGTAGAGACATATTTCTTCATGAGACAAAATCTTGTCTCCTCATTCTTCATGTAGTGTTAATGGAATAAGTTTCATATGTGGACTGTGAGTGTTGAAGACGAGTTGCATTGCATTTATGTCTTGACAAATATATGAGTATGTATGGAGGATATGTGGAATAGATTGTGCTGCCATTTTTACATTGTACATAGAGTTCTATAGTGATCTGGAGATATAGAGTTGCTTCTATTATTTCATTGAACTTACTCAAAAATTAACAGATTGCACATATGTTTCTGGAAACATGGTAACAATGTATTTCTTCCACAGAGTGAGTTTTATGCTACTCTATCCTGTGCAAGCTTCTTCTTCTCCCAGTACCTACTGCAACCTACATCCTTCTGAATCTACTTAGTGTACTCATCTCTCGGTCTCCCTCTACGATTTTTACCCTCCAGGCAGCCCTCAAATGCTAAATTTGTGATCCCTTGATGCCTCAAAACATGTCCTACCAAACCGATCCCTTCTTCTAGTCAAGTTGTGCCACAAACTTCTTTTCTCCCCAATCCTATTCAATACCTCCTCATTAGCTACGTGATCTATCCACCTTATCTTCAGTATTCTTCTGTAGCACCACTTTTCAAGAGCTTCTATTCTCTTCTTGTCCAAACTAGTTATTGTCCATATTTCACTTCCATACATGGCTACACTCCAAACAAATACTTTCAGAAATGACTTCCTGATACATAAATCTATATTCGAAGTTAACAAATTTCTCATCTTCAGAAACGCTTTCCTTGCCATTGCCAGTCTACATTTCATATCCTCTCTACTTCGACCATCATCAGTTATTTTACTTCCTAAATAGCAAAACTCCTTTACTACTTTAAGTGTCTCATTTCCTAATCTAATTCCATCAGCATCATCCAATTTAATTTGACTACATTCCATTATCCTTGTTTTGCTTTTGTTGGTGTTCATCTTATATCCTCCTTTCAAGACACTGTCCATTCCGTTCAACTGCTGACGGAATTACAATGTCATCGGCGAACCTCAAAGTTTTTACTTTTTCTCCATGAATTGTAATACCTACTCCAAATTTTTCTTTTGTTTCCTTTACTGCTTGCTCAATATGTAGATTGAATAACATCGGGGAGAGGCTACAACCCTATCTCACTCCTTTCCCAACCACTGCTTCCCTTTCATGCCCCTCGACTCTTATTACTGCCATATGGTTTCTGTACAAATTGTAAAAAGCCTTTTGCTCCCTGTATTTTACCCCTGCCACCTTTAGAGTTTGAAGGTGAGTATTCCAGTCAACATTGTCAAAAGCTTTCTCTGAGTCTACAAATGCTAGAAACTTAGGTTTGCCTTTTCTTAATCTTTCTTTTAAGATAAGTCGTAAGGTCAGCATTGCCTCACGTGTTCCAACATTTCTACGGAATCCAAACTGATCCTCCCCGAGGTCCGCATCTACCAGTTTTTCCATTCGTCAGTAAAGAATTCGCGTTAGTATTTTGCAGCTGTGACTTATTAAACTGATAGTTCGGTAATTTTCACATCTGTCAACACCTGCTTTCTTTGGGATTGGAATTATTGTATTCTTCTTGAAGTCTGAGGGTATTCATCTACATCTACATCTACATGACTACTCTGCAATTAACATTTAAGTGCTTGGCAGAGGGTTCGAACCACAATCATACTATCTCTCTACTATTCCACTCCTGAACAGCGAGCGGGAAAAACGAACACCTAAACCTTTCTGTTCGAGCTCTGATTTCTCTTATTTTATTTTGATGATCATTCCTACCTATGTACGTTGGGCTCAACAAAATATTTTCGCATTCGGAAGAGAAAGTTGGTGACAGAAATTTCGTAAAAAGGTCTCGCCGCGACGAAATACGTCTATGCTGTAATGACTTCCATCCCAACTCGTGTATCATATCTGCCACACTCTCTCCCCTATAACGTGATAATACAAAACGAGCTGCCCTTTTTTGCACCCTTTCGATGTCCTCCGTCAATCCCACCTGGTAAGGATCCCACACCGCGCAGCAATATTCTAACAGAGAACGAACAAGTGTAGTGTAAGCTGTCTCTTTAGTGGACTTGTTGCATCTTCTAAGTGTCTTGCCAATGAAACGAAACCTTTGGCTCGCCCTCCCGACAATATTATCTATGTGGTCCTTCCAACTGAATTTGTTCGTAATTTTAACACCCAGGTACTTAGTTGAATTGACAGCCTTGAGAATTGTACTATTTATCAAGTAATCGAATTCCAACGGATTTCTTTTGGAACTCATGTGGATCATCTCACACTTTTCGTTATTTAGCGTCAACTACCACCTGACACACCATACAGCAATCTTTTCTAAATTGCTTTGCAACTGATACTGGTCTTCGGATGACCTTACTAGACGGTAAATTACAGCATCATCTGCGAACAATCTAAGAGAACTGCTCAGATTGTCACCCAGGTCATTTATATAGATCAGGAGCAGTAGAGGTCCCAGGACGCTTCCCTGGGGAACACCTGATATCACTTCAGTTTTACTCGATGATTTGCCGTCTATTACTACGAACTGCGACCTTCCTGACAGGAAATCACGAATCCAGTCGCACAACTGAGACGATACCACATAGCTCCGCAGCTTGATTAGAAGTCGCTTGTGAGGAACGGTGTCAAAAGCTTTCCGGAAATCTAGAAATACGGAATCAACTTGAGAGCCCCTGTCGATAGCGGCCATTACTTCGTGCGAATAAAGAGCTAGCTGCGTTGGACAAGAGCGATGTTTTCTGAAGCCATGCTGATTACGTGTCAATAGATCGTTCCCTTCGAGGTGATTCATAATGTTTGAATACAGTATATGCTCCAAAACCCTATTGCAAACCGACGTCAATGATATAGGTCTTTAGTTAAATGGGTTACTCCTACTACCCTTCTTGAACACTGGTGCGACCTGCGGAATTTTCCAATCTGTAGGTACAGATCTATCGGTGAGCGAGCGGTTGTATATGAGTGCTAAGTAGGGAGCTATAGTATCAGCGTAATCTGAAAGGAACCTAATCGGTATACAATCTGGACCTGAAGACTTGCCCGTATCAAGCGATTTGAGTTGCTTCGTAACCCCTAAGGTATCTACTTCTAAGAGACTCATGCTAGCAGATGTTCGTGTTTCAAATTCTGGAATATTCCATTCGTCTTCCCTGGTGAAGGAATTTTGGAAAACTGCGTTCAATAACTCCGCTTTAGCGGCACAGTCGTCGATAACAGTACCATCGGCACTGCGGATCCCCCAGGGGCTCAGCATTCACTTGCTGAGTACGGGCTTGGCGACCCCGGGGTCCTGAGCTGGGGACTGGTCTGCGCCGCCAGTGTCCTGACACCGTAACCCCCGGACATGCTTCAGCGACCACCGTACGGCGCGGCGGTGAAACGATGTGTGCTGCGGGGAATGGTAATCTTGGCTTGACTGCCTGGATTGCGAGGAAGGCCAACCTCTATAAAAACCCCTCAATCTTTCGGTGTGCTCCGCGCCTAGAAGATGCATGGCTGTTGGGGTGGAACAGTCGCAAGCGGGCAACCTCTGGGGCACCTGCCGCACCCCAGTTGTATAAGGCTTACTCAGGCACGCGGGGCTCTGTCTGAGCGGACTTTTAGTTCCCTAGCTGCTCGTGGGACCACAATGGACCCTTCGACCTCTACTTTTCCCCCTACCAGTGGCTTGGGTGGGCCGCTGGTAGGAAAACACACCCAATCGAATAAGCGGCTACGCGCTGCGAGTCCTCCAGCGCCTGGTGTTGCTAGAGATTTAACAGAATGTAGTAACGGAGCACATGCTGATAATCAGAATGTGTTTTTGATTATTAAAAGGAAGGAGGGTAGCTTTGAGAGGGTTTCTCCCTTTTACATCCACAAGGGTCTTGAGGGAATTGCAGGAACACTGAAATCTGTAAAGCGACTGCGCAATGGGACTCTGTTAGTTGAAACTTCTAGTTCCCGTCAAGTCGCTGCCCTTCGGAAAGCAAATTGTCTAGGAGAGTACGCTGTCGAGACCGAGCTCCACTCCACTTTGAACTATAGTAAGGGTGTTGTGACGTGTAGGGACTTGGTGGATATCCCCATAGACGTGCTAAAATCTGAGTGGGCTGACGAAGGAATTGTTGACGTGCAGGACATTATGAAACGAGTCAATGGGGACCTCGTCAAATCTGACTCGTTTATTCTCACATTCAGTTGCCCGAGACTCCCGGAGCATGTTAAAGCGGGTTTCTTACGTTTGTCCGTACGGCCATATTTCCCCAACCCAATGCGCTGTTTTAAATGTCAGCGCTTTGGGCATACTACGTTGGGGTGCAATGGAATAGCCACGTGTGGTAAATGTGGTCAGCCTGCCCATGACGGAGCCGATTGTTCCTTGCCTGTGAAGTGCGTGAATTGCTCTGGGAGTCACCCTGTCTGGAGCCGGATCTGCCCCATCTATCTCGAAGAGCGGAAGGTACAGGAGATTAAAACCTCTAAGCGCATCCCCTATGGTGAGGCCAAGAAGATCTTTAAGGCCATGCAACCTCCTGTGTTTTCCACATCTTTCGCTTCCGCTCTCAAAAAACCGGTACAACTGGCCACTGTTGCTACACAAACGGAGGTTGCTAGTGTTAGCACTAAAACCTGCGCTTGCCAGTGCACTTGTGCTGCTGCGGTTGTTTTGCAATCTGCGGCTCTCCCCGCTACATCGGACAAGGCCGTGGTTGCTGACATTGAGGTGCTTCCAGCCTCCCCCCATATGGCGCCTTCTGCCCAGGCGAGTCAACCTCCAACTGTTGACAAGGCTCTGCATTCCAAGCCCCCCAAGACAAAGCCTCAGAAGATGAAGGTTCTGCCACCTGAGGAGACTAGTCAGCGTCGGTCCGATGATGATGCCATCGTACTGTCTGACATCTCCCGTGGGTCGTCATCGGATCTTATGGACATTGATGTCGACCGGGGGCGATCTTCTCGCCCCAGGAATAAATCTCCGGCCAGTACGGTCTCTCCTCCAAAGCACAGAGGCAGGGTGAAAGTTCAGCCACCCTGATCACTGGCTCCCATATTACAGTGGAACCTGAATGGTTTCAGGACGCATGTGGCCGAATTACAACTCCTCATACGAGAGTGCCCCTTGTGCTTATGTCTCCAAGAGACACATTTTCGGGCCACTGATTCTCCTTCTTTACGCGGCTATACCGCATATCGAAAAGATGATCTGATGGGGCAAAGGGCAAAGGGTGGTGTTGCAGTTTTTGTCCGTGATGTGCACCCCTCATCTGAGCTCCCTCTCGTCACCGACTTGTAAGCAGTTGCAGTTGACATTCTTGTGGGTCGGAGGCTCACAGTCTGTTCTGTTTATTTACCACCTCCGGATGCGATAGACACTGAGGCTCTCACGGACCTTATTAGCCAACTCCCTCGCCCATTTCTTCTTCTGGGGGACTTCAACGCTCATAATGTCTTATGGGGCTCTCCGACTACTTGCCCCAGGGGTCGCATTCTGGAAAGCGTCATGAT
Source organism: Schistocerca gregaria (assembly GCF_023897955.1). Classification (NCBI taxonomy): domain Eukaryota; kingdom Metazoa; phylum Arthropoda; class Insecta; order Orthoptera; family Acrididae; genus Schistocerca; species Schistocerca gregaria. The sequence continues at coordinate 124,728,954 of NC_064920.1, read as the reverse complement.
GTCTGAAGAACTGTGCCTCCTCAACTCTGGTGCTCCCACTCATTTCTGTACTGCTTCCGGATCGTCATCGGCTATTGACCTTTCCTTTTGCTCTCCAGCACTCGCGGATTCTGCTCTGTGGGAGGCTGCAGCTGACCTCCATTCTAGTGACCACTTCCCCCTCTGGATTCGCCTCTTGGATGAGGCTGTGGCATTACCAGTGCCGCCCCGGTGGCACCTTTGCAGAGCTGACTGGACACTTTTCAGCCAACTGGCTGTTTTGGAACACCGTGCCAGCGTCCACGAATGGGTAGACCATGTTGCAGCCGTGATCTCTCATGCTGCTGAATTGTCCATCCCACGGTCATCCGGTCATCCCAAGAGGCGTCCTGTCCCTTGGTGGACCACTGAGTGCCACTCAGCCATCCGCGCCCGCCGTGCAGCACTGCGCCGCTTCAAGTGCCGTCCCTCAGCTGACAATCTTGCGGCCTTTCGAGTGGCAAGGGCCAGAGCGCGGCGGGTGATTAAAGAGAGCAAACGACGGTCATGGCAATCGTTCTTGAATTCCATCTCTCGCTCCACTAGTTCTACGAAAGTATGGGAAGTCATCAGGAGGATTTCCGGGAAACTCAGCCAGCTACCTGTCACGGCATTGCTGCATCAGGGATGTCTCCTCACGGCGCCGAGAGACATTGCCCAGACACTGGCCGTGCATTTTGCGGAATCTACCGCCACTATTAACTGTGATCCAGATTTCTGCCGCTACCGCACTGCCGTCGAAAGGGGTCACTTGGACTTCCGGTCTCTAAATTCTGAACCCTATAACTGCCCCTTCACAATGTGGGAACTGGATTCTGCGCTGTCTGTGGCTCATGATGCTGCGCCTGGTCATGATCAAATCCGGTACAGCATGCTGCGGCACCTGTCGCTGCCATCCAAGGAAGTTCTCCTGAACTGTTTCAATATGATATGGTTATCTGGCACGTACCCTGACTCGTGGAGGGAGGCAATTTTGATTCCCCTCCTCAAACCAGGGAAGGATCGAACGCATCCCAGTAGTTATCGGAGTATTGCCTTGACGAGCTGTGTTGGGAAGACGTTGGAACGCATGGTCAACCGCCGCCTGGTTTGGCTGCTCGAGACCAGGCAGCTCCTTAGCCCCTCTCAGTGTGGCTTTCGGAGATGTCGTTCCACTATAGACAACTTGACCCTGCTTGAGGCCGCCATCCAGCAGGCCTTTCTACGTAACCAGCATTGTCTAGGGGTCTTCTTTGACATTAATAAGGCGTATGACACTACTTGGCGCCGCCTTATCCTCAATCAACTCCATGAGTGGGGCTTTCGTGGCCGTCTCCCCATCTTCATTCGGTCCTTTCTTTCTCACTGCCTCTTTCGGTATCGGGTTGGTAATGTGCTATCGGATTTGTACGTGCAGGAGAATGGTGTTCCTCAGGGCAGCGTTTTAAGTGTCACCCTCTTTGCCGTTGCTATTAACAGTATCACATCCACTATCCGGAGTCCTGCCCAATGCTCCTTGTTTGTGGACGATTTTGCTGTTTTCTGTTCTTCCTCCAGTCTTGTCAGTGCTAGTCGGCAGTTACAGCTTACGATAAAGCGCTTAGAGGCATGGACTGCAAAGACGGGTTTTACCTTTTCTGCAGACAAATCTGTGTGTGTTCATTTTAATCGTTCTCGGCGTCTTTTTACCTCCCCTGAATTGCGTCTGAGGGACACCGTTCTTCCTTTTAGAGACACTGTGAGGTTCCTGGGCCTCACTTTTGATTCCAAGTTGTCGTGGTTGCCTCACCTTAAAGACCTCAAGGTGCGGGCCCTGAAGGCACTGAATATTTTGAAGTGTCTGAGCCATCGGTCCTGGGGAGCAGATCGGGCGCGTCTGCTGCAGTTTTATAGGGCTTTCGTCCGATCGCGTCTTGACTATGCTTGCACCGTGTATGGGTCAGCAAGGCCTTCGTATCTGAAGATCCTTGACGCAGTACACCATGAGGGTATCAGGCTGGCCACTGGTGCCTTCCGTACCAGTCCCATCCCCAGCCTGTGTGCTGAGGCAGGGGAACCGCCGCTCGCCATCCGGCGGAAACTCCTCATGGTGCGACGGGTGTATCATTTCCTTGCCTGTCCTACCTCCCCTGCGTACCCTACCGTTGCCCGACCGCCTATGGAACGTCTCTTTTCCAGTCGTCCCAGGGCAACAAAACCATTTGGGATTCGTGCCAAGCATTTGCTTGAGTCCCTTGGTGTGGAGCGTGTGGCCCCCCAACGACAAGGTTTTACTCGCCTGCCTCCCTGGTTGCTCCAGAGGCCCAGCATCCTTTTAGACTTGTCGGAGAACCGGAGGAACTGCACTCCGGTGTTTGTTTTTACCTCCTTATTTTACGATATTTTAAACCAGCATGCGGACCATGTACCTGTATTCACAGATGGCTCTAAACAGGGGGACACTGTTGGTTGTGCTGTTGTTTTCCCTGATCGAGTCGTCAAGTTATGGCTTCCTGCGGTGTTTACCATCCTCGATGCCGAATTATTTGCAATACTGCGGGCATTGGAGCAGATGAGATGTGTTCCCAGTATTAAGTTCCTCATCTGTTCTGACTCCCTGAGTGCCCTTCAGACCATTCAACACTTGTACCCAGCGGATACGGTCGTCCAGAACATCCATGATGCCCTACTCCACCTGCAACGGCAGGGGAAGGAGGTTTCTTTCTGCTGGGTGCCGGGGCACGTGGGTATTAGGGGCAACGAACTGGCGGATGTGGCTGCCAAAAATGCATGTTCCCTCCCTCACGTTGTTGAATGTGCCGTCCCCCTCCATGCTGTAACCTCCCTTTTGCGTTTTCGTGTTATGCATCAATGGGAAGAGGAGTGGTTGGCAGTTTCTGACAATAAGCTGCGTCTGGTAAAGGCCACTACGCGACCATGGCGTACGTCCTACCAGTCATACAGGCGGGATGAGGTTCTCCTCACTCGCCTCCGCATTGGACACAGTCCCTTCACGCATGGTTTTTTACTCCGGCGGGAGGACCCCCCAATCTGCAGTGCTTGTGGCGTCCAGATTACTGTCCGCCACATTTTACTTGACTGTCTTTTATTCTCTGACCAGAGGGCGGTGGTTTCCTTGCCACTGGATTTGCCCTCTATTTTGCAAGACGACGCAGCGACTGTGGTTAAGGTTTTACGGTTTTGTGTCCTGTCCAATCTGTTGCCTCGGATTTTAGGGAGAAGGTTTTAATGTGCTGCTGGGTGACTGGCTCACCCAGTTTTTAGGTAAGAGGTCCGCCAGTCACGATTACCTCCTTCTTTCACTTCGGTATCTGTTCTCTTTTCCTTGTGTTTCCTTTCCTTTTTTAGTGTGTTTCTTCTCCTCTTGTTTTGCCTCTGTATGTGCGCATTTGGAACTGCGTCAGGCCTGTGGGTTTTAGCCGTTCTCCTTGTTCGGCGTCCGTCTTCGTCCCTTCACCGCCTGTGTTCCTGTTTCTATGCGCTTGGGCGCTGATGACCACGCTGTTTAGCGCCCGTAAACCTCAAACACACACACACACACACACACACACGGCACTGCGGAGCGAAGGTATTGACTGCATCTTGCCGCTCGTGGACTTTACATACAACCAGAATTTCTTCGGATTTTCTACCAAATTTCGAGACAATGTTTCGTTGTGGAACCTATTAAAGGCATCTCGCATCGAAGTACATGCCAAATTTTAGCCCATCTTCGGGATTTTGCGTTCTTCTGAACTTCGCATGCTTTTTCCGTTGCCTCTGCAACAGCGTTCGGACCTTTTTTGTGTACCGCAGGGGATCTGTTTCATCTCTTACCAATTTATGAGGTATGAATATCTCAATTGCTGTTGCTACTATATCTTTGAATTTGAGCCACATCTCGTCTACATTCGCATAGTCAGTTCGGAAGGAATGGAAATTGTCCTTTAGGAAGGCTTCTAGTGGCACTTTATCCGCTTTTTTAAATAAAATTATTTTGCGTTTGCTTCTGATGGATTTGGAAGAAATGGTATTGAGCCTAGCTATAATGACCTTGTGATCACTAATACCTGTATCAGTCATGATGCTCTCTATCAGCTCTGTATTGTTTGTGGCTAAGAGGTCAAGAGTGTTTTCGCAACCATTTACAATTCGCGTGGGTTCGTGGACTAACTGCTCGAAATAATTTTCGGAGAAAGCACTTAGGACAATTTTGGAAGACGTTTTCTGCCTACCACCGGTTTTGAACAAGTATTTTTGCCAACATACCGAGGGTAGGTTGAAGTCCCCACCAACTATAACCGTATGAGTGGGGTATTTATTTGTTACGAGACTCAAACTTTCTCTGAACTGTTCCACAACTGTATCATCGGAGTCTGGGGGTCGGTAGAAGGAGCCAATTATTAACTTAATTCGGCTGTTAAGTATAACCTCCACCGACACCAATTCGCTTGGAGTATCTACTTCGACTTCACTACAAGATAAACCACTACTGACAGACACAAACACTCCACCACCGATTCTGCCTAATCTATCTTTCCTGAACACCGTCTGAGACTTCGTAAAAATTTCTGCAGAACTTATTTCAGGCTTTAGCCAGCTTTCTGTACCTATAACGATATCAGCTTCTGTGCTTTCTATTAGCCCTTGAAGCTCAGGGACTTTTCCAGCGCAACTACAACAATTTACAACTATAATTCCAACTGTTCCTTGATCCAAGCACGTCCTGTAATTGCCAAGCACCCTTTGACATTGCAGCCCATCCCGCACTTTCCCGAGGCCTTCTAACCTAAAAAACCGCCCAGTCCACGCCACACAACCTCCGCTACCCGTGTAGCCGCCAGCTGAGTGTAGTGAACTCTGGACCTATTCAGCGGAACCCGAAACCCCACCACCCTATGGCGCAAGTCAAGGAATCTGCAGCCAATATGGTCGCAAAACCGTCTGAGCCTCTGATTCAAACCCTCCACCTGGCTCTGCACCAAAGGTCCGCAGTCGGTTCTGTCAACGATGCTGCAGATGGTGAGCTCTGCTTTCATCTCGTAAGCAAGACCGGCAGCCTTCACCAAATCAGATAGCCGCTGGAATCCAGAGAGAATTTCCTCAGATCCAAAGCGACACACGTCATTAGTGCCGACATGTGCCACCACCTGCAGCTGGCTGCACCCTGTGCTCTTCATGGCATCCGGAAGGACCCTTTCCACATCAGGAATGACTCCTCCTGGAATGCACACCAGCTCACCAGCTGGTAGAGTTTTGTCATGACAGGCTCTCCCAAGGCCGTCAGTAGTTCTAATGGAATGTTGTCTACTCCGGGGGCCTTGTTTCGACTCAGGTCTTTCAGTACTCTGTCAAACTCTTCACGCAGTATCGTATCTCCCACTTCATCTTCATCTCATCCTCTTCCATTTCCATAATATTGTCCTCAAGTACATCGTCCTTGTATAAACATTCTATATACTCCTTCCACCTTTCTGCCTTCCCTTCTTTGCTTAGAACTGGGTGGCCATCTGAGCTCTTGATATTCATACATGTGGTACTCTTCTCTCCAAAGGTCTCTTTAATTTTCCTGTAGGCAGTATCTATCTTACCCCCAGTAGGATAAGCTTCTACATCCTTACATTTGTCCTCTAGCCATCCCTGCTTAGCCATTTTGAACTTCCTGTCGATCTCATTTTTGAGATGTTTGTGTTCCTTTTTGCCTGCTTCATTTACTGCATTTTTATATTTTCTCCTTTCATCAATTAAATTCAATATTTCTTCTCTTACCCAAGGATTTCCAGCAGCCCTCGTCTTTTTACCTACTTTATCCTCTGCTGCCTTCACTACTTCATCCCTCAGAGCTACACATTCTTCTTCTACTGTATTTCTTACCCCTATTCTTGTCAATTGTTCCCTTATGCTCTCCCTGAAACTCTGTACAACCTCTGGTTCTTTCAGTTTATCCAGGTCTCATCTCCTTAATTTCCCACATTTTTGCAGTTTCTTCAGTTTTAATCTACAGGTCATAACCAATAGATTGTGGTCAGAGTCCACATCTGCCCCTGGAAATGTCTTACAACTTAAAACCTGGTTCCTAAATCTCTGTCTTACCATTGTATAATCTATCTGATAGCTTTTAGTATCTCCAGGGTTCTTCCATGTATACAACCTTTTTTCATGATTCTTAAACCAAGTGTTAGCAATGATTAAGCTGTGCTCTGTGCAAAATTCTACTAGGCGGCTTCCTCTTTCATTTCTTAGCCCCAATCCATATTCACCTACTATGTTTCCTTCTCTCCCTTTTCCTACACTCGAATTCCAGTCACTCATTACTATTAAATTTTCGTCTCCCTTCACTATCTGAACAATTTCTTTTATTTCATCGTACATTTCTTCAATTTCTTCGTCATCTGCAGAGCTAGTTGGCATATAAACTTGTACTACTGTAGTAGGTGTGGGCTTCGTATCTATCTTGGCCACAATAATGCGTTCACTATGCTATTTGTAGTAGCGTACCCGCATTCCTATTTTCCTATTCATTATTAAACCTACTGCTGCATTACGCCTATTTGATTTTGTGTTTATAACCCTGTAGTCACCTGACCAGAAGTCTTGTTCCTCCTGCCACCGAACTTCACTAATTCCCACAATATCTAAATTTAACCTATCCACTTACCTTTTTAAATTTTCTAACCTACCTGCCCGATTAAGGGATCTGACATTCCACGCTCCGATCCGTAGAACACCAGTTTTCTTTCTCCTGATAACGACATCCTCTTGAGTAGTCCCCCCCCCCCCCCCCTCCCCCAGAGATCCGAATGGGGGACTATTTTACCTCCAGAATATTTTACCCAAGAGGACACCATCTTCATTTAATCATACAGTAAAGCTGCATGTCCTCGGGCAAAATTACGGCTGTAGTTTCCCCTTGCTTTCAGCCGTTCACAGTACCAGCACAGCAAGGCCGTTTTGGTTAATGTTGCAAGGCCAGATCAGTCAATCATCCAGACTGTTGACCCTGCAACTACTGAAAAGGCTGCTGCCTCTCTTCAGGAACCACACGTTTGTCTGGCCTCTCAACAGATACCCCTCCATTGTGGTTGCACCTACGGTACGGCCATCTGTATCGCTGAGGCGCGTAAGCCTCCCCACCAATGGCAAGGTCCATGGTTCATGGGAGGGGGGGGGGGGGGGGCACACAAATGAAAATGGGTAAAAAAAAACTAATAAACCTAAATGTCTGAATTCCTTTTATGCCAGTACACACTCGTATACTGGCATAAAAGGAATTCAGACATTTAGGTTTATTAGGTTTTTTTACCCATTTCCATTTGTCGACTAATTCAGGCCAGAATTGTATACATCATAAATGGTAATCCATTTCAAAACTGAGGTGTCCAATACTTTAATCCAGCCATGAACTTTGCATATAATGACCTATATTACTCATGTTTTATTACTAGTACCTTTTCATCTGTTTCAGTTCTTTACTTTATTCATCACAGTATACAATTGCATATGTCAATTACTCTTCTTTCTTGATTTCTCATGTAATATGATTCATGCAGTGTTTATTTTGTATTGTTTAAATACTGTGTGAGTGAGTTCTGTCATGTGAACGCTTTCTGTTGTAGTGTCTGTGTCCAGTTGAGATATTTGAAGTGTTGTTGAATAGTATTAATGTTGTATTTCGGGGACATATTTTTTCATGTGCGGTTCTTCCCTCTTGACTCTTCATATCATTTGGCTGAGTTTGTGTAAAATGAGTGTCATTGAGTTATAGTTTCTGATGTAGGGTGATTGTAATGTTGTTTTCGGTTCTGTTTGTGTGATCGGATGTTTTGTATACTGTATTTGTTGTTTTGTAGAGGTATATTGCTTGATGTGACAGAATCTTCTTCCTGTGTTCATCCTGTGTTGTTGATGTAAGTGGTTTAATATGTGCACTGTCATTACTGAAAGTACCTTGTACTGCAGTTTTCTTTAGAGTAATGTATGAGTGTCTCAATTGTATAAATTTGGCAACAGTTTTGTGGAATAATTTTGGTTATGTGAGCAGTGTAAATCTTCATTTTTGTGTTATTAAAATTATTAGCGTTACTATTATTAGCAGTTTTCATTTGACTGCCTCTTATATAACTGTAATTGGATTAATAGTAATTCTGTAGCAGAGGATTACTATGGTCCCTCAAATTAAGGTATTAAACACATCAGAAATGAAATTGTTATGGCATTGATTAAAACACTCACAAAATTGAAAATGAGGGTATTTTACCAGAATGTTTCACAGTATCTGTAGTTAAACCAGTACATAAGGAAGGAGGTATGGTATCACCAGATAACTGTCGACAAGTATCACTTATACCTATAATATGAAAAATAATAGAATTCTGCATGTATAAACAGATGAATAAATATTTTGAAGTTAATGATATACTCTCTTCCTCACAGTATGGTTTCAGATGTAGCCTTTCTACAGTCTAAACAGTTGAGAGTATGGTAGCAAAAACATACAATTGTTCTGAAAATAAAGATGTCTGTGTAACATTGTTGTACCTCAGGAAAGCTTTTGATATGGTCTCCCACAATATTATCATAAAAAACTCTACCACTAAGGAGTGAGGGAGAATGCTGTATGCCTAATGCAGTCATACTTCCATAATAGAAAACAGTTAGTTAATGTAAATAATCTGATGTCAGAATGTCTCCCAGTTGTAAATGGGGTACCCCAGGATCTGTTCTTGGTCCATTCCTTTCCTTTGTTTATATGAATGCCTTAAACTCAGTTGTATCGTGTATGTAGTGCTATATGCTGATGACACAACACTCACCACATGTGATACCAATCTTGGAAAAGTGGAACACAACATTGCAATGGCAATGGAGAGGTGCACTATTAGGTTTGAGGCAAATGCACTGCAGAAGGATAATAGTAAAACTGAAGCTATTGTATTCAACCTGAATGCCCCCAGTCATGGTAACAAAACAGTAAAATTATTAGGATTTCATATATATCAAATCCCTACTGGTATACTCACACAGGAAAGATATGTGGCAAATTGGCATGTGCCATATATCTGCTGTATCAGCTAAGAAGCAGTGTCAGTAAAGAGCTTCTGTTGTATCCATATTTTGTATTCTTCCTTTCACACCTGAGTTATGGAACACAATTATGGGGCAATTGCGTAGGCTCAAAATTAGGGTTTAAATGCCCAAAGAATGCCATAAGGTGCATAGCAGAATTTAGCCCTTGTGAATCATGTCGAGATAAATGACAGTGCCTGGCCTGTATATTTGTAACTTCCTTGTCTTCATTAAAGGGAATCTGAGAATCTGACTTGACTTAAGGATAACAGTTCATGACCATAACAGAAGATGTGCACATACACTTAATATGCCATATGCTAGGCTTGCAAAGAGACACAACAGCTACAAATATCTCTGCCCTCTCTACTTGAACAAATTACCTGAAAATGCCTACACAGTGCCAGTAAATAAATTTAAAACTAGTCGTTCAAGATTGATCAAAAGTAAAGTAATTTACTCTGCTCAAGAGTTCCTTGAGTATGTGACAAATGACCCACTTTGCTTATGAGAATGAACTACAAATTAACTGCAAACTGTATTTATTCCATGCAGTGCAACTATTTTATTACCGTTTATGTACTTATTGTTAATTATCTGTTGGATTATTTATTTGTCATTCACTGAAATATGTAGTTCATTTATCTTGTAATTGATCAATTCGGAAACTTCTTGTTGTTATTTACATTTGTACAAATGTGTATTGCATCCGTCCTGGATTATTATATTGTAATTAATAACATTTGTCATGGCAATGATTATTATTGTCGTTATTAATACGTATACACTGATGACACCAATTGCATGTAAATATGCTCAATGGTAAAATAAAACATTTGTGTTTGTAGTTCTCTAGATTTGAATCTCGCGGCTGTGCTATGTCATAAATATGTACAAGAAATAAACATTGGCCAAGAATACTCCCCTGGGGGGATTTCTTAGTTGAGTCATGTATTCCAATTTTATTATTACGATCTTACTTTCATTTTTATAATGTATGTTTTCACACTGTCTTCTGTCATGGACATACAAACTTAAAAAATTTGCTGCCTCTTCTATTATGTGGTAAGTTTCTAATGTGGATAAAATTATTGCATGATCACTGAATCAAAGGCCTCAGCCAGATGTAGAAAAGCTCCAATTACTTTGTTTCCTTATTTTCATTATTTCACATTCTGTTACATCCATTAGGACAAAATTTTATTACTTGTTTTGGATGAAATTATTTATGCTGTTGATTCATCAATTTTCATTGTATGCCTTACTAAAATTATGTTTCATAATGATTTACTAATATTGCTGGGTTCACTTATCTGTTCAGCGTAATATTGTGGATTTAGAATCTTCAGAGATATCCCAAGTTTCCTACATTTTATAAATAAGCTCTCCACCTCATGGACACATTTTAGGAAAACATATAATGCAATCATAGTCTCTCTGTATAAATAAGATATAAATTGTGGAGCACTACTAGTCCAGCAAAATTTCTCTGTTTGTGCATTAAAGCTCACACATTACTTTCGTAATTAATTTGCCTGAACCAGAGAACTGATCAGTAAAACTTGCAAATGTTATACTTAATCTCCTAACATAATAACCACAACTTGTCATAGCGTAAAAAAACAGCAATGACAGTTCTGCATATGGGGAAATGTGATTTTATCATTTGCACATGTGGCTGCAAAATCCATTTAAGCAAATCATTTAATTTTTGATGAATGGGCAATATATAATATTCTGTTATGCTGTCATTTTGGTCTTCAGACCAAAGACTGATTTAATGCACCTATGCACCTATCCCCAGTAGTCTGTCCTGTGCACATATCTGCATGGATACTCCTGCTACAGACCACCCTCCCTCCATCCCCTCCCTCCCTGCATTTTCCGCAATTAGCAAATTGAGAATCCCTTGATGCATCAAGAATAGCCGTATCAGTATATCTCATTCTTTACTCTGGTTGTGCCATAAATTTCTTTTTATGTCCATTTGATTCAGTACATTCTCATTAGTTATGTGATCTACCCTTCTAATCTTTAGCTTTCTCCTGTGGGATTATGTTTTAAAAGCTGTTATTTTCTTATTGTCTGAACTGCTTATTATTAGAGTTTCACTCCTATACAAGGCTGCACTCCAGACAAATATGCTCAGAACAGATTTCCTAAGATTTAAATGTATATGATATTGAGGTGCTTGTGTTGTTATGAAGAACAATATAATGTTCCTTCAGATATGCAAGTATGTCTCAAGGAAAACTTACAGCTGCAACTTCAGCTGCTATGAAACACATGAAACTTATTTGATGTTGCAAATATGAGCAACCACATGCATGAATGCTTGCGTGTCCAAAGGACCATTGCATCATTCTTCTTAGTAACACATGCATTGCAGTGTCGTATTTTTCTGCTGACATCATTCAGTGACTTTCCATTAAAATATACTCCCCCGTACAGGTATTACAACTACATAATATGTGTGTGAGTACAGCTTTCAGCACGAGATTGATGACACATGGAAGCTTGGATCTGGGTATGAGTCCTGCACAGGAAGCCAAAGGCATTAAGATTACCACTTAATTAATTAAAAAAAAACATGGCAGAAAATCCTTGCTTGTGTTCCAGTCCACAACAGATTTCATTGTTGACATTCCTTATACAGCTGATGGTTGTTCCAAATCACATCTGTGAGTACATTTCATGTATTTAAATTTTTATTCCACACTAACAAATTTATAGTTTTTCAGACATCCTATGTTGGTTTTGCTGATCTGCATTTTATAACCTCTGATAGGCCATTGACATTTATTTGTTGCTGAAGTAACACACTTTACTTCTACTTTTAGTTTTAATTCCTTTTCTAGCCCTCAGCAGCACCTGATTTAATTCCAACACATTCATTTGCCCCTATTTTACTGTTGTTCACGTGGATCTTGTAACATCTTTTCAATTCACGCTATTCAACTGTTCATCAAAGTCATTTTTCCTCTGACAGAATTAGACTGCCGTCTGCAAATGTCTGGATTTTAAACTCTTCAACCTCAACTTAATTTCACTTTATAGATTTTTTTTGTTTCCTTTACTACTTGCTTATTGTTTATGCCCAATATGCAAATAAAGCACTAAAGAAGATGGATCACACGAAACAGCAACCAAGCTCTATAACAGACTACCTTGTGACATTAAAACGAGAAAAGATATTTCAGGAGTGGACTGAACAGATGCATGACAACTACTGTCTGCTATGATGAAAATTATCTGTGCATATGTAAACTTGTTTGCAATTTTTTTATACTTACTGTCATATTTAATATACATGATTAACTTTGGAAGCTTTTCATGTCTATAGTAAGTTCCAGAAATGTGACCTGTCCGGGACCTGTCCAGTACTATAATGTACTTGATGTACAAAAAGATTAAAAGGACCAATAAACTATTTAACTTTGGTGGATAACTGACATTTTCATTTTCTCTAAGAAGAGGTGTAATATGTTGAATACACACTCTCTGATCTCAGTTTTTTTTTTTTTTCACAGCAGTCCATTTGGTTGTAATTTTGTTTTCAGAGATTGGATTACGTCATTTTAGCCTATCACAATTATGTTCTTTCATACTTTGATGTATTCTCTGTACTATAATTGTAACTGGGGTGTAGCTGTCTTCTACATTACATATAGTTCATATTTTTCTTATTTGAGATTTAGCATAAATGGCCTCTTGTTCAATCTGCCAAGAATTCCTCAATTAGAAATCATCAAAGACATACCACCTGAAGAAACACCTTATCCCTACCTTCCTAGTACTCTAAGGGTCAAGTAGTATCAGGACTAAGGTACACCAACATCAGAGGGACAAATCACTAAACCTTATGATTAATGTTTCACATTTAGTTAATAATTTCGTACTATTGTGGGAATCTTCTTTGAGGAGCAATATTTCTGAACAATCTAAAGGCTGAAAGAAAGTGAACACTTACTAAAAGTAACTACAGGAATTTGACCCTTGGTAAGTTGAGCTCCTTTGTCAATATTAGCTGAGTATATGCTTGATAAGTCACCTCTTCCACATTGTCATAGTAGGCTGTGGTTTTTGTGACTACAGTTAGGAAAAATTGAGATGTGTTGTGTGAGAGGGAGCTATGTCACAAAAAAAGAAAAACTGGGCTTTGGCTCTTTTCAATATTTGTTACCACCTTGCCTCTATCCTTTGAACTAGAACCACATGGCATAGCTGCTGCTCTTTCTGCAGCAGCTGTCCTAAATCCTTGAATCCATCCTTATGATCATTTTGAATTAGATGAAGGGCTGTGCTACATAACAATGTTGTCTACTGTGTGAGTTGCAGATGTACCAACATAGAACTGTTACAGATTGGTTTATCACTTATATGGGAATAACACATTGTTCCAAAATACAGTTGTTGCATCTATATCCATCTTCTTTTTCAATTTTAAACTTAATTTGCATTTTGTCTCTTCACTGTAATGAACACGTTATGTCATTCTTCTGCGTATGTAAGTTGTTGCCTCTTCTGGTAACAATGTTTTACAATAGTGAGAGAAATATGGGTCATTGAGTATCAGAAAACTTTGAAAAGGTGGTAACAATGCAATCATAAACTGCATAAATGAATGAAAAAAAAAAATCTGATGGATCTAACTTCAGCTGGAGCAACTATTTAATGTTAGATGAAGTTTCTGAAACCTCATTATTTTGTGAGCTTTACAAGCTGCAGGGCTAAAATATTCAGAATATATATCTCAGAGGTCTTGCTGAGCAAAAGGGTTTTGTTGGCGCTATGCTAAAAAAACATGATGTAGGAGTGTTCAGAAGAAAGCCATCATTTGCTTACAAGGGAACATTGGTGACTGTAATAAAACACAGTGTACGTTTTTGATTTTTGCAGCATCACAGAAAAGGGCGTCAACAGCTAGAGGGGGCAGGAAAGTGTTTAACATTCTTGAATATTAATTAGGGATGAAAATACTGATGAAATTAAAACATCATATCTTCCCATGCCATGTATAGACAAGACATAGAAAACCTACCAGGTTGGATACTGTTTGAGGTTATATTTCAAAGTTGCAGAAATACAGATTCCATTGTTCATGGAAAGACAATAAAAGTTAGGTGTACATTTCTGTGTTATCAGTCTTCTGACTGATTTAATCTTTTATCAATCTCTTCCTTTCAGAATATCATTTGCTACCTACATCCTCAGTTATTTGCTGGATGTCCCACTCCCTGTTTTCTTGTAGAGTTTTACTTTCTACAGCTTGCTCTAGTACAATGGAAGTTATTTCCTGCTGGCTTAATGATGTACTATCATCCTGTACCTCCTTCTTGTCAGGGTATTCCATATATTCCTTTCCTCATCAATTTTATGGAGAACCCCCTCATTCCTTACCTTATGAGTCCACTTCAGTGTATATAGTAAACGTGAAATGCACTATTTCTATGGAGGAGATTCCTACAAATATGAGTTTTACATGTAAAATGGGAAGCATATAATAAATTTTTCATTGCAAAGTTTTTATAAGCTTCAAGTTACCACATACAGACAAGTGTAAAACTTATGATGATGAGTACAGTGCTACTCCAAACAATGATATTCCTTTGGATGTCAGGCTACATCAACTTTGATCTGACAAAGCATATCCTATGTTGAGGTAAAACACAAGGGCTTGTTCCAGTAATGATTCTGACTGCTCTGTAACCACTTATGATTTCCAATAATCACTGCTGAATCCTAGCATTGTGCTACATAAGACAGATAGTCGGTATACAACTTGGCTACTACATATGCAACTCCATTTCAGGTATTATGTGCTTGTGGCCAGATGATATTGCCTCATGCGGTTCATCAGAAAATGCATCATGTATCACAAAAGTGCAGAGTGATCCCTCAAATATTCATTATAAAAGACAGTTGATTTTTTTGCATATCTTGCCCTGGACAAAAAAACAAAAAGGCAATACCCTGTTTGATGTGTACTCTCATTTTCAAAGGACTCTATGACACCACTCATCATTATTTCCTTGTTTGTGGATGTACCTGTTTATGCACTGACAAAGATTCTGGCACAATAAAAAATAAAATCTGGAAAACAGATCATATATACACAGCTGACCAGTGGTGTGAAGTTATGAGAAATGCTAGAGTCAAAAACCCATTTAAGGTCATTCAGACGACAACAGAAAATTAAGGGATTTTCAGTAGCT
Organism: Schistocerca gregaria; assembly: GCF_023897955.1. NCBI lineage: Eukaryota > Metazoa > Arthropoda > Insecta > Orthoptera > Acrididae > Schistocerca > Schistocerca gregaria. The sequence continues at coordinate 124,713,697 of NC_064920.1, read as the reverse complement.
GAACAATAAAATAGTTAGGAGTTGTGTTGTAGGAAATTGTGTTACCGTTGATAGTAGGAAAATTGGTGCCCCAAAATTTGATAGACAACGGAAGAGTGACATGCACTGGAACTCTTCAAAAAAGTTCCAGGTCTTTTCACCAAAACCAGGATAGACCCAGTGGCTGATTATCTTTACATGACTAAACTTCTTGAGGAATTCATATGTCCACACAGAAGACCTGATCAACCCTGAAGTTAAAAGACCTTGTTCCACTAACTCCATACATTTATCTAGTTTTTCTTGGTGTTTAATGAAATGTTTTTTTTTTTTTTTTTTTTTTTTTTTTTTTTTTTTTTTTTTTTTTTTTTTTTTTTTTTTTTTTTTTGAAATGGAAGCCTGATAACATGATTTACAGTTGGCCAACAGTATATCAACCAGGAAAAACTTTTTGATGTGGGTCTATAACTTTTTTTAAAAATTGTTGTATTTGTTGTGGCATACAGTATTGTAATCATTCTTATTTATATTAAACTTTAAATATTTCCTTTTGCACAATTTATGTGACAAGAAGTTAAGAAGGAAAAAGTTAACCTCTTATTGTACACATAAGATCTTAATACAATGTTTTAAAAAACCCTATTTATTTTCATTTCTTCTCAAAGTAACATAGTTCCCTCTCTCAATAGACTCCTCACTTCACAGAGTATTTCTGAAATGTTTACTTTTTCAGTAACTATCTGCACTCTTATCACGTCCAATGTTAATTCACTTACGGTATTGTGATTGGTCATAATATTAAAACATATACACATATAAATTATGTGTTTACCTTGTTTCATAATTTTCAGTCAGTCTTAGAGTACACATACCCTAGATGACTTGGACCAACAACTTTGCTGTGCATTGACTATTGGTTTCGTTATTATTGATACTGAACTTTAAATGAAATAAAGCCAAATTTAAACATACACAGGTAGTGAATTGTGAGGAATGACTAGCTAGTAAGAAGCATATCAACATTACATGGACAGGAGTGGAATTATCAACAATGACCTTGATATGGATCATTTCATGGCTGCAGCTATAATAGCAAAAATGTCTATGATGCATTAAACTCTAGCTTTCCTAAGTTTAGCTCCATATGGCCATGGAAACAGTTCTTATGTAATTTTGTTCTCAAGCAAAGAAAAATGAGTGAATGAGGCAGTGAAGAAGGATTTTTTGATTGAGTCATTAAATTTACGCAAAAAAAAAACAAAAAATCTGCTATGTGTGTGTGTGTGTGTGTGTGTGTGTGTGTGTGTGTGTGTGTGTGTATGCGCGCCTAATTATAGATGTTAGATAACACTGTGTCACTGTATAGTGGTGCTTTTGTTTGCTGAGATTTAGTGGAAAACAAACATTTGTACAGGTGAAGAAGGCATGTGCTTTATTAAATATGACTTAGTGCACATCAGTGTTTGACGGAGACTAGACATGTAAATACTGCCAACCACTGAGAATAAATACAGGCATCAGTTACTAAACAATAGCAAATATGTAAAATACATCAACATTGCAGCATTACATTGTGTCATTGCAAATTTTTATCATTGATTTCGGTATGAGACCATCTGCAGTAAATTTCTATTGCACCAGCAGAGAAAGAGACTTTAAGTGTCCTGTAGCTATAATAAGAAATTAAACACACTAAATGTCATACTGACCTTTTAGGAAGAGCTGACCTGTTAGCTTGGCTGTCTCCTGTGATACAGTTGCACACAGTTAGCAGACGTGTAGCCCTAAACCGCCTGTTTCACAGTTGCAACAAGAAGAGGCTGATGAACAATAATAATATTGCTGTCTCTTCTTAAATCATTCTGAAATAAAAAATATAATTGATTACAACCATCAAATTGATAATTCACTTTATATAATTATATAGAATATATATAAATAAATACAGAAAATCATTACTGTTGTAAGAATGTATAATAAATTAATCATGAATTGTTATTTAGGAATGACACTATTGGTATTGCCAAATAACTGAACCTTGAAATACCAAATACCCTTGAAAATGTAGCTTCAATTTTGTCAATGAACATGTATGAGTATATGTGTGACATGAAATTTGGGTCAGTATGCACTACAATATTGTGCCTTGTGTGACTAAAATTTGGAATGGCTTCTGCTATCACAAATTTTACAACTGTGAAAACTACACAGTCAATTTTGTTAGTGTAAGAAAGTCAAACCCTTTAATCTCGAGACATTTTTGTGCAATGTACAGAGGAAATTTTAGGAGTGATAGCATTATCAATCAATAGTGCTGATTATTTCAAAGCTGCTCATATCATAGTAGATTACAACTACCATTTTTGGGACAGGAAAGGCATATTTATGGAGTGAATCACAGTGATCATTTCAACAGTGAACATTGAAATATTGTAGAAGTTACGAATACCAGTTCAAAGCAAGTCACATAGGATATTAATTCCTTGCACGATTTTGCTGTGTAGTAACTTCTGTTCACATAATGCCACAAGAAATGAAATAAAGTTTGATAAGTTCAAATAGGTGTTGTTGGCCATCTTCTGTACACCCTTAACCCTTTAACTGCTCTGGATGTGTAAATGCACGCACCTTTGTACCTGCCCCTGTGTGCTCTGAATGTGTTTACATGTGCCAGCAGTCCTTCTACCTGGTACTCCAAACGCTTCTACATGTAGACATGTTCAGAGTACAAGATAGAAGGACTGGTGGCTCTTGTAAACACGTTCGGAGCACACAGGGTCAGGTACAAAGGCACGCGTGTTAATACATCCAGAGCAGTTAAAGGTTTAATTTGGTAACCAGTGATTACTATTTCTTTCACTGTGCATGGAAAAAAGTAGCTTTTGTCACAGCATTTTAGTAATGGTGAGGACATTCAAGACATCACTGAATAACGCTTAAATTGATCAGTGGTGTAGCTCTGTGATGGTGAGACACAGAGGATTTTTGACATTGGGATGGGTTCTTTTATACTGCAATAAATGTTGATAGGAAGCAGTTTAAGGTTGTAAATTTAATACATATTTAGTTTTCTTAGTAACGAAATAGTAATGGATGGTACAAAATACACAGTTGTGGAACTAAATTACAGCTGGAAGAACCTGTTCAAGATACAGAAATTGCCCAAGACACAATCTCCCAGTAGGCAGATGACCTGGTTATTAAGACCATATCAGATGCAAAATGAGAACAAATTTATGTGGATGGTAGCTTCAGGATATTTATTATTGACTGACATATTTTGAGTTCCATGAGCCAGCAGGCTCAGGTAGAACAGAATGGTAGGGAAATCATCAGTGAAGAATACTATCAGATCATTGGGACAAGTGCAGTAGAGGTAATCAGCAGTGATTTTGAAGAGAAACAATTATCATTTGTCTGAAGTTTTTAAGGAAAGCTATGTAAAATTAAATATGTATGTCCAGTTAGAAATTTATATTGCCCTCCTCATTACTGTTCTTCCTTGCAGGTCTTTTTCTGTTCTGTTCCATCTTTTACCTCTCAAGGCATATTTTATTGTTATGTAAATTTAAGGTGGAGCAAGATGAAAGGAAAGGGGAGGAACTGATTATATCAGCATCATCAGGACTTTATGCAGAATCAGCAGCAATGAGCAAAAATGCTTGGTAGACTGAGACTCAAACATGGGATCTGCTGCTTACTAGGCAGTTACATTAATCACTGCACCATCTGGACACAGCATTTATTTCAAATGAGGGAAGTTTCTAGGTTTGCAATAGAGGTAATCAGCAGTGATTTTGAAGAGAAACAATTATCATTTGTCTGAAGTTTTTAAGGAAAGCCATGTAAAATTAAATATGAATGGCCAGTTAGAAATTTATACTGTCCTCCTCATTAGTGTTCTTCCTTGCAGGTCTTTTTCTGTTCTGTTCCATCTTTTACCTCTCAAGGCATATTTTATTGTTATGTAAATTTAAGGTGGAGCAAGGTGAAAGGAAAGGAAAGTGTCATCTATCTGTAGTCCCTTTCCGTGTCCTTTGCACCTACCAAATTTAGATACCCGCAGGAGGTCAAACATAAATGTTTATTTTCACTAAAGATTGTGGATAATATCCTACCTCCTGTGGAAAATTTGTGAGTCTGGAGGACACAGACAGGGACTGCGGATACACAATGCTGGGAATGTGTGTTTGCCGGGGAATGTAGCAAGATAGTTGATGCATTTGTGACGAACACTTTGTCTGGTTGTTGCAGTGCTTAATGCCACTGCATAGTAAGCAGGAGGGCCTGGGTTCAATGTACAGTCCAACACACATTTTCATGCATCACTGCAATTCCACATAAAGTCCCAATGCAGCCACTATCTGCATTTCCTCCTGTTCCCTTTCCTATCTCTCCCCCTCCACCATCAGTATGCATAATAAGTATCACAACCGCAGATTAAGCGTGGTGTCTACTCATTCAGACATGTCCCGAAGAACAGATAGCACACATCAGTATAAAATTATTTTTGTTGTGGTTTCTTTGACTGCTTCTATTCTACTTTCCACTTTATACTTCCACTTTTTCTTTTGGTGACTGATTATTTTTGTACATTATTTTTATTTACAGTTTCCCTGTCTCCCTTGCATTTAGATTTGACAATATCATTTGGCAATTTTGCATTCAGAAACTTTGCAGAAGTTGCAAAACTTAGCCAACCTAGAATTTCGTAACGTTGTCAGTTGTTTTCCTTACTGGTACTTTATTTTAGACCATGTGCGTTTTTTTACATGCTTTTATAGTGAAGAGACTCATTAGGACCAAACTGGGAGGTGGTAGGTATCAAAATTATGACAATATCACACTGCAACTTACATTCTCCCCAATTGTTATTAAGGAGGTGAGCAGTTGGAAAGTAAACAAAAAGTGTTATATTCACCTAGAACCATTAATAATTGTCTGTCAGAGGTAATAGGGCAGTAGACTATACTAAGCAATCATAAGGAAGAAGGAAGCATCAGTTCTATAGAGAATAGGAGTTCAAGATGTCATTTCATCAAACAGCAGGCAGGGAATAAGTTTGCTTCCCATATATGCCTCATGATTGTGAAACCTGGAGTCTTAAGACCAAAGACAAGCAACATATTGATGCGCTGTGTTGTTGCAGAATACCGGGCATACAGTTCACTAAAAGAGGGCAGATGTGTCCATTATGAGCAACTCATTATTTCCAGGCACCTTTCTTCTTGTGTCAAACAAAAATTCTGCAGTTCTTTGACCAGGTTCTGGAAACAGATGGAGAAAATAATCATCAAGGAAAAGATCGAGGACACAAGACCAAGGGAGAGACCAATTAGCAGGGGGGCAGATAAAATAAAGGTCTGGTCTACTTCATCAGGAAGCTCTATGAGAAGCAGGTAAGCATCCAGGATTGAAAGTTTGATTCATATTGTCACAATACCTTGTGACAATGATAATGACATGCTTGATGAAGCTTTACTTAATGTACAAGACGTTATGCACATAACTCAACCTTCTTTCAATGAGATTTGTACTGTTTGTGATTTTTAACATCCCTTTTTTTATTTTAAATTTGTGTTGTTTTTAGTAGTTATGAAACTATATAGCGCTCAAGACTATTAGTTACTATGATTTCGAAGCATTTCCACACATAGCAGTTAGCACGGCAGTAGTAGGCAAGGCCAGTATCAAAAATTGGCTATATTAATTACGTATGAAACTTAAGTGTAGTTACTTGGGATAAAACCAATCATATCAAAGTTCAGATGTAAGTGTACTCTGTTAGACACATCAACTTTTAGATACCAGATGTAAGCTACTGACAGGTATCGTTTGCGAGTAGGAGTCTGTGTTGCAATTGGACAAGCTCTCCATCTGTCTCCATTACTTTTAATAATAGATTTATTGCAGATAAACTGGCCATTTTGTGCATGAATCATAGGAATTATTCCCTATTCATTATTATTATTCTTAGTCACTGCAGAATATTTCTGTGTAATGACTGAAGTTAATATTTTGTATATTGTTGGTAGTCATGTTATGGGGCGATATGTAGCTGGGTTTGCTATGTCTGCTTGATCTTTAGGTTTCAGATAAGTTATTCCATGTGTACATTTATCAGGGAATGTGTATGGGTCTGCAGTGTAACTGTTAAATAATTTAGTTAGATGTGAATGTGTTGAGGTGAACTTCTTCAGCCAGAAATTTGCTGTTTTATTTTTTCCAGGGGCTTTCCAATTGTGAGTAGAATTAATTGCCTGGGTGCCTTCATGTTGCAAAATTATCACTTCAGGAATTTGTGGTATCATCTTGTATGTGTCTGTTTCTGCTTGTATCCACCATGCATGCCTGTTATGTTGTATCGGGTTTGACCATATGTTGCTCCAGAAGTGTTCCATGTCTGTTATGTTTGGTGGATTGTCTATTTTAATGTGTATGTTACCTATTGTCTGGTAAAATTTCTTTTGGTTTTTGTTGAATGTTTGGTTTTGTTTCCTTCTATTTTCACTTTTTTTGTATCTTCTAAGTCGTTTGGCCAATGCTTGTAATTTCTGCTTCTTTTCATCTAATTGCTCTATCGCTTCTTGTTGTGAGATTTTACCTAACCTTTTATGTTTTTCTTTTTTTGACATTTCATTTCTAGTAAATTGTGTAAGCTGTCTGATGTCTTTTCTCAGTTTTTCCATTCTGATCTGTAGCCTGTGTTGCCATGCTGGTTTTGTGGGTTTCTTCTGTGTGTTGGTTGGTTCTGATCTCTGCCTAGTGTGTATATTTAGTGTAGTGAGTACTCCTATATAAACCAGTAGTTGTAACTCTACCATAGTTGTGTTTGCATTTATTTTGTTGTGTATGATTGTGTTGATAGTTTTTATTGTTGTTTGGACTTGTGGCTTATTTAGCGGTCTATGCAAGAATGGTCTAATATCTGTATTTGTGTCTTTGTATTCTATATATGTCAGCTTAGATTTTTCTTCTATATCTAACATGTGTGTCACTTCGTGTTCTATTTGTGCTTGTTCTGGTGGCTGTCTTAAGATTTTGTTTTCCTCTGATTGTTTAATTGATGCGTGTTGTTCTTTATTTGTTTGCTCCTTGATGTTTGAGTCCATTACTGTATTTTCTTCTTCTTCTGATTGCACATTATTTTGTTCCAGTATTTGTTGTACTTGTTGTTTGATGTTTTCTAATTTTGACTGGGATATTCTGTTATTTTTTATTATTACACGGATCTGATCATCTAGCTGTTGTTCTGTTAAAATTTTTAATTCTGGGTATATGGTAATAAATGTTGTGTATACTTGTGATCTGTACCTAGTTGTGTTGGTTCCTAGGTTTGTTGCTTGGTAATAATAGAACATGAGGTGTCGATTAACTTCATCTGACCATCTCATCCTCTGTCTTTGTTTTCCTTCTAGGGTGGTTGCAGGAAGCATATCCTGCAAAACACCTCTATTTGGATTTTCCAGTTGGCTAGCAGTGTTGTTAACATTGTGGGTGGGCATAGGGCTCAAGCGTCGTCCTCGACCATGACGGCACTTGTCTGAGGCTTCTTTAGTTCTGCCCTGAACCAACTAATCACACTAAAAAGGGGGTTAGCCCTATTAGTCGTTTGTTCTTTTCGCTGCCTTTTATGACTGGCAGAACATACCGGAGGCCTATTCTTTTCCTGGGCCTCCACGGGTTTATTATTATTATTATTATTATTATTATTATTATTATTATTATTACTATTATAAATTCTTTTTCCAAACAGATAGGAGCCGACACGTCCAATGCAGTAGGCGTGTATCATTGTTAATAAATTGACAATGTGTACATTCCCAACACTTGCAGTATGAGAATATCAGTGTCTTTACCCCTGCATAGTGACACGAACGAAAAGTAGACCAGGTGTAACTTGGAACATGTGTCATGTTGCACAAGGGGTTGGACGCATACGAATTTATGGAAGTGTCTACTGGTAATCTGGAGTTGTCTTTCAACTAATTGCTCTGTCAGTTGTGATTTTTCTTTTTCCAGAACTAAGCAATCAGAATGCTATCTACTGCAGAATACGAACAACCTTTAACTCTAATCCACTATGTTGCATTCACTTTTTCTTCCTTTACGTTGTATTAATGTGATCTTTTTCATGTAAATTGTCTGCACTTTACCCCACAGGTACAAGTGGTTGTAAGAATGGCATTCCAGCACCCCCAGGGTATTTTTTTGAACGCGGTGTAACAAGTCGCCATTGAAGTTTGAAAATAATACACAGTTATTAAAGCCAGGATTACTCGTGTAGCTAACATGACGCCACTCCTTGTCCCTCCTGTAATAGTACCATGAGCTACCATTAACAAGGAATGCAACTAATTTTGTATAGTTTCACAGCTTTCAGTATGGTGTCAGTTGAAATAATATGGGTGGGTATCAATGTTATAGCATAGGTTATGGTATTACAGCTGTGACAAAGAGTTAAATACAAGTAAGACTAAATCCAAATGTTAAAGCCAAAAATAGATTTAATGAAGGGACAAATCAGAGGCCACAAATAAATTTATACAATAAATAAGACTCAAAGACAAAAATGCTATCTGCTATGGTAAACTTACCAACAGCTGGCAAGTAAATATCACCTGAACTCACACTACTCTTCCAAGATGTAAGAATGTTATTGGTTTACTGAATAACTAACTTGTAATTTAATACTTGCCACATTATACTCAGGTACAGTTTCCCCACATATAATCCAGAATTTATGCACTCACAAATCTTAACTCGCATTTTTAGTAACATATTATTTATTTAATGCCATTTCACACTGGCCGTCATGGCATTGTCACATCATGGCACCATCATGTCAAGGTGTATTCACACTGTATGTCGCGTCATTGCATGTCAAGTCAATTCAAGTCACATGATAACTGACATAAATGTCTTCAACTTTTTTTGTTGGGCGGGAAGGGGGAGGGGGTGAATTGCAGTCTTTGCAATGATATTCAAATATTTTTGTTGCAAAAAGTGCACATACACAACACAAAAGCTTATATACATGGAAGCTGGAACCCATATTTGTACGAAAATAACAAACATTCATCGCATTTTAATTGCTGATCAACATACATACCTAAAAAGTTTGTGCAAGCTACAGACTCTATGGTCTCATATTGTACTTTAAGAATTATTGTATTAGGTTTTTTACTTGTATAGAAATTCTTGTTATTAGTCTTGGCTCTGATCACTATGGGACTTAAGTTCTAAAGTCATCGGTTGCCTAGAACTTAGAACTAATTAAACGTAACTAACCTAAGGACATAACACACATCCATGCCCGAGGCAGGATTCGAACCTGTGACCGTAGCAGTCGCTCGGCTCCAGACTGTAGCGCCTAGAACCACACGGCCATTCTGGCCGGGTGTTATTAGTCTTTTTTATATTAAGAGTAACCATCTGGACTGATATAAGTGCCTTGTTAACTTTTACTCCTAACATTTCAGATGTCCTTTTCTCTATTTTTATATTGCTGTTGTCAGCAAGTAACACTCTTCATCTCCTGTGACCTGCAATGGGAAGCCATTAATGTATGAGGTAGTTTGAAAAGTTTATTGAATGGAATAGAAATAAATGACTCACGTCAGGGAAACTTTTTCATGTTTCAATGTTGTCTTCTGTATACTAACACTTTTGCCCCAATGATGTTCCAATGCCTTTCTTGTGTCAGCTACCATGGGAGTCAGCACTGACACCAACAAGGAAGGAGAGTGTTGTGATGGTTGCTGGCAGGAGTGCAAAATCGTCTGTACAAAACACTTGTAGATTACTGTAACACTTTATTTCTACAAAGAAGAGAACCATAATTTAACTTGTAGTGCCTCATATTATGTATTTACATTGACAATCTATTACTACTCACAGTACACAGGCTAAATATAACCTTCCTAATTTTCAGTACTGATGCTTTCAAAGTATGCAACCACACTGAGCTGACCAGTGATGGACTGCAAGTTAAATCAGCGTTGACAGGGGGCACTGAATCCTGTCTTCCTGAAGGTGTCACATTGCCCGCTCTTTCCATTGATATGTGAGTCACTGTAGTCTTGATGTCATTTCATGGTACTGCTCTGCTTGGTGTTCAGACAATGCTTTTGGACTGCACTTTCCTCCCCCCAAAATGCTACACCATTGTCCTGTAGGGAGCCATCTTACAGAAACAGGTGATGGGGGAGGGGCAGAAAGCTGTATGGCAGGAGAAGGCACAATTGGGACCATCACAAAGCCCCTGGCCAAATATCCAACATTTTTCCAGTGCTCTGTTGGAATGTCAGTTGTAAAACCCTGGAAAGTTGTCCATTCTCTTGCTGAGCTGTTATGATGAAAAACGGAGATAGTAGTGATGACGACAGTGTCCGGTCCATGTTGAGCACTGGGATGAGTGCTCGGAAGGTGAGCTGATGCAGTGTTGAGGAAGATGGGGTCCAGCTCCACCGGTTTTACAGGCAGTGCTGAAGAGGCATCCAGTTGCACCCACACCAGCCACAGGATCCTGATAGGATGTGAATCTGGGGACAGAAAATCTGTGGAAGATTCTCACAAGTGACAAGCACGAATCTCGTTCTGATGGTGGCACAGCAACCCAGCAGTTCCTCAAGTTAAATATATTCAAGCACACAAATTTCAAAGAATTGTTCCCCTCTTCTAGCACCTGGTGCAACCAAAAACTCTGAAAAGAGTGGAAGCATTAGGCACAAAGCGATATTTTTTTAGAGCATGAGAGGTGCCATGCACTACAGTGAGTGCACCAACGGGAGGAGTGTGCAGGGCACTGGCACTGTAGAAGCCCCTCCAGTGATGGACCATGGGGGGAGGGGGGGGGGGCTGGGATTGGTTAGCCATGAGGGAGAGTAGTAATGCTTTCTCCCATGTGTGGGTTGGTCATCTGTTACTTGAACATATGCGTAAATTGCTCAGCTTCTCCATTCGTCTGAGGATAAAACAGAGCACAGGTAATTGGAGTGATATCATTGGCCACACAAAACTCTTCAAAGTCCAGAGCTGTAAACTGTGGTCCATAGACTGTAACCAACACTTCAGGCAAACCTTCCAAGCAAAAAATATATGACATTGTGTGGAGGGTACTAAGCAATGTAGTCGAGTTCACGGGCAGTGCAAATGGATATTTGCTAAAATAGTCCATAACAATGAGCTGCAACATGGAGTGGCTGCTCAGTTTGAGGCGATATGTCACAAATTGCACAGCACCTCCCGGTGGAGGTTCGAGTCTACCCTTGGGCATGAGCTTGTGTGTTGTTCTTAGCATAAGTTAGCTTAAATAGTGTATAAGTCTAGGGACGGATGACCTCAGTATTTTGGTCCCTAAGGAATTCACATACATTTGGTCATTTTTGAACAATAAGCCAATGAGTGTTCCAAAAGGTACCAGCAAAGTCAGTACACTCTCATTGCCATGTCGATTGATACTTTGGCCAAGCTAAAAACATTTGCAGTGGAACCAACAGAGTCTCAGCTTAAGTGCTACACTGTGGCTTCATATGTTCAATTTGGGCATCCATGACTCTTTAAGTACAGTTCCAATGTGCATACAATTCCCCAATGCCCTTGGTGAAGTAATTGCAACACATATTTTTGCAATGCTTTAGAAGTAAGCACACACAATTGCCCAAAGTCATGTTGTAATAAAATTACATTGTACTGGATGGTGAGGGTATGCCTATGAGCAAAATATTGGCACACAAAAGAATTTTGAACATTTTTCACTGAACAAGGCCAAGCAGTAGGGACGTAATTCAGGTCAGGGTCTTCTTCTGTGGCCTGTGCAATTTTCTTATAGTTCACGGCAAAAGTTTGTAAAAGTTCAGTACCCTGTGCATCAAATTCAGAGTAAGATCAACAGAAAGGTCAGAAAGAGCATCAGCATTTGTATGCTTTGATGTGGGTGATACAGTATTTCATACTGATGCTGTGACAACATAGAAGCAGCTTCTAAGCTGTGCATAGTGGTACAGATGAAACAAAGTCTGAAGTGGCTTATGATCCATCACTAGCCAAATTTTCACATTAATCAGATAATGGTGAAACTTTATCATGCTTTAGGTAATAGTGAGCAGTTCCTTCTTGGTTTTGGAATAGGTCCATTTAGTCTTGGTCAATAACTTGAAAGCAAAAGTAACCAGCCTATCCTGTGAACAAAATTTGTATGAGAGGACAGCTCCCATTTCCAAAATCACAGTCTTATTTGGATAAAACTGAACAAGGCACCTGTCACTCAACAGGGCAATTTTAAGTTTCTGGAACATATCCTGACACTCTTAGGTCAAACAAAAAGCGCATTCTTCTGGCACAAATGATGCAGTGGATCCACAACCTGTCATTACAGTATGTACAATATGTCAACTTCCCACGAACTGACAGCCATTCTGTCATGTTCTATGGTGCAGAGAGGTCCTGGATGGCCAACAAATGTGATTGAAGGGAATGAACACCTTGGCTATTAAGAATGTGGCCTAAATACTGAATTTCAGTTTGGAAAAAGGTACATTTGTCCTGGTTACACTTCAAATGCGCAGCTGAAAGTACTTGAAAAAGCATATGAAGGTTACTGATATGTTCCTCCAGTGAACATTCTGGAACCTCATAATTTGAACACTACTGAACTTTTGCAGTAAGCTATTCTAAGTAGCATTGGAATATCCCAAGTGTGGAAGCACTGCCAAAGGGTAAGCACAAAAATTTGAACAACCCTAAATGTTTGTTGATTACAAAAAACTTTCTGAGATCCACAACTACCAGAATTTGTAAATACACCTTGTGTAAGTCAGTTTTTGAAAAATGGTGATTGGCGCAAAGCCTGTGCATCAATTCCTCACAGTGAGGCAACAGATAAGTATCAATTATTGAATGTGGATTCACCATGGATTTAAAGTCAACACAAAGACAAAGTCTTCCAAAAGGTTTTGGTAAGACTGCTCAAGGAAAAGCCTATTGACTGGCCTGGAGAGGAGCAAGAACACCATTCTCTTGCCATTCTTTAAGTTCACTTGGAACATTTTCTCTAAGTGCATAATGGATGGGATGCACCAAGAACACTTGGGTTGCACATTGTCCTTCATTTGTAATGTGCACCACAAAATTAGTTATGTCACATCCAGAAAATAAATCAGGATGCTTCACTATCAGTTGAGTAATGCTGTCTTTTGGGTTGAAAGCAGAAACTGAAAGTACATTGTCCTCAATACAAGGACTAAACAGATCAAATAAATCTCACTCAGCAATATCTTCACAGTCTTGCTACCTCAAAATTGTAAATGTCACTGTTCTGGTGTGAAACTGTTATACGCAGTAAGTTGCATGCAAGATTTTGTCAACTGTTGTGGGCCCAACTGTTCATTAGCGGCTCGATTATGCAATGTAACGGAAGTGCCAGTGTCTAACTGAAGTTGCTTATAGCATCCAGCACTGACAAAGTTCACATACTGTTTATCTGACTATCAGTGCACAGCAGTCAGGTGGTGTGAGGGAACATCCTGAATTTGACTGTTACCAGTACTGGTAGTGGTTTAGAAAAATCTCCATTCATTGAGTGAGCTTGCAAGAGTGAATGTGGGTGGAATTCCTGCAATCACACAGACTGTGTATGACCTGGCTTTCCACAAGCAAAGCAAGTCATATTCCATTAAGGGTAATGCTGTCTTTTATGTGTGGAAGGCAGCAGGAACATGATTTCACAGCAGACCCACTCACTGAAATGCCTTTACTCTGGCTACAGCAAGGTAACCTATTTGTGTGTGGGGTCAGTTGCAAGGCCATAATTGTTTGACAATTTGCATTACACTGCAAATTTGAGCTACCTCAAAGTTTTGCATGGCATATCATGAGTTCAATAATTTGTTTCAGTTTAGGATCAAAATGTTTGAGAATTTGTTAATAAATCCTATTGTCTGGCACATTGTGTGTAATTGCATTACAGATCATTGCATCACTATAGTACTGTCCACAGCTGCAAGGAGAGGACACTGTTGTGTCAAACTCTGAGGTTCAGTGATCCACAGACAATATGAACATTCTGGCTTTTTTCTCAAGCAAAAGAACTCATAATGAACTGCAACAACCTGTACCTGATTCTCATAATAATTAGTGAGGCAGGGAACAATCTTCAAAATCTAGCAACTCCAGCATACTAGTTGGGAATGACTTCTGGGTGAGGTGGTAAACTCCTGTGCCAGCCATTGACGAGAAATAATGAAGTTTCACAGTACCTCACATTTTATGTTTGGCGAAATGAGCAATGAACTGAGCATAGTACTTATTCCATTCCTGTTGTTTTGCATCAAAAGGTAGAAATGATGGAATGCATGGAGGTTGTAATGAGCTGCTCGACTAGAGGGCATTTTAAAGAGAGGAGCACCACAAAAAATTATAAGTAGAAGCCAGGCAAAAGAAAGAACAATTAGTTGCAATGAGCTTCTGAAAGAAAAGGGAGACTTATTAGTCCCATGCTGTGAGAGAGTGACGTAAAACGAACAATGTATTTATGATCTTCCATTAAAGTGTCATGGCACCTGCCTAGCAGACAATTTCCTCATGTCCAATTCCACTGTTAAAGCGTGATAGGCCCATTCACATGACATCCCTATACCTTCGGCAATTTCTTGCACTTTCAGTTGGCATTCCTTCCTGATAATTTTATGCTGTTTTGCAGTTATTTCTGGGCCTTGGTGGATTGTTTCATGCTGTTAGCAGAGGCACTTGCCTTAGATGTCTCCTGCAATAGCCCATTAACACCAAATTTTGTCACGCTGTCCTAATGGAAACATTTGTTGTATATCCCACATTGATTTGTGCAACTATTTCAAGCAGTGTTCTTTTTCTGTTAACAACAGCAATTCTACATAAATGGCACTGCTCTCCATCATTAAATGTAGGCCACTAGCCACTGTCTCATCTGTGATGAGAGGTTATGCCTGACATTTGGTATTCTTGGAACACTATTCATAATGTGGATTGTGAAATACTGAATTCCCTAATGATTCCTGAAATGGAATGTCCCATGTGTGTAGCTCCAATTACTTTTCTGGATTCAGAGTCTGTTAATTCCCATTGTGCAATCTTAATCACATCAGAAACCTTTTCACATGAATTGCCTGAGTACAAATTACAGCTCCACCAATAAAATTTCCTTTTATACCTTGTGTACATGATACTCCTACCATGTGCATATGTGCATATTGCAATCCTGTTGCTTTTGTAACCTCAGTGCCTGTTGGAATACCATATCTGAAGTTCTATATATTATGTCCATGTGCATTTCTTGTGTTAGTGTTACTAGTACTCATACAATAAACAACACACCACTTACATTATAGAGTTTTGGAGTTTATCCTCTGAGTCAGTTCAGATGTTGGCAGACCAGAGGCATACACTTCAAGGTTTGAAAATTATTCCAGATAATGAAAGTGGACACAATGAAATCAATATACTGACAGATTGACCCTTGGGATAGGATCTTCTGTATAATTGACTGTTGACAACTTCATCTGTTAAGCATTTTCACATACTAGCTTACTTAACAACTGTGAATAAGCACTCAGTAAACTTAAAGTACCTCTACTATATAAACACAAGCTTAGTGAAGTTATTTTGTCTACTCATATAAGAGAACAGGACAGGAAATCCCGGATGATTAAAGTCCAACTGTAACCTGATAATTGAGTAGTGCTCACAGTCAAGAAATTTGCCTTTCCCAGAAGAACACTTTAGCTGCCTTACAGAATGACTAAGAATCAGTTTCCTCTCTGATAGTGTAGAACAGTATGCTTATATTTTTGTATATTATGTCCATGTGCATTTCTTGTGTTAGTGTTACTAGTACTCATATTTGCATTTCATGTAGTGTTAATGCATTTAGTATACAATAAACAACCCCCGTATATGTCTGTGAGTTGTGTCACCAGTAGCTGATAAGGCCCACTGTGGAGGATCAGAATAACTTCATGGAACATCCTGCAGTTTCTTCTTATGACATAGTGTGGTAGATACAATGGGGAATAACCTGCTCAACATTCAGTTTGCCAATTTTTGAAGGAAGTAAGTCCCTGAACACAATCTGACAACGTAGCTTTCCTCGTTCTTCTACTCCAGATATTCCACTTTCACCCTGTTATACCCACGGAATATAATTCATCCATTAATAGGGTTCTATGGCACTTAGATGTGGTAGACACGTTTAATACATGTTTTCAAGCCACACCACTAAAAATAAACATAAATTGTAGGCTGTCAAATCAATAATTTTGACAGCATACAGTTTTTCTATACTTTGCAATGCAAGAAATAGTGAGCCTGGAGAAAGAAAAATGAATGGGAACTTTTCTGTAGGAAATTTAATGTAGTTTGATTTTTTCATTGGGAAACATTTTTCCTAGGACTCTAATTTTTTTATTTATTTGGGAAAAACATAAGAAAGCAAACTTTTTACAACTCCTCCCCCCCCCCTCCCGCACCCTCTGACCCTCTTTAAACTATACTGCTCACAGGAGTTTTAGTATGTTGTTTGTGACAATCTCTTGAAGCACTGTACAAAATTTTGTGATAGCATCATTTATTTCCTGTAGGTCACCCCCCTTATTTTTATGTGGGAACATCATTGCACTAGCACTGATATGTGATGATGACTCTGAAGTTATCAATTTAGCATCATAAATGAGCAACAATACTGCACCTACCACATCCCCTTGAGGGGCTCCAATGTTCAATTGTATTGTACCTGAAAGATGTTTCACCATGTAGTGACTGCAACTGACAGTCACACAGTTCAGCCTCCTATAGTACTGCTATCTAATGGGCAAATTGTGAACTTACAGCACTGGCCCGAACATGGCACTGGTTAGTCAAGCTTAAACTATTGCTCAGTGTGCAACAGCGCTAGTATGATGATGTGCCAGTCCACATGAAAGTATAACACTTGATGCCAAATGGTAGAGGCTGAGAGTTTTGAGTCCAATTTATATCAACAATATTTTCATCCAAACGTACACCCAATTTAAGTGCATGATTCAGAGGTTTCAGATGTGATCCCATTGCTGTAACTTCACTTTACCTGCGTATAATGCTTAATCACAGAGATGCAATGCAAAATGCACTGGTTTTTGATGTATCTTGTGATGGCATCATAATTTCAGTGGCCACTTGTGTGATAGCCCCTCTTATGGCTTCAAGGTAGCATAAATGCTGGTCACTTGAGCAATGGGATGTGTTATTAGGGTGCCACTTATTTTCCAATTTCAGTATTTCTCAGTACTCACCCTCCAATGTTGTTTGAATGACTTTAAAACATGCCTGTACAAAATTCTGTTGCAGTCAAACATTAGAAAAGTTCCAGATGATCTGCTCAATGTGCTTTTGCCGATCGGGCTGCCTCGTCAGGCATGTGGCAGCCTTGCAATTGAGCAGACACTTGCGCTGTAAGAATTAGCGTCCTGCACTGACACTGTAGCTGTGGTCCGAAGTGCAGCCCCATGTTCTCATGCAGCTCATGTTGCCACTACCAACACGAGGAATGCCACCTCTGACATGATAACTACACCACCTTTCTGCACAGTGGGCTACAGTACTTCAGTACCCACCTGGTCAGCCAGTAATTCCAGATGATTTATGGCCCAGATTGAAGCCCTCACAGCTGTAGTGTCTGCAGGTTATGCATAGCCAGCTGCTGTCCCCACACCACGTCATCCTCACCAGCACACTCATGAATGTTGTCCTTCCAAAGACCAACCGACTATGTGCTGGAATCACTCCAACTTTGGCAAGAAAACTTCCCAATCTCGCCCACTGTGCAACCACCCAAATGCCAGCAGCATATGCAAATGAGGACATACAGTTGTCAAGCTGCCTCAAAATGCTTTTATCATCTCAGACAGAATATCTGACCCTTGTTTTCTTATAAACATATGGTCTGACTTGCATGACTACCCATACACACTGTTATCATTGGGTGTTGACCAACACTATTTTAGCAGTCAGCTCCCAACAACTCTTCTGACACCATTTTTGGTTCCTATTCTTTCCAGTTGGATCTAGGATTGCAATGTACCTTCAGCTGTGAATTCGCCATCACAATTGTCACAGAAACAGTCATTGGTGCTGATTACCTAATACATTTTCAGCTGCTCCCTACCATTCCTGTCTCCCATCTCATTGACAATGACTCCAGTGGCATAATGGTGGTTCTGTCGCATTATGCAAACCTTTGTGCTCAAGCTCATCCATGCTGCAGTAGCAGGATCTTCTCGACCTTTATCCAGCCATCGCACTCCCACCTGGAGCACCAAGAGAAGTATGACACAGCACAGTGCATCACATTCACATCACACCTGGCTCGACAGTTTTCAGCAAACTATGACACCTCACACTGGAGCAACTTGTGGCTGCTAAAGCCGAGTTTGAGTTTATGCACTGTAATGGCCTCATTTGCCATCTGAATGGAACCTATAGTAAAGACAGCATAAGAAGGTCCCTGACAGCTCTATTGCCATCTGTCACCTGTGAAGCATTAACAGCTGCAGGTGATAACAGCAGTCATCTACTGAGGTGTTGCCGCAGAGATGTTTACAAAATGGCATGATGATATTGGTTGAGAGAAGCCAGTGAAGGTACCATAGCTGGCCCACTGCAACTGTCAGGGATCAACTTACAGCAATTCAACTGTATTCCTCTCTTGTCCACCTCACACTGACAAATTTGTGGCAAATATTGCACTCCTAATGCAAGCACCATCCCAGACATGTATGCTATTCTACAACTTTACTACTTCAACCTTTGCCCTAAGCTGCACTTCAGTATTCTTCACTGAATTAACTCATTCATCCAGGTACCAGTCACCATGGGAAACAGTCCAAAGACAGCCTTCAGCACACCCTTTGCCTCTTTGAGTCACACTGAACATCATTTTATCTCCAAAATAAATGTAGCACAGATTCATTGATGGTGTGCTTCATGACTTTTTACGTCCCCTACCTTAACTTAATACTGGCACTTTCTTCTTCACTGTAGCTACACTGAACTGCTGACTTCTGAGAAGGTTGTGTCTTAAATCAAACAATGGAAAATCGCAGTTGGAATGTAACAATATGAGAGAAGGAAAGTTGCTTATCACCATATAGTGGAGACGTTGAGCCGCAATAGGCACAATAAAAAGATTCACACAATCATAGCTTTCAGCTAGTAAGGCCTTTGTCAGCAGTAGACACACATACACACATGCACACACACACTCACGCAAGCACAACTGCAGTCTCAGAGAGCTGAAATTACACTGCTATCAGCAGCACCAGTGCATGACGGGAGTGGTGACTGGGTGGGGGTAAGGAGGAGGCTGGGGCAGGAAGGGGGAGAGATAGTATGGGGGGAGTGGCGGACAGTGAAGTGTTGCAGTTTAGATGGAGGGTAGGAGTGAATGTGCAGCGGGGAGGTGGGGAGAATGGGGGGTGGTAAGTAACGGAAAGAAGAGAAATAACCCCAACCATTCCCTCGATCAACTCTCCACAACAGTTCTTCTCCCTTTACCACATGGTGTCCTGCTCGCCACTCTTGATGCCACCTCCATGTACACTAATATTCTTAATGCCCATGGCATTACTGCTATCAAACACTACCTTTCCAGATACCCTATGGATTCCAAACCAATAACCTCCTCCCTAGTCTCCATGACCAACTATATCCTCACTCACAATTACTTCTCCTTTGAAGGCATTGCTTACAAACAAATCTGCGGTATGGCTATACCCCTCACCTGGTTCAGATTCATTGATGACATCTTTGCTATCTGGATTGGAAGTGATGACATCTTATTCACATTCCTCCAGAACGTCAACAACTTCTTCCCCATTTGCTTGACCTTGTCTTTGTCAACCCAACAAGCCACCTTCCTAGATGTAGACCTCTGCGTCAGAGATGGCTACGTCAGTACCTCTGTCCATACCAAACCTACTAGCCACCAGCAATCCCTACACTTTGACAGCTGCCAACCATTTCATATCAAGAAGTCCCATCTGTACAGCCTATCCATGTGTGGTTGCCACATCTGCAGTGATGAGCAGTCCCTCTCTAAATATACTGAGGGTCTCACTGAAGCCTTCCCTGAATGTAATTATCCTCCCATCCTTGTACAAAAATAAATCTCCCATGCCTCATCTATCCAGTCTACCACCATCTCCCAAAATCCCACAGTCTGGCCGCAGAGTAGCATTCCCCTCATAACTCATTACCATCTGGGAATGGAGCAACTGAATTACATTCTCCACCAGGGTTTCGACTACCTCTCGTCGTGCCCTGAAATGAGAAGTGTCCAACCCACTATCCTTCCCACCCCTCCTACCGTGATATTCCACCGTCCACCGAACCTACTCAATATACTCGTCCATCCTTACACAACCCCTGCTCCCAGTCCCTTACTCATGGCTGATACCCCTGTAATAGACCTAGATGCATGACTTGTCCCATACATCTTCCTAACACCACCTACTCCAATCCAGTCACTAACGTGATCTATCACATCAAAGGCAGGGCTACCTGTGAAACCAATCACGTTATCTACAAGCTAAGCTGCAACCATTGTACTGCATTCTATGTAGGCATGACAACCAACAAGCTGTTTGTCCACATGAACGGCCACCGACAAACTGTGGCCAAAAAAACAAGTGGACCACCCTGTAGCTGAACACGCTGCCTAACATGATATCCCTCAAGTCAATCACTGCTTCACAACCTTCTCTCAAATGGTGTCTTACCTTCACAACAAAATCCTCACCAAATGATAGTTTAGGATTCAGAAGAGTTGTTTTACTGTGAATGCCATAATAAAATAGTTCTGAAATTACAATTGAATCAATACCATTAGCTGCTGATGGGCGTTGATATATATCAACAGGGACAGGTGAAAGTGTGTACCAAAACCGGGACTCGAACCCGGAATCTCCTGTTTACATGGCAGACGCTCTATCCCTCTGAGCCACCGACGGCACACAGGATAGTGCAACCGCAGGGATTTATTGCCAGCACCTTCCACATGAGACTCACATTCTCAACTTACAGTCCATACAATACATTTGTAGTGCCCCTGCCATTATACCCATTACTCACGGCAGAACAGATGCCATCTTCATATAAGAGTTCTGGTTGATATCTGTTTTCTGTCACCTATCTATGGAATTTACTGTGTAGATCACAGTATTTTCTGATATAAACTGACATTTTATGGTATTGATGATACATATAGCCAATGTAGTCCAGGGACATAATTCTGCAGGGGAATATCAAATATATCTTGTAAGTGGAAACAATATGCCAGCAAATACACAACAGGCAGATAACAGTACTATTGCAGGTTGTATACACCCTAGGGCAAATGGGTAAAACCCAAGAATTTTTTAGACTGCTGGGAGTTTTTCATTTTATTTGTTTTCAGTTAATTTTTTTAAATTTCAATTGGCATAATACATATCTCTAACAAAGAGTTTTACTTTAGGCTACTGCTGCAGCATAATATTTCAGCAATAAAACATAAATGAGAGATTAACTCCAAAACAAAACTTGAATTGCAAAGAAAAAGTGCCATTTACAATGAAAAAAGTAGACAGTGCACACACAAGTTTCTGCCAGCAGCAAAATACATCAAAGACTAAGCAGTGATTCATAATAACAATTAGCTTTCAACATGTCTTTCACATGGCCCTTGTTTGAGTTAGTGTAACGTTACAAGTGCTTAAATTTGTTACAGGTTGTGGGAAAATATAATGAATCGTCGTTGGAGAAGTATTACTTTCAAAATATATTTCTTTTATACAAGATGAATTATGTTATGCGCGAGAATGTGGAATGCATTTCTTAAATCACAGAGCATTAGACACTCATTCATAAATTAACAATGAAGACCTGACATTTATGCTGTTATTTAGTATTTTACTGCCATATTTGTGGTTTGTTATATCTTAAAGTGTAAAGCAAGCTGAAAAACACCAAGTTTCAAGGTTAGTTCTTCATATTTATTTTAGTTCTTTCATAGATTATAAATTATTCAATAAGACTGGCAAAAAAAAAAAAATTGTCCTAAAAAGGAAAATAGTAGATGTGATTTCTTGAGCAATTACATACATAACTGGCTTTTCTATGCTAAAGTAAAAATGCTCAACAGAACATGTATTCAGGCAAGTAACCCATGTAGCATTTGACACAGAGCAATGAAATTTATAGTAAGGCTTGTCAGAAATATTCAGTTGCACAATTTAAGCTGCATTCTTAGGATCCTGCATAATCATAAAATCAGAAAAGAAAAACAGCAAAAAATTTTTGGGGTCTAATATTATATGCAGCTATGCTGTATGTACATTAATTTAAATAATCAGCTTTTCCTATTTGAATATCTGCTGTCAAAAGCTTGCAGGATCATATGACATGAATGATGACCGTCTAACAAAAGCACATCCCGAACTTGATTTCAGTGTTTCAGTAGTTACCAAGCTGTATTTGCAAGAGTTCCATTATACTTCCGTAATGCAAACGTATAAACTGTAAATGTTGCTGTGCATTAAAGATCTTTCCAAAATGCATTTTTTTGCAGGCGTTTTGTTTTCCAAAGTGCAGGAAATTTTTGCCACTGCATAACACATTCACCATTCAAAGTAATGACAATATTTACAGCTCTGAGCCAATGTATATAGTCACACAGAAAAAAAATGTACTTTTACCAGAGTTATAGTGTATTTTCACCCTGGAAATAGTGTATTTTTAACTGGGAGGTATGGAAAAAATGGAATTTCTAATCTTGACCATGTACTCCCTGTATTGTAATCAATCCCACATACAGAAACTGAGAAAATGATTAACAAATTCCTTAAAAGTATGATTGACTGGTTTTTTGCAAATTGTCTCACACTTCATTTTAAACAGATGTGACATATTCAGTCCTGCCCATCTATGTGTACTACACCAGTGATAAGTGTAATACACCGTAAGAAAATAATAAATATGTATCCATTAAAAACAAAGATTCCAAGACTTACCAAGCGGGAAAGCGCCGGCAGACAGGCACAATGAACAAAACACACACACACACACACACACACACACACACACACACACACACACACACAGAATTACTAGCTTTCGCAACCGATGGTTGCTTCTTCAGGAAAGAGGGAAGGAGAGGGAAAGACGAAAGGATGTGGGTTTTAAGGGAGAGGGTAAGGAGTCATTCCAATCCCGGGAGCGGAAAGACTTCCCTTAGGGGGAAAAAAGGACAGGTGTACATTCGCACACACATACATATCAATCCGCACATACACAGACACAAGCAGATCTTGTGGGGACACATTTTGTGTATTTTTGTTCAATAATATCATATAACATTTCAGGGTAACTCATATTTAAGAAAGAAAAGCTTCTTTGCTCAGAAACATGCTGTAAGAATAATATGTAGTGCTCACCCACAAACATCTTGTAAACTCTTCAGGCTTTCCCGGCGATCTAATGACATCTTGGGTTGTTGGGTGTTCTGCTGGATATCAGCGTCATACTTGCATGACAGTGCTATAAGAGAATCGATAGAAATAAAAAATGGCTGATGATCTTCTGAACCCTGACACAGGGTACCAGCTAAGCAGAGCCTGGGATCCGGCTCTGGAATTGTTAAAAGAGCAACGTGGCCAGCTGCAACACGTACACAAACAGAAGAACCAGAGTCATGGAGATGGAAAACGAGCCCCTATCGGACTGCCAGGCACACTAGACTGAAGACGGAACACCCAGAAGTGGGACTGGTGGGTGCGGACCACAGAGGGAACATCCAGAGCCGCAGCGGACAAAAAATGGAGCGGTAACGCTCCAACAGGTCATGGTGAGCAGGCGCGGACCACAGGTGGAACGCTTGGTACCCCAGACTGTAGATGAAACTCCCAGGAGCGGGTTTGGTGGGCGCGGACCGCAGAGGGAACACCTAGAACCGCAGCGGATGGAAAACAGAGCAGCAACGCTTCAGCAGGTCACAGGGAATGGGCGCGGACCACAGAGGAAGCGTCTGCAGCCGTTTGTGAAGGGGGAAGGCCATAGGCATAAATACTGGACCAGGTCCACTCGAGGAGCAGTCTCAGGTCGCACCTGATGAAGGTTATGAGCTACGTGACCGAAATATCATGCAAGTAAGACGCTGATATCCGGCAGAACATCCGACAACCCAAGATGTCATCTTGTAAACTGTTTAAAGAGTTGGGCATTCTGACTACTGTTTCACAGTATATGAGGGTCTTCTCTCATGAAGTTTGTTGTAAGTAATTCACTACAGTTCAAAAGGAACATTGATATACAAAATTACAATACTACAATAAAAAAAGACATTTAATACTTTATGTTGTCTTTAGCACAAAAAGAGATGCATAGTGCTTGCCCAGTAACATAAATGTCTGACAGCAAAAATAAATTTGAAAACAAACTTAAAAAGTTTCTCCTTCACGTCTGCTTCTATTCAGCAGGAGAACTTCTTTATCTTAATGTGTGAAAGGTAGTGCATAGAAATTAAAATGACGAACTCAAAACTGTATTTTTAAAAAAGCCTTATAAATGTTCAGTATGGAATGTAAAATTTCTCATTCCACATCAATACAAATTCTAATGCAAAATGATCCCAGCAACACAAAAGTAACTAACTAACTAAATCAAGCAACGTAAAATTCAGGATGGAATAATGACAATATTATGAAAGGATAGTTTGCCACTCACTATATAGCGCAGATGTTGAGTCACAGACAGGCACATCAAAAAGACTACTGAACATGTAAGCTTTCAGTCAGAAGCCCTTCTTCCTAAATAGACATTATACAAACTCATGCAAATGCAGTTCACACACACATGACCACTGTCTGCCTGTCGAGGCAAGAGGCAGTGGTCATGTGTTTGTGTTGTGTTTGCCTGAATGCGTGAGTGTGTGTGTGTGTGTGTGTGTGTGTGTGTGTGTGTGTGTGTGTGTGTGTGTGTGTGTTTGAATGATTTGTCTATTTCAAAGGAAGACCTTCTGACCAAATGCTTAGGTGTTTTCTAGTCTTTTTGTTGTGCTATCTGCGACATAATGTCTCTGCTATATAGTGAGGGGCAGTCTATCTTTTTCATAATATTGTAACTAACTAACTGAATATCTCTCAGCAGTGCTTTAATGGCTAAACAGTTTTCGGACTCCCAATAATCCTTCCAAATGCGTATTTGGTGTCCAGTACGGAGCTGGCCTCTTATTTCAAAAACCAAAACAGTGTTCTCAGACTGGCACAGACACAAACTGTACTGTGAAACCTCCACTGCTAAATTACAAACTTTCCTACCAGCCACTTTTCCCCAGAGGGCCTTTGACACCATTCACAATCTGTGACATCTTGATATTAAAACTACTTTTAGGATTCATCGCTATTTGTGGCCTTTCTTCTGCTCAGACTGTTGCAGCTGGGACCTATTCTGTGTGTGTGTCTACCTAGTAAGGTTGACCTACACATCCGTGCCTCTGTTGGTGATTTCCCTCAGGCTAAAGTGAGGCTTACTCAGGTCCATGTAAATATTGTCACTTCCTCATCTCTGATGGTCTGTGGTATCTTTTAACTCACGTTGCTTATATCCCACTTTGGCCAGAGGTGACACCAATTCCATACATCTCAGATGAAACTGTGGCAAAAGCATTTGTCAGTAAGTAGAGCACTCATTATGTTTCCCCCTCTCTGTATCACCATAGGATGTGAAAGGCAATTTGAATCCTAGGTGTTCAACAAGCTTGCCAAATTCTTGGACACTCATCATGGCTATTTAGCCCACAATGATATGGTTGAGTGATGGCACGAAACTTTGATGGCAGCTCTAATTTGCCATTACACAACATTTTTACCGCAATGTCCTGATAATAAATATTTGTGTTGCTCTCTCATGATTTGCCCTTTCATGCTTTCTGGAATAACTAGGCAATTTCCTTTACTAGTGATTTTGTACAATATTCCATCTATTTTGACAAAATGTTGATCATTTTTCAATAATTTGCATTGTGGATCTTCTTCTTGAGCAGCCTTTAACTGTTCTTCTCGACTTATTGTAAGACAAACATTGACTTTGCAACTCATTGCATCAGCATTCACATGTTGTTCACCAGATCAGTGAATAACCTTAAATTGGTACGCACTCAGTCTTAATGCCCATCTTGTTAATCTGGAACTTGGATCCTTTAAGCTCAATAACCATTTAAGTGTGGCATGATTTGTAGTAACTGTAAATGGTCTTCCTGTTAAGAAACATCTGTTACGTGTTATACCAAAACCAAAGCACAAAGCTCCTTCTCAATAGTAATACAATTACATTCTGCTTTGTTTAATTGTTTGGAAGCAAATGAGATTGGACTTTCATGAACATCAACTTCTTGAGACACGATTGCACCTATGGCAAAATTGGATGCATCTGTTGAAAGAATAAAAGGTTTACTGAAATCCAGATAGGCAAACACTGGGGCTGTAGTTAAAGCAGTTTTAAGTTCTTTCATTGCCTTTTTGCACTCTGTTGATCAATTAAATGTGGCTCCTTTCTTCAGTAGCTGTGTCACTGGACATGCTATATTCACATAACTGGCCATAAATTGTCTGTAGAAATTTTACACTCCCAAGAATGATTGTAGTTCTTTCAAATTTTGTGGTTCAGGAAAATTCTTTACATCTTCAATTTATTTTGAATCAGGTCGAACACCTTCACTGGTTATAACATGACCAAGATAGTTAACTTTACTTTGTGCAAAATGACATTTATCTGTTGATAAAGGCAGGTTTGTGCTTCTTATACACTCAAAAACAGCTTGTAGTCTCTCAGGACGCTGTTTCATGTTTTCACCAAAAAACTATTACATCTTCAAGGTAAATAAGAGCTTGTGTTGGGGTGAACCCATTGTAAAACTGAATCCATCAGGTGTTGAAATGTAGCTGGAGTGTTACGAAGTCCAAACAGCATATGAAGATAGTTGCATGCTCCTGTTGCTGTTACAAATGAAGTTTTTGCTTGATCATTAGGATGCATTGTTAATTGGTGGTAACCACTTGTTAAATCAAATACTGAAAAAATTCGGCACCTGCCCAAGTAATCCAAGGCTTCCATTAAATTTGGTAAGGGGTAAATGTTGGGTATGGTAACGGCATTCAAACATCAATAACCAACGCAAAAAAATGAACTGTGATTCTCCAGAAATTGATTTCTTCTTTACAATTACAACAGGTGAACACCACAGTGGGTCTAAAGGATCTCTTGGTTTTTATAATTCTGGCTTCTAACTGTTCTTTAACCATGTCTTCTAGCAAGTCTCTTTGACTAAATGGTATTCGGTAAGGTTTCTGTGTGATTGGGGCTGCATTCTCTGTATGAGTACAGTGCTGAACTAAGTGAGTGACAGGTAAATTTGCACATTCTCAAAATAAATCTGCATACTCCAACAAAACAGGTGCTAAAATCTTCCGTTCATCAGCTGTCAAATGTTCTATCTTCTTCCAAATCTTGCACTTCAGTTCATTATTAACCACATCTCCTCATTGTAATTTTGTGGTATTGTTACAAATATCTGTATTGTTAACTGCACTATTTGTTACCTCATCTGCAATCTGTATTACATCACTGTTACTTACACTCAACACTTCAGCAGCTTTCGTTCCTTGTGGCAAAACAACATCGTCATTGTTCTTATTCAGTACTGTAACCAGGACTTTTGTGACATTCTGTCTCACCATAGTAGCACCGCCTACAGTTCCAGCAACATAACAATTCATTGTATCTAGTAACTCACTTTTCTTGGATTGCTCAATTAATAACAAAGTTCCTTCCTTGCATCGGGGCGACTTAACTTCAACATATATTGTCTTTCTTGCTCCCTTGGGAATTTGCTGAGGCTGATCAATTTGAACATCAACTTGGATGGTTTGAACTGATGCATTGTTTGGGCAGTCCATTCCTATGATGTCAGTATTGCTGCTCCTTTGAGTTCGATCTTAAGAACGAATTCCTAGGTTGTAGTTGCTACTGCCTAGTCAGATCTTCCTTTGTGTGACAAATATCTCTGCCTCATTAGCGGACAAGAAACCAAATCCAAGTACACCATCGTAATGCATTCCATTATTTGAAACTACTTGCACCCTTGCTGTGTATTTATCTTTCTCTTTATTTTCACCTTCATCTTGGTGTTGGCCAAGAATTAATTCTACATCAACGTGGCTTTCCTCCATTTGACCCTCACACTTTTAATAGTGGCAGTTTCAATTTATCCCATTTATCCATGCAAGACAACATTAATGAGGTCTGTGCTCCAGTGTCAATAAGTAGTTTGACGTTTCTCCCATGGTATACAGCACCTAACACAAAGTCATTTTTGGTCTGATTTTCACTGGAACTAACAGGAATCACTGTCTCTGGCAAGGGGCAGATGAAGTGATGGCCTGTACATCCATGTACTTGTTTAAAGATCTGGCTAATTGTCTGTTGTTTGCATTACCTTAATTCTTGTTGCAACAATCTCTCAAAACATGACCCTGCATCCCGCAATGATAGCAGATTCGACTCCTTTTACAATCCTTATGCTTGTGACCCAGAGTATTGCATCTGTAACAATGTACTGTTGTGTTGAAAACTCTGCATTCTTGTTTCTGCATCTCGTTTGTGCATCTTAGTGCTCCAACGAAACCAACAGCTGATTCTACTACTTCCTGAAATGTTTTACATTGTGCCTATGTAACAGCTTACTTCCTCTTCGTGCAACCCATGAGTGAATGTGTCCAAGGCTTCCTGGTTGGCTTTGAACAACTGAATGCGATCTTCATTTTCATCTTCTACTGACTCGTACATTTGACAGTTGATATTTTGAATTCTGTCAGCAAGCTGCTTGATAGATTTTTCTCGTCGCATTTGCATACTGCAAATCTGCTCTCTGTAAAATCTGATTGAGTTTTTATGTTTAAATCTCTGAACAGCAATCGTTCTAAAGTCATTGTAATCTTCTGTTTTCATGCAAGTGGGCTCCACGATAATGAAATATAGTGCTGCTCCCTGAATTCTTAATTTGGCAACCACTAGCTTATTGCAATCTGTCCATGATCCTAACAGGGCGGCACCTTCAAGTTTACAAAAAAGCAGTTTCACATCATCTTCAGGTTTCCCGCTAGACTCTGGTACTGATGGCAATAATGAAAAATTCTTTATTGTAGTTGTACCTGTACTGAATGAACTATCATTTACCAAGTCTTTTGGAATACTACTCTCGCTTCTTTCTGCTTTTAACTGTTGAGTCTCTTATTGCAGTTCATTAATAACAGTTTGTAGATTGAGATTGTTATTATTACTGGATTGCGAACTTTTGTCTAATTTAACATCAATGAGTCACTCAAATGTGAAATAAAAATCCATCACTGCCTTTTGTATTCTAGCCAGACTGGAGTAGGCCAACCTGAATTCCAGCGTTGGATGTCCCTGAGTAGTCGAAAGATGTTCAGGCTGCTAGTGCTCAAAGTTCACGTTGTGCTGCACCTCTTCAGAACTGTAGATTTTCCATAATTATCCCCATGTTGACACCACATCTATAAGGGTGTTGTGTATTGTTGCCCCGGATGATGATTACATGAATATTTTGTTAGGATTTGTAATGTAACTAACCTGTTTCTACAGGTTATTACATTAAGAGTGGGAATGGTAATGCCTACTGATTGTGAAATTACCGTGAGAACTGGTTATGACCTGTAGATTAAAACTGAAGAAACTGCAAAAATGTGGGAAATTAAGGAGATGGGACCTGGATAAACTGAAAGAACCAGAGGTTGTACAGTGTTTCAGGGAGAGCATAAGGGAACAATTGACAGGAATAGGGGAAAGAAATACGGTAGAAGAAGAATGGGTAGCTCTGAGGGATGAAGTAGAGAAGGCAGCAGAGGATCAAGTAGGTAAAAAGACGAGGGCTGCTAGAAATCCTTGGGTAACAGAAGAAATATTGAATTTCATTGATGAAAGGAGAAAATATTAAAATGCAGTAAATGAAGCAGGCAAAAAGGAATACAAACGTCTCAAAAAAGAGATCGACAGGAAGTGCAAAATGGCTAAACAGGGATGGCTAGAGGACAAATGTAAGGATGTAGGAGCTTATCTCACTAGGGGTAAGATAGATACTGCCTACAGGAAAATTAAAGAGACCTTTGGAGAGAAGAGAACCACGTGTATGAATATCAAGAGCTCAGATGGCAACCCAGTTCTAAGCAAAGAAGGGAAGGCAGAAAGGTAGAAGGAGTATATAGAAGGTTTATACAAGGGTGATGTACTTGAGGACAATATTATGGAAATGGAAGAGGATGTAGATGAAGACGAAATGGGAGATACGATACTGCGTGAAGAGTTTGACAGAGCACTGAAAGACCTGAGTCGAAACAAGGCCCCCGGAGTAGACAACATTCCATTAGAACTACTGACGGCCTTGGGAGAGCCAGCCATGACAAAACTCTACCAGCTGGTGAGCAAGATGTATGAGACAGGCGAAATACCCTCAGACTTCAAGAAGAATATAATAATTCCATTCCCAAAGAAAGCAGGTGCTGACAGATGTGAAAATTACCGAACTATCAGTTTAATAAGTCACAGCTGCAAAATACTAACGCGAATTCTTTACAGACGAATGGAAAAACTGGTAGATGCGGACCTCGGGGAGGATCAGTTTGGATTCCGTCGAAATGTTGGAACACGTGAGGCAATACTGACCTTACGACTTATCTTAGAAGAAAGATTAAGAAAAGGCAAACCTACGTTTCTAGCATTTGTAGACTTAGAGAAAGCTTTTGACAATGTTGACTGGAATACTCTTTTTCAAATTCTAAAGGTGGCATGGGTAAAATACAGGGAGCGAAAGGCTATTTACAATTTGTACAGAAACCAGATGGCAGTCATAAGAGTCGAGGGGCATGAAAGGGAAGCAGTGGTTGGGAAAGGAGTGAGACAGGGTTGTAGCCTCTCCCTGATGTTATTCAATCTGCATATTGAGCAATCAGTAAAGGAAACAAAAGAAAAATTTGGAGTAGGTATTAAAATTCATGGAGACGAAGTAAAAACTTCGAGGTTCGCCGATGACATTGTAATTCTGTCAGAGACAGCAAAGGACTTTGAAGAGCAGTTGAACGGAATGGATAGTGTCTTGAAAGGAGAATAGAAGATGAACATCAACAAAAGTAAAACGAGGATAATGGAAAGTAGTCGAATTATATCGGGTGATGCTGAGGGAATTAGATTAGGAAATGAGACACTTAAAGTAGTAAAGGAGGTTTGCTATTTGGGGAGCAAAATAACTGATGATGGTCGAAGTAGAGAGGATATAAAATGTAGTTTGGCAATGGCAAGGAAAGCGTTTCTGAAGAAGAGAAATTTGTTAACATCGAATATAGATTTAAGTGTCAGGAAGTCATTTCTGAAAATATTTGTTTGGAGTGTAGCCATGTATGGAAGTGAAACATGGACGATAACTAGTTTGGACAAGAAGAGAATAGAAGCTTTCGAAATGTGGTGCTACAGAAGAATACTGAAGATAAGGTGGATAGATCACGTAACTAATGAGGAGGTATTGAATAGGATTGAGGAGAAGAGAAGTTTGTGGCCCAATGTGACTAGAAGAAGGGATCGATTGGTAGGACATGTTTTGAGGCATCAAGGGATCACAAATTTAGCATTGGAGGGCAGTGTGGAGGGTAAAAATCGTAGAGGGAGACCGAGAGATGAGTACACTAAGCAGATTCAGAAGGATGTAGGTTGCAGTAGGTACTGGGAGATGAAGAAGCTTGCACAGGATAGAGTAGCATGGATAGCTGCATCAAACCAGTCTCAGGACTGAAGACCACAACAACAACAACAACCCTGTAGTCACCTGACCAGAAGTCTTGTTCCTCCTGCCACCGAACTTCACTAATTCCCACTATATCTAACTTTAACCTATCCATTTCCCTTTTTAAATTTTCTAACCTACCTGCCCGATTAAGGGATCTGACATTCCACACTCCGATCAATAGAATGCCAGTTTTCTTTCTCCTGATAATGATATCCTCTTGAGTAGTCCCCACCCGGAGATCCAAATTGGGGACTATTTTACCTCCGGAATATTTTACCCAAGTGGACGCCATCATCATTTAATCATACAGTAAAGCTGCATGCCCTTGGGAAAAATTACGGACATAGTTTCCCCTTGCTTTCAGCCGTTCACAGTACCAGCAGAGCAAGGCCATTTTGGTTATTGTTACAAGGCCAGATCAGTCAATCATCGAGACTGTTGCCCCTGCAACTACTGAAAAGGCTGCTGCAACCTCTTCAGGAACCTCACGTTTGTCTGGCCTATCAACAGATGCCCCACCGCTGTGGTTGAACCTACAGTACGGCTATCTGTATCGCTGAGGCACGCAAGCCTCCCCACCAATGGCAAGGTCCATGGTTCATGGGGGGAGACAATGTGAGATATACAACAATTATATCTGTTGAGACAGTTCTGTAAAATTTCGCATTAATGGGCTGTGGCAGCTGACTACCAAAATGAGTGCCTCTGCTAACAGCACAATATT
Organism: Schistocerca gregaria; assembly: GCF_023897955.1. NCBI lineage: Eukaryota > Metazoa > Arthropoda > Insecta > Orthoptera > Acrididae > Schistocerca > Schistocerca gregaria. The sequence continues at coordinate 124,681,100 of NC_064920.1, read as the reverse complement.
GCCTGCAGCACCTCTCTTGGGCTTTTGAACATATCAACTGTACTCTAGATGACCGGAAAACTGAAGCCTGGTCATATGAGTCCCAATTTGAGGTAGGTAGAGCTGATAGTAGGTTTCAGGTATGGCACATACCACATGAAGTCATGGATCCCAATTGTGAACAATACACTTTCCAAGCCTAATCTTTTCAAATTGGATGCTTGTGGCAATATTTTGAAAAATAACTTAATATGGCATGCTACTATGATTACGGATGTTCCAGTAACTATTGTTCTAGACACAGGAGCATTTGTCAATGTCATTTCAAGAAGTTCTTTCAGTAAATTGTCCATAAAAACAAAGTTTCATGGCATTCCTGTTCAGAGCTGCAAGATTATTGAAGGCACTTACATGTGATCCAGAAATGTTAGAATGATGGAGAAGTCAGTAAAACCAGAAAATGTAGCAATACCATGCACCCTTATAGTAGCTGAAGACTTGATTGTTGACTGTATACTGAGCCTTTATTTTATCTGTGAGGACACAATATTGACTTCTGTACCGGTAAGATTTTCTTTCTCACTGGCAGTGAAAGATCTAAAGTGGAGCTGCTGTGGAAGGATGGTAGCCATAGACGGTAGTGCCCAAGTTTTCAGATCAAATTCTATTGTTAAGGAACAACAGAGGGTAAGATCATTTGTAATCCTGTTGAAGAAAGAAGTTGAAGTCACATTACAAGTATAACAGAATGTAGAAGAGCCAGGGAACCTCACCAGCAAGGAAAGACAGCAGTAGCATGGAATCAGTGTGGGGATACAAAAATGAAGAAAAACCTGGAATAATCCAAGGAAATACACATGACTCTGTACAACAGTTTCTATCTTACCACATGGTCTCAGTGGAAAGTACTAGATAATGAAATTGGAAGGATGCTTCGAGAACATAAGAGGTTCATAAGGACATATTCTCATGATGAGCTAATGCTACAGATTGACTACATGAAACCATATCAAGAGATAGTGAATCATCTGCCTCATTTGTCAACACACTACACAACAGCAGAGCTAATGTTTCACAAAGAATGAATGGATGGACCAGATCCCATAGGTTGCCAATGTCAGAGATTAGTTGGAGAAAAGGTTCAGGAAACTTTGAACTGTTTGAGAGACAAAGCATTCAGAAGAAAGCACAACTGTGAGAAGAAAGTGGTAAAATAGTAAGGTATCTAGTGCCAAAGAAAATATTAAGAAGCCACCCACCTTTTGAACAAAAGTAACAAAATGTGGCAGCCACTGTATATGGGACATTTTTTGCATTCTAAGAATTTCAAATACTGTTGCATATTGATTAGGAAACTCAGGTCATAACTGAATTAAAGGGTTGTACCCTCTTCAAGATTTATGGAAATGTTATTTGTAGTGTTATTAGTGTGCATCATTGTAGGAACACAGGATCAATTAGAATGGTTGAGCAGAATGTTGCATTAGTGTAACGCATAAAATTGGATTTTTTAAATTTTACAACATGAGGATTTTGCGTACATCACTTTAGGAACTCAGGATCAACTGGAATGGTCGAGCAGAATATTTGCCTGAGTGTAATGCATAAAATAATTTTTTTTATTTTACAACATGACATTTTTAATTTAGGCTTTAGGCTTTTGTGACTATATGACATGGGTTTACGTATTGTTGTCTGTAATAGGTAAGTATTACCGTGTGCAATATGCATGAATGATTCTTGAATTATATTTAGTCATGTCCTGAGAATACATAGAGTCATTTTTAATAGTAATAAGGTCTGTTTAAAATTGGTGCATATTATTACAACATAGTGTAAGACAAATTTCTCTGTCTATGTCAAGTGAACGATTCTGAGCTGGCAGTCTTCAGATCACTATTTGGTACATCTGCATCTAGATGATTACTCTGTAATTCATGATTAATTGCCTGGCAGAGTGTTCATCAAACCACCTACAAGGTATTTCTTTAATGTTTCACTATCAAACAGCAGTCAGGAAAAATGAACATTTGAGTCTTTCCATACAAGCTCTGTTCTCTCTTATTTTACTGTGATGATTATTTCTCCTTATATAGGTGGGTGCCAACAAAATATTTTCACACACTGAGGAGAAAGTTGGTGATTGGACTTCCATGAGAAGCTCCCACTGTGACAAAAAATGTCTTTATTTTAATGACTGCCTCTCTAACTCATGTATCATATCGCATGGCACTCTCTCCCCTATTTTGTGATAATCCATAATGAGTTCTCCATCTTTCAACTTTTTTGATGTCCTCCATCAGTTTGATCTGCTGTAGAACCCTCACCGCTCACCAATACTCAAGGAGTGACTGGAAGTGTGTAGTGTAAGCAGTCTCTTTAGTACATCTGTTGCATATTTTAAGTGTTCTGCCAATAAATCACAGTCTTTGGTTTCCTCTCCCCACAACATTATCTATGTGATCATTCCAATTTTAACTATATGTAGTTGTAATCACTGAGTACATAGTTGAATTGACAACCTTTAGATTTGTGTGATTTATCCTTTAAACAAAGTTTAGCAGAATCCATTTAGTACTCATGTGGATGACTTCATACTTTTCGCTATTTATAGTCAGTTGGCACTCTTTACACCATACAGATATCATGTTGAAACCATTTTGCATTTTGTTTTGATCATCTCATAACTTTACAAGGCATTAAATGGCAGCATAATCTGCAAACAATCTAAGAGGCCTTTGCAGATCATCTCCTAAACTGTCTATGGAGATCAGAAAGAGCAGAGGGCATACAACATTTCCTTGGGGAACGCTACATATTGATTCTATTGTACTTGATGATTTTCCATTGATTACAGCCAACTATGACCTTACTGACAGGAAATCATGAATCCATTCACACAACTAGACAATTCACCATAGGCAAGCAATTTGATTAGGACTCACTTGTCAGAAATGATGTCAAAAGCCTTATGGAAATATAAAAATATAAACCAGGTTAATGAATATAACAAGTGGTTCTAATGTGAAGTATGCTTCAATGATGACAGTAATTATAATTTCTATGTCTTTCCCAGCAATTTGTTGTCATCTCGTAGAATCAGGTGTACTGCCTGTGGTCTGCATCTTCCCAAAACAATATTTCGATGTCATAACTTGGCGTCTTCATCAAGTGTACCCTGAGTCTGGTATCAGTCTATGCGGTGGTATCAGTCTCTAAGCACTCCATCTTCTGTCTGTGCCCATTGCGGCTTTCTCCCCAAGGAGCTTGGTGCCTCCTGGTATCACATATGCAATTCTGTTCTGTTACTTATGCCCTTGGGCGTCTGTAGTTCATTACTGTAGGAGGGAAATTCCTTCTGTAGTAGTTCCAGAACAGGATTCTACTCAGTACTAAGCTGATATTCTGTTTCCCGGTTGATCAAGTTCTCCACCATCTTGATTTCAATCGATTCATTAATGACACTAGCCCAGAAGTGCGGGGTCTGAGCCAGGATCCTGGTTTTGTCATAATCCATAGTGTGTTTGAGGTCCAGGCAATGTTCTGCCATTGCAGATATAATTACCTGTCGTAGCCTGGTGTGTCTCTGGTGTTCTTTACATCTTATTTCAACTGTTCTGGTACTCTGGCTGATATAAGACATCCCTCATTCACAGGGTTTATTGTAGACACCAGCTTGCCTTAACCCCAAATCATCCTTGACAGGGTCCTCTTGATGAGAGGATGGTGATCAAGGGTTTGCAGGAAGATAATGTCTTGGTGGTGTTAGCAGCAGACAAGCGGAACTATACTGTCATACTGCTGAAGACTGACTATGACCAGACGATCTGCCAACTTTTGGAGGACCCTGCTTATAATCCACTAGAGAATAACCCTACTGATCGAGTGGATAGGAAACACCGCTCTCTTCTCAAGGAAACAGGATGGCCTGAGAAGGTTGTCAAACAACTAAAGGCTAAGTTTTCAGTACCACCCAAGATCCATAAGCAGGGTCTACCACTTCACCCGATCCTCACTAATGTCGGCACAGCCACCTACACCACAACCTTCTACCTTAAGATCTTATCACCATATGTGGGAAAGTGTGTCCCCGCAACTCCTCGGACTTTGTGAAACGTCTCAACTACCTGCGGATCTTGGACACAGATATCATGGTCAGTTTTGATGTGGTGTCTCCATTCACCAGGGTACAACTTCTGGACACTCGATATAATTAGTGGGATATTTGATGGAGCATTGCTGGATCTTTTCAAGCATATTTTGATACGAAGTACTTCCTTTGTGAAGGCCAATTCTATGAGGAGACTGAGGGAGTGGCCATGGTAGCTCCTTATCTCCAGTAGTGATGAATCTGTTTATGGAGAAATTCACGGATGAGGCACTTACAACTGCTGCCTACCAGCTGACGTGTTTCTTCAGATACATTGATGACACGTTCGTCATCTGTCCACATGGCAAGAGAAGACTGGATGAGTTCCTGGACCATCTGAACACAAGACACACCAACATCAAGTTCACCATGGAACTAGAGAGTGTTGGTCAGCTCCTGTTCCTTGATGTTCTGGTGAAGAGGAAGGCAGATAGCGCCTTAGGCCACAGTGTGTCGAGGAACCCAACACACACTGACTTATATCTACAGGCTGTCAGCTGCCATCACCCAGCACAGAAGCAAGGAGTGCTGAGAACAGTAGTACACCAAGACAAAACACTCTCTGACTCAGACAGCCTGACAACGGAATTAGAACATCTACAAAGAGTGTTCACAGACAGTGAATACTCCACTAGGGACATGAGCAAAGCTCTCCAACCCACCAGAAGGCCTAAGGCAACAGGAGAGGAGACCAGGAAAGTAGCCTTTCTACCATATGCTGGACCTATATCTGCCAAGAGAAGCCGAATCTTGAAGAAACACAATATCAAGAGTGTGTTCTGCCTCCCTAACAAGATAAAGATGCTCCTTGGAAGTGTCAAGGATGATTTGTTGTTAAGGAAACCTGGTTTCTACTATACACCCTGTGAATGTGGGATGTTTTACATCGGTCAGACTACCAGGACACTTGAAATAAGACGTAAAGAACACCAGATACGCTCCAGGCTACGACCTGTAACTAAATATGCAGACGTCCAAGGGTCTAAGTAACGGAACAGAACGGCATATGCAATACCAGGTGGCAGCAAGCTACTTGGAGGATGGCCATCATAATATGCCGCTCCAACAGTAGCCAGATGACACAGGAAGTGCACCACACAGGCACATACCGGGTTCAGAAGGCCAAGAGAATGGCTTGGCCATGAGAGAAACTCGCTGCAGTCGTGGACATCATAAGGAACTTCAAGAGAGCCATGATAGTGATGGGATCGTGCCTATCAGGTGTGGACGCAATAGGGAACGCTTTGGGATGTCCGCTACTTCAGAAGAGAGGTGCAACATGCGTGTACCGAAGATGAAGCGCCTAGAGAGTGATACCACCGCCAGAAATGGCCACAGTGGGCATGGACGGCATAGGTAGCGGCACACACTACACAGGCATAAATATAGGACAAGGTCAGCTCGTCAACCAGTCTCAAGAAACACCAGATGAAGACGCCGAGTTATGACGTCAAAATACCGTGTTTGGAGGATGCGGACCGCCAGCAGTACCCCCGATTCTATTGGACGACAACAAATTGCCTGGATAGTCTTAGAAATTATATTGCAAGACTCTATGGGGATCAAATGTGCATGAAAATAGAGTTATTGGACAAGCTATGACAGGGCGGCAAAGAGAGGAAGTTGTGCTCTCTAAACTTCCTACTCAGATGCAGAGAAGGGGACGTGGTGCCTGTTTTTGCCATGATTAAGCAACATGTCACTTCTAAGGTGGCTAATAGGATCAAGCATCATGCCAGTATAGCCATGGTAAGGGAAAGGATCCAGGACATGTGGCATAGACTGGACGTCACCTCCAGGGAGTTACTATGTCTACATCTGGACTAGCCAGCAACTTGGCTCCTGAAGACTGGGACAGGATAGGTGGTACATCATGGGCTCTGGCAGGATGAATCAAACACAATGCTACAGCTCGAAAAATGGCTAAATTTGAGCACCTGAATAACAGCGTGCAGAAAACACATGACACCCACCAGTGGTAAATCTTAGCGGTCGCACATTTGAAGATGTGACCTTGAAAGTACTCGGTAAGGGCCTGAACTTTGCTGTCACTACTAGAGAGCTACCGGTTTCCAGCTTCATCAGCTCTATGGAGCAAGTGGTCAACACTCTACTATCAAGTGTTGCAGAAGAGATTCAGAGAGAGACATGCAGGCCCTAACCAGAGCCAGGCCTCCCCAAACAAACATCTCAAGAGACGAGAGAATGGTGTTCAAGAGTTTGCGGGAAGATAAAGACTTGGTGGTGTTACCAGCAGACAAGGGGAACTCTCCTGTCATACTGCTGAAGACTGACTATAACAAGAAGACCTCTCAACTTTTGGAGGACCCTGCTTATAATCCATTAGAGAATGACCCCACCGATGGAACGGACAGGAAAACCCGCTCTCTTCTTAAGGAAACAGTATGGCCTGAGGAAGTTGTCAAACAACTAAAAGCTAAGGCTCCAGTACCACCGAGACTGTATGGATTACACAAGATCCATAAACAGGGTGTTCCACTTCACCCGACCGTCAGTAATATCGGCACAGCTTCCTACATCACAACCTCCTACCTTAAGATCTTATCACCATATGTGGAAAAGTGTGTCCACCACATCCGCAACTCCATAGGCTTTGTGGAACGTCTCAATTACCTATGGATCTTGGACACAGACATCATGGTCAGTTTTGGTGTGGTGTCTCCATTCACCAGGGTACCACTTCAGGACACTCGATATAATTAGTGGGATATTTGACGGAGCATTGCTGGATCTTTTCAAGCATATTTTGACATGAAGTACTTCCTTTGTGAAGGCCAATTCTAAGAGGGGACTGAGGGAGTGGCCATGGGTAGCTCCTTATCTCCAGTAGTAGTGAACCTGTTTATGGAGAAATTCGCCGATGAGGCACTTACAATTGCTGCCTACCAGCCAACGTGTTTCCTCAGCTACTTTGATGACACATTCATCACCTGTCTACATGGCAAGAGAAGACTGGATGAGTTCCTGGACCATCTGAACACAAGACACACCAACATCAAGTTCACCATGGAACTAGAGAGTGATGGTCAGCTCCTATTCCTTGATGTCCTGCTAAAGAGGAAGGCAGATGACACCTTAGGCCACAGTGTGTACAGGAAACCAACATACACTGACATATCTACAGGCTGGCAGCTGCAATCACACAGCGCAGAAGCAAAGAGTGCTGAGAACACTCGTACACCGAGCCAAAACACTCTCTGACTCAGACAGGCTGACAGCAGAATTAGAACACTTACAAAGGGTGTTCACAGACAACAGATACTCCAGCAGGGAAATCCACAAAGCCCTCCAACCCACCAGACAGCTTGAGGCAACAAGAGAGGAGCAGGGAGAAGAGACCTGGAAAGTAGCCTTTCTACCATATGCTTTGATTATATCTGCCAAGATCAGCAAAATCTTGAAGAAACAAAATATCAAGATTGTGTTCTGCCCACCTAGCAAGATAAGGTCGCTCCTTGGAACTGTCAAGGGTGATTTGGGGTTAAGTAAAACTGGTGTCTACCATACACCCTGTGAATGTGGGATGTCTTACATTGGTGAGACCACCAGAACAGTTGAAATAAGATGTAAAGAACAACAGAGACACACCAGGCTACGGCAGGTAACTACATTGCCTGGACCTTGAGCACACCACAGAATATGACAAAACCAGGATCCTGGCTCAGACCTCCCACTTCTGGGCCAGTGGCATTAATGAATTGATTTAAATCAAGATGGCGGAGAACTTGATCAACCGGGAAGCAGGATATTAGCTTAGTACTGCGTGGAATCCTGCTTTGGAACTACTACAGAAACAACGGAAGAAACTTCCCTCCTACTGGAATGAAATACAGACGTCCAAGGGCATAATTGACACAACAGAACAGCATACATGTTACCAGGTTGCAGCAAGCTCCTTTGTAGAGAAACTCCCGCGGTTACGGAAAGCATGAGGAACTTCAACAGAGGCATGATAGTGATAGGATCGTGCCTATCGGGCGCGGACTCAATAGCGAACTCCTTGAGATGTCCGCTACTTCAGAAGAGAGCTACTTTGGGCACAGACCGAAGATGGAGCACCTAGAGACTGATACCAGCACCATAAATGGCCACAGTGGGTGCAGATGGCATAGGGAGTGCCACACACCACCCAGGCATAAATATGGGACAAGGTCAGCTCAATAACCAGTTTCAGGGAACACCTGATGAAGACGTTGAGTTGCAACATCGAAATATCACGTTGGGAAGATGCATTCCAAAGGCAGTACACCCGATTCTATGAGATGAGATGATAGTCATTCATTTACAAGTTGGTCTAGCTTGTGACAAAAGCTGCACCAACATTCGTAGAGGTGGGATATTTCGTACAATTTGGTGGGATGTCTTCTACACTCGTAAGTTTCATCCTTCTTCAGAGATGCATGCTTGATTTCTGAATATTTACCTTTTGTGTTTGGCATAATATATTTTCCATTGTCTAAGGTTAAGCTACAGGGTGTTTAAAAAATGACTGGTATATTTGAAACGGCAATAGAAACTAAACGAGCAGCGATAGAAATACACCGTTTGTTGCAATATGCTTGGGACAACAGTACATTTTCAGGCAGACAAACTTTCGAAATTACAGTAGTTACAATTGTCAACAACAGATGGCGCTGCAGTCTGGGAAACTCTATAGTACGATATTTTCCACATATCCACCATGCTTAGCAATAATATGGCGTAGTCAATGAATGAAATTACACGAAACCTTTGACAACGTGTCTGGCGGAATGGCTTCACATGCAGATGAGATGTACTGCTTCAGCTGTTCAATTGTTTCTGGATTCTGGCGCTACACCTGGTCTTTCAAGTGTCCCCACAGAAAGAAGTCACAGGGGTTCATGTCTGGCGAATAGGGAGGCTAATCCACGCTGCCTCCTGTATGTTTTGGATAGCCCAAAGCAATCACACGATCATCGAAATATTCATTCAGGAACTTAAAGACATTGGCCATGCGATGTGGCCGGGTACCATCTTGCATAAACCACGAGGTGTTCACAGTGTCGTCTAAGGCAGTTTGTACCGCCACAAATTCACGAAGAATGTCCAGATAGCGTGATGCAATAATCGTTTCGGATCTGAAAAATGAGCCAATGATTCCTTTGGAAGAAATGGCGGCCCAGACCAGTACTTTTTGAGGATGCAGGGACGATGGGACTGCAACATGGGGCTTTTCGGTTCCCCATATGCGCCAGTTCTGTTTATTGACGAAGCCATCCAGGTAAAAATAATCTTCGTCAGTAAACCAAATGCTGCCCACATGCATATCACCGTCATCAATCCTGTGCACTATATCGTTAGCTAATGTCTCTTGTGCAGCAATTGTAGCGGCACAGAGGGGTTGCCGCGTCTGAATTTTGTGTGGATAGAGGTGTAAACTCTGGTGCATGAGACAATATGTGGACTGTGACGTCATTTGTACTGCAGCTGCAACACGGCAAACGGTAACCCGAGGCCGCTGTTGGAGCACCTGCTGCACTAGCTGTGCGTTGCCTTCTGTGGTTGCCGTATGCGGTCGCCCTACCTTTCCAGCACGTTCATCCGTCTCGTTCCCAGTCCGTTGAAATTTTTCTAACAGATCCTTTATTGTATCACTTTTCGGTCCTTTGGTTACATTAAACCTCTGTTGAAAACTTCGTCTTGTTGCAACAACACTGTGTTCTAGGCGGTGGAATTCCAACACCAGAAAAATCCTCTGTTCAAAGGAATAAACCATGTTGTCCACAGCACACTTGCACGTTGTGAACAGCACACGCTTACAGCAGAAAGACGACGTACAGAATGGTGCACCCACAGACTGCGTTGTCTTCTATATCTTTCACATCACTTGCAGCGCCATCTGTTGTTGAAAATTGTAACTACTGTAATTTCGAAAGTTTGTCCGCCTGAAAATGTACTGTTGTCCCAAGCATATTGCAACAAACGGTGTATTTCTATCGCTGCTCGTTTAGTTTATTTTCAAATATACCGGTCATTTGTGAAACACCCTGTACTTGCTCCACATATCAGCTTAATTAAATGAATTCATGAAAATATGACGCGTTGCTGTTGAATTACTGTAGTTGTCATGATTTTTGGAACTTTTATGAGAGGGGTTTATATAAATATGTGGAACAATAAGCATCAGGAGAAAATGTTGATTTTTTGACATTAAAATGGGCATAGAATCATGAACATATGTGAGCACAGTGTTTTGAAGAAGGGAACACATTCAGTGCACACAAAGTGTATCAAATGACAGATGATCACTCATGAATGTGGTATGACATTTCGCCCATAAAGTCTGTTGCCACTGAAGCGAAGCTGATGTGTATAAGGATCCTGTTTTCTTTGAAGGATTTCTGAAATGTACCACAGAAATTGTGTGACTGTACTGTATTGGCATTAACAAGTTTACCAGTGTAACTTGGGTTTCAAGTGATGGTCTAATGATAGTCTAATGAACATTTATGATTGCATAATATTTAACCTTGTAATTAAATTTCTCCCAAATCCAAAAAATTCAGAACAGCTGGTAATTCAAAATTATTGGTCAATGTAGTGTCAGGTGAAACCTCCTCATGTAATGATGTCTCAGTTACTATAAAATGTGATAGTTATGTGTGTAAAGTTTCTTTGAAAAAGGTTATGTGAGTTACCCTGTGTATTGAGTGCAAGTCATGGTACCATGATAAATGTGTAAAAGTGAATCTGAAGTATGTAAAAGTTGGTCATGACTGGATATGCCATCAGTGCTTTACTAGTGCCTTGAAAAACCAAATATTTATCACACAAAAATCAAAAGAAACAATAATAATGGTTCTTAACATATAATTTAGTGACTATAACCATGTAATACCATAAACTCCAGAAGAAATATCAAGAACTGGAAATAAAATACCAAGGATTGGAGTAAAATCATCATGTAGCACAAGATGTTGCTGCGAACGGTATTTCTATGCAGAAAACGTAGCTAGTCCCAACTAAAGCATGTAAACAAACAATAAGTGCAGCTCCGGTGATAATGCCATCAAACAAATACTTGGTTCTAGATGAAGACTGTAATAAAACAGCAAACACAGATGAACCAAAACCAGTGACAAAATGTCGAATAAAGTGCACAGTCGAGGGAAGGAAATAAGGAAAAAAACCATAGCAACTCCATAACAAGTAAGTCAGTATCAGGACTGCCAGGATCATCTTTTGAGCAAAAAGAGGCAGTGCCAGAATCATCTTCAGCAAAAACAGCAAGAAAATGTGAGGGTCCAACTGAAGAAACAGAGGTTAGTGCATCACTCAGTAGGATAGATGTAACACCTCATCACCAAAAGAATGTTTAGACCAAGGCAAGAGAAACATAAAGTTTTCAAGGTAAGCAGTGCTCAGTCCTTCTCAGTCTTCCACCAAAATATGCAATGCATAAGAAACAAAGTGCAACAATTAGAAGTGTTTATTGATAGCTCACTTGTTTGCATATTGGTGAAATCGTTTGGAATTAACAAATGTAGCTCTAAATTCGCACAGTCAAGCCTGTCATTACAGTAGAAGCACTGTGAAATGTGATGGATCTTGCATATATATGAAGGAGGGGATTATATATAAAATAAGAAATGATGTTTTGGCATTAAGTGAGGATAAACGCATAGAAATATCAGCTATAGAGATGAGAAAACCTAGATGTATTCCAAAGACTAACTGTACTGTGTATATATCGTGCTCCCAGTGATGACATGGACACATTCACTACAAAGTTAACCGAAGCATTAGATATGGTCTCTAGCCCCAAAAGCAAAATCATCATTTTTGGAGATCTAAACATTCACATGGTGGACCCAGATATGTGGTGCAACAGCTTTCTGAACATTATGTATACCTATGGTATATTACCATTAAGTAACAGTGCCACTAGGATAACCATACATTCTGCATCAAGTACTGTCTATATGCTAACGGCCATAGAGAAAGATAGGAGTGACATTGCCATAGATGGCCTCGGTATCCCAGACCGTTCAAGTCAGTTATTAAGATTAGGCATAGAATTAAATAATAACACCTAAATACACAAGTACAATAGAGTTTTCTCTGAGACAGAAAATGGTTCTGAGCACTATGAGACATAACAACTTAGGTCATCAGTCCCCTAGAACTTATAAGTACTTAAACCTAACCAACCTAAGGACATCACACACATCCATGTCCGAGGCAGGATTCGAACCTGCGACCTTAGTGGTCATGCGGTTCCAGACTGAAGCGCCTAGAACCACTCGGTCACAACGTCCAGCATTTCTCTGAGACAAAAAGATCTCTATTTGCCTCACTAATTAACAGTGAAACAAGGGAGGAAGTGTACAGAGAAACTACTATAAATGGGAAGCCTGCAAAGTGTATGTCAATTTTAAATTCCGATTTGGAGAAATGTTTCCTAAAGTTCTAAGAATCACTAAATCATGAAACAATAACAACTGGGTAACCAATGGGATAAGGAAATCCTCTGAAATCCTCAAGCACATAAGCTAAATGAAAAACTACTGTAATGAATCAGCATTTCATAAATATTATCATACATACAGAAATATCTATAGAGAATTATTGTTTAGCAGCTAAAAGGTACCAAAATGACAAATTTGTAGAATAAGATAATAATAAAATCAAAGTTGCTTGGAAAATCACCAAACACGAAACTAATGAGAAAAAATTAAATCCAATAAACATGCAGTTTCAACACAATGATACCAAAATAAATGACCCCAAAAAACTAGCAAACTTTGCCAATCAGTATTTCAGCGACATACTAACCAAACTACAACAGAAGTTCAACAAAACAAAGCATTTACAAATGCTGAGCCAAATACCACACACAATGATGCTATGGTCAACTACAGCAGAAGAGGTATGCAATGTTATGAGTAATCTAAAATGTAAAAATTCAGCAGTCATAGATGAAGTACCTGTGTGCTTACTGAAGGACTGCATAGACAAAATTAAAGGCCCAATAGTGCACATCATCAATTAATTCTTCCCCACAGGTTGCTTCCCAGACATACTAACGCATGCAAAAATTTTCCCTGTACATAAGAAAGGTGACCCAGAACTCATAGAAAATTTAAGACAAATCTCATTACCGTAATCCTTTTTAAAAGCCATAGAAACCATAATGAAAAACAGGCTAATGGGGCACTTTACAAAGTTCAATCTTCTGAGTAAAGAGCAATTGGGTTTCTGGACTCGCAAAAGCACAAATTCAACTGTTGCTCATTTCTAAAATGTTATCCTTGTAGCACTAGACAAAGGCGACCACATAACAGTGATCTTCCTTGATTTTACCAAAGTTTTTAACACAGTAGACCACACAATTTTGCTAAACAAACTAAATGCACTAGTAGTAAGTGGAGTAACATACATGTGGTTTCATTCATTCCTACAAACATCAAACAGGTGGAGGTCACTCAAACTAACTCCAATCATACCTTTTCATAACTTTCAGACCCAGAATACTTCATTATAGGAGTCCCCCAAGGAAGTGTGTTGGCACAATCCTCTTTATAATATACATCAATGATTTTCCATGAATTGTCAAACATGGTGAATCAGTACTGTTTGCTGATGACGGACGGTAACATCTTAATCACAGGTGAGTCACCAAGTGCACCAAGTGTACTCAATGGTAAAGCTCAGGAAACACTTAGCACTATGCCAGTGGATAGAGGCTAACAAATAACCATGAATGTAAAAATAATAATAATAATAGTAATAATAATAATAATAATAATAATAATAATAATAAAACCAGTATTAGTTTCCACTTACACAGAAAACTGAACAGTACCACCCTAAAAGTTAATGTCGAGCACATAGAATGTGTACCAACAACAAAAGTTTTAGGCATGCGCTTCAACTCTCAACTAAATTGGACCGAGCACACTACCACCCAATCTCTCCTCAGACTGCCCCATCAAAAATTTTTGAGAAAGTAATGTATTCAAGAGTATCCTCCCATATTTGTAAAAATAAAGTATTAACAAAATATCAAACTTCCTGGCAGATATCATATCAGCGCACACTCCGCTGCAGAGTGAAAATCTCATTCTGGAAACATCCCCCAGGCTGTGGCTAAGCCATGTCTCCGCAATATCCTTTCTTTCAGGAGTGCTAGTTCTGCATGTCTCACAGGAGAGCTTCTGTAAAGTTTGGAAGGTAGGAGACGAGGTACTGGCAGAAGTAAAGCTGTGAGTACCAGGCGTGAGTCGTGCTTCGGTAGCTCAGTTGGTGGAGCACTTGCCCGCGAAAGGCAAAGGTCCCGAGTTCGAGTCTCGGTCGGGCACACAGTTTTAATCTGCCAGGAAGTTTCATATCAGCGCACACTCCGCTGCAGAGTGAAAATCTCATTCTGGAAAGAAAATATCAATTTGGTTTTCAGAAAGGCTTTTCAACAGAAAATGCTATATACGCTTTCGTTGTTCAAATATTAAATGCTCTGAATAACTGGACATCACCCATTGGTATTTTTTGTGATCTCTCAAAGGCCTTCGATTGTGTAAATCATGGGATTCTTTTAGATAAGCTAAATCATTATGATTTGACGGGGGCAGTTGTGATATACCTTTTGCATTTCTTACTTTTATGTTTTCATCCTCTTTAAAAGCAAAAAGAAAAGATGAGGTGGTAGTAGCCCAGCGTAGAGCCTGTGCCTACCGTCAGGTATTTTTGACTTTCAGATGTTAAAAGACGGAGCAGTTTTTTGTTCTTGTACGAGTTGTTGGAAGGAAGGTTTCGCTTAGTGAGTGAACGAGGGAGAACCGCCATATTTTAGCGAGTAATTGCAGACCGCCATTGTGTGTATTTTCTATGTGCATCGAACAGAAATATAGTAGTGTTTTTTTAACAGAATATTCGTGAGAGTTATTATTATTTCAAGTAGTAATGCAATAAGAAGAACGGAAGCCCACTTGTGTACTTCAGAAAATTTACGAAGATCCGAATATAACAACATGGCCACAGTCAAGGAGACGGCGATCAGACATAACATTAATAATTGGTACGCATAAAATACTATGAAGACGATTTATTTATATAAATATAAACTAAAATGATTCCTTTCCCGTTACAGGCAATGCCTAGCTTATTGTGCTTGTCCTTCATGCCAAAGAAATAATCTCTTTAATTCATCCATTTTAAAAAAGCCACACATTCCAACATTTTATTATCATTCATTCCCTATCCTATTATATTATCATTTTATTATATTATACAGTGCACAAATGTTTAATTCGTACTTAAATGGAACAATGCAGAAAGTTGAAATAAGTGGTTCATGTAATGTTAAAACAACAGCTGATTCCTCAAACTGGGGGGCTATCAAGTACTGGGTCCCACAGGGTTCGGTCTTAGGTCCTTTACTGTTATTGATATACATTGATGACTTACCATTCCACATTGATGATGATGCAAAGTTAGTTCTTTTTACTGATGATACAAGTATAGTAATAACATCCAAAAACCAAGAACTAAGTGATGTAATTGTAAATGATGTTTTTCACAAAATTATTAAGTGGTTCTCAGCAAACGGACTCTCCTTAAATTTTGATAAAACACAATATATACAGTTCTGTGCAGTAAATGGCACAACTCCAGTAATAAATATAGACTCTGAACAGAAGTCTGTAGCTAAGGTAGAATTTTCAAAATTTTTAGGTGTGTGCATTGATGAGAGGTTACACTGGAAGCAACACATTGATGGTCTGCTGAAACGCCTGAGTTCAGTTACGTATGTTATTAGGGTTATTGCAAATTTTGCTGATAAGAATCTCAGTAAATTAGGTTACTATGCCTACTTTCATTCACTGCTTTTGTATGGCATCATATTCTGGGGTAATTTATCGTTGAGTAGAAAAGTATTCATTGCTCAAAAACGTGTAATCAGAATAATTGCTGGAGCCCACCCATGGTCATCCTGCAGACGTCTATTTAAGGATCTAGGGATCCTCACAGTATATATATTCACTTATGAAATTTGTTGTTAATAATGCAACCCAGTTCAAAAGTAATAGCAGTGTGCATAGCTATAACACCAGGAGAAAGGATGATCTTTACTATGCAGGGTTAAATCTGACTTTGGCACAGAAAGGGGTAAATTATGCTGCCACAAAAGTCTTTGGTCACCTACCAAACAGCATCAAAAGCCTGACAGATAGCCAACCAACATTTAAAAAAAGTTAAAAGAATTTCTAGATGACAACTTCTTTAACTTATTGGCTGAATTTTTAGATATAAATTAAGGGGGGGGGGGGGGGGGGGGGCAACTTAAACATTAGTGTCATGCAATATTTTGTGTAATGTAATATCTTTTACAGGCATCTTTTATTAACCTGACACTTTCCACATCATTACGAAGTGTCGTATTCATGATCTATGGAACAAGTATTAATCTAATCCTAGACAATGTCTACCCCCAGTAGCTGAGTGGTCAGCATGACAGAATGTCAATCCTAAGGGCACGGGGTCGATTCTCGTCTGGGTCAGAGATTTTCTTCACTCAGGGACTGGGTGTTGTGTTGTCCCAATCATCATCATTTCATCCTCATTGACGCACAAGTTGCTGAAGTGGTGTCAAATCGAAAGACTTGCACCTGGAAAACAGTCTACCCAACAGGAGGTCGTAGTCACATGACTGCAGTACTTGGAAAACGAATAGCTTCAACATGCTATCAACTTAGGATAATAAATTCAATGTGTAGTAGCTCGAGTACTAGAAATGCATTTTTGGCATATGTCCACTCTGTAAATAATTATGGCATATCCTTCTGGGGAGCAAATGAGCAGAACAGACAAACAATAACACTAGATCGCGTGTTATCATAACAAAAATTAGCAATAGGTCCCATAGCACAGAATTATTCAAATCTTTGGGTATATTGACAGTTTTTTGTGAATATCATTTTGCAGACAGTGATATACATAAAAAACATATTGACCAGTTTCTGATAAACTGTTTTATACATGCACATGCAACAAGACACAGGCAATACTTTCACCTCTATAGGAAAAACAACTCAAAAACTAAAAAAAAGCATATTACACAATGGAATGAAATTATACAAAAATCTTCCATGAGAAATCAAAGACATAAGCGAAATAGATATCTTCAGGAAATTGCTAAAAAAGTATTTCTTGGAAAAGTGTTTTTATACTGTCAAGGATTACTCGGAATGATGTAAATATACAGCAATATGTAAAAATTATCAACTGTGTTATTAAGTGATTTAACAATGTATCTTGATGTTACAATATTCATGAATTCCGATTGTGATAATTATAAATTTGTTTACCTATTGCATATACTCATTTGACAACATCCATACAATCCTGATTGTCTATGGATGGATAAATAAATAAATAAAAACAAATTACTCTGCACAAATTATCATTGGTAAACTAATAAATTCCATTAAAGTTACTCGTATCAATAAAGTTTTGCTCTTTCATGATCAACTATTTTGTATATTCACATGCCATCAGTGCTGACATGGCATAATATGGGTCAGATCACCGTCATTCTACCATTCCTTGGATCAACCCTATTTCCTGCCCATCCACATAGATATAATCATGAAGGGCTTCACTGTCGTGCACACGAAATTCGTCACCACCTCCCTTCAGTTTTCTTAGGGATATCGTAGTGCTGTTATTACATCTGATTAATATTGTTTTTCATTTTCATTGAAATTTTGGTGTTGTACCTAAAGCTTCATCCAGGGAACATTTGCAAAATGTACAGATGGAACAGCTTTATGTAACCTAGATTATAAGTATTTGGACATCAAAGCATAGTAGGGTGGGGATGGGGATGACCAAGTACTGGCTCTACTCTAGAAGCAGACAGGGAGCTGGTGTGAAGAGGTTTGGGCAGTTAGGCACAGTCAGGAGTTGGACAGATGATTTGGTGGTTGGGGGGGGGGGGGGGGGGGGGGGGGGGGTGCAAAAAAGAAACAACTAAAAAAAATGAAGAAGGAAAATACATGGGTGCATTGGTGGAAGAGAAGGCTGTGTAGTACTCAAGTGGGAAAAGGGAAAGGGACAGGTAGGTGCAGGACTGTGCCTGATGAAGGTTGAGTCCAGAGGGTATGGGAGTGTAGGATTTATCTACAGGGAGAGTTCCTACATTTTCAGTTCAGAAGAACTGGTGTTGGTAGTAAGGATCCTGATGGCACAGGCTGTGAAGCAGTTACGGAAGTGAAAAATTTTGTGTCGGTTACTGTGCTCAGCAACTGTGTGGACCAACTGTGTGTATGTCAGAGACCATTCATTCGGGACAGACAGTTTGTTGGTTGTCATGCCCATGTAAAATGCAACATAGTGGTTACAGCTTAGCTTGTTGATCATATGATTGCTTTCACAGGTATTCCTGCTTTAATTGGGACATTTGATGTTTGGACTAGACTGGAGTAGGTGGTCTCAGGAGGATGTATGGCGCATATCTTGCAAGTAGGTCTATTAATGAGATATGAAACATAAGGCGAGTGAATGGGAGCAGGGGTAGAGTAGGCATGAAAGAAGATTCTATATAGGTTTTTTTGCCATTGGAACAGCACTGTGGGTGGGGTGGCAAGGGTAGTGAATAGGATGCTCTTCATTTCAGGACACAACGAAAGAAAGTGGAGAGTGTGGTTCAGCAGCTCCTGACCTGTATGGTACCAGTTTATAATGGGAATGCTCCTCTGTGGCTGGATGGTGGTACTTTGCGTGGTGATGAGTGGCTGTAGAGATAAGGCATGGAACATCTATTTCAGTACAAGACTGAGAGGGTAATTTTAGTCTGTGAAAGCCCTCAGCGAGATGACTGCTTGTCACTACAGAAGCAAAAAGCCATAAGTGGTTAGGCTGTTTGCAAGTGAATAGGTAAGAGCTGTCAAAGAGGCGGTATTTATGGTGGTTTTTAGGTTTGACATGGATGGAGTTACTGATGTAGCCATCTCTGAGATGGAGGTCAACATACAGGAAGGTGACCTGTTGGGTTGAGGAGAACAAGGTGAAGCAAATGGGGGAGAACTTGTTGAGAGTCTGGGGGAATGTGAGGTAGGATGCCCTCACCCTGGATCCCAATTACAATAATATCAGCAGTGACTCTGAACCTGGTAAAGTTTTTAGGATTCTGGGTGGTTAGGAAGGATTCCACTAGATGGCCAAGAATAGCTTGGCATGGGATGGGTGCCATGCAGGTGTCCATTGCCATACCTCATATTTATGTGTAGGTGATGTCTTCAAAGGAGAAGTAATTATATGTTAAGATATAGTTGGTTGTTGTGACCAGGAAGCAAGTTGCAGGCTTGGGATCCATTGGGCCTTAGGAAAGGAAGTGTTCAATTGCAGGAAGACCATTGGCATTAGGAATGTTAGCATAAAGTGAAGTGGCATCAATAGTGATAAACCAGGCACCAGGTGGTTAAGGAACAGTAACTATGGAGAGTCAGTGGGGGAAATGGTCAGTGTCTTTTATGTAGGATGGAAGGCTGCAGATGATAGGCAGATGGTGTTGGTCTATGAGAGCAGAGATTCTCTCATTGTGGACACAATACTGAAAACAATGAATGGTGGGGCATATGGACTTTATGATGCATGTAGAAGGTAGGAGTGCATGCAGCTGTAGGTGCGAGGGGAAAAAGTGTCAGAGAGAGAGGCTGATCTCAGAACCTCTCCACTGTCTCTCTCTCTCTCTCTCTCTCTCTCTCTCTCTCTCTCTCTCTCTCTCTCTCTCTCTCCCCCCCTCTCTCTCTCTCTCTCTCTCTCTCTCTCTCTCTCTCTCTCTCTCTCTCTCTCTCTGTATGGGAAGAAAATCACCGCAGCCCTCTCCTTAACCACCTCCCAACATGCACAGTTATTTGAAGTTTGCCTCTGGAACCAGACATAATGGCAGGGGGGGGGGGGGGGGGGGGGTGACTTCAGAAGAAGGCCCTGTGGCTCAAGAGGTTACATGTTTAGCAGTAGTTTCTTTCTGGGATACATTTCCAATATATGGAGAGTAGCAATCTTTCAGTTTTGTAGTATTGTCATTATCATTATGCAAGTACTTTGTTATGAACCAAGACTGATCTAACTTTGCTCACAGTTTCCCCTAGTTTCCCATCTCAGAATTAGCCCAAATGAGGAAGCTCATAGCAAATCTAATCCGCAGTAGCACTAACTGCTACTGAGGAGAAGAAAAATTACTAATTTCCTAACCTTTGACAAGCTAACAATAAAGAATTGTGTCTAATTATAACTTAGGTGAGAGGTAGGAAAAGTCATTATTGAGATATGCTGCCACTACCCCATGCTCCCACTCACCATTAATTTATCAGGAGTTTCTTGACACCCTGTTACCCATTGCACCTGAAATTTTCTGGGAATTCTTTTTTCCAAGTTAGAGTAATCACCCTGATGAACATTTAAATGAATTTTACGTATATGAACATTTAAAAGAATTTAGAACAGATAGTCTGCCGGTGTTTCTAATGTTCTGTAACTTCAATCTGTTTTGATGGGATGTTTCCAGAATAGCATACAATTTAATCCTGGCAGTCATTAATAAATAATTTAGCAGAAATATTAATACCTTAACCCTACATCCACTGGCAATGTTGATGGGTACACTTAGCTCTCTCCAGACAATTTTACAGGGCCCATTATTATGATGTCAGGTCTGTTTTCTGCCTTGTCTGCACATCACAAATAATGATCCATCCATCAGCTACTTTTCTGTTGCTCTGGAACATAACAGGCTGCTATTTTCCCATCTAATATTTTTCTTTTACTCTGAAACATCACATAAAATCTTTTTCTTTCTCCCTCTGAGACATTTGAGGTCACTGTTTTCCTATCTCTAATATTTGGAGTCACATTTTTGATGTTGTCTTGTCTCATACATAGACTTAAACACATATACCTTCTGGTGGAAGCAGTTTTGTATTCATATTCCTGAGCTCTGCATAGAACCTTCCTTTAAGAAATGAACTACACAGAAAACTTCCCAGTAAGATTATAATACTAAATGCAATATTCAAATTTTTCTCATTATTTATGTTAAAGGTCTATTTAAAATCATCTCAAAAATAAGATTTGGTCTCCTTGTTATATTCATAGAGTTCTGTCCTTACAACTATTCTAATTATTGAGATAAAGACCCACTATTTTTATAGATAAACAGGAAAATACACTTGTGGTTAGAGTGTTAAGATTCTGCACACCTAGAGGGAGGGACAGTGTGGTATAACTTTTTATATTTTTTGATTATGCTCATACTGTGTGACAGAGATAGTAGTTCATTTCATCTTCCTACACACGTACAAAGTGCTTAGAATTCTGAGACCAGTTTCCATCCTTTTCTGCCATGGTTCTGGGGATAAAAGAATTTGCTGTTGATTGTTAATCAAGTTGTAAGACCGACAAAAAAGTAAACTGTTTATTGTAATATTACCTGGAAGGAATTGTAATCATACTAAAGTGTCCAGATTGTGGATGATACTAACATTATTAACAGTAGCACTAGACAAGGCAATAAGATTACTATATTTCCTCAGAAATAAAACTCAAGATACGATCTTTATCTTGATGGCCTCATTACCATTATCTTCACACATGTTCCTAGGAATATGCAGTTTGTGGACTGGAGGGATCACTGGACAGTGGGTCAACAACAAGAACTTGAACTTTGGATCAAGCCCTGTTTGGGAAAATTTTCATTTACCTTCTTAGAATACAATAAAATGTTTACTGGCAATGATAGTGCTAAGTCTTGGACAAGTTTTCTCTAGTTTTCTTTCTTTTCTTTGTTACTCTGGCCTCCTTTGTCCCGCATTCAGCAGCTATTTTACCTTCACTGACACATTGTCTGTCCACCAGTAGAAGCCCATTTTTATAGTGTCTCCAAATGATTAGTCTGTTTATGGTTTTGAGTCTGCTTGTAACTCCATCATTAAAGTATATTATGACATCCATCACAACAATCTGAAAGGCTGACAAGCCAACAAATGCAGTTTTGGCAAGTGGTCTCAAATGCCACTACTGTGAGCTTTCTCTGAATTCTGCAATTTGCCATGTAAACATGTTTGCAGGAATTTAGAATTTGAAAGACCTTCTGTGCTGCTAACATACATTCTGATATATTTCATCATCAAATTAAGGTCTATCTTTGATATTAGCAGACTTCTTGTGGGCTCCTAGGCACTTCAAAAGCACTCACTGCATCTGCTTTAAAAAGTCATTTAAACACAAAAGTCATGAGGTTGCATATTGTACATAAAGTACATGCTTGAAGAATCAGGAAAAATCACAGTATTTTATTAAATAAAACAGAAAATTTTCATTTTTTGAACCCTCGTGATGCCCAGGCCCTTTAAAACTATTAACAAAAATATTACTTATATTTTGACAACTGCCATCCATTCCATGTCCAATGTTTCCTCTCATACAGCACAGGCAAGGCAGACACATTTATTCAGATGCAGGCTCTTTATAGGGATACATCACCTTTCATACTTCTGTCTTCACTGGACATAATTACAGCACCACCTTAGCGCAAAAGCAGATTTCCTCATCCATCACATCCAGCTCTGGTACTACTGATATCTCCAAAAAATTCTTAGGAATACATTTGTTGTCACTCAGTATTATCCTGGGCTTGAAAGTATTTATCAGCTGCTTCAACAAGCCTATGTCTCCCTAAAATCATACCGTGAAATGAGGTTCATTGTATCTGACATTTTTTCCACGACATGTAGAATAGCTTGTCATGTCCATGCCAATAACCGCAACATCCTTCTCAGACCTCATGCTTCTTCCACACTTATTTTCCTACTCTATGGTTCCTAGCCCTGTGACTGTCTCCACTGTAAGGCTTAATCTATACACCCTCCTACCATCACTTATACGAACTCTGTATCTGTCAAAACATATTCTATCAAAGGGAGAACTATTTGTGAAATGACGCATCTCCTGTACCATCTGTTACATAAACATTCTTCAGCTTTTTTACATTGGTACGACTACCACCAAGTCATCGTTTGGATGAATTTTCATAGTGTGGCGATACCTGTAAGACACCGCTAGCCCACGCCTCTCGCGGTGTGCGTTTAACCCCATTTAAATGACGCGCCAAGCGCGCGCCCAGCGGCTGTACGATTAATTAAATAATCGGCGTGAATCACAGTTGAAATCTCTGGTCCAGAGGGACGTGAAGAGGCTGTGGTCCAGAGAGAGAGTAGAGTCCGTCGAGTCTTGTTCAGTCTTAAGAGTCAGTCGAGTCTTGTTCAGTCTTAAGAGTCAGTCGAGCTAGAAAGTGTCTTGTGAAACGATCATTCTGTGGATAATATGTGTTCTTTATTATTCTTGTTCTATATTCTTTTATATGTGTCGTGTTGTCTTCTTCGATGAGTAAAAAAAAAAAAAAAAAAATAGGTATAATAAATTTTTGTGATGTCCATCAATAAGTTCATTCCAGTAAAAATAGAACCACTTCCATTCACCTTTATTCACCCTTTTTTCTTTCTTTCCTTTCAATACAAAACAAAAAACAAAAAATTACCACCAACCCTTTTTTTTTTTTTAATTCCGGACGTCACAATAGGCACAGTATGTTTGCTGGAAGCACACAATATCCCACTGCAGAACTTGCTCTGCAACATGACAGTCTAAACCTCAGTGCCTGTTTCATCTCACATCGCATCTTGATTCTTGCAACAGAAATATGTTTCTCAGAGCTCCACAGGTGGGAACTGGCATTACAAGTCCTTGCTTCTTCATTTTTTTTAATTTCTTTGGTTTCAGTATTCATTCCTTCACTTCCTTTTAGGTTTGTGTACCTTTGTTTTCTGTCCTGTCTATTCCCCCTCCAAGCTTGCCAACATGCCCTCTCCCCCCCCCCCCCCCCCCCCCCTTCTCGTCTTGCCTCTATCACTACCACATACTTTACTTTCTAAACTTATTAGCTTGTGCACAATGTTGTGTCAGTCATACTTGTATTATACACTCCTGGAAATGGGAATAAGAACACCGTGAATTCATTGTCCCAGGAAGGGGAAACTTTATTGACACATTCCTGGGGTCAGATACATCACGTGATCACACTGACAGAACCACAGGCACATAGATACAGGCAACCAACAGAGCATGCACAATGTCGGCACTAGTACAGTGTATATCCACCTTTCGCAGCAATGCAGGCTGCTATTCTCCCATGGAGACGATCGTAGAGATGCTGGATGTAGTCCTGTGGAACGGCTTGCCATGCCATTTCCACCTGGTGCCTCAGTTGGACCAGCGTTCATGCTGGACGTGCAGACCGCGTGAGACGATGCTTCATCCAGTCCCAAACATGCTCAATGGGGGACAGATCCGGAGATCTTGCTGGCCAGGGTAGTTGACTTACACCTTCTAGAACACGTTGGGTGGCACGGGATACATGCGGACGTGCATTGTCCTGTTGGAACAGCAAGTTCCCGTGCCGGTCTAGGAATGGTAGAACGATGGGTTTGATGACGGTTTAGATGTACCGTGCACTATTCAGTGTCCCCTCGACGATCACCAGAGGTGTACGGCCAGTGTAGGAGATCGCTCCCCACACCATGATGCCGGGTGTTGGCCCTGTGTGCCTGGGTCGTTTGCAGTCCTGATTGTGGCGCTCACCTGCACGGCACCAAACACGCATACGACTATCATTGGCACCAAGGCAGAAGCGACTCTCATCGCTGAAGACAACACGTCTCCATTCGTCCCTCCATTCATGCCTGTCGCTACACCACTGGAGGCGGGCTGCACGATGTTGGGGCGTGAGCGGAAGACGGCCTAACGGTGTGCGGGACCGTAGCCCAGCTTCATGGAGACGGTTGCGAATGGTCCTTGCCGATACCTCAGGAGCAACAGTGTCCCTAATTTGCTGGGAAGTGGCGGTGCAGTCCCCTACGGCACTGCGTAGGATCCTACGGTCTTGGTGTGCATCCGAGCGTCGCTGCGGTCCGATCCCAGGTCGACGGGCACGTGCACCTTCCGCCGACCACTGGCGACAACATCGATGTACTGTGGAGACCTCACGCCCCACGTGTTGAGCAATTCGGCGGTACGTCCACCCGGCCTCCCGCATGCCCACTATACGCCCTTGCTCAAAGTCTGTCAACTGTACATATGGTTCACGTCCACGCTGTTGCGGTATGCTACCAGTGTTAAAGACTGCAATGGAGCACCGTATGCCACGGCAAACTGGCTGACACTGACGGCGGCGGTGCACAAATACTGCACAGCTAGCGCCATTTGACGGCCAACACCGCGGTTCCTGGTGTGTCCGCTGTGCCGTGCGTGTGATCATTGCTTGTACAGCCCTCTCGCAGTGTCCGGAGCAAGTATGGTGGGTCTGACACACCGGTGTCAATGTGTTCTTTTTTCCATTTCCGGGAGTGTATATTGCCATATCCTCCACCTTTGAGCTCTCAGATTTTCAGATCTCATGCAATGCAGCCTCAACAATCTATCTTTCCTTAATATCCTATCCCTTTAAGTGTACCTTGACTGGGGGCTCCTCTTCCCAACTCTCCCCTTTTCTTATTGTGACCAGTCCTATCCATTCACACATCTTCCTTCCTGTTCAACCCTTCTGCAAGCAGAAGGGGCAACTGCCTCTGAAAACTTGCAGATTTCTGTACATATATATGTTTGGTCCCCTGTCTCAGCTTGGTGAGTAGATTTTTTAACTATTAAATTAGACTACATTTTCAAGAATTAATTATCTTCACTGACATTTTAAGTGATTTGCACCTGGAGTTCAGCCAATGTTTTACAATGTGCATTACGTAAGCTCATAAAGCTTCTAATATTACTAAAGGTACAGATGAATTTCGTAGTCAAAATTATCAACATCATAAATAATAAAAATAATTAAATCTGGTTCTTCTGAAATGTATAAACTAATTTTTAATGCAGATGAATTTTTCGTTTACATGTGTTTCTGAATATACTTCTGATCATATCCAGTTGGTCACATAACAGATTCATATCTTTTTTTATGTAGAATACAACCTTGTACACCCAAGGATTTTTTTTGACCTGACTGCAATTCTTCACAACTATTGCATTGTAGCTCAGCAACTCTTATAATCTTCAAATTATTCATTCCTATCTCTCTTTTAACTTATTTTAGTTTTGGTTGTAGCAGGCGCGCGCACACAACACACACACACACACACACACACACACACACACACACACACACACAAATTGCAGAGGTGTTCTGTTGTCTTCCACACTTCTCAAGGCCATTCTTAACATGTGATTTATTTTAGGCCAGACACTGATTTGCCTGTTGGTCCATTGGAGGTATTCCTTTGTACCATCCCTTTCTGGGAGCATTCCCCAATCTGACACGTGGAGATGTGCCATCTAGGGGTTTCAGGTTCTGCAAAGTAAAAAAGTATTTTACTTGCTAACTCACAAACTCAAACTCATGTAACTAATGTTCTGTTTGTTCTGTTGTTCTGGTACACATTGAAATGCCTGTACAGTAGTACCACTACACAAAAGTAGAGCGGCCAAAGCAAAACAATGCATCAAATTTAAAAGGGAAGTAGCATGTAGTAATTTATTTCTGCATTTGAAGGAGAACAACAGTGTAACAGTCCATCCTGAGCCAGTGGAAGTGTACAATAGAATGCATAAAACACAGTGATTTGCTGGCACAAGTGGTTCCAGTAGTGTGAAGAAGTCTGAATGAAAAATAAGAGTGACAGCTCATCTCTTTGTGAACAACTGCGAATCACTAGAGAATTCAAACCTTGGTGTATAGAGACAATCTTTTCTTAATCAAGGCAGTAGTAGAAAAAGTAAAAATAAGTCATGGGACAGTTTTCAAAATATTACACAAAACTTTGAATATGACAGCTCGCAGTCCACTGAGTTTTGTGACAGATCACACCCACTCAAAAATCTACTGAACCAAGGCAGCAGCAGCTGTTGCAACTTAGTTAGGTCAATTCAGATGACTTCTTTAGCTGCCCATTCTTCATGGGCAAGAGCTGGTTTAGGGGTACCACCTTTGATTTGATTGGTAATCAAAAGTCTTCACTCACAACTTCAAACCATGCTACTGCTTAAATCTTGAACAAAAATTATCAGCAGCATGAGAGTCACCCTGTACTGCCAATGGCCTTCTCAAAAGTGGCAGAGGTGTGGACGGAAGTTCAGGGCACTCTCTTACCCATAGGGTGGGAAACTGTCCCAAAGAGTTGAAATAATCAGCAATGATCAACAACATGGCGATGCAGAAGGGAATGGAACCCACTGCATTAAAGACACACAATGTGTGTCAACTGGATGTGTGGCTTGTAACTGAAAAAATGTCTTGATGATCTCACCAGTGACAAAACATTCCCAACTATTCCCTCATTCAGATCTCTGGGTGGGGATTGTCAAGAGGAAGGGGACTGGAGAAAAACACTGAATTACCAATGAAAGGATAATATTTTAAAAGATGTGGCATGGAATGTCAGATGTTTTAACATGGTAGGGAAGCTAGAAAATGTAAAAAGGGAAATGCTGATGCTCATTCAAGATATAGCGTGTGTTAATGAAGTGAATTGAAATGGAAAGAGAAAAAGTATTTCTGGTCAGACAAGCATAGTGTAATAACAAGAGCAGAATATTGTATAACAGAAATAGGATTCATTATGAATAGGAAGGTAGGACAGAGAGTGAGTTACTGTGAACATTCATGTTTCATCATGAGGCAAAATCTTCCTTCTTCATTCTTCAAGTAATTTCGGGTGACTTGCCTACAACAAATAATTGCATAGCCGTCCGGTATAATGAGTTAACAAAAAAATATTCTCAAAAGCTCACAATGAGAAGAAACTAAAAAAACAAAAGAGAAGTAACAAAAACTAGGAGACTCTAAGGTCTTGCAGCAAAGATAAAAAACAACACCTGACCAAAAAAAACTCTTGCACACTTTTGATATCACTTTGCACCAAACACGAAAAATATCACTGCCACACAACTCCCAGTTTCCATGTCTCTGAACTAGGACTCATGTTTGTTCATATGGAAAACACACATTAGTGGTAGGTGCCTTCATCATATATGTACATAATATTTACATGTAACTGATAGTTTTATATGCCTCAGCCACCACCCCATATCTTCCATTTCATGTCCTTTGTTGTTGTACTTATGTGTAGCTGGAAGCATGTTTGCGTTGTACTAGTCATTGTTTGTGAATGTTCATCTTCTTTCTTCATGCTCAGAGATTATCTTTCTTGATTCTTCTGATTTGAGGGACTGGTATTTTAATTCTGTAATGTGTAAAAGTGTGAGTTGGTGATAAGGCTGCATTGTGTTGTTTTGCCAGTGTCCATTTGAATTTTTTGAAGTGTGTTAGTTGGATAGTATTAATCCTGAATAACAGGGATGTCTATCTTCATGTAAGGTTTTCTTTCTTGATTCTTCAGGTCATTTGAGGGATTAAAAGTTACAGTGAGTGCTGTATGAAACGATTGTGTTCGCGTCTATGTGGCTAGTTGTAGAGTGCATCTATGGTTGAGTCCACATCAGTTCCTGTGAGAGTGTTTGTTTTTGCAGAGAAGCTGACATGTTTCTTAATGAGACAAATTCTTCCTTCCTGATTCCTCATGGAATGTTAGGGTTAATGAATTTGTGTGCAGTGTCGTTTTTGAAAATATGTTGTACTGTAATTATCTGTAGAAACCTGTATGAGTCTGAGTGGATGATATGTGCTATAGGTTATTCTGCCATTTTTAATCTGTACATAGAGCTTTTGACCCCTCATGAACCATGGACCTTGCCGTTGGTGGGGAGGCTTGCATGCCTCAGAGATACAGATAGCCATACCGTAGGTGCAACCACAACGGAGGGGTTTCTGTTGAGAGGCCAGACAAACTTGTGGTTCTTAAA
This sequence comes from Schistocerca gregaria, assembly GCF_023897955.1. NCBI lineage: Eukaryota > Metazoa > Arthropoda > Insecta > Orthoptera > Acrididae > Schistocerca > Schistocerca gregaria. Next base: position 124,652,026 of record NC_064920.1, on the reverse strand, counting down.
GAGGGGCAGCAGCCTTTTCAGTAGTTGCAGGGGCAACAGTCTGGATGATTGACTGATCTGGCCTTGTAACACTAACCAAAATGGCCTTGCTGTGCTGGTACTGTGAATGGTTGAAAGCAAGGGAAAACTACAGCCGTTATTTTTCCCGAGGGCATGCAGCTCTACTGTATTGTTAATGATGATGGCATCCTCTTGGGTAAAATATTCTGGAGGTAAAATAGTCCCCCATTCGAATCTCCAGGCAAGAGGATGTCGTTATTATGAGAAAGAAAACTGGCGTTCTACCGATCAGAGTGTGGAATGTCAAATCCCTTAATTGGGCAGGTAGGTTAGAAAATTTAAAAAGGGAAATAGATAGGTTATAGTTAGATATAGTGGGAATTATTGAAGTTCGGTGGCAGGAGTAACAAGACTTTTGGTCAGGCAAATATCTGGTTATAACTACAAAATCAAATAGGAGTAATGCAGGAGTCGGTTTAATAAAGAATTTAAAAAAATAGGAGTGTGGGTAAGCTACTACAAACAGCATAATCAACACATTATTGTGGCCAAGATAGACATGAAGCTTGTGCCTACTACAGTAGTACAAGTTTATATGCCAACTAGCTCTGCAGATGACCAAGAAATTGAAGAAATGTATGATGAAATAAAAGAAATTAATCAGACAGTGAAAGGGGACGAAAATTTAATAGTCATGAGTGACTGGAATTCAGTAGTAGGAGAAGGGAGAGAAGAAGACCTAGTAGGTGAATATGGATTGGGGGTAACAAATGAAAGAGGAAGCCGCCTGGTAGAATTTTGCATGGAGCACAACTTAATCATAGCTAACACATGCTTCAAGAACCATAAAAGGAGGTTGTACACATGGAAGAATCCTGAGATACTAGAAGGTATCAGATTATATAATGGTAAGAGAGAGATTTAGGAACCAGGTTTTGAATTGTAAGACATTTCCAGGGGCAGAGGTAGTACAGAGTTTCAGGGAGAGCATAAGGGAACAATTGACAGCAATAGGGGAAAGAAATACAGTAGAAGAAGGATGGGTAGCTTTGAGGGATGAAGTAGTGAAGGCAGCAGAGGATCAAGTAGTTAAAAAGACAAGGGCTAGTAGAAATCCTTGGGTAACAGAAGAAATATTAAATTTAATTGACGAAAGGAGAAAATATAAAAATGCAGTTCATGAAGCAGGCAAAAACGAATACAAACGACTCAAAAATGAGATTGACAGGAGGTGCAAAATGGCTAAGCCGGGATGGCCAGAGGACAAATGTAAGGATGTAGAGGCTTATCTCACTAGACGTAAGATAGATACTGCCTACAGGAAAATTAAAGAGACCTTTGGAGAAAACAGAGCCACTTGCATGAATATCAAGAGCTCTGATGGAAACCCAGTTCTAAGCAAAGAAGGGAAAGCAGAAAGGTGGAAGAAAAATGTAGAGGGTCTATACAGGGGCGATGTACTAGAGGACAATATTATGGAAATGGAAGAGGATGTAGATGAAGATGAAATGGGAGATACGATACTGCGTGAAGAGTTTGACAGAGCACTGAAAGACCTGAGTCGAAACAAGGCCCCAGGAGCAGATAACATTCCCCTAGAACTACTGACAGCCTTGGGAGAGCCACTCATGACAAAACTCTACCATCTGGTGAGCAAGATGTGTGAGACAAGCGAAATACCCTCAGATGTCAAGAAGAATATAATAATTCGAATCCCAAAGAAAGCAGGTGTTGACAGATGTGAAAATTACTGAACTATCAGTATAATAAATCACAGCTGCAAAATACTCACGCAGATTCTTTACAGACGAATGGAAAAACTAGTAGAAGCTGACCTCAGGGGAGATCAGTCTGAATTCCGTAGAAATATTGGAACACGTGAGGCAATACTGACCTTATGACTTATCTTAGAAAAAAGATTAAGGAAAGGCAAACCTACGATTCTAGCATTTGTAGACTTAGAGAAAGCTTTTGACAATGTTGACTGGAATACTCTCTTTCAGATTCTGAAGGTGGCATGGGTAAAATACAGGGAGCGAAAGGCATTTTACAATTTGTACAGAAACCAGATGGCAGTTGTAAGAGTTGAGGCACATGGAAGGGAAGCAGTGGTTGGAAAGGGAGTGAGACAGGGTTTTAGCCTCTCCCCGATGTTATTCAATCCATATATTGAGCAAGCAGTGAAGGAAACAAAAGAAAAATTTGGAGTAGGTATTAAAATCCATGGAGAAGAAATAAAAACTCTGATGTTCGATGATGACATTGTGATTCTGTCAGAGACAGCAAAGGACTTGGAAGAGCAGTTGAATGAAATGGATAGCGTCTTGAAAGGGGGATTTTAGATGAACATCAACAAAAGCAAAACGAGGATAATGGAATGTAGTTGAATTAAGTCGGGAGATGCTGAGGGTATTATATTAGGAAATGAGACACTTAAAGTAGTAAAGAAGTTTTGCTTTTTGGGGAGCAAAATAACTGATGATGGTTGAAGTAGAGAGGATATAAAATGTAGACTGGCAATGGCAAGGAAAGCGTTTCTGAAGAATAGAAATTTGTTAATATCGAGTATTGTTTTAAGTGTCAGGAAGTCATTTCTGAAAGTATTTGTATGGAGTGTAGCCATGGTTGGAAGTGAAACATGGACGATAAATAGTTTGGACAAGAAGAGAATAGAAGCTTTCGGAATGTGGTGTTACAGAAGAATTCTGAAGATTAGATGGGTCGACCACATAACTAATGAGGAGGTATTGAATAGGATTGGGGAGAAGAGAAGTTTGTGGCACAACTTGACTAGAAGAAGGGATCGGTTGGTAGGACATGTTCTGAGGCATCGGGGGATCACCGTTTGGCATTGGAGGGCAGCGTGGAGGGTAAAAATCATAGAGGGAGACCAAGAGATGAATACACTAAGCAGATTCAGAAGGCTGTGCGCTGCATTAGGTACTGGGAGATGAAGAAGCTTGCACAGGTTAGAGTAGCATGGAGAGCTGCATCAAACCAGTCTCAGGACTGAAGACCAAGACAACATTAATAGCTTTTGATGATTGTTTAGATATATAGTTGTATATTCTGTGGCTTATGACTTTCTTAGGAGAAAACAGCATGTAAATCTGTTGCAGACAATATCATTTTGATATATGATGCCAACAACAACAGTCTTAGGTGCACATGTTTAATGACACGATTGGAATTCACATTTTATGATTTATTACATGAATGCTTGGTGTCTTTTCTTTAAGACATGTCCAAAAGAACAGACACCACATAACACTAGATCGCGTGTTCCTAGCTGTGCAATGGATCCATCCTCTTCAGTGCAAATACACAAATATGTTCAATCTGCTGTGTGACTATCAGAGTAGCAAACAAGGTGTAAAAGGATGGGGACTGGAGATAGGTGATGCCCATTGGGAATGTGATTTAGCAGTTAAGCATGCTCAGATAGTCTGTGCTGTTGCAATAACCCTGTATTCCAGATGGCACAGTGTATAATGCAATTACCTAGTAGCAGGAGGCCCAGGTTCGAATCCCAGTCCAGTACACATTTTCATTCATTGCCGCTGAATCCACATACAGTTCTTTTGCAGCTGACAGCAGTGATCTTCAATTTTCATGTTATGATTTATTTTTTATTTTGTTTCTTTTTCATGAATACAGTAATAAATGCTAGAAATACATATCTTTTGCATAAATTCTTTTTCGATAAATCAGTGTCTGATAATTCATACCTTCCATCACCACAGCAATTATGTGTTACAATTCATGAGATATTTATTGCAAGTTTACTTGCATTTTTGTTATGTATTACATATATCACATACTGCAACTCCCAATTTCCATGATTCTGAAGCTGTACCCATATTTGTTCTTGTGGGAAAACACTTATTAGTGGTTGGTATCATCACCTAATATGTATCAATTTTAACAGGTAGCTAATGTCTCTGTACCTCTTAGGGCCATCCCATATTCTAGGCTTAATGTTTTTTGTCAATGTGCTTGTGTGTAGTTGCCCTTCTTGATGTCAGACCCTAAATACATCATGCCAATACCAATGGCATGTGAATATACAACATCGTCACATATATATGAAACTATATTGATATGAATAACTGTATGGGACTCCATTGATTCATAAATGATATTTTGGGCAGAGTAATATCTGTTTAATTTTAAGCTATCAGATGTGCTGAATTCATTGGGAGGTGTGTAATTGCATAATTTACTATTATGTATCAGTAAATTTTCCTTAGGTTGTCATTACACCATCACTTGAAACTTGAGTCTCACTGGCCAACTGTTTAATGGCCATATAGCACAGTCAAAGAATGTCCATAGTACATTTCACAAATCCTTCAAACAAAACATTGTTCTTATACACACTAGCTTTGCTTCAGTGCAACAATATAGTCTTTTTGGGTCAATTGTCAAGATGCATTTGTGAGTTATCAGCTGTCATTTGAATCAGTTCATGCACAAATACTGTATACCCTTCTTCATAAACTGTACTCGTATGCTCATTTTAGCATTGAAAACACAACAACAGTTTCTCTTGATGTTTGTTTTTCCACATATTTAGATAAACCTTTCTAATAAGAGTTCCATAAAAAATAATTTTTACATTACCACCATGAATCCTGAGGAATTCTGTTCAATGAGATGATGTGTGGAGCAGGTACCTAAATCTTAGTCAATGGAAAATATATTAACACAGCAAGATCAACATTTAGAAACTCAGTATGTGGCTCTGAAGAAAGATCAAACTTAAGACTGCAGATCACATCACACCAACCCCTATGAGAAATCCCATCTGTACCAAGCTTGGTGCAGCTTTAAACACAAGCTAAAACACCTTCTAAAACAATAATTATCATCATTTAAATATACTCCATATTAGAGTCACTTGATGCATTCATTAATCTGCATTGTATTTTAAGATTTTCATAAGGCTTTTGAAACCATTTCTCACACACAACTTCTAATCAAATTTGGTGTCAATTGAGTATCATATCAGTTATGTAATTGGATCCCTGCTTTCCCGCCGGAAAGGTCAAGTTCATTGTAATTGATAGAAAGCCATCAAGTAAACTAGAAGTAATGTCTGTCTTTCCCTGAGGTAATGTTATAAGCATTCTGGTATTTCTCATCTACATAAAAGATTTAGGAGATGATCTGAAAAGGCCTCTTACATTGTTTGCATATTATGTTGTCATTTAATACCTTGTAAAGTCATCAGATGATCAAAACCTACTGCAAAATGATTTAGACAAGATATCGGCATGCTGCTAGAAGAGGCACCTGGCTATAAACATGGAAAGTGTGAAGTCACCCATATGAGAACTAAAAGGAATCTGATAAACTTTGGTTACATTATAAATCACACAAATCTAAAGGCTGTCAATTCAACTAAATACTTAGGGTTACTATTACCAGTAGCTTATATTGGAGTGATCACACAGATAATGCTGTGGGGAAAGCAAACAAAAGACTTCTTTTATTTGTCCCAGTCAATATGTCGTAAGTGCTGATGAAACCACACTGCAGAGGTCACTGGTCCCTAGACTTACACACTACTTAATATAACTTAAACTAATTTATGATAAGGACAACGCACACCCATCCCGAGGGAGGACTCAAAATTCTGATGGGGGTAGCCACGCAAATTGTGGCAAGGCGCCTCAGACCGCGGGCCTACCTCGCCGTGCCTAAAGACTTTGATTTATTGGCAGAACATTTAGAATATGCAACAGGTCTACTACAGAAACTTCTTCTACTAGACTTGTCCTACTTCTCTGGAATACTGGTGTGTGGTGTGGGTTCTGCATCATATAGGTCTGACAGAGAACATGTAAAAAGTTCAGAGAAGGGCAGCACATTTTGTATTATCACAAAATAGGGGAGAATGTGCCATATGAAATGATATGTGAATTAGAGTGGCAATCATTAAAACAAAGGCCTTTCCAAATGTGGCAGCATCTTCTTATGAAATTTCAATCACTGACCTTCTTCTCAGAGTTTGTACGTATTTTGTTGCTGCCCACCTACATAGGGAGAAATGATAACATCACAATAAAATAAGAGAAATCAGAGCTCATACAGAAAGACCTAAGCGTTCATGTTACGTCTGTGTTGTTTGAGAGTGGAACACTAGAGAAATAGCTTGAAGGTGGTTTGATGAAACCTGAATTGCAGGCTAACCATGTATGAGTACGTAGATGTAGGAAATAGTGATCTTAAGACTGGCAGATGGAAATCATTCAATCTATGTAAATATAAAACTTTCTCTTACACAATTTTATGATAATATGCTTCATTTGTATGCAGACCTTATTATGAAGAAAAATGACATTGAGTATTCTGATAACATGACCAATTAAAATTCAACAATTATCCATGCGCTCCTAAGCATTTCATGGGATAATACTTATCTATTATGGATAAAAATAGATAAAAATTCCTATTGACACTGCATTCCTAATATTACGCTCACTGATTCCACCAAAAATATTATTTCCATAAATCTTGTTGAGGACAAAGTCCTTTAATATGATAATTGCTTGTGGACCCTACTAAATATCCACCAGGATTTGGGATCCTTAGAAATATGAAAGGTCCCGTATGCAAAAGCTGCCACTTTTTGTTACTTTTATTCAAGAGGTGGATGGTTTCTTAATGATACTTTCTTGTTCACTTGATACCTTACTATTTTTATCACTGTTTTGTCATAATTGTGCTTTCTTCTGAATGACTTGTCTTTCAAACTGGTCAAAGGTTTCTGAACCTCTCTCTCACTAATCTCAGTCACTGTGAACCTGTGGATTCTGCTCCATACATCCATTTATTCTTTGCCCTCCTGCCAAACATTAGCTCTGCTGCAGTGTAGTGTGTTGAAAAATGAGGCGAGTGGTTCTCTATCTCATCAAACAATTTTATATATTCAAACCCTAGTGACTGTTTATAGTGACAATACGTCTTTATGAACTGTTATGTTCTTGAAAAATCTTCTTAATTTCTTTATCTAGTGCTTTTCACTGAGACGATGCGGTAAGATAAAAACAGTTGTACAAGGTTTTGTGTGGAAATTTATCAAGGTGACATATATTTCCTTTTTATTATTCTAGGTTTTTCTTCAAATACCTCCCAATACTGATTCAAGAATTTTAACTATTGGTGTCTTTGCTTGCCATTGAGGCTTTCTGGCTCTTCTGCTTTCTGTTATACTTGTGCAACCTGGTTTTTGTGAATACTATATTGAAAGAACTGCTTGAAATCACACTGCCAAATTCTTCTGTGTCTAGAACAATAGTTACTGAAACATCCTCAATACTGGCCCAAATTCTCAAATTGTGGTAACAATGGTTATTCCTGTTTGCTTTGATTTACTTGCTCCATCATATTGGTACATTTAATACATTGAAAGAATTTTGCAGCTCTGTCACACCCCCTGTCTTACTTCATGTCTAACTCCCTGCGGCTCAATGTGGTTGTTTCCAGGTGTTGTTCAATTGTATGACTGCTGTCTTCAATGATTATGGTAATCACTGGTGATTGTGATCCCCAGTCATAATGTGATGGTGTTTTCAGTTGTTTGTTACTCCAATACATATTATTATTAGTCCCATAGCCAGGATTGTATCTCCTTTACCAATGCTTTCACTTTTTACTGTAATTGTGACTTAATGTCTCCTTCGGTTACATTCATAGACCCCAATACAGACATAAATTCATTACAACTGGATTCCAACACAGTGATATGTTTCTCTCCATTTTCAACAGGCAGTGTTGCCTTTTAAGGTTGTTGAAACATCTGTATGAGAAAAGGATTCATTACAGTAGCATGCCTTACTAAGTTGTTTTTCAAAACAACAGAGCAAGCTCCCATTTTGAAAAGAGAAAAGCTCTGAGTAAAAACCTTCTTCTGTAGTATTACCTGCACACCACTGGGCCACAATTTGTCCAGAAATGAATTTTCAATATTATTTTATACTGAGGTGTCAAAAGTCATTGGATACCTCCTAATATTGTGTCAGACACCCTTTTGCCTGGCATAGTGCACCAACTTAACATGTCATGGACTTAACAAGTCACTCGAAGTGCACTGTAGAAATACTGAGCCATTACTGCCTCTATAGTCATCCATAAATTAAGAATTGCTGCTAAAGCATGATGTTGTGCACAAACTAACCTCTCAGTCACATTCCATAAATTCTGATGTGACTCATGTTGGACAATTTGTGTGGCCAAATCAGTCACCCAACTTATAAACAGGGAACTAGCAGAGATTTAATTGTAGATTGTATCTCCCCCATGTTGGTATCACAGTGAAGCATTTCAGTCATCAATATTGGAATGGTATTTTCCAAGGGTGTTATATAATTCCCTAGAAAAACTAAGTTTTTATTTAAATGACAAGCGATGCGCAGAAAAGACTGTTAAATACTGTGAATATGTATGAGTTACCAGTTAACAGATATATTTTTACTACAAACTGCCTTTATATCATTGACCCTGTGCTTGTGATCAGTCACTTTCTTCACAGCTGACCATATGGTTTTAATTTTATCTTATGACCTAGCTATTCTGTTTGGGTAGCACATACTCTTTACCTTCCTAATAACATTTTTAGACACTTTACATTAGTGTTTTATGTGCTACTGTACCTTGACTATGACTACTTCTAACATTTTGATATACTTCCCATTTTGATCTATGTGATATCCTTATTATTATAACTAATTGTCAGTCATTTCGTGAGCATTGCTTGTGATTTAAATGAAAACTTAGTTTCTACAGGGAATGATATAACTCTCTTGAAAAATACTTTTCCAATATTCATGTCTGAAATACTTCTCTGTGATACTGACAAGAGGGAGATTGAATCAATAATGAAATCACTGTAGACTAAGAATTCTCATGGATATAATGGATTGTCTAGCAGAATATTAAGGTATTGTGCTGCACATGTTAGCCTGTACTTAGCCATATTTGTAATTTTTCCTTTAAGAATGGACAGTTTACTGTCCTAAGAGTAAAGCCACTTTATAAAAAAAGAGAAACGAGTAATGTAAACAATTTTAGACCTATTTCTATGCCATCAGTGTTTGCTAAAGTTATTGAGAAGGTTGTGCATGTAAAGATAACCGATCATTTTATTTCACATAATTTGGTGTCAAATGTACAATTCATTTTATGAAGTGGTTTAGCAATTTAAAATGCTATATTCTATTTCCTCTGTAAGGTAATTGATAGGGGTAACTCTAAAATATTTCTGTTTGCTGATGACAATAGCTTGGGAGTAGAGGATATTGTGTGCTATATTGACTCTGTTTTGAATAGCACAGTTCATGACATAAGCTTAAGGCTTGTAAAAACCAGATTAATGCTAAATCACAGTAAGACACAGTTTTTACAGTTTCTAACACACAATTGAACAAAACCCAATGTTTCAATTTCACAAAATGGGCATATGATTAGAGAAACTGAACAGTTCAAATTTCTAGTTATTCATATAGATGGAAATGGAAATGAGTGTTTGGTGTCATTGGCTGGGAGATTCCTTGCAGGGCAGGTCTGGCTGCCTTGGTGTTGGGTCTTATTACATTCAACACCACACTGGGCAATCTGCAGGCCGGATGGGGATGAAATGGTGATGAAGACAGCACAACACTCAGTCCCTGAGCTGAGAACATCCCCAACGCAGCCGGAAATCAAACCTGGGCCCATAGGACGGCAGTCCATCATGCTGACCACTCAGCTATTGAGGGTGGACATTCAGATAGATAGTAAACCGTCATGGAAGGCCCACATTCAGGTTCTTGCTCAAAGACTTACTGCTGCCATTTTCACTATTTGAACCATATCTGGGGTAAGTAATAGTTCGACATGGAAAGTAGTCTACTTTGCTTATTTTCATTTGCTTATGATGTATGGTATTATATTTTGGGTTAACTCTTCCCATTCTTGAAGAATACTTTTGGCTCAGAAACGAGCAGTCCGGGTAATAAGTGGTGTAAGTTTGGAAACCTCATGTTGACACCTGTTCATTTGTCTGGGTATTCTGACATTGGCCTCTCAATATATATACTCTTTACTGTCATTTCTTGTTGACAATATCTGTTTTTTCCCCTGGGAAATAGCAGCTTGCACTCAGTTAATACTAGGCAGAAATTCAATCTGTATTTTGATCACAGTTCCTTGTCTCTTGTGCAGAAAGGTGTGCAATACACTGCTGCATCCATTTTCGATAACCTACCACAAGAATTCAAAAAACTTAGCACTAATCCACACTCTTTCAAATTGAAACTAAATAGTCTCCTCATGGGTCACCCTCTATCCTGTCTAGGAATTCCTGGAAACATTAAGCTGATTCCTTTGTTATATTGTTGATTGCTTGTACATAAACTTTTAACTTGACACTTTTGGGTTGATAAAAATTTTATTTTATCTGTTAGTACTTTTATGTTGTAATTTCATGTACTGACACATTCCATCACTTTGGATATATGCTCCTCAGTTCGGTCTTACAAACAAGACGTGTAAAATGAAAAATAAGAAAAATCACATGAGTACACATGATAAATCTACCAATGCATTGTCCTTTTAAACCATGTGTATGTGATACTGCTGCCATATGTTCACATTACTATCCCACATCTTTTGATTTGGTCTAGGTTTTGCATGAATCATTTAATTCTGTTGCCCATAGGGCCCTGTCATCATGCATATATTCAGTTATGTGTTTTGCACCTTGGTCCATGGCCATTACAATACATATGTAAAGCCACAAGTGAGTAGCACAGGATATACCATCTTATTTGGTGAATATATTTAACAGTTTCTATGCTTAAGGATTTTCATTTCCATCATTATTACTGTGTATAGCATTGTCACCGGCAGCATACCATCTGCAGACAGTGAAATATTTTGAAGAGACTGATACACATTTAGATTGTTGTAGACTGATCTAAGGCTCAAGATATATGTCATTATGTTTTATGCAATTCATATTAGCATTGCTGTACTGCGTACTGGACATCTGTTAACCCCTTTTCATTGTTTTCACTGTTTCAACTCTTTTATTTCTCCACAGATCCTATTTGTTCCTTGATATTGAGTAATTCCTTCTTTAGCCCACTGCTGGCAGGGTCAACAGATTACTAACAGAAGTCTCGATTCACATGTTCACAGATTTTATGATCTGATCTCCCTCAGAATTTACACAAGCATCTATCTGTGCTATGTCTTTCTGCCTGTAAACAGCAAACAGTTCTTGTACCATTTTTTCTTCCTCTAATGACAAATTAATCACTTGGTATGAAAGACTGTCTACAGTGTAACCTAAGGATACATACCTATCATGGGTCTCATTCACTTCTGTTGGTAGCTTCTCCATAGATCCAGGGATCAGCTCTTAAGCTTTTCGCAATTCAGTTATGTCACTAACTAGTCCCTTTATTCTGGCTTCCACTCATTAAGTTGAGTGCTCACTGGTGGCCAGACCTTGCCTAGTGGGCTTATCCTCCTGTCTAGTATTCATTCCTTTTTGCTTTGTGCCTAACGCTGTAACATGAGTGGTTATCTGTGATTGTTTTGCAGCTCCAACTACTCCAGAATTTTGGTGAGAGATCTTGAGTTTATGGTTTAGATACCTCTGGCATCACTACATCCTCAACTGAATGAACATTAACTAGGTCCACCAACTCCATCTTATATTGAGAATGGGTTTTTACCACAACACACAAACAAACTTCCACACGAGCCAATGTCTTCTATCAGATTACAACACAGTTTATCCCTAATACATTTACACATGAAATATAATCAGACAAACAAAGAAAACTATAATGACAAGCACTGTTAAAAGAAGCTGAGAAATACTGCACCAGCCAGACATGGTCAGAAGTATGAAAATGTAAAACTGAGCAATTTCATGACTATATTTAAACTAAAATTTGACAAGACATTTCCTGAAATCGCACATTCCGTTGGAGAATCTACCAGAAAAACTGGGTAACAAAGGTACCAGAATATTCTGAATACCGAAATATCTCAGATCTAGAAAAGACAATGAGAGTAGCCCAGCCTTCTTACAGTTTCTTTATCAAATGCAAAAGAACCTATAGGAAACTGCTGAAGGATGCAAAAAGAATTCGAAAGAATGAGACTATATAGATGTTCAACAATAAAAGCAAAGCAAGAAGGAATATAGTAAAACAAGAAACTAGTATCACCAAGCCAAACCTGGCAAATATGAAAATTAAAAATAAAGGTGGTTTAATAGATAATCCTAAGGATAACTTTCTTGACTATTACTTTAGTAACATAGCAACCAAACTTAAAGTAAAGCTACCAAAAATATAATATACAGCTGCAAATAACTACATACTTTACATAAAGCTGCTGCTACTACTAACCATGCAACACTGGGATTGTGTATAAACTTAAGAGTAAATATCAGTAGTTCCAGATGAGGTTGCAATGTGTCTACTATAGGACTGTATTACAAGCATACAAGCATCTCTGACAGATACTATAAATCAATCATTCATTTCCAGTTGCTTTCCCGATTACTTAACGCAAGCAGAAGTTCTTCCCATCCACAAAAAAGATTGTAAAGAAAATATAGAGAATTACAACTCAAATTCAATACTGCCTCCATTTTCAAAAGTGATAGAAAACTATTATGGAAAACAGACTTATGGATTATTTAAATAAATATCAACTTCTGTGGAAAGAACAGTTTGTTTTCAGATCTGGAAAGGGAACAGAAGCTACTACAGGAAAATTTACAAAATTAGTTTTAGAAGCCCTAGATAAAGGATTTAATGTAACAGTTATTTACCCACACCTCATCAAATCATCTGACATAGTTTGTCATGATATACTTCTAGGTAAATCTGAAGTACTGGAAATAAGAGTGAGGGGGTCATAAATAAATAGTTTACATCTTATCTAGCAAACAGTGCGCAGTGGGTACAGATCTCCCAAATTTCAGATGCCTGACATTATATAATATTGGGATTATTTACATAGCAAGTGCAACAGGCATGTTGCGACACATGAAAGATGTATCTGCTCACTGTGTTATAAGTTACTGAGAAGATTGTTGGTTCAAGAAACTATTCACAGACAAGATGGATGACAATGTCACAAAGCACCTGTTGCAGGGGTGACCACTTAATCATGGTATAGGGGCTGTTGCAACTGCTGAAATACACTGTGAACAATCTGTGGCTCAGGTGACCACAGTGCTCTCTGTCACATCCTGTCGCATGAGTGGGCACTAGCACATGACAAAATCTGTCACTCATGTGACAACTGAAACCACAGTATGACCCATCACACAAATAACCACTTTTTACACTGCACACACCATTGCTTGGATGACCACTCAAATCACAACATATCCCGTCACACAAGTGACCAATGAAATCACTACTCCCATCACAGCACACTTAATGGATGAGTATGTTCTGCCTCGTGTCTGTGAGGGTATACATTATATGCAGGTCAGTCCAGTGAAGCAGCAGCAGCAGCAGGGACACATCTGAATCCTCTGCTCCCTAATCCTGCTGGATCCCCTTAAATTGGACACACTGTGGTGATATAACCTAGACATCAAACTTGCATTCTGTGTTGTTGGGTGTCGTGTATTATATTATTATGTATCCTGGCTACAAAACGTAACCCCCCTCCCAAAAGGAGGGTGTAGTTGAGGGTTAGGTAAATTAGGCTGGTAAGTGCACTTGAGGCCCAGAGTAGGATTGGACCTAAAATTGTGCTGACTGGAGAGGTGGTGTTGAGGTTGCCTGAGGCAAGTGAATAGAAATGGGTTCAAATGGGAAGGTGTATGTCACCTTTATATGTTCCAGTGACAGTGTCTATGTGTTTCCATTTATGGAAACTTCCAGGGTATAATGACTTCAACTAACTATCTTGTGAGGTCCAGCAAATGGACATTGGAGACCAGACCTGACCCCCACAACACTGACCATTACATGCATGGCAGTTGTTGAATCTGAATGAACATAGGAAGTTGGGGTGACATGCCGAGAGCCAAGTCGAGCCCATATACATGGAATATGGTTGTGCAGTTCATACAGGAATGCTGAAATGTCTGAGTCAGAAGAGGTAGCAGAGAATTTGACACATTCTCTGGTATCTGAAGCTGCTCACCATATACCGTAAAACAGCCTAGTCACTGGAGTGTTGAGGTCTGTCTTGAAACAAGTGGAGGTTGAGAAGTATGAGGAGGAGTACAGTAGTCCTTGCTTTGTTGTGGCAAACTAGAGCGACCTTCAAAATTTAATGCCGTCACTGAAATGTATCATTTTGGACTGGATGCTGATGATGAGTGCCTAAGTATTTGGCAAGCTTTTTGAACAGCTGGAATTCAAATTTCCTTTCACAACCTTTGATGATGTGGAATAGCAAAGCATAATGATCTGTCCACTTACTGACAAATGCTAGTGACACAGTATCATCTGAGATGTAAGAAATTGGTGTTGCCCCTAGCCTGTGTGTGAAATATTCAATGATAGGTAAAAGATACTGCTGAACATCAGAGGTGAGGAAGTGATTGACAATGTTAACATGGGCATGCATAAGCCTCCCTGTAGCCACAGGAAAATCGCCAACTGGGGCATGGATGTGCAGGTCAACCTTACTAAGCTTACAGGCACCACAGCAGGGTCCCAGCAGCAACAACTGAGCACCTTCACAAAAACAAGTCAATGGAACTTTTATGAACATTGTTTACCATTTCTTCTGTTTATGTGTGTGTGCTTGGATTGATTACAAAACAGGGTATATTCACGGATAGTAAAAAAAAAAATCCTGGGATTTATCCCAGTTAAAAATACACTTTTTCCAGCGTGAAAATGTACTAAACCCCCAGCGAAAGTACATTTTTTTCACATTAAGTGACAATATAAGTTCCCTCGGAGCTGTAAAACATATGTCCTTTGAATGGTGAAGGTTTCATACACTGTATAGAATTTGCAGGCACTTTAGAAAATGATTCCAGCAAAAAACAATGATTTCTGAAATACCTTTGAGATGCAGCAACATTTACTCTGCATATTTTCACTTTATGGAAATGTAAACAAGAACTCCACCAAATACGGCATGGTAACTTGTGAAGCACTGAAATTGGGACTTCAATGTGCTTTTATCCGCCAATCATAGTTCATGCCGCATGATCTCACTAGCCAAAGACACCAGATATTCATTGATTAGGACATGTGACATAGTCAGCCAATAGCAGCAGCATTCTTAATTAGTGCCAACACACAAATAGGAAAACTTAATGGGTTAAGTTAAATTATTGTACGTACAACATAGCTACAAGAAGGAGCCAAGCTTTTACATATAATATCGGCTAACAAAAATATTTTGCTGTGTGATTAGGCAGGATCCTAAGAATACAGCTTAAATTGCAGGCACTGAATATTTCTGTCAAGCATTATTATAAATTTTGTTACTGTGCACAGAACATTTCATCAAACATTTTGGCTTTAGGATAGAAAAGCAAATTCCATATGGACTTTTTTAAGAACTCAGTTTGCTCATTTTTTTAAAGGGTACTTATACTTTTTGCAACAGTTACTGCTTACTTTGTACTCAATGAAAGAACTAAAATAAAAACGGAAAGCTAACCTTGAAACTTAGTCTTTTGTAGATTGTTTTAGCCCTTAAGAGTCATCAAATAGAATGTGAGAGTAAAATATTAAATAACAGAGTAAATGTCTGATCTTCAGTGTTTTTATAAGAAATTCATTGCACATTCTCACACATAACATAATTCATCTTTCATAAAAGGAAATTACATTCATAGTAAAATTTTTCACTCTACCATTTGCAACATTCTCCCTCAATCTATTACTAATGTAAGCAGTTGTGACATCATACTTATTGAAACAAGTCCCAAGAGGCAGACACACTGAAAGAAATTTGTTGTTACTAAGTACTGAACAGTCTTTGACAAATTTTGCAGTTGTCAGAGTCTTGTGAGTGTTCACAGCCTTTTGTAATTGTTAAAGGACACATTTAATTTGCAGCAACAGTTTTAATTTGGTTTTATTCTCTTGTTTATATTTTTTTACTGTAATATTATTCTACAACAGTGGGCTAAAGTAAAATTCTTTGCTAGAGTAACATTTTATTACCAGCTGAAACTACCAAAATTTAAATGAAAATTAATGTTATGAAATATTTCTGGATGTCTAAAAATTTTCCAGGTTTTTCCTGACTTTCCCAGGGTGTATGAACCCTGCAATAATACTGTCATCTGCAAAAGAAACTAATTCTGCATGCTATATATTAGACAGAAGATTGTTCACACATATGAGTAACACTAGTGGACCTGAGACGTGGGAAACCTTATACGTGATTTTCCCCAGTCCGAATTATGTCCCCCGATTACATTGGTTGAGTCGGCATGTAAAGGGCATTAACAGTAGATCAACTTTTCTGAACCGCAAACTGCTATTTACTGATGATATTGTTCCTAATGTGAGATATCATTCTAAAATGCATAACTTTCTCAGAAATTAGCGGTTCAGTGTAACTGTGGTGAAGAAGAAAACACTACTATGATGTTGAGGTAAAGAAAGCAACAGGTGATGAAGCACTGTTGATGAATCAGTGCAATATTTGGCAGCATTATGAAGATAAAATGGCATCTAAAGTGATTCAAATATGCCAAGTGGTGTGCTAAAGGATGCCTTTGGGCTGTCTTCCATGGTGACTGGTATCTGCATGGATGCCTTAATGCTGCCAAGAACACTGAAGTACTGCTGAGGGCATAGTTGAAGTAGCAAACTCCTGGAAGAGGATACATGTCTGGGTTGGAGCATGCATTATGAGCACAATACACAATATTTGCCATAGGTCTGTCAGGATGTATCCCTTTTCAGCGTGAACTGGAGAGGAGAGGACTATAGTTGATATAGTTAAGTTGCTATAAGTTGATCCTGACAGCTGTAGTGGCTAGGTGCAGCAGCTTCACAGGCCTACCTCATCCAATGATGTAATGCAATTTTATAAACATATCTGTGGCAAACAATTCAGTAGACGGCTATTGTTTTCACCTGCAGCTGTTAGTACTTCACAGCTGGAAGCCTGCAACAGTGCTACGAGCTGCCATGGACCTCGTTATGTGATCTTCACTAAAGGATCTGTTCATATGGTGAATGATGTCATTTCAAAGTGGAAACTCAAATTTGGCTTCACAGAAACAAATTTCTCCAGTGTGAAGTGTCATTGTCTATTGAAAACTGGAGGACTAGGTTTGCTGCATGTGTGATTTACTGTGTGGGGTCATTCTTTTCTTGGTGCTCCACGTGACAGCATGATGGCTGGAAAATGGTGGAGATGATCCTGATAATGCAGCATGGATGACCTTCAGTACAAAATTTGGTACAACATGGTAGAACCCAACAGTTAAGTTACTGGAGTCCTTGTCAATGAGATGAGAGCCAGGAATGTTAGGGAGCAGCAGAAAATGTGCTAATAAATCTGCACCATTGGATGGGTCTGTGATAAATTCAATGTTGAGTTTCCAGCTGAAGGTATAGTGAAATCCTAGATGTAGTTGTGAAGGACAGACACCATAGGTGGTGACAGACAAGTAACTGGTAGCCAATAGCTATAATGGTGCTGGTTGATCCCCTATGAGCATTGTGTGTGGACAGTCACACATGTCAGACTCTATTTCTATACGAAAACAAGGGACAAACTTTCTATCCAAGGTGAACAAGCAATTTGACACAGTTTGATAACTGTACATACTCACTCATGGGTGATGCTGGCTTTTGGTTGGTCACGTGGTAGACAACACTGGGAAGTTTGCTTGACAAAGATGCAGTGATTCCAATACATAGTGGTTTGGTCTTAGGCTCAGTAACATACATGAGTAGGCTAGTGAGAATGTGGTGATGTGGAAACACTAGCTGGCTGTGCATGACCTGCAGACACCTGATCTGCGATAGCTTTGATCAGTGGCAAAAGCACATAGAGAGCACAACAGGTACATTCCGGCACATAAAAAACACAATGGTGCATTAAGTACAAGTAGATTTATTGATGAAATGGTTGGTACAAGAAACCAGTCAAAGAAACAATCACAATGCCACAAAGCACTCATCATAGGAGTGATAACTTAGTCCCTGCACAAGGCGTGCAAGGTCTGTTGTAGAAACAACCGCTAAAAAAACATGTAGAGAATCCATCTCTTGGGTGACCACTGCACTCATTGGCATTTTGCTTAAAAAATATTTCAAAAACTTCATACTCACCCCTTAATGGGGGTAAGACATTGAACCGGCCGACTTGGAGCAGGAGAGGCCCCACAGGACATTTTAATTTCCACTGTCTATAGTTTTACAATTAAATTCATAAAACTTTGTCAGCGTGACCAGGAAGGATTCTGAATTCACACTCATAGAAATGGAAGTTCGTAAACATAATGAAGTAATTTTTTTAAATGTGAAATTTCATCATTTTTTCACCTACTAATGGCAACATTTGTTGCTATAGTAAAACTTTTCTTCATAAGTAAGAGAGATGGTTCGATGAATTTTGCACAGCATACAAACCATGCTTAAAGGTGTATGAGACTCTACAATTTTTCACATCTATTAAAAATTGAGGTAATTAACTACAAAATTTGTTTTTTCTAAACATGATGTTTACAATGCAATAGATCATTCGATTTTTCATGAATTAAATAAATTTTAGAGTTTCATACACCTGTAATGTGGTATGTATGCTGTGCAAAATTCATCAAACCATCTCTCTTACTTATGAAGAAAAGTGTACCTATAGCAACAAATGCAGCCATTACTAAGTGAAAAAATGACGAAATTTCACACATAAAAAAAATTTATTTTGTTATGTTTTCGAACTTCCACTGCAATGAGTACCAATCATTCCTGGTAATGCTGACAAAGTCTTATGAATTATTTGTCAAAGTATAGACACTGGAAATTAAAATGTCCTGTCATGCCTCTCCTGCTCTATGTCAGCCTCTTTGACATCCTAATTCCCTTAAACATTTTCTGTTTGGTTTTATATACTTTGGGAAAAATTTGATCTAAACAATGTACCATTAATCCATGGTGAATAGAGAACAAATTATAATATAGGGAATGGAACTTTTAGTCAGTGTGAAAGTTACTGACAACTGCATAAAACCGAAACTAAGTACTGTACCTTCCTGATTTGCAGGATGCATTAATTATTTTTGAAATTTTTTTTCTTTTTACTGTAGACCATGTACAGTCTACAGTGTTCTTGGACACAACAAAATGGAAAATCCTTTTGTTCCTCATCTACAATCAGTGGTCCATGAAAATCTTGCATTTAAGTAAGACAGCTTTCAACAATATCATTTTTACAGCTTTTAACTCTTTAACTAACCTTTTAGCGTCTAAATACACTATCTGATCAAGACTATCCAGACACCTTGTTGAAAATGACTTACAAGTTCGTGTCACCTTCAGTTGGTAATGGTGGAATTCAGTATGGTGTTGACCCACACTTAGCTTTGATGACAGCTTCCACAGTCATATGTTCAATCAGGTGCTGGAATGTTTCTTGAGGAATGGCTGCCCATTCTTCACGGAGTCCTGCACAGAGGAGAGGTATCAATGTCAGTCAGTGAGGCCTGGTACAAAGTAGCATTCCAAAACGTCCCAAAGGTGTTCTGTAAGATTCAGGTCAAAACTCTGTGCAGGCCAGTCCCTTATAGTTGTGTTATTGTCATATAACCACTCCCCCTCATGCCATGCATTATGAACAAGTGTTCAAACGTAGTGAAAGATTCAGTCACCATCCCCGAATTGCTCTTCAACAGTGGGAGGCAAGAAGGTGCTTAAAACATCAATGTAGGCCTGTGCTGTGATAATGCCATGCAAAACAACAAGGGATGCAAGCTCCTCCATGAAAAACATGACCAAACCATAAAACCATCACCTGTTGGCAGTTACTGTTACTGTTGGCATTCGACACTCTGGCAGATGAAGTTCATCGGACATTTGCTATACCCATACCTGGTCATCAGACTTCCACACTGTGTAGTGTGATTTGTCACTCAAAGAACATTTTTCCACTATTGAATCGTCCAGTGTTTTTGCTCCTTATCCCAAGAGATGTCGTTTGGCATTTACCAGTGTGATGTGTGGCTTATGAGCAGACACTCAGCCAAGAAATTGAAGTTTTCTCACATCTTGCCTAACTGTCATAGTATTTGCAATGGATCCTGATGCAGTTTGGATCCTACTTTTGACGTCTTCAGTTGCTCCACCATTTTTGGAAACAATGCTTCATAGATAACAAAAGCTCTCCACCTGCTCAATCTCCTCTTCTTTCACAGGTAGTGCATTCTTGTTCTTACTGTTCATACTAAGCTCTTTAGTGTGATGTCCGGAATTAAAAAAAAAAGGTGAGTGGTAATTTTTTTGTTTTGTTTTCTGTTGAAAGGAAAGAAAGAAAAAAGGGTGAATAAAAGTGAAGGGAAGTGGTTCTATTTTTACTGGAATGAACTTATTGATGGACATCACAAAAATTTATTTTACCTATATTTTTTTTTTACTCATCGAAGAAGACAACACAACACATATAAAAGAAATCATCACACTAATATTATCCACAGAATGATCGTTTCACAAGACACTTTCTAGCTCGACTGACTCTTAAGACTGAACAAGACTCGACTGACTCTACTCTCTCTCTGGACCACAGCCTATTCACGTCCCTCTGGACCAGAGATTTCAACTGTGATTAGCACGCCGATTATTTAATTAATCGTACAGCCGCTGGGCGCGCGCTTGGCGCGTCATTTAAATGGGGTTAAACGCACACCGCGAGAGGCGTGGGCTAGCGAGGTCTTACAGGTATCGCCACACGGCCCCCTCTACTGGTGCGTAAGTTTTTCAAACTTCGCGGCAGTACCAGATTTGAGTTGACGAACAAGGTTGTGCAGTGTTTGCACCAGCATTATACAACATTTTCAAACATATGACAAGTACATACATATATAAAGAATTATAGCCTAAAGTACAAAGTTTAAGTAAATATACATAAATTGTTGCACATTACAAAATAGCCACTTTGAAATTGATCAATGGATGATTCATTTTTTTTTTAGAGAGATGCCTGCACCGTTGGCTGTCTTGTTATTAAAACAATAGCTGCTACCCTGTATTCACAGTTCTTATTGTGTCGACCAGTGAGCACTATGCTTTGCCTCAGTTCAGTGTGGTGCGTCGTGCGAAGCACAGTAAAAGTCACAGCACCAAAACTTTGTTTACTTTACAGTTTGCACATCAGGACAATAGGTAATGAATCTGCTTACGACAAAAGAACACAAAAGGTCATACAATTTGGTTTTAAGTTGTCGATGACAACAAAGTTCATGTCAGTATTGTTGGTGTTTAAGAGTGGCTGTGCGTGCACGAGTGCAGTAATTTTGATAAAGTGGTCCATCCACCACGCACCGCGGCACTGCGTACAGCCTCGCGCTCGTGTCCGCTGTTAAGGTATAATAGGCGGTGACACGTCTGGCGGCGCCACCCCTTACGACGGACGCGACAGTACTGGTAGCCGCATCCGAAGACCGTACAACGCAGACTTCCAAGCACTTTCCAAGGTAGGGATCACTGTGATACGCATCATTGCACTTTATCGTAGAATTTGAGATTAAACTTATCACTTTGTACGGAAAACACTTTTCTATCATATTTTTACTCTTGACTGGTTGATTTCTCTTTATCAACACTATTTGATTTTTGTTACACTGTTCAGAAGGGAGGTTCGACGTCCTGTTCCTTCTGAAAACACATTTTCACAGACACTTCACTTTTGAGCAAAATTACACTTTGCATCTTTTCTCCTTTTATATTAGGTGCACATAGTAAGACTGTTTTGTGTGTAGCCTTCACAAGAGGACATTTAAGTTTTGAATAGGCAAGTTCAAAATTACATAGAAAAAATGGACATGTACATATACATAAAATGATTACCTACTATAGACATGAAATTCAATATACATAATACAAATGAACTTCTTCGTAGCTAAGTTGCTACATAGCCATTGAAATACTTTGCTAGTCGTGACCTGTGAAACTCTCCCGAAATTCATATTTATATAGAGAATACTAGTTGTTTACATCTTCAAAAACTTACAATTAGACATGTTTTGCTAGTCGTGTCCTGTGAAACTTTACAAAATTCAGATTTATATTGAGATTGCTAGTTGTTTACATTTACAAAATTTTACAATTAGACATGACATGACATATTTATGTACACGAAATTCAGGTTGTGCCATCTATTTCTTGCTGTGCATGTGCACTAACGGAGTACTATCTCCTTCTTTACAGAATATTGAAATCTATGGCATCTGCCATCAATAATTCTGCATAACTCGACGAGAGCCCCTAAGTGCTGCAAATTATGAATGGACAAAATATACAAAAGAATAGTGCAAAAACCTCACTACCCCACTATCCATCGTCCAGCAGTGGGCAAGGAGGTGGGAGTAGGATCAAGATAGAAGGATTGGGTTATATTCATATTTACAAAATCTTCATCAATACAGTAGTGTTTTCACACATGTGTGCGACGAATAGTGTATCTGTTTGCGTAACGTATGCATCATAAACTTTGCCATTGCGCAAGTGTCACTGACTTTAAGCCAATTCATGTTGTATTCAGTTTCATCCTTTAAAGTTGATCCGAATTGCTGTTTAAGCAAAAAGAAATTCAATGATCATTGTCAATCACTTCCTGTAAATCAGTCAAAGATTTTTGCAAGAATCAATGTGAGTACCGTATATGGTTTAATTCACTCGTTGAATCAGTCATGTTTAGGTAAATACGCGCTTAATGACACGGTAGTTTATATTCCTGAAAAAAATTCGGTCAGTAAACGTACTAATAAATGACTATAGGATCCTTCCATAAGAGGTGTACTTCAGTGAGTATCACGTAGTAAAATAAATATATGAATTTCCTGTAGGTAAAGGAAAATGAATGCGCTTTAGTTTCCATAAAGACAAGAAAATCGCTGTGTCCACGAAGAGAGCTGCGTCGTACTGCTTCACACACAAATCTTCAAAAACTTATCCACTTTGCTGAAAGAGAAAGAAAAATCTCATACACTAAAGTATGTTTTCTTGTAATCGTGAATTGTACGTCGTACCGGTAGTCGTGTAGTTTTTGTTTCCTGGTCGAGAACATGAGCAGAGAGAGGGAGACTTCGTATCCTAGCAATTGTTTTATGAGAGTCGCATTTTCTTAACTCTGGTCCAGACAGAACGACATAAAATTGCATAACTTATATGCTATCCCACTTACACAAATACATATGTCCATGTCCTCACAGTATCAAGTAATGAGTGCTAGATTTCACCTAAATTACTTCACAGGATAAAAACATTTTTTTTTTAAATAGTGTTAATGTTAGTGAGTTCATAAGTTCGTAACCATTAAACACGACCTTCGTAAATGTAGAATACGAATCTTACGAAGGCAGCCTGCATGCATGGTACTACACAATTAGCCTGTGTAAAGAATGAGATTCTATAACGACAGCAATTTTTATTCGCTACGTAAGCAGATTATTTATTTCGCTGTGGCTGATAAACATTTTTACTCCACAATGACCTATGTACAAAATTTACGTTTGTTACGATGGAGAGCACACAAACTCTTTATGCCAAGCGTGAGATAATGGTTTTTTTAAATAGGGCACATACCAAATAAGTTTTTCTTTCTCCTTTTTTATTGCCTACACGGCGAATCATTTCTCATTAACATCTATCAGTATTCATACACACGTATCGTTTTCATTCATACAGCTTCATATAATTAATATTCACCTTTCTTCTCATAGAACAGCTTCAATATAAATCGCAAATCATCAAATAATACTACGTGGTGGCATCATTGGCTCACACACAACGAAATCCTCCTCATCATCATAAAAACTACCTTATAAACTAAAATTCACATTCATTCTTTCACACTCATTTCAGCACAATCATTCACTCATGCTGGCGTATAGTATAGCGTTCTGGTGGCTCTCAAATTCATCACAGTTATTAACATAATAAAATCTTTTTTCTTGTACATAGTTTCCCGTTCTAGAAAATGCCTGTTTAAGGAGTAAGTTTGGTCGCTAACTTCGTTGTCCTTGGCTAGTAGTCAAATTATTCGTAGCATAGTAAATATAACGTAGATTAAATAGTTCTTGGATTGCATGTAATGTTTAACGTAGATTTGCTATAGTTTAATGCGTTATGATTCTTTGCACTGACTAACAATTAACACTAACATTTTAGCTGTAACTAGCACATCCTTTCTCTTTCTCTTACTTTACATACTGCTTTAAGTGGTGGTGGGCGTAAAGTCCTTTAACTTTCTGTGTTATAGGGTATGCTAATAAATAACATCAAGGGTGAGGAATATCGACGATCCGGTATGGACCTGAGTAAACTAATTGCCATTTCTTAAGCAAACGTTTTAGCCTCGTAGATTTGGGATGGGTTGTGAGCAATACCAAATCATCAATTTCGAACACACGTGTCGGTCTGACCCGTTTATCAAATTTTTTCTTCCGGAGCTCCGCAGTGTGTGCCAGGGTAATGGCAGCTTGCCTTACCTTTTCCTGCAAAGGAATATCATTCGAAGACAACTTAGGCAGGGGACTTGACCATGAGTTTTTTTCTGGTTCGTCTGATAATAACTCGGCAGGTGAGAATCCGGTTGAACTATGTGGCAAATTGTTCACAATGTACTCGAACGGAGCGAGGTATTCTATCCATTTGGAATGTTTTGTAGAAGAATGGATGCGCATAAATTAATTAAATTCTTTAAAAATTCGCTCAACGGGGTTACCCTGTGGGTGAAATCGGGAAGTAAGAACATGTTTAATATGATTTCCATTTTGCACTCGTAAAGTACGATGCATTGTCCGTTAGGACAGCGACAGGTTTTCCGACGCGGGCTAGGTAGTCGGCCGAAAAGCGTCGAATGATAGCCGCAACAGTGGCTGTGCGCAAGGCGTACAATTTCACATACTTAGTAAAAACGTCCAATATAGCCAAAATGTATTTAGCTCCACCGCGGGATTGTGGATAGGGTCCGCCAATGTCTACGGAAATCAAATCAAGCGGTTGCTTTGGAAGAATGGGATGCAATTCAATTGATGCATGTTTGTTCAAATATTTTGCCTTCTGGCAAATGATACATTTGCGAATGACCTGCAGGACTCTACGTCGCATGTTAGGAAAATAGCAGAAGCGTAGGATCTTGGCGGCACATTTATTAATGCCATAATGTCCCCAGGTTTTGTGGGTGAACAAAATGAAGTCGTCAACATAAGCTTCCGGTAAACATACCAACCAACGCTCTGACACGAGATGGGAACGATGAAACAGTACACCATTGTTGATCTTGTAGTAATTTTGAAGATTAGAATTTGAATTCTGACATAATTTTGTTTTTACTGTAGACCACCTAGGATCGGCATCTTGTAACTGTGCAAAATCCCTGCAGATTCGGTGATAGTAGCGGTTGTAGGATTCGTCATACATTAACATGACCTGAAAGTCGGAAGTTTGCTCATGCAAATCTGAAAGATTCTTCGCATCGTGCGGAAGACGAGAAAGAGCGTCCGCATCAATATTGGTTTCGCCGGAGATGTAAATAATTTCGAAATCGTATTCTTGTAACGACAAACACCAACGAGTGAGCCGGGAATGAAGTAATTTGCAAGACAGTAAAAATGATAAAGCTTGGTGGTCTGTATAGATGCGTGTATGTTTTCCCCAGAGAAAATATTGAAATTTTCGCATAGACCAAATAATTGCAAGGGTCTCGCGTTCCGTAACTGAATACGATCTCTCGCATTCAGTTAAGGTGCGACTGGCAAAACTGATAGGTTTTACTATTGTTCGATCATGTTCAACAGACAGTTGAAACAAAAAGGCCCCAAGTCCATAAGATGACGCATCGGTCGATAGGCAGAAGTCTTTTGACATGTCCGGATGACAGAGGAGTGGTGCATGGATTAATGATTGTTTAATTTTTTCAAAATCGGCTTGACATTCTGTAGTCCATCGCCAAAGGGAATTTTTCTTTAGAAGATTTAGAAGATGTGGGCTGTTAAGAGCTTGCTGTGTCACGAACTTTCTGAAAAATGACGAAAGACCCAAAAATGCTTTAAGTTGTTTTTTGGTTCGGGGTGCAGGAAAGTTGCGAATTGCTTCAGTCTTTTTAGAGTCCAGCCTGATGCCTTCCGGCGTGATGATGTGGCCAAGGAACTTAATCTGTTGTCGGGCGAACCTAGATTTTTCCAAATTGATTGTCACGCCTGCATCGGCGAATTTAATCAAAATTTGTCTTAGAAGATCGACATGTTCTTCCCAGGTGGCAGTCGCCACAACTAAATCATCCACATAGGGAGTGATTTGTGAAAGTAAATCTGGCCCGAGGACGTCGTCAAGCGCCTCGATAAAGATTCCTGCACTTATTCGTAACCCGAATGGCAAAACACGGAATTGGTATGATCGTCCTTCGCACAAAAATGCGGTATATTTACGTGATTCAGGATGTAGAAGAACCTGGTAGTAGGACGATCGTAGGTCGATATTAGGCAGAAATTTGGCGTTGTGAAATTTCAGGAGTTGTTCGTCCAGATTTACAGGGCGAGTATTTACCGGTATAATAATTTTGTTGATTTCGCGTGCATCGAGAACAAGACGCACGCTTCCATCGGGTTTCGAAACTGACAACAAAGGGTTGCAATACGGCGAGTGCGAATTTTCTATGATTTTCCAACGTAGCATTCTGTTAATTTCCTGCATAACCGCTGGTTTTTTAGACCACGGTATATTGTAGTGTGTACGACAAAATGTTAGGTGGGGTTTGACATCCATCTTGTACACATACCCACGTATGATACCAGGTTTATCTTGAAAGACTACTGAAAATTGTTGAAGAAGGTGAAACAGATTCTGTTTTTGCAAATCAGTTAGATGGTAGGCTTCGGCACACTTTTCCCACAGAGTTTTACTATCAGCATTGTAAGAAGAATTGCAATTGTTTGTCATAGAAAAATTAGTGATGGGCACAGATTGTACTTTCAAGTGACGTACGTCCCGATAAGAATTGTTGTTATTAATTGTTTTAGATAAAGGTATCAAAATTCTTTGCTTTTCAACCGTCAATTGACAGATACCATTCCCTAAGTCAATCACTGCTCGATACTGATTTAAGAAAACGATGCCGAAAAGACATGGAACTGTTAAATTATCCACAACAAGGAAATGATAACGAACATGCACGTTGGAAACAACAAAAGTTAGAAGAGCTTGTAATTTGACATTTTTTGATTTGTTTCCAGTGGCACCGATGATTCGGCAGTTCTGCACTGGAAACGTCGGAAGTTTAGAACCTTTATCTAGATCCAAGTACAGGGAACTAGAAATCACACTTGCTGACGCTCCAGTGTCGAATAACACTTCTACAATGGATTTCTCTAACGATAAAACAGCAGTTGCCTGAACCGTTACCTTTACTTTGTCGTTATTACTAGACTTATTATTCTCGGCAAGAAGGTCATGTTCCATAGTGTGTCCGTCTTGGAATCTCAAAAAACAATTTGCAAGATTATTTGCGCCCGTGCTCACGTTCTCGACCGGGGGTTGGGCGCTTACGCCGGTCTGCTCATGTTTTCCGCCGCGTTATTAGGCGACGCATTTTGGTCATCACTTACCTCAATAATATTTATCCTTTGTTCATGGACATGTTTGGTATTCGGTGGAGTTTGATTACCGCAGTCCTGATTATTAGCATTGTTTGTTGGTACAAAGTGTTGTGCATTCGGAAACATATAATTGTAGTTGTGTGGTGTATAGTTCGGGTTTCCCCACTGCGGGGGTGGATAACTGACTCTAGAATTTTGACAATTTGAATTATTCTGCTGATATGGCGAATTTCTCTCAAAATAACCAGGGTTGTATCTTCCATCCTGACGTCTGTTTTGATTGTTGTTGTTTCGGTTACGGTTGTTGTTGCCTCTGGAGTGCTGATTGTTGTTGAAACTACCATTGCGTCTGTTGCCATTACTATTACTTTTTCGGTAAAATTGACCATTACCAAAACTGTTGTAATTGTTGGAATTTTGGAATCGGGGATCGCAAGATTGCTGCGAATATTGTGTGAAGTTGGGCTGTTGTGATTTTTGCCCCTGATTTTGAGGAAGCGGGTTTGCATTCCACATGTTACCGCTGTTGTTATTTTGATTGAAATTATGGCAATTGTTTTGGCGAGAGTTGGAATTAGCATTATAAATATGTGGAGTGTTCCCTGAATCTCCTCTAAACACAAGGTCTACTTCATTCAAATAATCTAGAAATTTCTTGATGTTAGTTTCCGGAACACCAATTAATTGTGTCCGGTAATGCAGGGGTAAATGACTTTTTAAGGTGTTAATCACATCGGCAAGATCGGCCGGTTTTGACCAATAAAGTTTTTGTCCAGGTATCTTTGAAAATATTGACGCAAAGTTTCTTTACGAGGGTTGTATGGTTCGGTATTGTGAACTTCACGTCGAAGTTGTTTTTGCTCATGTTCTGACCAGAATTCCTGCAGAAAAGCCTCTTCAAATTGCTTGAAAGTTAAATTTCGCCTTTTTATTTCAGCTCCCCATCTGGATGCTCGCCCCCTCAACAGATTACTTACAAAAAAAATCTTTTCCGCATCTGACCAGTTGTGCGGAAACATTCCGTCAAAAGACCTAATAAAAACAATCGGGTGCACCGCTTGGGTATCATCGGAACTGAACGTTGGAAAATAGGCATGTTTAATCATGTTACCGTCAACAATACCGGCAGGCACTATAGGGCCTGAACTATTGTTCCCTGGTGAAACTTCATGGCACAAGGGTGGTTGAGAATTACTGTTTTGTGCGATCACTGAGAGCGGCTCTGTTTGATGTTTTTCGCTCGCAAGTGATTCGCTGTTAGACTGTGGAACAAACTACACAGTGAAATTAGGCGGTGAACTCGTTGTGAGTGGGGTTGTAGGCGGAACAGTAACTACGTTAGAATCGGGAGTTAATAACTGAGAAATTTGGTTTTTTAAAGTGTTGGTCTCGGTTTGCACCTGCGACATGGCCTGGTGTAAAATCTCTTTTGTAGCGGTTTCTACCCTTTGCTCAATGAGCTTGTTACAAATACCACATTCGTGCACTAATTTTTCTGCAATGTTTGCGTTACACTCTAAAGAAAGCGATTCTGTTTTTTCCTCCAAATGGGAAATTTTTTCTTTCATTTCTAATTGTTGTAAGCATACTACGCTAACTTGTTGAGTAA
The DNA here is from genome assembly GCF_023897955.1 of Schistocerca gregaria. NCBI lineage: Eukaryota > Metazoa > Arthropoda > Insecta > Orthoptera > Acrididae > Schistocerca > Schistocerca gregaria. The sequence goes on along the minus strand of NC_064920.1, from coordinate 124,622,648 downwards.
TACCTTCGATATCCATCGAAATTTTATTTTGTGAGGTGGTTTGATTTTGCACGAAATTCTGAACTAGATCATTGACCTGAGCCTGAGCGTTCGTGACCTGATCCAACTTGGTTTTACATGACTGCATTTCGGAATTTGTCACTGTTTGATATTTAACAAAGGAATTTTCGTGAGTGTTTACACGACATGACAATTCGTTGAAACTTTCGGTCAATTGTGTCGTTTTTGAATTAAGTTCTGAGATTTGGTTAGCCTGTTTTTCCAGAGTAGATGTTACCTCAGAAGACAATTGATCGATTTTGCTGTTTAATTCTTTTGTACTCTGCTCCTGTTTATCAAATCTAGTGTCTAGTTTATCAAACCTTTCATTAAGGATGCTATCCATACTTTGCGTAAGAAGTTGTATTAAAATTCCGTACTGATTCGGATCAATGTTTGGATCATTGTTCCTTTCACTAGAGTTGTGCAAATTAGGATCGGAGTGGGAAATCCTTAGTTGGACATGTCTACTATCGTTTTCCATAGGGTCAGGATTATTGGGTGTGTCACTTGATGAATTACTTTCGTTACTTAGTATTATTTGATGTGATACACCTGCAGTAAATTCCATAGATTCTGGGCTGGAAAAGCCTAGGAAAGGGGATGCTGATGATACAGTAGCATCACCGTTATCAGTTTGCTGTTGCTGTTGTTCCATTTTTGCCAATAATTTACAAACGTGAAATATACAAATAGTACACCCAGAATGGCGATGGCTTGCAAAGTACAAAAGATAAATAAAATTTAAATAGTTAGACGGTAATAACTATTACTTGATAGAATTTCCAAAAATGTCTGAATTATTATTGTGGTTGTAACCGTATTCGCGTAGCTAATCTGAAAGTGGTGACATGACGTAACAAACAGGATTGACTCATAACAATGACTTCTGCATATCTTACTGTTGGATTTCAATGTTACAATAATAGAAATTCCATTGACAAAGGGTATGATTCTTGTTTAGGGAAAGGCATGGGAAATGGGAATAAAAGTTAGCATAGGCGAGGGGCGCACGCTGGACAATTGCATAGCAGAACAAATGCTTTTGCACTACTCACCGCGCTGCGTTGAAGCTTGCAGAAATCTTGTTAATCTTGAAACATCTTTAGCTCTCGTTTTCATATTGGGCATGAAAGAGAAAATTACAGTTTTTTAGCCAATGTACAAGACAATAAATATTACTACACATATGATTTTACTTTAATTTGCCCTTGTTAAGTTCATTCCAGTAAAATCCGAAGATTGGCGTCCTGTAAACGGTCGCCAGTGTGATGTCCGGAATTAAAAAAAAAAAGGTGAGTGGTAATTTTTTTGTTTTGTTTTCTGTTGAAAGGAAAGAAAGAAAAAAGGGTGAATAAAGGTGAAGGGAAGTGGTTCTATTTTTACTGGAATGAACTTATTGATGGACATCACAAAAATTTATTTTACCTATATTTTTTTTTACTCATCGAAGAAGACAACACAACACATATAAAAGAAATCATCACACTAATATTATCCACAGAATGATCGTTTCACAAGACACTTTCTAGCTCGACTGACTCTTAAGACTGAACAAGACTCGACTGACTCTACTCTCTCTCTGGACCACAGCCTATTCACGTCCCTCTGGACCAGAGATTTCAACTGTGATTAGCACGCCGATTATTTAATTAATCGTACAGCCGCTGGGCGCGCGCTTGGCGCGTCATTTAAATGGGGTTAAACGCACACCGCGAGAGGCGTGGGCTAGCGAGGTCTTACAGGTATCGCCACACGGCCCCCTCTACTGGTGCGTAAGTTTTTCAAACTTCGCGGCAGTACCAGATTTGAGTTGACGAACAAGGTTGTGCAGTGTTTGCACCAGCATTATACAACATTTTCAAACATATGACAAGTACATACATATATAAAGAATTATAGCCTAAAGTACAAAGTTTAAGTAAATATACATAAATTGTTGCACATTACAAAATAGCCACTTTGAAATTGATCAATGGATGATTCATTTTTTTTTTAGAGAGATGCCTGCACCGTTGGCTGTCTTGTTATTAAAACAATAGCTGCTACCCTGTATTCACAGTTCTTATTGTGTCGACCAGTGAGCACTATGCTTTGCCTCAGTTCAGTGTGGTGCGTCGTGCGAAGCACAGTAAAAGTCACAGCACCAAAACTTTGTTTACTTTACAGTTTGCACATCAGGACAATAGGTAATGAATCTGCTTACGACAAAAGAACACAAAAGGTCATACAATTTGGTTTTAAGTTGTCGATGACAACAAAGTTCATGTCAGTATTGTTGGTGTTTAAGAGTGGCTGTGCGTGCACGAGTGCAGTAATTTTGATAAAGTGGTCCATCCACCACGCACCGCGGCACTGCGTACAGCCTCGCGCTCGTGTCCGCTGTTAAGGTATAATAGGCGGTGACACGTCTGGCGGCGCCACCCCTTACGACGGACGCGACAGTACTGGTAGCCGCATCCGAAGACCGTACAACGCAGACTTCCAAGCACTTTCCAAGGTAGGGATCACTGTGATACGCATCATTGCACTTTATCGTAGAATTTGAGATTAAACTTATCACTTTGTACGGAAAACACTTTTCTATCATATTTTTACTCTTGACTGGTTGATTTCTCTTTATCAACACTATTTGATTTTTGTTACACTGTTCAGAAGGGAGGTTCGACGTCCTGTTCCTTCTGAAAACACATTTTCACAGACACTTCACTTTTGAGCAAAATTACACTTTGCATCTTTTCTCCTTTTATATTAGGTGCACATAGTAAGACTGTTTTGTGTGTAGCCTTCACAAGAGGACATTTAAGTTTTGAATAGGCAAGTTCAAAATTACATAGAAAAAATGGACATGTACATATACATAAAATGATTACCTACTATAGACATGAAATTCAATATACATAATACAAATGAACTTCTTCGTAGCTAAGTTGCTACATAGCCATTGAAATACTTTGCTAGTCGTGACCTGTGAAACTCTCCCGAAATTCATATTTATATAGAGAATACTAGTTGTTTACATCTTCAAAAACTTACAATTAGACATGTTTTGCTAGTCGTGTCCTGTGAAACTTTACAAAATTCAGATTTATATTGAGATTGCTAGTTGTTTACATTTACAAAATTTTACAATTAGACATGACATGACATATTTATGTACACGAAATTCAGGTTGTGCCATCTATTTCTTGCTGTGCATGTGCACTAACGGAGTACTATCTCCTTCTTTACAGAATATTGAAATCTATGGCATCTGCCATCAATAATTCTGCATAACTCGACGAGAGCCCCTAAGTGCTGCAAATTATGAATGGACAAAATATACAAAAGAATAGTGCAAAAACCTCACTACCCCACTATCCATCGTCCAGCAGTGGGCAAGGAGGTGGGAGTAGGATCAAGATAGAAGGATTGGGTTATATTCATATTTACAAAATCTTCATCAATACAGTAGTGTTTTCACACATGTGTGCGACGAATAGTGTATCTGTTTGCGTAACGTATGCATCATAAACTTTGCCATTGCGCAAGTGTCACTGACTTTAAGCCAATTCATGTTGTATTCAGTTTCATCCTTTAAAGTTGATCCGAATTGCTGTTTAAGCAAAAAGAAATTCAATGATCATTGTCAATCACTTCCTGTAAATCAGTCAAAGATTTTTGCAAGAATCAATGTGAGTACCGTATATGGTTTAATTCACTCGTTGAATCAGTCATGTTTAGGTAAATACGCGCTTAATGACACGGTAGTTTATATTCCTGAAAAAAATTCGGTCAGTAAACGTACTAATAAATGACTATAGGATCCTTCCATAAGAGGTGTACTTTAGTGAGTATCACGTAGTAAAATAAATATATGAATTTCCTGTAGGTAAAGGAAAATGAATGCGCTTTAGTTTCTATAAAGACAAGAAAATCGCTGTGTCCATGATGACAGCTGCGTCGTACTGCTTCACACACAAATCTTCAAAATCTTATCCACTTTGCTGAAAGAGAAAGAAAAATCTCATACACTAAAGTATGTTTTCTTGTAATCGTGAATTGTACGTCGTACCGGTAGTCGTGTAGTTTTTGTTTCCTGGTCGAGAACATGAGCAGAGAGCGGGAGACTTCGTATCCTAGAAATTGTTTTATGAGAGTCGCATTTTCTTAACTCTGATCCAGACAGAACGACATAAAATTGCATAACTTATATACAATCCCACTTACACAAATACATATGTCCATGTCCTCACAGTATCAAGTAATGAGTGCTAGATTTCACCTAAATTACTTCACAGGATAAAAACATTTTTTTTAAAAATAGTGTTAATGTTAGTGAGTTCATAAGTTCGTAACCATTAAACACGACCTTCGTAAATGTAGAATACGAATCTTACGAAGGCAGCCTGCATGCATGGTACTACACAATTAGCCTGTGTTAAGAATGAAATTCTATAACGACAGCAATTTTTATTCGCTACGTAAGCAGATTATTTATTTCGCTGTGGCTGATAAACATTTTTACTCCACAATGACCTATGTACAAAATTTACGTTTGTTACGATGGAGAGCGCAAAAACTCTTTATGCCAAGCGTGAGATAATGATTTTTTAAATAGGGCACATACCAAATAAGTTTTTCTTTCTCCTTTTTTATTGCCTACACGGCGAATCATTTCTCATTAACATCTATCAGTATTCATACACACGTATCGTTTTCATTCATACAGCTTCATATAATTAATATTCACCTTTCTTCTCATAGAACAGCTTCAATATAAATCGCAAATCATCAAATAATACTACGTGGTGGCATCATTGGCTCACACACAACGAAATCCTCATCATCATCATAAAAACTACCTTATAAACTAAAATTCACATTCATTCTTTCACACTCATTTCAGCACAATCATTCACTCATGCTGGCGTATAGTATAGCGTTCTGGTGGCTCTCAAATTCATCACAGTTATTAACATAATAAAATCTTTTTTCTTGTACATAGTTTCCTGTTCTAGAAAATGCCTGTTTAAGGAGTAAGTTTGGTCGCTAACTTCGTTGTCCTTGGCTAGTAGTCAAATTATTCGTAGCATAGTAAATATAACGTAGATTAAATAGTTCTTGGATTGCATGTAATGTTTAACATAGATTTGCTATAGTTTAATGCGTTATGATTCTTTGCATTGACTAACAATTAACACTAACATTTTAGCTGTAACTAGCACATCCTTTCTCTTTCTCTTACTTTACATACTGCTTTAAGTGGTGGTGGGCGTAAAGTCCTTTAACTTTCTGTGTTGTAGGGTATGCTAATAAATAACATCCAGGGTGAGGAATATCGACGATCCGGTATGGACCTGAGTAAACTAATTGCCATTTCTTAAGCAAACGTTTTAGCCTCGTAGATTTGGGATGGGTTGTGAGCAATACCAAATCATCAATTTCGAACACACGTGTCGGTCTGACCCGTTTATCAAATTTTTTCTTCTGGTGCTCCGCAGTGTGTGCCAGGGTAATGGCAGCTTGCCTTACCTTCTCCTGCAAAGAAATATCATTCGAAGACAACTTAGGCAGGGGACTTGACCATGAGTTTTTTTCTGGTTCGTCTGATAATAACTCGGCAGGTGAGAATCCGGTTGAACTATGTGGCAAATTGTTCACAATGTACTCGAACGGAGCGAGGTATTCTATCCATTTGGAATGTTTTGTAGAAGAATGGATGCGCATAAATTGATTAAATTCTTTAAAAATTCGCTCAACGGGGTTACCCTGTGGGTGAAATCGGGAAGTAAGAACATGTTTAATATTGGAATCTTGCAGAAATGATTTCCACTTTGCACTCGTAAAGTACGATGCATTGTCCGTTAGGACAGCGACAGGTTTTCCGACGCGGGCTAGGTAGTCGGCCGAAAAGCGTCGAATGATAGCCGCAACAGTGGCTGTGCGCAAGGCGTACAATTTCACATACTTAGTAAAAACGTCCAATATAGCCAAAATGTATTTAGCACCACCGCGGGATTGTGGATAGGGTCCGCCAATGTCTACGGAAATCAAATCAAGCGGTTGCTTTGGAAGAATGGGATGCAATTCAATTGATGCATGTTTGTTCAAATATTTTGCCTTCTGGCAAATGATACATTTGCGAATGACCTGCAGGACTCTACGTCGCATGTTAGGAAAATAGCAGAAGCGTAGGATCTTGGCGGCACATTTATTAATGCCATAATGTCCCAGGTTTTGTGGGTGAACAAAATGAAGTCGTCAACATAAGCTTCCGGTAAACATACCAACCAACGCTCTGACACGAGATGGGAACGATGAAATAGTACACCATTGTTGATCTTGTAGTAATTTTGAAGATTAGAATTTGAATTCTGACATAATTTTGTTTTTACTGTAGACCACCTAGGATCGGCATCTTGTAACTGTGCAAAATCCCTGCAGATTCGGTGATAGTAGCGGTTGTAGGATTCGTCATACATTAACATGACCTGAAAGTCGGAAGTTTGCTCATGCAAATCTGAAAGATTCTTCGCATCGTGCGGAAGACGAGAAAGAGCGTCCGCATCAATATTGGTTTCGCCGGAGATGTAAATAATTTCGAAATCGTATTCTTGTAACGACAGACACCAACGAGTGAGCCGGGAATGAAGTAATTTGCAAGACAGTAAAAATGATAAAGCTTGGTGGTCTGTATAGATGCGTGTATGTTTTCCCCAGAGAAAATATTGAAATTTTCGCATAGACCAAATAATTGCAAGGGTCTCCCGTTCCGTAACTGAATACGATCTCTCGCATTCAGTTAAGGTGCGACTGGCAAAACTGATAGGTTTTACTATTGTTCGATCATGTTCAACAGACAGTTGAAACAAAAAGGCCCCAAGTCCATAAGATGACGCATCGGTCGATAGGCAGAAGTCTTTTGACCTGTCCGGATGACAGAGGAGTGGTGCGTGGATTAATGATTGTTTAATTTTTTCAAAATCGGCTTGACATTCTGTAGTCCATCGCCAAAGGGAATTTTTCTTTAGAAGATTTAGAAGATGTGGGCTGTTAAGAGCTTGCTGTGTCACGAACTTTCTGAAAAATGACGAAAGACCCAAAAATGCTTTAAGTTGTTTTTTGGTTCGGGGTGCAGGAAAGTTGCGAATTGCTTCAGTCTTTTTAGAGTCCAGCCTGATGCCTTCCGGCGTGATGATGTGGCCAAGGAACTTAGTCTGTTGTCGGGTGAACCTTGATTTTTCCGAATTGATTGTCACGCCTGCAATGGCGAATTTAATCAAAATTTGTCTTAGAAGATAGACATGTTCTTCCCAGGTGGCAGTCGCCACAACTAAATCATCCACATAGGGAGTGATTTGTGAAAGTATATCTGGCCCGAGGACGACGTCAAGCGCCTCGATAAAGATTCCTGCACTTATTCGTAACCCGAATGGCAAAACACGGAATTGGTATGATCGTCCTTCGCACAAAAATGCGGTATATTTACGTGATTCAGGATGTAGAAAAACCTGGTAGTAGGACGATCGTAGGTCGATATTAGTCAGAATTTTGGAATTGTGAAATTTCAGGAGCTGTTCGTCCAGATTTGCAGGGCGAGTATTTACCGGTATAGTAATTTTGTTGATTTCGCGTGCATCGAGTACAAGACGCACGCTTCCATCGGGTTTCGAAACTGACAACAAAGGGTTGCAATACGGCGAGTGCGAATTTTCTATGATTTTCCAACGTAGCATTCTGTTAATTTCCTGCATAACCGCTGGTTTTTTAGACCACGGTATATTGTAGTGTGTACGACAAAATGTTAGGTGGGGTTTGACATCCATCTTGTACACATACCCACGTATGATATCAGGTTTATCTTGAAAGACTACTGAAAATTGTTGAAGAAGGTGAAAGAGATTCTGTTTTTGCAAATCAGTTAGATGGTAGGCTTCGGCACACTTTTCCCACAGAGTTTTACTATCAGCATTGTAAGAAGAATTGCAATTGTTTGTCATAGAAAAATTAGTGATGAGCACAGATTGTACTTTCAAGTGACGTACGTCCCGATAAGAATTGTTGTTATTAATTGTTTTAGATAAAGGTATCAAAATTCTTTGCTTTTCAACCGTCAATTGACAGATACCATTCCCTAAGTCAATCACTGCTCGATACTGATTTAAGAAATCGATGCCGAAAAGACATGGAACTGTTAAATTATCCACAACAAGGAAATGATAACGAACATGCACGTTGGAAACATTTTTTGATTTGTTTCCAGTGGCACCGATGATTCGGCAGTTCTGCACTGGAAACGTCGGAAGTTTAGAACCTTTATCTAGATCCAAGTACAGGGAACTAGAAATCACACTTGCTGACGCTCCAGTGTCGAATAACACTTCTACAATGGATTTCTCTAACGATAAAACAGCAGTTGCCTGAACCGTTACCTTTACTTTGTCGTTATTACTAGACTTATTATTCTCGGCAAGAAGGTCATGTTCCATAGTGTGTCCGTCTTGGAATCTCAAAAAACAATTTGCAAGATTATTTGCGCCCGTGCTCACGTTCTCGACCGGGGGTTGGGCGCTTACGCCGGTCTGCTCATGTTTTCCGCCGCGTTATTAGGCGACGCATTTTGGTCATCACTTACCTCAATAATATTTATCCTTTGTTCATGGACATGTTTGGTATTCGGTGGAGTTTGATTACCGCAGTCCTGATTATTAGCATTGTTTGTTGGTACAAAGTGTTGTGCATTCGGAAACATATAATTGTAGTTGTGTGGTGTATAGTTCGGGTTTCCCCACTGCGGGGGTGGATAACTGACTCTAGAATTTTGACAATTTGAATTATTCTGCTGATATGGCGAATTTCTCTCAAAATAACCAGGGTTGTATCTTCCATCCTGACGTCTGTTTTGATTGTTGTTGTTTCGGTTACGGTTGTTGTTGCCTCTGGAGTGCTGATTGTTGTTGAAACTACCATTGCGTCTGTTGCCATTACTATTACTTTTTCGGTAAAATTGACCATTACCAAAACTGTTGTAATTGTTGGAATTTTGGAATCGGGGATCGCAAGATTGCTGCGAATATTGTGTGAAGTTGGGCTGTTGTGATTTTTGCCCCTGATTTTGAGGAAGCGGGTTTGCATTCCACATGTTACCGCTGTTGTTATTTTGATTGAAATTATGGCAATTGTTTTGGCGAGAGTTGGAATTAGCATTATAAATATGTGGAGTGTTCCCTGAATCTCCTCTAAACACAAGGTCTACTTCATTCAAATAATCTAGAAATTTCTTGATGTTAGTTTCCGGAACACCAATTAATTGTGTCCGGTAATGCAGGGGTAAATGACTTTTTAAGGTGTTAATCACATCGGCAAGATCGGCCGGTTTTGACCAATAAAGTTTTTGTCCAGGTATCTTTGAAAATATTGACGCAAAGTTTCTTTACGAGGGTTGTATGGTTCGGTATTGTGAACTTCACGTCGAAGTTGTTTTTGCTCATGTTCTGACCAGAATTCCTGCAGAAAAGCCTCTTCAAATTGCTTGAAAGTTAAATTTCGCCTTTTTATTTCAGCTCCCCATCTGGATGCTCGCCCCCTCAACAGATTACTTACAAAAAAAATCTTTTCCGCATCTGACCAGTTGTGCGGAAACATTCCGTCAAAAGACCTAATAAAAACAATCGGGTGCACCGCTTGGGTATCATCGGAACTGAACGTTGGAAAATAGGCATGTTTAATCATGTTACCGTCAACAATACCGGCAGGCACTATAGGGCCTGAACTATTGTTCCCTGGTGAAACTTCATGGCACAAGGGTGGTTGAGAATTACTGTTTTGTGCGATCACTGAGAGCGGCTCTGTTTGATGTTTTTCGCTCGCAAGTGATTCGCTGTTAGACTGTGGAACAAACTACACAGTGAAATTAGGCGGTGAACTCGTTGTGAGTGGGGTTGTAGGCGGAACAGTAACTACGTTAGAATCGGGAGTTAATAACTGAGAAATTTGGTTTTTTAAAGTGTTGGTCTCGGTTTGCACCTGCGACATGGCCTGGTGTAAAATCTCTTTTGTAGCGGTTTCTACCCTTTGCTCAATGAGCTTGTTGCAAATACCACATTCGTGCACTAATTTTTCTGCAATGTTTGCGTTACACTCTAAAGAAAGCGATTCTGTTTTTTCCTCCAAATGGGAAATTTTTTCTTTCATTTCTAATTGTTGTAAGCATACTACGCTAACTTGTTGAGTAATACCTTCGATATCCATCGAAATTTTATTTTGTGAGGTGGTTTGATTTTGCACGAAATTCTGAACTAGATCATTGACCTGAGCCTGAGCGTTCGTGACCTGATCCAACTTGGTTTTACATGACTGCATTTCGGAATTTGTCACTGTTTGATATTTAACAAAGGAATTTTCGTGAGTGTTTACACGACATGACAATTCGTTGAAACTTTCGGTCAATTGTGTCGTTTTTGAATTAAGTTCTGAGATTTGGTTAGCCTGTTTTTCCAGAGTAGATGTTACCTCAGAAGACAATTGATCGATTTTGCTGTTTAATTCTTTTGTACTCTGCTCCTGTTTATCAAATCTAGTGTCTAGTTTATCAAACCTTTCATTAAGGATGCTATCCATACTTTGCGTAAGAAGTTGTATTAAAATTCCGTACTGATTCGGATCAATGTTTGGATCATTGTTCCTTTCACTAGAGTTGTGCAAATTAGGATCGGAGTGGGAAATCCCTAGTTGGACACGTCTACTATCGTTTTCCATAGGGTCAGGATTATTGGGTGTGTCACTTGATGAATTACTTTCGTTACTTAGTATTATTTGATGTGATACACCTGCAGTAAATTCCATAGATTCTGGGCTGGAAAAGCCTAGGAAAGGGGATGCTGATGATACAGTAGCATCACCGTTATCAGTTTGCTGTTGCTGTTGTTCCATTTTTGCCAATAATTTACAAACGTGAAATATACAAATAGTACACCCAGAATGGCGATGGCTTGCAAAGTACAAAAGATAAATAAAATTTAAATAGTTAGACGGTAATAACTATTCCTTGATAGAATTTCCAAAAATGTCTGAATTATTATTGTGGTTGTAACCGTATTCGCGTAGCTAATCTGAAAGTGGTGACATGACGTAACAAACAGGATTGACTCATAACAATGACTTCTGCATATCTTACTGTTGAATTTCAATCTTACAATAATAGAAATTCCATTGACAAAGGGTATGATTCTTGTTTAGGGAAAGGCATGGGAAATGGGAATAAAAGTTAGCATAGGCGGGAGGTGCACGCTGGACAATGGCATAGCAGAACAAATGCTTTTGCACTACTCACCGCGCTGCGTTGAAGCTTGCAGAAATCTTGGAAATTTTTTGGAAACAATGCTTCATAGATAACAAAAGCTCTCCACCTGCTCAATCTCCTCTTCTTTCACAGGTAGTGCATTCTTGTTCTTACTGTTCATACTAAGCTCTTTAGTCTTAGCTGTGTTTATTTTTAATACAGCTCTCTGCGCTTCTGCTTCTCACTCATATCCTTGAAAACATAGGTCAGGAGACAGATGTTGTTTCAAAAGTCCAGGTCCTCAAGGCAATCATATACAGTCCATTGTATAATTCTTCTTTTCTCTCAGGTTACCTTCTTCATGACATCATCTAATGTCAGAAAAACAGCAGTGCCTTACTCCAGATTTAAAATGAATGGTTCTGAGTGATTTCCATCATGTTTCACCTGGCAGTTATATTACCTGTACATCATCTTCATGATACTGATGATCTTTGGAGATATTCTGTAACTCTGCATTGTTTTCCAGATGGCTTCATGCTGCACCATATCAAAGGCTTTTTCAAAGTCAGCAAAAGCCAGGTACAATGGAGACCAGTATTCCAAGGATTGATCAGTAATGATCCTCGAGGTGTTGATTTGGTCTGTGCATAATCTGCTTTCTACTAGTGATGGTAGAACACTTGCCCAAGAATGGCAAAAGTCCCGAGTTCGAGTCCCAGTCCGGCACACAGTTTTCATGCATTAGGAAGTTTCATATCAGCGCACATTCTGCTGCAGTGTGAAAATCTCATTCTATCAACCTCAAAGTCTTCTGCTCCTCTCATGGTCAGCTACACGTAGCTTGCTCTTGGGTAGCAAATTAAAAAAATCTGTATATATATAACATGGATAATAAAATGAAATGATGTTTTGATTGTCGAACAACATAGATACTGAGAAATTTATGGACAGCTACTCCCTCTATGGTGTCATTTTGTACTTTAAGGCTTTTCTATTAGGTTTTCTACTTATATAGAAGTTCTTGTGATTAGTCTCCTTATATTAAGAGTTAACAGTTGGGGACAGACATAAGTGCTGTGTGAGCTTTCTCCTAACATTTATGGTGTCCTATTTGTAATTATTATATTATTGTTGTCAGCAAGTAACACTGTTTCATCTTGTGTGACCTGTAGTGGCAAGCCAGTAATGTATGAGGTAGTTCAAAAAGTTCTTAGAGTGGAATAGAAAGATATGAATCACACAAGTGTAACTTTTTTATGTTTCAGTGTAGGCTCCCTGTGTACTAATACATGTGGCGCAGTGATGTTCCAATACCTTGAGCTCAATTCAAAAATTAGATTCTTTTGTGCCTCCAAAACACTGTCAACTTTGGCTGTCCATTCTTGGTTTGAAGACAATCTCTATCCATCATAGAAAATATTGAGCTTGAGGAAGAGATGGGTGTTTGATGGAGCCAAATAAGGTGAGGCTGTCAACAATTCATATCTAAATCGATGTTTTTTGTCATGGCATTGACACTTGTGTGTGTGTGCGCATACTGTCTTGTTGAATGATGACTTTCTTTCCTGCCAAACCTGGCCTTCATTTGTACATCTTTTACTGTAGTTGGTCAATTAAGTTAGTATAACATTATTCTTTAATTGTTTCACTTGAGTAAAGGTAACGTATCAGCAGAATTCCTTTTGCATCTCTGGAAACAAACACCATGACCTACCAAGCTGACGTTATTGTCTTTGTAAAGTTTCCCAGCTTAGGACAATTTTACAGTAAGCAAGTGATTACACTCATGAATCAATTTGTTGACACAATCAGTTTATGTTCACAAATGTAAGTCCTGCACTCTTTTAGCATTTCAAAGCAAATAAGAAAAATCCTTCTTAACAATAAAGGGAAAACTTCTTGGACAACTTAAAGTTCTCGGAAAAAAATGTAAATAAATATTTATGTGAGACAATCGTCTGAAAAGTCCTATTGCAAAAAAGTGCCTATCTTCTTAGGATGCACAGTATGCAAAAAATTGAAGTTCCATCTCATGAGCAATACAACGAGTTTGAGCCTCAGAGTCCATAACTAGAGCAGTAGGTCATCACGCCCATTTGTTCCAGGTGGCAGGGGATCATCAAGTCTGGGCAGTGACATAGTGCTGGGAAACTTCTGCTTCTGCTAACATAGATTGAACTGTCTGTTGCTTGCTGGGTGAAGGACGTTACACCCATATGGTGGATGACTACTAGATAGCTATTGGTCTGGCAATGTGTGCTCAAACTAGGTGAGGAATATGGACTGCAGATGCACCCAAAGATCCATATACATGATGGTGTCTACTGCTCTCATGAGTGCCTTCAGAACTAGCTTGCTTCCTGCAGGACAGGCTTAGTTCAGCTGACTTTGACCAATGTGCCTGCAGAACTGGAGCAAGGAGCTGCATAACTGTGTAACGTTGTGAGTTGGCAGTTTGTAGGAGACCCCAGATACACACCATATCTTCCCCAATTCTCGAGAAAGACCAAGAGGGGCAGAGACTGTAGTGAGAAACAAAGGCATCATCACTGCCAGAAGCATTGCCACAGGGTGAGGTAGGGGTTGATGGTGTGTTGAAATCCATTGGGATGGTGAATGGAGTCATCGTCTGGCTAGGCACACTAGAGGGTGGAAGCAACACATCTGCTGGGTGAGCAGCAAGCTATTCAGAGTCCTTTTTATCTGAAACATAGAACTGAATGGCAGAGTCTGTTGGAGGCCAAAAACCATGGCAGGGGCAGTATTGGTTGATGTGCTGTAAGAGTTGGGAGCACTCGAGGAGTGTGATGAGAAACATAGCATGCCTCAGAAGATGGGAAACAGTGGTTGTCAGCCACCGGGGATAGCCACAGAAAAAATTCATATCCCACATCAGGTCCCTAGGAGACAAACAATGTTGGTGGGAAGAAGAGGAGAAGGAGGATGGTCTCATAGGAATAGACAGAGAGGAACACGGCACAGTGTTGGAGGTGGTGAGCTGTGTGGTGCTGAAACCCAGAGGAAGTGCAACAGGGGCTTTTAGTACATACTGAGGGTACATGGGCGCCCGTAGACATAATCATTGGACTTTATGAACCTAAAAATAATGGCCAGTGCTTATTTTTTGATTTGGCCGTAATTACACTAGACAAAATAGTTTCTGAGACTAGTTTCAGAGACAAAGGCAGTTGGCTGCACTACCTCATTGATCACTTGGAAAAGAACAGCTCCCATACCATAATTGGAGGTACCAGCAGAGAGTGTACACAGCTATCATAGGTCATATGGCAGGTAGGCTTGAGGAGCACCTGTTTTAGTAAGTGGAACAGCCTGCCACACTCAGGGGACCAGAGGCACTGGACATTCATTCAGAGGAAGTGAGGAAGAGGCCTGCAATGGCAGTTGCATTGAGAGAGAAATGACCTAAGACAGATTCGAGTTGATTTTTGTGGCAAAGCATAGGGAGCTTCTGGATCACCTCAATGGACTGCATGACAGGGTAGATGCTTGAAGCACATAGGATGTGGCCAAGATATTCTACTCATTGCACTAACAGGTCACACTTGTCCTTGTTACAATGGAGACCCACATGACGAGACACTGCAAACAAAAGATTCAGATTGTCTAAGAAGTCTTAGACAAAGGCACCAGTAACCAGGATATTGTCCAAATAGTTGGCAGCCTGGGTAACATATAGCAACAGTTGTTCAAGATACTGCTGGAAAATTACTAATGAACTCATGATACTGAAGGGGAGCTGATTGTATTGTAAAATACCAAACAGGATATTGATAACCAAAAAGTCCTGGAGGCTGACGCCAAAGGACTATGCATGTATGTGTCACAAAGATCAGTTTTTGCATAAATCTTGTGAGCACCCAGTTGAGACAAAATCTCCTTAGTTTAGGGGGTAGGGTAAGAGTCCACTACTGACTAAGAGTGGACTATGACACTGAAAGTGCTGCTGATATGTTTCTGACCTGTATTCTGCCAATAAATGGTTTTCTTACCACTAATAATTGTATAAGCACTTAAAAACACTGCTCATGCAGTGAACACAGTTGGATTTAAATTAACAGTCTGGATAAAAATGGTTCACTACACTCAACTGTGTAAACCACATCAAATTCACTTACACTACTGTGAAAGCTTCTTTTATGTGCTTAAAAATTATGTTCTTCAGCTATGTAGTGTGCTAACTAAGAACATTTCTTTCATGTGATACAGCTCTATTTTTGAATAGGCCTACACATTCTAATATACTTACTGAATTGTTCTCTGAAGAGCATTTGTCATTTTATAGTAAGCCAGATGTTTTACCCTTATATGCAATTTAGAAATACTGATGCACTTTTAGTACCATTCCAGATTTATGAACATAAAGAACTAACATTATAACTATAGTAAAACCAGATTTTACATTAGCAGACTGTACATTTTGCCGCCATTTTCGTTTGATCCTGTCCTAAGCTTTTTTCTCTCTTAACTACTTGTTTTCCTGCTATTAAAAATTGACATTTGGAAATAACTGAAGGATATCTTGTCATCCTTCCCTTCAAACAACTTTTAGAAAGCTCTATACTCCCCTCTTCTTAAATTAATTGGATCATGATCATAAATTATTCAGTTTTTTCTTCTCCTTTCATCAGTCGACACAATAACAATACTTAAATTTTACTGTCTGTTCATTTCAAACAAAACTGTGTGTTTAAAAACAATAAATAATTTATGTAACACACTAAAATTAAATGAATGGGTTTGATGATGAAAGTACATTGCCTTTAATCTGCTGACTCGTGTGGCGGCGACAGTGATTTTACTGCCATGTGTGTAAACACTGGAATTCTGACAATGGCGATGGTCAGTTGATATGGCGGAAAATTTCCACTGTGAGTGTAACTGGCCTTAAAGATCTGGTGAGAAAGAGTGTGGCCTGGCAGTCAGACCTGTGGCCTTGAACAGCAACAGCAATGGAAAGGCCGCATCGTTGTTGTATATAGGTGTCGGTCACACAGAGCACAACTCTGGCTGGCTCACCACACCAGCTGACGTCTAGGTTCTACACAGATAGGTTCACAGTGGACCGGAGCGGCTATTTGCATTTGCTGGTGAATTTGACAGCAACAGCATGAGGCAGATCTTTGATACCACGCTACACATGAAGGCTGCTATGTGATGAGGTTCTGTCTGTTTCCACAGTGTGACAGCTGTATGTTTGGAAACTGGCACGTCCAGGATATATTATAGGAACAAAGCCTAGAAACACAGGTGGCCCTTGTGACTCCTAAGGGATTGAGACCACTCATTTCTAAGTCATTATCAAAGTATCACAAACAAGCCATCATTGTCTCAATAATCATCAGTCACTTATTAGTTAACATCTCTCTACAATTTTCCATATCGATCAAAGGCCTGGATGGTTAATGGCATACCCTCGCTTGCAATACTGAAGTAAATGACAACTGGCAAATGTTTCAAACTTCATCCCAATATGGCTACTCCACATGGTCATAGAGAGGAGACAAATAAAACTAGAAATGAATTTCTGAGTAAAATTTGGATGCTCTGCAAAGTTTAGATTCGTGTGCTATGCTGTATTCTTAGAGGCAGACGCTCTAGTGTCAGCCACATGAGTTTTTAGATGAATTCAGTGTTTCTCACACATTTGCTGTAAAGTTGTCTCATTTTAAGAGTTAATGTTGTGGGAATATTCTGAATTGCTCTCATAAATGCACATTTAGAGGCACAATGCCATGTCAGTAAATGCACCACTGCATGAGGGTTGTTAATAGGTGCTTAAAATAAATAATAACAATTTCCGATTGTTAAATGGGTAAAAATAAATTATTTTCTCTTTTTAAGTAAGAATAAGTCCTTCATTTTCACCTGCCTTAATACATTTTTTTGCTATTTACACTTTTCTCTGTTAGTCCCCTGAGAAGTGAAAAAAAACAAGGCTTTACTTTCTATATTGTAAAGTAAAAACCAAATGTTCACAATAATTTCCACAACCCATAACAGATTCACGTCTTAACAAATTTTGTGAACTTTGGTTGTAAGGATAATGTGGCTGTTTTATTGTTACAAACATATTAATGTAGTTTGAAATACTGTTGTAAATTTAATATTAAGAACAAAAGAAGGCATACGATTGTGGAAATCAGTTCTGTTACTAATAATGTGCAAAACTTGACTACTCACATACCTGCATTACTTAAACAGAAAATTAATTCGTCTCGGGTCCTTCCCATAACTATCTACCACTTTTTGGATAAAGTACTCCTCCTCTGATTTGATTTTATCACGATGAACTGACACCATACACAGACAACTGAGTCGATGATCTGCCATGGTAGTTCTTAGCCATGTTTTCACATTCGTGAGAGTGCTGCAAACTAATTCATACAGTGTAACCTTCTTCAATTACTCTATTGTGATAATATTTCAAACAAGATTTAAAAATAATTAGAAGAAATGTTTCATCTGACTTAAGAAATTGTTTCAAAGTCTTTCTAATTAAGTAATTACAGTCAGAAAAATGTTACTGTGGTAATTAAGTACCTGAACGATCTTTCCGCAGAGCAAGTGGTTGCCAGTAAGCTAAGGGCTATCTTCATGGCTGAAGCTACGGCGGGCAAGAATTTGGCTTTGTCCAGTAGATCAGTCAGGCTTAATTCACCAATATATCCATCAGTAACTTTATCGCATTTCCACATACTGACCCACGTCTGTGCTTCTTCTGTGAAGTTATCTAAAAGATTGCCATAAAATCTTTTGATATTTTCAATTACCCTTTTCAAATCTAGGTCACTTTGGGATTTCATTACCTTTGGGTGCAAGCAGAAAATATCAAAAGATGCCTTGTTATCTTCTGAAAACCGTTCTTGCAAGGACTGGACTAGAGAATCAAAATATGTAATAAAGAGAGATTTTCTGTAGTATTCACAAACTAGTGGATGATTTGAACAATGCGCTTGTCGTGCAACACTCACAGTTGTCAAATGCCAGTGACATCTATTCCAAGTGCACCATAGTTGCTTTCAGCACTTTTCATTATCATTTCAAATTCGGCTTCCACATTTTCTCTGTCATCCAACAACATTTTTACAATTCCTTGAATTTTTTCTGAAACTTATAACAATTTAATGATTGTAGGATATTGGTGACAGGTTCTAGTTTCGCTGAATATTTTGCTATGACTTTTAATGTAACAATAAATGTTGGAGAAGTAAGTGTGCAGTAAAGTTGCCAGGCTTTCTGCTTAGTTTCACGATCTCCTTCTTTATGTAAAATTGCTAATGCTTCAACAATTTCTGAAAACTTATCATTAAATTTCCTTATAGATTTATGCTTCTCAGACCAGCTTGCCTCACACAGTTTTTGAAGGTTCCCAACTAGGACTTTCCTTTGCGTGCTCCCCGGAAAAAAGAAATTCCTTCTTTGATAGTACCAATGGCATTTTTGACCTCTGGCAAGTTGTTCAAATCATTAAGTCTATGGCTAGCATAATGACAGAAGCGAGCCGTGGGATATTTCTCAGCAATTATCTTGTGTGCTCTGCCAATTTTACCAGCCATCGTACTGCACCTGTCAGAGACTTGTCCTACCATTTTATCTAGATTTAAACACCAAGCAGATAAAGTAGATATTATTCTGTTGGAGATATGTTTTTACATCTAACCTTGCTAATGCTGAAAATCCAAGGAAGTCTTCTCTGACAACTTCAATTGCATGATCAAAATAACACGCAGAAAGAGAAAGTTGTTCTATGCCTGAAATATCCATTGTTTTGTCTGCCAATACTGAAAATGATTTGCTGTTATTGATTGTATTACTCAAATCATTTCTTAGTACTTTGGCCCATACATCAAGTAAATCATTTTGGGTTCTATGAGAAACATAGGTAGCATTTTTAGGCACACCCTCAAAATGTTTCCGCAGTGTTTCATCACCTGACTGTACTCTAAATTGTAACAAATCATCAAATATAGCATTTGAATTTGTTTTTCCTCTTAAAGGTAAGTCATGTAATGCACCAAACAATACACAAGAAACAATAAATTTTAACTTTGCACGATTAGTTTGTACTAATTTCACAAGATTCTCATTGGCGAGTTCTTCCTCACTTTTAGTTTTGTTTGTCACAATACTAATGAAATTATTTGACTTTTCTATTGCATCTTTATGCCACTTGGAATTCATATGCATTCTTGCACATTCATGGAACATTTTGAAATTTGTAAATGGGTGGCTTATGAATGCACCATGATGACTACCATGCATTATTCGTGGGTGGAAAAGCACACAAAACTTGCAGAGGGCACTGCTTTGGAATAGACCAGAAACGGATATAATGACAGCCAGTCTGGTCGAAATGTTCTTTTTGTGCTGTGTATGTCATTCTTAAAATTATAACTTTTTTCAGGTTGCCATGGATTCAATAAAATCCTATACTTTATGCAACTGTCAATATCCTTTTTTTCAATGTAGTTTCAGACATCGGGATACTGACCAGAATACTACTACCCTTTTCATCAACGAACTTGAAGCCAGCAGAGGTACTGACTTCGTCTTTATTTTCTCCATCAGCACAACTACTGGAATTTTTAATATTGATGGTTGCGTTTGATTCACCCTTTTCCTGTGATACCTCATCATAGACAGTATATTCTTTGACACCTCCACTTTCATTTGTAGTTTTCATTCGCTTATGAGGTACAAGAAACTTACGTATATCTGTCATTTTGCCATTGTATACACTGCTCTTTTACATTCACAATGCACAAATGTCTATGCAAACCACTGTCCACTTACAACTCACCTAACTGAACGATGACTAAAGAACAGAAGCTGAAATCATATCACAGTGGTGAGAGGGAGGGAGGGGTTTTGGTTCAACAATGAGACAGCGTGGTGTCCATTAAACTGCAAGCCAGCGATCGTTTCGCGCGATAGTTTAGATCGGTTTCTGGTGATGGATGCGGAAATATTTATGCGAAATGTTCTTATTAGAACATAGCAAGACTCATCTAGAACATTGCAGAAATGTAGGTAGCTCATGCTACACCCTGCTAGATCATGTACATTGACAGTAGTTCCAATGACGAATATTGCCTACTTCTACAGACAAGTAGCGATATTAGTGGCCACACAGTACCCTTGAACACTTCTTCAGCAAATTAAAAGGAACATAATATAATATGCTAATTTAAATTAGCATCTGACAATTGTTAACCATTATTTTAAATCTGAAAGAATAAAATTTTGCCGAGGGTGTTTTGTTGTGCAACTGTATTGTGTTGCCAGTTGAGGTTTATGAAGAGGTTTGTACCTAGAGAGATGGGAACAGAGAGGGTGACATTTTAGTACTTTGTAAGTCAACACTTTCGAGATGGAACTCCTTATCAGATATGCATTGTTTACAGTTACTAAAATCTTGAACATTCCAACTATAGATATCTATTTTTAATTTTGTATTTTTTGTCATATAGTTACTGTATCATAGATTATATTTCAAGGAAGATATCATTATTTTGCATTCGCGTTTAATGTCCCTTTATGACACAACTGATTCTTTTAATATGTAAAGAACGAACAATGCGAGTGCCTTCAGGAAAAATGCTTAATAAATGTGGCTCACGAATGCATTTGTAAAAGATAACAATAAACTGCTAGTTCATGTAATTATTCCCATTGTTGCCTCACTGTTGTTAATTTCTACCACATGTGGGTGTAGAAATAAAAACAAAGATACTTAGTAGGCAATAGCTGTAAGAGGATATATAACAATTTTGCACATCTTCAACAAATGAGATTTCTTAAAGAAACATACACAATTTTTAAATTTATCATCATTTTTTAATTTTAGTTTAGGTTCTCCTTTAAAGTTTTTCATTGCTCTAGCTCATCCTGTAATTCTGTTTATATATGTTTTATACCATTTTTACGTCATTTTATCAATATCTTCTGGTTATTTTAGTGGTAATTTTACAGGTATTTTAAATCATACATTACTGAGCCCTAAAGTTACAGGTATTTTTTATAATCGTAAACTGAATGAATTCTCACTAGGGGCACCTGCCCCCCCCCCCCCCTCCCCCTTTTTCCCTTCGGGCACCCCTCTCAACTGTTGGAGATGGGAGTGACGACACTAGCATCCTGTAAATGGCAGAGTTTCTGTCAGAGATGGTCTTGTAGTGCAAAAATAATGGTCCAAGATATTTAAAACTTAGGAACTGCTGGTGGAAAAATGGCTCTGAAAATCCTTGACACCAGAAAGAAGAGAGTGCAGAAAACAATTTGGAGTACTTAGCAAACAAATCCAAGGCACAGGAAGTGACCTTCATCCGACTGACATGATATATGGCATTGTGAATCTGCAGCCCCAGAGTGGTAAAAGGGTGCAAGTTGATAAGGTCAGAGGTATCAGGAAATCCAACAATCAAAATCCAACAACCAGAACTCGTCCTTTGGTAGCTGTGTTTCTATACTGAAAATGTGCTGAGAGGGCATCCTTGATGGGAATGAGCTTGTTGCTATAACTGTGTAGCTGGGTGTGGAATCCCAGGGCCTTATACATCGGCCAGTCAGTGATGGTGGCAGAGGATCCAGTATCAGTATGGAGAAGCCCCAGGATCCCATCAAGCAGAACAGGGAGAGACATTTATTTGTGGGAGGAAGGGACCATCGTGCAGACCAAAAGAATAGATGGTGTAGCATGTCAGTCCCCAGAGCTGTCAGGTTTGAGGGCGGTATGAGACACCCAGTCAACAGACATCACCAAGGAAAGGTAAACTTTGGACTGGTGGTTAGACTTTTCACATGCCAAAAACCTGGTGTTCAGATATGACACTGCTGCCACTGACAGCTAATAAAAAATCAACTGCAGGAAGGAAGGGTAAAGGAAAGGTAAACTTTGGACTGGTGGTTAGACTTTTCACATGCCAAAAACCTGGTGTTCAGATATGACACTGCTGCCACTGACAGCTAATAAAAAATCAACCGCAGGAAGGAAGGGCATACACACAATGCCCACGCTTCTGGCCCATGTTTTGGGAGGGTTTGAGGGAGGCAGAAGGCTTCCGAGGCAGCTTACAGGCTAAGACCACTGCCAGATTCTGCAGGGATAATGCAGTGCACTGAGACTACTAATACATCAGAATAATAGGGAGGCAAGACTCAAGAGAGGTAGCCTTAAGTTCGAGGAAATCATGATGGAGAGCCTCACGCACAAGGGAGGAAACATGAATGTTTACACTGGAAATGCCAATCATAAAAGTGTCCCCAGTATTGTATAATCCTCTACTGATAAGATTCATGAGACAGACTGTGACAATTTATAAAACTGTGGTTGGCCGCAGCCACATCAACGTTGGAATCAAAACAGTCAGAGACACTGGACTTCAGAAGATCATAGAAAACAGAGTCTGGACCAGTCTCAGGATGCAGCTTTTGTATAAGCTGGTATACAAAGCGGCTGACTTTGTCCAATGTGAAGTGCTCTGCCGGGTGTTACCTGTCAGTCTGTGGATGAGGAAATGTTGTTCCATTTGCATTAGGTATCACAACCATGGCTCTACTTTGTGGTCAAACACACAAAAGGGAGGCAGTGGCTGCTGGAACTCCTGGTTGGGGTTGAGGGTTATGTCGCTGTGCTTCGAAACCTCCAGTGACAAGTGCAGCCGACCCATGAGCTTCACCAGAAGAGCCCTGTTGGCCCTCTACATCTGTTGAAGCAGAAAGAGGATCAGATGGGTAAGGTCTATAGGCACATGTGCCAATGACATAGTGACAATAACACAGGAGCTCTATCTTTAACATTTATGTGATATTCTTGAAAATGAAGAGTCCCGACTTTGGGCAATTTTCCAGTAAGTACGTGATTATACTCATGAATCAATTTGTTGACACAATCATTTTTTTCTTCACAAATGTAAGTTGTGCACTCTGTTGGCATTTCAAAACAAATAGGAAAAATCCTTCTTGACAATAAAGGGAAGACTTCTTGGACCACTTAAAGTTCTCAGGAAAACAACATAAATAAATATTTGTTTGAGACTATCCTTTGAAAAGGTCTCTTGCAAAAAAAGTAGCTATCATCTTAGTTTCCACAGTAGGCAGAAAATTAAAATCCCATCTCATGAGCAATACCAGGAGTCTGTGCCTCAGACTTCACAGCTGGAGCAGTAGGTCATGATGTACATTGGTTCTGGATGGCAAGGACGGAATCAAATGTGGGCTGTGACATGGTGCTGGTGAATTTCTGCTTCTGCTGACAGAGACAGAACTGAATGCTGCTTGCTGGGTGAGGGCAGTCATACCCAGGTGGTAGAAGACTAGATGACTACTAGATACCTATTGGTCTGGCAATGTAGGCTCGTATTGGTTGAGGAAAATGGTGCTTCAGATACACCAAAAGATCCATTTATGTGGTGGCCTCTACCCTCTTGTGCATGCCCTCAAATCTAGCCTGCTTTCTGCAGGCAGGTGAAGTTCAGCTGGCTTCTGCTAGTGTTCCTATGGGGCTGGAGCAATGACATAGCAGTGTGACAATGTGGATTGGTAGCATTCTAGGAGACCACAGAAACACAATACTTTGATTTCTTCAGTGGTGTTGAGTTATCATGTTTCCAGTGCTATGACTGTTCTTTTGTCTGTGTGTTATAGTAATGGACCCAATATTCATCTGTCGTTACAAACTGGAACAAACTCTATGTTGGTTGCTCTAAAAAGAGGTCAAACATAGTTCACACATCTCCAATCAGTTGCATTTCTGATCCTGTGTTAAGAGTCATGGCAGCAGTCTAGCACACAGTTTTATCATATTCAATTCCACTGTTAAAATGTGATATGCAATTCAGATGACATACTTATAGCTTCAGCAGTTTCATGCATTTTCAGTTGCCATTCCTCCAAGACCATTTTCTGCACTTCTGCAGTTACTTCTGGGATAGTGGCATCTGCATTTATTTCTGGGTTAATGGCATATCTTGGCTGATGACTAAGCAAATTATCATCAGAGTTTTCCTGACCAAATTTAAACTTATTTGTTCACTTGACAACCACTGAATATGAAGGAGCAGAGCCCTCCAGTGTGCCCAGAAAATCAGCTTGAGTTTCCTTTGGTTTCATACATTTCTTTATTTCAGTATTTTCCATCCTCAACAAGCTGTGTAGTTGCAGGTTTTTGCATGGTGCTACAAGGGGATGTCATGAACAACATACTAAAATTCCTGAGTGTTGATATGTGAGGGGGAAGGGGTGCTAAAAAGTCACATTCTCCTCATGTTTTTCTCAAATAGGTTAGAAACTGTGGAACCTATTAAAAAATTTTCAAAGCACAAAATCAAACTACCTGAAATTTCCTGCAGAATATTTTTGCAGACTGTCAAAAATACTGTTTTAACAGTGCAAAAAGTAATGTTAATTATTAAGTAAAATGGGTTAAAAACAATTACAAAATGTGTATATGACAGCTATGTATTGTAGAGCCATAGTATGGGATAAATTATGTTCCATGGGTGCAGAATGGAGTGTGAGGGAAGGTATGTTGTTACAATCTATGTAAATATCTGAACACTGTTCTACACTGCCAGAAGTGAAATTGATTCTTACCCATCCTGTACAACTGCTGTGGTGTTCTTATGGGAAAGGTAATTTTTTAAACTATGGGTTCCGCTCGATTTTCAATTTATGTACAGACTATACCTTAAAAGCATTTTCTGTCCAGTTTTCCTATATGAATAGGCAAAATAACTTCATTGAGCTTGTTTGTATATAGTAGAGTTCCTTTCTTGTGTTAAAAAAACTTTTATGTAAAATACATTACTTTAAACAGTGACTGGAGAGTATTTAATTTTTAACTGTGCTCTTGTTAGTGTCCTGTGTAGGGTTGGTTTGAAAGGAATTGTATTGGTAAATGTGACAGCTGTTGCTGTCTGTTGTGGACAGCATATTGTGAAGCTGTGTAATTGTATTGCAGTCGTTTGGTGGTGAATTAATGAAACACATTAATGTTATTTTGCTTCTCATGTGATTAATTGTGTTAATGGGTTTCTGCACAAATCTTTTCCACACAGGAATTTTTGGCACACATATAGCCAGTTGCACTGAGTGGTGCCACTAACCACAAATTCATGGTGTTTCTTCAAGATAAGTGTGGATATGTGTGATTGAATGGCCCTGATATGTTACAGTCTAGAACAATAACCTACTATAATCGATCACTTGACTTACACTGAGGTGACAAAAGTCATGGGATACTTCCTGATATCGTGTCGGATCTCCGTTTGCCTGGCACTTGAATTGTCCAGAATGTACCTCAAACCAGTCATGAACACTTGTGGCCCGGTGAAATTTCACGTTGTCCTCCATAAAAATTCCATTATTATTTGGGTAGATGAAGTCCATGAATGACTTCAGAAGGTCTCCAAGTAGCCAAACATAACAATTTTTCGTCAGTGATCAGTTTGGACCAGAAGATCCAGTCTGTTCTCTATAAATACAGCCTACAGCATTATGTATCTTCCACTAGCTTCCACAGTTCTTGACAACTTGGGGTATATTGTTTCATGGGGTCTGTGCCACACTCAGGTCTTACATACCGAAATCAGGAATCTTATGACTGGGCAACAGTTTTCTAGCCATTTGGGCTCAAACCGATATGGTCACAAGTGCAGCAGGGGCACTGCAGGTGATTTTGTGTTGTTAGCAAAGACACTTGCATGAGTCATCTGCTGCCATAGTCCATTAATTGCAGATTTCAGCACACTGACCTATTGGATTCATTTGTTGTATGCCCCACTTCGATTTCTGCAGTCATTTCATACAATGTTGATAGTCTGTTAACAGTGCCAACTCTATGTGAAAGATGCTGCTCTTGGTAGTTAAGTGAAAGCTACTGGCCACTATGTTGTTTGTAGTGAGAGGTAATGTCTGAAATTTGGTATTCTCTGCACACTCTTGATACCGTGGATCATGGAATATTCATTTTGAAAATGGAATGTCCCCTGTGCCTAATTCCAACTTCCATTCCACATTCAAAGGCTTTTTATTCCCATTGTGTGACCATAATCACATGATACACTGTTTCACAGGAATTTCCTGAGGACAAATGACCGCTTTGCCAATGAACTGCCCTTTTATGCCCTTGTGTAGAGAATACTGCTGCCATCTCTATACATACATATTGCTATCCCATGACTTTTGTCATCTCAGTATGTGTTGAAGTATCTGAAATTCTATAACACACATGTGACCTACCACTTCTATTGTAGAAGGGTATAGTTACTACTTTGAGTCAGTTCAGATGTTGGGAGTGCAGAGGCTAGGGTGATGTATTCATACCCCTCAGTCTTTGAAAAGTATTCCAGACACTTAAAGTTGATACAATAAAATCAACATGTGGATAGCACATTACACTTACGACAGGCTCTTCAATGTGATAGAGAGGTGACAGTTCAAGCTGTTGAATTTTTTCACATAATAGCAGAATTAACAACTGTGAGTAACTAGTCACTTGATAAACTGAAGGTAACTATACTATATAATCACGAACTTAGTGAAAGTTATTTTGTCTACTCACATATGAGAAGCGGACAGGATATGCTGGGGATGTATTGTCTGTCTGTAAACTCCAACTCAAGCAGTGCTCACAGTCAAGAATGTCGCCTTTCTGAGAAAAAAACTACAGCTGCTGTAAAGGGTGACTAAGAATCAATTTCCTCTCTAGCAGTGTAGAACAGTGTGCAGATATTTATGTAGATTAGTTCCATATACATTTCTTCTGTTAGTGTTACTAGTAACTCATATCTGCATTCCATGTAGTGTTAATGCATTTGTTGTAAAATAAAGATCCCCAAATATGTCTGGGCACTGGGGAGAGTAATCATAACTTTGTGCAACACCCTGTACTTGATTGTGAGGTAAATGGAATGGAGAATAACCTGCCCAGTGCTGAGTTGATGCAGACTTTTCCAGGAAGGAAGCTTCTAAACACAATCTGGCAACCTACCATCCCTCGCATTTCTACTCCATACATTCCCCCTTTCCCTGCTTAAACCCACAGAACACAATACATCCATTAATACAGCTCTACTGTACTTAGATGTGATACATACATTTAATATGTGTAATCAAACCACTTCATTTAAAAATAAACATTGATTTTACACTGCTAAAACAATAATTTTGACAATGTGCAGTTTTTATGTCCACTGTGACCTGGAAACTACAGGTATGGAGGAAAATAAATAGAACTTTTTCTGCAGGAAACTTTATATATAATATTTTTGGAGCTATTCAATGGGAAAGAAACACAGTAGAAGTAGAATGGGTAGCTTTGAGGGATGAAGTAGTGAAGGCAGCAGAGGATCAAGTAGGTAAAAAGACGAGGGCTAGTAGAAATCCTTGGGTAACAGAAGAAATACTGAATTTAATTGATGAAAGGAGAAAATACAAAAATGCAGTAAATGAAGCAGGCAAAAATGAATAAAAACATCTCAAAAATAAGATCGACAGGGAGTGCAAAATGGCTAAGCAGGGATGGCTAGAGGACAAATGTAAGAATGTAGAAGCTTATCTCACTAGGGCTAAGATAGATACTGCCTACAGGAAAATTAAAGAGACCTTTGGAGAGAAGAGAACCACGTGTATGAATATCAAGAGCTCAGATGGCAACCCAGTTCTAAGCAAAGAAGGGGTAGCAGAAAGGTGGAAGGAGTATATAGAGGGTCTATACAGGAGCGATGTACTTGAGGACAATATTATGGAAATGGAAGAGGATGTAGATGAAGACGAAATGGGAGGTAAGATACTGTGTGGAGAGTTTGACAGAGCACTGAAAGACCTGAGTCGAAACAAGGCCCCCGGAGTAGACAACATTCCATTAGAACTACTGACGGCCTTGGGAGAGCCAGTCCTGACAAAACTCTACCAGCTGGTGAGCAAGATGTATGAGACAGGTGAAACGCCCTCAGACTTCAAGAAGAATATAATAATTCCAATCCCACAGAAAGCAGGTGCTGACAGATGTGAAAATTACCAAACTATCAGTTTAATAAGTCACAGCTGCAAAATACTAACGCAAATTCTTTACAGACGAATGGAAAAACTGGTAGATGTGGACCTCGGGGAGGATCAGTTTGGATTCCGTAGAAATGTTGGAACACGTGAGGCAATACTGACCTTACGACTTATCTTAGAAAAAAGATTAAGAAAAGACAAACCTATGTTTCTAGCATTTGTAGACTTAGAGAAAGCTTTTGACAATGTTGAATGGAATACTCTCTTTCCAATTCTAAAGTTGGCAGGGGTAAAATACAGGGAGCGAAAGGCTATTTACAATCTGTACAGAAACCAGATGGCAGTTATTAGAGTCGAGGTGCATGAAAGGGATGCAGTGGTTGGGAAAGGAGTGAGACAGGGTTGTAGCCTCTCCCCGATGTTATTCAATCTGTATATTGAGCAAGCAATAAAGGAAACAAAAGAAAAATTTGGAGTAGGTATTAAAATTCATGGAGAAGAAATAAAAACTTTGAGGTTCGCCGATGACATTGTAATTCTGTCAGAGACGGCAAAGGACTTGGAAGAGCAGTTGAACGGAATGGACAGTGTCTTGAAAAGAGGATATAAGATGAACATCAACAAAAGCAAAACGAGGATAATGGAATGTAGTCACATTAAATCGGGTGATGCCGGGGGAATTAGATTAGGAAATGAGACACTTAAAGTAGTAAAGGAGTTTTGCTGTTTAGGAAGTAAAATAACTAATGATGGTTGAAGTAGAGAGGATATAAAATGTAGACTGGCAATGGCAAGGAAAGCGTTTCTCAAGAAGAGAAATTTGTTAACATTGAATATAGATTTATGTATCAGGAAGTCGTTTCTGAAAGTATTTGTTTGGGGTGTAGCCATGTATGGAAGTGAAATATGGACGATAACTAGTTTGGACAAGAAGAGAATAGAAGCTTTCGAAATGTGGTGCTACAGAAGAATGCTGAAGATTAGATGGGTAGATCACGTAACTAATGAGGAGGTATTGAATAGGATTGGGGAGAAGAGAAGTTTGTGGCACAACTTGATTAGAAGAAGGGATCAGTTGGTAGGACATGTTTTGAGGCATCAAGGGATCACAAATTTAGCATTGGAGGGCAGCGTGGAGGGTAAAAATCGTAGAGCGAGACCAAGAGATGAATACACTAAGCAGATTCAGAAGGATGTAGGCTGCAGTAGGTACTGGGAGATGAAGCAGCTTGCACAGGATAGAGTAGCATGGAGAGCTGCATCAAACCAGTCTCAGGACTGAAGACAACAACAACAACAACAACAACAACATTCAATAATAAGAACAAAAAGTGACCTTTCAACAGTCCCTCCTCCATGACATCCCACTAGTCGGGATTTTTAGTATGCTGTTCATGACACTCCTCTGTAGCACTGTGCAAAAATTTGTGACTATACAATTTCTTTCGCCTACTTGACTTTTTTCTGCTGTTTGGTGATTGGGCTAAGGAAGACATCTGAACCATGAATCTCTGTCTAAGGGCACTTAAACATCATATATTTACCCATTAAGGATGACCTATTATTATGTGGGATCATCACTGCACTAGCTCTAGTATGTGGTAATGATTCCAAATTTTTCACACTAGCATCATAAATGAGAAACATTATTCGGCCTAACACATTCCCTTGAGAGACTGCAGTGTTCTATTATTCTTTACCTGAAAGATGTTCACAATGTGACTACAACTGATAGTCACACAGGTGAGTCCGCCACAGTATTGTAGTCTGCTGGGAAAATTGTGAACTTACAGCACAGGCCTAAAGGTGGCACAGCCAGCATGGCTAATCAAGTAGCAAACATACAGCATAGGCTACAGTACAATACTGCTAGTATGAGGCTGTGCCAGTCAACATAAAAATATAACCCCTGATGCTAAAGATGGAGGCTTCTGTTGTGATGGAGTCATGGTTTCAGTGGAAACTTGTGAGGTGGAATCTTCTGAGAATGTGTAAACAGGGTTCATCTACTATGGAATGTATCAGTTAAGGTGTCCCATATTTTCTGACTTTAATATTTTTGTGTGTTCACCATCCTGTATTGTTCATGTGACTCTAGAACACATCTTCTCAAAATTCTGTTCCAATAGAAGCACTGTAACCTATGCCAGAGAATGTGTATGTCCAGTGCAGTCAGTTCTTTATTTGTTTCTGTTTTATCACATGTATTTTACAGCCTCTGTTTAAGATGTCACAACAATTACACAGTGCCAAGAGACATTGTTGTTAAGATGAAATATAAAATGCCAAATAACCATTACATAGAGAAGTTTTTATAACATACAAGAAGTACAGTTCACTATTAGTGGAAGTGCTGATCTTGTGGTTCCAAAGTGCATATATTTTGGAAGAGAACAAGAATTCTGGCAAGAGATATTCAGCATTGTTCAAAAAAGCTATAATCTTGCATTTGGGGTGGAGCAAATTGCAAAATCATCTCAAGGCATTATTGAGTGCTGTGAAAAGAAGTTTATAAATAATAATAAATAATTTGTACAGTTTATTGGATACTGCACAATCCCATGCTCTACAGACAATCAAGTTGGAAGAAGACAAGATGGTTTTACTTCAACAGAAAAAGCCGGAGCGTAAAGCCTACCTTGTAGAAGTAGACTGAATACTTGCGCATAAAGAAAAATGAGTGAGGCAGAGAAAATTGGAAGAAGAGAAAAGTCAAGAGGATCAAAAGTGCACAGCATCTACTTCTGCATCTTGCATTATACTTCTTTCTTCATCATCTGAACTCTATAAGGAATTTCAAGTTCAGACAAAATAGACATTGGTAATTGTGAGTAATTTGAAAGTACTTCTGGGAGTAGTTCATTGGAGAATGCTGCTAGTGAGGTACCAAAGATTTTACTACTGAAACATTTGTGGCTGCATTGGATAGATAGGTGTAAGAGATTTATATATATATATATATATATATATATATATATATATATATATATATATATATATATATATATATATATATATATATATATATAACAAAGATGATGTGTCTTACCAAACGAAAGGGCTGGCAGGTTGATAGACAGACAAACATACATACAAAATTCATGCTTTTACAACCAACAGTTGCTTCATCCAGAAAGAGGGAAGGAGAGGGAAAGACGAAAGTATGTGGGTTTTAAGGGAGAGGGTAAGGAGTCATTCCAATCCCAGGAGCGGAAAGATTTACCTTAGGGGAAAAAAGGACAGGTATACACTCGCACACACACACATATCCATCCGCACATACACAGACACAAGCAGACATTTGTAAAGGCAAAGAGTTTGGACAGAGATGTCAGTCGAGTTGGAAGTACAGACGCACAGATGTTGTTGAAAGACAGGTCAGGTATGAGCGGCGGCAACTTGATATTATCAGAGGTTGAGGCTGGCGGATAACGAGAAGAGAGGATATACTGAAGGGCAAGTTCCCATCTCTGGAGTTCTGACAGGTTGGTGTTAGTGGGAAGTATCCAGATAACCTGGATGCTGTAACACTGTGTCAAGATGTGCTGGCCATGCACCAAGGCATGCTTAGCCGCAGGGTGATCCTCATTACCAACAAACACCGTAACAGCAGGACCCTCCTCCTCTTCCTTAAAATCACCCTCTCCAAACCTTCCAGGAATATCTGACTTCCAGCCTTGCCTCTCAATCCTTCCTACAAAACCTTAATCCCACTGCCAGCATTACCACTGCCGAAGCCCAGGCTATCCGTGATCTGAAGGCTGACCCATCCATCTTCATTCTCCATCAACCTCCTGACTCCACTGACACCCCACACCCCCACCTTCTACATTCTTCCTAAAATTCACAAACCCAATCATCCCGGCCGCCCCATTGTAGCTTGTTACCAAGCCCCGACAGAGCATATCTCTGTCTAGGTAGATCAACACCTTCAACCCATTACATGCAGTCTCCCATCCTTCATCAAAGACACCAACCACTTTCTCGAACACCTGGAATCCTTACCCAATGTGTTACCCTCAGAAACCATCCTTGTAACCATTGATGCCACTTCCTTATACACAAATATCCTGCACGTCCAGGGCCTCGCTGTGATGGAGCACTTCACGCCGATCACCTGCCACCCTACCTAAAACCTCTTTCCTCATGACCCTAGCCAGCTTCATCCTGACCCACAACTTCTTCAGTTTCGAAGGCCGGACCTACCAACAATTAAAGGGAACAGCCATGGGTACCAGAATGGCCCCCTCGTACACCAATCTATTCATGGGTCGCTTAGAGGAAGCCTTCTCCGGTATCCAGGCCTGCCAACCCAAAGTTTGGTACAGATTTATCGATGACATCTGCATGATCTGGACTCACAGTGAAGAAGAACTCCAGAATTTCCTCTCTAACCTCAACTACTTTGTTTCAATCAGATTCATCTGGTCCTACACCAAATCCCATGCCACTTTCCTTGACATTGACCTCCATCTGTCCAATGCCCAGATTCACACGTCTATCCACATCAAACCCACCAACAAGCAACAGTACCTCCATTATGACAGCTGCCACCCATTCCACATCAAACGGTCCCTTCCCTACAGCCTAGGTCTTCGTGGAAAACGAATCTGCTTCAGTGCGCAATTCCTTAACCATTACACCAACAACCTGAAAACAGCTTTCGCATCCCGCAAATATCCTTCTGAACTGGTACGGAAGCAAATAACCAGAGCCACTTGCTCATCCCCTCAAACCCAGAACCTCCCACAGAAGAACCCCAAAAGTGCCCCACTTGTGACAGGATACTTTCCGGGACTGGATCAGACTCTGAATGTGACTCTCCAGCAGGGATACGACTTCCTCAAATCCTGCCCTGAAATGAGATCCATACTTCATGAAATCATCCCCACTCCACCAAGAGTGTCTTTCCGCCGTCCACATAACCTTCGTAACCTCTTAGTTCATCCCTATGAAATCTCCAAACCACCTTCCCTACCCTCTGGCACCTACCCTTGTAACCGCCCCTGTTGTAAAACCCGTCCCATGCATCCACCCACCACCACCTACTCCAGTCCTGTAACCCGAAGGTGTACACGATCAAAGGCAGAGCCATGTGTGAAAGCACCCACGTGATTTACCAACTGACCTGCGTACACTGTGAAGCTTTCTATGTGGGAATGACCAGCAACAAACTGTCCATTCACATGAATGGACACAGGCTGATAGTGTTTGTTGGTAATGAGGATCACCCTGTGGCTAAGCATGCCTTGGTGCACGGCCAGAACATCTTGGCACAGTGTTACACCATCTGGGTCATCTGGATACTTCGCACTAACACCAAACTGTCAGAACTCTGGAGATGGGAACTTGCCCTTCAGTATATCCTCTCTTCTCGTTATCCGCCAGCCTCAATCTCTGCTAATTTCAAGTTGCCGCCACTCATACCTCACCTGTCTTTCAACAACAGCTGTGCCTCTGTACTGCCACCACGACTGTCATTTCTGTCCAAGCTCTTTGCCTTTACAAATGTCTGCTTGTGTCTGTGTATGTTCAGATGGATATGTGTGTGTGTGTGTGTGAGTGTATACCTGTCCGTTTTCCCCCATAAGGTAAGTCTTTCCGCTCCTGGGATTGGAATGACTCCTTACCCTCTCCCTTAAAACCCACATCCTTTTGTCCTTCCCTCTCCTTCCCTCTTTCTGGATGAAGCAACCATTGGTTGTGAAAACTTGAATTTTGTGTGTATGTTTGTGTTTGTTTGTGTGTCTATCAACCTGCTAGCGCTTTTGTTTGGTAAGTCACATCATCTTTGTTTTTAGATATATTTGTCCCACGTGGAATGTTTCCCTCTATTATATTCATATTATGTATATAAATTGTTTGGTGACAGCAGGGGCACTTGGTCACAGTACTGAAGAGCTCTATATTAATATATCATCTTTACATAGAATCAGACAGAATAAGAGAATAGAACAGCCTGTAACAAAAAAATCAGCCTTCACAAGTGATATTCCTGCAGTTCTTACCATCCAGGGCACGGTAAACTGTTACCAAAGCTGAATTTCAGACACTCAAAATAAGGAAAACTTGGAATCATCGTTACATTTGGGGCTAGTGAAAAATCACAATTTTTGGCATTCCAGAATTACAGAATCTTGTCTTCAAGATGGTTTCATGTGAAGTTGTATGTGTTACAGTGAACAGAAGTTACAGTGAAGTGGTGAAAAAGCAATTTTGTACTGACTGTAGTTGAGAACTTTGGAAGTTAAATAAGCGCTGAATAAGTCTACAGTTCATAATGAATGCATTAAGATCCAAAAACACCCACCGAACAAGTGAAAATTCAGTGCTGTGAAAACTACAGACACGAGTTCCTGACCTCCAAACAAGTAGGCCTCAACTGCAAGACTGGAAACAAGTAAGTGCTTTAAAAGCAAAAAAAGTATGAATCATGGAAGATGAACTGAAGTCTTTATGCTAAAAACAGGTACAGTGTACTCTCAATAAGTGGTTGCAATGGTGGCAGTAAATTTATGTAAGTTGATAACGAACTTAGTAAATGTAATTTTGAAACAAACACAGTGACAAATATGAAAATAAAATACAACACCAGATCCTCAGTAGAGAAAACCTGTAATGAATCTCTGAAAAC
Organism: Schistocerca gregaria; assembly: GCF_023897955.1. Lineage (NCBI taxonomy): Eukaryota > Metazoa > Arthropoda > Insecta > Orthoptera > Acrididae > Schistocerca > Schistocerca gregaria. The sequence continues at coordinate 124,587,687 of NC_064920.1, read as the reverse complement.
TACCATAATGAAGTGTAATTAGCTCCAAAAACTAATGAAAAGCAGACAATTAATCAGGAATACAGAAAAAGTGTGAACATAATCATGGCAATGCAGTCTGCGACTCCTTCAATGAATTCCATAATTCTGGTACTCCAAAACACACATGAAAGTGCAATGTGATTTTACTCTCATGTAGCCATGGAAGAAATCTACCTGAAATCCTGAATAACTCAAGCAAACATCTTCAAGTGAGCAGTTTTGTGGCACCCGGCACAAAAACAAAAAACATTGTACAAGATGCTGATTTGAAAATTAAATTGCTGTGTGGCAATGATTTTATAGTTTGTGTAAGTGGTGGGAATAATGTGAGAAGTAATGAAGCTGATGTCTCCATTTAAGCTCTGCAGAATTTCCTTAAATAAAATAAGCAGAAAAACAAATATTATAATTAAGGCACTATGTTTGAACTGTGTAGCTCAGTTCTAGATATAGGAAAGTTGGATAGAGGTCAGCACACCAACCACGGGTCGGACTTGAAATATGCAGGAAGACGTTATTTGTGTGAAAAATCAGATCAAATAATAAAAGAAAGGATCAAACTGAAAAGCCTTATATATAAAAACAATGTGTTCATAAGGGAAACCAGTCCTACAGAAGCTTTTTTAGAGTAAAACAACTTTCACTATGCATATGTGAAGGTAAAGTACTTGATGACAAAATCATAAGTGATGGTAAACTCAAAACAATTTCAAAAAACTTCCAATACATTACCAACAAAATTGAACAAATTTTCTAAATGACAAGTAGTCCTCATATTCATCTTCTAAATGAACTGTGGTCAAAACTGAGGAAATATGTGGTATTAATTTAAGTAATTATAAAACTGAAAGTGTGTATTGTAATAAGCAACATAAAGGTGGTGGTGTTGGTATTTATGCCAAAAATAATGTCCAATGCAAAAAAATTCACTGGGTAGATAAATTTGCATGTGGATAGTGTTTAAAACAACTGAAATAAGAATGAAGCTCAGAAAAAGCAGGTTAATAGTAAGTAGCCTGTACAGATCCCTTAACAGTAATATGGAAAAATTCTTTTGTCATGTAGAGGAACTTGCTGATAAACTCTCATTTCATAAAAATCACACTTTAATGGTAGACATTGTGAACATTGACTCCTTAACTAATAGTGTTAATTATCTTAGATATATTGATACGTCACAGTCTTATAATTACACCCATGTGAATTCCACACCAACAAGAATAATGTGTGACGCTCTAACATGTATTGACCACATTATTACAAACTTCAGCAAGTAAGACCTTATAGTTTGAACCATCAAGAACCACACTTCAGATCATAGTGCATTAGTTCTAGAGCCTCATACAAACAAAGAAATAGAATCTCATGGAGAGCTATTTACTTATAAAAGAAAGCTAGAGTAGCATACGTTAAAGTATACCCCGGCATACATAAACTGGAATCAGGTAGCTCCCTATGAAACAGAAGACATTAATAAAAAGTGGGACAGATTTTATACAATTTTAACCCACTGTCTTAAACAGGCATGCCCAGTGGTAAAAAAATAAAAATAAATAAAAACGAAGGAAAACTGACAGTTCCAAGAATCTTAAACTTCTCTCCAATGTGATAAAATTAATGGAAGATATGGAGAATTTATATAATCTTTTTAGAGATACCAAACTGCAGTGCGTCCAATCTAAACCCAAAACTTGTAGACAAACCTACAGCGAAGCACTCAACACATTAAAAGCACAAATGTGTGCAGAACAGATGAGGTAGTCCACAAATATTAGCAATACAGTGTGGTGTATATAGTAAACAAGGAAAGCAGGGGAAGTGACAATGCATTGTGCAACAACATAGTAATTAGAGATAATGAAAAATTCCTGACTGAACCTAAGGAATATGTGAGAGCTTCATCGACCTATTTAGTAAGATAAGTAGGGAAGATGTGATTGACACACCACAGGCATTAAATACCAGTAATGCCAGTAATTCATTCTTCTTGAGTTGTGTTATGGAATTGGAAATCCTGAAAATCATTTACAACTTAAAAGCAAATACATCCAGTGGCTGGGATGACATCTCAGCCATATTTCTGAGAATGCAGTAGTGAGTGCACAAAAACAGAATTACTACCAATGTGCAAAATTATAGTCCTATTTCATTGGCATCAGTACTCAGTAAGTTATTTGAAAGCTTACTTATTGATCAACTTGAATCATTTTTCTGCAATTACAACTTACTAATAAGCTCTCAGCATGGTTTCAGGAAGGGCGGGTCTACAATAACAGCTGTAGATACATTTTTTCAAGTGGTTGTAGATAAACTTGATAATGAAAATGAAGTCATTGGTGACTTTATGGACCTTTCCAAGGCCTTTGACTCTGTAAATCATTCTTCTATGTAAATTAGAAACTTATGGAGTCAGAAGAGTGCCAATCGACTTGTTAAGATCCTACCTTGCTGACAGGAGACAATGTGTTAATCTGTATCATACAACTGGGGAACATACACAAGTAGTAAAATCAACTTATAAAATTATTAACTGTGTAGTCCCTCAGAGAAACATTATTGGGCATTTTTTGTTTGTTGTGTACATCAATACTAAAATAATTCAACAAAATTCAAATCTTGTAATTATGCCGACGATACCTCCTTCTTTACAGAAGAGTTAGCAGTGCAAAATAATACAGAGAACATTAGCCTCATCACAGAATATCTCACCAAAAACAAATTGGTACTACATAAGAACAAGACAATTCTGATAGAGTTTCTGCTAAATTATGAGTGAAGACAAGTGGTTACTTGTCTTGACAGTTGAAACAATTCCTGGGTATTATAGTAGATGAACATCTTACATGCAAGGAGGACACCAGCTATATGTGTAACTAAATATTCTGCAACACCTGCCTGCTAAAACATCTTTCTAGCATAATAGCACCACTTGTCTTAAGAAAAATCTATTTTGGAATCATATGCTCCCACCTTCATTATGGTATCAAGATTTGGGTTGGGCCACCAATGGCATACGTGGAAAGGGCTTGGAGACCCCAGAAAAGAGAAATTAGGATAATAGCTAATATTAGTAAACTTCAGTCCTGTAGAGAATACTTCATTACATATAACATACTAACAGTGTATTCATTGTATGTTCTCCTCAGTACACTGTTTGTGAAAGGACATATGGAACATAGTATAATCACTAGTGATACCCATAATTATAATGCAAGAAAAAGAGAGTATTGCCACATAAAATTTAGTAATACAAGAGCAACAGATCATAGTCCATTTCCTGTTGGAAGACATTTTTATAACAAACTGCCAAATAATATGAAACAGTTGAATGGAAACATATTTCAGACAATATTAAAGCAATAGTTAATTGCTATATGTTTGTACTTCATCAAGGAGTTTTAATGATGCCGTGAATAATTTATCTTTATTTCTTAACTCTCATTAATGTTCATATGTTTATAAACAGACTATATCTCCAATGTAAAAGTTATTATTGACAAATAAAAAACCATTTATTTATTTATAGTCATTTATTCTAGTAAAGAGAAAACAAATGCTGCTTTGAATGCATTAACATAATGGGGGATTTGATGAAAATGTACAGATTTTCTGCAGTGATATAACTGCCTCAAACAGCATCCATCTTAATGGGACAGGCATCTCATATGAACATAAATAGAACAGAGAGACACTGCATTTCCTATGATGTTATCACTTACATGAAACTACTTTAAAAATTTTATTTTCATGTAAAGTACCAGCATGTAACAAGTAGTTGTGGCATACCAGTGTTCCAACTTATGAGAGCAAACTGGAGAAATATCAGTGTCAGGAATTTTCACACTGTTAAGAAGATTATGGATTTGTTTTTTAATGAGTCAGAAATTATGGTTAGATTAGACTGTTATGAAAGGCAGTTAGGTAAATCAACAGTGAGAGATAATATTATTAGAGCCCTTGTAATATTTTTGGGAGGAGATTTTTGAAAGAAAAACCTGAAAATATCTCCTCCCAGAGCAATGCATCAATCAGGGTGGGCGGCTACAGCAATTCATTGCTTAAAAACGTTTTTTCTACAACCATTATTTTACTTATCCATTGAAAACAAAACTGGCCTGAGGGATGTCTCTCATTTCATTGTAGGTGTTTATGTCAATCCATGGCTTCACTGCAGTAGTGCTGTCAAAGCTCCTCATTTGTATCTCTGCTTCTTAAAAGATGTGAAATCACATAAAAGTTTAGGTTCTGTGATCTCAGAAGCATCTATATGGAAATCTAGTCATCATAAGTAACACACACACAAAAAGGACTTTGCATCACCCTGGGTCACATAGCTCTTGAAGATAGACATCGACTGAGGGTATTGTATCACAGACACAGTCCCTTTGACTGCTTGGAGATGTCACTAAACCCACCCAAAGATGTAAACAACCATGCATTAGCAGTGGCTATTAGAAGGAGGGGGTCAGATAGCCGATCAGTTCCAGTCATTCCTTCAGAAAGGAGGTACACGGCTCATGTTGTCTGTAGTTCAACCGTGCCTAGGCAGTAAATATTATGGTTACTTTGTTCCAGGAAGGGCTCTCAATAAGGGAAGTGCTCAGGCATCTCAGAGTGAACAAAAGTGATGTTGTTCGGACATGGAGGAGATACAGGGAGACAGGAACTATCGATGACATGCCTCACTCAGGCTGCCCAAATGCTATTACTGCAGTTGATGACTGCTACCTATGGATTATAGATCAGAGGAACACTGACAGCTATGCCACCATGTTGAATAATGCTTTTGGTGCAGCCACATGACATCATTTTAAGATGCCAACTGTGCACAATAGGCTGCACGGTGCACAACTTCATTCCCAATGTCCATGGCGAAGTCCATCTTTCCAACCATGACATCATGGAATGCAGTACAGATGGGCTCAACAACATGCCAAATGGTCCGCTCAGCATTGACATCATGTTCTCTTCACTAATGAGTGTCACATATGCCTTCAACTAGACAATCACCAGAGATGTGTTTTTAGGCACCCCGGTCAGGCTGAATGCCTTAGACACACTGTTCAGCAAGTGCAGCAAGGTAGAGGTTCCCTGATGTTTTGGGGTGGCATTATGTGGGGCTGAAGTATGTTGCTGGTGGTCATGGAATTCACCATAATAGCTGTATGATATGTGAATGCCATCCTCCGACAGATAGTGCTACCACATGGGCAGCACATTGGCAAGGCATTTGTCTTCATGGCTGTTTATGTACAAGATGACCCATTAACCACTCTGAAGGGACCCACCAACCACTCTGAGGGATCTACACTGTACCTCCATTCCAGAACTCACAGAACCTAGGTGACCTAAAACTTCTTTGATGAGTGTTTTTATCAGAGCAGTTTCCCTCATATTGTCCTTTGATGGTGGAGCACATGTACTAACCACAGTCAAAACGACAGCAAATCTGAACAGAGATTGTGCACAAATTTGAAATGGATTGCTCCTATTTGTGGAGAAGTGGATGCATCATTATACTCCCAGTTTAATATTATTTTATTACCTATTATTATTCATTAATTGATATTTCATAATTCAATCTCAACTTCATTTGAAAGAAAACATCATCTGACTCTATTTCAAGCAAAAACAGAGGTCTATCCTCTTGCAGGAAGATTATGGAACTTAAGTTTTATTCAAGGATTGCCTTCAACATGCAGCACAAACACTTCATACACTTTGTGATGAAAAGTATGTGGACACCCCAAAAAACATACATGTTTCATATTAGGTGTGTTTTTCTGCCACCTACTGCCAGGTACTCCATATCAGCGACCTCAATAGTCATTAGACATGATGTGAGAGCAGCATGGTTCACTCTATGGAACTCATGGACTTCGAACGTCGTCAGGTAATTGTGTGTCACTTGTGTCATACGTCAATATGTGAGATTTCCACACCCCTAAAAATCCCTAGGACCACTGTTTCTGGTGTGATAGTGATGTAGAAACGTGAAGGGATGCTTAAGGCACAAAAGCATCCAGGCCAACCTCGTCTGTTCACTGACAGAGACCACTGACAGCTGAAGATGGCCGTAATGTGTAATAGGCAGACATCTATCCAGACCATCACACAGGAATTCCCAACTACATCAGGATCCATTGCAAGTACTATGACAGTTGGGCAGGAGGTGAGAAAACTTGAATTTCTTGCTTGAGCGGCTTCTCATAAGCCACACATCATGATGGTAAATGCCAAACGACACTTCTTGGAATAAGGCGCATAAATACTGGACGATTGAACAGTGGAAAAATGTTGTCTGGAATGTCAAATCACACTACACAGTGTGGCAATCCGATGACAGGGTGTGGGTATAGCAAGTGCCCTGTGAACATCATCTGTAAGAGTGTGGAGTGCCAACAGTAACAGTAACTCCCAACAGGCGGTGTTGATATGGTGTGGTCATGTTTTTCGTGGAGGGGGCTTGTGCCCCTTGTTGTTTTGCATGGCACTATCACAGCACAGGGCTACATTGAAGTTTTAAGCACTATTTAAGAGTGATTCAGGGATTGTGATTGCATCTTTCAACACGATTGAGCACCTGTCCATAATGCATGGCCTGAGGGGGAGTGGTTGCATGACAATAACATCCCTATAATGGACTGTCCTGCACATAGGCCTGGCCTGAATCCTATAGAACACCTTTGGGATGTTATGGAACATCGAATTCATGCCAGGCCTCATTGATTGACATTGGTACCTCTCCTCAGTGCAGCACTACATGAAGAATGGGCTCCCATTCCCCAAGAAACCTTCCAGCACCTGATTGAATGTATTCCTGTGAGAGTGGGAGCTGTCATCAAGGCTAAGGGTGGGTCAACACCATACTGAATTCCAGCATTACCAATGAGGGGGCGCCATGAATTTGTAACTCATTTTCAACCAGGTGTCTGGATAGTTTTGATCACATAATATATTTAGATGCTAAAAGGTTAGTTATGGAGTGAAAAGCTGTTAAAATGATGCTGTTAAATGTTGTGTAACTTTAATGGAAGATTTTCATGGATGTCTGATTGTAGATGAGTAACGAAAGGAATTTCCATTCTGTTATGTCCAAGAGCACTGTAGACTATTGCTGGAATGGATTAAAAAGAAGAAAACTTTCAAGAATAGTAAATGCATCCCAAAAATAAAAACTTACAGTGTTTAGTTCCTGTTTTATGCAGTTCTCAATAACTTTTACACTGACTAAAAGCTACAAAACCTAAGATTACCAATATTACAATTTGTTGCTCTAGTCAGAATGGGTTAATGTCACCCCGTTGAGATGAAATTTTTGCCAAAGTATATGTAACCAAACAGAAAATGTTTAAGGTGTGGGTGTAAAATATTTTGAAAGAGTTTTGAAGCAAAATAAGTGATACTCTGGTGCCAGTGAGAGGGGTCATCACCTGAGTGATGGTTTGTCTACATGTTTTCCAGTGGTTTGCACTGGAACGGGCCTTGTGCAGTGATTAAGTGATTGCTCCTGTGATGGGTGCTTTGTGGCATTGTGATTGTTTTGTGACTGATTCCTTGTACCAACCATTCAGTCAATAAATGTACTTGTACTTAATGAGCCACTGTGTTTTTTATGTGCCAGAATGTGTCTTGTGCTTCCTATGTTCTTTCGGCCCAGACCAAAGCCCTCGCAGATCAGGTGTCTGCAGGTCATGCACAACCAGCTGGTGTTTCCACACCACCACATCCTCACCAGCATACTCATGAATGTCACCGTGCCAAAGACCAAATCACTATGCATTGGAATCACTGCACCTTTACAAGTAAACTTCCCCATCTTGCCAAGTAACCAACCAAATGCCAGAAGCATTCATGACTAAGTACATACAGTTATCAAAGTGCTTCGAATTGCTTGTAGAAAGTGTTTCCCTTGTTTTCTTATAGAAATAGTGTCTGATATGGGTGTCTGTCCACACACAATGCTCATTGGGTGTCCACCAGCACCATTTTAGCTGTTGGCTCCCAATTACTTGTCTGCCACTACCTATGGTGTCCGTCCTTCACAATTCCATCTAGGATTGCACTGCACCTTCAGCTGGAAACTCACCATTGCAGTTATCACAGAACCAGCCATTAGTGCTGATTTAGTAGCATGTTTTCAGCTGCTCTCTAACATTCCTGGCTCTCAACTCATTGACAACGACTCCAGTCACTTAACTGTTGGGTTCTGCCATGTTGTACAACATTTTGTACTGCATTTCCAGGATCATCTCAACCATTTTCCAGCCATCACACTCTCATGTGGAGCATCAAGAAAAGAATGACACAGCACAGTACATCACACATGCACCACACTTGGTCCTCCAGTTTTCAATAGACCATGACGCTTCACACTGGAGCAATTTGTTTCTGCTTAAGCTGAATTTGATTTTCCACTTTTGACCGGTATCATTCACCATTTGAACAGATCCTTTAGTGAAGATTGCCTAAGGAGGTCCCGGACAGCTCATAGCACTGTTGCCAGCTTTCAGCTGTGAAGTTTTAACAGTTGCAGGTGAAAACAATTCCTGTATACTGAGGTGTTGCCACAGAGATGTTTATAAAATTGCATTACTTTATTGGTTGCAGTAGGCCTGTGAAGCTGCTGCACCTAGCCATTGGCTGTCAGGGATCAACTTACAGCAACTCGACTATAGTCTTCTCCTCTCCAGTTCATACTGAAAAGTGATACATCCTGACAGACCTTTGTCAAATATTGTATATTGTGCTCATAATGCATGCACCTTCCCAGATATATATCCTCTTCCAGGATTTTGTTACTTCAACCATGCCCTTAGTAGCACTTCAGTGTTACCCATGAAGACACCAGTCACCATGGAAGACATCCCAAAGACATCCATCAGCACACTGTTTGGCATCTTTGAATCACTTTAGATGCCATTTTATCTCCATAATGCTGCCAAATATTGCACTGATTCATCAACAGTGCTTCATCACCTGTTGCTTCCTTTATCTCAACATCATAGTAGTGTTTTCTTCTTCAGCACAGCTACACAAATCACTGTTTTGTGAGAAGGTTATGCATTTTAGAATGATATCTCACCTTAGCAACAATATCCTCAGTAAATAGCAGTTTGGGGTTAAGAAACGTTGCTCTACTCTGAATGCCCTTTACATGCCGACTCATCCAATGTAGTCCGGGGACATAATTCTGACTGGGGAAAATCACTTATCGGGATTCCCAAGGCTCAGGTCCACTAATGTTACTCATGTGTGTGAACAATCTTCTGTCTAATATACAGCATGCAGAATTAGTTTCTTTTGCAGATGACACTACTATTGCAGGTTTCGTACACCCTGGGATAGTTAGGAAAAACCTAGGAAATTTTTAGACTTTCAGATATATTTCATTTTCTTAAGTTTCATTTAAATATTTTTAATTTCAGCTCATAATAACATGTTACTCTAACATAGAATCTTACTTTAGCCCACTATTGCAGAATAATATTGCAGCAGAGAACAAAACCAAAATAAAACTGTTGTTCCAAAGTAAATTTGCCCTTTAACAATGACAAAGACTATGCACACTCAGGAATCTGCCAACTGTAAAATGTGTCAAAGACTATGCAATACCAATTGTGGCCTTGTTTTGATGAGCGTGACATCACAACTGCTGACATTTTTAATAGGTTGAGGGAGAGGCACTTGGTGTAGGGAGTGGGAACTGACCCTTAACATAGATAAATGTAATGTATTGTGAATACATAGAAAGAAGGATCCTTTATTGTATGATTATATGATAGCAGAACAAACACTGGTAGCAGTTACTTCTGTTAAATATCTGGGAGTATGCATGCGGAACGATTTGAAATGGAATGATCATATAAAATTAATTGTTGGTAAAGCGGGTACTATGTTGAGATTCATTGGGAGAGTCCTTAGAAAATGTAGTCCATCAACAAGGGAGGTGGCTTACAAAACACTCGTTCGACCTATACTTGAATATTGGTCATCAGTGAGGGATCCGTACCAGATCGAGTTGACGGAGGAGATAGAGAAGATCCAAAGAAGAGCGGCGCGTTTCGTCACAGGGTTATTTGGTAACTGTGATAGCGTTACGGAGATGTTTAGCGAACTCAAGTGGCAGACTCTGCATGAGAGGTGCTCTGCATTGCGATGTCGCTTGCTCGCCAGGTTTCGAGAGGGTGCGTTTCTGGATGAGGTATCGAATACACTGTTTCCCCCTACTTATACCTCCCGTGGAGATCACAAATGTAAAATTAGAGAGATTCGAGCGCGCACAGAGGCTTTCAGACAGTCGTTCTTCCCGCGAACCATACGCGACTGTAACAGGAAAGGGAGGTAATGACAGTGGCACGTAAAGTGCCCTCCACCACACACTGTAGGGTGGCTTGCGGAGTATGAATGTAGATGCAGATGTAAATTTAGATGTAGAGAACGTTGCAAATAGTAGTGTGTGAAGTTTTAATTTGAAAGTAATTTTCTTTTATGCAATATGAATTATGTTATGTGTGAGAATGTGCAATGAATTTCTTGAATGAAGAAGTATTAAACTCTCATTCAAAACTTAAGACTAAGGATCAGCCTTTTATACTGTTATTTATTATTTTACTGCCACATTTTGTTTGATGTCTCTTACAGGGTAACACACGCTACTAAAGACTAGGTTTCTAGGTTAGCTTTCCATATTTATTTTAGTTCTTTCATATAGTACAAATTGAGCAGTAAAAGCGAGTTCTTCTAAAAGTCCATATGGAATTTGCTTTTCTATCGTAAAGTCAAAATGTTTGATGAAATGTTCTGTGCACAGCAACGAAATTTATAATAATGTTTGACAGAAATATTCAGTGCTGCAATTTAAGCTGTATTCTTTGGATCCTGCCTAATCACACCTTTGGAAAAGAAACAGAAAAATATTTTTGTTAGCTAACATTCTATGTAAAAGCTTAGCTCTTTCTTGTAGCTTTGTTGTAAAATAATTTAACTTAACTCATTAAGTTTTCCTATTTGTGTGTTTGCACTAATTAAGAATGATGCTGCTATTGGCTGACTATGTAACATGTCCTAATAAATGAATATCTGGTGTCTTTGGCTAGCAAGATCATGCACCATGAGTTATGTTTGGCAGATAAAAGCACATTGCCATCCCTATTTCAGTGCTTCAGAAGTTACCGTGCCATATTTGGTGGAGTTCCTGATTATATTTCTGTAATGTGATAATATTCAGTGTAAATGTTGCTGCATCTCAAAGGTATTTCAGAAATCATTGTTTTTTGATGGAAACATTTTCTAAAGTGTCAGCAAATTCTATATGGTGTATGAAACCTTCACCATTCGCTGGGGGTATAGTATATTTTCACCCCGGAAAAAGTGTATTTTTAACTGGGAAAATCCCAGTCTTTTTTTTTTTTTTTTTTTTAAAATCTGTGAATACACCCTGTTTTGTAATCAATCCAAGCACACATACAGAAACAGAAGAAATGTTAAACAATGTTCTTAAAAGTTCCATTGACTTGTTTTAGTGAAAGGGCTCAGTTATTCAGTTCTGCACATCCAAGAGTACTATACTAACGACAAGTGTAACACATACTCAGAAAATAATAAACAGGGTAACAACTTCAAAATTTCAAGTTGTCTATATTGACAAGAATTTAAACTGGACACAGCACATTGTGAAATTCCTAAAACAACTTAGTTCAGCCACTGTTGTACTTAGAATCATACAAAATCTTGTTGAGAAACAAATAAGTAAGTTGACATATTTTGTTTATATTCATTCAGTAATGTCATCTTTAAGAACAAAAGTCTTCATTATTAAGAAACATGCTGGAAGAATAACATGTATTACTTATCCATGAACATCTTGTAATCTGTTTACATAAAAGTAACTAAATAACTGATGAAAACCCAGGGTGGAATAATGACAATACTATGGAAGGATAGATTGCCACTCACCATATAATCAAGATGTTGAGCTGCAGACCAGCATAACAAAAAGACTATTAAAGATGTAAGCATTTGGTGAGAAGTACTTCTTCTGAAATAGACAAGACACACACTCACACAAATGCAGCTCACACACACATAAACATTACCTCTGTTGCCAAAGCCAGAAAGAGTGGTAATGTATGTGTGTGTGTGTGTGTGTGTGTGTGTGTGTGTGTGTGTAAGAGAGAGAGAGAGAGAGAGAGAGAGAGAGAGAGAGAGAGAGAGAGAGTTGTCCGTTTCAAAAGAAGGACTTTGGTGCAAATGCTTACGTATTTAGTAGTCTTTTCGTAGTGCCTCTCCATGACTCAGTATCTCCACTATATGGTCAGTAGTTGTCTATTCTTTTCATAATATTGTAACTAAGTCATTAACTAAACACCTGTCAGTAGTGTTTCAATGGGTAAAAAAATTTGGGGTTATCATTAATTGCATTTTTGCTGCCTAACAGGTGATGTTCCTGGGCCACCAGATTTATCTCCCTTGTGCAGTCTCAAGTCAAGGGCTGCTGTCAGATGCTCTTTCTGGTCCTTCCATTCTTTGGATGGGCCAGATAGACACTGCCTGCACTGCTGTCAAGAACTGCCTTGTCCATTCTACACTTCTGGGTCATGCAGCATGACACCCTGTTGGTACTGGTGGTTGACACCAGCCACTGTGCCTTAGGAGCAGCTTTGCAACAGAACTTCAGTGGTTCCTGAGAACCATTGGTCTTCTTTTCAATGAAGCTTATGCCTATAAACACCAATGATGTGCCTATGACAGGAAGCTGCTTGTCCCCTATGATGTAATAGGGTACATCTGCCAAAAGCTGAAGGCCAGGAACTTAATGACATTTCCACACTACAGACGCATACTATATACCTTGCAGCAGATAAAAAGTCACTGCTCACCATGTCAATTCCACCAACTGGAACATATCTCTCAGTTCAGCACAGACAATATAGCTGCCAATTGTCAGTTGGAGTTGCTGGGACCACTGGTTGCATCAATTTCACAACAGTCACTGCAGCTCAAGAGGTTAGTATGGAGCTGGACTCTGCTGTGACGTACTGGTATTAAAGCTACTACCAGGATTCATTATTATGTAAGGCTTGGCATCTGCTCAGATTGTTCCAGCTGGAACCATTGCTGTGTTGCCTGTAAGCTTGGTAAGACTGACCTGCACATACATGCCCCAGTTGGTGATTTTCCTGAGGCCACAGGGTTGCTTATGCATGCCCATGTTAATATAGTCAATCACTTCCTCACCTCTGATGGTCAGCAGTATCTTTTTAACCTATCATTAAACCTTTCACACACTGGCGAGAGGCAACACCAATTTCTTACATCGGAGCTGATACTGTGGTACTAGCAATTGTCAGTAAGTGAACTGATCATTATGCTTTCCTACTTGACATCACCACAGGTTGTGAAAGGAAATTTGAATCCCAGCTGTTCAAAGCTTGTCAAATTCTTTGGCACTCATAATCACTATCCAGCCTGAAATGATACGGTTGAGTGATGGCATCAGATTTTGAAGGTGGCTGTGGTTTGTCATAACAGAGCAAGGACTACTGCACTCTTCATCATACTTCTCAACCTCCACTCCATTTTAATACAGACCTCAACACCCCAGTGACTGGGCTCTTTTACGGTATGGTGGGCAGCTTCAGATACCAGACAATGTGTCAAATTCTGTGCTACCTCTTCTGACTGTAACATTCCACTATTCCTGTATGACCTGTGCTACCACATTGCATGCATCTATCTTTAACTTGGCTCTCAGCATGGCACCCCAGCTTCCTTCGTTCATCAGATTCAGGCACTGCCATCCATGCAATAGCCATTGTTGAGGGGGTCAGGCCTGGTCTCCAATGTCCATTCTCTGGATCTCATGAGATTGTTAGTCGAAGTCATTATACCCTGGAAGTTTCCATAGATGGGAATGAAAAAAATTGTTCAAATGGCTCTGAGGACTATGGGACTTAACCGCTGAGGTCATCAGTCCCCTAGAACTACTTAAACCTAACTAACCCAAGGACATCACACACATCCATGCGCGAGGCAGTATTCGAACCTGCAACCATTGCTGTCACGCGGTTCCAGACTGAAGTGCCTAGAACTGGTCGGCCATTTCGGCTGGCAGATGGGAACACTCAGACAGTATCACTGGACCATATAAAGGTGACATACACCTTCCCATCTGAACCCACCTCCATGCACTCCCCTCAGATGACCAAACCACCACCTCCCCAATCAGTACAGTCTTTGTTCCAATCCTGCTCTGGGCATTAAGTGTGCTTCCCAGCCTAATTTGCCTGACCTTCAACTACTCCCTCCTTTTGGGAGGAGGGTTAGGTAGTGTAGCAATGGAAAGTGGCAGCTGCACAGTTCAGCTAGTCATGGTACTATCAAAGTCATGAACTTATAGCGTAGGACAAATGTGGCACTGCTAGCACAGTTAGTCAGACTGCAAGCTTACAGCATTGGTCACACTGCACCAATGATAGTAAGTGGATGTGCCAGCCTCATAATAATATAATACAGGACTACCAACAACATAGACTGCAATTTTGGTATCTATGTTATATCAGCACACTGTGTGCCAAATTTAAGGGGTCCAGCAGGATTAGCAAGCAGAGGTCTCAGATGTGTCCCTCCTGTTGCTTCACTGGAGTATACCATCACAGACACAAGTCAGAACATACTCATCCATTACGTGTGCTGTGGTGGTGTAGTTATTTCATTGATCACTTATGTGCTGGGATATGTTGTGATTTCAGTGGTCATCCAAATGATGGAGTGTGTAGTGTAAAAAGTGGTTATTTGTTTGATGGGTCATGTTGTGGTTTCAGTTATCACATGAGTGACAGATTTTGTAATGTGCTAGTGTCTACTCGTGTGACAGGATGTGTCAGTGAGCTTCTACGACAATTTTTGTAAATTTTCTTGTAGTAGCTTCTATTCTCTTTCTATATCTGAAAACAAACTGTTCTTCCCACAGAAGTTGATATTTATTTAAATAATCCATAAGTCTGTTTTCCATAACAGTTTCTATCATTGTGAAAATGGAGGCAGTGTTGAATTTTGGATGTAATTCTCTATATTTTTTTACCATCTTTTTTGTGGACTGGAAGAACTTCTGCTTGTGTTAGGTAATCAGGGAAGCAAATGGATGTGAATGACTCCATTTATCGTATCTGTTAGCGATGCTTTTATGCTGCTAATACAGTCCATCAGCAGACACACTGGAATCCCATCTGGAGCTATGGATGTTTTGCTCTTAAATTTATACACTATCCCAGTGATTTTCTCTCGCATGGTTAGTAGCAGCAGCTTTATGTAAAGTATGTAGCTATTTGTAGGTGTATATTGTATTTTTAGTAGCTTTCCTTGCAGTTTGGTTGCTATGTTACTAAAGTAATGGTCAAGAAAGTTATCCTTAGAATTATATATTAAATCACCTTTATTTCTAATTTTCATATTTCTCTGTTTTGGCTTGGTGCTACCAGTTTCTTGTTTTACTATATTCCTTGTTGCTTTGCTTTTATTGTTGGACATCTGTATAGCCTTATCATTTTGTATTCTTTTTCCATACTGTAGCCTTTTACTATAGGTTCTTTTGTATTTGAGAAAATACTGCAAGAAGGGTGGGACCCTCTTATTGTCTTTGCTAGAGCTGATTTACCTGAGTGTTCAGAAGATTCTGGAAACTTTGTTACCCAGTTTTTCTGATAGATTCTCTAACAGAATGTGCCATTTTAGGAAATGTCACGTCAAATTTTAGTTTCATTATATAGTCATGAATTTGCTGAATTTTTCATTTACATGTGTTCCTGAACATACCTCTGACCATATCTGGATGTTGTAGTTTATCTTTTTATATTTTGTCACGTATGCACAAGCTCTACTGCCCCAGAGTGGACAGTGTACTCATCACTTTATACCATTGCTCTGGGTACAAAGAAAATAATTTGCTCTCAATTGTTAATCATCATATGAGATAGTCAATAATTCCTTTGTAAATGAAGTGAAACAAGTTGTAATCATTCTAAACTGTCTGAATTGTTGACAGTGGTAATAGTACTCACAATAGCACTATGCGGGTGGTAGGCCTATTGTATTTTCTCGAAAACAAAACTCCAGGTGAGATCATTATTTCAACGACTTCTAATTACCATTATCTAACCCAGTGTTCATAAGTATATTCAGTTTGTAGGTCAGAGGAATCATTGGAAAGTGGACCAGCAACAAGAAACTAAACTTTTTATTAAGACTTGGTTGGGGGAAAATTTTCATATAACTTCTTAATAAACAGTGTGACGGTTGTGGCTAATAACTCAGTACAGCAGTAATGGCCATTAAACAAGGACAGTGCTATGCATTGCACAACATGTAGCCACCTCACCCCATCCATAATTCTGCAGAAGTCTGTTTTGTGTAAGATTGTAATCTTTACATTTTATTTAAGTTATTTTGACCTGGAATGAAACCAACATGTTATCTAGCACATAACATAAGCTTATAATGATTGTAACATTAGTAAAGAAGCAGATAAATTTTATAATCATGATTATCAACACCATAATTGATAATAATAATGATTAAATCTTCATTTTTTAAAATGCATAAACTAATTCTTAATAGATCCCTTGAAAAATTTCAGACATGAATATTGGAAAAGTATTTTCCAGGAGAGTTATGTCATTCCCTGTAGAAAATGAGTTTTTATTTAAATCACTTGCTATGCGCAGCAAATGTCTGTCAAATACTAACAATAATAAGGATATCACGTAAAACAAAATGGGAATTATATCAAAATGCTAGACATAATCACAATCAAGCTACAGTAGCCCATTACAAACACTAATGTAAGGTGTTTAAAAATGTTATAAGGAATTCAAAGAGTATGTGGTACACAAACAGAATAGCTAGTTCACATGATAAAATTAAGACGATATGGAAGGAAATGTCGGCTCAAAAGCACAAGGTAAATATATAAAGTCAGTTTGTAATAAAAATATATCTGATACTGATAAGTCATATACAGGGTGGTCCATTGATAGTGACAGGGCCAAATATCTCACAAAATAAGCATCAAATGTAAAAACTATAAAGAATGAAACTCATCTAGCTTGAAGGGGGAAGCCAAATGTCGCTATGGTTGGCCTGATAGATGGTGCTGCCATAGGTCAAACGGATATCAACTGCATTTTTTAAATAGGAAACCCCATTTTTTATTACATATTCGTGCAGTACATAAAGAAATACAAATGTTTTAGTTGAATTACTTTTTTCGCTTTGTGATAGATGGCGCTGTAATAGTCACAAACGTGTAAGTACGTGGTATCATGTAACATTACGCCAGTGCAGATGGTATTTGCTTCATGATACATCATATCTGTTGAAATGGACCGTTTATCAATTTCAGAAATGTTCGATATTGTGTTTATGTATGGCTATTGTGATCAAATTGCACCAAGGGGCGTGTGCTATGTATGCTGCTCAGTATCCTGGATGACATCATCCAAGTGTCTGGACCATTCACTGGATAGTTATGTTATTTAAAGAAACAGGAAGTGTTCAGCCACATATGTAATGTCAACCACAACCTGCAACAAATGATGATGCCCAATCCTCACTTCAGTAGCAGACAAATTGTGTGAGAATCAGGAATCTGAAATAAATCGGTGTTGAGAATGCTACATCTACATTGATTGCACCCGTACCATATTTCTATGCTCCAGAAATTGCATGGCAACAACTTTGAATCTCATGTACAGTTCTGCCACAGGGCACAAGAGAAATTATGGGCCGATGACAGATTTTTTGCATGTGTTCTATTTAGCAACAAAGTGTCATTCACCAACAGCTGTGATGTAATTTGGCATAATATGCATTATTGGGCAACAGGAAATCCACGATGGCTCTGACAAGTGGAACATCAGCAAACTTGTATGGTGCAGCATTATGGGAGGAAGGATAATTGGCCCCAATTTTAACAATGGCAATGTCAGTGGTGCAAAGTATGCTGATTTCCTACATAATGTTCTACCAATGTTACTACAAGATGTTTCACTGCATGGCAGAATGATGATGTACTTCCTACATGATGGATGTCAGGCACGTAGCTCACGTGTGGTTGAAGCAGTATTGATTAGCATATTTCATGACATGTGGATTGTTCGTTGAAGCACCATACCATGGCCCACACGTTCACCGGATCTTACATTCCCAGATTTTTTTCCATGGCAACAGCTGAAGGATATTTGCTGTTGTGATCTACCAACAATGCCTGACAACATGAGTCAACACATTGTCAATGCATGTGGGAACATTACGGAAGGCAAACTACTCGCTGTTGAGAGGAATGTCGTTATGCGTATCGCCAAATTCATTGAGATTGATGAACATCATTTTGAGCATTTATTGCATTAATGTGGTATTTGCAGGTAATCATGCTGTAACAGCATGCATTCTCAGAAATGATGAGTTCACAAAGGTACATGTATAACATTGGAACAACAAAACCAAAATGCTCAAATGTACTTATGTTCTGTATTTTAATTTAAAAAATCTATCTGTTACCAACTGTTCATCAGAAATTTTGAGCCATATGTTGTGACTATTACAGTACCATCTATCACAGAGTGAAAAAAGTGGTTCAGCTAAAACATTCATATTTCTGTACGTACTACACAAATATGTAATAAGAAATGGGTGTTCCTATTTAAAAAGACGCAGTTGATATCTGTTTGACCTATGGCAGCGCCATCTAGTGGCCAACCATAGTGCCATCTGGTTTCCACCTTCAAGCTAGATGAGTTTTATTCTTTGTAGTTTTTTTGTTTGATGCTTATTTCGTGAGATATTTGCCCCAGTCACAAACAATGGACCACCCTGTATATGTACAGAATTTAACTGTCATTTTCTGAGCATTACTTGTCATTTAATAAAAACATAGTTTTTACAGGGAATGATATAACTCTCTTGGCAAATACTTTTCCAATATTGATATCTGAAACACTTCTCTGTGATACCGACAAGTGGGAGATTGAATCAATAATTAAATCTCTACAAGTTCCCTGTTTAGAATGTGGTAATGGTAAGCATATTTCAAAGAGCTTGATAAATTGTTTAAGGTAACCATTATACAGTCATTAGACCATAATTGTTCACAATTGGTTTGTAAAACATTCTAGATAACTTGAGCGAATGATTTGGCCACACAAATTGTAAAACATGAGTCACATCAAAATTTATGGTGTGTGACAGTGAGGTCAATTTGTGCACAAAATCCTGCTTTGGCCAACTTCCTCATTTGCGGATGGCTATAGAGGCAGTAATGGCTCAGTATTTCTAGAGTGAACCTCCAGTGACTTGTTAAGTCCAGGCCATTTTGAGTTGGTGCACTACAGCCGGCAAAAGGGCATCCAACACAATATTAGAAGGTATCCCATGACTTTTGACACCTCAATGCATGAGGATATTGAAAATGCATAACTTGTCAGATTGTGGCCCAATTGTGTACCAGTAATACTACAGAAGAGGGTTTTTACTCAGAGCTTTTCTCTTTCGAAAATGGGAGCTTGCACCGGTGTTTTGAAAAAGAACTTGTTAAGGCATGCTACTGGGGTCAACCCATTCCTCATAGAGATGTTTCAACAATCTTAAAGAAAACCCTGTCTGTTGAAAATGAAGAGAAACATATCACTGTGTCAGAATCCAGTTGGAATGAATTTATGTCTGTATTGGGTTCTATGGACGTAACTGTAGGAGACATTAAGTCGCAACCAGGACCCAGAGGTTATTACTCACGGAGTCCTAGTACCGTCAATGGCTGTAGTAGAGTACAACTGCATGTACCATAAGCTGGTGTCCTCCACAGGATACCGAACTGAACAGTTATCAGAAACACAGCAGAGGAGATGGTCATGGGAATCCTTGCAGTACAAATTGAATGAACTGTGAAAGGAGATACAATTCGGAGTATGTGTTTAATAATAATATGTATTGCAGTAACAAACAACTGAATACACTGTCAGATTATGACTGGGGGTCACAATCACCAGTGATTACCAAAATTATTGATGACAGCAGTCATACAACTGTACAACACCTGGAAACAATCTCCAACCACCTTGAGCCGCAGTGAGTTAGACATGAAGTAAGCTCTATTATAATCATTATATTATAGCTACCAATGTAATGTAGCAACTCTGCTCTGATATGAATCAAAGCAACAAGGAATACCCATTGTTACCACAATCTGTAATTTGGGCCTGTATTAAGGATGTTTTGAGTAACTATTGTTCTAGACACAGGGGCATTTGGCAGTGTGATGTCAAGCAGTTCTTTCAATAAATTATTCACAAAAACCAAGTTGCATGTCAGTCCTGTACAGAACTGCAAGACAACTGGAGCCATTGAAATGTGATCCAGAAATATTAGAATAATAGGAATGACAGTAAAACTATTGCAATACCATGCACCATTCTACTAGTTGAAGGCTTATTGTTGACTGCCTTATGAGCCATGAGTTTATCTGTGTGGACACAAGATCTTCTCTATGGGTAAGGTTTCCTTTCTAACAGTGAATGAGCTTAATTTGTGCTGGCATGGAAGGACAATACCCACAGTCAGTATTGATCAAATTCATTGTCAAGGAACATTGCAAGACAAAAAATTTTCTGGGCCTATTAAATAAAGGACTTGAAGTCATGCCACAAATATAACAGAAAGTAGAAGAGCCAGAGAGCCTCACTAGCATTCAAAGACACCAGTAGTTAAACCTCTTGAATCAATTTGGGGAAGTATTTGAAAAAATACCTGGAATAATACAAAGGAAATACATATCACCTTGATGAATTTCCACACAAAGCCTTGTAAAACAGTTTCTATCTTATCCCATGGTCTCAGTGGAAAGCACTAGATAAAGAAATTAGAAGTAGGTTTCGAGAAGTTAATAATTCATAAGGACATATTGTCACCATTTACAGAAGCTGGGGATTGACTACATAAAACCGTTTGATGACATAGTGAACCACTTATCTCTTTTGTCAAGACTCTACACTACACTACACTGCTGTTTGGCAGGAGGGCAAAGAATGAATGAATGTGTGGACCAGATTCCACAGGTTCCAAATGATGAAGATAACTGAGAAGAAAAGGTTCAGAAAGCTTTGACCAGCTTGGCAGACAAAGCATTTAGAAGAAAGCACAATTATGACAAGACAATTATAAAAATACTAAGGTATCAAGTGAACAAGAAAGTATAAAGAAACCACCCACCTCTTGAACAAAATGTACAAAAAGTGGCAGCTTTTGCGTACGGGACCTTTTGTGATTCTAAGGATTCCAAATCCTGGTGGATAATTATTAGGGTACCAAAGTAATCAGCAAATTAAAGGACTTTGTCCTCATCAAGATTTATGAAAATATTATTCTTGTTGGAATTAGTGTGCATAATTTTAGGAACACAGGTCAATAAGAATTTTTATGTATTTTTGTCTGTAGCAGATAAGTATTATCCTGTGATATATGTAGGAAGAATGATTCTCATCTGCCAGTCTTAAGATCACATTTTCTTACATCTATGTCTTCGTCCATGGTTAGACTGGAATTCACAGAGGGTTTATCAAACCACATTCAAGTTATTTCTCTACTGTTCCACTCTCCAACAACACACATGTAACATGAACACTTACATATTTTCGTATGAGCTCTGATTTCTCTTAATTTATTGTGATGATCATTTCTCCCTATGTAGGTGGGCAGAAACAAAATATTTTCACACTCTGAGGAGAAGCTTAATTATTGAAATTGCATGAGAAGATCCTGCCACAATTGGAAAGGCCTTTGTTTTAATGATTGACACTTTAATCCACATATCATCTCCCATGGCACTCTCTCCTCTATTTCGTGATAATATAAAATGTGCTCCCCTTCTTTGAACTTGTTCCATGTCCGCCCTCAGATCAATATGATGCATATCCCGCACTGCACACCAGTATTCCTTAAGGAGGAGGGCAAATGTAGTATAAGCAGTTTCTGTAGTAGACTTGTTGATTATTCTAAGTGTTCCACAAATAAATGAAAGTCTTTGGGCCATGGGGGATAGTGACATGGTCTGATGTTACTTACCACAGTTTGCACAGCTACCCCTGTCAGAGTTTCAAGTCCTCCCTCAGGAATGGGTGTGTGTTGTCCTTAGCATAAGTTAGTTTAAGTTATACTAAGTAGTGTGTAAGCCTAGGGACTGATGACCTTAGCAGTTTGGTCCCATAATCACTTAGCACATATCGACCAGCTGTGTGATCATTCCAATTTAAGCTGTTGGTTACAGTAATCCCTAAGTATTTAGTTAAATTGACAGCCTTTAGATCTGTGTGATTTGTCATGCAACAGAAGTGTAGCAGATTCCTTTTAGTACTAATGTTGGTGACTTCACACTGTTCACTGTTTATAGTCCGATGCCTCTTTCAGCACCATTCAGGTATTTTGTCGAAATAATTAACATTAAATGATAACATCATCTGCAAACAATATAAGAGACCTTTTGAGATCATCTCCGAAATCTTTTATGTTGATCAGAAACACCAGAGGGCATATAACATTTCCTCAGTGAAAGACAGACATTACTTCTAGTTTACTTGATGATTTTCCATCAATTATCATGAACTTGACCTTTCTGACAGGAAAGCATGAATCCAGTTACATAACTGATATGAATGCTTGATAGGCACAAAATTTTATTAGAATTTGTGTGTGAGTAATAGTGTCAAAAGCCTTACAGAAATCTAAAAACATAAAGCAAATTAATGACTGCAACAAATGACTCTAATATGGAATACATTTGAATGATGATAATTATTGGTGTAGAAGGTGGTCTAGCTTGTGTTTAAAGCTGCACCAAGCTTGGTACAGGTGGGATTTGTGATAGAGGTTGGTCTGCAGTATTAAGTTTGATCTTTCTTCAGAGCCACATACTGAGTTTTTGAATATTGGTCTTGGTGTGTTGTTTAATATATTTTCCATTGACTAAGATCAAGCTACTTGCTCCACACATCAGCTCGTTGAACAGAATAGCTGAGGATTCAGTTTGGCACTGTTCAATTATTTTTTATGGAACTGTTATGAGAGAGATTTATCTAAATATGTGGAACAACAAACATAAAGAGAAAATGTTTTTGATTTTTCAATGCTAAAATGAGCATGCAAATACAGTTTATGAAGAAGGGTGTACAGTAATAGTGCATGAACTGATTCAAATGACAGCTGATAGGTCATAAATGCAGCTTGACGATTGGCCCAGAAAGACTGTATTGTTGCCACTGAAGCAAAGCTAGTCTGGATTTTGTGAAATGTACCATGGACATTCTTTCACTGTGTTATATGGGCATTAACCAATTGGCCAGTGAATTTCAAGTTTCAAGTGATGGTGTAATGGTAACATAAGGAAAATTTGCTATTACATAATAGTCGATTGTGTAATTACACCTCTCCGAAACCCAATCTCATACAGTGCATGGTAAAGACTAAATCTGATATTGTCACGTGTGTGCTCTGATTTCCCTAATTTTATTGCAACCATCATTTCTCCCTACGAAGGTCAGCATCAAAAAGATATTTTCACAATTGGAGCAGAAAATGTTGATTGAAGATTCTGTTGTAATAAAAAATGGGTTTATTTTAATGATGTCTGCCCTATATCCTTTATCATTTCAGTGACATCCTCTCCGCTGTTTCACAATAATACAAAACGTGCTGCCCTTCTTTGAACTTCCTTCATGCACTCCAGCAGTCCTATCTAGTAAGGATCCCACAACACGCTGCAGTATTCTAAAAGAGGATGGAGAAGTGTAGTGTAGACATTCTCTTCAGTAGATCTGTTACGTTTTGTAAGTGCCCTTCCAATAAAACGCAGTCTTCGGTTAGCCTTTCTCACAACATTTTCCCAGTGTTCCTTCCAATTTAAGTTGTTCATAATTGTATTTCCTCGGTATTTAGCTGAATTTACAGACTTAAGATTTGACTGATTTATCATGTAACTGAAGTTTAATGGCTTATTTTTAACACCCATGTGGATGACCTCACACTTTTTGTTATTTAATGTCAATTGCCAATTTTTTTTACCATTTTCTAAATCATTCTGCAATTTGTTTTAATCTTATTATGACTTTACTAGTCGATAAATGACAGAATCATCTGCAAACAACCTGAAACAGCTGGTCATATTGTCTCGTATATTGTTTATGTAGATATGGAACAGCAAAGGGCTTACAACACCACCTTGGGGAATGCCAGAAATCACATCTGTTTAACTCGATGATCTTCCATCAGTTGCTATCAAATGAGACCTTTCTGACAGGAAATCACAAATCCAGTCACATAACTGTGGTGATATTCCATAATCATGCAGTTTCTCTACAAGCTGCTTGTGTGGTACAATGTCAAAAGTCTTCTGTAAATCTAGAGACACAGAATCTATTTGAAATCCAATTCAATAGCACTCAGCAATTTATGCGAGTAAAGAACTAATTGTGTTTCACAAGTACGATGTTTTCTAAATCTGTGTTGACTGAGTGTCAATAAACCATTTTCTTTGAGGTAATTGATAATTTTGAACACAATATATGTTCCAAAATCCTGCTGCACGTCAATTTTAATGATGTGGGCCTGTAATTTAGTTGATTACTCCTACAACCTTTCTTGAACATTGGTGTGGCCTGTGCAGCTTTGCAGTCTTTGTGTACAGATTTTCATCAAGCAAATAGTTGTATATGATTGCTAAGTATGGAGCTAAAGTACCAGCAACCTTTGAAATGAACCTAACTGGTGTACAGTGTGGACTGGAAGACTTGCTTTTGTTAAGTGATTTATGGTGCTTCACTACTCTGAGGATATCTTTTTCTATGTTACTCATGTTGGCAGCTGTTCTTGATTCAAATTCTGGAACTTACTTCATCTTCTGTGGTGAAGGAATTTTGGAAGGCTGTGTTTAGTAACTCTGCTTTGGCAGCACTGACATCTATTGTATTTCCATTGCCATTGCACAGAGGAGGCATTAACTTTGTGTTGCTGCTAGCATTCTTAACATACAACCAGAAACTCTTTGGATTTTCTGCCAGGTTTCAAGACAAACATTCATTGTGGAAACTACTATAAGCATCTTGTATTGAAGTCCATGCAAAATTTCAAGCTTCTTTAAAAAATCGTCAGTGTTGGAGATCTTGCATCCATTTAAATTTGGCATCTTGTCTTCATTGTTTCTGCAAAAGTGTTCCGATGCACTGTTTTTACCAAGGAGAATCAGCTCCATCTTTTGTTAATTTATTTAGCATAAATCTCTCAATTGCTGCCAATATCATTTCTTTGAATTCAAGCCACATCTGGTCTACACTTAAATTTTTAATTTTGAAAGACTGGAGATTGTCTCTCAGAAAGGTGTCAAGTTAATTTTTATCTCCTTTTTTTTGATAGGTCTATTTTTTGTTTATTTGTGGAGAATTTGTAGGTTACAATATTCAGTCTTGCTGTGTTTGCTAATCGCTTGGTGTGGTACCCAGACCTCCACACAAGAAACTTTTGCAAAAAGTATGGACTGAAAAGTTTTATGTATCCTAGATGATAAGTATTTGTACATCAAAGCATGCTATGCAAACCAACTGTCCAAAACAACGTATAGAATGGGATTTCTAAAAGTAACATATGAAGAAGACTATTATGATAACAGACATATCATCTCTAAATATTACAATATTACAAAATATTAAATTTGT
Source organism: Schistocerca gregaria (assembly GCF_023897955.1). NCBI lineage: Eukaryota > Metazoa > Arthropoda > Insecta > Orthoptera > Acrididae > Schistocerca > Schistocerca gregaria. The sequence goes on along the minus strand of NC_064920.1, from coordinate 124,561,915 downwards.
GGGTGTTATGTACATCTTACAATATCAAGCAGTGGATACTCCAGTATCAGATAATGACAATATTATGAAAGAGAGTCATTGCTACACACAAAATAGAGGAGATGTTGAGTTGCAGACAAACACAATAGAAAGACTGGTAAGCACATAAACTGTTAACTGGAAGACCTTCCTTCTGAAGATGATAATACACACACACACACATACTCACTATCATGACTCACACACATGAGACCACTGTCTCTGGCCACCGAGGTCAGACTGCGAGCAACTGGGCCTGGTGGGAGAAGAAATGTGGCTGGTAAGGGTAAGGACGAAGTTGCGACAGGAGGAGAAGGGATAGCAGGGTAGAGGTGGAGATCATAAAGTACTGGTTCTGGGACCATACAGGTTCATGGCAGGGAGAGTGTAGGCAGCTGGGAACAGTCAGAAGTTAGACACATTGTGGGAGGGGGGGGGGGGGGGGGATATTGGAAAAGGGTGAGAAGGAAAGAGACTGTAGGTGCACTAGTGGAATAGAAGGCTATGTATTGCTTGAGTGGGAGCAGAGAAGGGGATGGGTGAAGGGCAGTGACTATTGATGGTTGAGTCCAAGAGAGTGTAGGAATATAGGATATATTGCAGGGAGAAGTCCCATCTGGGGAATTTAGAAAACTGCTGATGGTAGGAAGGATCCTGATGACACGGGCTGTGAAGCAGTCTTTGAAGTGAAGAACATTGTGTTCCTCAGAATGTTCATTAATTGGGTGGTCCAACTCTATCTTGAACAAAATTATTCAGTGGCCATTCATGTGGACAGAGAGCTTGTTTTTTGTCATGCCCATGTGGAGCAAAGCACAGCTGTTGCAGCTTACCATGAAGATCACATGACTGCTTTCATAAGTAGTCCAGCTTTTGATAGGATAAGTGATGTTTGTGACTGGACTGTAGTAGATGGAGATGGGAGGATATGTACGACAGGACTTTCATGCAGGTCTATTAGATGGAAATTAATTTTGAGGCAAGGGGTTGGGAGCAAGGGTGGAGTAGGAATGGACAAGGATATTGCGTAGGTTCAGTGGATGGTGGAACACTACTATGGGAGGGGAAAAGGATAGTGGATAGGACACTCCTCATTTCAAGCCACAACTAGAGGTACTTGAAACTCTGATGTAGCGTCTGATTCAGTTGTTCCTTTCATGGGTGATCGGTACTGAGTTATGAGGGAAATGCTCCTTTCAGGCCAGATGGTGGGACTTTGGGAGATGGTGGGTGACCTGAGAGATAAGGCACGGAAGATCTGTTTCAGTACAGGTTTGGTCTGTGAAGGCTTCAGTTAGACCCTTGGTGTATTTTGAGAGGGACTGCTTGTCACTATGGATGTAATAAGCAACAGGGGGCTAGGCTATGTAGAAGGGTTTGTTAGAATGGAATAGGTAGAAGCTGTCAAAGTGGACATGTTACTGGTGGTTGGTAGGTTACATATGGATGGAGTTACTGATGTCAACATAGAGGAAGGTGACTTGTTGGTTTGAGGAGAACCCAGTGAAGCAAATGGGGGATAAGGCTTTGTGGTTTTTGGGGAATGTGGTTAGGGTGTCATCACCCTCAAACCAGATTACGAAAATGTCATCAGTGAATCTGAACTGGGTCAGGGGTTTGGGATTCTGGGTGGTTAGGAAGGATTACTCTAGATGGCCTATGAATAGGTTGGCACAGGATGGTGCCATGTGGGTGACCATTGCCGTACTTTAAATTTGTTTTTTGGTGATGCTTTCAAAGGTAAAGTAATGATGGTTTAGGATACATTCAGTTGTGGTGACCAGAAAAGAGGTTGTAGATCTGGAATCCATTGGATGTCAGGAAAGATAGTGTTCAATAATGACAAAGAAAAAGGTATTAGGGATCTTAGCATAAAGGAAGTGACATCAATAGTAATGGGCAGAGCTGTGGAGAGTTGGTGGAGGAAATGGTTGGTGCCTTCTACACTCCTGGAAATTGAAATAAGAACACCGTGAATTCATTGTCCCAGGAAGGGGAAATTTTATTGACACATTCCTGGGGTCAGATACATCATATGATCACACTGACAGAACCACAGGCACATAGACACAGGCAACAGAGCATGCACAATGTTGGCACTAGTACAGTGTATATCCACCTTTCGCACCAATGCAGGCTGCTATTCTTCCATGGAGACGATCGTAGAGATGCTGGATGTAGTCCTGTGGAACGGCTTGCCATGCCATTTCCACCTGGCGCCTCAGTTGGACCAGCGTTCGTGCTGGACGTGCAGACCGCGTGAGACGACGCTTCATCCAGTCCCAAACATGCTCAATGGGGGACAGATCCGGAGATCTTGCTGGCCAGGGTAGTTGACTTACACCTTCTAGAGCACGTTGGGTGGCACGGGATACATGCGGACGTGCATTGTCCTGTTGGAACAGCAAGTTCCCTTGCCAGTCTAGGAATGGTAGAACGATGGGTTCGATGACGGTTTGGATGTACCGTGCACTATTCAGTGTCCCCTCGCCGATCACCAGAGGTGTACGGCCAGTGTAGGAGATCGCTCCCCACACCATGATTCCGGGTGTTGGCATTGTGTGCCTCGGTCGTATGCAGTCCTGATTGTGGCGCTCACCTGTACGGCGCCAAACACGCGTACGACCATCATTGGCACCAAGGCAGAAGCGACTCGCATCACTGAAGACGACACGTCTCCATTCGTCCCTCCATTCACGCCTGTCGCGACACTACTGGAGGTGGGCTGCACGATGTTGGAGCGTGAGCAGAAGACGGCCTAACGGTGTGCGGGACCGTAGCCCAGCTTCATGGAGACGGTTGCGAATGGTCCTCGCCAATACGCCAGGAGCAACAGTGTCCCTAATTTGCTGGGAAGTGGCGGTGCGGTCCCCTACGGCACTGCGTAGTATCCTACGGTCTTGGCGTGCATCCGTGCGTCGGTGCGGTCCGGTCCCAGGTCGACGGGCACGTGCACCTTCCGCCGACCACTGGCGACAACATCGATGTACTGTGGAGACCTCACGCCCCACGTGTTGAGCAATTCGGCAGTACGTCCACCCGGCCTCCCGCATGCCCACTATACGCCCTCGCTCAAAGTCCGTCAACTGCACATACGGTTTACGTCCACGCTGTCGCGGCATGCTACCAGTGTTAAAGACTGCGATGGAGCTCCGTATGCCACGGCAAACTGGCTGACACTGACGGCGGCGGTGCACAAATGCTGTGCAGCAAGCGCCATTCGACGGCCAATACCGTGGTTCCTGGTGTGTCCGCTGTGCCGTGCGTGTGATCATTGCTTGTACAGCCCTCTCGCAGTGTCCGGAGCAAGTATGGTGGGTCTGACACACCGGTGTCAATGTGTTTTTTTTCCATTTCCAGGAGTGTATATAGAAGGGAAGGTTGCAGGTAATAGGCAGAAGGTATTGGTCTATAAAAACAGAGACTCTCTCAGTGGGGGCACAGCATCTGACCACAATGGATGGTTGGGTATATTGTATTTATGAAGCATTTAGAAGGTAGGGGAATGTGGAGCGGTAAGTGCGGGGAAGGAAAGAGAGAGAGTGTGTGGGAGGGGCAGTAGAGGGGGGGGGGCCTCAGAGGAGAGGTTCTGGGATGTCCCTAAGGATTTGATGAGAGACTAGGAATCATGTTTGGTTCAATGGGGCCACTATGGCAGCGTTCGTTGATGGACAAATCTTACAGCTGGCAAACGCATAAGAAGGTATTCTTGTGGTTCAGAACAACAGTGGGGGAGCCTTCATCAGCAGGTAGGATTATAACATGAGAACACACAGTCCTTTATTCCTCATGTTTTTACTTGTTTCCTTGTCTGCTCCAGCCTTCCCTCCCCCACTCCACTCTCTATCTAACCTTGAGAATGCAACTAGGTGCCCTACACTCTCCACATCACATCCATGTATGCTGCCAAAAGCAACACTTGACCATCCCCCAGCCCTACCCTGCTTTGTCCCACCCCTCCCCCCTCCTCATCCTATTCCTAGCCCACACCACCCAGATTGTTTCTCCCTTCATGCACAGTTGATCATAGTCTGTCCTTCCAGGGAGCGAGAGTGGTCAGGAGTGTGACAGTTGTGTGTGCAGGTTTGTATGCATGCATGTGTGTGTGTGTGTGTGTGTGTGTGTGTGTGTGTGTGTGTGTGTGTGTGTGTGTGTGGGCGCAGGTGCAAACGTGTGTGTGTGTGTGTGTGTGTGTGCACATGCGCAACCATGCATTTGTGTTGTTGATTTCAGGAAAAGGCCTTTTGACTCCAAAGCTTACTTTTCTAGAAGTTTTTTTTTGTTGTGCCTGTCTATGATGCAACATCTCTACTATATGATGAGTAGCAGTCTGTCTGTTACATAGTACTATCACTGTCATTGCATAAATTCTTTTTGTTAACCAAGATGTATCTAACTTCGCCCGATTACTCCATGGTTTCAAATTGTTCAAATGGCTCTGAACATTATGGGACTTAACATCTGAGGTCATCAGTCCCCTAGAACTTAGAACTGCTTAAACCTAACTAACCTAAGGACATCACACACATCCATGCCTGAGGCAGGATTTGAACCTGTGACCGTGGCTGTTGTGCGGTTCAAGACTGGAGCTCCTAGATGGGCTCGGCCACACCGGCCAGCTCCATGGTTTCCCATTTGAGCATTAACCCAAAAGGGGAACTTCATAACAAATCTAATCCACAGTAGCAGTAGCTGCTAATGATTAGAAAAAAAAGTCCTAAGTGCCTAATCTTTGTCCTTGGAACTTTTGAGTAGCATGTGTATACAAGCTGCCGATAATGAACAGTGTCTAATTAACAAGCTGCCGATGAGGTCTTTAGCAGTCAACAATATAAACTGAATAACATGAAGCCATCCAAACATGTAATTTTAATTGATTTGTCATTCTGTATGAACAAGTTGGAAATGTTTGACAGTGAAGTAAATGATTTCAAATGGAAATGGATGCACACAATTATCTCCTCCCAATTTCAGTACAATCAAGTGACTGACTTTAAATGATGAATTTATCAGGAGTTTCTTGACCCATCTTCACCATCTTGCTCCTTACACTAGGAATACTTTGGGAAATTATTTTTCCAGGTCTGAGTAGCTTATTTTCTCTTCAATTTTTTTTCTTTTGCTCTGTGACATTGGAGGTCCCTGTCTTTCTATCTGAAACATTGGAATTTGCATTTTTTATGTTCTCTAGTCTCACCCACAAACTTCTTTGATGCCATGGCACTGCGACAAATGAAAGAATTTGTTGTTGATCGTTGATCATCTTGTGAGATAGACAAAATAGTTTTTTCTTATAATACTACATGAAAGGAGCTGTAATCATACTAACCTGCCCAGATTGTGGATGATATTAATATTATACACAATAACTCTAGGCAAAGGAATGAGTTTACTGAATTTTCTCAGAAATAAAAATCATGGTGAGTTTGTTGTTTTGATGACATTTTATTACCATTATCATGACCATTCTTCATAAGTATATGCAGTTTGTGTCTTACAGGGATCATTGGAAAGATGATCAGCAACAAGAAGCTGCAGTTTTGATCAAGCTCTGTTTGGAACCATATTTATTTAGCTTCTTAAAATAAAATACAATGGCTACTGGCCATTAGGCAATGATAATTTTGAGTCTTGCACAATTCAAGGCCTCCCCTCCCGTTCAATCCATAATTCTGCAAAGCTCTAATTTACATAAGATTGAAATCCTGCCATTTTATGTACAAGCCTTCGAAAAATTTCTAACATTCAGCATTTGCTTTACAACTTTTACTTAGGACCCTACAACATGACCCTAACAGGTCCTCCACAGTGCTCCAGGCTCTACATTATTTCCAGAAAACTGACGACTTGATCATATCCTTCCAGCGGGCAAGGGATCTACCATCGTGATACTTGACTGATAGGAGTATGTAAGCAAGAGTCTGTGCCAGTTGTGTGACACCTCTATATACAGCATCTGCCATCGAGATGCCATCCCTCTGATACAAGCTGACCTACAGTCGACTCCTTAAAACTTCAGACTCCTCACAAGGACTAAGAACTCAATCCATAGCATTTCTTAACCAACTGAAAATGCACACCTCCACCTTTTACCTTCTTCCTAAGATCTACAAACCTAGTCACCCTGATCATCTGAATGTTGCTGGCTACAAAGCACCTACCAAAGGTGTATCTACCTTAGTTGATCAACACTTGCAACCAATAGTATGAAGACTTTGCTCCTATATTAAAGACAGCAATCATTTCCTAGATCACCTAGTATCTGTGCCTGTTCCACTGTGCCACACATCCTGCTTGTTGCCATTGATTCCACCTCCTTTAGTACAAACAAGTGCATGGTCTGTTAGCTGCTAAATATTTCCTCAACCAGCACCCACCTGTTACCAAACCTATTGCAGTAGCCACCAGAAAGATCGCGGGAGGTGCACATTGGCACGGCGCGTCACGGATGGTAGTTGCCACAAGTACCGTGTTACTACACCTATGACGCCCTTCCTACTCACCTTAAGCACCTTTAACCTTGGACAAACTGGACTCACATTTGGGAGGACGACAGCTCAATCCCGCATGCGACCATTCTGATTTAGTTTTTTCCATGATTTACCTAAATAGCTCCAGGCAAATGCTGGGATGGTTCCTTTCAAAGGGCACTGCCGAGTTCCTTCCCCGTCTTTCCGTAATTCAATGAGACCAATGACCTCGCTGTCTGGTCTCCTCCACCAAACATTCCAACCTCCCACACTTACACAACTACTTTACCTTTGAGGGGTAGATATATGAACAGATCAGCGGCACGGTCTTGGGAACCATGATTGCTCTTCCTATGCCACCCTTTTAATGCGTTTCTTAGAGGCTTTCCTGGTGTCCTCTTGCCTTCAGCCACTGGTTTGGTTTAGATACAGTGATGACATCTCTACAATATGGACTCATAGTGAGGCTGGCCCGTTAAAAATTCTCCCAATGATATGTCACACAGTTTATTTTGAATCCCATGCCTGTTTCCTTGATATTGCCCTTATGTTCACTGAGGGTCAGCTACACACTTCTGTTCAAACTAAGAGGACCTAGACATCACTTTTGTACACATTAGGGGACCGAAGCATCATGGTTCTTTTTTCCACTAGTATTTTTAATGATAATAAGACAAAAATTTTAATAATAATTGAAATGAAACTCTAACCAAATAATTAGTATATTGTGACCTGTGTGTGACAAAAATTTGAACACTGCTGCATTCAAAATAGTGTGAAAATTGATTTTTCCCTAACATATTGAATTATGTGTGATTTTTATTCTAAGCATACTGTACTTCCACACTACTGAAATTTAAAGGTCAGAACATATTTTGTTCGTTTTAGAATGGAACAGGAATATTCACAAATTTCTTGTTCTATGTATCTGAAAAAATGTTTTTTAGGAATTTGCTTTTTTCTCCTAATAATTTATGAACATGTGGCATGTTCCAGCTGAAAATATTTCATATATTGTTGAATATTCTTGTTCTCTCTATCAGTTAAACTCCATACAAACAGGTCAATTGACAGGTGTGACTGGATGCAGATATGGATAGGCTTGTGGTCAGCAGGCCACTCTCCCCATCATCTTCAATTTTTGTGAATGGAGCCACCACTTCATAGTCAAGTAACTCATAAACTGGACTCACATGCTTTTGTAGGTTTAACATTGGATGAGGCAATGGTACTTAAGTATGCAAAAATATTGATCATGAGAAACTGAAAGTCAAGATTTGCATGCAATTTTGTTTTCAATAATAAAATGACAAAACACCCCAGTTCCATATCCCCTGATTCTGAGCGTCCTTTTAATTTTCTTTAATTTTTTGTCGTTCCTTTGTTACTCTGGCCTGTTCACCTTCACTGTGTACCATAACAGTTTATGGCATGGGTTGTGAATTTGTATGTTTTTGTTCTTTTGCTTCACATCTATCATACCCTCACCATAAAGTATTAAGCCTCTTGACTGCAACCTAACAATTTCTTCAGTTTTAATGTGATTTCAACAACATAAGAGGTAGATTGCCATAAAATTTATGACTACAATTAAACTTATTAATTTTTGACCTTTTAAGATGAAAAATTACTTGAAAAACACCTAAAACAGTCACAACTAATTTATAACATAATTGTGTGCATAAAGCACAAGTAAGCTGAAGTAAACTACTTGTATTGACAAAAGCATCGATTGCAATAAATCCCTCCTCACAATACAATGTTTGTGTCAAAATTAAATAATGAGACATTTTAGCCAAGGTTTTGTGTTTTTCATCTCAGAGTAACACTTGCAACCTATGGCCTCAATTATTTGTTGGATGTATTTCTATCTCTGTCTTCCTCTACAGTTTTTACCCTCTACAGCTCCCTGTAGTACCATGGAAATTATTCCTTGACATTTTAACTTATGTCCTGTCTACCTGTCACTCCTTTTCAGTCAGTGTTTTCCATATACCTCTTCCCTCACTAATTCTGCAGAGAACCTTTCATTTCATACCTTATCAGTCTATCTTATTTCCAATACTCTTCTGTAGCACCACATCTCAAATGTTTCAATGCTGTTCTGTTCTGGTTTTCCCACAGTTCGTGTTTCACTACCAGACAATGCTGTGCTCCAAATGTACATATCAGATATTTCTTTCTCAAATTAAGGCCTATGTTTGATACAAGCAGACTTCTTGTAGCCTCCTAGGCACTAGACAGGCCGCAGCTTTGTCTTCACTGGATGTTATTACAGCACCAACTCATCTGAAAAGCAGATTTCCTGAGTCATGGTACTGCTGATCCCTTCCAAAAAATCTTAGGAAAACGCCCGTTGTCATTCAGTATTTCCTTGTCTTGAAAGTATTAATCAGATAGTTTGACAATGCTATGACTTCTTAAATTATGCCCCAAAATGAGGACCATTATGTGTGACATTTTGTCCACCACATCTAGAATAGCTTTCCAACTCCCTCCAAATCTCCACAATATCCTTGCCAGACCCTGCACTCCTTCTGCACCCATTTTCCTACTCTATGGGACATACCCCTGTGACTGTCTCCATTGTAAGACCTGCCTTGTGCAGTCTCCTAACATCATCAGTTCTGTAGCTGGCAGAGCATGTACTACCAAAGAGAGACACATCTCCTGTACAATCCATTACATGAATACTGTTTAGCCTTTTACATGGGCATGACTACCACCATGTTACCAGTTTGGATGAGTTGGCATAGACAGAGCATGTATACTGACAACACACACTATCCTGTTGTAGAGCATGCTCTAAAACATGTTAGCCTTGACTTGGTGCCTGTTTCAGCACATGAGCCATCTTATTCTGCCCCCAGACACCAGTTACTTTACTCCCTTTTAGTTTTCAGTACCACAGTTTTCTGACCTGGCTATTCCCCCCAACCCTAACACATACTTAGCTTTCTTTTCTTTTTAAGTTGTGCATGATGTATTGTCTGTAATTTCTGTATTGCATATTGCCTTATCTCCCACCTTTAATCTCTCAGATTTTCAAATTTCATCAGGTGCAGTCCTCAACAATCCATATTTCCTTCTTATCCCATCCAGTAAGTCTCCCTTGACCCAGTGTTCCTCTTCCAAACTCTCCATATTTCCTAAACCTCACTAGTTCTTTAGATTCACACTTCTTCCTTCCCCTTCAGCTCTTCTGGCAGCTGAAAGAGCCACAGGTTCCAAAAGGTTGCACATTTCTGTATGTTTACATGCATAGTCTTCTGCCACCATTTGGTGGATAGATTTTTTAAGTATCCAATGACATTACGTTTTCAAAATTTGATTATTTTCATTGACATTTTATTTAAGTAATTTGTGGCTAAAGTGTGGCCAACATTTTACACATTGTTTTACAGTTCCTCATAAAGATTCTAATATAACTAAAGAATTTCATACTCAAAATTATCAACATTATTAATTAAAAATAAAATTTGATTATTTAAAATGCAACTAAATTCCAATGCAGCTGAATTTTTCATTTTTATGTGAATACGCTTCTGACCATGTCTGGTTGGTCATGTGCATTATAAATTCACGCCATTTTCGATACAGAATATCTCCTTCAGTAGCTAAACACTTTTGTTTCTTTCTTTTTATCTGACTGCAGCTCTTCACATCCATCCAGTTGTAGCTCAACAACTAGAATAATCTTCATATTATAGTTTCCCATCTATCTTTTAAAGTGTTTTTGTTTTGGTTGTAGCAGCGTTTGACATTCCAGGCAAAAGTCATTGTTCTTATATTGTGCCTCCTCTTTCCAAGTTGTTCTCGCACCCCCTCCCACCACTTGCCGCTCCCCAACCCCTCCAACAAGCATGCGCTCGCGCGCAGCGCGCGCGCGCACACACACACACACACACACACACACACACACACACACACACAATGTGTTCCAAGCAGGAGACTATCCTGTCATCACATACTGATTAACATAACAGGAACCCATATTTTGAATATAAATGGCAGCCTCTTTTATGCAGGGAAAATAAATTTCAATGGTTTTTTGTTGTCTTCTGCGATTCTGTAGCCTGTCTTTAACATTGTATTCTTCCTGGATCAGGCACTGATTTGCCTGTTGGTTCGTGGTAGGTATTTCATTTCACCCCTACCACCCCTGTCTGGGAATCAGTTGAGAATTGGAGGTATTGGTGTACAAAGACCATGTTTTCTTAATCAAGGTAGTAGCAGAAAAAGTAAAAGACAGTATGGATCAATTTTCAAAAAATTGCACAAAATTTTGAATGTGGTAGCTCACAGTCCACCGAGTCCTGCGACAGATCACACCCATTCAAGTAATCTTCTGAATCAAGGCAGCAGCAGCTGTTGCAGCTGTGTTTCATCAATTCAGAGGATATCTTTAGCCACCATATCTTCACAGTTAACAGCTGCAGCCAGTAAATTGAAAAGTGTCATGATGGTCTCTCCATTGGCAAAAGATTCCAAGCTAGTCCATCATTCAGATCTCTGTGTGGGGACTGCCAAGGGGGAGATGATGGTGAGAAAAAGATTAAATTACCAACGAAAGGATAATGCTCTATGAGATGAGACAGAGAATGTCAGATGTTTCATCATTGTAGGGAAGCTATAAAATGCAAAAAAGGGAAATACTAAGTCTCAATCCAGATGTAGTTTGTGTCAGTGAAGTGAAATGGAAAGAGAATGAGGATTTACGGTCAGATGAATAAAGGGTAATATCAAGAGCAGAAGAATGCAGTATAATGGAAGTAGGGTTTATTATGAATAGGAAGGTAGGGCAGAGAGTGAATTAGTGTGAACACTTCATGGATAGAGTAGTTCTCATCTTTCTTCAAGACACAAGATCTTCTTTCTTGATTCTTCATGTAATTTCAGGGATAAAAGTTTAGCATGAACTGTGTCATTATTGAAAAATGTAATTTAATCCATCCTACAACATAGCATCTACTGAGATTTTATAATTCATCAATTGCCAAAAGCAGTTTATTAACATTTCTGTTACTTATTGTATTTGTCACAATCTGTAACTCCCACTTTCCATAGCAGTTTGTAAACTGTAGACTTCTGTTATCTATTATATTTATCACACTCTCCAACTCCCAGTTTCTGCAACTCTGTTACTATACTGACATTTGTTCATGTGGTATACACACATTATTGGTAGGTGTCTTGACCATATACACTCCTGGAAATGGAAAAAAGAACACATTGACACCGGTGTGTCAGACCCACCATACTTGCTCCGGACACTGCGAGAGGGCTGTACAAGCAATGATCACATGCACGACACAGCGGACACACCAGGAACCGCGGTGTTGGCCGTCGAATGGCGCTTGCTGCACAGCATTTGTGCACCGCCGCCGTCAGTGTCAGCCAGTTTGCCATGGCATACGGAGCTCCATCGCAGTCTTTAACACTGGTAGCATGCCGCGACAGTGTGGACGTGAACCGTATGTGCAGTTGACGGACTTTGAGCGAGGGCGTATAGTGGGCATGCGGGAGGCCGAGTGGACGTACCGCCGAATTGCTCAACACGTGGGGCGTGAGGTCTCCACAGTACATCAATGTTGTCGCCAGTGGTCGGCGGAATGTGCGCGTGCCTGTCGACCTGGGACCAGACCGCACCGACGCACAGATGCACGCCAAGACCGTAGGATCCCACGCAGTGCCTTAGGGGACCGCACCGCCACTTCCCTGCAAATTAGGGACACTGTTACTCCTGGGGTATCGGCGAGCACCATTCGCAACCGTCTCCATGAAGCTGGGCTACGGTCCCGCAAACCGTTAGGCCGTCTTCCGCTCACGCCCCAACGTCATGCAGCCCGCCTCCAGTAGTGTCGCAACAGGTGAGAATGGAGGGACGAATGGAGACGTGTTGTCTTCAGCTATGAGAGTCGCTTTTGCCTTGGTGCCATTGATGGTCGTATGCGTGTTTGGCGCCATGCAGGTGAGCGCCACAATCAGGACTGCATATGACCGAGGCACACAGGGCAAACACCCGGCATCATGGTGTGGGGAGCGATCTCCTACACTGGCTGTACACCTCTGATGATCGTCGGGGGGACACTGAATAGTGCACGGTACATCCAAACCGTCATCGAACCCATCGTTCTACCATTCCTAGACCGGCAAGGGAACTTGCTGTTCCAATAGGACAATGCACGTCCGCATGTATCCCGTGCCACCCAACGTGCTCTAGAAGGTGTAAGTCAACTTCCCTGGCCAGCAAGATCTCCGGATCTGTCCCCCATTGAGCATGTTTGGGACTGGATGAAGCGTCGTCTCACGCGGTCTGCACGTCCAGCACGAACGCTGGTCCAACTGAGGCGCCAGGTGGAAATGGCATGGCAAGCCGTTCCACAGGACTACATCCAGCATTTCTACGATTGTCTCCATGGGAGAATAGCAGCCTGCATTGGTGCGAAAGGTGGATGTACACTGTACTAGTGCCGACATTGTGCATGCTCTGTTGCCTGTGTCTATGTGCCTGTGGTTCTGTCAGTGTGATCATGTGATGTATCCTACCCCAGGAATGTGTCAATAAAGTTTCCCCTTCCTGGGACAATGAATTCACGGTGTTCTTATTTCAATTTCCAGGAGTGTATGTGTTGTTTCTTACATGTACCTAATAGCTTTGAAGGTCTCAGTGACCATCCCAAATCTTCCACTTAATGACCTTTGTCAACATACTCATGGGTAGTTGGAAGCATGTCTGTGTTGTGCTAGAGTCATCATTTGTGAAGGTTCATCATTCTTCTTTGTGTATGGAAATTTTCTATCATGATTTTCATGTAATTTCAGAGACTGGTATTTTAATTCTGTAATGTGTAAAAAATGTGTAGGTGAGTTGTATGGTAAGGTTGCATTCTGTTGCTCTGTCAGTGTCCAGGTGAGTTGTTTGAAGTGTGATCATTGGATAGTATTGATCTTATATATCAGCAGCATCTTTCTTCATGTAAGGTTTTCTTTCTTGGTTCTGTGAGTTGTTTGAGTGAGTAGTGTGTAAAATGATTGTTGTCAAGTTTATGGTGCTTGGTTGTACAGTGCTTTTGTGCTTGTGTCCACATCTGTTTGTGAGAGAGTGTTTGTTGTATAGAGTGGCATTTTTTCCTCCATGAGAAAAAATGTTCCTTCATCATCCCTCATGTAATATTATGCAAAATCAGTTTAAGCTGTGCAGTGTCATAATTGATAAAAGTGTTCTAATATAAATATAGGTTGACAGTTGTATGAGTTTGTATGGAGGTTATGTGATATAGGTTAGTCTGCCATTTCTAATCTGTACATTGAGTTCTTGATGATTTCTTTGATCTATAGTTCTATTTTCTGCAGCATAGGAATTGCTGAATGGGTAATAGCATGTAGCACTGTAGCAGACAACGTCATATATGACATCCACAATGACAATTTTGTGGTGCTCTAAGTAATAACAAAATTAGAACACACATTTCAAGATTTATTAGTATTTTTGTTTCCTTTTCCATGAATACAGCAATATATACTGAAGAACCAAAGAAATTGGCAAAAAATCAGATGCAGAAAATTACCGGCCAATTTCACTGTTGCTGTAGAAGCATTACATTTCTTGACTCTGAGAAACTCATCTGCAGAAACCAACACAGTTTTAGGAAAAAGCGGTCATGTAAGACACAGCTGGCCCTCGTTTTGCATGATATACAACAGGCTCTAGATACTGGCTCCCAGATGGATGCAATACTTCTTCGACTCAGTTCTACACTGTCACTTGCTCCAAGAAGTGCACACTGTGGTCTATCTGATGACGTATGCAGTTGGATAGAAAGTTTTCTAACAGACTGAGAGCAGTATGTCGTCCTGAATGGGGGGATTTCAACAGAAACAAGCGTAACTTCAGGTGTGCTTCAGCGCAGCATAATAGGTCCACTGCTTTTTACGATTTACATAAATGATCTGGTTGATGGTATTGACAATGGCATTAGACTGTTTACCGATGATGCTGTAGTCTACAGGGAAGTAGTATCACATGAAAGTTGTGAACAAATCAATGATAATTTGCAGAAAATAAATGCATTGTGTAATGACTGTCAGTTATCTCTCAATATCAGTAAGCGTAACCTACTGCTTATAACAAAGTAAAAATCCCCACTGATGCACTGTTACAAAATAAATGCACAGTCTTTGGAAGTGGTAACATACGTCAAGTATCTGGGTGTGACTACTCAAAATTATCTCAACTGGAATGATCAGATTGCAAAAGTAACCAGCAAAGTGAACCTGAGATTGCTTTTTATTGGTAGAACCCTGAAGTAATGCAGTCCTTCAACAAAGGAAATTGCTTACAATATGTTAGTTTGTCCAGTCTAAGAGTATTGTTCATCTGTATGGGACCCTTACCAGTTGGGTCTGACTCAAGAGATTGAGAAGGTCCAAATAAGAGCAGCAATATTCATGACTGGTACATTTAGCCATCGTGAGAGGGTTTCAAATGTGATTGAAAGTCTGAAGTGGGACACACTTGCAGATAGATGATGCAATAAACGGAAGGGCCTGCTCACTAAATTCCAAAATCTGGTCTTCAACAAGGATGTAGAGCTTATATTATTACCACCAACTTTCAAATCCCACAATGATCTCCGTTCAAAGATAAGGGAAATTAGAGCTCGTACTGAAGCGTTCAGACAGTAGCTTTTCCGATGCGCAATTTGCAAGTGGAACAGAGCGGGGGCAATATGAATTTGGCGTGAATTGTGCCCTCTGCCACACACCGCTTAGTGGCTTGCAGAGTATATATGTAGATGTAGATTCAAATGCAGAGATTTGTAAAAAGGCAGAATACGGCTCTGCAGTTGGCAATGCCTATATAAGAAAACAAGTGTCTAGTGCAGTTATTAGATCAGTTACTGCTGCTACAATGGCAGCTTATTAAGATTTAAATGAGTTTGAATGTGATGTTATAGTTGGTGCACAATCGATTAGACACAGCATCTCTGAGGGAGTGATGTAATGGGATTTTCCTGTATGACCATTGCACAAGTGTACCGTGAATATCAGGAATCTGGTAAAACATCAAATTTCTGACACTGCTGCAACCAGAAAAAGATCCTGCAAGAATGGGGCCCATGATGACTGAAGAGAATAATTCAACATGACAGAAGTGCAACCCTTCTGCAAATTGCTGCAAATTTCAGTACTTGGCCATCAACAAGTGTCACTGTGTGAACCATAGGACTTTCAGAGCCAAAGGCCCACTTGTGTACCCTTGAAGACTGCACCACACAAAGCTTTACACTTTTCTTGGGCCCATCAACCCTGATATTGGACTATTGATGAGTGGAAATACGTTGCCAGGGCAAACAAGTCTCCTTTCAAATTGTATCAAGCAGATGGACGTGTACAGGTATGGAGACAGCCTCATGAATCCACTTCATACTCTTATGGATTTATGGACAGCCCTGCAGGATTCAGGGAGTCGGTTCAGTTCCTTTCATCAGTACTTCAGACATTAGTTCAGTCTGTACCAAGTGATGTGAAACTTCACGACATTAGGTGGGTGTACCAGTTTCTTTGGCTCTTCAGTGTGAATGCAAGAAATATGTATCCTTTGCATTTATTCTGTTATGATATCTCAGTGTCCAATAATTTATACCATCCATGAATGTAGCATTTAGTGAGTTATATAAATCACCAGTTGCTTATAGCAAGCTTACTTACATTTCTGTCATTTATTACATGCTGCAACTCCCAGTTTTCATGAATCTGAAGTTGTACTCATGTTTATTCATGTGGAAAAAGTCTCATTGGCAGTTGGTTTCATCACCAAATATGTATTAATTTTAACATGTAGCTAATGGCTTTGTAGCTCTCAAGGACCATTCCATATCCTACATTCCATTTCTCTCATGTACGTGTACTCGTGTAGCTGAAAGCATGTTTGTGTTGTACTAGGCTCTTTGTTTGCGAAGTGTCATCTTCCCTGTTCACATATGGAAATCTTCTTTCTTGATTCATCATGTGATTTGAGGGGATAGGTATTTTTGATTCTGTATTGTGTAAAAAGTTTCTGATTGAACTATGTGATAAGGTTGCATCATGTTGATTTATTAGTGTCCAATTGAGCTGTTTGATGTGTTCCATTTGAATAGCAGCTCTCTTGTATGAGGCTTGAATGTGAAAGTAATGCCTCCACATTTGGGTTTGGATGGGAATATTTTAATAAATCAGATGCAGAAATAATTCTTAACATGATGTCCCCACAGATGGTCTTTCATTATCAAGAACAGATAGATGTCAGATGGCAATAAATCTGGACTGTATGGTGATGCCATACAGTGGTGAGATTCAGTCTCTGAAGTTCTACTGTGGTGGCACGTGTGGAGTGTGGTTTGGCATTATTATTCTGTAGGAAAACACTTCCCTTTTCCTTACAGACCAAATGACATACAGTACATCAACACAGTCACTTTAAACTGATTTCATTCTCTAATGAATCTCCTTTGGCGTGACACCTTCTGCTGTCAAGAATTCAGTGACTGCACATTGTATAAATCGCATTGACTAACTGTGTGTTCAGGGTTCCATACTTTACACTGTAACAACACAACTGTTCAATGCTAAGGCTTCCAGCCAACTGGAGCTGTAGAGAAGAGGCTATGGAACAAACCAGTACCTGCCACATACCCATGCTGCCAAATGTTGAAGAGTTATGGAGGTGGAGGCATTACTTTTCAGCCAGCCCTCATATTTAGTGTTATCATTCTTCTTGTAAGATTTCATATCTCTTTGTGAGTAGTGTATTAAATGACTGGGATCAAGTTTATACATATATATTGCAGAAAGTATCTATTTCTGTGTCCACATCTGTTCCTGTGATTGTGCATGCTGTATAGAGTAGGGACATGTTTCTTCATGGTGCAAAATTTTCTTTCTTGATTCTTCATGTAATATTGAGGTAATCAGTTTACCTTGTGCAGTGTTGTTATTGAAAAAAATGTTATATTGTAATGTAAATAGCACACAGAGTTCTTTGCAACTCTAGAGATATAGATATACAGTTGTGTGTTCTCTGCAATATGACTCTCTCAGAGTTTGAAAGCCATTAGCTTTGTTGCAGATGTAGTAAATTTGTTTTTTTGGTAGGTAGTTTATTTTTTAAAGTTTAGGGGGATAGGAACTCGTGAATGAGACTACCCCTGATTTTCGATCTGAAGTAAAATTACCAAATGAAAATTTATTTCTATGTGAACAAATTTCTATTAAAGTTTTCTAAGTTGCCAAAAGAAAGTGTTTTTAATGCAGTATTGAGAATGTGACTTTTCACGACCGTATCGGACAATATGGGTCAATTTACTACATAAATAACAACCTTGGAAATTTTTGAGATTTAACAGAGTAAATTTGCTTTTAGAATCCCTTTTTACCTAATTTTACAGTAGGCTGTGTAGATCTTCGTTTTCTCTTGATAGCTGCTGGTCAGGCTATTGTCTCCATTGATTTTCTCCCTACAATTCTTGAAGTAGGTAGGTATGGAGATAATTTTTTCTAACTCTTGATCTTGCCGTTTTTCATATTCATTTATTGCTTATACTTATTTATGACCATACAAAATTGAGTTGCAATGAAATCTGACATTATCAAATCTTCAAACTGGTCAATATCATTTACAAGAATACATCAGTCACTGGCACTGTTCCAATGAACTGCTCTATGTGTTATCACAGTAAGAGATCTTAATTGCAACTGCTGCCACTCTCGACTGGCGGACGTCTAACAACGCTACTGCATCTCTTTGGTCAGAGATAGCAATGTCTTCGCTGCTTCTGACCAAAGAGCGCGTTTGCAAGAAAATTTATGTATGTATTTTAATATTAATTATAAAAAAAGGTAATTTAAATAATTCATTGTGTAATTTACTTTGAATAAAAAATAAATTAACATTTTCCTTTTTCTTCATTTGCGTCAGTGGGGAGGGGTCTGTTCCACTACACCGACCACAGTGTTTCAATATGTGATGTCCACAATGATAATATTTTTTGTGTATTGACATACTTAGAATTCATATATTTGCACCACGCACCTTGCACTTGGTGGGGAGGCTTGCGTGCCTCAGCGATACAGGTAGCCATACCATAGGTGCAACCACAATGGAGGGGTATTTGTTGAGAGGCCAGACAAACATGTGTTTCCTGAAGAGGGGCAGCAGCCTTTTCAGTAGTTGCAGGGGCAACAGTCTGGATGATTGACTGATATGGCCTTGCAACACTAACCAAAACGGCCTTGCTGTGCTGGTACTGTGAACGGCTGAAAGCAAGGGGAAACTACAGCCATAATTTTTCCTGAGGGCATGCAGTTATACTGTATGGTTAAATGATGATGGTGTCCTCTTGGGTAAAATATTCCGGAGGTAAAATAGTCCCCCATTCAGATCTCCGGGCGAGGACTACTCAGGAGGACGTCATTATCAGGAGAAAGAAAACTGGCATTCTATGGATCAGAGCGTGGAATGTCAGATCCCTTAATCGAGCAGGTAGGTTAGAAAATTAAAAAAGGGGTATGGATAGGTTGAAGTTAGATATAAAGGCAATTAGTGAAGTTCGTTGGCAGAAGGAACAAGACTTTTGGTCAGGCGAATACAGGGTTATGACTACAAAATCAAATAGGAGTAATGCAGGAGTTGGTTTAATAAAGAATTAAAAAAAAATAGGAGTGTGGGTAAGCTACTACAAACAGCATAGTGAACACATTATTGTGGCCAAGATAGACATGAAGCTTGCGCCTACTACAGTAGTACAAGTTTATATGCCAACTAGCTCTGCAGATAACGAAGAAATTGAAGAAATGTATGATGAAATAAAAAAAAAAAACTATTCAGATAGTGAAAGGGGACGAAAATTTAATAGTCACGAGTGACTGGAATTCAATAGTAGGAAAAGGGAGAGAAGAAAACATAGTAGGTGAATATGGATTGGGGGTAAGAAATGAAAGAGGAAGCCGCCTGGTAGAATTTTGCATGGAGCACAACTTAATCATAGCTAACACTGGGTTCAAGAATCATAAATGACGGTTGTATACATGGAAGAAGCCTGGAGATACTGACAGGTTTCAGGTGGATTATATAATGGTAAGAGAGACATTTAGGAACCAGGGGCAGGTGTGGTCTCTGACCACAATCTATTGGTTATGAACTGTAGGTTAAAACTGAAGAAACTGCAAAAGGGTGGGAATTTAAGGAGATGGGACCTGGATAAACTGACTAAACCAGAGGTTGTACAGAGTTTCAGGGAGAGCATAAGGGAACAATTGACAGGAATGGGGAAAAGAAATACAGTAGAACAAGAATGGGTAGCTTTGATAGATGAAGTAGTGAAGGCAGCAGAGGATCAAGTAGGTAAAAAGACAAGGGCTAGTAGAAATCCTTGGGTAGCAGAAGAAATATTGAATTTAACTGATGAAAGGATAAAATATAAAAATGTAGTAAATGAAGCAGGCAAAAAGGAATACAAACGTCTCAAAAATGAGACCGACAGGAAGTGCAAAATGGCTAAGCAGGGATGACTAGCGGAAAAATTTAAGCATGTAGAGGATTATCTCACTAGGGGTAAGATAGATATTGCCTACAGGAAAATTAAAGAGACCTTTGGGGAAAAGAGAGCCACTTGTATGAATATCAAGAGCTCAGATGGAAACCCAGTTCTAAGCAAAGTAGGGAAAGCAGAAAGGTGGAAGGAGAATATAGAGAGTCTATACAAGGGCGATGCACTTGAGGACAATATTATGGAAATGGAAGAGGATGTAGAAGAAGATGAAATGGTAGATACGATATTGTGTGAAGAGCACTGAAAAACCTGATTCAAAACAAGGCCCTGGGAGTAGACAACATTCCATTAGATCTACTGACAGCCTTGGGAGAGACAGTCCTGACAAAACTCTACCATCTGGTGAGCAAGGTATATGAGACAGGTGAAATACCCTCAGACTTCAGGAAGAATATAATAATTCCAATCCCAAAGAAAGCAGGTGTTGACAGATGTGAAAATTACCGAACAATCAGATTAATAAGTCACGGATGCAAAGTACTAATGTGAATTCTTTACAGACGAATGGAAAAACTGGTAAAAACTGACCTCGGGGAAGATCAGTTTAGATTCCATAGAAATATTGGAACATGTGAGGCAATACTGACCCTAAGACTTATCTTAGAAGCTAGATTAAGAAAGGCAAACCTACATTTCTAGCATTTGTAGACTTAGAGAAAGCTTTTGACAATGTTGACTGGAATACTCTCTTTCAAATTCTGAAGGTGGCAGTGTAAAATACAAGGAGCGAAAAGCTATTTACAGTTTGTACAGAAACCACATGTCAGTTATTAGAGTCAAGGGACATGAAAGGGAGGCAGTGGTTGATAAGAGAGTGAGACAGGATTGTAACTGTCCCCCATGTTATTCAATCTGTATATTAAGCAAGCAGGGAAGGAAACAAAAGAAAAATTTGGAGTAGGTATTAAAGTACATGGAGAAGAAATAAAAACTTTGCGGTTCACCGATGACACTGTAATTCTGTCAGAGACAGCAAAGGACTTGGAATAGCAGTTGAACGGAATGGACAGTGTCATGAAAGGAGGATATAAGATGAACATCAACAAAAGCAAAACGAGGATAATGGAATGTAGTCGAATTAAGTCGGGTGGTGCTGAGGGAATTAGATTAGGAAATGAGACACTTAAAGTTGTAAATGAGTTTTGCTATTTGAAGAGAAAAATAACTGATGATGGTTGAAGTAGAGAGGATATCAAATGTAGACTGGCAATGGCAAGGAAAGCGTTTCTGAAAAATATAAATCTGTTATTATTGAGTATAGATTTAAGTGTCAGGAAGTCATTTCTGAAAGTATTTATATGGAGCATAGCCATGCATGGAAGTGAAACATGGACAATAACTAGTTTGGACAAGAAGAGGATAGAAGCTTTCAAAATGTGGTGCTACAGGAGAATGCTGAAGATTAGATGGGTAGATCATATCACTAATGAGGAGGTATTGAATAGAATTGGGGAGAAGAGAAGTTTGTGGCACAACTTGACTAGAAGAAGGGACCAATTGGTAGGACACGTTCCCTGAGGGATGAAGGGGTCACAAATTTAGTACTGGAGGGCATCATGGAGGGTAAAAATCGGCAGAAGGAGACCAAGAGATGAATACACTAAACAGATTCAGAAGGATGTTGGTTGCAGTAGGTTCTGGGAGATGAAAAACCTTGCACAGGATAGAGTAGCATGGAGAGCTGCATCAAACCAGTCTGAGGACTGTAGACCACAACAACAACAACAACCAGTAATACTATTATATATGTAAGAAAGATGTATGATTTGCATTAATTCTGTTTTGATATCTCAGTGTGACATAATTTATTCCACTGATGAACTTAGCACTTTGTGAGTTATATAAGATACCTTCTTTATAGCAGGTTTATGTACATATTTGTTATTATATTTATCACATTTGCAGCTCCCAGTTCCACAGGCACTGAAGCTCTACTTATGTTTATTGATGTGGGAAACACACATCAGTGTAGGTGTCATCACCATATACACATTAATATTAATTTGTAGCTAATGGCTTTGTAGCTCACATGACAGTCCCATAACCTTCATTCACATCTTTTGTCATTGTACTCTTGTGTGGCTGTAAGCATGCTTGTGTTGTGCTGGAGTCATTATTTGTGTAGGTTCATCTTCTTTCTTTATGTTTGGAAATCTTCCCTCTTGATTATTCATGTAATTTGAGGTACCTGTAATTTAATTCTATATAAATTGAATTATGTGATAAGGTTTCATTATGTTACTTTTCCAGTGTCCAGTTGTGCCATTTGATATGTAGTTATTGAATAGTCTTGGTCTTGTACATTAGGGACATCTTTCTACATGTACGGTCTTTTTCTCTCTTGTTCATTCTGTCATTTAAGTTGTTAGTACTGTACAGTGAGTTGCCTGTGAGGTGATAGTCATTGAATTTATGTGGCTAGGTTATATAGAGTGTATCTATGGCTGCGTCCAGATCTGTTTGTACAGAGTAAATTTGTTTTGTAGGGACATGTTTCTTCATGAGACAAAACCTACTTTCTTGATTCTTCATGTAATATTAGTGGTAAGTAATTTAAGCCAAGCAGTGTCATTGTAGGAAGACTATTGTATTGTAATCATTGGTAGACAGTTGTTTGTGCTCATATAGACAACATACTGTGCAAGTTATTCATCCATTTTAAACAGTACATACTGTTGTTTATGATTATGGATATAAACAGAGCTGCTTTCTGTTCCATAGGACTTTCTAAGTGATTAACAGCATGTAACCGTGTTGCAGACAACATCTTTTCAATGTGAGGTCCACAATGACAATTTTTGGGTGCAATTTTGTGTGATAACATAATTACAATTCACACTATAAAACTTGTGAGTAGTTTTTTCCCTTTTTCAGTAATACAGTAATGTATGTAAGAACTATATATCTTCTGAATTAATTTTATTTTGTAATCTCAGTGTCCGATAATTTATTCCATCCATGAACAAAGCTTGTGGCCATTAAAGCCTTTAGAAAGAAGAGAAAGAAGGATTGACACTGAGTATAGTCCTGCAAAAGAAATTAGTAACAAAGGAAAACAGGGTCAGGATTGAAGAAAGGCTGTCCAGCAAAAATCAAACAGTGGAAAATCCAGAATGGAATGTAACAATATAATGAGAAGGAAAGTTGCTACTCACCATATAGCGGAGATGCTATATCTGCCTGTCTGCGACTAAGCATCTCCGCTATACGGTGGGTAGCAAATTTCCTTCTCATAATATTGTTGCATTCCATCCTGGATTTTCCATTGACTGACACATGTTTTGTTCATGTGAGAAACACTCATTAATAGCAACTGTCATCATATAATGGCTTTGTAGGTCTCAATGGCCATTTCATACCCCACATTTGATGTCTTCTGTCAATGTACTCATTTGGAAGCATGTTTGTGTTGTACAAGAGTCTTCGTAAAGTTTCGTCTTTTTTCCTCACCTGCGGAAATCTCCTTTGCTAGTTCTTCTTGTAATTTGAGTGACTGATATTTTTAATTTTGTATTGAGTAAAAATGTGTAATTTAGTTATGTGATAAGGTTGCATTATATTACTTTGTGAGCATCCATTTGAGCTATTTGTGGTTATTGAACAGTATTGATCTGTTATATTAGGGACATGTTTCTTCATGCAAGGTCTTTTTCTTTCTTTGTTCTTCATTTAATTTGAGATGTTAATGCTATACAGGGAGTTCTGTCTAAGATGATATCACTGAGTTTATGTAGCTAGGAAATAGATTGCATCTATTGCTCTGTCTACATGTGATGGTATGAGTGTGCTTATTGTATGGAATAGCTTGTGTTTTGTTGGCATATTTTTCCTCATGAGATAAAACCTTCTTTCTTGATGCTTCATGTAATATAAGGGGCAGACAATTTTGTGGTGCTGTTGTGTAATAACACATTTACAATTCACATGTGAAGGTTAATGAGTTATTTTGTTTCCTTTTTCAGTAATACAGTAATATATGTGAGAAATATGAATTGTTTATGTTAATCCTGTTTTTATAGCTCAGTATTCAATAATTTATATCACCAACAAATGTAGCATTTAATGAATGATATAAATCACCAGTTGTGGTTATAGCAAGTTTACATATGTTTCTGTTATTTATTACCAAACAATGGAAAATCCAGGATCGAATGTAACAATAGTTTGAGAAGGAAAGGTGCTACTCATCATATAGTGCAGATGATGAGCCATAGATAGGCACAACAAAAAGATTTTCATACTTAAAGCTTTCAGCATTTGTCAACAGTAGACACACATACATTCACATACAGAGTCACTCAAATGCAACTCACATACAAGACTGCAGTCTCAGGCAACTGAAACCACACTGAGAGGAGCAGCACCGGTTCTCGCAGTGTGGTTTCAGTTGCCTGAGTCTGCAGTCGTGCATGGGAGTTGCATTTACATGAGTGTGTTCATGAATGTATGTGTGTCTATTGTTAACAAAGGCCATTGGCTGAAAGCTTTAAGTGTGAAAATCTTTTTGTTGTGCCTATCTGAGACTCAGCATCTCTGTTATTTATTACATTTATCATATCCTGCAACTCCCAGCTTCACAGACTCTGACACTCATCAGCAGTAGATATCATCATCATTATATATGTGTCAATTGTAATATGTAGCTAATGGCTTTTTAGCTCTCAGTAGGCATCCCATATTCTCCATTTCATGTCTTTTGTCACTGTACTCATTTGTAGTTGGAAGCGTATTTGTGTTTTACTAGAGTCTTTATTTGTGTAGCTTCATCTTCTTTCTTTATGTTTGGAAATCTTTTGTCTTGGTTCTTCATGTAAATTGAGGTACTGGGTTTAAATTCTGTATTCTGCACAATCTGTGTAATTGAATTATATGATAATGTTTCATTATGTCACTTTTTCAGTGTCCACCTGGGCTGTTTGGTATGTGGTTATTGAATACTATTGATCTTCTGTATTAGGGACATATTTTTTTATGTTAAGTCTTTTTCTTTGTTGTTTCATCATCTTGTTTGAGCTATTAATACTTTACAGTGAGCAGTGTGTTAGATGATAGTCTTTGAGTTTATGTGGCGAGGTTGTGTGTCTAAGGCTGTGTCCAAATGTGTTGGTTTAAGTGTGTTTTTTGAACATGTTAGCTTTTGGTTTGAAGGAACATATTTCTTCATGAGACAAAATCTTCTCTCTTGATTCTTCTTGTCATATTTGAGTCACAGTGAAGATATATGTTTCCAAATGAACTTGATGGAATAACTTGACAGTATAAGGTGGAAGCTGTTTGCGCTGAAAGGACCAGCGTATCTTGTACTGTCTCACTCATAAAAATTGGCATTATGTCCAGATTAAACATTTAATCAATTTTGTCTGTTTTCATTTTCTTGGGTGTTCCAACAAATTTATGCAAGTTTACAACATGTCCCACTTTTGGTGTTAATAATCCTGCAAGATGTTTTGGTAGACTGTTGGTGGGCAATCAGAATTCACTAACAATGCATGTGAGATGGAACTTTTCCTTACATATGGTCAGGAATCCATAGGGCCTATGTAGTCGGGTAGGTGGTGGCATTCATTTCTTCAACAATTTGTCTGTTAAATGACAGTCCTTTATTAACCACCCTCTCTTTATGAATATGGCCTGTGTTGTATCACAACTGATCTTCCAGTGTGCATCATCTTCCCATAAACATAGCACATACACGTTGTAGTTTTCAGTGTTCAGAAGCACAGTGGTATTTCGTTAGCCAGTTTGCAAGATAAGCAAGTCATCATTCTCACATGATGAGCATGAGTCACTTTGTTCCTCCTAACATAGCTTACCCCCATGAACCATGGACCTTGCTGTTGGTGGGGATGCTTGCGTGCCTCAGCGATACAGATGGCCATACCATAGGTGCAACCACAATGGAGCAGTATCTCTTGAGAGACCAGACAAACGTGTGGTTCCTGAAGAGGGGCAGCAGCCTTTTCAGTAGTTGTAGGGTCAACAGTCTGGATGATTGACTGATATGGCCTTGCAACACTAACCAAAACGGCCTTGCTGTGCTGGTACTGTGAACGGCTGAAAGCAAGGGGAAACTACAGCCGTAATTTTTCCTGAAGGCATGCATCTTTACTGTATGGTTAAATTATGATGGCGTCCTCTTGGGTAAAATATTCTAGGGGTAAAATAGTCCTCCATTTGGATGTCCAGGTGGGGACTACTCAGGAGGACGTCGTTATCAGGAGAAAGAAAACTGTTATTCTACAGATCAGAGCTGGAATGTCAGATCCATTAATCGGGCATGTACGTTAAAAAATTTAAAAAGGGAAATGGATAGGTTGAAGTTAGATATAAAGGCAATTAGTGAAGTTCGGTGGCAGGAGGAACAAGACTTTTGGTCAGGTGAATACAGTGTTATAAATACAAAATCAAATAGGGGTAATGCAGGAGTAGGTTTAATGATGAATAAAAAAAATTTAGTGCGTGTAAGCTACTACCAACAGCATAGTGAACACATTATTGTGGCCAAGATAGACACAACGCCCATGCCTACTACAGTAGAACAATTTTATATGCTAACTACCTCTGCAGATGATGAAGAAATTAAAGAAATGTATGATGAGATAAAAGAAATTATTCAGGTAGTCAAGGGAGACAAAAATTTAATAGTCATGAGTGACTGGAATTCGAGAGTAGGAAATGGGAGAGAAGGAAACATAGTGGGTGAATATGGATTGTGGGAGAGAAAAGAAAGAGAGGTAGCCATCTGGTTGAATTTTGCACAGAGCATAACTTAATTATAGCTAACACTTGGTTCAAGAATCATAAAAGGAGGTTGTACACGTGGAAGAATCCTGGAGATACTAAAAGGTATCAGATAGATTATATAATGGTAAGAGAGAGATTTAGGAACCAGGTTTTGAATTGGGGACTCTGACCACAATTTATTGTTTATGAACTGTAGAATGATACTGAAGAAACTGCAAAAAGGTGGGAATTTAAGGAGATGGGACCTGGATAAACTGACTAAACCAGAGGTAGTACAGAGTTTCAGGGAGAGCATAGAGGAACAATTGACAGGAATGGGAGAAAGAAATACAGTAGAAGAAGAATGGGTAGCTCTGAGGGATGAAGTAGTGAAGGCAGCAAAGGATCAAGTAGGTAAAAAGATGAGGGCTAGTAGAAATCCTTGGGTAACAAAAGAAATATTGAATTTAATTGATGAAAGGAGAAAATATAAAAATGCAGAAAATGAAGCAGGCAAAATGGAATACAAACATGTCAGAAATGAGATCGACAGGAAGTGCAGAATGACTAAGCAGGGATTGCTAGAGGACAAATGTAAGGATGTAGAAACTTATCTCACTAGGGGTAAGATAGATACTACCTACAGGAAAATTAAAGAGACCTTTGGAGAAAAGAGAGCCACTTATATGAATATCAAGAGCTCAGATGGAAACCCAGTTCTAAGTAAAGTAGGGAAAGCAGAAAGGTGGAAGGAGAATGTAGAGAGTCTATACAAGGGCGATGTACTTGAGGACAATATTATGGAAATGGAAGAGGATGTAGAAGAAGATGAAATGCGAGATACGATACTGCGTGAAGAGTTTGAAAGAACACTGAAAAACCTGAGACGCAACAAGGCCCCCGTAGTAGACAACATTTCATTAGAACTACTGACAGCCTTGGGAGAGCCAGTCCTGACAAAACTCTACCATCTGGTGAGCAAGATGTATGAGACAGCTGAAATACCCTCAGACTTCAAGAAGAATACAATAATTCCAATCCCAAAAAAAGCAGGTGTTGACAGATGTGAAAATTACCGCACTATCAGTTTAATAAGCCATGGCTACAAAATACTAATGCGTATTCTTTGCAGACAAATGGAAAAACTGGTAGAAGCTGACCTCAGTGAAGATCAATTTGGATTCCGCAGAAATGTGGTAACACATGAGACAATACTGACCCTACAACTTATCTTAGAAAATAGATTAAGGAAAGGAAAAACTACATTTCTAGCATCTGTAGACTTAGAGAAAGCTTTTGCAAATGTTGACTGGAATACTCTCTTCCAAATTCTGGAGGTGGCAGGAGTAAAATTCAGGAAGCAAAAGGCTATTTATAATTTGCACAGAAACCAGATTGCAGTTGTAAGAGTCGAGGGGCATGAAAGGAAAGCAGCGGTTGGGAAGGGAGTGAGACAGGGTTGTAACTGTCCCCAATATTATTCAATCTGTGTATTGAGCAAGCAGGGAAGGAAACAAAAGAAAAATTTGGAGTAGGTATTAAAGTCCATGGAGAAGAAATAAAAACAGAGATGTTCGCCGATGACATTGGAATTCTGTCAGAGACAGCAAAGGACTTGGAAGAGCAGTTGAACTGAATGGACAGTGTCTTCAAAGGAGAATATAAGATGAACATCAACAAAAGTAAAACAAGGATAATGGAATGTAGTCGAATTAAGTCAGGTGATGCTGAGGGAATTAGATTAGAAAATGAGGCACTTAAAGTAGTAAAGGAGTTTTGCTATTTGGGGACCAAAATAACTGATGATGGTTGAAGTAGAGAGGATATCAAATGTAGACTGGAAATGGCAAGGAAAGCGTTTCTGAGAAGAGAAATTTGTTAACAATGAGTATAGATTTAAGTGTCAGGAAGTCATTTCTGAAAGTATTTGTATGGAGTGTAGCCATGTATGGAAGTGAAACATGGACGATAAATAGTTTGGACAAGAAGAGAATAGAAGCTATCAAAATGTGGTGCTACAGAAGAATGCTGAAGATTAGATGGGTAGATCACATAACTAATGAGGAGGTGTTGAATAGAATTGGGGAGAAGAGGAGTTTGTGGCACAACTTGACAAGAAGAAGGGTCCGGTTGGTAGGACATGTTCTGAGGCATCAGGGGATCACAAATTTAGCATTGGAGGGCTGCATGGAGTTTAAAAATCGTAGAAGGAGGCCAAGAGAGCAATACACTAAGCAGATTCAGAACGATGTAGGTTGCAGTAAGTACTGGGAGATGAAGAAGGCTGCACAGGATAGAGTAGCATGGAGAGCTGCTTCAAACCAGTCTCAGGACTGAAGACAACAACAACGACTAACTTAGATTTCAGTGGTTTAGGTTTTGCCAGTATTTGGCTGGCAGTTAGTGTGATGTCCTTCTCTGTGTCATGTAAGAGATGATGAATGCACTACTCTGTGCCACTACTAACAAAGAAAATTGGCAAACATCTTGAGGCTGGTGAAAAATTAAGGCTTCTACTCAATGCTGGCGCAGAGCCATTTTCCATTTCTGGGATGGAGATATTAACAGCTATTGTATTTGCCTTATTATTTTCCACATCAGTACCTCTGTGAAGTGAGAAGTCAAACTTGTTACTTTGCAAAGACGTTGTCTTTCACATAGTAGCAGGCTATTGTGCTGTCCATGGGGGCAGGCTTTTGATGTTGATAGTAAGAAACAATGCTCGTAGGGGGGTGGGAGCAACAGTTTCAAATGTGAGGGGACCCTCATGCCACCTGACGTCATTCTGTCCCACAATGAGCCAGAGCCATTATGAGCTGCCTAATTCGCCTTCTGCTCACACATCATTTTGGTCCTCTCTGATTGGAGGCAGAAGCTGCAATTGTGGCTTTATAAGTAGATGATTGTGACAGCCCCAGCAGTCAGTAGTTTAACTCCTGATGACAATGGCAAAAATAGCCATTGAAAGCTCATTAATTTTATTTTATTTGATGCTGTTAGAAAACCAAGGACACATGGTGAGACAAAAGTTTTTGAGCACACTTATGTTTCCACTGCAGTGAGCGGACGATGCACACTGTGAGACTACTGGAATAACTGTGAAAAAAGAAATCACGTCTACTGAGTTCTTTAGCATATTGCAATGCTGATTGGATAAGGAGGTAATTCCTAACTTTGTTGTAGTTATGCAACACATCCAAACTGCCTCAGCGGACAGGATTTTGAAAAGAACAAGCCATACCATTGAGAGACAGTGGACCGGCAGGCAAGGTATGAGCTTGATCCATGTACCAGAAAGCTGTTTGATTGGCATCAATTTCTATCATCAGCTTTGCAGCCATTCAATTGGGAGTGAGTTGACATAGCGACAGCAGCTCAACAGTGCGACAATTTGTGCAAGACAGCAAGAAAACATCCAAGCAAGTTTGACCACGTAACTCACAGAGGAAATGGCATGAAGAATAAAAAGTTTCACAGAATAGCTGTTAATCTCTGCAGTCCAGAACTTGTTGACAACTCTGGGGCAGCTCTGGGTAAAGACCTTAATGTTTCACCAGTCACACAATATCTGTCAGTTTTTGATATTGTTGGTGGAAATGAACGGTGCATCTGGCATCTGTTGCATGACACAGCGGAGGATGTCTCACTAGTTGCCAGCCCTATACTGGTTTAAGCTAGCCCACCAAAAACCGGCGTTAACTTAGAAGATTGTCGTGACTTGTCCTTATTGCATGAGAATGATGACTTGGTTGTCTTGGTAGCAAACAGAGGAAATGCCAGTGTGTTTCTGAGCACTGAACCTGAAGGTGCTATATTTATTAGAAGATGATGCGTACCGGGAACTTAGTCACAATCTGACACATACCTTAATCATGAATACAGGGAAGTTATTAAAGGACTATGGAATACCAGACTAAGTGGTGAAGAAATTAATGCCTTGTGCTGTCAGACCTCCCTGGGCATATGGATTGCCGAAGATACATAAGGAAAAGGTCCCTCTTAGCCACATTGTTAGTGCAATTAGCTTTGCCCCTATAGACTAACAAAACATCTTACAGGGATATAAGCAAAACAACTAGAACATTGTGAACACCATGTTCTAAAGCACCAGACATTTGTTGAAACACACAAGAAAATGAAAACAGAACTAAATGACATAATGGTTGGTCTGGACATTGTGTCACTTTCTACGAGGGTTCCAGTACAAGACATGCTGGATCTTTCAGCTCAACTGTTTCCATTTGGAATCCTCAAGTTGTTGTGTTATGTTCTTACAACAACACTTCTAATGCCATGATGAATATTATGAAATAATGGAAGGCACATTAATGGAATCACCATTGCCCCTTGCAGTCTCAAATTTCTTCATGGAGCACTTTGGGTAGCAGGCTACAAACTTTACAGGGTTCTGTCCATCTTGCTTCCTTAGGGTATGCTTATGATACCTTCCTGATATGGCACTATGGTGAAAATACATAGCAGCAGTTAATGGATAATGCAAACAGTGTCCATCCCAACATTAAATTTGCCATCGAGATGGAGCAGGTTGGCAAGCTACCAATTTTTGGATGTTTTCATTGGGCAGAAGGCAGGAGATTGGCTCGGTCATTCAGTGTACAGGGAACCAATGCACACTGATCAACATTTAAACACTGATAATTTTCACCATCTTGTACACCAGAAAATTGTCCTGAAAACGTTAATACACACAGCAAAATTTATTTCCGATGACAACCACCTACAGTCTGAATTGTGGTACTTGAGGCACATGTTCAGAGAGGATGGTTATAGCAAGAGAGACACTGCAAATGCTTTCAGATGTCACCAAAGATGGACGCCTTATGAACTGGCAGAAGAAGCCAAGCCAGTGGCTTTCCTTACATACTTGGGCCAATGAGCAGCAAGTTACTGCAGGGTCATGGATTGAGACCAGTGCTTTGGCCCATCCCTAAATACAACATCTGCTGTGCCTTGTTAAAGAGAACATAGCTCTTCATGTGCCAGGTGTACATGGTGTCCCTTGTGAGTGTGGCAGGATCTTTGTAGGTCAAACTATTTGCACAGTTGTAGGGTGTTGTACTGAGCACAAGAGACATATTAAATAGAGGGAGTTGGACAAGTCATCCATATCTAAGCACTGCCTGGAAAATTAACACAAAATACAGTATGATAACATGAAAGTTTTGGCTCATGTGTCAACATACTTGGATTCCATTATATCATGGTTGACTGAGATCAGATTGAACAACAACAATTTCAACAGAGACCAGGGGTACACTGCCTAGGGCATGGAGAGAGGCTTCCAATGTCAAAAGTAAGCTACAGTGGATGACTAACACTTATAGGGAAGTTGGGAACAGCAGTTTCAAATGTGACACTGGCCCCTCATGCCACCTGATGTCATTTGGTCCCAAATCTGGCTGGAGCTGCTATGAGCTATCCAACTCACCTTCAGTGCATGTGTCATTTCTGCTCTTCCGATTAGTGCCAGTTACTTCAATCATGGCTATATAATTGGAAAAATGTGCCATGCCCAGCTATCAGTAGTTTTACTCCTGGCAACAATGACAGAGATAATAATTGAACACTAGTGAATTTTTGTTTTAGTTGACTCAGCTTGAAAACCGAGAATATTTTATTCATAGGTTTGTTCAACATATTTTCCTCTGAGCAACAACAAACAGACTCTAGCTGTGACAGTAACCTTAAGATCATGTTGTGAAGTGTCTCTGAGCCTGAGTGAGCTAAGCAGCTGCCACCAGCCATCATATACTATGATGGCATAGTGCGCTCGTGATACCAAGCCACTGGAGGTGTGGCACAGCCGGCATACATCACCAGGTCTACCAAATCCTGTATGACTGCAATCAGCATTTGACAGAAACTTGCAATTCCATGCCACCTATGATATGCTGTTGAGTAGTACCAGTACTTGATACAAGAAATGCTACAACAGAACCAAGACTGTCGTCAGATGAATATGATTCTCAGTATGCAGAGCTCATAGTTGACAATATGTCTCCTGGAAGCACACAGTTCACACTGATCTCATTTAATGTCAGTCATGACAAGAAGTCCAAATTTTACAGCAGTGGTACAAATTAGTAGTCTTAGGTAACTCTCCCTTAAATGGCTTAGTGCTTCACTTTACACACTGTAGTGTATGTTGTTATTACCTCTCCTCCCTGTTTCTCAGTTATAAAATTCAGCATGCCACCCTGAAATTGATTTTAGTTTCCTGTGCTGACTGATAGTATATTTGTGTTTGCATTTCTTATGGTATTGATCTTTTTTGCTGTGAGCATTAGAGTGTTGTTGTCTAATATGACTGTGTTTTTTATATTTCACTGTCTTACCTCCTCTCTACCCTTTTCCCACCTTGCTATGGTTATTCAAGGAGATGACAGCTGAAGGGATGGACGGGCAAGCACGGCCAAAAAATATATGGCAGGATACAATAGAAGGAACATCTCCTTAGGCAAGAGTGGTTGGAACCATGTCTACAGACTGAGAGATGGAAATCCTTTGTGTCCTCTACATGGTGAATATAGCTGGACTGCATTAAGAAAGTGTTTCAGTGATAGCCTTCTGTTATTGTTATGATGATGTGCAGCTTTATGCATCATATGTCAGTGATATTGTTGTATCAAGGGATGTCTTGGATGAGTTTGTATGCTGAGTTTATTCTTAGGTTCTTCTGTGTAGGAATGTCAAGTAAATTATTCACTATTTCTTTATTAATATATAACTGTTCTTATGATAAGGAACCTGTGTAGTAATCTCTCATTTTTAATCATTATTTAGCAAGCCATTTTTGTGTTGCAGATTTATTGTGAAGTATATCTAAATTTGATGTTCACAGTAAACATTTATTTTGGATGACTACTGATAAACTGATATGTGTGGCAAATAAGTGAGTTGGTGTTTGAACTTTTATTCTGTTATGATGTGTCAGTACACCCTGGGTTTTTAATTCACCAATGTATCTTACAGTGATTTGTTCTATTACTTGCCATGTTTATTGCAGTTCCATTTTATTTCTATGATTAATAGTTTTTTTGCAATTTGAAGCAATAATTAGCAATTCAGTCTATCTCTCACATTTGCAAATGTCGAATAAACTCATTTTCTGGTTAGACTCTCTACTGTTAATGTGTTAGCTATCAGGTAATTTCAGTGGTTTGGTAGGTTGCAGTAAGTGTCACATTCCTTCCATTAAAGTTCCCTCATGAATGTCCACCTATGTCTATTTCTTTGTAGGATGATTTTTGTTTGCAAGTAAAGAAACGAGCTCAGATACCAACTCTTGTGTACAGATGAGGGATTATTTTATTTAATTAATCGTGTCCAAGCCATAGAGAACCCACATATTACATATACACAAAAATACAAAAACAATACACATATGTATAAATAAAACAAACCCAAAATGGTGAGTCACATTTCAATATAAAGACATAGTATATATATAAGCATGCTATATCGTACAACAACATATATTGGCACTACAGACGTGATCAGTGGGTTGCTGTATCATTGGTTCCCATGCCAACTCCACAATACAGGCCAGATAGTATGTCAACATGTTAGTCAAGCGCAACCCACCAGTCAGTTTACGAGTTAGATTCTGCTGGACTGCCCATGATGGAGCAGCACCATCCTCTTCTCCAAACCACTTGCATTGCCACAAGTGATGCTACATGCAGGGCACTACTTGCTTTGCCAGTCAGGTGTCTTCCAGCTTTCCAAAAACTGTGCCCAAGTGACCTCCTGGCCACAGAGCTGCCAGATCCAAGTGCAACACCAACCATGTAGGATCACCAAGCACCACAGTGAGCAGCCAGCAGTCACAACCAGAGCTATCACCTCCACCAACCGAAGCCTCAGCGAACACTGTGCTCCTGGGAGGTTATACACTGTTTGCCTTAATTTGCTGTCACTGCTAGACATCTGACCTGACTTAGAATCAGCCAAGTGTTGTCTACCTCTACCAGTGAACTATGGTTGAGCTACTGTAAAAAGATCCGTGACAGTTGCAGTGAGCTGGGTGCAGCAGTTCTGCATGCCTACCACAATCAGTCACATTTTGCAGTTGTGTAAACATCTCTGTAGCAAAGCCTCAGTGTTGCTGTAACTGTATAGAAAGCTATTGTTTTGCAGCTGAGCATTGGTAACAGTATTGTCAGCTGTCATGGACCAGATTATGCTGACATAACTGTAAAGTAAACTAAACTATTTTATGACTCCTATCCAGAAAGATTATATATATAAAATGAAAAAAACTATGCACCGTGAAGGAATTACCTGAATGGGGTGGAAGGTGGTAGACATGATGTACATTTGAAGGAGGAGAATGGATTACAGTTTCAGAAAAATTGAATGATTCGGTCAAGAGGAAGAGCCCCACAAATTGAGCATATCAGTAAAACGTTGGTCTACCTCTGCTCCATATACAAGCTGTAATTTGGTGTGTCTTTTTTTAACAAAGCTGTTGGATGCCCTCCGGAGGGATCTCATGCCATATTATTTGCAGTTAGCAGATTTATTTGTCAATATGCAGAACAGGTTAGAGCGCCCTGCCAACGATGCTCCAAAAGTCCTCAATTGGGCAGAGATCCAGCGACCTTGCTGGCTAAGGTGGGTATGACAAGCATGAATACAAGTGTTTGGAAGGGCATTATCTTGCCAAAATATAATCCCAGGATGACTTGGCATGATGGGTTATGCAATGGGGCATATAATGTTGTCGACATACTGTAAGGGTACCTCAGATCACAACCAAAGGGATCATGCTAGGAAATGAAATGGCACTGCAGACCATCACTTCTGGTTGTCACACCATACAGCGGGACACCGACACTAACCATGCATCTGCAGACACCACTTCACTTGTCATTGGTACCTGGGACATATTGACTGGAATAGAATTATCTTCAGTGATGAGACCTGCTTTGAATCGAGCCTTGATGACTAGCAAAGAGGTGCCTGGACACACACTGAATAGCAGTGGAATACCAGCCTCACTGTTGCCTGCCATATGGCCTAACATCCGAGGGTGGTGGTTCATAGAAAGAACCAGTTGGTTGTCATTTGTGGCACCCTTACAGAACAGTATTACATAGATGGTACTCTACGCACCATTGTCTTGCCCTTCATGGCAAGCCATCGTCGACTTACTTATCACCAGGATAATACCCATCTGCACACGGTGTGTGTTTCTACTGCTTGTTGTCATGTTTATCAAATCCTACCTTGGGCAACCAGGTACCCAGATGTCTCCTGAGCTGATAATGTTTGGAGTATTGTGGGCAGTACCCTCCAATGAGTTTGGAATTTTGATGATGTAAGTTGACAGGTCGATGAAATCCGATACAGAATCCCTCAGAAGGACACCCAGCAACGCACTCAATCGATGCCAATCCAAATTACAGCTTGCATAAGACCAGTAGTGGACCAACATGTTACTGATTCGCTCAATTTGTAGAGTACTTTCTCTCGAATATATTGTCACATAGAAGAAGGTGGAAGTAGTTGAATGATGAAAACTAACTTCACTTAATGAAGGTTTATTCAGCACTTGCACATATAGGAGAGTGGAGCAAACTGCCTCCTGTAAGAACACATACAGTATATATACAGTTACAGAACATTCCAGTACAATGATTCTTGACATTTGTGAATACTTCTAGAACCTACTCAAACCGAGTATAGAAATTAAAAGCGTACCCTCCATGCAACACTTTAGTATCATAACCACTACACCATGGCGCTACTCTCTTTCCGTAAGAGAACAGCATCTCAGTGTTAGGTCCTCCTAGTCTGGGAATGAGTCATTGGTCCTGCTTACTCCAACTTCTGATGGGTGATGCTCGCCCTGGCGGTAATCTTCTTAGAACTTTTTCTGCCGCTATGTTCTTCATCACCTTTCCGCTTGTTGCCTGATGCTGGAGCTTCAAGTTTACCATGGGTTGCAGGATCCTTGTAGGGCTTCATTCAAAGGACGTGGACCGTATCTCTGATATTTTGTCTTTTTGAGTTGGGGTTGAAATCATCAACTTCATAAGTAACATCAGACAACTGTCCTACAACCTTATAAGGTACAAAGTAGCGCCTGAGGAGCTTCTCAGAGAGACCAATCTTCTGAATAGGAGTGATGATCCAGACAAGGTTACCAGGCTGGTAGACAACAGGGTTGTGGCTCGCATCATACCTTTTGCAATCATTTTCTAGAGTGTGCTCAATGCAGAGGCGAGCTAACAGCTGAGCCCCCTCAGCTCTGGTTAACACCTGGCTGATGTAGTCATTGTCCACATCATCAGGATGTAATGGAAAAACAGTGTCCATGGTTGTAGTTGCCTCTCACCCGTGCACCAGGAAAAATCGCGTAAATCCTGTAGTGTCTTGTTTGGTGGTGTTGTAGGTAAACGTCACGAAAGACAGCACCTCATCCCAATTGCTCAGCTCAACATTGATGAACATTGATAGCATGTTAGCCAAGGGCTTATTAAGGCGTTCAGTAAGCCAGTTAGTTTGTGGATGGTAAGCAGTCAACATGTGACGAGTAATGTAGCACCAACAGTTTATCTCTGTCACAAGATTCGATTGAAAAACTTTCCCTCTATCTGTAATTAATGATCTTGGGGCAATGTATTCCACAATGAATTTGGCTACCTAAAATGCTTTGACTGTTTTCACAGCTTTTGTAATGGTATAGCAAACAATAATCCATCTGTTGCCACTAGCAGATGTCGGAAATCATCTGAGGAGGTCAATTCCAACACTCTGGAAAGGCATTTCAGCTGGTGGAATTGGTATGAGATGGCTAGGTGGTTTCTAAGGAACTGCCTTTCTCCTCTAGCACTCTCAACAGTGCGGCACATAGTGATGGACACTCCAAAATAAACCTGGCCAGAAAAATCTCTTGCAGATTCTGTCGTATGTCTAGATCTAAATGCATGTGTTTGGAAATCACTGGTAGCCACACCTTTCCAAAGAGATCAAAGTTTTTCTTGCAAAGTAATCCATTAACTATCTTAAATTGCCTGTCCACATCCCTTGACTGATTTAAGGCAGCATAATTTGAGAAATCTTGGCGTCCTTATTCTGTGATCTTCATCAAAGTCTTGATGGTCTAGCACAGGGTTCCCTGAGAGACAGTGGCATCTTGGCGTTCTCTCCCACCTGTGTACACTATGGTAATGTCATGCTCTTGAAGACATAGTGCCCACCTGGCGAGTCATTATGTTGGCTCCATAAGATCTGTCAGCCATAAAAGTTAATGATGGTCTGTAACAACTGTGAATAGGCTTCTGCAGAGATACTGTCGAAATATGCACATGGCCCAGATCACAGCAAGACATTCTCTTTCTGTAGTTGAGTAGTTTCTCTCAGTTTTTTAAGTGTCCTAGAAGCATGGGCTATAACCTTCTCTTTTCTATCCGAAATTTGGACCAGATCAGCACCGATCCCATAGCCACTGGCACCTATGTGTATTTCTGTATGTGCTCTCTCATCATACAGACCAAGTACAGGGTCAGTTGTCAGAGCTTTTCACAGAGCATCAAAAGAATCCTGTTGAGCACAAACCTAGATAAATTTAGCATCAGCTTTGAACAACTCTTGGAGTGGCCTGGCTTTGATGCAGAAATATTTGTTAAAACGACGGTAATAAGAACATAATCTGAGGAAGCTCCTCACATCTCTAATACTTTTAGGATTAGGAAATTCCGTTATAGGTCTCACCGTTTCTGGGTCGGGCCGCATACCTTCGTTTGACACAAAGTGTCCAAGTATTTTGATTTCTTTTGCTGCAAAGAGAGACTTTCTTGGATTAAGTTTCAATCCGTCTTGTTTGAGATATATAAGAATGGCCCTCAGTATAAGGAGAGGTATAAACTTGCATAAGTGTTTAACACAACAAAACATGTACTGCAATCCTAAACTGGGTGTTTGTCTTGAGGCAGTGTAATGACAGGACGCAAATAGCAGCATAATGGCAGTGCGCAAACACTCATATTATATTCATACAGCATTTGAGAATGAATGCATTTAGCAACTTTCAACAATCTCCACATGTAGCTTCACAAGTTTAGTAATCTTTTTCTCGACGACTCCTCCCAGAAAATGATGAAAAGAAACAAGTTAATCGCTGACAACATTTTCGCAGTTCATGCAGCCAAACTTCAGCGTTAGACATGGGGCTTTAATTTATTAGTTACTTCCTACTAACTATCTGCAGGCAATCCACACACTATCACTGAATATACCTTCAATGTTATATCATTGTACGACACATGGTTCAGGAGATATACATTGAGGCGTGATAAAAATTAATTTTTGGTTAAAATAGAGATCAAATTACCCAGACTATGTTCATCACGAATTGTTTACAGAAGAATGGAAAAACTGGTAGAAGCCGACCTCAGGAAAGATCAGTCTGGATTCCAGAGAAATGTAGGCAATACTGACACAATGACTTATCTTAGAAGACAGTTCAAGGAAAGGCAAACCTACATTTATAGAATTTGTAGACTTAGAGGAAGCTGTTGATAATGTTGAATCAAACATTGTCTTTCAAATTTCATGAAGGTAGCAGGGGCAAATTACAGGGAGCAGAGGCTATTTACAACCTATATGGAAACCAGGCAGCTGTTATTAGAGTTATGGTTGTGAAAGGGAAGCAGTGGTTGAGAAGTGAGTGAGTCAGGATTGTAGCCCATCCTCGACGTTATTCAAAATGGTTCAAATGGCTCTGAG
Organism: Schistocerca gregaria; assembly: GCF_023897955.1. Classification (NCBI taxonomy): domain Eukaryota; kingdom Metazoa; phylum Arthropoda; class Insecta; order Orthoptera; family Acrididae; genus Schistocerca; species Schistocerca gregaria. The sequence goes on along the minus strand of NC_064920.1, from coordinate 124,522,353 downwards.
CACAATGAGACTTAACTGATCATCAGTCCCCTAACCTTACAACTATTTAAACCTTATTAACCTAAGGACATCACAGACATCCATGCCTGAGGCAGGATTCGAATTTACGACCGTAGCAGCAGCGCAGTTCCAGACTGAAGCGCCTAGAACCGCTCGGCCACTATGGCCCACTGGATTTCCGTCACGCGATTTTATTGTCTGCACATGGATCAAGGGGTAAAGGAAATCAAAGAAATATTTGGAGTAGGAATTAAAGCTCAGAGAGAATAAACAAAACCTCGAGGTTCGCTAATTATTTCGTAATTGTATCACAGAGAGCAAAGGACTTGGAAGAGCAGTTGAACGAAATGGACAGTGTGTTGAAACATCAACAAAAGCAAAACAAGGATATGTGAATGTAGTCAAGTTGAACCAGGTGATGCTATGGGAATTGAATTACAAAACGAGACACTTAAAGTAGTTGATGAGTTTTTTTTATTAAGGCAGCAGAATAACTAATGATATCCTTATTAGAGAGGACATAAAATGTAGATTGGCAATGCCTAGAAAAACATTTATGAACAAGAGAAATTTGTTAACATCGAATATAGACTTACGTTGTAGGAAGTATTTGCCAAGAGTAGATGTATGGAAGTGAAACATGAACGAGGAACCGTTTGCACAAGAAGTGAACAGAAGCATTTGAAATTTGTTGATAGAGGAGAATGCTGAAGATTAGATGGGTAGATCATGTAACTCATGAGAATGTACAGAACAGAACTGGGGAGACAAGAAATGTGTGTCACAACTTGACTAAAAGAAGGAATCAGTTGACAGGACACATTCTGAGACATCAAGGAATCAGCAATTTGGTATTGGAGGGAAGTTTGGGGGAAGGGTTGGGAAGGGGGGGACTTGCCGAGGAAGATCAAGAGATGGATACAGTAAGCAGATTCAGTAGGATGTAGGTTGCAGCAGTTATATGGAGATGAAGAAGCTTGCACAGGTTATAGTAGCATGGAGAGCTGCATCAAACCTGAAAATCAGAACCAAAAAAACAACATATTCATCTAGTGTTTCACAACGAGAGCACTTAGAGACTTGCAACAAACTTTAAACATAATTTCAAAGATTTACTTAGCTTTTTCTCTCTTACATGCTTAAATTCAAATATTTAACACGTTACCTCATTTGTAAACTAATCAGACTTTTGAAGCTGTTTCACACATGCTTGTTGACGTCTTACAAGAGAAACTCACATCTCAAAAAATATACAGTGTGTATCAAAAGGAATCATCCGATTTTTGAAAAAAAAACCATAATATCTTATTTGAGATACGTGCATGAACAACGTAATTTTGGAAAGAGCAAACTCTCGAGTTTTGCATGGTACCCGTAAGTTAGCAGCAGTGTGCGCCCACTTCGCTTCTAGTAAAAATGGTGTCGACACAACAGAAAGCGCTTCGTGTTCTACGTTTAGCGCAGTGCAGGTCAGTAATAGCTGTTCAGTGTTACTTTCGTAGTAGGTATAGTGTGGATCTTCATAAGCACAAATCATTAGACGGTGGGATGAACAATTCCGAGAAACAGGTTGTTTGTGTAAAGGCAAATCGCAGGGCCATCCTGGAGTGTCTGACACAGACGTCGAATGCATCCGCCATGGTTTCACAAGGAATCCATAGAAATCCGTTCTCCGTGCAGCTCGACAGCTCAACATGCGCCCGATGTTCGTTTGTTGCGTGTTGCTTCGACGTTTGCACATGAAATCATATCAAGTTCAGCTACTACAAGCTCTTCGTGAAGGTGGCAAACAGCAACGTATGGAGTTCTATAATTTCGTTCTTTGAAAGATGGAGGAAAGATGGAGTAGTCTTCCACGCTTAGTGTTTATGCCAAGGCAACGTTCCATTTACATGGAAAGGTGAACCGTCATAATGTGGGGATATGGAATAGTATACAGAACAACTACAAGAAGTTATACAACATGAGAGGAACTCTACAAAATTTAATGACACTTAAAACACAGATCTCAAAGACCGCACCTTACTCTCTTACTTTACTCCTACTACTGCCTAGGAGTAAATTTTGGCCATATTTCCCTTGTAACGTACTAGCGTACTCTTAAATGGTGCTTTCCACGAGTAATGGACTAAATAGATTTACTTCGGAAGTAAATGAAAGAAAAATTTGCTACTGGACCAATTTACTCATATAGTTTAGTACCAGGGGCGATTTTAGAAGTTAGTCAAGGGGGGGGGGGGTAATGGGGGGAGGAGGTTTGGGGGAATGGAGTATCGCTTAACAAAAGGAGAGTTGCGGTCCTCCACCGACAAATTGGTAAAGTTTGGTGTTGCTTAAAGTGGTTTTTGGTAACTGTTTTGGAGTTCAGGATAAAAAATTTGTATTAATAAATAATAAGACGCCCAAAATAAGTTCAATGATATTTATTGATTTAGATAGTAAGCTATTTGTCGCTCTTATTCCTTTGTTAAAATGTTTTTGAAATAGATTGCAATCTATATTGCTACACAATTATAAAAAAAGATTTAATCCGTTGGAGTCATATATTTGCTGATATCTGAAGTCGTTTTATCCAGTGTAATATGATACTCCTCCACTTCCACCGCCTATTATCAGTACTATCGACAGAAGTTGCCGATTTCCTTCTCTCTTAGTAACTTACTACCTCAGTTTCAATTACTCCAGGTTGGTGCTCGCCACCCTGAAAATTTATGGTTTTGTGCCCAGGCAGCTATTTCCAACAGAAACTGCTGTTTACTTTGCCATTTACGTGTTGAATCCTGTGTCTTGGCCATGGTTGGTACGACAATGAAGCACTGTTTGATGTAGATGTATGGAGCTTAGCGATAGAGCTCTCGCTATTCAGGCGAAAGAGTGTGTTAGTTTTCGGTTCTAACCTGGCTGGAGGTAACATTTTTCCCATCTTCTGTGCAAGAGCCACTAGCAGAAAGACTGACCATCAGAAAAGAAATCCCAAGACAACTTATCCCTCAAAATTTCGTCGCTACCTCGATTCTATGCTCTGCAGATCTAAAGGTGAAAAACTGCTGAATTGCACACTTGTTAGTGCCTGCTTTCTCTGCTTCGGTCACTTGTATTGGCACCATTGTAGCACTAAATGATCTGTTAACTGTATTTTGTCTTGTAGCCACCCCTACTGCTATGTTTGCTGACTTAAACTGTAGTCCTGAAACACAGATTATGATGTAGGAACGACGTCATATGAATTTTTGGGTCTGGCCATACGTGGTGCACAGACAACCAGAGCAGTTAACGGAAGAACTCGCGTAAAGCGGGAAATAGCGAATCCAGTCCCGGTTTGGCACAAATTTTCATTGTCATCATTCCCATGTAGTTCATATCCATAACTGCGAATTCATTTTATGTATCCATGCCCGAAGGAACATTCCATTGTTCTTTTGAACAACAAAAGCACTGCAATATAGTTGTGGTTTAGGTTTGGCTTGATGTATTTTAATCACATACTGAATGAACTTTGTCCTGTCTATGCAATAATAACGCAGTTGATGACTCCTTCTTAGAAATTATGTACTTTAGCAGTTATATTTTAAAATTTTGTACATGGCTGAACGCTGAAGGATAAAATCTTCGTGAAAAAATAAACAGCCAATCCGTTGGAAAAACGGAGGTTTATTTAAACTCCTTGGCCATGGTTTCAAAGCTTATAAAAACATCTTTTTCAGAAGTGGTGGCAAGTGGGTTACATGTCGTAGCGGAGGTACGTTGACATATAGCCAAGTGGCGTCAGTAAAACATAAAATTCCCCCCCCCCTCCCCCCCAAATTTTAAAAAGTTGTTTAACATGATAATCGTCACTGAGCAGCGCTACAACATCGTACGGCTAATACACTATCGTCGTAGAAGCTGTCGTGTGTGGCAGGTCATTACATACTGTGATTTTGTTTGTTTTCTTTCTTACAAGTAGTGTAGACATGAAAAATTGAGCGGAAAGGAATTCATTTAAAATCATCGATAGATTATGTTTAATATCGATAGTGACGACTCAAATGAATATTTACTGGTAATTATTATTAAAACGATATGTTTTGTATTAATGTTTCGTGTTCTAGTGTTAAGAACTGAACCAAAATTCAATTTCTGAAATGTAAGACTATAATTTAAATGTAAATGAAGTTTGTATGGTCTGTAGATGCGGAAGCCAAAGTAATTATTGAGACTGTAAGTATGCTATTGTTGAGGGGTAGCAGGAAAGTATGGAGATATAGAAAGCGGTGTGCATTACAGGCCATCTAAAGAAGATAGCTAAACATTGTAGTACTGGTACTACTGACCGATGAAGAACTGTGATGACGTGGAGGAGTTTTAATTGGAATACGAAGAAAAATGATGAAGGTATTTATCAATGAAGACTGCGAATTGCAGTTTTTGTCTGCGGTTATTAGCAACTTTTTCAACTTAAAAAATGTCTCATAGACTGTGATGGAAATTATTGATGGCACGAATAATGATTAGTAAGGAAGTTTTGGATGAAAGTTACGCAATATAACCCCCTTCCATTTTTCGCACTTAATGTATGATATATTTGCGTAATATTTACCAAAATACTTGTCAGGAACTTTTCAGTATATAATACATGTAATCTGAATTTACGTTGCATTTTTAGTTTTACGATGAGAAGTGCGTTGATTACGTCAAAATACGGTTAAAAATGAGACGAACGTTAATATTGCGATATGCTACAGGTCAGTCTGTTTATGAAACTTCAACCGTTATTTGGAACTCGCAGTTGGCTTCGACAGCTCAAAAACAAATAGTCATCTCTAAACCTAACCTAGACTTCGGGCTACACTACAGACCTGTACGTCACCACTACCAAGATTTAAGGGCTAGAGGTCGAATAGCACACACCGACCGATATTTGAGCCAGCGTACATCAGAATAATACGAACGTTTTAATTGGCTTCTGTATCTTGGAGCCTAAAACATTAGTAAACCTTAATTACCTTGCGATTCAACAATTAGCTGCTGTAGTTTTAAATGAAAGCTTGACCGTATTGGTGATTTACTTGCCAAATCAAAATCAACAGTTACCGCTACAGTGCTTGAATTAATTTGAATGTTTGTGTACAACTATTGAATGTGTCTCTTGCTGAACTATGGCTGACTATGTCGACATCCCCGTTTTTATGGAGCATATCAGTTTGAAAACAACTGTAAATGTATTGGATAATTATTATTTTGCTCTTCCCAGTCACGACTACATTTAATATGTCGACGAGTGAGGTTTCTTAAAAACTAGGTAATGAAAGAATCATCGTTCTGTTGCGTAGAGTGTGAGCCATTGCAAATTATATGCAGGTTTTAGGCGTCACATAAATATGGCCTTATTACTACGGCCGTTCGTTTTTAAGTGTTCATCGAGAAATTAATTTTTTTGGGTTGATTCTTAATGTTTCCAATTGGTACACAGTATTATTCACTATTCACATGTTTATCATGTTGCTATTTTATATTGACATACTCCACTGTATTAATAGTGCAATGTGAAGTATTTTCAGTTTTCATAACGTACTAGGTTGTAGTTACACTATAGCCTTTAGATACTCTTCAACGTATGACAGAATCTTTATATCTTCACTATTTATTAGAAATAGGGCAAGTGTGCAGGGTGGATTTTTATCATCGTGACTGCTTCGTTACTTCTTCTCTGTCAGTGTACAGAGTGATTCAAAATCCGTATTACAGTTTTGATGAGAAACACACGCCCGGAAATATACTGTTTGGATATAAAATAAGTTTTAATATCGGACCACATTCACACTTACCACTTCACGTTACGGACGCTCATGTTATGACCTGACAGTCTGGCGACCCCTGAACAATCTGGTGACGAAATCGTCTCTGCGCTGCTGAGTTTTGATAGTCGCGTGCGCACTGGTGACAAAATTGTCGTTTTCTGTGCATTCTCCTCACCCCATTTGCTTCCAGTATTTCGCACACAAACATTGCACCAACGCCTTTGCACATGACTGCTAGCGAAGACGATATTGATAATGATGCTCATGTAGAAGAAGTGGAAGAAACACATACACTTTTCATTAAAAATTTGCAGGATTATTCGAAGATAAAAACGAAAGTTACAGAATAGAAAGAAATCCATCGAATAATATTTTCTTGGAACAACATGTGTTCAGTTGGGACAGACAATCTCACATTCGTATAGTTTGAGTTCCGTAAACCACTGGGTAAAAACGGAACCGATATAGGATCAGTTCGTTGCTCGTCAGTCAGTCTGTTCGTACGCTATGAGCTGTTTTTCTAAGGAATGGGTGGACATATCAAGTTGAAATGTATATCCCCTACGTCTATGGTCCCCTGACGATTTAAAACAAAGCTTCTAAGTCAGTGTAATCAAAATATACAGCCATTGATGTGACATATTTTGATACTCGCAAACTCACTCATTAAAAATTATAGCGTTGACCTAGAATCATGAAATTTGCCAAGGAGCAAGGTTTCACAGTGCAAGTAAAGGAAAAAACGTGAGAAATATAAATTGTAATTATATCACATAAAAAATATAATTTTTTTTCGTTATAGAGAGCCCTGGAATTCTCAAGACAGGTATCTTGCCACTATCGATATCGATAACAGGCAAAATTTTTATTGTCGATACTATCTTTATGCATGATTAATATGTAAGAAACCTTGGTGCATGATTCAAGCTACCAGTTATGAGGCTTTTTGTATGTTAATGTAGGTAAAATGCGAAGTAATTCATCAAACCTTCAGCACTCATTTTAAAACACTGAAAAAAATTCCTTGGATGTTGCTGAAGTTTATGAAACATTGTATATAACTTTCCACTCATGCCTGCGATTGTATAGGGGGTGCCACCCCCCCCCCCCTCTTTCCCATCAGTTCTTTTTTATGCTGTTTCTTTTAAATCTTATAAATTCGCAAATAATGACCGTCTCCTCAAAAAATTCGTATCGACGACTGACGATTGGATTTGAAGAAAAGTATAGTGGCTGTCATCCTACTTGAGCGCACCTTACTTTGATGACGTGACGTGTACAGTGACGGAAACATTTTTATCACGGCGACAAAACTCGCTGTTTTTATGCCCAGACGAGCGCAGTTGAGTCTGCTGAGCGCTCCAGCTGCCCCACCACTGCGCTACTTTAGGCAGCTGTGAGTCTAACTAACTAAACATATGTTACACTGTGGCTATATGCTAACGGCTGCACACGCACGCGGCTTAGGAAGACGTGTTTACAACGCGGTGAGGCTAATTCTAAGACACGGGTATTACAGAGTACTTTTATAAGCACGTGTGAATCAGATGTGTGTCTATTTTCAGCTTTCTACTTTTCGAACAAAACAATTACTTGTCTTAGGCCTACCCGATTAAATGAATACATCATATAGTGCTAATAACTAGTCAATCTTCATTGTTTATTGAAAACAGGCATACAGTCTGTTAACTTCAAAGTGGCCATAATTGCTCCCTAGTCCTGAGTCAGTAGAAGCTGGTGGAAGACGTAATGCTCCAGCCGTTTGCCATATGTTTTCAATTAGCTGGGCCTGTTTTCATTGCGCTGCTATTACTTACACCTAGTCCCAAGTTTGAAAGAATTTGTCACTCCATTCAGTATTACAGTATTACCAATAGAATTTTAATGAAACACACAGGAGAGCAACAGAAAAATCGCACTTTCTGCTACTATAGCACTACAAACTGTACTAAAAATGATGTGTTTTGGAAAGATCTTTAATATGGCCTGTTACTGAAGCTGCATAATTTTGTAATACCCAAGTAGAAATTGGTAATGCACCAAATACAACATGCACTGAAATCAAGATGGTAGCTGTTCGATTTGTTGCTGTCAGTTAATTCCAACACAGGTCATGTTCTAGACCTCAGACTATGCTACTGATCAGTCTGTCACCACAGCCAGATTTTTTGCATGCACATTCGTTGACTTATCTAACTCTCAACTGAATTTAGACCTTGGGCTAAGCTACAGATCACTCTGAAACCACAATCAAGTTTTTCGCTTTTACATTCATTGGCTTCGCCAACTGATAACTACGTTAATTCTTATTATCACTGATGTCAATATCTGATAATCTACTTCTACTGGAAATATTCAAAAAAATCAAAAATGCACCGCCTACAGATATGATAGGAAACTGGCTAGTTTATTGAAGAGTAGTGAAATTAGTTTTCAACACAGCCGTCTTTGGTAACTCCAAACATGTCTCTGCAAGTTTATATGTTGGGGAGTTGGAAAATAAGTTTCCCCCTTTGACTGTGGTCAGAGTTGTGTGTGAAAGAAAAAAAAAGGAGAATGAGACATTAAAGATAAGGTATATCTTTATTTTTCTACATAATTTCCAAGTAAATTGAGACATTTTTCATACCGCTTTATAAGCGTCAAAAAGCCTTCCAGGAAAAAATCTGGTCGTTGCATATGGAAGAAGCATTGGACTGCTTGTTTGACATCAGCGTTGCTGCCAAAGTGCCTTCTGCTGAGAGCCTTCTTCAAAACAGGAAACAGACGAAGTCACTTGGTGCTAGATCCGGACTGTAAGGCAGATGTAAGAGTTGCAATATGGTCTTGCGTTGCCATCGCCATGTGTGGTCTCACATTGTCATCCAACAGCAGAACACCAGATCTCAGAAGGCAAGTCCGCTTTTCCAAATCACCCCTTTCAATTTAGACAGAATGCCACAGTACCATGCAGTATTGATGGTTGCATCCTCCAGAACGTCCAGCAGCAAAACTCCTGTGGCGTCCCAGAAAATGGTGAGAAGCACTTTACCTGCAGGCGGAGTGCTTTTAAACGTCTTTCGGACAGGCTATGACGGTTGTTTCCACTCCATGGATGGGCCCTTCGATTTGGGCGTGTAATGGTGGACTCACGTTTTATCTCCCGTCGCAATCCGAAACAGAACGTCATTTCCAGATTCATGGGAATGCACGAGCTGTTCCAGGCTGAACGCCATGCATTGTTCCATGTGTGTTGGGTTCATTTGGCGGGGCACCCATCGTGCTAACACATTCCAGTATCGAAGACTGTCTAGGTCGCGGTATGTCCTGCACTTGCTGACGTCCATCACTGAACTGCTGGCACCATCTCCGCATCATTTGCCTCGACATCACACCTGACCCATACATCTCAACAAGGTGGTCATGAATTTCTGTGTGTGATACTCCACGTGCCCATTCACAGCGGATAACAGCTCTCACTTCCGCATTTGACCATGACTCCAAAACGCACCTTCTCTCCAGAGCTCTGGGAAAAGACTGAGCGGCTGGCCTCCGCTTTGTGCAGGCACTGCGGCAGCACAATCTGACCAACCTCTACCCAATGGTGTATCGGTGTCTTGCACATGCGGGTGCACCTGCTGTGTTGTTTTTCGCCCATATCACACAACTCTGCCCACAGTTGACAGGGGAAACTTATTTTCCAACTCCCCCTCATAATATAACTTTTTCAGTCCACCATGGAAGTAGATCACTGGTATCACAAAAAGTGGAGTTACTTTGCTTCACTTTCGGGCAGGTTTTCAAACAAATTCATGTAATGCATAAGTGTTCCATAAAATGACTTGGAAACGAAGTTAATCTACTCTAAAACAATATAAAAATCATCTAATAACATAAAAGGCTTATAAGATTTATTTTAATTTTATAATCTACTGAAAATTGGAGAAAAGTACTTTATTTTAAGACAGGATTACAGCTTAGGACAATGTTATCATCTCATATATGTTGTCACCTTATAGGACCACCAATAAACCAACTTTTATGTACTTTTTGATATTAAAGGGCGAAAAATAATAAAATTTAAATATTTTCTGTAAATTTAGGATGAAACATCAACATAATTTAGTGTTGTTTCGTTATCAAAGAAAAGACCAGTGTTTAATTAGATATTCTGGTATGTAAAACTGGCAGTGAATATACCAGCAACTAAAGCTGCTATACATTGTGACATTAAATCGATAAGGTTCTGAATATGTTCCTGAGGGATTTTCCTCTATGCAGTTTGTATCTGAACCCACAGATCCGTAACACCAGTTACCGGAGGACCATGACACACCAGGTGCCAACCAACCATATCCAACACATGTTCGATGGGCAACATGTCTGGTGAACATGCAGGCCAGGGAAGCAACGGTACCCGTCGCTCTTTGAAGAACGCATGTATATTCCTCACAATATGTGGCTGGGCATCGTTGTGTTGAAATGTGACCTGTGGAGATGCCTGAAGCAGGGGGAGTACCTCAGGCTCCACAACTTCCATTAGGTACCAGTTGCTGTTCAAAGTTCCTGCAATACGTACGAGGCGAGATCGGTTGTTGTAACCAGTGGTGCCACAAGCCATCACATCAGGTGTATGCCCGCTATACCATACCCCAATGAAGCCCTCCAGGTTGCACTTGCCACAATACTGCTGGACATGTATGCAACCATCACTGTAGGACACGTTGAAGTGGGACTCATTCGTAAAGAGTACATGTTGCCACTCAGCACCCCAGTGACGGTGTTCAGGTGCCCATTGCAGTCAGAGGAGTTTGTGGTTTCTGGACAACAGAAGCCGACATAATGTCATGCATGCAACCAGTCCAACCTGCAGCAGACGGCGACAAACTGTCGATGCAGACAAGTTCACACCCGTTGCAGTGCTCCAGCAACGAGCCAACACTGTGGCTGATGCTGTATGGTCCGTAATGGCCATGTGGACAAGATGACGGTCATCCCATGCTGTGGTCATGTTCCGTGGTCCAGTTCCCACTTGTTGATGCGTACGACCTTCCTCTATCCACTGCTTCCATGCATGCAACTATGTTTCCTGGAGATCGATCATTCTGCCCCATTCAAACTCGCTCACGTGCCGATACTGCTCCCTTTGACATCGACGAGGCATACAGGCACTCGCTGTATTGTTTAGACCTTGTGTGACAACTCTGCGTCGGCTACACTAGGTGCAACAGCAACCCTGTTGGACTGACACAAGAGGTCTCTGCTCAGCCTTCATATACCCCATCTCTCTGCAAAATGTATCATGTATTGCTTGCACGTTCATCACCACTTCCAATAAATGTGGTTCAATTTGATTAATTCCTTCTCGGTGTTCCACTTTTCACAAGTGTATATTATCAAAATATCCACAATAACTCAAACATATGAGCTAGTGGAAGCTGTCAACTGGTGGACAGAGTGAAAAATGTTCTGAAATGTTTATTAGAATAGGTGCTAGCTAGGATTGACACCTTTTTTAAAGTTGCAGCAAAGTTACCCCTGCAGGAGCAAAGTAACCACACTGTATGGTTTATCAGCTTCTGTAAAAGTGCTTCAATATAGAGGCAGTCAATTCCTTGTTTGAAGATTTCATCTCAATAAATCAAGTTTAGGCTCCGTCTGTCATTCTTATAGCTTGCATCTATCTCTGTCTCTCTTGTAACTTGTTGTCTGCCCCACTCCCTCTTGTAACTTGCATCACTCTCTGCCTCTCCCTGTTATTCCACATTTGCCCCTGAAATATCACTCTTTCCCTGAAATTTCTTTTTCCTTATGAGATTGGCATACAGTGGAACTCTATCCTTCCTGGAGAGTACTGCTATTTCCTGCTATACTCCTAAGCTTCAATAATCTCAGACATCACTTTCTTTTTGTTTATGTCACTCAGTCACCCTTGACAAAACTACGTCTTTCATGCTGCTCACATACCACTTGCTGTCATGTACAGAATAAAGTGAATAATTTTCGAATGCAACAGATAGATTTTTACAATTATAACTTCTGAATTTTTTGCTGTACCTTTATTGTGATGAGTGAACAATGTTCTTGCAGATGATCTGTTAATGATATATACAGTGAGAGCCAGTTATGTTTCTGTCTTTGCCTGAGAAATCTTTCAGGGCTGCACTTGGGAATCTCAGAGACCTGTGGTTTCCACCAAAAAAGAATTATCTTTGCCATCTTTGAAAAACTATAGATGTCTTTATCTTTGTTTCTAATGTTGTTTGGTCTCAGGAGTGTAACCATGGATACAAGTCTCATTGGTGGTCTCAAATTTGTGCATAAAATCATTAGCACTGTTCCTAACCATTGGCAGATTTTGCATAGAAACACTCTTTGCCGCCAATGTACTCCATTTAAAATTACTTTGTGATTGATGGCTGTATGCTGGCAATACTGTCTCATTCCACTGCAGTCCGTTAATCTCAGTCATTTTAATCAGAGTGTACTACTTATTGGAAATAATGTAGTGTAATGATTCATCTTTATTTCCCATTGTGCGATCAGGAACTTCTCCTGTAGTTTCCTGTGTGACTACCTTCAGTGCTTGGCTGTACCTTAAGTATCTGGTTGGAGTTAACTTCATTTTCTGTGATTATATTTAAACTCATAAATACAGAAATAAGTAGTAATAAATAATGTCAAGAGATTCAAAGAAACGTACTCTAATTCACATTTGATCCGTACACCTGTTAAACTCTTCGTTTGGATGCATTTAATAACATACTGAGACATTCTTTGTTCATCAGGAACTTTGCCTATAGTTTCCTGTGTGACTACTGTAAATACCTGGCTGGAGTTGTCTTCAGTTTCTGTGATCATATTTAAACCCATAAGTACAGAAATAAATAGTAATAAATGACAGTGCAGGATTCATAGAAACTTATTCCAATTCACTTTGGTCTGTACAGCTGTCAAACTCTTCATTTGGACACACTTAATAACATACGGAGACATTCCTTGTTCATCTTCTATGCCACTTCAACCAGTTCACATAGCAGTTAACAGGTACACATTACATCACATTTGAAACTGGCATCAAAAGCATTACTAGCATTAATGTGGCTTAACAAAATGTCCTTTCATTTCCTTTCCTGTCCTATTTATCAGCTTCTTCTTATGAACAACTAAAAATTCTCAAGAATTGGAGACCAATATACGTAATTCCAATCCATATCATCCAGGCCATCTCAACTACCATCTCAGATTTGAATGAAATTTGGCTTATGTATTGTTCTGTCTTTGGAGTTACATGACCATACCAAATTTAGAATGTTATGTCTGTTTTAACTTTATGGTACTTCATAGTTAAAAAGTTTTGTTGTTCTTAACACTGAGTTCAGAATGTTCAAAGCAGCACGTGCTGACATTCTGAAAATGAACAACAATTTTTTTTCATGATATTAACAATTTGAAATTTTGAGGTTCTGTACAGTGGAAGGTACAGAAATGGATAATAATATGGAAAGGGTAGATCACTCCTCACTACACAGAGTAGGCATTGATACCAAAAGGCAGTAGCCATTGTGTAAGAATTGTTATGAGAGAATTCTTTTGAGAAAGCACTTTGCTGGAGAGCTTAAATATTTCAACTATTCTGTTTTTTTGTGCCTGGGGAAGCACCACCTCCTCTGTGTGGTTAGTAGCAGCCTATCGTTTTCATATTGTTGTTATACTTATTTACATTTTTTTATTTTATAATGTGCTAAAACCTTGGTTCACCATTATGTTGTATATAACAACAAGGAAAAGGGGCAATCCTGAAAATTTATTTATCCAAAATAATTCACAAGTCATGGGCTATCTCATGGAAAAATAAAATTAATGAGGCTCTTGTTGCTATGTTCTTTTTTGTATTTGCAACAAACTTCAAGGTCCCCAAACGAAGTACTTTTGACGCATTTGGAATTTAACTGACTAAACTTATAAAAGAAACAAGCTCAACATATAGTATTTAAAGAAAGCTCAATTCTATTCAATTTTTAAAACAACACAACTAACTACAGTAGCCATAATTTACATATAACGGTAACATTTTTTTCTGTATAGTGTATACAGTCCTCTGAAAATTGTTCACTTTTTACAGCTGATGTTTGGGAAGTTCAACAACAGCCAGTGCACAAGTGTGATGTGTGATGGCATAGGAGGGACAGTTGAATGATCAGCACAAAATAACATTTTTCAAAAACTCCTAGAAAATCAAATACTATCTGCATCATATTTGTTTCAGTTCTGTGGTGGTAACATGAACAAAGTTAAGTTTTGTTTTTATTTCTGAAGTGTCTGTAAATCACATGCATTCTGATTATGAAGAGTACTTTGCAAAGCTTCTAACAATTCCTGGAACGAGAAGTTTCCATAACTTTAAGTCATGAGATTGTTTAGGGAACTTGGGAGCAAAGAGGAGCAAAGAGGATCAGGAGCAAAGAGGATCAGTAGGAGATTGTTTAGGGAACTTGGGAGCAAAGAGGATCAGTAGGATATGCAACCGGTCTTGAAATATAATTGAAATAATAAACTGACATCTTTGTGAGAGACGAAAATTTGAACCAATCAAATGCAGCATGTAAATTGCCCAATATTTGGGATAATCATTGACCTAAGTACAACAGAACATGATGTTAATATACAATTTATACACCCACTAGGACCTCTGCCACCATTTCGCTAGCCAAAATGACATTATGTCTGCCATATGTACTTTTGTTTAACAAACTGAATTGACTTGAGCCTTTTTTTTAAATATTGTTGGTTGAGCTTGTGTCTTTTATAAATTTAATCACTTGAAATTGAAGTTAATCATATATTTTCTTCACAGAACATAGTTAAAGTTGAACAACCAAGAAATGATTATTTTATATCATAATTTGAGAAAATGCTTATCTCTGGAATTATCTGACGTAAAATGTACATCTTTGAAAGAGTGGTGTATCATGTCATTTTTAGAAGAGTTTGAGACAGATGCATCATTTGCCATTTTCTTACATGGTATTAATGAATCTGAGCCATCACAAACATTTTCGGTATTTTTTAGTAGCCTGCTAACTAGTCTTCTATTCAACCAACGAAACTCCTGTTGTCACCTTACATTATTGTTATAAACACTTAAGTCATTTTCTCCTCAATCACATGATTGCATCGTTTTATTGTCATTTCCCTGTTTAGTTGCATCACACAACAATGAGGCAGTTCATTTTCACATGTGGTTAATGTACAAGTTTGATATTTGGTTGTATTTGGGAAACCTGCCTTTACTGGTTTGGTTTCTTGAGATTCTTTCTTCTGATATTCCAGCATATTCATGTATGATATAGAGTGCTTAAAATTAGTTAGGTAGATCAAATGACTAATGCAGAGGTACTGGATTGCACTGGAGAGAAATTACATGTATGGCACAATTTATTTAAGAAAAAGGGTTGGTTGGTAAAACATTCTAAGGCATGAAGGAATAGTTAATGGATAGAAGTGTTTGGGGAGATGAGATCCGAATTATAAATACTAAGATTTTATATTATGAATATAGTAAGTAAGGTCAAAAGGATGTAAAGTGCCATTGTTATGCAGATACATAAAGAAATTCATGATATAATTTAACACAGAGAGCTGTGCAAAGCAATCATTTTACAGCAAGTACAGAATGTACATCTGGGGTTCTCAAACTTTTCCTGCCACAGAACACTTTGAGAATCCTGGTACTTTGCTAGAACACCTTGTTTATTTTGAACACTACTTAAATTTTTGAAAAATTAGAAAAACTTGTTTTATATAGTGATTGCTTCAATTGTAAATCATGACTAATAACATGGATATCATAATAAAATTTAATAAAGTAATTAGTACCATCAAAATATCATAACAAGAAGAAAATGTCATGTTGTTGAAAGTTTTCATGCAGCATTTACTCAGTCCCCACAGAACACCATTGTTCCAGAGAACACAGCTCAATAAACCCTGATCTAGACAAAAGTAACTCAAATCATTGATAATGGATTTGGTTTACAGAGAAGAGGATATTACCATGTTAAAAATGAAAATCCTGAAACTTCCTGGCAGATTAAAATTGTGTGCTGGACCGAGACTCGAACTCGGGACCTTTGCCTTTCGTGGGCAAGTGCTCTACCACCTGAGCTACCCAAGCACGACTCAAGCTCCTTTTTATTCCTACTCATGCAGATATACTTAAAAACTAGTTTTTTCAGACATTTTATGTTATAGGGCAAATAATCAAATCTTTTCTTTAGTAGTGGGTTATAAATATCATTTTTCCACTCTAGTGTTGTAGCTATACATGTCACTGTTTTTCCAAAACTGTGATGGGTTATGTATACCAAATTTCATTAGCAAATATATATAGTGTGAGAGTGGAGTTAAAATACATAATCCCTTGAAGGGGTACCTGTAAGACCACCACATATTTATTCTTACTGCTCACTTTCATGCAGTCAGTAATTTATAAGTGGTAAATTACTCCAAGAAATTATACTGTATGAAATTATTGAGTGGAAATATGCAGAATATGTCAGAAAGCTGATTTATTTATTTCCAAGACTGGCAGTTGTATGCAGAGCAAAAGTAACTAAACTTAATTATTTGAGAAGCTCTACCCTATTTACTGGGTCCTATTCATGTGCTACATCAGTTTCTGGCCTGACTCTGTTGTACAGAACTGAATAGCTTACATTGAATTTTCTCAAAATTGAGAGAGAGAGCCCATTTTCAGAGAACCACCTAATAATTCTTTAACAAACTGGTTGCTTTCTCCAAAGGGGATTTATTACACCACTAGTAGTGTCTCCAAAAAGCACCAATACTGCTTGTTGAAAGTTAAGTGGAAGGTCATTCACATATATATTGAACAGGAATTGACCCAATATCAAACTCTGTGGGACTCCCTTTGTCATTTCTTCACAGTCACCAAATTTTTCTACTGTTCCAACCATATTTGAATAATTCATCACATTATTTTGAAGACTGTTACTGCAACAGTTTGCTATTAACATAATTAAATATATTGATAATGAGAAGGAGGAAGGAGTGATAGTGCTGGCAGAAAAGGTGATAGAACATTTAAGTATAACGTTAGAGTTGAGTAAACCAGTGATGTGTGGATTACAGAAGGAGGGACACATTGACAAACATAGTGGGATTCAAGTACACCCCTTGAAGAAGACAAAGAGGAAGAAGAAGAAGAAGAAAAAGAAAAAGAAGCAGCAAAGTGATTAAGTATCCCATTGCCAACACGGATAAATGTATTATTAAGCAGCAATTTTTATGAGATGTTCGTATCTCAAAAACATCACTTATCACAAGAAATATCATCTTTCTGAAAATGACAGCTTTTACCACAAAGAATTTTTTATCCCATTTTATATTTTTGTTTTTATTTACAGCATGCTTCTTAACTGTTGGCTGAGGCACATTACACATGTGTTGTGTTTTTTTTTTTTTTTTTCCTTTATTGTGAGTTTAATACCTGTGACAAACAGGTAGGCCGGCAGCGGACCAGGTATGCCGCTCTTCGGCCTCAGAGTATACACAGAACAGAGATGAGTGAGATATAAAAACAATCAAGACGGCGGGGTACAAACAGTAGACAAAACAGAGTTAAAACGGAGTCGGTCACGTGCGTAGCACAATGGATAAAAGCGGAGAAACACGGTGCACAAACGCAGATGGCAGATGGCCACATGTGAACCAGCGGAGCACAAACGACGAAACACAAACACACTGCAGGAGAGTCGAGGCACAAACACATGCGATGGTCTTCGGCGTAGGACGATGAAAAGTAACTGATGGAAGACAGCAGAGTCGTGGCCTGCCAAGGGGAAAAGGTGTGGGGAAGAGGAGAGAGAGGGGGAGGGGAAGATGCCAGTGGAGGAGAGGGATGGAGGAGAAGGGGGAGGGTAGGGGGAGTGGAAGCCCAAGGAGAAAGGGGAGGGGAGGGAGGGAGAGAAGGGAGAGAGGGTGCCCACAGGAAAAGGAGAGGAGAGGGAAGGTAAGGCTCAAAGTTGGTAGGAGGGGTAGATGGAGGGGAGGAGGGCATCATCAGGGAGGGGGAGTTGACGGAAGCCACCGAGGGAGAGGGTGTGGAGGGTGTAAAGATGGAGAGCAGGTGGGATATAGGAATGCAGGCGCGGCAGCGGGTTGGGGTGGGAGAGGATGGGAGAGACAAGAGGGTGTGGAGGATCAAGCTTGTGGGAGGTGTAGAGGATCCGTAACCGTTCGAGGAAAAGGAGGAGGTGCGGGAAGGGAATCAGGTCATAGAGGATCCGCGTGGGGGAAGGGAGACGGATGCGATAGGCGAGGCGGAGCGCATGGCGTTCTAGGATCTGAATGGACTTGTAGAAGGTAGGAGGGGCAGAGATCCAGGCGGGGTGGGCATAGCAAAGGATAGGACGGATGAGGGACTTGTAGGTGTAGAGGATGGTGGAAGGGTCCAGACCCCATGTACGGCCAGAAAGGAGCTTAAGGAGGCGGAGGCGGGAGCGTGCCTTGGCTTGGATCGTCCGGAGATGTGGGTTCCAGGAGAGGCGACGGTCGAGGGTGACACCAAGGTACTTGAGAGTAGGTGTGAGGGTGATGGGACGGCCATAAATAGTAAGATAGAAATCAAGGAGACGGAAGGAACGAGTGGTTTTGCCTACAATGATCGCCTGGGTCTTGGAAGGATTGACCTTGAGCAACCACTGGTTACACCAAGTGGTGAACCGGTCAAGATAGGATTGGAGAAGGTGCTGGGAGCGTTGCAGGGTGGGAGCGAGGGCAAGGAAGGCAGTGTCATCGGCGTACTGGAGAAGGTGTAGGGGAGGTGCAGGTGGAGGCATGTCTGCCGTGTAAAGGAGGTAGAGAAGAGGGGAAAGGACGGAACCTTGGGGCACACCGGCGGAGGGGTAGAAGGTGTAGGAATCAGTGTTGTGGATGGTGACATAGGAAGGACGGTGGGAAAGGAAGGAAGCGACCAGACGGACATAGTTGAGAGGAAGAGCAAAGGTTTGGAGCTTGAAAAGGAGACCGGAATGCCACACACGGTCATATGCGCGTTCGAGGTCGAGGGAAAGGAAGATGGCGGAACGACGGGAATTGAGTTGTTCGGAGAGGAGGTGAGTGAGGTGAAGGAGGAGGTCATCGGCTGAGAAGGACGGCCGAAAGCCACATTGGGTAGGGGGGAGGAGGCGGTGTTGGTGAAGGTGCTTGTGTAGGCGGTGGGTAAGAATGGATTCCAGGACCTTGCTGAAGACCGAGGTAAGGCTGATGGGACGGTAGGAGGAGACAGCGGAAGGCGGTTTGTCGGGCTTGAGGAACATCAGGATCCGGGAGGTTTTCCACAGGTCGGGGTAGTAGCCGGTGGACAGGACCACATTGTAGAGCCTGGCCAATGTGGAGAGGAAGGAGGCAGGAGCTTCACGGAGGTGACGGTAAGTAACACGATCGTGACCGGGAGCAGTGTTGCGTTTAGGGCGAAGTGTAGCAATGATATCTTGAGTGGTGATTGGGGTATTTAGTTCTGTGTGTGTGATGTTGTCCAAGTACTGGAAGCCAGGAGCAAGCGGGGGGACAGAGGTATCAGTTCGATCACGGACATCAGGAAAGAGGGAATAATCGAACTGGGGATCGTCAGGGATGGTAAGGATATCGGAGAGGTAGGAGGCGAAATGGTTGGCCTTACTAAGGGCATCAGGGAAGGGGTGGTCATCATGAAGGAGAGGGTAGTAGGGAGAGGGTTTAGATCCGGTAAGGCGGCGGAAGGCTGACCAGTACTTGGACGAGTTGATAGGTAAGGTGGCATTAAGACGGGTGCATGTCTGTCGCCAGTCCCGGCGTTTCTTTGCCGTGAGTAAGTTCCTGATGTGTCGCTGTAGTTGCCGGTGGCGTCGTAGTGTGTCCTGGTCACGTGTGTGAAGGAAGGCACGGTAGAGCCGGCGGGATTCACGCAGGAGAAGGACGGCCTGTGGGGGTAAGGTGGGGCGGTGCGGATGGATGGCAATGGTAGGGACGTGGGCCTCCACGGCCTCAGACAAGGTCTGCTGGAGAAAGGAGGCAGCACGGGTAACGTCATCAGGTTGGTGGTAGGTGAGGGGGTGGCTATCGACCTGGAGAGCAAGGGAGTCCCGGTAGGCATTCCAGTTGGCACGGGAGTAGTCATGGACATAATTCGGGGGAGGGTCATGGCGCGGGTCGGGACGGGGGCGACGACCGTCTGATACAGTGAGGACAGGGAGATGGTCACTGCCAATGGGATCAAGGACGTCCACCGCTATGCGGCCAAGCAGGGTGGGGGAGGCTAGGACGACATCGGGAGTGGTATTGGATTCAGGGCGGGTGTGTTGGGGAATTGGAAGGACGTCGCCTTGGAGGGTGGCAAGGAACCGATGCCACCGCCGTAACTGGGCGGCAGAACGACTATGGATGTTAAGGTCGGCGGCGATCACGTAGGAGGAGAAGGTACGGTCGATGTGGGAAAGGAAGTCGAAAGGAATAGGTGCAGCGGGGCGGACATAGACGGTGGCACAGGTAAGGGTAAGGCCGGGGAAGAAGAGACTAAGGATCAAGTGTTCTGTGGGGTCAGGAAGGAGGGGTTGGAGCCGGACAGGGATCTGGCGGTGGTGGCCAATGGCAACTCCGCCACGCGCTATCTGGAGTGGATTGTCAGACCGGTGAAGGAGGTAGGGCGAGGTGTGGACGGTGTGGTGGGGCTGAAGAAAGGTTTCGTTCAGAAGGAAGGCATCCACACGGTGGGTCGTAAGGGTATGCATAAGGAGGTGCTTGTTGGTGGGAAGGGAGCGGATGTTATTGAACAGGATACGGTGCTGTCGTGCCATAATGGGAATTTAAACGAGGGTGTCGAGACGGGAGAAGGTGAAATGGGCCTGGTTGTGGGAATAGGTGGCGTAGGTGTTGAGGTGGAACACGGAACGGGCAGCGAGGGTAATCTGGTGGAGGGTGTGGGGACGCTGAAAGGGATGGACGTTCTGGAGCACTATTGTGACGAACCTGATGATGTCCTCTGCGGTGGGGGGAGGACGGAGGGAATTGCCAGGAGGGGTGGGGTCATCCAAAGGGCGGAGAGGAACAGTGAGTTCAGGAGCGGATGGAGGAGGTCGAGCCTTGCATTTCTGGGAGTAGGTAGGGTGTTGGAGGTTGCAGGTATTGCAGGAGGGAGGAGACTGAAGGTTGGGGCACTGCCGGAGGAAGTGCGCTTGCTTACAATGCGGGCAGACTGGGGCCTCGCGGCACTCTGATGTTGGGTGTGCGTTATAACGCAGACACCTCTGGCAGCGAATGGATTGTGGTGGGGAGCGGGAGGGGTCAACCTTATACCGGCGGTGGAAGAGGAGGGCACCCTCCTTAAGGAGATGGTCGATGGAGGGAGCGTGTTCGGAGAAAACTCGCATAAGGCGAGTGGGGCCCGCAGAGTTGAAAATGCGGCGAACAGCTCGCACCTCCAGGTACGGGTGGGCCTTCAACTCCGCCAGCACCTCTTCCTCCGTGATCGTCGGGCTAAGCCGAGTGATCACGGCGGTGAGGGTCGGCGGGCGACGTGGGGGTTGGGGTTGACGGGGGGAGGAAGGGGAAGGAGCAGGGGCAAGGGAGGCATTAGGTCCAAATCGGGTGAGAGGAATTCGGGAGAGGATGTCGGAGTGTAGGGTAGGGCTTGGGGAGGTGATCAAGACAGAGTCCCTACGGGGGGTAAGAAGGGAGATGGGGGCTGCAGGGAAGTATTGGCGGAGGAGCAAGGTCAGGTTGCGGGCCTCCAGGAGAGAGGGATCAGGACGGGAGAGGAGATACTTGTAGGAGGGGGAGTTAGAAGAGGAAGTAGAGGGGGCTGGAGGGGAGACATCCATGGCATCTAGGGGTGGGGGAGGGGGAAGATGCTGGGACTTCTTGGGTGCAGAGGAGGCGGGGGTGCCACTGGGACGCTTAACAGCGGGGACAGGATGGGAGGAGGCGTGGGGCACTGGAGTGACGGGGAGATGACGGGAAGCGGCAGGTCCCGGTGTCGGTGCTGGTGCTGGTGCTGCTGTTGGTGCTGCTGTTGGTGCTGCTGCTGGTTGTGGCGCTGCTGCAGGTGGTGGTGCTGGCGCCGGCGATGGTGCGGCATGGGTCGTAGCCCGACGAGACACAACCCTGGCAGGGGCCGCATGAGTGGTGTGGGGGAGTGGGGGAAAGGGGTCGTGTGTGGAGGCTTGGGGAGAAGGAGCAGGGGATGGGGCGACAAAGGGAGCTGGGGTGGGAAGGGTGAGGAGGGGCGGGATATAGTAGGACGGGGGCGACTGAGCACACCAAGTAAGAGTAGTGGCAGCGAGGGAGGGCGTCGTATAGACGATGGCGGTGGTAGTGGCGGTGGTGGTGGGGGTGGTCATGATGGCAGTAAGGAAAACTGGAAACACAGAAAAGAAGAATGGGGACAGACAAGGGACAAAGTCAGGAACAGATTACAGATGACAGATGAGAGACGTCGAGGAGCGAAAGGATGAAGGCAAAGACGAAGACGAGAATAGCGACGACAACGAAAGCAGGAGAGGAAGACGAAGCAATGGGTCCTGGCGGCGGCGGCGGCGGCGGCGGCGGCGGGGGCCGGAAGCTGCGGCGGCGGCGGCGGCGGCGGCGGCGGCGGGGGCCGGAAGCTGCGGCGGCGGCGGCGGCGGCGGCGGCTGGGTCCGGAAGCTGCGGCTGGGTCCGGCGACGACTGCTACTGCAAAACTGGCGGCACTGGAAACTGCTGCTGCTGCTGCTGCTGCTGCTGGCGGTTCCGGAACTGCGACTGCGACTGCGACTGCGACTGCGACTGCGACTTCTGCGAAGCCCTAGCACTTCGATACGTAGCAGTACTCTGCAAGGTATCGAAGGGCGGAACTCTTCCGAGGTCCGCCGAAGAATGCTAAATCCACAAGTTCCCATGTGTTGTGATAGTGCCACGACATTTAACAGTGCCGCCACAACAGTACGCACAAACGGCGATAGAGGCGCTCCGCAAATCAGATGAGCGCGGGAGCGCCACCTAGCTACGAACGGTACCGGCCGCATGTCACGGCACAGCAGTCGAATACGAGAGACTGAGTTGTAATCATGTGATCAGCTATTGTTTCTAAGAGAAAGTGTGAAAATCCACGCAATTATTGTGATTAAAGGTTATAACACTTTTTGGCGACGAGGTCGGGATATTTTCACCGCGTTGTGGATTTGCGTGTTCGTGACGGGGCAGACATGGAACAGCTTATGCAAGCGCTCATTGAACAACAAACACAGCTGACGGCAGCGATTCAGGCGTTGTCGACGTCGCTTACTCATCGTCTGTCTTCCTCTTCTCCGCCTCCATTCCCTCCTTACGACGAGGCCGCTGAAGACTGGGAGAATTATGAGAAGCGTTTGCGGCAACACTTCTTGGCTTTCGGCGTTGTCGACGCTCCTATGTGTAAGTCGTTATTTCTATCTTGGATTTCCCCTCGGGTCTATCAGCTGCTATCTCAGTTAGCCCCTCTGCGGGAACCAGCCTCCCTGTCCTTCCAAGAAATGTGTGACTTATTGTCTGCCTATTATCGAACAAACACCCACGTCGTTGCCGCCCGCGTGGCGTTCTACCGGTGTCGTAAACAGCCCCATCAATCTTACCGGGCTTGGGCGGCGGAACTACATGGCCTGAGTAGGAAATGTCAGTTTGTCACGGACACTCATCACGAGTCTTATGCGGATTCAATGGTTAGGGATGCTATTCTACGGCTTGCTCCTGATAAAGAAGTTCGGCAACGTGCCCTACAACTGCCAAACCCGTCGTTGTCGGAAGTTCTAAGCATCGCTCAATCCTTTGAAGTGTCTCACGCTGCTGGCGCGCAAATAGACGCGTGGGGTGATGTAGGCGCTGTACAGTCAACTCTCGACAAGGACAATTTGCCTGTTGCACAGGAGAACGAAGATGTGGCGGCGGTTCACTCGCGTAAACAACGTCGCGTTGGGCCGCAACGCTCGCAGCGAAACCAGCAACCACAGAAGCCGGTTCGTTCCGCGCTTCCTTCTTGCCCCCGTTGTTTCGTACAGCACGACAGGGCAGCGTGTCCAAAACGTTGGGCCACGTGTAATTCATGTAGGAAACAAGGCCACATTGCTTCTGTGTGTCAGTCCCATAAAGTTCCTGTCGACGAGGACGAGGCGTCGGACATGGATGTTCACTGTGTGCTTTCTCAAACAAATAAGTTGTTTGTTACTGTTCGTGTTCTGAATAAAGACATCCGCATGCAAGTGGACACTGGCTCTGCAGTAACTCTCATTAATTCTCGCACGTATTTGGCGTTGGGCTCCCCTCCTTTGTCTCCAGTTACGCGCAATCTGAGGACTTATAATCAGCAGAAAATTCCTATCATGGGCCAGTTTGATGCTTCCACTGCCTACAAGTCTGTTGTTCGGCCCCTCACGTTTTATGTGGTGGATCATGCGGGCACTGAAAACCTGTTCGGTTATGATGCTTTCCAGTTGTTTGGGTTCTCCATTGATGATGATGTGCACCTCATATCTGAGGACATTCCGTATCAACAGCTTGATGGATTGTGTTGTGAATTTTCGTCCGTGTTCTCTGCTGGTCTGGGTTGTGCCAAGGATTTTGCAGCCCACATTACTCTTAAACCTACGGCTCGCCCTAAGTTTTTCCGGGCACGCCCTATTCCAGTGGCGTTGCGTGCACCTGTCAAGGCTGAGCTAGACAGGTTAACAGCTTCAGGGATTCTCCTTCCGGTTACCTCCAGCGAATGGGCATCGCCGATCGTGGTGGTTTCTAAACCAAACGGGAGTCTGCGATTGTGTGGTGACTTTAAAGCCACTGTCAACGCTCAGAGCGTCATTGACACTTATCCTCTTCCTCGTCCTGAGGAGTTGTTTACCAAGCTCGCTGGGGGCCAGTTCTTTTCCAAACTTGACTTGTCGGAGGCGTACCATCAGTTGCCGTTGGACGCTCCTTCCAAGGAATTTCTCGTTATCAACACTCCTTGTGGGTTGTATCAGTACCAGCGATTACCATTTGGCGTCGCTAGCGCACCGGCCATTTTTCAGCGGTTTTTGGAACAGCTCACGGCTTCCGTTCCCGGCTGCATAAACTATCTGGATGACATTGTTGTCACGGGAGCCTCCACTGCGGAGCACCTTCGTAATTTACGTTCACTGTTTCGGGTTTTGCATTCGGCTGGGTTGAGGTGCAATCTGGACAAGTCACAGTTCTTCCAACCCTCCATTGAGTATCTTGGTTTCCAGTTGTCCCGTGAGGGCATACGCCCTCTCCGTGAGCACGTTGCGGCCATTAACGCTCTACCCCGGCCGTCTACGGTCAAAGAACTTCAGGCGTTTCTAGGCAAGATTGCTTATTATCACAAATTCATTCCATCCGCAGCAGCGGTAGCTTATCCTCTGCATCAGCTGTTACGCAAAAACGTCCCCTTCTGTTGGTCCGACGGGTGTGAGCAGGCTTTTGTCCGCCTGAAGGCTCATTTGCAGTCGGCGCCTTGTCTTGCCACATTCCGTCCGGGTCAGCACTTGGTTCTGGCGACTGACGCGTCACAGTATGGCCTAGGGGCTGTTCTCGCCCATCGGTATGAGGATGGGTCGGAACGACCCATTGCCTATGCTTCCAAGACCCTCAACGAGACGCAACAGCGTTACTCTCAAATCGAAAAGGAGGCGCTCGCTATCATTTATGCTCTAAAAAAGTTCAGCGTTTTTTTGTATGGTTCTAAGTTTCACCTCATCACCGACCACAAACCGCTGGTCTCTCTGTTCAGCCCCTCGGCGTCACTTCCGGATAAGGCAGCTCACCGCCTGCAACGTTGGGCCTTATACTTGTCTCGTTTTCATTATGAGATTCACTATCGCCCCACGGCCCAGCACGCAAACGCGGATGCATTGTCGCGATTGCCGATGGGCCCCGACCCTGTTTTCGATCGCGATGAACTCCTCTGTTTCCACATTGATGAGGAAGAACGTCGTGCAGTCGAGGGCTTTCCACTTACAGGTTCGCAGGTCGCGTCAGCTACTGCGCGGGACCCGGTCCTGCGTCGGGTGATCGGTTTTGTTCAACGAGGTTGGCCAGACAGGATCGGGGGCCGGGCATCGGATCCCCTTCGCAACTACCATGCCTTGCGCCTTCGTCTGTCTGTTCGTGATGGTGTTGTTCTTCTGGCCACGGATGGCGCATCTCCACGGGTCGTGGTGCCAGCCTCTCTTCGCAAAGATGTTCTCAAACTGTTGCACGGAGGCCATTGGGGTATTTCTCGGACTAAGTCCCTGGCCCGCAGGCACGTTTATTGGCCCGGCATTGATTCGGACATCGCCCATATGGTTGCTGCATGTGGCCAGTGTGCTCAACAACTGGCGGCACCTCGTACAATGCCCTCTCCGTGGCCTGATCCAGCTCAGCCATGGGAACGGGTGCACGCCGACTTTGCTGGCCCCTTCCTCGGTACTTATTGGCTACTGTTGATTGACGCCTTCTCGAAGTTTCCATTTGTTGTTAGATGTCCGTCGCCCACCACTGCGGCGACGACGCTGGCTTTGTCCAAAATCTTTGCGCTAGAAGGTCTTCCATCCACGATCGTCACGGACAATGGCCCTCAGTTCTCTTCGCAGGCCTTCCGTGATTTTTGTACTGGACAAGGGATTCATCATGTTACCGCACCTCCCTTCCATCCGCAATCGAATGGGGAGGTCGAGCGCCTTGTCCGCACTTTCAAATGCCAGATGAAAAAATTCCTTAGTGATTTTTCCACAGATGACGCCCTGCTGCAATTTCTGAGTTCTTATCGCTTCACGCCTCTGGGTGATCGCAGCCCTGCTGAACTCTTGCATGGCCGCCAACCGCGCACTCTACTGCACCTGCTTCACCCTGTCAGGCCTTGTACTGTGTCCCCTAGTGCGGGAAAATACTCGGTGGGCGCCGACGTGTGGGCACGAGGGTATGGATCTCGCCCTAAATGGATTCCAGGGGTGGTCAAGGCTCTTCGCGGCCGCCGGCTTTGTGAAATCCGTACGGGCGACGGCACGGTTGTTCGCCATTACGACCAGATGCGCCCACGAGTGGTGGCCACGCCTGTGCCACCGCCCCATCCTTCGCCTCCACCAGCCCGAGACGCCAGTCCAGTCGCTGCTGCCGATCTACCGTCCGTGTTGATGCAGCCGCCGTCGCTGCCACTTCCAAGTACTCCGGAACCGGCCCCAGTCGCGACGCCGCCTTCTCCAGGACCCATCTCGCTGGAGCACACTCCCAGGTCAATGACACCTATGGATGCTGCTCCGGAGTTTTCACCCATCATCTCATCCAGGAGGCACGTTCCTCGCACGAGCTTCCGTCCTGGACATTTTCGACCATACTCCCGTGTCTCTGCGCGGGATCTCCTCGGGGCCTCACAAGAGGCCATGGATGTCTCTGCGCTGTCCATGTCTCCAAGGAAGTGAGTGTTTATTTTTTTCAAGGGGGGAAAAGTGTTGTGATAGTGCCACGACATTTAACAGTGCCGCCACAACAGTACGCACAAACGGCGATAGAGGCGCTCCGCAAATCAGATGAGCGCGGGAGCGCCACCTAGCTACGAACGGTACCGGCCGCATGTCACGGCACAGCAGTCGAATACGAGAGACTGAGTTGTAATCATGTGATCAGCTATTGTTTCTAAGAGAGAGTGTGAAAATCCACGCAATTATTGTGATTAAAGGTTATAACAACATGTGTGCACATTCATTTAATCCATGATCTCTCTTTAGAAACATTGTTACAGCCAAATGCAATTTATTTGAGCTCCAGTTACCATAGCACCTTTCCATTGCCATTCTGTATTTCAAAATAATTTTTTACTTAATAACTTAGAAGGAAGACATCAGAAAATTCACCATATCACTTCTAAACATTATGTTTCATTAATAGTTCTAAATGCTTATTATAAATGTGCTAAATGCTTATTATATGACCATGTTTCTCAAATGGCACTGGTACAATGTTGGATATGCAACATTGCTATTTTGCCATTTTCCTACAAATGAACCATAATGCGTATATATTCGTGACTGTCTGAAAACTAAGATTATTTCATGTGTATTCACCCATAAAACTTTATGTTGTTACTTACCTTATAACAGTAATTCACTTTGCCACATAAACAAAAAGTTAAAAATCTACCAAAAAAATCAACACTGTCTTCAGACAATCTGGTACTCAACACAAAGAGATGATATGACTTCTACAGGGTGTATACAACCTGGGACAGACAGGAGATCTGGAGAAAACGCGGGAATTTTTTCGTCTGGGGGAAAACCAGGGAATTTTTTAGAATTCTGAAAATTTTTCATTGTTTTAGTGTTCAGTTAAATTTTTTTGATTTTAAATGGTAAGAAGCAATACTTTAACAAATAATATTACTGTATCCTGCTTCTGCAGAATAATACTGCAACAACAAAACATGAATGAGAGGGAAAAAAATGAAAATAAAATTTAAGTCACAAAGGAAATGTGCCATATACAACAACAAAACACAGTGTTCATACAAGTGTCTGCCAATAGCAACGTGTGTATAAGGCTTTAGGAAGACTATTCAATGCTTCTTAACAACAAACTGCTTCTGATGAGTGTGTGTGACAGCTATTTACATTAGATTCATTTTAATTTAACGGTTTACACATACGAAAATACGGGCTTCCTGCGTCATCGTACCTGCGCAAGCCTAGTGAGGCCTGTTATCTGGCGCTCTATGGCAACTGCTGAAACAAACCCATTTTTCACAAGTGATGGGAAAATATTGCATATGATGCTTTGAAAAGCATTGCTTTCAAAGTAAATTTCCTTTTGTGTATGACAAACTATGTGCAAGAATGCACGCCAAATTTCTTAAATCACAGAGCGTTTGAATCTCATTTAAAAATAAACTCTTTGGGGATGACCATCTAGAAGAATTTTGAGCCCAGAAGATCAGACATTTACGTTGTTACTAAAAATTTTACTGGCACATATGTGAAACATTTCTTTTCTTGTAGCAACAATATGTATATTAATTTAAACTATTAACCTTTCTTATTTGTGTTTCGTGCTACTTAAGAGTGATCTTGCTATTGGCTGACTACATCAGGCAGGTGCCCAATGCTGTCATCAGCTGGCGAGATCACGTGACATGAGCTGTGACTGGCTTACAAAAGTATGTTGCATTCTCGATTTCAATGCTTCGGAAAGTAACATGCAGTGTTTGGTGGAACTCAAATTTATACCTTCATAACAGGAAAATATGCATAGTAAGTGTCACTGCACATCGAAGATCGTCCCAATTTGTATTTTTTTCCCACGGGTTTCATTTTCTTAAGCGCTGGGAAATTCTTCGTTGGTGTACAAAACCATAAACCATCAAAGGATTGGTAAGTTTTACAGTGCCGAGGAAAAGTATACTTTCAATTAATACGGAGCAAGTGTATTTTCACTCGGGAGAAAGTGCATTTTGAACCGGGAAATCCGGGAAAAATCCAGGTTTTTTTTTTGCTTGTCCATGTATACACCCTGTCCTAGAAGGATACAATTCGTGCTGACCATATTAAATGTCATTTATGACAAGAGGTTTGAATTTTATAGCAGTGATAAAAATTTAGAGCCTGTGCTATATAGGCAACTCTCCGTTAAATGTGTAGCATATGATAGTGCTCCACTCTGAAGTATAATGTTATGTATGCTGTCACTACCTCCTGCCATCCTGAAAATGTCTTCCATATTCATCTTGTGTGGTGTGAAAATTACACACCTGGTTTCTATTATGATTGTGTTTTTATGTTTCATGCCAGTGCCATGTTCTAGCTATAGTTATTCACAGAGACGACATTAGTAGGGAAAGATGAGCAAGTGCACCCAGAAAATATATGGGAGAATAGGATAGAAGAAACTACCTGAAGTAAGAGACACTGGAAACATGCCTGCAGAAAGAGAAATAGTAGTCCTGTGTGTTCTCTACATGACAAATAAATCAGGGCTGCGTTAAGTAAGTATTTTTCAGTGGTACTCATCTGTTATTGCTGTGATGCTGTGCTGTTTCATGTATTGTGTGTGAGTGGAATTGTAGTATTAAGTTGTCTTGGGTGTTTATATGCTGAATTCATTCCCATGTTTTTATGTGTACGATATGTCATTCATGTCGGTTGGTAGGACATGTTTTGAGGCATCAAGGGATCACAAATTTAGCATTGGAGGGCAGCGTGGAGGGTAAAAATCGTAGAGGGAGACCGAGAGATGAGTACACTAAGCAGATTCAGAAGGATGTAGGTTGCAGTAGGTACTGGGAGATGAAGCAGCTTGCACAGGATAGAGTAGCATGGAGAGCTGCATCAAACCAGTCTCAGGACTGAAGACAACAACAACAACAACATGTCATTCATTTCTTTGTTAGTTTATAGCTGCTCTTATTATGCGGAATGCATGCAGTTGTAAGTTTTTCTGGAATAGTAATTTCTCATTTTCTATTAGTATTCATGAAGTCAGTTGTAGTTTACATTTTTTTTTTTTTGCTGTGTATTATTCACAGAGCCATTTTTTCTGTTGCAAACATAATGTCAAATAAATGCAAATTTGATTTTCACATTGAACAATTATGCTGTCTTATCAATGATACATAAATATGTTTGGCAGATTGATGACTTGATGCTCTGCACATTCATTCTGTTATGATGAGTCAGTACACTATGGGTTCATTAATTCATTAATGTAGCTTCCAGTGAATTGTTCTGTTACTTGACATGTTTATAGTACTTCCATTTTCTTAATATAATTAATAATTTTTATAAAATGGAGCAATATGTAGCACTTCAGTATGTTTTAGACTGCAAACATGTTTACAAATGTAAAGTAAACTCATTTTGTGGTTCGTCTGTCTACTGTTAAAGTATCAACTATTGTTCAATATCAGTGCCTTTGTAGATTGCAGAGAGCATCACATATCTTCTATTAATGCTCCCTCATGAATGACCATTTGTGTGTATTTGTTGTGTAAGATGGTCTTTGTTTGTAAATAATGAAAGGAGCCGAGACAACCACTCACTGTACAGGGAAGGTGCTGAGTGTGCTACAGCATGCAGCTGTGTCTGTTCGCACTACAGACTTGACCGGTGGATTGCCGTATCGTGAATAATACACAGCAAAAAAAAAATGTAAACTACAACTGACTTCATGAATACTGATAGATAATGAGAAATTACTCTTCCAGAAAAACTTGCAATTGCATGCATTCTGCATCATAAGAGTAGCTATAAACTAACCCGGCTCTACAAAACTGGCTGGATCATATTCCAACACATAGACGAGCATAACCCACCAGTCAGTTTATGAGTTATTTTCTGATGCAGTCCGTGGGAACAAGTGATACCAGCCTCATCACCCACAACATTTGCATCACCTTAGGCAGTGAAGCTTTTGCATTGCAGCCTGCTTCAACTGATCATTTGTCCACAGGAACACTTAGCAAGTATCAGTTTGTCAAAACGGTATTTAAATGGCCACCTGGTCAAAGAGCCACTGGTTTCAACTACAGCACCAACCACAGTGGATGACAAAGCACCACAACGAGCAACCAGCAGTTGCTACCAGAGCTGTGCTCTTCATCAATCTTGGCTTCAGCAGACACAGTGTGCCTTGGAGGGTCCACTCTGATTGAACTTAGACTTTGTGATTCTGTCAAGTAACTGTCAGCAGAACCAGACATCTAGCGGGACTCAGAATCAGCCAAGTGTTGTCAGTCCTCACCAATGAACTAAACTTAGTGATTTGCCATTTCTCTTGTGAAATGAAATGAAATGTCGTGTGACGAGGGCCTCCCGTCAGACAGACCGTTCGCCTGGTGCAAGTCTTTCAATTTGACGCCACTTCGGCGACTTGCATGTCGATGGGGATGAATTGATGATGATTAGGACAACACAACACCCAGTCCCTGAGCAGAGAAAATCTCCGACCCAGCCGGGAATCGAACCTGGGCCCTTTGGATTGACAGTCTGTCGCGCTGACCACTCAGCTACCGGGGGTGGACATTTCTCTTGTGAAAACTATCAAGGAAGGTTATATATTTGTGTTTCCTTCAGACTTTTTTGGAATTGTGTCCTTGCAGACATTTATTTGTGGATTACTTCCATTCTGTGTTTTTGGAATAAAGTATTTGTTATTTTCATTACCTTCGAATCAATACTTGCTTGTGTGGACTCACTCTGGTCATCACGCAGTAAGTAACTAATAGAAACTGAAACAAATGCTATTAAACTGTTGTATTAGTTAGCTGCGAAGAACTAAATGTTTAGTAACTGTTTTTCATCTCGTTTATGTGTGTATCAGCTGCTCAACATCTCAGCTGTATTGTACGTTGTTACCTTTATGCCTTCCATTATTTGTATTCCAACCAGAACATTACAGCATTGTAGTATCATAATCTTTTTCTGTTTGTGGTCATCTTCTTTCTGTGTTTAGAAGCATCTTCTTTCTTCATTTGACACAAAGATGTTTAAAATGGATGGTATGTAAAAAGTTTGTTTTTGAGACTGAGATCTTTGTGCAGTGTTTACATTTTTTACCGTTATAAGATTCTTCTTTGGTGGTCTGCAGAATGTAGTAATGATGCTGTACCATATATCATAATAGTCCTAATATAAATACGCTTTTTCCACAAAATCCAGCTATGAAAAATTAGGATGTAGCTTATCTTTGTGACCCTACAGATACTAGTAAATTTTCACGTCATACAAACTTCAGACTTTGTGCTGCAATCATTGCCCGCACCTTGCCAGCATGGTACTGATGAAGCAGGCCCACTGTGTTCTAGCACTATGTGTAACTTGCACCATCACTGTGTGCCACGGTGCTTTACTCACAATGATGCTCATCAGGTGAGGCTACAAGGCTGGTTAGAAATTGGAACTGTTCACTTTCACTAATCATACGCCCATTCTGTCTAATTAAAACGTCAAGTTTTGTTGAATTGTGTGTTACAAAGTGTAAAAACTGAGTCTTACTATGATTTTGAATTAATTTATTTTCTACAAGCCATGAACTTACATCACAAACTGCACTATTTGAAACTGAGCCAATGTTGCACACAACAACCTTTACTACCAAGCTAGTGTCATCAGCAAACAGAAATATTTTATGGTTACCCCTAATACTATAGGGCTTATCATTTATATGAATCAGGAACAGGAGTGGCCCCAACACTGATCTCCCCCCCCCCCCCCCCCCCCTCCTGCCCCCACTTGACCATACCCAACTCAGACCTCACATCTCAGCCATTCTCAACATTGTGAATAATGACCTTTTGCTATATGTTGCTAAAGCATGAGGTGAACCAATTGTGAGCATACTCCCTGTATTCCACATTTTGTGATCAACACAATCAAATGCCTTAGTTAAATCAAAAAATATGCCTAGCGTTCAAAACGTTTTGTTTAACCTATTCAGTACCTCTCAGAGAAAAAGAGAATATAGCATCTTCAGTTCTTAAACAACTTGTAAAGCCGAATTATACGTTTGATACCAATCATGCAATAGAAAATGATCAGTTATCCTTACATACACAACGTTTACCGTAACTTTAGCAAACACTGATGCCACAGAAATAGGTCTAAAATTATCTACATTATCCCTTTCTCCCTTTTTATAAAGCAGCTTTACTACTGAGTTCTTTAATCGATCAGGAAACTGACCATTCCTAAAGGGAAAATTACAAATGTGGCTAAATACAAGGGTAACATATGCAGCACAGTTGTTCACTATTTTGCTAGGCACTCCATCATATCCATGACTCAATCTCCCCCTCATCTCTATCACAGATGTATTTCAGACATCAATCTTGGAAAGCCATTTGTCAAGAGAGTGATATGATTCACTGTAGAAACTAAATGTTTAATTAAATCACAAGTAATGCTCAGAAACTGATTGTTACATACTGTACATATTTGTATATGTATATGTTGTTGTTGTTGTGGTCTTCAGTCCTGAAACTGGTTTGATGCAGCTCTCCATGCTACTCTATCCTGTGCAAGCTTCTTCATCTCCCAGTGCCTACTGCAGCCTGCATCCTTCTGAATCTGCGTAATGTATTCATCTCTTGGTTTCCCTCTATGACTTTTACCCTCCACGCTGCCCTCCAGTACTAAATTGGTGATCCCTTGATACCTCAGAACATGTCCTACCAACCGATCCCTTCTTCTAGTCAAGTTGTTTGACAAATTCCTCTTCTGCCCTATTCTATTCAATACCTCCTCATCAGTTATGTAATCTACCCATCTAATCTTCAACAATCTTCTGTAGCACCACATTTCGAAAGCTTCTATTCTCTTCTAATCTAAACTATTTATTGTCCAATTTTCACTTCCATACATGGCTACACTCCATACAAATACTTTCAGAAACGACTTCCAGACACTTAAATCAGTACTTGATGTTAACAAATTTCTCTTCTTCAGGGATGCTTTCCTTGCCATTGTCAGTCTACATTTTATATCCTCTCTACTTCGACCATCATCAGTTATTTTTCTCCGCAAATAGCAAAACTCCTTTACTACTTTAAGTGTCTCATTTCCTAATCTAATTCCCTCAGCATCACCCGACTTAATTCGACTACATTCCATTATCCTCGTTTTGCTTTTGTTGATGTTTAT
This sequence comes from Schistocerca gregaria, assembly GCF_023897955.1. Classification (NCBI taxonomy): domain Eukaryota; kingdom Metazoa; phylum Arthropoda; class Insecta; order Orthoptera; family Acrididae; genus Schistocerca; species Schistocerca gregaria. The sequence continues at coordinate 124,487,923 of NC_064920.1, read as the reverse complement.
GTTATACCCTCCTTTCAAGACACTGTCCATTCCATTTAACTGATCTTCCAAGTTCAACTGATCTTACAATGTCATCGGCGAACCTCAAACTTTTTATTTCTTCTCCGTGGACTTTAAAACCTACTCCGAATTTTTCTTTTGTTTCCTTTACTGCTTGCTCAATATACAGATTAAATAACATTGGGGAGGGGCTACAACCCTGTCTCACTCCCTTCCCAACCACTGCTTCCCTTTCATGCCCCTTGACTCTTATAACTGCCATCTGGTTTCTGTACAAATTGTAAGCATCCTTTCGCTCCCTGTATTTTACCCCTGCCACCTTTAGAATTTGAAAGAGAGTATTCCAGTCAACATTTTCAAAAGCTTTCTCTAAGTCTACAAATACCAGAAATGTAGGTTTACCTTTCCTTAATCTACTTTCTAAGATAAATCGTAGGATCAGTATTGCCTTACATGTTCCAACATTTCTACGGAATCCAAACTGATCTTCCCCGAGGTTGGCTTATACCAGTTATTCCATTTGTCTGTAAAGAATTTGTGTTAGTATTTTGCAGCTGCGACTTATTAAACTGACAATTCAGTAATTTTTGCATCTGTCAACACCTGCTTTCTTTGGGATTGGAATTATTATATTCCTCTTGAAGTCTGAGGGAATTCGCAATGTCTCATACGCCTTGCCCATCAGATGGTAGAGTTTTGGCAGGACTGACTCTCCCAAGGCGGCCAGTAAATAGAATGTTATGTACTCCCGGAGCCTTGTTTCAACTTAGGTCTTTCAGTGCTCTGTCAAACTCTGCACATAGTATCATGTCTCCCATTTCATCTTCATCTACCTCCTCTTCCATTTCCATAATATTGTCCTCAAGAACATCACCCCTGTATAGACCCTCTATATACTCCTTCCACCTTTCTGCTTTCCCTTCTTTGCTTAGAACTGGGTTTCCATCTGAGCTCTTGATATTCATACAAGTGGTTCTCTTATCTCCAAAGGTCTCTTTAATTTTCCTGTAGGCAGTATCGATCTTACCCCTAGTGATATGCGTCTCTACATCCTTTCATTTGTCCTCTAGCCATCCCTGCTTAGCCATTTGTCACTTCCTGTTGACCTCATTTTTGAGACATTTATATTCCTTTTTGTCTGCTTCATTTACTGCATTTTTGTATTTTCTCCTTTAATCAATTACATTCAGTATCTCTTCTGTTACCCAAGGATTTCTACTAACCCTCATCTTTTTACCTACTTGATCCTCTGCTGGCTTCACTATTTCATTCCTCAAAGCTACCCATTCTCCTTCTCCTGCATTTCTTTCCCCCATTCCTGTCAATTATTCCCTTATGCTCTCCCTGAAACTCTGCACGACCTCTGGTTTAGTCAGTTTATCGAGGTCCCATCTCCTTAAGTTCCCACCTTTTTGCAGTTTCTTCAGTTTTAATCTACAGTTCATAACCAATAGATTGTGGTCAGAGTCCACGTCTGCCCCTGAATATGTATATATATCTCATTTATGAGTAACAGAAATATTTTTACTATGAACTTGTGCTGCTGACCAGACACTTCCATCACAACTGACCATATGGTTTTATTTTTATCCTGTGAGTTATCTATTCTATCCACATACTATCTATACCACATACTCCTATGCCTTCCTAATAACATTTTCAAGCACGTTACAGTACTGTTTTTTATGGGCTACTGTAGCTTATTTGTGACTAGTTCTAACATTTTGATATAACTCCTGCTTTGTTCTACATGATATCCTTATCCATTAGTCAGCCACCCGGGCTGTCTTTTACCCCATTCAGAATGTTCTAATGGAAAGTAACTCGCAAAGAGCATGAGAAATGTGTTAAGAAAAGCATTGTATTTGTCATCTATGTTATGTGCACTATAAATATCTTGCCACTCTTGTTCCTTGGCAAGATTTAAAAAAACTCTTTATTGCTGTTGGATTAACTTTCCTACATAGTTTGTAATTACATGTGACAGATGTTTGAGTACAAAAGCCTTTTATTGTTAAAATTTGTGCATCATGGTCTGAAAGGCCATTCACCCTTTTACTATCAGAATGCCCGTCTAGTAATGAAGAATGAATAAAAATACTGTCTTTGGCTGTGCAACTTTTCTCTTGCACTCTAGTTGGAAAAAACACAATCTGCATCAGATCTACCAACATCTTTTTAATGCACCTTCATATAAAAATTTATATTGAATTCACCACACATAATTATTTCCTGGTACGTCCTATAAAGTGAATCATGAACCCTCTCTAGCTTGAGCAGAAATGCTCTGAAATCACAGTTAGGGGACCTATATACAACAACAATTAGAAGTTTAATTTCACTAAATTCAACTGCTTCTCCACAACATGCAAATGTGCCGTGATACATCTATGGACTCAAATGGAATACAGATCTTTACGTACATGGCCATTCCTCCACCCTGCAAGGAACAAAAAGTGGCAGCCTTTGCATATGGGACCTCGTCTCATTCTAAGGATTTCAAATCCTTGTGGATATTTATTAGGATACCTGAGTAATCATCGACATAAAGGACTTTGTCCTCCTAAAGATTTATGGAAATATTATTCTTGGTGGAATTAGTGTGCATAATTTTAGGAACACAGTGTCAACTAGAATTTTTATGTATTGTTGTCTGTAATAGATAAATATTATTCTGTGATTTATGTAGAAATAATGATTCCCATCTTCCAGTCTTAAGATCACCATTTCCTACTTCTACATCTTCATAATTTATTTATTTATTTACGTCCTGAATCTTTGAGGTACTACCATACATTAGATGTTGGACAAAATGACATTGCATTAATATACTGTTACACTGATCACATAAATTACATTTATAAATTGTTACATTGTTGTATTGCTATATTGTTACATTACGTTTTTATATTGTTATAATGGAAATTAACTTATTTTTCAAGATACTGTGTTACTGAGTAAAAACAGTTTTCCAAGAGATATGAAGTTACAGATTTTTTAAAGCTATGGATTTTGTTCATGGCCTTTAAGTTGCTTGGCAGCTTACTAAACAAGTGTGAGAACCTAAGTGACATACACCTTTCTTGCACAATATGGTATAACAATGATGTCTGTGTATGTCACTATTTGCCCTTGTATGGTGTTCATGTACAGGTTTATTTTGAATAAATACATTTCCATTTTTAGCATGGTTTGTTTTAGGTACATGACAACTTTTGGTATATAGGTACATGGTAGGGGTAGAATCCCCAGTTCTTTAAAGAATGGTTTGCATGATTTTCGGCTTTTAGCATTTTTCATTATTCTCACAAACTTTTTTTGTTTCCGGAATGTTGTTATGCTATCAGGAGAATTTCACCAGAATGTGATGCCATATCTGAATAGGGAGTGTATGCAAGTGTATTACACTGCTCTTAACTGTTTCAGGACTTGCGTTATTCCATATAATCCTAAACACATAAGTCATTTTTGATAGTTTGGAATGTGATGTGGGAATTCCATTCAAGATTGTCTTGTAAGTAGATGCCAAGAAATTTTGTTTCAGTGACACTGTTAATTCTTTGGTTTTCCATAGACATGTTTGAGTTTTAACGGGTTTTTATTTTGTTGTGTATGGAAGTGTAAGACGACTGTTTTTCGAGGGTATATCAGTAATTTATTCCTCATAAACCACACTGTGACAGTTTCATTTGTGACTTTAGCATTTAAACTAAGAGCCATTTCGTTTTCAACTTCAATTAATATGCTTGTGTCATCTGCAAATAGCACTGGTTCAGAGTGTTGAACGTGTAGGGGGAAGTCGTTTATGAAAATTAACAAGGGAAAGGGACCTAAAATTGAGCCTTGTGGTACACCGTGGGTTAATGTGGAAGGTTTCGATTAATAGGCTTGGAGTTCGTTTTTCCCCATGTGTTTTACCTCTGTTATCTGAGAGCGATTTTCTAGGTAGGATTTCAGCCACAGGTTTGGCAGGCTTGTTACACCATACCACTCTAACTTTCTTAGAAGAAATTCATGGTCTATTAAATCATATGCTTTTTTTAAATCCAGGAAAGTCCCCGAAACATTTTTGTGACTATCCACCGAATTTAAAATACGATTTATGAGGCTAAAAATGGATGTTTCAGCACTGCACTGAGGCCTGAAGCCATGCTGACATCCTGAGATAATATTTTTTTGTTAAAGAAATCAGTTAATTGTGGCGGAACTAGTTTTTCAATGATTTTTGAAAAACCTGAGAGGAGTGACACAGGCCTATAGTTGACCATCTGCTGCCGATTGCCCTTTTTGTAAAGGGGTACAACTTTTGCAGTTTTTAACTGTTGCAGGAAAATACCACTTGATAGTGAAGAATTGCATATATCTAGCAGTGTTGCGAGTATCTGTTCATCTGATACTTTTATAATATAGTCTGGCACATTGTCAACTCAGGCTGTTTAGTCTGCAATTCACAGAGGATTCATCAAACCACTTTCAAGCTATTACTCTACTGTTCTACACACGTAACATGAACACTTTCCATATGAGCTCTGATTTCTCTAATTGTATTTTGATGGTCGTTTCTCCCTATGTAGACTGGCAGCAACAAAATATTTTCACACACTGAGGAGAAGGTTAATGATTGAAATTTCATGAAAAGATCGTGCCTCAATTGAAAAGGCCTTTGTTTTAACGACTGTCACTCTAATTCACATATAATCTTCCATGGCAATCTCTCCTCTATTTTGTGATTATACAAAATGTTCTGCCCTTCTTTGAACTTTTTCCACCCATTTTCTGTCAGATCAATATGATACACATCGCACACCACACACCAGTACTTTCTAAATGTTCTGCCAATAAATCAAAGACTTTGGGCTGTGCAGGATAGTCATGCGGTCTGCAGCACCTTGCCACAGTTCGCACGGCTACCCCCATCGGAGTTTCGAGTCCTCCCTCAGGCATGGGTGTGTGTTGTCCTTATTGTAAGTTAGTTTAATTTAGATTAAGTAGGTCTAGGGACCAATGACCTTAGCAGTTTAGTCCCATAAGCACTTACCACATATCGACTGGGACAAAAAAAGTTTTTGGTTTGCTTTCCCCACACCATTATTCGTGTGATCAGCACAATTTAAGCTATTGGTAATAGTAATCACTAAGTATTTAGTTGAATTGACAGTCTTTAGATTTGTGTGATTTATCATGTAACCACAGTTTAGCAGATTCCTTTTAGTACTCATGTGGGTGATTTCACATTTTGCACTGTTTAGAGTCAGATATCTCTTTTAGCACCATACAGATATCTTGTCTAAATAATTTTGCAATAAGTTTTGATCATCTGATGACTATAGGGTATTAAATGACAACATTATCTGCAAACAATGTAAGAGGTGTTTTCAGATCATCTCCTAAATCTTTTATGTAGATCAGAAACACCAGAGGGCACATAACATTTCCTCAGGGAACGACAGACATTACTTCTAGTTTACTTGATGTCTTTCCATCAATTACCATGAACTTGACCATTCTGACAGGAAACCATGAATCCAGTTACATAACTGGTACGATACTCGATAGGCACTAAATTTGATTACAAGTTGTCTATGAGAAATGGTGTCAAAAGCCTTCTGAAAATCTAAAAATATAAAGCAGATTAATGAATGCAACAAGCGACTCTAATGTGGAGTACATTTGAATGATGATAATTATAGGTTTAGTAGGTAGTGTAGCTTGTGTGTAAAGCTGCACCAAGCTTGATACAGGTGGGAGTTGTCATAGAGGTTGGTGTGATGTGGTTTGCAGTCTTACATTTGATCTTTCTTCACAGCCATATACTGAGTTTCTGAATATTGGTCTTAGTGTTTTGCTTAATACATTTTCCATTGACTAAGATTGAGCTACTAGCTCCACACATCAGCTCGTTGAAAAGAATTCCTAAGGATTCAGGGTGGTACTGTTCAATTATTTGTTATGGAACTGTTATGAGAGAGGTTTATCTAAATATGTGGAGCAACAAACAAAGAGAAAATGTTGCTGATTTTTCAGTGCTAAAATGAGCACGCGAGTACAGTTTATGAAGAAGGGTATACAGTAATTGGGCATGAACTGATTGAAATGACAGTTGACAGATCATAAATGCAGCTTGACAATTGTCCCACAAAGACTATATTGTTGCCACTGAAGCAAAGCTAGTGTGTATAGGAACCCTTTTTTTTCTATAGAATTTAAGAATTTATTCATCTTCTGTGATAAGGAATTTCGGAAGGTTGTGTTTAGTAACTGTGCTTTTGCAGCACTGTCATCTGTAATTGCATAGAGGAGGTATTAATTTTGTGTTTCTGGTAGCATACTTCACATACCACCAGAATGTCTTTGGATTTTCTGCCAGTTTTCAAGACAAACTTTCGCTGTGGACATTCTTTTACTGTGCAATAAGGGCATTAATCAGTTGGCTAGTGAAACTCAAGTTTCAAGTGATGGTGTAATGACAACCTAAGGAAAATTTACTGTTACATAATAGTCAATTATGTAATTACAGCTTTCCCAAAGTCAATCTCATACAGTGCATGGAAAAAATGAACTCTTTGTATCTTTCCATGTGAGCTCTGATTTCCGTTAATTTATTACGATGATCATTTCTTCCTATGTAGGTTGGCATCAAAAATATATTTTAGTTTTTGGTGGAGAAAATTGGTGATTAAAATTTTGTGAGAATGTTCTGCCGTAATAAAAAATGGCTTTGTTTTAATGATGTCCACCCTAAATCCTGTATCCTTTCAGTGACACCCTCTCTCCTATTTCGTGATAATACAAAATGTGCTGTCCTTCTTTGAACTTTCTTCATGCACTCCAGAAGTCCTATCTAGTAAGGATCCCACACCATGCAGCAGTATTCTCAAAGAGGATGGAGAAGTGTAGTGTAGACAGTCACTGCAGTAGATCTGTTACATTTTCTAAGCATCCTTCCAATAAAATGCAGTCTTCAGTTAGCTTTTGTCACTTCATTTTCTATGTGTTCCTTCCAATTTAAGTTGTTTGTAATTTTAATTCCTAGGTATTTAGTTGAATTTACAGACTTTAGATTTCACTGATTTATCATGTAACCGAAGTTTAATGGCTTCTTTTTAGCCCATAACGCCACACTGTTCGTTATTTAATTTCAATTGCCAATTTTTCTATCATTTTCTAAATCATTCTGTAATTTGTGTTTTTCTGATGACTTTACTGGTTGATAAATGACAGCATCATCTACATACAACCTAAAACAGCTGCTCTGATTGTCTCCTAAATTGTTTATGTAGAACAGCAAAGGGCCTATAACACACCTTGGGGCATGCCACAAATCACATCTGTTTTACTTGATGATTTTCCATCAATTACTATGAACTTTGATCTCTCAGACAGGAAATCACAAATCCAGTCACATAACTGAGATGATACTCCATAATCACGCAGTTTCTCTACAAGCCGCTTGTGTGGGACAATATTAAAAGCCTTCAGGAAATCTAGAGGTACAGAATCAATTTGAAATCCCTTTTCAATAGCACTCAGCAATTCATGTGAGTAAACAACTAGTAGTGTTTCACAAGAATGACGTTTTCTAAATCTGTGTTGGCTGAGTGTCAATAGACCGTTATTTCGAGGTAATAGATAATTTTTGAACACAGTATATGTTCTAAAATCCTGTTGCATGTTGATGTTAATGATATGGGACTGTAATTTAGTGGACTGTTCCTACTACCTTTCTTGAATATTGGTGTGACCTGTGCAGCTTGGCAGTCTTTGGATACAGATCTTTCAGTTAAGTGTGGAGCTAAAGTAGCAGCAAACTCAGAAAGGAACCTAACTGGTGTACAGTGTGGACTGGAAGACTTGCTTTTGTTAAGTAATCTATGGTGCTTCACTACTCTGAGGATATCTGCTTCTACGTTACTAATGTTGGCAGCTGTTCTTGATTCAAATTCTGGAATTTACTTCATCTTCTGTGGTGAAGGAATTTCGGAAAGTTGTGTTTAGTAACTCTGCTTTGGCATCACTGTCATCTGTAATTGCATAGAGGAGGCATTAATTTTGTGTTTCTGGCAGCATACTTCACATACCACCAGAATGTCTTCTGATTTTCTGCCAGTTTTCAAGACAAAATTTCACTGTGGAAACTATTATAAGCATCTTGCATTGAAGTCCACGATAAATTTCAAGTGTCTTTAAAAGATTTCCAATGTTGGAGATTTTGCATTCATTTGAATTTATCACATTTTTTTCATTGTTTCTGCAACAGGGTTCTGACATGTTGTGTGTACTAAGGAGACACAGCTCCATCGTTTGTTGATTTATTCAGTATAAATCTCTCAATTGCTGCCAATACCTCTTCTTTGAATTCAAGCCACATCTGGTCTACACCTACATTTTTAATTTGGAAGGATTGGAGATTGCCTCTCACAAAAGATTCTAGTGAATTTTATGTACTTTTTTGAATAGGTACATTTTTCCTTTATTTGTGGAGAATTTGTAGGTTACAAAATTCAGCCTCGCTGTGACAACCCTGTGTTCGCTAATCCCTGTATCTATTTTGATGCTTGTTATTAGTGCAGAATTATTTGTTGCTAAGAGGTGAAGGTCATTGTTTCTGTTTTTGTTGAGATATTAGTGTATTACGTAGACATCCACACAGGAAACTTTTACAAGAAGTACAGATTGAAAAGTTTTATGTAGCCTAGATTATAAGTATTTGTACATCAAAGCATGCTATGCAAACCAACTGTCCAAAAAAAGTACAGTACAGAATGGGATTTATACAAATAACATATGAAGACCATTATGATAACAGACATATCATCCCCAAATACTACAATATTACAAAATATTAATTTTATAGTTGTTATGTACAACTTGCAATATGTAAAATCAAACAGTGGATACTCCAGGTTGGAATAATGACTGTATTATGAAAAGGATTCATTGCTGCACGCCATAAAGTGGAGATGTTGAGTTGCAGACAAGCACAATAAAAAGACTGTGAAGCATGTAAGCTGTTGACCAAAAGACCTTCCTTCAGAAGATGACAATACACACACACACACACACACACACACACTCACTCACTCACAGACAATCTCACTATTATGAGTCACACACACACGAGACCACTGTCTCTGGCCACTGAGGACAGACTACAAGCAACTGGGCCTGGTGGGTTAAGCAATGTGGGTGGTGAGAGTAAGAAGAAAGCTGGCACAGGAGGAGAAGAGGTAACAGGGTAGAGGTGGGGATCATAAAGTACTGGTTCTGGGACCGTACAGGGTCATGGTGGGGAGAGTGTAGGCAGCTGGGTGCAGTCAGAAGTTAGATTTAGGAGGGGGGGGGGGGTTATTGGAAAAGGGTGAGAAGGGAAAAGACTGTGGGTGTACTGGTGGAATAGAAGGCTGTGTATTGATCGAGTGGGAGCAAGGAAGTGGATAGATGGGTGAAGGACAGTGACTATTGATGGTTGAGCCCAGGAGGGTACAGGAATGTGGGATACATTAAAGGGAGAGCTCCCATCTTTGCAATTCAGAAAACTGGTGTTGGTAGTAAGGATACTGATGACACAGGCTGCGGATCAATCTTTGAAGTGAAGAACGTTGTGTTCTGTAGCATGTTCAGTGACTGGGTGGTCCAACTGTATCCTGATCAAAGTTAGTCAGTGGCCATTCATGTGGACAGAGAGCTTGTACGTTTTCATGCCCATGTGGAGCACAGCGTAGCTGTTGCAGCTTACCATATGGATCACATAACTGCTTTCATAGGTGACTAGTTTTTGATGAGGTAGGTGATTTTTGTGACTGGACTGGAGTAGATGGAGGTGGGCTGATATATGGGACAGCACTTTTGTACAGGTCTATTGCATGGATATGAACTTCGAGGGAAGGGGCTGGGAGCAGGGGAGGAGCAGGGATGGACAAGAATATTGTGTATGTTTGGTGGGTGGTGGAACACTGCCATGGTAGGGGTGAAAAGAATAGTGAATAGGACACTCATTTCAAGCCACAACTAGAGGTAGCTGAAACCCTGATGAAGAATCTGATTTAGTTGTTCCTTTCCTGAGTGGTACTGAGTTATGAGGGAAATACTCCTTTCAGGCCAGATGGTGGGACTTTAGGAGGGGGTGGGTGACTTGTGAGATAAGATATGGAAGATATGTTTCAGTACAATTTTGGGAGAGTAATTTTGGTCTGTGAAGGCTTCAGTAGGACCCTTGGTGTATTTTGAGAGAGACTGCTTGTCACTACAGATGTGATAAGACACAGGTGACTAGGCTGTGTGGAAGGGACTTGTTAGTATGGAATAGGAAGGAGCTGTTGAAGTGGACATATTGCTGGTGGTTGGTAGGTTACATATGGATGGAGTTAATGATGTCAACATAGAGGAAGTTGGCTTGTTGGGTTGAGGAGAACCCAGTGAAGCAAATGGGAGAGAAGGCTTTGAGGTTTTGGAGGAATGTGGATAGGATGTCATCATCCTCAAACCAGATTACGAATATGTCATCCATGAATTTGAACCAGGTCAGGGGTTTGGGATTTTGGGTGGTTAGGAAGGATTCCTCTAGATGGCCTATGAATATGTTAGTGCAGGATGGTGTCATGTGGATGCCCATTGCCGTACTTCAAATTTGTTTGTTGGTGATGCCTTCAAAGGTGAAGTAATGATGGGTTAGAATATAGTTGTCCATGGTGACCTGGAAAGAGGTTGTAGATTTGGAATCCATTGGACCCCGGGTTGGGAAAAGTAGTGTTCAATAATGCCAAAACAAAAGGCATTGGGGATATTAGTATAAAGGAAGTGGCATCAATAGTAATGGGCAGGGCATTGCGTGGTAAAGGAACAGGAACTGTGGAGAGTTGGTGGAGGAAATGGTTGGTGTCTTTTTATGGGAGGGAAGGTTGTGGGTGATAGGTGGAATCCATCAGATCTTGAGAAAGGTAGTGTTCAATAATGGCAAAGCAAAAGGCATTGGGGATATTAGTATAAAGGAAGTGGCATCAATAGTAATGAGCAGGGCATTGCATGGTAAAGGAACAGGAACTGTGGAGAGTTGGTGGAGGAAATGGTTGGTGTCTTTTTATGGGAGGGACGGTTGTGGGTGATAGGTGGAACATGTGGCCCTGTGAGATCAGAGAAGGTTGCAGTAATAGGCAGAAGGTGTTGGTCTATGAAAGCAGAGACTCTCAGTGGCGGCACAGCATCTGCCCACAATGGATGGTTGGATGTATTGACTTTATGAAGCATTTAGATGATAGGAGGATGGGGAGTGGTAAGTGTAAGGAAGGAGAGAGAGAGAGGGGGGGGGGGGGGTGAAGGGAGAGGTTCTGGGATGGGCATAAGGATTTGGAGAGAGACTGGAATTCCTGTTTGATTCAGTGGGACCACTATGGCAGGGTTTGTTGATGGATGAATCTGAGAGCTGACAGACACATACCAAGTAATACTTGTGGTTCAAAACAACAGTGGGGGAGCCTATGTCAGCAGGTAGGATTATAAGATCAAGACACACAATCTTTTTACTCCTCATGTTTTTACTTGTCTCCTTGTCTGCTCCTTCCTTCCCTCCTCCACTTCTCTCTCTGTTTAACCTTCGGACTGCAGCTAACCGCCCTACACTCTCCCCACCACATCCATGCATGCTCCCAAAAGCAGCACTTGACCATCCCCCATCCCTACCCTGCTGTTGCCCCCCTCCCCTTCCCCCTCCCATCATGCACATTGTTCGCAGTCTGCCCTCTCAGCGAGAGACAGTGGCCAGGTGTGTAGGTGTGTGACAGTTTTGTGTGTGTGTGTGTGTGTGTGTGTGTGTGTGTGTGTGTGTGTGTGTGTGTGCACATCTGTATATTTGTGTTGTTGACTTCAGAGAAAGACCTTTTGGCTCAAAAGCTTACTTATTTAGAAGTTTTTTTGTTGTGCCTGTATACAATGCAACATCACTACTATATTATTATTGCATCAGATGTAATTTCTGTTCTGTCAGCGTATCAGAAGTTGCTGTTTTTGTATCAGGTACTTTTCTGTTGCTGTGAAATGTCATAGGCTGCTATTTTCCCATCAGATCTTTTGCTTTTGCTCTGGAACATCATAGGCTGCTGTTTTCTCTTCAAATGTTTTTCTTTCGCTCTGGGACATTGGAGGTCACAGTTTTTCTATCTGTAATATTGGGAGTCCCATTTTTTATGTTCTCTAGTCTCACCCACATACTTCTTTTATGCTGTCACTCTGGGTACAAATGAAAGAATTTGTTCTCGATTGTTGATCATCTTGTGAGACAGACAGAAAAGTTGACTTCTTATTACCATTATCGCGACCAATCTTCATAAGTATATGCAGTTTGTGGCTTGCAGGGATCATTGAAAAGAGGATCAGCAACAAGAACCTGCAGTTTTGATCAGGCTCTGTTTGCAAAAATATATATTTAGCTTCTTAAAATACAATACAGTGGTTGCTGGCCATTAGCCAGTGATTATATTAAGTCTTGCACAATTGAAAGCCCACCCCCTTCGCTCTCAATCCCTAATTCTGTAGAGCTCTAATTTACGTAATATTGAAATTCTGACATTTTATTTACAAGCCTTTGAAAATTCATAAAATTCAGCGTTGCCTTACAACATGACCCCAACAGGTCGTCCATGTACTGCAGGCTCTTTATTATTCCCAAAAAAACTGATGACTTGCTCATATCCTTCCGGCCCGCAAGAGATCTACCATTGGCGTACTTGACCGATAGGAGTATGTAAGTGAGAGTCTGTGCCGGTTATGTGACACCTCCATGTACAGCATCTGCCATCGAGATCCCATCCCACTGATACAAGGTGACCTACAGTTGATTCCTTAAAACTTCAGACTCCTCACGAGGACTAAGACCTCAGTCCATAGCATTTCTTACCCAACTGAAAATACGCACCTCCACCTTTTACCTTCTTTGTAAGATGTATAAACCCAGTCACCCTGATCATCCCATAGTTGCTGGCTTCAAAGCACCCACCAAAGGTGTATCTCCCTTACTTGATCAACACTTGCAACCAATAGTATGAAGACTTTGCTCCTATATTAAAGACACCAATCATTTCCTAGATCATCTAAAATCTGTGCCTGTCCCATTGTGCCACACATCCTGCTTGTTGCCGTTGATTCCACCTCCTTTAATACAAACAAGTGCATGCTCTGTCTGCTGCTGAACATTTCCTCAACCAGCACCCACCTTATTCCAACCCAATGATGCCCTTCCCACTCACCTTAATCAGCTTTAACCTTACACTAATTACTTTACCTTTGAAGGGCAGATGTATAAGCAGATCAGGGGCATGGCCATGGTAACAAGGATGGCTCTTCCTATGCCAACCTGTTCATGGGTCACTTGGATGCTTTCCTGGTGTTCACAAGCCTTTAGCCATTGGTTTGGTTTAGATACAGTGATGACATCTTTGCAATATGGACTCATAGTGAGGATGGCCTGTTAAAGATTCTCCCAATTAAATGTCACATGGTCCTATTCTGAATCCCACGCCACTTTTCTTGATGTTGACCTGATTATCACCAAGGATCAGCTGAACACTTCTGTTCAAACTAAGGGGACCTAGACGTCACTTTCATTCACATTAAGTGACTGAAGCATCATGGTTGTTTTTTACACTAGCATTTTTAAAGACAATAACACAAAAAATTTAATAATAATTGAAATGAAACTTTAACTAAATAATTAGTATATTGTGACTTCTGTGTGAAAAAAATTTGAACACTGCTGCATTCAAAATAGTGAGAAGATTGATTTTTCTCTTATATATTGAATTATGTGTGAATTTTATTCTAGGCATACTGTACTTCCACGCAATTAAAATTTAAAGTTCAGAACATATTTTGTTTATTTAAGAATGGAACAGGAATATTTACTACTTTCTTGTTCTACGTATTTGGAAAAAAATGTTCTTTTGGAATCTGCTTTCTTCTCCTAATAAATTGTGAACATATGACATGTTCCAGCTGAAAATATTTCATATATTGTTGGCATTCTTGTCCTCTTTATACGAGGGTCGGTCAAAAAGTAATGCCTCCCATTTTTTTTCTACTTAAAAAAATTAAGTTAAGTGAAAAATTTGAATTTGGCGCCATTCCTCAAACCTTCTTCTGCAATCCACTGCAGTAGTAACTTTCTGTGTCAACAGGTGGCAGCACAGCAGACGTTTGTAAGATGGCCGACATCAATGTTCGTTTGAGACAGCGTTGTGTGATTGAATTCTTGAATGCAGAAGGTGAAACGCCCATACGCATTCATGAAAGACTGAAGAAGGTGTATGGTGTTGTGACAGTGGATGTCAGCACTGTTAGACGATGGGTTCGTCGTTGTAAGGAAGCTGAAGGGCAAACACCGTTGACTGACGAAAAGCGGAGCGGCAGGCCGGTGAGTGCAGTGACTCCACACAACATTCAGCAAGTTGATGACATCATTCGTGGTGACCGTCGGGTGACTGCAGATGAAGTGTGTCGTATTATTTCTCTTAGTAAAGGCAGTGTAATCACGATTATTAAACAATTGGGGTACTCAAAAGTTTGTGCACTGTGGGTTCCAAGAATGTTAACCGATCAGAATAAAGAGGCAAGGAAAACAATAGCCTCCCAACACTTGCAGCGCTTCCGTTTGGAGGGAGATGAGTTTCTGAAAAAAATTATGACCGGGGACGAAACATGGGTGCATTTTTTTGAACCCGAATCAAAGAGGCAGTCAGTGGAGTGGCGTCACACAAGCTCGCCGAGGAAGAAAAAATTCAAAACTGTGCGATCGGCAGGGAAAGTTATGGCAACAGTTTTCTGGGATACAGGGGGTGTGATTCTGGTTGATTTTTTGGAGCAGGGATGCACAATAAATTCTGTTCAATACGTCACAACCCTCAAAAAACTTAAAGCACGTCTTCAGCGAGTTCGCCCAACAAAATCAATGGCAGATGTTCTTCTTTTGCATGACAATGCAAGACCACACACCAGTCGTCACACCTCTGACGAGATTGTCAAAATTGGATGGGAAGTTTTGCCTCATCCCCCATACAGCCCTGACCTGGCACCATCAGACTTCCATCTGTTCGGGCCACTAGAAGAAGCTCATCGTGGGATTCATTTTGAAGATGAGGAGACCGTCAAAACATCCGTGCGTCAATGGCTTAGGAAGCAGAGCTGTGATTTTTACCGTGCTGGGATACATGCCCTTGTTCAAAGATGGACCAAAACTGTAGAGATGGGTGGAGATTACATTGAAAAATGACAAAATGATCCTCAATGTTGTGGTTTTCAACCTATGTAATTGCATTTAAATTTCCTGAAAATTAAACATAGAAAAAAAAATAGGAGGCATTACTTTTTGACTGACCCTCGTAAGTTAAACTCCTTACAAACAGATTGATTGATAGGTGTCACTGGATGCGGATATGGACAGGCTTGTGGTCAGCAGGCTTCTCTCCCCACCATCCACAATTTTTGTGAATGGAGTGTTGTTGT
Organism: Schistocerca gregaria; assembly: GCF_023897955.1. Lineage (NCBI taxonomy): Eukaryota > Metazoa > Arthropoda > Insecta > Orthoptera > Acrididae > Schistocerca > Schistocerca gregaria. The sequence goes on along the minus strand of NC_064920.1, from coordinate 124,472,434 downwards.
CTAGTGTGATTGTGTTTTTATGTTCCATGCTCCTACCTCCTTCCTACCCTTTGCCCACACTTGCTATGGATATTCAAGGAGATAACAGGAGAAAGGAACGACGGGCATGCACGGCCAAAAATGTATGGCAGAATAGAATAGAAGAAACATCTCCGTAGGCGAGAGAGATTGGAACCATGTCTACAGACAGAGAGATGAAGTCCTTTGTGTCCTCTACATGGTGAATATATCTGGACTAGATTCAGAAAGTGCTTTTCAGTGATAACCTTCTATTATTGTTATGATGATGTGCTATTTTATGCATCATATGTGAGGGATATTGTTGTATCAAGGGATGTCTTGGATGAGTTTATATGCTGGGTTTATTCTTAGGTTTTTATGTGTAGGAATGTCAAGTAAATAATTCATTATTTCTTTATGAATAAATAACTGTTGTTATGATAAGGATCTTGTGCAGTAATCTCTCACTTTCAATCATTATTCAGCGTGCCATTTTTGTGTTGCAGATGTATTGTGAAGTAAATCTAAATTTGATGTTCACAGTAAACTTTTATTTTGGTGGATTACTGGTACAGTGATATGTGTGGCAAATTGGTGAGTTGGTGCTTGCACTTTCAATCTGTTATGACGTGTCAGTACATCCTGGGTTTCTAATTCACCAGTGTATCTTCCAGTGATTTGTTCTATTACTTCCCATATTTATCATAGTTCCATTTTATTTCTGTGATAAACAGTGTTTGGAATCAGAAGCAATAATTAGCACTTCAGTCCATCCTTCACATTTGCAAATGTGGAATAAACTCATTTTCTGGTTAGACTCTCTACTGTTAATGTCTTAGCTATCAGGTAATATCAGTGGTTTTGTGGGTTGCAGTAAGTGTCACATATCTTCCATTAAAGTTTCCTCATGATTGTCCACCTGTGTGTATTTCTTGTGTAGGACGATTATTTTGTGCAAGTAAAGAAACAAGTTCAGATATCAACTCTGTGTACGGATGAGGTTGTTGAGTGTGCTATATCATACAACTACATATACCTGCACTACAGACATGATCAGTGGGTTGCTGTATCATTGGTCCCCATGCCAGCTCCACAATACAGGATGGATTGTATGTCAACACAGCAGTTGAGCAAAACCCACTAGTCAGTTTACAAGTTAAAATTCTATCGGACTCTATGTGAAGGAGCAGCAAGCACCAGCCTCTTCTCCAAGCCACTTGCATTGCCACAAGTGATGCTACATGCAGGGCACTACTTGCTTTGCCAGTCAAGTGTCTTCCAGTTTGCCGAAACTGAGCCCAAGTGACCTCCTGGGCACAGAGCTGTCAGATCCAAGTGCAGCACCAACCATGGAAGATCACGAAGCGCCACAGTGAGCAGCCAGCAGTCATAACCAGAGCCATCACCTCCACCAACCTCGGCCTCAGCTAACACTGTGCACCTTGGAGGTTATACACTGTTTGAATTAATTTACTGTCACTGCTAGACACCTGACCTGACTTACGATCAGCCAAGTGTTGTCTATCTCCATCAGTGAACTACGGTCGAGCTACTGTAAAAAGATCCGTGAAAGTTGCAGTGATCTGGGTGCAGCAGTTCTGCATGCCTACCACAATCAGTCACATTTTGCAGTTGTGTAAACATCTCTTTGGCAAAGCCTCAGTGTTGCTGGAACTGTATAGAAAGCTATTGTTTTGCAGCTGAGCACTGGTAATAGTATTGTCAGCTGTCATCCATCAGATTATGCTGATGTAACTATAAAGTAAACTAAACTATTTTATGACTTCCATCCAGAAAGATTATATATATCAAATGCAAAAAAAAAAAAACTATGCACTGTGAAGGAATTACCTGAATGGGATGGAAACTGGTAGACGTGATGTACATTTGAAGAGGAAAAATTGATTAGAGTTTCAGAAAAATTGAATGATTCATTCAAAAGAAAGAGCCTTACAAATTGAGCAAATCAGTAACACTTTGGTCTACCTCTGGTCCATATACAAACTATAAATTGGTGTGGCATTGATTGAAAAAATAGTTGGATGCCCTCCTGAGGGATATCATGCCATATTATTTGTAGTTAGCACATTAGATTGACAATATGCTGAACTGGTGAGAAGGACCTGCCCATGATGCTCCAGAAGTCCTAAGTTGGGTAGAGATCCAGCGACCTTGCTGGCTAAGGGGGTATGACAAGCGGGAAGACAAGTAATACAAACTCTCAAAGTGTATAGAAGGGCATTATCTTGCCAAAATAGAAGCCCACGATGGCTTGGCATGTTGGGTAATATAATGGCACATAGAATGTTGTCGATGTACTGTAAGGGTATCCCAGATCACAACCAAAGGGATCATGCTATGAAATGAAATGGCACTACAGACCATCACTTCTGGTTGTCACACCATATAGTGGTTGACAGTCAGGCTGCTGTCCCACCACTGTCCCATCCATCTCCAGACACCTCTTCGCTGGTCATTGGGACCTGGGACATTTTGACTGGAATAGAATTGACTTCAGTGATGAGACCTGCTTTGAATTGAGCCCTGATGACTTGCAAAGAGGTGCCTGGACACACACTGAATAGCAGTGGAATACCAACCTGACTGTTTATCTGACATATGGCCTAACACACGAGAGTGGTGGTTCATAGAAAGAACCAGTTGGTTGTCATTTGTGGCACACTTACAGAACAGTATTACATAGATGGTACTCTACACCCCATTGTCTTGCCCTTCATGCCAAGCCATCGTCGTTACTTATCACCAGGATAATACCCATCTGCACATGGTGTGTGTTTCTACTGCTTGTTGTCGTGTTTACCAAATCCTACCTTGGGCAACCAGGTATCCAGATCTCTCCTCAGCTGAGAATGTTTGGAGCATTGTGGGCAGGCCCCTCCAATGAGTTTGGAGTTTTGATGATGTAAGGTGACAGGTCGATGAAATTCGATACAATATCCCTCAGGAGGACACCCAGCAACTCACTCAGTCAATACCAATCCAAATTACAGCCTGCATAAGACCAGTAGTGGACCAACATGGTACTGATTTGCACAGTTTGTAGAGAACTTTCTCTTCAATATATTGTCATGCAGAAGAAGGTGGAATTAGTTGAATGACAAAAACTAACTTCACTTAACAAATGTTTATTCAGCACTTGCACATACTAGAGTGTGGAGCGAACTGCCTCCAGCCAGAACACATACAGTATATATACAGCCACAAAACATTCCAGTACAATGATTCTTGACATTTGTGGATACTTCTAGAATGTACTTGAATTAAATATAGAAATTAAATTCGTCCAGTGCTGGTGAGTCTTGAACTCATGACCCTTAATGCAAGAGTATAGTATCATAACCACTGCACCATGATGCTACTCAGCTTCTTCTGTGACAATATCATCCATTTTTTCTAAAATTGTAAACATTTGTTTGTCTGTACATGTACATCACATCTATTGATTTCCATCCCATTTAGGTAATTCCTTCAGTGTGTGCAGTATTTTTCCTTTTTTGTTAATGTATTTATGCTTCCTTGAGACTTCATTGGTATTGCGTCCCTGCGGACGTTTATTTGTGATTTGTATTACTTGAGAATCATTATTTGCTTGCGTGGACTCATTCTGGTCAACAGAGACTGAGTAACAGGAACATGAACTGAAACAAATGTTATTAAACTATTGTATTAGTTAGCTCTGATGAAGCAAAATTTTGCAAACGTTTAGCAACTGTTTCTCATCTTGTTTATATGCATATTGCATGCTCAATATCTTACATATATTGTAAGTTCTTACCTTTACTCCTGCCAGTGTTTGTATTCCAATCAGGACACTGCAGTATCACAGTCATTGTTTGTGATGGGACATCTTCCTTTTTCGAGTAGAGGCACCTTCTTTCTTCATTTTATTTAATGGGAAGACCCAAGACTGTTCAAAGTGGATGACAAGTAAAATGATTTTCTTTGAGATTGTATGAGATCTTTGTACTGTTCCAATTTTTAATTGGTATAAGATTCTACTCTGGTGATACGCAAAATATGGTAAATACTAATTTCAGCCTTAGTGCTTGTTTCTTAGGTTGTGTTCATGCTACAGTCTTACTGCTCTCAGCTCACCGGCATGGCACTGATAAAACAAACCCACTGAGTTATAGTGACGCTTGTAATATGCACCATCACTGGTGCTACACTGCTCACAATTATTGTCATCAGGCAAGGACATCGAGATGGTTCCCATTTGGAGACGTGTCCATTGCCAACCATTCTGAAACTTGAGCTGTGATTGACTGCTTCAAGTTCACTCTAAAAGTGCTGTTGCTAGGAGAACTGCTCATTGTCTGTGCTGTTTGTCTTACACTATGCATTTATGTCTACATTTCCATCTAAATCCAAACTCTGTAAACCACTGTCAAGTGTCTGCAAAACACTATCAAGTGCATGGCACCACATATTAAGGTTTCTTCCCATTTCTTTCTGGTATGTAACATGATAAAAATGACTGATTAAATACCTCTCAACAGGCAGTAATTAATTTAATCTAGTCTTCCAATCACTCGAAGAGGGGTACATAGGGGCTGTAGTGTATTCCTAGATTCATCACTTACTGCTGGTACTTGAAACTTTGTAAATAGTATTTTGTGAGATACTTTGCTTCTGTCTTCAACGATCTGCAGCCCAGGTCTTTTGACACTTCCATGGTTGAAACAAACATGCGAACACTGTTGATTATGTCCTATGTGTATTGATAGTCCTATCTGGTATGGATCCCAGATATTTGATTTGTATACAAGGATGGATCAAACAACTGTTTCATAAGCTCCGCCCTTTGAAGGCTAACCACCGTTTCAGTAATCTACCACTGAAACCAACATGTGCTGGCTGATGATGAAGACACAGGCTAAATAAGAAAATGAAAGCTTCCAAAACTGGAATTTAACACACAAAAATTGTGTTGCTGCCTTAAAACAACATTAACTTGTACAACTAACAGCCTCTCTCAGTGTCAATTATTGATGTTACAAAAACAAAATGACAAGATTTAAATATGTCTTATCAAGGCTATAAATTTTATTTTATTTAGTAGTTTCATCCGCACATCACGTTGTTGCTCATTTGTGGTACCGTGTTTTAACATATCTTTCTCAGCAAAATATTTCTCCCAAACAAATAAAATTTTGATGTCTATACACTTCAGTTTATGATTATGCTGCAGTAGACAAGAAACTAATATCCACTGAGATAAAAATTGAAGTGTCATATGAGATTGGGAAAACTCAGTATCAGGGGTGTATGTAAATTGATAATTGGATCCTTCACTTGCCCACTGGACTCATCTCCTGATATGACTGAAAACTTCACTTGTACATAAATTCCCCAATAATACTGTAATCATTGTTGGAGACTCCAACAGTTAATTGGGAAAATTACAGTTTTGTTAGTGGTGATCATGATAAGACATCCTGTCCAATGCCTTCTCCAAAAATTGCCTAGAATGTATACTTAGGAACCCCACACATGATGGAAATATATTGGATCTAACGGCAGTAAATAAACCTGACCTCTTTGAGGGTGTCTACATCAAAAATTGGTATCAATAACCATGACACAGTTGTGGAAACAGTGATTACCAAAGTACAAAGGATAACCAAAACAAGCAGAAAGATACATATGTTCGGTAAACTAGATAAAACAACTAGTATCATTCCTCCCCTCCCCCCATGAACCATGGACCTTGCCGTTGGTGGGGAGGCTTGCGTGCCTCAGCGATACAGATGGCCGTACCGTAGGTGCAACCACAACGGAGGGGTATCTGTTGAGAGGCCAGACAAACGTGTGGTTCCTGAAGAGGGGCAGCAGCCTTTTCAGTAGTTGCAGGGGCAACAGTCTGGATGATTGACTGATCTGGCCTTGCAACATTAACCAAAACGGCCTTGCTGTGCTGGTACTGCGAACGGCTGAAAGCAAGGGGAAACTACAGCCGTAATTTTTCCCGAGGACATGCAGCTTTACTGTATGATTAAATGATGATGGCATCCTCTTGGGTAAAATATTCCGGAGGTAAAATAGTCCCCCATTCGGATCTCCGGGCGGGGACTACTCAGGAGGATGTCGTTATCAGGAGAAAGAAAACTGGCGTTCTACGGATCGGAGCGTGGAATGTCAGATCCCTTAATCGGGCAGGTAGGTTAGAAAATTTAAAAAGGGAAATGGATAGGTTAAAGTTAGATATAGTGGGAATTAGTGAAGTTCGGTGGCAGGAGGAACAAGACTTCTGGTCAGGTGACTACAGGGTTATAAACACAAAATCAAATAGGGGTAATGCAGGAGTAGGTTTAATAATGAATAGGAAAATAGGAATGCGGGTAAGCTACTACAAACAGCATAGTGAACGCATTATTGTGGCCAAGATAGATACGAAGCCCACACCTACTACAGTAGTACAAGTTTATATGCCAACTAGCTCTGCAGATGATGAAGAAATTGAAGAAATGTACGATGAAATAAAAGAAATTATTCAGATAGTGAAGGGAGACGAAAATTTAATAGTAATGGGTGACTGGAATTCGAGTGTAGGAAAAGGGAGAGAAGTAAACATAGTAGGTGAATATGGATTGGGGCTAAGAAATGAAAGAGGAAGCCGCCTAGTAGAATTTTGCACAGAGCACAACTTAATCATAGCTAACACTTGGTTTAAGAATCATGAAAGAAGGTTGTATACGTGGAAGAACCCTGGAGATACTAAAAGGTATCAGATAGATTATATAATGGTAAGACAGAGATTTAGGAACCAGGTTTTAAGTTGTAAGACATTTCCAGGGGCAGATGTGGACTCTGACCACAATCTATTGGTTATGACCTGTAGATTAAAACTGAAGAAACTGCAAAAATGTGGGAAATTAAGGAGATGGGACCTGGATAAACTGAAAGAACCAGAGGTTGTAGAGAGTTTCAGGGAGAGCATAAGGGAACAATTGACAGGAATGGAGGAAAGAAAAACAGTAGAAGAAGAATGGGGAGCTCTGAGGGATGTAGTAGTGAAGGCAGCAGAGGATAAAGTAGGTACAAAGACGAGGGCTGCTAGAAATCCTTGGGTAACAGAAGAAATATTGAATCTAATTGATGAAAGGAGAAAATATAAAAATGCAGTAAATGAAGCAGGCAAAAAGGAATACAAACGTCTCAAAAATGAGATCGACAGGAAGTGCAAAATGGCTAAACAGGGATGGCTAGAGGACAAATGTAAGGATGTAGAAGCTTATCTCACTAGGGGTAAGATAGATACTGCCTACAGGAAAATTAAAGAGACCTTTGGAGAGAAGAGAACCACGTGTATGAATATCAAGAGCTCAGATGGCAGCCCAGTTCTAAGCAAAGAAGGGAAGGCAGAAAGGTGGAAGGAGTATATAGAAGGTTTATACAAGGGCGATGTACTTGAGGACAATATTATGGAAATAGAAGAGGATGTAGATGAAGACGAAATGGGAGATACGATACTGCGTGAAGAGTTTGACAGAGCACTGAAAGACCTGAGTCGAAACAAGGCCCCCGGAGTAGACAACATTCCATTAGAACTACTGACGGCCTTGGGAGAGCCAGTCATGACAAAACTCTACCAGCTGGTGAACAAGATGTATGAGACAGGCGAAATACCCTCAGACTTCAAGAAGAATATAATAATTCCAGTCCCAAAGAAAGCAGGTGCTGACAGATGTGAAAATTACCGAACTATCAGTTTAATAAGCCACGGCTGCAAAATACTAACGCGAATTCTTTACAGACGAATGGAAAAACTGGTAGATGCAGACCTCGGGGAGGATCAGTTTGGATTCCGTCGAAATGTTGGAACACGTGAGGCAATACTGACCTTACGACTTATCTTAGAAGAAAGATTAAGAAAAGGCAAACCTACGTTTCTAGCATTTGTAGACTTAGAGAAAGCTTTTGACAATGTTGACTGGAATACTCTTTTTCAAATTCTAAAGGTGGCAGGGGTAAAATACAGGGAGCGAAAGGCTATTTATAATTTGTACAGAAACCAGATGGCAGTAATAAGAGTCGAGGGGCATGAAAGGGAAGCAGTGGTTGGGAAGGGAGTGAGACAGGGTTGTAGCCTCTCCCCGATGTTATTCAATCTGTATATTGAGCAAGCAGTAAAGGAAATAAAAGAAAAATTCGGAGTAGGTATTAAAATTCATGGAGACGAAGTAAAAACTTTGAGGTTCGCCGATGACATTGTAATTCTGTCAGAGACGGCAAAGGACTTGGAAGAGCAGTTGAACGGAATGGACAGTGTCTTGAAAGGAGGATATAAGATGAACATTAACAAAAGCAAAACGAGGTTAATGGAATGTAGTCAAATTAAATCGGGTGATGCTGAGGGAATTAGATTAGGAAATGAGACACTTAAAGTAGTAAAGGAGTTTTGCTATTTAGGAAGTAAAATAACTGATGATGGTCGAAGTAGAGAGGATATAAAATGTAGACTGGCAATGGCAAGGAAAGCGTTTCTGAAGAAGAGAAATTTGTTAACATCAAATATAGATTTATGTATCAGGAAGTCGTTTCTGAAAGTATTTGTTTGGAGTGTAGCCATGTATGGAAGTGAAACATGGACGATAACTAGTTTGGACAAGAAGAGAATAGAAGCTTTCGAAATGTGGTGCTACAGAAGAATACTGAAGATAAGGTGGATAGATCACGTAACTAATGAGGAGGTATTGAATAGGATTGGGGAGAAGAGAAGTTTGTGGCACAACTTGACTAGAAGAAGGGATCGGTTGGTAGGACATGTTTTGAGGCATCAAGGGATCACAAATTTAGCATTGGAGGGCAGCGTGGAGGGTAAAAATCGTAGAGGGAGACCGAGAGATGAGTACACTAAGCAGATTCAGAAAGATGTAGGTTGCAGTAGGTACTGGGAGATGAAGCAGCTTGCACAGGATAGAGTAGCATGGAGAGCTGCATCAAACCAGTCTCAGGACTGAAGACAACAACAACAACAATCATTCCTCCATGAGAAACTTCAAACTTTCAGAACAGGTCAGAAGCATATAGAGGAACTCTGACTAAAGTTTAAAAAATTTGTTGACCACATACTGGATAGATATGTACCCTAAAGAACAGTTCATAAAGTGATGGAATCTCCTTAGAATACAGTCACTGTAAAGAAACTTCTGAAGAAACAGATCTGCCTCGTGATGACTGGATGTTGTGTGATGTACTTAGGTTAGTTAGGTTTAAGTAGTTCTAAGTTCTGGGGGACTGATGACCGTAGCTGTTAAGTCCCATAGTGCTCAGAGCCATTTGAATCATCTGAAGAAACAGAGACTACTGTATAACAGGTGAAAGGCAAAGCATAAGGCAGTATAAATGATGATTAATTGAATCCCTCAGCTGCTGACAGGGTCCCAGAGCAAAAGCTGAAATGCTTAACTCCATTTTTTTATTTTTTTAAACGAATAAAGCCAAGGAGAATTGCCCCAATTTAATCCTCATACCACTCGAAAGTTAAGTGAAATAAGTATTAGTGTCAGTGGTGTTGAGAAACAACTGGAATTGTTAAAATTGAACAAAGCTCCACTCCCCTATGAAATCCCTGACATATTTTCTACTGAACATTCTGCTACTTATGCCCCACTCCCTCCCTTGCAGGGTTGAAAAGGGGGGGGGGGGGGGGCATCACACAGCAGAGGCCAAAAGTTGGCACCACCAGCACAGTTAAGTCAGGCTGTGAGCTTATAGCATTGACCACATTGCACCAATGTTTGTAAGCAAATGCGGCAGCCTTCATGAAAATATAATACAGAATCCCAATAATGGGAACAACATGTTTGGTGTCTAGGTTATATCAAAAGTATTTTCATTGCCCCGTGTTCCCAACTTGAGTGAATCCAGCAGTATTAAGGAGCAGAGGTTTCAGATGTGTCCCTGCTGCTGCAACTTCATTGAACGGACCTGCATATAATACATACTCACACAGACACAAGGCAGAACATGTTCATGCTTTATTTGTGCAGTGATGGGTTAGTGATTTCAGTGCTCATTAGTATGGTGGGATATGTTGTGATTTCAGTGGCTATCCATGTGAAGGACTGTGTAGTGCAAAAAATGGTTGCCTGTGTGAAGCAATATGTTGTGACCTCAGTTGTCACATGAGTGACAGATTTTGTAGTGCACTAATGCTTGCTTGTATGACAGGATGTGTCAATGAATGCAGTGATCACCTGAGAGATGGATAGTTTGCATTGCTCTTCAGTGGTTGCTCTTGCATCAGGTGTTCTATTTTGATTAAATGGTTGCCTCTGGAATGGGTATTTTGTGACATTGTGATCATTTCTGTGAATAGTTTCTTGAACCAACATTGCTGTCAGTAACTTGCAACTTGGTGAGCAATTATGTTTTTCATGTGTCAGAACATGTCCTTCATTAATTATCCCAATACATTTGTACTTTCATCCATCTGAAATTTAAGAGATCTGTATCCGTTGCTCCCTGTTAGCAAGCTAAGATCTCAGCAACTTATTTATGACCCACCCCCCTTTATTTCCAGTACTTCAGATGTACCTAGAAGTTTTTCACGATCATCTGTGTCAGATGCTTTGCTGAGATATAGGAAAATACCTGTTACATTATAACTCTTGGTTTAAGAATCATGAAAGAAGGTTGTATACATGGAAGAACCCTGGAGATATTAAAAGGTATCAGATAGATTATATAATGGTAAGACAGAGATTTAGGAACCAGGTTTTAAATTGTAAGACATTTCCAGGATCAGATGTGGACTCCGACCACAATCTATTGGTTATGACCTGTAGATTAAAACTGAAGAAACAGCAAAAAGGTGGGAATTTAAGGAGATGGGACCTTGAAACTGAAAGAACCAGAGGTTGTACAGAGTTTCAGGGAGAGCATAAGGGAATAATTGACAGGTTGGGGGGAAAGAAATAGAGTAGACGAAGAATGGGTAGCTTTGAGGGATGAAGTAGTGAAGGCAACAGAGGATCAAGTAAATAAAAAGACGAGGGCTAGTAGAAATCCTTGGGTAACAGTACAAATATTGAATTTAATTGATGAAAGGAGAAAATATAAAAATGCAATAAATGAAACAGGCTAAAAGGAATACAAACGTCTCAAAAATGAGATCGAGAGGAAGTGCAAAATGGCTAAGCAGGGATGGTTAGAGGACAGATGTAAGGATGTAGAGGCTTATCTCACTAGGGGTGAAATAGATACTGCCTACAGGAAAATTAAAGAGACCTTTGGAGATAAGAGAACCACTTGTATGAACATCAACAGATCAGATGGAAACCCAGTTCTAAGCAAAGAAGGGAAAGCAGAAAGGTGGAAGGAGTATATAGAAGGTCTATACAAAGGTGATGTACTTGAGGACAATATTATGGAAATGGAAGAGGATGTAGAGGAAGATGAAATGGGAGATACGATACTGCGTGAAGAGTTTGACAGAACACTGAAAGACCTGTGTCGAAACGAGGCCCCCGGATTAGACAAAATTCCATTGGAACTACTGACGGCCTTGGAAAATCCAGTCCTGACAAAACTCTACCATTTGGTGAGCAAGATGTAGGAAACAGGCAAAATACCCTCAGACTTCAAGAAAAATATAATAATTTCAATCCCAAACAAAGCAGGTGTTGATAGATGTGAAAATTACTGAACTATCAGTTTAATAAGACACAGCTGCAAAATACTAACACAAATTCTTTACAGACGAATGGAAAAACTAGTAGAAGCCAACCTCGGGGAAGATCAGTTTGGATTCTGTAGAAATACTGGAACATGTGAGGCAATACTAACCTTATGACTTATCTTAGAAGAAAGATTGAGAAAAGGCAAACCTACATTTCTAGCATTTGTAGACTTAGAGAAAGCTTTTGACAACGTTGACTGGAATACTCTCTTTCAAATTCTAAAGGTGGCAGGGGTAAAATACAGGGAGTGATAGGCTATTTACAATTTGTACAGAAACCAGATGGCAGTTATCAGATTAGAGGGGTATGAAAGGGAAGCAGTGGTTGGGAAGGGAGTAAGACAGGGTTGTAGCCTCTCCCCGATGGTATTCAATCTCTATATTGAGCAAGCAGTAAAGGAAACAAAGGAAAAATTTGAAGTGGGTATTAAAATCCATGGAGAAGAAATAAAAACTTTGAGGTTCGCCGATGACATCGTAATTCTGTCAGAGACAGAAAAGGACTTGGAAGAGCAGTTGAATGGAATGGACAGTGTCTTGAAAGGAGGATATAAGATGAACATCAACAAAAGCAAAACAGGGATAATGGAATGTAGTCGAATTAAGTCAGGTGATGCTGAGGGATTTAGATTAGGAAATGAGACACTTAAAGTAGTAAAGGAGTTTTGCTATTTGGGGAGCAAAATAACTGATGATGGTTGAAGTAGAGAGGATATAAAATGTAGACTGGCAATGGCATGGAGAGCGTTTCTGAAGAAGAGAAATTTGTTAACATCGAGTATAGATTTAAGTGTCAGGAAGACATTTCTAAAAATATTTGTATGGAGTGTAGCCATGTATGGAAGTGAAACATGGACGATAAATAGTTTGGACAAGAAGAGAATAGAAGCTTTCAAAATATGGTGCTACAGAAGAATGTTGAAGATTAGATGGATAGATCACATAACTAATGAAGAAGTGTTGAATAGGATTGGGGAGAAGAGAAGTTTGTGGCACAACTTGACTAGAAGAAGGGATCGGTTGGTAGGACATGTTCTGAGGCATCAAGGGATCACCTATTTAGTATTGGAGGGCAGCGTGGAGGGTAAAAGTCGTAGAGGGGGACCAAGAGATGAATACACTAAGCAGATTCAGAACGATGTAGGTTGCAGTAGGTAGTGGGAGATGAAGAAACTTGCACATGATAGAGTAGCATGGAGAGCTGCATCAAACCAGTCTAAGAACTGCAGACCACAACAACAACAACATTTTATTCTTTATCTGGGGATTCTGAAACTACTTTGAGAAACTTTCCTACAGTAGCTTCTTTTCCCTACCAGATCTAAAACCAAGCTGTTCTTTCTACAGAAGTTGATATTTCTTTAAATAATCGATATGTATATTTTTCATAATAGTTTATATATAAAAACAAAGATGATGTGACTTACCAAACAATAGCGCTGGCAGGTCGATAGACACACAAACATACACACAAAATTCGAGCTTTCGCAACCGGCGGTTGCTTCGTCCGGAAAGAGGGAAGGAGAGGGAATGATGAAAGGATGTGGGTTTTAAGGGAGAGGGTAAGGAGTCATTCCAATCCTGGGAGCGGGAAGACTTACCTTAGGGGAAAAATAGGATAGGTACACACTCGCACACACACATGTCCATCTGCACATACACAGACACAAGCAGACATTTGTAAAGACAATGAGTTTTGGTCAAAACTGCAGCTGCTGTACGAGGTGCATTCAAGTTCTGAGACCTCCAATTTTTTTTGTCCGGATTGGAAAGAAATAGAAACATGCGCATTGTTTTAAAATGAAGCCGCGTTCATTGTCAATATGTCCCAGAGATGGCAGCACCGTACGGCAGATGGAATTTTACTGCCAGCGGCGAGAATGAGAACTGTTTTAAATACTTAAAATGGCGACGTTTTCCTTACTTGAACAGCGTGCAATCATTCGTTTTCTGAATTTGTGTGGTGTGAAACCAATGGAAATTCGTCAACAGTTGAAGGAGACATGTGGTGATGGTGTTATGGATGTGTCAAAAGTGCGTTCATGGGTGTGACAGTTTAATGAAGGCAGAACATCGTGTGACAAACTGAAACAACCTCGGGCTCGCACAAGCCAGTCTGACGACATGATCGAGAAAGTGGAGGCAATTGTTTTGGGGATCAGCGAATGACTGTTGAACATATCGCCTCCAGAGTTGGCATTTCTGTGGGTTCTGTGTACACAATCCTGCATGACGACCTGAAAATGAGAAAAGTGTCATCCAGGTAGATGCCATGATTGCTGACGGACGACCACATGGCTGCCCATGTGGCATGATGCCAAGCAATGTTGACGCGTAACAACAGCTTGAATGGGACTTTCTTTTCGTCGGTTGTGACAATGGATGAGATGTGGATGCCATGTTTCAATCCAGAAATAAAGTGCCAGTCAGCTCAATGGAAGCACACAGATTCACCGCCACCAAAAAATTTTGGGTAACCGCCAGTGCTGAAAAAATGATGGTGTTCATGTTCTGGCACAGTGAGGGCGTAATCCTTACACATTGCATTCCAAAGAGCACTACAGTAACAGGTGCATCCTACAAAAATGTTTTGAAGAACAAATTCCTCCTGCACTGCAACAAAAACGTCCAGGAAGGGCTGTTCGTGTGCTGTTTCACCAAGACAATGCACCCGCACATCGAGCTAACGTTACGCAACAGTTTCTTCGTGATAACCACTTTGATGTGATTCCTCATGCTCCCTACTCACCCGACTTGGCTCCTAGTGACTTTTGGCTTTTTCCAACAATGAAAGACACTCTCCGTGGCCTCACATTCACCAGCTGTGCTGCTATTGCCTCAGCGATTTTGCAGTGGTCAAAACAGACTCCTAAAGTAGCCTTCGCCACTGCCATGGAATCATGGCTTCAGCGTTGTGAAAAATGTGTACGTCTGCAGGTGATTACATTGAGAAGTAATGCCAGTTTCATCGATTTCGGGTGAGTAGTTAATTAGAAAAAATTCAGAGGCCTTAGAACTTGAATGCACCTCGTATTGTAAACTAGAGTAGCTCTCTTCTGTTTTTAAGAAAACCAAGTGTCACATTTTGCCTGTCTTCAGCAGTTATAGCATTTCACAAGACTGTATTCTGTTTTGTAATACTGAGCAAATGCTGAAATAAGTTATCATCCATTCTTAAGTAATTTATATATAAGACTTGAAGTTCTCCATTTACAGCTCTTATAACAAATTTTGGTGAGTGCTTCCACTATCTTGATGTAATAGCTATGGCTTCATCCAAGTATGTTTCCTTTACTGAATTAACAGAGAAACAGGAAGCCACATTGAAGGAATTAGAAAAGGAAATAACTGAATTGCAAAAACCTCGAGAGCTGATTTCCTGGATCTATGGAGTAGCTACCAACAGAAATGAACGAGATCCATGATAGACTGTAATCCCTAGGTGACATGGTAGACAAACTTTTAGACTGAGTGATGGATGTGCCTTTAGATCAAAGAAAATGATATAAGAATAGTTAACCATGCTCAAGTGGCAGGAGCAGGCATAGATGCTTGGGCAAAGTCTAAGGAAGATAAAATCTCACAATCTGTGAATGAGCAAATCCAGACTGCTGTTAGTAACCTGATGACAAAGTTCCCTCCGACAGTGGGCTAAGGAAGAAATTACTCATGATCTAGGAACAAACACAACGAATTTTTTTCAGTGGAGAAATAAAATAGGAGAATCAGTCAAAAACATGAAAAACAGTTAATAGATATCGGAGGGACAGTGCAGGATCATACTATAACAGTCTGAATGTGTGTCAGCCCGTTCAAAATATTTCACCTCCTGCATGGCGCACTGTCTGTGACAACACTATACACAACAGTAATGATAGAAGGAAAGATGCTTAAGCATAGAAATTTTCAAATATATTCATCAGGTAAGAGACAGTATACCCTGTGCCATTCACTTTACAGATGTGTTCCCCTGTCATCAACCAGGCCACAAAATATAATTTGTGTAAACAAATGTATACATGTGACAGACCCATATGAGTAACTGAAATCAATGATTCATGTGAAACACACACTGAGATGACAAAAGTCATGGTATAGTGATATGCAGATGGTGGTAGCATCATGTACATGTGGTATAAAAGTGCAGTGCATTGGCAGAGCTGTCATTTGTACTCAGCTCCCTGATGTGAAAAGGTGTCCAACATGGTTATGGCCCCAATAGACATTGAACATGGAGTGATAATTCAAACCGGATGGCAATGGCACGGGACATTCCATTTTTGAAATCATTAGGGCATTTAATATTCTGAGATCCTCAGTGCCAAGAGTGTGCTGAAAATACCAGATTTCAGGCATTACCTCTCACTGTGGAGAATACAGTGGCTGACGGTCTTCATTTAATGGTGAAGGGCAGCAGGATTCGTGAAGAGGTGTCTTTGCTAACAGACAATCAACACTGCATGAAATACAAAATCACAGAAATTAGTCTGGGACATATGACAAGTGTATCCATTAGGACAGTGCTGTGAAATTTGGCATTAATCGGCTGTGGTGACAGTCGACCAATATAAGTGAGTTGGAAAAAGCATGACATCGCCTGTTGGGCTTGTGACCCTATCAGTCTAGTGGGAAACTGTTTGCTGGTCATATAAGCTCCAATTTTAATTAGGGAGAGCTGACGGTAGATTTCAGGTGTGGCACATACGTCACAAGGTCATGGACACAAGTTGTCAACAAGGCACTGTGCAAACTGGTGGTGGTTCCATATTGGTGGTGTCTGTGTTTATTTGGAATGGACTAGGTTTTAGTCCTGCTGAACTGATCATAGACTTGAAATCATTATGTTCAGCTACTTGGAGACCATTTGCAGCCAGTCATTGACTCTAGGTCCCCAAAGAACAATATAAATTTTATGGACAACAATGCACCATGTCACTGGGCAACAGTTGTTCACGATTCATTTTAAGAACATACTGGACAATTTGAGTGTATAATATGGCCACCCAGATTGTCCACCATGAATTCCACTAAACATTTATGGGACAGAATCAAGAGGTCAGTTCATGCACAAAATCCTGCACTGGCACCACTTTCACATTTATGGATGGCTATAGAGGCATTATGACTCATTATTTCTGCAGGGGATTTCCAATGGCTTGTTGACTCCATGTCATATTGAGTTGGTGGAATACACCAGGCAGATGGGGATCAGACACAATTTTAGGAGATATCCTATGACTTTTGACACCTCAGTGTGCAACATTTTGAAAAGGGTTTTCTTGTCAAATTGTGGTCCAGGGGTGTGCATGTAATACTAAAGAAGAAAGTTTTTACTTGGAGCTTTTCTCTTTTCAAAATGGGAGGTTGGGCTGATATTTCAAATAATAACTTAATAAGGCATTTCGGGTAGAAATATTTGAATGATCTTGAAGCAAACACTGCCTGTTGAAATTAGAGAGAAACTAATCCAGAAGTTTGGAATCCAATCTGGAAGAATTTAAGTGTGTATTGCATTCGATGGGCATAATTGAAGGAGACATTTAAGTGGCAACCAGGACCCAGAGGTTATTATTCACAGAGTCCTAGTACAATCAATGGTTGTATTGGAGTACTACCACATAAACTATATGTGGGCATCCCCAACCAACTAACAAACTGAACAGTTATCAAAACCACAAATGACATGGTAGTGGGAATTATTACATATTAACTGAAACAAACAAAGGTGCTATGAAATGAGATATGTCCTGGCCATGCACCTAGTAATAATATTGAAGTAAAAGACATCTGCAAACACCTGTGAATTATGACTTGAGATCTCAGTCACCAGTGATTACCAAAGCCATTGATGATGTCAGTCACCCCACTGAACAATATCCAGTAAACTGTCTGTGACCACATCAAGCCCTGGAGAGCTGATGATGAGATAAGATAGGGCCTGTGATAGAGCTGCAAAATTCTTTCATTATACTAATTGAACCGACATGAGGGAGGAGCTCTGCTCTGTTTGATTCAATGTAACCAGGAATAGCTGTTGTTACAACAACCTGCAATTTGGACCAGTATTGAGGATGTTCCAGCAACTGTTGTTCTAGACTCAGGAGCCTTTGTCAGTGTGATTTCAAGCAGTTCTTTCAATAAAGTATCCACAAAAACAAAGTTGTGTAGCATTCCTGTACAGAACTGCAAGATTATTGCGCATGATCCAGAAATGTTAGAATGATGCAGAAGTTACTAAAACTAGAAAATGTAGCAGTACCGTGAACCATTCTTGTACCTGAAGACTTGATTGTTGATTATATTCTGAGACTTGTGTTTATCCATGAGGACATGAAATTAACTTCTCTATAGGCAAGGTCTCCTTTCTGACTGATAGTGAAAGTGCTAAAGTTGAGCTGCTGTGGAGGGACGGTAGCCACAGATGGTAGTGCCAAGTTTTCCAGATTAAAGTCATTGTAAAGGAACATTGCAGCACAAGAGTATTTCTGAGCCTATAGAACAAATAACTTGGAAGTCACATCGCAAGTATAAAAAAAATTAGAAGAACCAGTAAACCCAACCAGCAAGCAAATACAGCAGACGTTGGACCTTTTGGATCGATTTGGGGAGATATGTGAACAAAAACCTGGTTTAATCCAATGAAAAACATCATCTTAATGAACTTCCACACACAGCCTTGTACAGTAGTTTCTGCCTTATCGCTCTGTCTCAGTGGAAAGCAATAGGCAAAGAAATCAAAAGGATGTTTCAAGAACTTAACAGGTTCATAAGGAAGTATTGTAACCATATTGTAACCATCAACAAACACTAATGATTGACTACATAAAATCTTTTGAAGAAATAGTGAATCTGCTGTTTTGTCAACACACTACATTACAGCAGAGCTAATGTTTCGCAGGAGGGTAAAGAATGCATGGGTGGACCAGGTTCCACAGGTTCCCAATGACAGGGACTAGTGGGAAGAAAAGGTTCAGAAAGCTTTGATCAGTTCGACAGAAAAAGTGTTCACAGGAAAGCACAACTGTGACAAGAAAGTGGTAAAAATGCTAAGGTATATCAAATGGCCCAGAAAGTATTATTAAGAAGCCATCCAACTATTGAACAAAAAGAATGAAAAGTGGTAGTTGTTTTATGGTACCTTTTGTCATTCTAAGGGTAATCTTGGTGCGTATCTATCAGGGCACCCAAGTAATCATCAAATTAAAGGACTTTATCCTCATTAAGATTCACTGAAACATTGTTCTTTGTGGAATTAGTGTGCATCATTTTAGGAACACAGAGTCAATTGGAATTTTTGAACTGAATATTTATGTTGGTGTAAAGCCAAAATTACAATCTTTTTGCTTTACAACATGTTTTGAATTTAGACATAGGATGTGTATATAGTTTTGATACTGTGTGACATTTATTTGTATGTTGTTGTGTGTAGTAGGTAAGTATTATCGTGTGTAAGATGCAGGAGCTCATGAATTATTCTTGGATTTTAATTAGTTGTATCATGTTAGTACTCAAATCATTTTTGTTAGTAATAAGATCTGCTTACAAATGAAGCATATTATTACAAAATAATGTAAGACAAAGCTATATGTTTATGTAGATTCAATGATTCTCACCTGCCAGCCTTAAGATCAGTATTTCCTACATTTGCATCTACATGATTACTCTTTAATTTGCAATTAAGTGCCTAGCAGAGGATTCATCAAACCATGTTCAAGCTTTTTCTCTACTGTTCCACTTTCAGACAGCACACAGGAACAATGGACGTTTTACTCTTTGCTTACATGCTCTGATTTTTCTTATATTATTATGATGATGATCATTTCTCCCTTCCTAGGTGGGTGCCAACAAAATACCTTTACACACTGAGGAAAGAGTTGGTGATTGAAATGTCTCGAGAAGGTCCTACCGCAACAAAAAAATGCCTTTGTTGTAATGATTGCCACTCTAATCCCTGTACCATATCACATGGTACTCTCTCCCTTATTTTGTGATAATACAAAATAAGCTGCCTTCCTTTGAACTTTATTGATGTCCTCTGTCAGTTCTATCTTTCAAAGATCCCACACTGCACACCAGTACTCTGGAAGAGGGTGGACAAGCATAGTATAAGCAGTCTGATTAGTAGACTTGTTGGAGTTTGTGATGTTTGTCTACTTTATTTCTTCGTTGATAGTTCTCTGTGTGGATGTACTGCATTGTCATACTCGCTGAAAAGTGGGGGGTGGAAGTTCAATACTGGCACTGTAAATGATGTAGTTGGCAATTGCAGAATTGTGTTTCACAGTTCTTTACTTTCACTGTTCACATCCCCCCTCCCAGTAGTACATAATTATATGTCCGATGAACTATTGGTAAATGTTGAAAAGCCTCATTAACAGGTTGCAGGCAAGATCAGCATACTGCTACAATAGTTTACTGTTGAACATGTATAGGAAGTAAAAACCTAAACATGCAGTTCACAGTTCTTGCAGAATAATACTGTACCTGTGACACTATTTTTCAAACAAATTAAACAGACATTGTCATTCATTGTTCTAACACAGGGCAGATGAGTGTTCCCCTTATTCCACTGTTAAGTTGATGCATTGTTGTTAATTTAACCAATATGTGTTTCACATCTGAAAATTAGCCAGGGGCTGACTGGCTGGGGACCAAAAATTGGTCCTTTACATATCCTCACGACAATAGGCACTGAAACTATGCCCTGTTCAATGTTTAAATTACAGAAATAACAATTAAAACATAACTCATTCAATTAACTGAATACATCAAAAAGTTTCTTCTGTGTACCAGTTCTTCTACCACAAAGGTTAGGCCAAATTATTTGTTTAAGTAATGAAATTTTTAAGTAATGAAATTAACAGATATAGTTATACAAACAATACTTTTGACAAACCTGGTAATTATTTTGGAATTAATTAAGGGGTGGCTATGCTACTATGTTTTAGAATAGAGACAAATAAATACTTTAAGATGCCTAGAAGTTGTTCTTCCAAATGTTTGTAATTAGTACAGAATTTATATTCGTTTATAAGTCAATCTAAGTTGCAAAAGAATTACTGATTTCTACCTATAATGATCTGTAGCAAAAGATAATAACTGGGAAAGATCATAATAAAATACGAACTTCGTTACGTACACAAAACTAAGCACAAAAATAGACCTGGTGCTATATTCCTTAAGACTGAGGGCCGACCTTTCTCTTTTATGGACATTCAGATTATAATCATGCATATTAATGGTAATTAGGCAAGAATGAAAATAAAATGAATTGAAGGAGGCAGATGGTGGAACAAGGAAGGAAGTAAAGAAACCCCAGCTTGCTTTGTCACAAGCTGTGCCAATAAATCACAGTCTTTGCTTCGCTTTCCCCACAACATTTTCTGTGTGATCATTCCAATTTAAACTACATGTAATTGTGATTTCCAAGTATTTAATTGAATTTACAGCCTTTAGATTTGTGTGAGTTATCCTGTAACCAAAGTTTAGCAGACTCCTTTTACTACTCGTGTGGATGACTTCACGCTTTTCACTAGTTACAGTCAGTAAATTGCTGCTATTTTTCATTCTACAGATATCGTGTTGAAATTATTTTGCAGTTGCTTTTGATCATTTCATAACTTTACAGGGTATTAAATGACAGCATCATCTGCAAATAGATCTATGGGGTTTGCTCAGATCGTGTCCTAAGTAGTTTATATATATGGGAAACAGCAGAGGGCATATAACACTTCCTTGGGGAATGCCAGATTTTACTTCTATTTTACATGGCGAATTTCCATCAGTTACAATGATCTGTAACCTTTCTAACAGGATATCATGTACCTTGTCACACAACTGAGACAATACTCCACAGGCACGCAATTTGATTAGAAGTTGCATGTGTTAAATGGTGTCAAAACCTTTATGGAAGTCTGAGAATATAAACCTGTGGCTGTAATTTGAAGTATATTTGAATCATGATAATTATTGGTTTACAAGTTTAGCTTGTGTTTAAAGCTGCAGTGAGCTTGGTACAGGTGGGATTCATCATAGTGGTTGGTGTGATGTGTTCTACTCTCTTCTTCAGAGGTGCATACTTGGCTTCTAAATATTGATCTTGGGAGTGTTGCATAATATATTTTCCGTTAACTAAGACTGAAATACTTGCTCCACATATCAGCTCATTAAACTGAATTTGTGAGAATTTGATGGGGTACTGTTCAAATATTGTAGTTGTCATGATTCATGGAACTTTTATGTGAGAGGTTTACCTAAATATGTGGGACAATGAACATGAAGGGAAAATACTGTTCATTTTTGATGATAAAGTAAGCATAGACTCATGAACACATGTGAGTAAATGGTCATGAAAAAGGGTAAACAGTCAATGTGCACAAACTGTATCAAATCACAGCTGATCACTAATGAATGCAACTGGAAAATTGGCCTGCAAGGACTAATGTTGCCACTGAAATGAAGCTAGTGCTTATAATGACCTTGTTTTGTTTGAAGGATTTGTGGAATGTACCACAGACATTCTTTGACTGTGCTATAGGGGAATTAACCAGTTCACCAATTAAACTACAGTTTTAAGTTATGGTCTAATGGCAACTAAAGGAAAATTTGCTATTGCATAATGATCAACCTTGTAATTACACCTCTCCCAAATCCAATGAATTCAGTGCAGGTGATAACTTAAAATTAATCAGAGATTATGCTGCACTAAATATCATTTCTGAATTAATGGATTCCCTTATAGTTATTCATATCAGTAAAGTTTTCCTCATTTATATTCAACTGTCGTACATTCACATGCCCTTGGTGCTGGCATGGTGTAGTGAGCGTCCAAACACCATTATTCTACCATCCTGTGGATCAAACCTGTTTCCTGTCCATCCCACACCCTGGATGATATCAAGAATGGCTTCAATGCCCATCACCCCAAATTTGTCACAATTTTCCCTTCAGTTTTCTGAGTGTCATAGTGATGTCATTGCATCTGATTAATATTGTTTCCTTTTTTGGTAAAATTTTGATGTGGTGCCTAAAAATTGACCTAAGAAACTTTCACAAAAATTTCATATTAAAAAGTTTTATGTAGCCTACATTTTAAATATTTGCAAATCAAAGCATAGTATGCAAACTGCTTTTCTAAAAAAGATGAACACAAGGTGATACAGGTAACACATGAAAATTACGAGGTATGTCGGCAAAGTAAGTTCTTTTGGTTATATAAAACAAACGTATACAGATACAGAAAAATATTTATTATGCAAAAATCTACAACTGTTAAACTACTTTTCTACATAGCTTCCAAAATTTTATAGGCACTTGTCATAGCGTGGCACAAATTTTTGTATGCCTTCTTCATAGAAGGTTGCCACCTGTATATTCAACCATGTGGTAACGTGTTCTTTAGCTCATCATCATCATTGAAGTGTCAACCACCAAGGACAGATTTTAGTTGTAAGAAGAGATGAAAGTCACTAGAAACAAGGTCCGAGCTGTATGGTGGATAATCTAATGCGTCCTAGTGAAATTCCTATAAGAGTTGTTTGGTCACATTTGCCATGTGTGGTCGGGCTTTGTTGTGGAAAAAGGCACCACCTTTTAACAGGAAGCTTAGGCACTTGTTCTGTATTGTGTGGCACAAATTATTAATGGTCTTGCAGTAAGCATGTGCATTGATTGTTTGGCCTCATGGTAAGAAATCAATCAGTAGAAAGCCCTTTCTGTCCCCAAAAATGGTGCACATTACTTTTTGAGGTGCCAAGATTTGCTTAGGATAAACCTTAATTGCTGAAGAAGTGTGCCTCCATTCCATTGCTTGCCGTTTCATTTCAGGGGTGTAATACATACCCAAGTTTCATTCCCCATGACTATCCGAGAATGAAAACCATCACCTTCTTCGTTGTAGTACGTCAAAAACTGAAGCGCACTGGCCATTCATTGTTTTTGTGTTGTTGAGTAAGAATGTTGGGTACCCAATGCGAGCGAAGTTTCCGAAAGTTCAGTTTTTCAGTAACAATTTCAAGAGTTAGTGATTGTGAAATTTGTGGAACTTCCATACCAAGGCCACTAAGTGTAAACTTGCGGTTGTGCTTAATCTTCTCTTCAGTTGTCTGAACCAGTTCATCAGTAACCACTTCATTCTTCATTGTGTGCTTGATCACGTCCTTCATTGAAAAGTCTGACCATTGAATTACTCATAGCATTTAGTCCATAAACCTCGCAAATTTGCTGATGATTTTGGTTTAACTTTCTTTGCATTTAGATCTGATTTCACACATGGTGTCATTTTCAGTTCTGGAGTTATGGTGTCACTTTCAGTTATGGCTGACATTATAAAGAAGCACTACAAAAAACATGTCGACAGCAGTGATCTGAAAATGGTGTACATATCTTCTCCTTGAGTCAGAGTAACTACCATGCATGCTTGGAACTGTGATCGTAGAACTGCCATGGATAGAAATAGAAGTGGAACTTAGTTTGTGGATGATCCTCATATGGTGATGACAGACATACCATGTACAATTACTACAGTATTACAAAATATTAATTTTCTGATGATTATGAAGAACTAATGATTATGTAAAATGAGAAGAATGGAAACTCCAGAATTGAATAATGAGAATATTTAAAAAAGGATACATTGCTACACGCCATATAGTTTAGATGTTGATTTGCAGAGAGGGACAATAAAAAAACGTAAACAAGTACAGTTTGGTCCAAAAGACCTTTCCTGTGATGTGTACAATACATAAAAACAGACACCCATCCATCCATCCACCCAACCATCCATCCATCCACCCACCCACCCACCCACACTCTCACCCACCCACCCTCCCACCTACCCACATACACACACACACACACACACACACACACACACACACACACACACACATGATCATACTCATAAGACAACTGGCTCTGGCTGCCAAGGAGAGACTGCGAACAACTGTATATGAGGGAGAGAGATTGCAGAATAGGATTGGGGACGGTAAAGGTCTGTTTCTGATAGCATCCAGGGATGTGGTGGGGTGAGTGAAGGAAATCAACTGTAGGTGATTGATGGAGTAGAAGGCTTTGTAGTGCTTGAGTGGGATTGGGGAAGGGGGCAGGTCGGTGAATGACAGTGCCTAATACATGGTGATTCAAGAGGAATATGGGAGTGTAGGATATATTGCACATAGAGTTTGCCCCTGTAGCGCCTAGAACTGCTCGTCCATGAAATGAATAGTGTTGTGGTGAGTAGTGTGCCTAACAACTGGGTGGTCCAGCTATTTCTTGGGCACAGTTCTTCAGTGGCCATTCTTGAGGACAGAAACTTGTTGGTTGTCATGCTATTAAATTGCACAACAGTGGTTGCAGCTTACCTTCTAGATAACATGACAGACTTCTCAGGTAGCAATGGTTTTGATGGAATACATGACATTTGTGGCTGTACTGGAGTAGATGGTGGTGGGGAAGATATATATGACAGGTCTCGGGTGTAGGTCTATTACAGTGATATGGACCATGAGGAAAGGGTTTGTGACCAGGGATGTAGTAGGGTTGGACAGTGATGTCTGACTGGTTTGGTATATGGTTGAACATCACTGTGGGAGGGATGGAAGGGTAGTGGGTAGGACACTTCTCACTCCAGGGTATGATTAGAGATAGTCGGATATTGTAATTCAGTTTCTCCTCTCCTTGGTATTACTGAGTTACAAGGGGAATGTTCCTTTGTGGCTGGATGGTGGGACATTGGGAGATGGTCTGTCACTGGAGAGATAAAGCACAGGACATTTGTTTCAGTACAAATTGTGGAGGATAATTTTGGTTTATAATGCTCAGTAAGACCTTTGGTTTTTTTTTGAGAGGGACTGCTTGTCACTACAGATGCAACAAGTCACAGGTGGCTAGGCTGTATGCAAAGGACTTCTTGGTATGGAATAGAAATGAGCTGCTGAAGTGGAGGTACTGCTTTTGGTTGTTAGGTTTGATATGGATGGAGTAACTGATGTAGCCATCTTTGAGGTGGAGGTCAACATAGAGGAGGGCGTCTTGTTGTGTTGAGGGGAACTGTGCGAAGCAACTGGAAGGAAGTGGTTGAGATTGTGGAGGAAGGAGGATAGGATTTTCTCACACTTAATCATGATTATGAAGGTGTCACCAACAAATATGAACTAGGTGAGGAGTTGGGGATTGTGGGTGGGTAGGAAGGATTCCTCTAGACGGCTCATGGCAGGCTGGCATAGGATGCTTCCGTGTGGGTGACCATTGCCATACCTTAGAATTGTTTGAGGTGAGACCTTCATAGGTGAAGTAATTGTGGATTAGGATATAGTTGGTTGTGGTGACCAGGAAGGAGGTTGTAGGTCTGGAATCCATTGGGCCTTGGGAAAGGTAGCAGTCAATAGTGGCAAGACCCTGGGATTTCAGGATATCAGTGTGAATGGAGGTGGCATCAATAGTGATAAGTAGGGCATCGTGTGCTAAAGGAACAAGAATTATGGAGAGTCGGTGGAGGAAATGGTTGATGTCTTTTTATGGGAGGGAAGGTTGTGGGTGATAGGTGGAACATGTGGCTCTGTGAGAGCAGAGATTCTCTCAGTGAACAACACAGCATCTGGCCACAAAGGATGGTTGGGTGTATAGACTTTATGAAGCATATAGAAAGCAGGAGTGTGGGGAGTGGTGGGAACGAGGAGAGAGAGAGAGAGAGAGAGAGAGAGAGAGAGAGACTTAGGGGACAGATTCTGGGATGGGTGTAAGAATTTGAAGAGAAACCAGAGATCCTGTTGGATTTCTTGAATGGACTCACAGTGCCAGGGTTTGTAGGTGGATAAATCTGACAGCTGGCAGAGTCCTTTCACCACATAATCCTTGCAGTTCTAAAGGCCTTGTGGCTCAGAAGCTTACTTCTTTAGCCGTCTTTTTGTTTTACCTGTCTCGATTCAACATCTGCTCTATACAGTCAGTAGCAATATATCCTTTATAAAATACTGTCATTGTGATTACGCAAATACTTTATTAAGAACCAAGATTGATCCAACTTTGCTGACAGTTCTCCATAGTTTCCCATTTGGGCTAATGCCCAAATGGGGAAGCTTACAGGAAAGCTAATCCAAAGTAGCACAGGTTGCTAGGTTGGTAATGAGTAGAAAAAAAATGTGCTAGTTGCCTAACCTTTGTCAATCTTGGGACCTTTTAGGTAGCATGTTGGTACCAGCTGCCAATAAAGAAGAGTTTGTAATTAATTACTTGCCCATGTGATCTTAGCCACTCAGCAATTTACATTGAACAAAGTAACATGAAGCCATAACCTACATATAATTTCAATTTATTGTCAATCTACATGAACAAACAATTTCACACTGAAATTAATGCACACAATTATCTTATCTCAAGTTCGATTTTATCAAGTGACTGACTTTAGATGAATGAACAGAGTGGTGATTCTTCTTTAAAAACCTGGTATCCTCATGGAATTACACTATGTGATCAAAAGTATCTGGACATCTGGCTGAAAATTACTTACAAGTTCATGGCAACCTTCATCGGTAATGCTGAAATTCATTATGGTGTTGGCACATCCTTATCCTTGATGACAGGTTCCAGTCTCGCAGGCATACATTCATTAGGTGCTGGAAGGTTTCTTGGGGAATGGCAGCCCATTCTTCCCAGAGTGCTGCACTGAGGAGAGGTATCGATGTTGGTTGGTGATGCCTGGAATGAAGTAGGCATTCGAAACCATCTCAAAGGTGTTCAATAGATTTCAGGTCAGGACTTTGGGCAGGTCAGTCCATTATAGGGATGTTATTGTCATGTGACCACTCTGCCACAGGCCATGCATTATGAACAGGTACTTGATCATGTTGAAAGATGGAATTGCCAACCCCAAATTGTTCTTCAACAGTGGGAAGCAAGAGGGTGTTTAGAACATCAATGTAGGTCTGTGCTGTGATAGTGCCACACTAAACAAAGGGTGCAAACACCCTCCACAAAAAACATAACCACTCAACCACGATATCCAAGTTTTCTCACTTCCCATCTAACTATTATAGTACTTGCAGTGGATCTAGATGCAGTTTGGAATTCCTGTGTGATGGTCTGGATAGATGTCTGTCTATTACAGATTACAAGCCTCTTCAGCTGTAGGCGATCTCTGTAAGTCAACAGATGATGTCGGCCTGTACTCTTTTGTGCTGTATGTGTCCCTTCGTGTTTTCACTTCACTATCACATCAGAAAAAGTGGACATAGGGATGTTTAGGAGTGTGGAAATCTCGTGTACAGACACCCAATCACCTGATCTTATTCTGTGAATTCCGCGGAGCACCCCATTCTGCTCTCTCACAATGTCTAATGACTACTGAGGTCGCTGATATGGAGTACCTGGCAGTAAGTGGCAGCACAAAGCACCTAATGTGGAAAACGTATGTTTTCAGTTGTGTTTGGATACTTTATATCACATAGTGTAAATTTTACATGGAAAAATCTGGCAAATCTCAGGGAATTTCAGGGATCTCATAAAATCTCAGGGAATTGTGAATTTTTAACATATCATTAAAACTGAATTTTATTGAGTTTTGTAAATCACAAATTTTCAAATAACTTTTCAAAGTGTATTCATTAAATGAATATTATTCCATCCAAATTATTGACACCTTAAAATTCCTATTAAACTATTGCTTGTGGCTGGCATATAGCTCAGCTGAGAGGAAAGAAAAGTAATTATTATCATTTGTTGGCCCAACCACCACCACTACCACTTGCCCCTGTTCACCAATAATTTCTATTAAATTTATCACGAGTTTCTGGACACAATCTTGCTCATTGCATCTGGAATTCTCTGGGAATTTTTTTCCAAGTTTGAATAGCCACCCTGATGAACAGTTACATGAATTTTACAAAAAAATTATTTCTCTAATGTTCTGTAACTGCAGTTGGATTTGATGGGATGTATGCAGAACAGTAAACAATTTCACCCTAGCAGCCATCAACCAGCTACTTTTCTGTCGCTCCGGAACATAATAGGCAGCTACTTTTGCATTGAATCATTTTCTTTTGCTCTGGACCATCATAGGCTGCTCTTTCCATGCCAAAGTTGTTTTTTTTCTTTTTTAGTAAACATATGGAACATTGGAGATCACCATCTTCCTACCTGTAATAGTCAGAGTCATATTTTTTATGACATCTAGTCTCATCCATATACTTACACACATACCTCAAGTGGCATCAATTTTGTATCTGTATTACCAGGCTTGTGTATGAAACCTTCTATTAATAATTGAGCTGCTCGGAAAATTTGTCAGTAAGGTTATTCAGCTTTTATAGTATTGCATGAACTTTTCACATTTCCTTTATTATTTATCTTAAATTTCAATTAAACGTGAACTCTATAGTAAGTTTTTCGTTTTCTTATTACATTTCTATAATACTAAACTTGGAACTAGTCTAGTTATTGGAAACAGAGAAATTTTCCTTGGAAAAATCAGAAAATCACTCACTGTTGGAGGGTTAAGGTACTGCTCTTCTAGGGGAGTGGACATTGTGGTATAGCATTTTATGTTTTGCCAATTATGCACATTATGTGCCAGAAATCGTAGTTCACAAAAGTGATTTCTTTTTTCGTAATATTATGTGAAAGGAATTGTAACCATACTAAACTGTACAGATTGTAAATGCTACTAATATTATTAACAATAGCAGTAGGCAAGGGAATAGGATTATTGCATTTCCTCAAAAATAAAACTCAACGTTAAATAGTTATTTTGATGACTCCTTATTACCATTATTGACTAATTTTCATAAAGTTTGGAAGGTAGGAGACGAGGTACTGTCAGAAGTAAAGCTGTTAGTACCGGACGTGAGTCGTGCTTCGGTAGCTCAGTTGGTAGAGCACTTGCCCGCAAAAGGCAAAGGTCCCGAGTTCGAGTCTCGGTCGGGCACACAGTTTTAATCTGCCAGGAAGTTTCAATTTTCATAAGTATGTGCAGCTTGTCGGTTGAAGGGATCACTGGACAGGGGATCAGCAACAAGAACCTGAACTTTGGATTGAGCCGTGTGTGGGGAAATTTTCATTTTGATTCTTAAAATACAGCAGGATGGTTGATGGTCATTAGCCAATGCTCATGCTAAGTCTTGGACAAGTCTTCTTTGGTTTTCTTACTTTTCTTTGCTGCTCTGGCCACCTTTGTTGTGCTTTCAG
The DNA here is from genome assembly GCF_023897955.1 of Schistocerca gregaria. Lineage (NCBI taxonomy): Eukaryota > Metazoa > Arthropoda > Insecta > Orthoptera > Acrididae > Schistocerca > Schistocerca gregaria. The sequence continues at coordinate 124,442,547 of NC_064920.1, read as the reverse complement.
TAGCTTTGACACACTGCCAGTCCAAATGTAGGAGCCCGTTTTTTATATTGTCTCCAGTTATGATGCTTAGTCTGCTCATACTTTTTAATCTGCTTATTATTCCATCATTAAAATATATTATGGTTCCCACCACAATAATCTGAAAGGCCGACATGCCAAAAAATGCTGTTTTTGGCAAGCATTCCGAAATGCAACTATTGAAAAATGTTTGTGGATTCTGCATTTTGCCATGTAAACATTTTTACGGAAGTTTAGAAACACACAGATCTCTTTATACTGGTTTTAGTTCTACCATAACAGTTTCTGGCATTGGTTGTGCATGTGTATGTTTTTGTCATTTTGTTTCACATCTATCATACTGGACAGAACAGAAAAATATACGTTCCTAGCTTTTAGAAGTTTTTTCCTTTGTGCGGGAAGAGAGAGGGGAAAGAAAGGGAAGAAGGGAAAGTGGATTTAGTTACTCACAACCCAGATTATGAAGCAACAGGGAAAGGCAAACAGGGATGGTAGCAGGATGGAGGCATGGTTGTCAGAGGGAAGCCAAAGATCTTTATATGAGATTTTCCATTAATCATTTAAATTAAATAATGAGACATTTTAGGCAAGGTTCTGTATTTTTCATTTCACTTGCAACCTATGTCCTCAATTATTTATTGGATGTATTCCAGCCTCTATTTTCTTCTACAGCTTTTACCCTCTACAGCTCCCTCTGTTACCATGGAAGTTACTCCCTGACAGTTTAATGTCCCTACTTCTTTTCAGTGAGTCTTTTCCATTTATCCCATTCCTCACTAATTGTGCAGATAACCTCACCAATTGTTTCCTCATCAGTGTACCTAATTGTTCTGTAGCAGCACATCTCTAAGGTTTCACTCCACTTCTGATTTTCCTACATTCCATGTCTTACTGAATTTCCATTTTTTTTACCCCTAATTTTGTTTTGTACGGCATTGGCATTCAAGGCATACACATTTGTTCAGATGCATGCTCTTTACAGCAGTACACCACTTTTCTAATCCCAGTCTTCTCCAGACATAACTACAGAACCACCTGAGCTTGAAAACAGATTTCCACAGCCATCGTATCCAATCCTGCTACTGCTGAGTCCTCCAAAAAACAACTTAGGAATACACTTGTCGTTACTCTGTCGTTACTCATTATTACCATGGTCCTTAAAGTGTTTATCAGCTACTTTGACAAGGCTATGACTTCTTAAAATCATGCTCTGAAATGAGGTCCACTCTGTCCAACATACTGTCCACCACACCTAGAATAGCTTCTCATATCCCTCCCTATCCTTGGCAGATATCATGCATGCATTTCCCTACCCTATAGCTCCTACAGTTGTGACTGTCCCCACTGCAGGACTACCATCACCTATACCAGCTCTGTAGATGACAAAAGGGAGAGCCACCTATAAAATGACCCATCTCCTGTACCAGCTATTACATAAATACTGTTCAGCATTTTACTACCACAAAGTTATCAGTTTGGGTGAATTTTTGTAGGCAGAGAGTATATACTGCCAACACAGTATCCTGTTGCAGAACTTGCTCTATAACATGTCAGTCTTGACCTCAGTTACTGTTTCACCATGTGTGATCTTGATTGTTCCCATAGACACAAGTTTATCATGACCCTGGAGGCAGGAACTAGCATTATATTATGTCCTTGGTTCTAACTGCCATCATGGAATTCAATTTTGTTAATTTTTTGGTTTCAGCATTCATTGGTTCACTCCCTTTTCGTTTTCTATATCTTTGTTTTCTGACTTGTCTATTCCCCCCAAAACCCCAACCCATCTCTCCCCCCTTCCCCCGTCTACCACATACTTATCTTTCTGCACTTATTAACTTGTGCACCATATCGTGTCAGTAATGTCTGTATTGCATATTGCCCTATCTTCCACCTTTAAGTGCTCAGTGTTTCAAATCTTGACCAGTGCAATCCTCAGAAATCTATCTTTACTTTTTATCCTATCCAGAAATTCTCCCTTGACCCAGGGTTCCTCCTCCCAACTCTCCCCATTTTCTAAACGTCACCTGTTCTTTCCCTTCATATCTCTTTCTTTCCCTTTAACCCTTCCCACCAAAATTAGGATGCACTGGCTCTGACAGCTTCAAAATTTCTGTTCTTTATGACTGGTCTCCTGTCACCACTTGGTTAGTAGATTTTTAAGCATCCAATAAAATTATATTTTCATAAATTATATTTTCACTGTCTTTTTAAGTAACTTGCAGCTGGAGTGCAGCCAACACTTTACCCAGCACATAACATAAGCTCATGAAGATTCTGATATTATTAAAGAAGCAAACAAATTTCATAGCAAAAATATCAACATCATAAATAACAAAAGTAGTTTAATCCAGTTCTTTTAAAATGCATAAGCTAAATTCTAATGTAGTTGAGATTTGGATTTACGTGTTCACTGAATATACTTATGACCATTTCCAGGTGATCATGTGCATTATAACTTCTAACCTTTTTAATATAGAATAAACCCTTCTGTATCCAAGCACAATTTGTTTCTTTTTATCTGTCTGCAGTTCTTTGTGTCCGTGCTATTGTAGCTCAGTAAATTTATGATCTTCATATTATTCTTTCCCTTCTCTCTTTTAAGGTATTTTATTTTTGTTGTAACAGTGATTGACATCCAGGCAGCTACCAATTGTTCTGATATTACAGCTCCTGCTTTCAAATTTTCGTTCCCCCCTCCCCACCAAGTTCCAAGAGGGGGACTATCTACCATTGGATATTTATTTAACATAAGGGTAATCCATATTTTGCACATAAAATGAACACTGTATTATGCAGGGAAAATAAATTACAGTTGGTATTCCATTATCTTGCACAATTGTGGAGACCATCCTTAAAATGGAATGTATTCCAGGTCAGACACTGATTTGCCTGTTGGGCCGCGGGAACGCCAGAAGCTTCAACATGGTACGGAAGCCAGAAGATACAAAAACAAAACTACTAAGGCTCAATCCAGATACAGTGGGCATCAGTTAAGTGAAATAGAAAGATAACGAAAATTTCTGGTGAGTATAGTGTAGTACTGATAGCAGCAGAATACAGTACAACAGAAGTATGATTTATTATGAATAGGAAGATAGGACAGAGTGTGAGTTATTGTGAATGGTTCAGGGATAGTGTAGTGTTTCTTCATGGGGCAAAAATTCTTTTTTGATTCTTCATGTAATATTGTGGTAGCCAGGTTAACATGTGCTCTCTCATAGTTGAAAAAGTATTGTATTGTAGTATTTTCTCTGGCATAGCAGTTTTTCAGTAGTTAATGGCATGTACATGTCTTTCAGATTGCATATTTTCAACATATTACATCCATAAACAGCAATTTTAGTGCACTCTTCAGTGCCACAATTAGAATTCACATTTCAAGCAACATTAGTCATGTTATTTACTATGACATTAAAAAAAGTAATATATTGAAGAAATATGTATCACTTGCATTAATTCTGTTTTGTTATCTCAGTGGATGATCCATGAACATACCATTCAGTGAGTTGTATAAGTCATGAACTGATTATAGCAAGTTAACATACATTTGTGTTATTTACTGTGTTCGTTACAGTATGCTACTCCCAGTATCCTTTACTCTGGAGCCATACTCATGTTGTTTTCATTTGGAAAGCACTCATTAGTGGTAGGTGTCATCATCATATATGTATCAATTTTAACATATAGGTATTGGCTTTGTAGGTCTCTGTGACAGTTCCATATCCTCAATCACATGTGTTATGTCAGTGCACTCGAGTGTAGTTGGAGGCATGTTTGTGTAGTACTGGAGTCTTTGTTTGTGAAAATTCTTCTTTTGTCTTCATTTTCAGAAATCTTCTTTCTTGATTCTTCATGTAATTTCAGGAACTGGTATTTTTAATTTTGTATTGTGTAAAAATTGTGTAAGAAAATTCTGTCATACGAATCACTTGTGTTGTTCTGTTTGTGTGCAGTTGAGATATTCTCTTCTTTGTTGTTCTTCATGTCATTTGACTGAGCAGTGTCTAAAATGACTGTCATCGAGTTTACAGTGTTCAGTTGTAGAGTGATTCTAAAACTGTGTCCTGATTTGCGTAGGTTAGTCTGCTTGTTGCATAGGATATAAATTGTTTTGTAGGGACATCTTTCTTCATGAGCCAAAATCTTCTTTCTACATTCTTCATGTTATGTTAATGTAAGTTTTTTGACATGTGCACTGTCACTGGTGAAATGTATTGTAGTTATCAGTGTGGTGTAATTATTCAGCCATTTTTACACAGTACATAGTGTTCTTAATGTACCCGGATAAGTACAGTTACATTCTCTCTGTCAGTGGTTTTTCTCAGTAGTTAACGCCATGCATATCTATTTCAGACAACATGGATTCAATATATTATTTCCTCAAACAGATTTTCAGGTGCACTTGTAACAACTACAGCGCTGTACAATTGTACATATAAGTAATAAGTATTTTATCTTTATCAAAATTGACATTTTGTGTGTGGCTCGAAAGTGCTAATTCTAGGGTGCCCGGTTTTAATCAGATTAATAGACAGTATAAAGTTTTGTAGTATAAATTATAGTGTAGTGTATTCATGGTTTTTCCATATCAGTACAGAACATGAAACTATCAGTTCAATAGATTTTCTGGTTCTAAAATTTTACTGTGTTATGCAGTGTTACTACGTGTTGTTTTGCATGATTATACACCAACTTGTACAGAGAAGAAACTCAGTTAATACCTAATTAGGCTGGCGACTGTATTATTATCTAATTGGTAGCTTCTTCTGGGTTGCTTTTGGTCCATCCTGATGTGTAATTGCATTTCGAACTTACTTGACAGATCATTGTTATTACTGAGTGGGTGTAAGTCTGATTTGCCACCATTCAGGTACACGCGGTCAATATCTATACAAATTCCTTTCTCATAAGGTGAACGCCGCTCACTTACCATAGTACAGGATTTAATGAGTATTGTGTGCCCCATGCGCATGTTACACACTTGTATAGTTACATAATTAGAATTCACGTTTTTTCCTCAGGTTACCTTCCGTTTCCAAGTGAATGCACTCCACAGCCTTGCTGCAGTCTGTAATTTATAATTCTAATTTTAGCTTTATTAGCACTTTTTCCCATTTTCATTCATAACGTAATATATGCCAAAATTAAGTATCATTTACACTAATACATTAATGTCCAATACATTAATCTGTCCAATACATTAATCTGTCGATGAACTTATCATGTAGTGACCTATATTAGTGGTGTAATGTTACTAATAAGTCTACATATATTTCAGTTCCTTACTTTATTCATCTCAGAATGGTATTACATGTGTCAATTATTATGGAGTTGTACTCATGTTCATATATTTGGATAACACTCATTGGTAGGTGTCAACACCATATATGTATTAATTTTAACGGCTTTGTAGGTGTAAGTGACATTTGTATATCCTCCATTGCATGTGTTATGTCAGTGTACTCAAGTGTAGCTGGAAGCATGTATGCGTTGTATAGAGCCTTTGTTGTGAAAGTTCATTATCCGTGTTCATATTTGTAAATCTAGTTACTTCATTGTTGATGTAATAACATTTACTTGTGTTTTTAGTTTTGTATTGTGTAAATGATGTGTAAGGGAGTTCTGTCATATAAATCCATTTTGTTGTTGGGTCTGTGACCAGTTGAGGTATTTGAAGTGTGTTTGTCGAATAGTATTGATGTTGTATTTCAGTGACATATTTCTTCGTGAACGTTTCTCTTTTCTCTTGATTCTTCATGTCATTTGACTGAGTAGTGTTTAAAATGACTGTCATTGAGTTTATAGCTTCAGTTGTAGATTGATTCTAAAGCTGTGCCCTGATTTGTTTGTGTGAGTGGGATTTATGTATACTGAATATATTGTTTTGTAGAGACATATTTCTTCATGAGACAAAATCTTCTTTCTGTATTCTTCATGTAGTGTTAATTTAAGTGGTTTAACATGTATTCTGCCACTGTTGAAAAGTTGTTGTATTGCAGTTGTCTGTAGAGAGATATACGAGTATGTATGGAGTATATTTGGAGTAGATTATTCAGCTATTTGTACACAGTACATAGAGTTTTTTTTGTATCTGCAGATTGATATTGTATTTTCTCATTTATTGGACTTTCTCAGCGGATAGCAGGAAGCACATTTGGTTATGACAAGATGGATTCAATATATATTTTCCACAAGGGGCGTTTTCTGGTGCACTTGTACAGTGACATAATTAGAATTCACGGTTTTAGGTTTATTAGCTCTTTTTTTCCATTTTCATTCATAAACTAATAAATGTCAGAATTGTATACGATATACAGTGATTCCATTTCAATGCCTCGGTGTCCAATACTTTAAATGCATCCATGAACAGAGTATGTAGTGAGTTATATTAGTCATGTTTTATTAATAATGACTTTTCATCTATTCCAGTTATTTACTTTATTCGTCACAATAGACAGTTGCATGTATCAATTACTGTCAACCTGCACTCATGTTTGTTCATTTAGAAAACACTCAGTGGTTGGTGTCATCACCTAATATATATCAATTTTAAGATATAGCTGATGGCATTGTAGGTCTCAGCGACCATGCCATATCCTCCGTTGCATGTGTTATGCCAGTGTAGTTGGAAGATTGCTTGTTTTGTATAGAGTTTTTGTTTGTGAAAGTTCACCTTCTTTCTTTTTGTTTGGAATCTTCTTTCTTGATTCTTCATGTAATTTCATTTATTGGCGTTTTTAATTTCTTATTGTGTAAATACTCTGTAAAAGAGTTCTGTCATATAAATCCATTGTGTTGTTGTGTCTGTGACCAGTTGAGGTATTTGAAACGTGTTTGTTGAATAGTATTTACGTTGTTTTTTGGAGACATCTTTCCTCATGCATGGTTCTCTTCTATCTTGATTTTTCATGTCATTTGACTGAGTAGTGTGTCAAATGACTGTCATTGAGTTTTTAGTTTCAGTTGTAGAGTGGTTCTGAAGCCGTATCCTCATTTGTTTGTGTGTGTGTGTGTTTGCTGTATACAGTATATGGTGTTTTGTAGAGACATATTTCTTCATATGACAATATAGTCTGTCTGCATTCTTCATATAATGTTAATGTAAGTGGTTTAATATGTGCACTGTGACTGTTGAAAAGGTGTGGCATTGCAGTTATCTGTAGAGGAATATACGAGTGTGTATGGAGGATATGTGGTACAGATTATTCAGCCATTTTTACACAGTACATAGAGTTCTTTATGTATCTGTACATATAGAAGTGGATTTAGTCTGTCATTGGAATTTGTCAGTAGTTAGCAGGATTCACATTTGTTTCTGGCAACATGGTATCAGTGTATTATTTCCACATCATATAAGTACACACAGATGAAATTATAAGACAGGATGTAATATGGAATCTCAGTCTCTGTATATGTCAGCAATAATTTTAAAAGCAATATAAATAATTAATTAAAAATTAATACTACAATGGCTCACTCGAATGCTTGAAGGCATACAAACCACCGAATACCTTCAATTCTTCTACTAACATTAGGGTCAAGCCATGGTACAAAGCATTTGCACGTGAATCAGCAATGGATTGACAATCTAAGTATTCAGATATTTCATGCAATACATGAAACATTTAAAGGAGTAAAAAATCAATAAATACAGGTTATTCACATATTTATTCATGACACAACCATACTAGCATCTTGACATAGGAAAGAGTTAAAAAAAATAACAATTGTTTCTTAAAAGGTCAAATTCCATAGACAGGCAACAATTCACACAAAGTAGCTTTACTTCGAATTGTCCATAGTGCAATAATTTAGCTGGAGATGCTTAATAAAACAGAATTCATTAGACAATAAAATAGTATGAGGCAAAACAGACTGAAGGTCTTGACACTTTGTCAATTTTTTAAGTTCAAAGAAAAATTGAATGTATGTAGCAACAATGTAGACTCGACGTCTTCTGTTGTTGCTGGTTTCGCTGAAATGTACAAAAGTTATTGAATTTACATAAAACAATGTAAGGCTTGATGTCTTCTTGCAATGATAGACGAAGAAACGTCAAAAGTGTAAGGAATTTATATAAACCAAAGTAGACTTGAAGTCTTCTTGTGCTGGTAGTTGTGGAAAATGTCCAACATATAAGGAATTTATATAAACCAAAGTAGACTCGAAGCCTTCTTGTGTTGGATGGCCTCAGTATTTTCAAAGAAAATGAGTGGATACAAACTCAAAGTAGACTCGTGGTCATCTGCTAGAGTTGCATTATGGAAATATTAAATTATACAATCTCAGTGTTGACTTGGTGTTTGTTTGACTCTGCGCAGCTACGGTCGAGTGCACTTGCATAAAATCTGCGCTGGAGGGATGTGATCAGCTGACAGCAGGCTGCCCCCAACCATGGAAGCAGCAGGCCTGACATCGGACAGCTGGATCTTCAGCATTAGTGCGCAGGCGCACACTGCTGAGTTCCAGGTTGCTGCCAACCGTTGCCCAGTACTCCACAGGATCATGGAACAAAATTTTTACATGGCATCAATGCTTAATAGACACACGGCTATGCAATGTTGCCAACTATATCTTCTGAACTAAGATTATGGTGTGGTTTCAGGTTTTATTAACTTTTCGGTCATGAACTGTTGTTCTATGAACTCAGTTTATTTACACTGCTCGTAGGTTGGTATGATGCTCTGTCTACTGTCTCTGTATACGATACTGTTCAAAACATTTAACTCTATACACATACATCACATTGCTCTACAGAGCAGTAGTATTAGAGCGTCCTTCTTTGGCTTAACACTACCCTTTTTTCAAAACTGCTGCAGCAGAGTTCTGAGGTTCAATAATATACACACCATGACAAGAATCAGTGTATAGTGGAGATTGTGTCCATTGGCTACTGCATGTGGGCAGGTGACTTATGAATTCTCATACTAAATAATTCATCACTTGTGTTTCTGATTTGGTGACAGTGGTTTGTGAGCCGTGGACTACTGCAGTATCACAGGATTACAGTGTCCAGAGGATTAACAATGCAGCAGTATACCATTCGAACAAAGCCAGAAAGAGGTGAATAAATACCACTAAGTTATTCATGATGTAAATAAAATAGAAAGAAACTTCCACATGGGAAAAATATATTAAAAACAAAGATTCGAAGACTTACCAAGTGGGAAAGCGCCGGCAGACAGGCACATGAACAAAACACACAAACACACACACAGAATTACTAGCTTTTGCAACCGATGGTTGCTTCTTCAGGAAGGACAGGGAAAGACGAAAGGATGTGGGTTTTAAGGGAGAGGGTAAGGAGTCATTCCAATCCCGGGAGCGGAAAGACTTCCCTTAGGGGAAAAAAGGACAGGTGTACACTCGCGTACACACACACACACACACACACACACACACACACACACACACACACACACACACACACACACACACATATCCATCCGCACATACACAGACGCAAGCAGACATGTCTTTCCGCTCCCGGGATTGGAAAGACTCCTTACCCTCTCCCTTAAAACCCACATCCTTTCGTCTTTCCCTCTCCTTCCTGAAGAAGCAACCATCGGTTGCGAAAGCTAGTAATTCTGTGTGTGTGTTTGTGTGTTTTGTTCATGTGCCTGTCTGCCGGCGCTTTCCTGCTTGGTAAGTCGTGGAATCTTTGTTTTTAATATATTTTTCCCACTAAGTTATTCACTTTATAATGCTCTGTGTTTATATGTCCCACATGATTGTGAGAAAGTTTGCTTTGTTGAAGGGTTTTGCTAGTTGTGCACACTTCACAGAGTGTCTTTGCATTATTTATTTGTCACACAACTGTCCTCAGAATTTTTGTGCATTGGAACTGTGCACAACATTTGCACTTCAGTCTCTAGTTCGTGACAACAGTATTTTCTTAGATTTCAGCTACATAAAAGTATACTTTAGTCAGATACAAATGGTCATTTTTCTAGCTTGGTATATTCTTAGCCACGAAAAGGGACATAAAATAGTCTGTATTTTCCAAATCTGGAATCAGTCGTTCAGTTAGGTCCATGGTCTAATAAATATGCGAACAGAAATAAAGCTGAGGACATCATGCCTCCTGACCCCTACATGACAGAAAGTCAAAACAAAATGACCAAAGCCAGCAAAAACAGCAAGGCTTGCGACCTCGAGTGACACACAAAGCATAGATACAAATACACTTAAAAACCACACATAATTGTAATCCACTTGAGCAAACAGAAATCATTGCATTTAAAATTTGCGTACTATTTAGGATTCTAAGAAGTACTTTCTCATAGCAGAGTTCAGCTCATAGTTGTTGAAAATTGCAATATACAGGTGAAACTTGAGACCAAAATCTCATGAATCATCAGAGAAAAGCAATAAATGCTAAGTCCATGTTTGCTGCGGTTTGTAGCTTATCTAGAAACTTTGCAAGATTGTCAATATGCTTTGTACACAAAGCACAGATATCATTCTCCTTCAGGTAATCATTGTATCCTTTTCATTAACTGGTAACACAGTTCGTGCAAGGATAAGATTACCTATGACTAAATGCTACATTACTATTTACATTACTAACAAATGAACATTGCTATAAAAAAATGACAAAATAGAAAATATTTAGTAAACTTTTGCACTAGCTGGTGTGTAGCAAACACAGTCCTCAGTACATGAATAAAGATGACAACATAGTATAAATTATTATGAAATCTCAAATCATTTGCTGGTACACAGCTTATGGCTCTCTTTGAGACTCGTTATCTCTTAGTATTTAGAGCAGCAAGCTTTATCTTCCAATAATTATACTATGCCAAATGTTTACATACAGGGTTACATAGAAATACTTATTCTAGGAAAAAAATAAGAAAATCTATCATAGACAAATTAAGTACACCTTTATCTCTCTCTCTTTATAATAACAAACCAAGATGCTATCTTCTAAGTTTTCTGAGGTCCTGATTTTGGTAAAGCCCTTTCACTTTACATGGTTTCGGTAATGTAACAAGTAACACCCATCATGTGCAATTTTAATTATCCTGAACGGGCCTGTATATCTCTCTTTTTAGGAGAGATGGTTTAGAGTGGGACCAAAGTAACAACATTTCACCTAGGCTACATGATTGTACTCATCCTAACCTTTTGTGGTATACTCATTTTCATCTCTCAGCACTAGTATTTAATGATACGAGCACCTGTCTAGTCTTCTCTTCCTGCAAGATGTTGCATCTCGGGGTAAGTGCAAGGGCATCTACCCACTCATTCTTCTCAGTTTTATTTAACATTAATTCATTGGGTGTGTGGCCTGTGGACAGATGTGGAAGGTCGTTCATGATTTCTTTAAAGAGGGTGACTAAATCAAGTGTAAGTCCAGATAAAACAGATGAATTCTTTGAATATTTGCTCTTTGCAATTACTTTCTGGGTGGAATAGAGAAATTAAAATCTGTTTGATGTTCTGCTCTCGCAGAAACAAACACCAAACTCGCCCAGTGAAATTAGATGCATTATCAGAAAAAATTGCACTCAGCTTACCGAAACAAGAGAAATAATCTTCCTTCAGTCTCTTAACAATGTGTGCGGCATGGGCTGATTTTGTTACATACAAATGGATGTGTTTGGAAAACATATCATTTATAGCCACCAGGTAATCGACACTTCCCCTTCCATGAGGGTATGGTCCAGCCAAGTCAAGCAATCTCTCCAGGTTTTGATCTCAGATGCGATGCAGCTGAATCTTATTTGGTATGCACATAGGTTTGTTTGGTTCTCTTACTCACAGCTCATGTTCGTAACAAATGATGCACGCGACTGTGCATGTTTGGCAAGTAACAGTAAGTGGCAATCTTCTGCTTACATTTTTCTATTCCACAGTGACCCCAGGACATGTGTGTATACCTGATTAGGTGATCCTGGTACACATGGGGTATGCACACACACATTCTCTATCGGAATAATTCCTATGGAATAACACGTAATTGTGCACCGTGTAGAATTGACTTAGTTTGTGAGTAGGCTGCTCTGCCAACACACCCTTAACTTTTGCCCACTTTGGATCTACGTCTTTCAGGATTTTCATGTTCTTATACATTTCTTAATAGTACCTGTGATGGACAGGATCTTTCGTCAGTTGCACTTTGTAATCGGTGGCCTGCTCGACAAGTTCACTGAACTCAGGAAGACCACACAGCAACCTGCATAAGGTGTCAGCGATAATATTTTTGCTGCCCTTTATATAGATAATTTCAAAATCGTATTCTTGCAAAAACAGGACCCACTACATCAGCCTCTGGTGTAGAAGCCAACAGGTCAAAATAAAGCTAAGTGCCTTATGGTTGCAGTACACTTTAATGTACCGACAGCAAATAAAATAATTAAACTTCTTGAAAGACCATACTACGCAGAGAGCTTCCAACTCTGTAGGAGAGTTGGATCTTTCACACTCGGTTAATACTCAGCAGGGAAGCTAATAACTCAAACTTGCATTTGGCAATCAACCACAACCACTTGAAGTAAACAAGAGCCCACACCCAAATAGGATGCTACTGAGGCAATGCAAAAACCCTTCTTGCACGTCGGGATGTTCCAGAACTCCAGCATGAACCAATTCATCTTTAATTCTTTTAGATGCTTCCTGGCACTGTGGAGTCCAGGACCAGGAAGCATTTTTCTTTAACAAAGCTAGTAATTCTGGACTGTTCAACAGCTGTGATTCCAAGGAAAGCTTTTAATTGTTTTCTCGCCATGGGTGGCGTACACTTAGCTATTGCCTGTATCTGTGTAAATGCCAGAGCTGACGTTTAACCTGAACGGTAGCTCCTTGAACGGATACAAAGACAGTATATTTGTTTGAAACTTCCGACAGCTGGGTCTGTCAATACGATGATCCAAGATTCACAGCTGAATTAATATTTTTGCAATTTCTCTTCCAGAGCTTCCGGATGTGTACATACGAGTACAATAATTTTGTTTGTGTTTTGCGCAACAAGGACCACGCGCAGTCCACCAACTGGTTTAACAACAGCTAATAATGGACTGCAGTAAGGAGAGAACAAAGTTTAAGCTATATTCCACTCGATCATCTTTCGTAATTCTTGTTTATTGGCATCCCTGCAGGCCCATGGGATTGCATAGGTCTTGTTGCAATAAGTATCATGGGGAACACCATTCATGTGGTATATGTATCCTTTGATAATACCGGGCTTTTAGAAAACACATATACATACTTGGTTAAGAGATGGATAAGATCATTCTTTTGCTGTTCACTAAGACACTCAGATTCTGATGCCTTAGCGTGTATTTTGCTTACACCAAGTAGATCATCATCTGAATATGCCAACACCGGATCTGACTGGTTGTGGGGTAAGTTACTGTCTGCACCAGTAGATTTACACTCACTACTCTGATAGACAGGTCTGTATGAAAACTGACTTGATGTGCCTTTGTATGAATTAAATTTAACTTTATCTCCCTCTCAATAATAGTCAGGGTGCGGGTTCTGTGCTGGATATTGATACATGCATTCCTCCATCTTAGGAACTCCATCCCTAACAAGCACGGTGCCGTCAATACCTTCAGTATTAAGAATGTGCACTCCATGGCTCTGCTCTTGAATTCTGTTAAGATCAGTACCTGCTTTTCTACTCTTTGTGTACATGTGCCAATAGCTCCCGCACAACACAATTCTGTACGGGCAATGTCAGTACTTTTGTGTTTTCTTGTATTCTTTTCAGAAAATGAGTAGCTATCACACTCATACTCGCACCAGTGTCGATAATAATGGTAACCAGAATACCGTCAATTAACCCATTTACAGCTGCTTGCACCTGATCTACCCAAGTACCTCTGCGAGATATCGGATCACCTGATTTCTGCTCATACATCTATATTGTCATTGTAACGAAGTATGTTCACTACATGCACAGTACTGTTGCCCCCATTAAATCCTGCTGTCATGGTGAGGGAGTGCGATGAGACCACAGTCAGTTTGACGCATACGAAGTTTGCGTAGGGTGCTCTTCTATACACTCCACTATTTGCACTGTATCATTTCTGGGATTTTGTGACCATCTGGCTGGTGGTCTTGGCTCGGAAGCAGTTTGATTCCAGCCCATGTTGGTGTTGGGCAGATTATTGTTTTGCGGGGAGTTTTGCGGCCACCAGTTACCTGTGCTCTGTCTGGACAACCACTGTTCTGTATTTGATCTGATGCGACCATTATGATAAACAGTGTGAAGTGTGTTATTTTTATTTCAACTTGGAAATCCGCTACTGTTATGTGGCTGTTGTGTAGTTTGCTGCGCGTCTTGCTTGAGCAGGGCCGCATCATTATTAGCAGTGCCGTTCCGACCATTGTTCTTATGGTTGCAAGACTGCACTGCTAGTGCACCACCATTGCCATTTGCGTGATCAGCTGACAGCAGGCCGCCCCCCACCATGGATTAAAACAAGGGCATGTATGACCAATAAAAATCCTTCTGTGTCATCTTCTGGGGCATGAAGTAATTTTTCACAGATATCCACCAGTAATTTACCTTTTAATGTCCTTATCACATCTTTCAACGCGATGGGGTTGTCCCAGTACCTAGTTTTGTTAATATACTGCTCGAAGTACTTTCAAAGCGTTCCCTGTTTAGGGTGGTACTTTTTGGGATTAAATACCTCTTGTCTCATTTTGGCTTGCACATGTGGTGACCAATACTTGGCCAAAAACACCTGCTCGAACTGTTCATACGTTTTACAATGTTCAGCAATGACCATAGCCCACAGTGTGGATTCTCTTTGCATGCACGCTGCAGTGAATTGTATTTCCTGCCTGTCATTCCGCGATATAGGTAGCACCCTCCCAGAAATCTCTGATACAAACTATGGGGTGTGGGAATTTCTTCTCCGGTATAAAAATCTGAAACTGATGGTGTTTCAAGAGCCTTTCTTCTAGCAACACCGTAGTTAAAAGATTCGCTGCCCCCACAGGCTCAAGTGGAGAATTACCATACGGACTGTAATGTCCAGTATGTTGTGGTGACATATTATTCTTTGTTGTCCCCGGCGAATTATTTCACAGAAATGGTGGAAGTGAATCTGGCATGCGTGATGACTCTTGCATCTGACAAATCGTGTTTTTTAAATCATTCACTTGTTGCTACCACCGAGGCAACCCATTTTTCAAAATATTTTTAATGTGGCCAAGTTGATGCTGCAACGATTTGCCAGATGTTCCTGGTTCAAACAGTACCTCTGAACCAACAGCCTATAATGCGCAGTGTATTTCTGTCTCAGTTTTTTTAATTATGCCTTTATTGCATTCTGTAACCCATTCACCAAATTCCGTATTTAGTGTTTCGCCTTGAGCTTCGAGGTTTTGCTGCAATTTGCACTCTTGCTCAAGTGAAAGTTCCGTGAACTGGTCTGTTAAATTTGACATTTTCACTTGCACGGTTGTCTGCGTATCTTTTAAGTCCTTCACATTGTCAGACAACCGCTTAACTTGATCCAGGATCTCATGTTTTGCTTCAGTTAAGTTCGAGATTTCAGTTCGGATTTGTGCTAGGTTTGCATCCAGTTGATTGTTCAGATCAGTGACTACTATATCATAAAATTGCCCATGAATGTTTTTAGATAAGCCTTGAAATTTTGCACCTAATGCAGTGCTTTTCTCACTAAAACTTTCTTGAATATTTTTAGTCAAATCTGCAAATTTTGCATTAGACTTAGTCCTTTGTTCATTAAAGGTTTCTCGGATATTTTTAGTCAAATTTTCAAATTTTGCATCAGACACAGTGTATCGAAATTTACCTTGTAAATCAGTACGTTGTCCATTAAAGCTCTCTTGTAACTCAATGCATTGTTCATTGAATTTCTCATCCAGCTTTTTTGACATGCTTGAAGATATGTTATTGAACGTATCTGTTAAAAACTTAGAAAGAAACTTGAAACAATGCAATCGACTGTGTCACTTGTGCAGTTACTTCACTTGTTCCCAATTGCATGTCTTCAGATCCCAATGCATTTGGAGCATTTGCGCTTCCGGTTTCCAAAACATCAATTTCGGAACCCATTCCTGCCATTATCGCATCGGCAGCAGTACCGTCATCCAGATGCGTGCGTTTGTCTGTGTGTCTCGTCACTGGTATTCATAGTGGAAAATTTTTCGTATTGACTATTAGTAACAGTAAAATATGGTAACACTGACTTTGAATGATAATAAAATGAAGCTGGACAACGTACTGAAGTTTTAACTCTATGTGCAGCTGCAATATGATTATTAAGCAAGGATAAGACAGCAGCCTGAAGGGCTAAGCAAAACATTAGAAAGATGAGTGTACTATCTTGTGATAGCACAGCAAAATGACAGACATGTTTGACAAACTTTTAACAATGGAAGTGAACATTAAAATGCAAATTAACACCAATGATGTAGTTAACAGAAAAAATGCCAAAATATGAGTTACTGAAAGTTGCTAAACATGTAAAACTGAGTGAGAATGATTATACCGCTTACCTTTTTACAGATGTGAAGCACAACGTCGTACTTTCGTAAATCCAGAATTGTACAATATTTCCTCTTTCACTGGCCATTCGAGCAATTTACCATCAATGTCCCATTACTTTCAGGTTCAACAGTTCTCCGTAACAGGTTGGCCGTTGTAAGATATACCATGAAATACAGAACAAAATATATATTAATACAACAGTAATGATACCTAGCCCACTGTTGGGCACCAGAATGACACAGTTACTAGCCTCAAAGGGAAACAAAACTGTAAATTAGCATTTAAAATTAATGAAGACGGAGGGAAGTGACATTAGATAGCGGTCATGAGCGATTCCTCAGCCGCAATACAGACGGCACAGAGTGATGAAACTGCAACGCTACGCGCCGAGTTTGTCATGAAGCAGCTATTATAAATTAAAATGTAAAACATGCACCATCATCAATAATTTGAATGAAGCTAGGCTTGTGTCTGACTAGTGTAGGTTGCACAACGATGTCACTATTAGTGGACAGTGGGGCGAATCATTTTTTGCATCACACGCATGGAAACTGCAGCAAGATGCAAATGAAATGATCGGCGCACCGATCTCGGGGACATGGAGTGTCATACGTGGTGTGGAATTAATAACTGAACACGAGAAGTGTTCGCCCATAATATGTCCACTAAAAATAGGTCGTCAGTGCCTCTTTTCCAAGCACGATCCTCTGAAAAATTCACCAAATATTAATAACAAACTGACATGGAGGGTAGAAATTTAGAAAAGAAATACATTGTACGGTTAATCTAGACTATAAGCACTTCAGGAACATTTCAAAACAGATTCAAACAGTGAGTGATGACAATGCATCAATACCTAATCAGAGAAGGAACAGAACCAAACAAAAACCAACGGACGCTAGACAAAAGAATTTGATATAAAAATGACTAATGAAATAAAACAGAGGTTGTACAGCAGCAGATACATCGATAAGTACACAAAAATGAAACAATAAGACCGGATCTAATGTTGAATCTTAGACCCTGTCAATGTCGGAAACAATTTTAAAAGCAAAGTAAATACTAATACTTAAAAGGTAAACGTCCCATATCCTCCATCGCATATGTTTTGTCAGTGAACTCAAGTGTGGTTGGAAGCTTGTTTGTGAGGTATAGAGTCATTGTTTGTGAAAGTTCATCTTCTCTCTTCATGTTTGGAAAGCTTCTTTCTTGATTCATCATGTAATTTCATTTTTCATGTTTTTAATTTTGAATGGTGTAAATACTTGTATACTGACATAATAGGAATTCAAATGTTTAAGTTTAAAGGTTGCTTTTCTCATTTTCATTGGTATATTACTATATGCCAGAATTGTAAACATCATAAATGCTAATCTGTTTGAATACAGAGGTGTCCGATACTTTATTCCATCCATGAAATAAGCATATAGTGAGCTGTATTTGTCATGTTTTATTAGTAAAATCTTTTCATCCGGTTCAGTTATTTACTGTATTCATCACAGTACGCAATTACATATGTCAATTACTCTCAAGATAAATTCAAGTTCGTTGATTTAAAGAACGCTCAGTGGTAGGTGTCATCACCTAATATGGATCAATTTTAAGATGCAGCTAATGGCTTTGTAGGTCTCAGTGACCATTACATATCCGCCATTGCCTGATTTATGCCAATGTACTGAAATGTATTAGGAAGCTTGTTTGTGTTGTATTGAGTCATTCTTTGTGGAAGTTCATTTTCTCACGTCATGTTTCTAAATCTTCTTACTTGGTTATTCATGTAATTTCATTTTTGGTGTTTTTAATTTTGTATTGTGTAAATACTGTGAAAGAGAGTTCTGTAGTGTGAATGCGTTGTGTTGTGTCTGTGTCCAGTTGAGAAATTTGAAGTGTGTAGGATGAATAGTATTATTGTTGTATTTTGGAGACATATTACTTCATGTGCAGTTCTCTTCTCTCTTCATTCTTCATGTGATTTTTCTGAGTAGTGCTAATGTAAGTGGTTTGATGTGTGGAGTGTGAGTGTTGAATAGGTGTTGTATTGCAGTTATCCATATAGAAATATACGAGTATATATGGAGGATATGTGATATAGATTGTTCTGCCACTGTTACATCGTACACCGTTCTATATGTATCTGGAGATTTAGAGTTGGATTTACTCTGTCATTGAACCTTCTCAATAATTAACAGCTTGCACACTTGTTTCTGTAATATGGTTACAATATATTTCCTTCACATACAGAGTTTTCAGTCACACTTGTAAACTGACATAATAGGAATTAAGATGTTCAGCTTTATTAGGGCTTTTCCCATTTTCATTTGTATACAAATATATGCCAGAATTGTATACATGATAAATAGTAATCCATTACAATACCGAGGTGTCCGATACTTTAATCCATCCATGAAATTCGAATATAATGAGCTATGTTAGTCATATTTTATTAGGAATATCTTTTCACCTTTTTCAGTTATTTACTTTATTACTCGCAGTATGGAATTCCGTATATTAGTTACACTCTAGATAAATTCATGTTCACTCAGAGAGAGGCCACTCAGTGGTAAGTGTCATCACCTAATATGTGTCAATTTTAAGATGCTGCTAATGGCTTTGTAGGTCTCAGTGATCGTCACATATCCTCCATTGCATGTTTTGTGTCAGAGTACTGAAGTGTGTTTAGATGCTTGTTCGTGTTGTATAGAGACATTGTTTGTGAAAGTTCATCTTCTCTCTTCATGATTGGAAATCTTCTCTCTTGTTTCTTCATGTAATTTTATTTTTGGGGTTTTTAATTTTGTATTGTGTAAATACTGTGTAAGAGAGTTCTGTAGTGTGAATGCATTGTGTTGTTGTCAGTTGAGAAATTTGAAGTGTGTAGGTTGAATAGTATTAATGTTGTATTTCGGAGACATATTTCTTCATGTGCGGTTCTCTTCTCTTTTCATTCTTCATGTCATTTTTCTGAGTAGAGCTAATGTAAGTGGTTTCATGTGTGGAGTGTGAGTGTTGAATAGGTGTTGTATTGCAGTTATCCTTAGAGAAATATACGAGTACGTATGGAGGATATGTGGTATAGATTGTTATGCCACTTTTACATCGTATAGAGAGTTCTATATGCATCTGGTGATTTAGATTTGGATTTGTTGTGGCATTGAATTTTATCGATAATTAACAGCTTGCACATTTGCTTCTGGAAACATGATAAAATGTATTTCCTCCACATAGAGAGCTTACTGTCACACTTGTAAACTGACATAATAGGAATTCAGATTTTTAAGTTTATTAGGTTTTTTCCTATTTTCATTTGTATTCAAATATATGCCAGAATTGTATACATCATAAATGGTAATCCATTTCAATACCAAGGTGTCCGGTACTTTAATCCATCCATGAACTTAGTAAATAATGAGCTATATTAATCATATTTTATTCGGAATATTTTTTCATCTGGTTCAATTATTTACTTTATTACTCACAGTATGTAGTTCCGTATATCAGTTACACTCCAGTTCAATTCATGTTCACTCAGAGAGAGACCACTCAGTGGTAGGTGTCATCACCTAATATGTGTCAATTTCAAGATGCTGCCAATGGCTTTGTAGGTCTCAGTGACCGTCACATATCCTCCATTGCATGTTTTGTGTCATAGTCCTGAAGTGTGTTTGGATGTTTGTTCGTATTGTATAGAGACATTGTTTGTGAAAGTTCATCTTCTCTCTTCATGTTTGGCAATCTTCTTTCTTGATTCTTCAAGTAATTTTTCTTTTGGGGTTTTTAATTTTGTATTGTGTAAATACTGTGTAAGAGAGTTCTGTAGTGTGAATGCGTTGTGTTGTGTCTGTGTCCAGTTGAGAAATTTGAAGTGTGTAGGATGAATAGTATTATTGTTGTATTTTGGAGACATATTACTTCATGTGCAGTTCTCTTCTCCCTTCATTCTTCATGTCATTTTTCTGAGTAGTGCTAATGTAAGTGGTTTCATGTGTGGAGTGTGAGTGTTGAATAGGTGTTGTATTGCAGTTATCCGTAGAGAAATATACGAGTATATATGGAGGATATGTGGTATAGATTGTTCTGCCAATGTTACATCGTACACAGTTCTATATGTATCTGGAGATTTAGAGTTGGATTCACTCTGTCTTTGAACCTTCTCAATAATTAACAGCTTGCACACTTGTTTCTGTAATATGGTTACAATATATTTCCTCCACATACAGAGATTTCAGTCACACTTGTAAACTGACATAATAGGAATTAAGATGTTCAGCTTTATTAGGGCTTTTCCCATTTTCATTTGTATACAAATATATGCCAGAATTGTATACATGATAAATAGTAATCCATTACAATACCGAGGTGTCCGATACTTTAATCCATCCATGAAATTCGAATATAATGAGCTATATTAGTCATATTTTATTAGGAATATCTTTTCATCTGGTTCAGTTATTTACTTTATTACTCGCAGTATGGAATTCCGTATATTTGTTACACTCTAGATAAATTCGTGTTCACTCACAGAGAGACCACTCAGTGGTAGGTGTCATCACCTAATATGTGTTAATTTTAAGATGCTGCTAATGGCTTTGTAGGGCTCAGTGACCGTCACATATCCTCCATTGCATGTTTTGTGTCAGAGTACTGAAGTGTGTTTAGATGCTTGTTCGTGTTGTATAGAGACATTGTTTGTGAAAGTTCATCTTCTCTCTTCATGATTGGAAATCTTCTTTCTTGTTTCTTCATGTAATTTTATTTTTGGTGTTTTTAATTTTGTATTGTGTAAATACTGTGTAAGAGAGTTCTGTAGTGTGAATGCATTGTGTTGTTGTCAGTTGAGAAATTTGAAGTGTGTAGGTTGAATAGTATTAATGTTGTATTTCGGAGACATATTTCTTCTTGTGCGGTTCTCTTCTCTTTTCATTCTTCATGTCATTTTTCTGAGTAGAGCTAATGTAAGTGGTTTCATGTGTGGAGTGTGAGTGTTGAATAGGTGTTGTATTGCAGTTATCCTTAGAGAAATATACGAGTATGTATGGAGGATATGTGGTATAGATTGTTATGCCACTTTTACATCGTATAGAGAGTTCTATATGCATCTGGTGATTTAGATTTGGATTTGTTGTGGCATTGAATTTTATCGATAATTAACAGCTTGCAAATTTGCTTCTGGAAACATGATAACAATGTATTTCCTCCACATAGAGAGCTTACTGTCACACTTGTAAACTGACGTAATAGGAATTCAGATTTTTAAGTTTATTAGGTTTTTTCCTATTTTCATTTGTATTCAAATATATGCCAGAATTGTATACATCATAAATGGTAATCCATTTCAATACCAAGGTGTCCGGTACTTTAATCCATCCATGAACTTAGTAAATAATGAGCTACATTAATCATATTTTATTCGGAATATTTTTTCATCTGGTTCAATTATTTACTTTATTACTCACAGTATGTAGTTCCGTATATCAGTTACACTCCAGTTCAATTCATGTTCACTCAGAGAGAGACCACTCAGTGGTAGGTGTCATCACCTAATATGTGTCAATTTTAAGATGCTGCTAATGGCTTTGTAGGTCTCAGTGACCGTCACATATCCTCCATTGCATGTTTTGTGTCATAGTCCTGAAGTGTGTTTGGATGTTTGTTGGTATTGTATAGAGACATTGTTTGTGAAAGTTCATCTTCTCTCTTCATGTTTGGCAATCTTCTTTCTTGATTCTTCAAGTAATTTTTCTTTTGGGGTTTTTAATTTTGTATTGTGTAAATACTGTGTAAGAGAGTTCTGTAGTGTGAATGCGTTGTGTTGTGTCTGTGTCCAGTTGAGAAATTTGAAGTGTGTAGGATGAATAGTATTATCGTTGTATTTTGGAGACATATTACTTCATGTGCAGTTCTCTTCTCCCTTCATTCTTCATGTCATTTTTCTGAGTAGTGCTAATGTAAGTGGTTTCATGTGTGGAGTGTGAGTGTTGAATAGGTGTTGTATTGCAGTTATCCGTAGAGAAATATACGAGTATATATGGAGGATATGTGGTATAGATTGTTCTGCCAATGTTACATCGTACACAGTTCTATATGTATCTGGAGATTTAGAGTTGGATTCATTCTGTCTTTGAACTTTCTCGATAATTAACAGCTTGCACACTTGTTTCTGTAATATGGTAACAATATATTTCCTCCACATACAGAGTTTTCTGTCACACTTGTAAACTGACATAATAGGAATTAAGATGTTCAGCTTTATTAGGGCTTTTCCCATTTTCATTTGTATACAAATATATGCCAGAATTGTATACATGATAAATAGTAATCCATTACAATACCTAGGTGTCCGATACTTTAATCCATCCATGAAATTCGAATATAATGATCTATATTGGTCATATTTTATTAGGATTATCTTTTCATCTGGTTCAGTTATTTACTTTATTACTCGCAGTATGGAATTCCGTATATTAGTTACACTCTAGATAAATTCGTGTTCACTCACAGAGAGACCACTCAGTGGTAGGTGTCATCACCTAATATGTGTTAATTTTAAGATGCTGCTAATGGCTTTGTAGGGCTCAGTGACTGTCACATATCCTCCATTGCATGTTTTGTGTCAGAGTACTGAAGTGTGTTTAGATGCTTGTTCGTGTTGTATAGAGACATTGTTTGTGAAAGTTCATCTTCTCTCTTCATGATTGGAAATCTTCTTTCTTGTTTCTTCATGTAATTTTATTTTTGGGGTTTTTAATTTTGTATTGTGTAAATACTGTGTAAGAGAGTTCTGTAGTGTGAATGCATTGTGTTGTTGTCAGTTGAGAAATTTGAAGTGTGTAGGTTGAATAGTATTAATGTTGTATTTCGGAGACATATTTCTTCATGTGCGGTTCTCTTCTCTTTTCATTCTTCATGTCATTTTTCTGAGTAGAGCTAATGTAAGTGGTTTCATGTGTGGAGTGTGAGTGTTGAATAGGTGTTGTATTGCAATTATCCTTAGAGAAATATACGAGTATGTATGGAGGATATGTGGTATAGATTGTTATGCCACTTTTACATCATATAGAGAGTTCTATATGCATCTGGTGATTTAGATTTGGATTTGTTCTGTCATTGAATTTTATCGATAATTAACAGCTTGCACATTTGCTTCTGGAAACATGATAACAATGTATTTCCTCCACATAGAGAGCTTACTGTCACACTTGCATACTGACATAAGAGGAATTCAGATTTTTAAGTTTATTAGGTTTTTTCCTATTTTCATTTGTATTCAAATATATGCCAGAATTGTATACATCATAAATGGTAATCCATTTCAATACCAAGGTGTCCGGTACTTTAATCCATCCATGAACTTAGCAAATAATGAGCTATATTAATCATATTTTATTCGGAATATTTTTTCATCTGGTTCAATTATTTACTTTATTACTCACAGTATGTAGTTCCGTATATCAGTTACACTCCAGTTCAATTCATGTTCACTCAGAGAGAGACCACTCAGTGGTAGGTGTCATCACCTAATATGTGTCAATTTTAAGATGCTGCTAATGGCTTTGTAGGTCTCAGTGACCATCACATATCCTCCATTCCATGTTTTGTGTCAGTGTACTGAAGTGTGTTTGGATACTTGTTTGTGTTGTATAGAGACATTGTGTGTGAAACTTCATCTTCCCTCTTCATGTTTGGCAATCTTCTTTCTTGATTCTTCAAGTAATTTTACTTTTGGGGTTTTTAATTTTGTATTGTGTAAATACTGTGTAAGAGAGTTCTGTAGTGTGAATGCGTTGTGTTGTGTCTGTGTCCAGTTGAGAAATTTGAAGTGTGTAGAATGAATAGTATTATTGTTGTATTTTGGAGACATATTACTTCATGTGCAGTTCTCTTCTCTCTTCATTCTTCATGTCATTTTTCTGAGTAGAGCTAATGTAAGTGGTTTCATGTGTGGAGTGTGAGTGTTGAATAGGTGTTGTATTGCAGTTATCCGTAGAGAAATATACGAGTATATATGGAGGATATGTGGTATAGATTGTTCTGCCACTGTTACATCGTACACAGTTCTATATGTATCTGGAGATTTAGAGTTGGATTCACTCTGTCTTTGAACTTTCTCAATAATTAACAGCTTGCACAGTTGTTTCTGTAATATGGTAACAATATATTTCCTCCACATTCAGAGTTTTCTGTCACACTTGTAAACTGACATAATAGGAATTAAGATGTTCAGCTTTGTTAGGGCTTTTCCCATTTTCATTTGTATACAAATATATGCCAGAATCGTATACATCATAAATGGTAATCCGTTTTGATACCGAGGTGTCCGGTACTTTAATCCATCCATGAACTTAGCAAATAATGAGCTATATTAGTCATATTTTATTAGGAATATTTTTTCATCTGGTTCAGTTATTTACTTTATTACTCGCAGTATGGAATTCTGTATATTAGCTACACTCTAGATAAATTCATGTTCACTCACAGAGAGACCACTCAGTGGTGGGTGTCATCACCTAATATGTGTCAATTTTAAGATGCTGCTAATGGCTTTGTAGGTCTCAGTGACCGTCACATATCCTCCATTGCATGTTTTGTGTCAGAGTACTGAAGTGTGTTTGGATGTTTGTTCGTGTTGTATAGAGACATTGTTTGTGAAAGTTCATCTTCTCTCTTCATGTTTGGCAATCTTCTTTCTTGATTCTTCATGTAATTTTAATTTTGGGGTTTTTAATTTTGTATTGTGTAAATACTGTGTAAGAGAGTTCTGTAGTGTAAATGCGTTGTGTTGTTGTGTCTGTGTCCAGTTGAGAAATTTGAAGTGTGTACGATGAATAGTATTAATGTTGTATTTCGGAGACATATTTCTTCATGTGCGGTTCTCTTCTCTCTTCATTCTTCATGTCATTTTTCTGAGTAGTGCTAATGTAAGTGGTTTTATGTGTGGAGTGTGAGTGGTGAATAGGTGTTGTATTGGAGTTATCCATAGAGAAATATACGAGTGTGTATGGAGGATATGTGGTATAGATTGTTCTGCCACTGTTACATCGTACACAGTTCTATATGTATCTGGAGATTTAGAGTTGGATTTACTCTGTCATTGAACCTTCCCAATAATTAACAGCTTGCACACTTGTTTCTGTAATATGGTTACAATATATTTCCTCCACATACAGAGTTTTCAGTCACACTTGTAAACTGACATAATAGGAATTAAGATGTTCAGCTTTATTAGGGCTTTTCCCATTTTCATTTGTATACAAATATATGCCAGAATTGTATACATGATGAATAGTAATCCATTACAATAACTAGGTGTCCGATACTTTAATCCATCCATGAAATTCGAATATAATGAGCTATATTGGTCATATTTTATTAGGATTATCTTTTCATCTGGTTCAGTTATTTACTTTATTACTCGCAGTATGGAATTCCGTATATTAGTTACACTCTAGATAAATTCGTGTTCACTCACAGAGAGACCACTCAGTGGTAGGTGTCATCACCTAATATGTGTTAATTTTAAGATGCTGCTAATGGCTTTGTAGGGCTCAGTGACCGTCACATATCCTCCATTGCATGTTTTGTGTCAGAGTACTGAAGTGTGTTTAGATGCTTGTTCGTGTTGTATAGAGACATTGTTTGTGAAAGTTCATCTTCTCTCTTCATGATTGGAAATCTTCTTTCTTGTTTCTTCATGTAATTTTATTTTTGGGGTTTTTAATTTTGTATTGTGTAAATACTGTGTAAGAGAGTTCTGTAGTGTGAATGCATTGTGTTGTTGTCAGTTGAGAAATTTGAAGTGTGTAGGTTGAATAGTATTAATGTTGTGTTTCGGAGACATATTTCTTCATGTGCGGTTCTCTTCTCTTTTCATTCTTCATGTCATTTTTCTGAGTAGAGCTAATGTAAGTGGTTTCATGTGTGGAGTGTGAGTGTTGAATAGGTGTTGTATTGCAGTTATCCTTAGAGAAATATACGAGTATGTATGGAGGATATGTGGTATAGATTGTTATGCCACTTTTACATCATATAGAGAGTTCTATATGCATCTGGTGATTTAGATTTGGATTTGTTCTGTCATTGAATTTTATCGATAATTAACAGCTTGCACATTTGCTTCTGGAAACATGATAACAATGTATTTCCTCCACATAGAGAGCTTACTGTCACACTTGCATACTGACATAAGAGGAATTCAGATTTTTAAGTTTATTAGGTTTTTTCCTATTTTCATTTGTATTCAAATATATGCCAGAATTGTATACATCATAAATGGTAATCCATTTCAATACCAAGGTGTCCGGTACTTTAATCCATCCATGAACTTAGCAAATAATGAGCTATATTAATCATATTTTATTCGGAATATTTTTTCATCTGGTTCAATTATTTACTTTATTACTCACAGTATGTAGTTCCGTATATCAGTTACACTCCAGTTCAATTCATGTTCACTCAGAGAGAGACCACTCAGTGGTAGGTGTCATCACCTAATATGTGTCAATTTTAAGATGCTGCTAATGGCTTTGTAGGTCTCAGTGACCATCACATATCCTCCATTCCATGTTTTGTGTCAGTGTACTGAAGTGTGTTTGGATACTTGTTTGTGTTGTATAGAGACATTGTGTGTGAAACTTCATCTTCTCTCTTCATGTTTGGCAATCTTCTTTCTTGATTCTTCAAGTAATTTTACTTTTGGGGTTTTTAATTTTGTATTGTGTAAATACTGTGTAAGAGAGTTCTGTAGTGTGAATGCGTTGTGTTGTGTCTGTGTCCAGTTGAGAAATTTGAAGTGTGTAGAATGAATAGTATTATTGTTGTATTTTGGAGACATATTACTTCATGTGCAGTTCTCTTCTCTCTTCATTCTTCATGTCATTTTTCTGAGTAGTGCTAATGTAAGTGATTTCATTTGTGGAGTGTGAGTGTTGAATAGGTGTTGTATTGCAGTTATCCGTAGAGAAATATACGAGTATATATGGAGGATATGTGGTATAGATTGTTCTGCCACTGTTACATTGTACACAGTTCTATATGTATCTGGAGATTTAGAGTTGGATTTACTCTGTCATTGAACTTTCTCGATAATTAACAGCTTGCACACTTGTTTCTGTAATATGGTAACAATATATTTCCTCCACATACAGAGTTTTCTGTCACACTTGTAAACTGACATAATAGGAATTAAGATGTTCAGCTTTATTAGGGCTTTTCCCATTTTCATTTGTATACAAATATATGCCAGAATTGTATACCTCATAAATCGTAATCCGTTTCGATACCGAGGTGTCCGGTACTTTAATCCATCCATGAACTTAGCAAATAATGAGCTATATTAGTCATATTTTATTAGGAATATTTTTTCATCTGGTTCAGTTATTTACTTTATTACTCGCAGTATGGAATTCCGTATATTAGCTACACTCTAGATAAATTCATGTTCACTCACAGAGAGACCACTCAGTGGTAGGTGTCATCACCTAATATGTGTCAATTTTAAGATGTAGCTAATGGCTTTGTAGGTCTCAGGGACCGTCACATATCCTCCATTGCATGTTTTGTGTAAGAGTACTGAAGTGTGTTTGGATGTTTGTACGTGTTGTATAGAGACATTGTTTGTGAAAGTTCATCTTCTCTCTTCATGTTTGGCAATCTTCTTTCTTGATTCTTCATGTAATTTTAATTTTGGGGTTTTTAATTTTGTATTGTGTAAATACTGTGTAAGAGAGTTCTGTAGTGTAAATGCGTTGTGTTGTTGTGTCTGTGTCCAGTTGAGAAATTTGAAGTGTGTAGGATGAATAGTATTAATGTTGTATTTCGGAGACATATTTCTTCATGTGCGGTTCTCTTCTCTCTTCATTCTTCATGTCATTTTTCTGAGTAGTGCTAATGTAAGTGGTTTTATGTGTGGAGTGTGAGTGGTGAATAGGTGTTGTATTGGAGTTATCCATAGAGAAATATACGAGTGTGTATGGAGGATATGTGGTATAGATTGTTCTGCCACTGTTACATCGTACACAGTTCTATATGTATCTGGAGATTTAGAGTTGGATTTACTCTGTCATTGAACCTTCCCAATAATTAACAGCTTGCACACTTGTTTCTGTAATATGGTTACAATATATTTCCTCCACATACAGAGTTTTCAGTCACACTTGTAAACTGACATAATAGGAATTAAGATGTTCAGCTTTATTAGGGCTTTTCCCATTTTCATTTGTATACAAATATATGCCAGAATTGTATACATGATGAATAGTAATCCATTACAATAACTAGGTGTCCGATACTTTAATCCATCCATGAAATTCGAATATAATGAGCTATATTGGTCATATTTTATTAGGATTATCTTTTCATCTTTTTCAGTTATTTACTTTATTACTCGCAGTATGGAATTCCGTATATTAGTTACACTCTAGATAAATTCGTGTTCACTCACAGAGAGACCACTCAGTGGTAGGTGTCATCACCTAATATGTGTTAATTTTAAGATGCTGCTAATGGCTTTGTAGGGCTCAGTGACCGTCACATATCCTCCATTGCATGTTTTGTGTCAGAGTACTGAAGTGTGTTTAGATGCTTGTTCGTGTTGTATAGAGACATTGTTTGTGAAAGTTCATCTTCTCTCTTCATGATTGGAAATCTTCTTTCTTGTTTCTTCATGTAATTTTATTTTTGGGGTTTTTAATTTTGTATTGTGTAAATACTGTGTAAGAGAGTTCTGTAGTGTGAATGCATTGTGTTGTTGTCAGTTGAGAAATTTGAAGTGTGTAGGTTGAATAGTATTAATGTTGTGTTTCGGAGACATATTTCTTCATGTGCGGTTCTCTTCTCTTTTCATTCTTCATGTCATTTTTCTGAGTAGAGCTAATGTAAGTGGTTTCATGTGTGGAGTGTGAGTGTTGAATAGGTGTTGTATTGCAGTTATCCTTAGAGAAATATACGAGTATGTATGGAGGATATGTGGTATAGATTGTTATGCCACTTTTACATCATATAGAGAGTTCTATATGCATCTGGTGATTTAGATTTGGATTTGTTCTGTCATTGAATTTTATCGATAATTAACAGCTTGCACATTTGCTTCTGGAAACATGATAACAATGTATTTCCTCCACATAGAGAGCTTACTGTCACACTTGCATACTGACATAAGAGGAATTCAGATTTTTAAGTTTATTAGGTTTTTTCCTATTTTCATTTGTATTCAAATATATGCCAGAATTGTATACATCATAAATGGTAATCCATTTCAATACCAAGGTGTCCGGTACTTTAATCCATCCATGAACTTAGCAAATAATGAGCTATATTAATCATATTTTATTCGGAATATTTTTTCATCTGGTTCAATTATTTACTTTATTACTCACAGTATGTAGTTCCGTATATCAGTTACACTCCAGTTCAATTCATGTTCACTCAGAGAGAGACCACTCAGTGGTAGGTGTCATCACCTAATATGTGTCAATTTTAAGATGCTGCTAATGGCTTTGTAGGTCTCAGTGACCATCACATATCCTCCATTCCATGTTTTGTGTCAGTGTACTGAAGTGTGTTTGGATACTTGTTTGTGTTGTATAGAGACATTGTGTGTGAAACTTCATCTTCTCTCTTCATGTTTGGCAATCTTCTTTCTTGATTCTTCAAGTAATTTTACTTTTGGGGTTTTTAATTTTGTATTGTGTAAATACTGTGTAAGAGAGTTCTGTAGTGTGAATGCGTTGTGTTGTGTCTGTGTCCAGTTGAGAAATTTGAAGTGTGTAGAATGAATAGTATTATTGTTGTATTTTGGAGACATATTACTTCATGTGCAGTTCTCTTCTCTCTTCATTCTTCATGTCATTTTTCTGAGTAGTGCTAATGTAAGTGATTTCATTTGTGGAGTGTGAGTGTTGAATAGGTGTTGTATTGCAGTTATCCGTAGAGAAATATACGAGTATATATGGAGGATATGTGGTATAGATTGCTCTGCCACTGTTACATTGTACACAGTTCTATATGTATCTGGAGATTTAGAGTTGGATTTACTCTGTCATTGAACTTTCTCGATAATTAACAGCTTGCACACTTGTTTCTGTAATATGGTAACAATATATTTCCTCCACATACAGAGTTTTCTGTCACACTTGTAAACTGACATAATAGGAATTAAGATGTTCAGCTTTATTAGGGCTTTTCCCATTTTCATTTGTATACAAATATATGCCAGAATTGTATACATGATAAATAGTAATCCATTACAATACCGAGGTGTCCGATACTTTAATCCATCCATGAAATTCGAATATAATGAGCTATATTAGTCATATTTTATTAGGAATATCTTTTCATCTGGTTCAGTTATTTACTTTATTACTCGCAGTATGGATTTCCGTATATTAGCTACACTCTAGATAAATTCATGTTCACTCACAGAGAGACCACTCAGTGGTAGGTGTCATCACCTAATATGTGTCAATTTTAAGATGTAGCTAATGGCTTTGTAGGTCTCAGGGACCGTCACATATCCTCCATTGCATGTTTTGTGTAAGAGTACTGAAGTGTGTTTGGATGTTTGTACGTGTTGTATAGAGACATTGTTTGTGAAAGTTCATCTTCTCTCTTCATGTTTGGCAATCTTCTTTCTTGATTCTTCAAGTAATTTTAATTTTGGGGTTTTTAATTTTGTATTGTGTAAATACTGTGTGAGAGAGTTCTGTAGTGTGAATGTGTTGTGTTGTGTCTGTGTCCAGTTGAGAAATTTGAAGTGTGTGGGATGAATAGTATTATTGTTGTATGTTGGAGACATATTACTTCATGTGCAGTTCTCTTCTCTCTTCATTCTTCATGTCATTTTTCTGAGTAGAGCTAATGTAAGTGGTTTCATGTGTGGAGTGTGAGTGTTGAATAGGTGTTGTATTGCAGTTATCCGTAGAGAAATATACGAGTATATATGGAGGATATGTGGTATAGATTGTTCTGCCACTGTTACATCGTACACAGTTCTATATGTATCTGGAGATTTAGAGTTTAATTCACACTGTCTTTGAACTTTCTCAATAATTAACAGCTTGCACAGTTGTTTCTGTAATATGGTAACAATATATTTCCTCCACATTCAGAGTTTTCTGTCACACTTGTAAACTGACATAATAGGAATTAAGATGTTCAGCTTTATTAGGGCTTTTCCCATTTTCATTTGTATACAAATATATGCCAGAATCGTATACATCATAAATGGTAATCCGTTTCGATACCGAGGTGTCCGGTACTTTAATCCATCCATGAACTTAGCAAATAATGAGCTATATTAGTCATATTTTATTAGGAATATTTTTTCATCTGGTTCAGTTATTTACTTTATTACTCGCAGTATGGAATTCTGTATATTAGCTACACTCTAGATAAATTCGTGTTCACTCACAGAGAGACCACTCAGTGGTGGGTGTCATCACCTAATATGTGTCAATTTTAAGATGCTGCTAATGGCTTTGTAGGTCTCAGTGACCGTCACATATCCTCCATTGCATGTTTTGTGTCAGAGTACTGAAGTGTGTTTGGATGTTTGTTCGTGTTGTATAGAGACATTGTTTGTGAAAGTTCATCTTCTCTCTTCATGTTTGGCAATCTTCTTTCTTGATTCTTCATGTAATTTTAATTTTGGGGTTTTTAATTTTGTATTGTGTAAATACTATGTAAGAGAGTTCTGTAGTGTAAATGCGTTGTGTTGTTGTGTCTGTGTCCAGTTGAGAAATTTGAAGTGTGTAGGATGAATAGTATTAATGTTGTATTTCGGAGACATATTTCTTCATGTGCGGTTCTCTTCTCTCTTCATTCTTCATGTCATTTTTCTGAGTAGTGCTAATGTAAGTGGTTTTATGTGTGGAGTGTGAGTGGTGAATAGGTGTTGTATTGGAGTTATCCATAGAGAAATATACGAGTGTGTATGGAGGATATGTGGTATAGATTGTTCTGCCACTGTTACATCGTACACAGTTCTACATGTATCTGGAGATTTAGAGTTGGATTTACTCTGTCATTGAACCTTCCCAATAATTAACAGCTTGCACACTTGTTTCTGTAATATGGTTACAATATATTTCCTCCACATACAGAGTTTTCAGTCACACTTGTAAACTGACATAATAGGAATTAAGATGTTCAGCTTTATTAGGGCTTTTCCCATTTTCATTTGTATACAAATATATGCCAGAATTGTATACATGATAAATAGTAATCCATTACAATAACTAGGTGTCCGATACTTTAATCCATCCATGAAATTCGAATATAATGAGCTATATTGGTCATATTTTATTAGGATTATCTTTTCATCTGGTTCAGTTATTTACTTTATTACTCGCAGTATGGAATTCCGTATATTAGTTACACTCTAGATAAATTCGTGTTCACTCACAGAGAGACCACTCAGTGGTAGGTGTCATCACCTAATATGTGTTAATTTTAAGATGCTGCTAATGGCTTTGTAGGGCTCAGTGACCGTCACATATCCTCCATTGCATGTTTTGTGTCAGAGTACTGAAGTGTGTTTAGATGCTTGTTCGTGTTGTATAGAGACATTGTTTGTGAAAGTTCATCTTCTCTCTTCATGATTGGAAATCTTCTTTCTTGTTTCTTCATGTAATTTTATTTTTGGGGTTTTTAATTTTGTATTGTGTAAATACTGTGTAAGAGAGTTCTGTAGTGTGAATGCATTGTGTTGTTGTCAGTTGAGAAATTTGAAGTGTGTAGGTTGAATAGTATTAATGTTGTATTTCGGAGACATATTTCTTCATGTGCGGTTCTCTTCTCTTTTCATTCTTCATGTCATTTTTCTGAGTAGAGCTAATGTAAGTGGTTTCATGTGTGGAGTGTGAGTGTTGAATAGGTGTTGTATTGCAGTTATCCTTAGAGAAATATACGAGTATGTATGGAGGATATGTGGTATAGATTGTTATGCCACTTTTACATCATATAGAGAGTTCTATATGCATCTGGTGATTTAGATTTGGATTTGTTCTGTCATTGAATTTTATCGATAATTAACAGCTTGCACATTTGCTTCTGGAAACATGATAACAATGTATTTCCTCCACATAGAGAGCTTACTGTCACACTTGCATACTGACATAAGAGGAATTCAGATTTTTAAGTTTATTAGGTTTTTTCCTATTTTCATTTGTATTCAAATATATGCCAGAATTGTATACATCATAAATGGTAATCCATTTCAATACCAAGGTGTCCGGTACTTTAATCCATCCCTGAACTCAGCAAATAATGAGCTATATTAATCATATTTTATTCGGAATATTTTTTCATCTGGTTCAATTATTTACTTTATTACTCACAGTATGTAGTTCCGTTTATCAGTTACACTCCAGTTCAATTCATGTTCACTCAGAGAGAGACCACTCAGTGGTAGGTGTCATCACCTAATATGTGTCAATTTTAAGATGCTGCTAATGGCTTTGTAGGTCTCTGTGACCATCACATATCCTCCATTCCATGTTTTGTGTCAGTGTACTGAAGTGTGTTTGGATACTTGTTTGTGTTGTATAGAGACATTGTGTGTGAAACTTCATCTTCTCTCTTCATGTTTGGCAATCTTCTTTCTTGATTCTTCAAGTAATTTTACTTTTGGGGTTTTTAATTTTGTATTGTGTAAATACTGTGTAAGAGAGTTCTGTAGTGTGAATGCGTTGTGTTGTGTCTGTGTCCAGTTGAGAAATTTGAAGTGTGTAGAATGAATAGTATTATTGTTGTATTTTGGAGACATATTACTTCATGTGCAGTTCTCTTCTCTCTTCATTCTTCATGTCATTTTTCTGAGTAGTGCTAATGTAAGTGATTTCATTTGTGGAGTGTGAGTGTTGAATAGGTGTTGTATTGCAGTTATCCGTAGAGAAATATACGAGTATATATGGAGGATATGTGGTATAGATTGTTCTGCCACTGTTACATTGTACACAGTTCTATATGTATCTGGAGATTTAGAGTTGGATTTACTCTGTCATTGAACTTTCTCGATAATTAACAGCTTGCACACTTGTTTCTGTAATATGGTAACAATATATTTCCTCCACATACAGAGTTTTCTGTCACACTTGTAAACTGACATAATAGGAATTAAGATGTTCAGCTTTATTAGGGCTTTTCCCATTTTCATTTGTATACAAATATATGCCAGAATTGTATACCTCATAAATCGTAATCCGTTTCGATACCGAGGTGTCCGGTACTTTAATCCATCCATGAACTTAGCAAATAATGAGCTATATTAGTCATATTTTATTAGGAATATTTTTTCATCTGGTTCAGTTATTTACTTTATTACTCGCAGTATGGAATTCCGTATATTAGCTACACTCTAGATAAATTCATGTTCACTCACAGAGAGACCACTCAGTGGTAGGTGTCATCACCTAATATGTGTCAATTTTAAGATGTAGCTAATGGCTTTGTAGGTCTCAGGGACCGTCACATATCCTCCATTGCATGTTTTGTGTAAGAGTACTGAAGTGTGTTTGGATGTTTGTACGTGTTGTATAGAGACATTGTTTGTGAAAGTTCATCTTCTCTCTTCATGTTTGGCAATCTTCTTTCTTGATTCTTCAAGTAATTTTAATTTTGGGGTTTTTAATTTTGTATTGTGTAAATACTGTGTGAGAGAGTTCTGTAGTGTGAATGTGTTGTGTTGTGTCTGTGTCCAGTTGAGAAATTTGAAGTGTGTGGGATGAATTGTATTATTGTTGTATGTTGGAGACATATTACTTCATGTGCAGTTCTCTTCTCTCTTCATTCTTCATGTCATTTTTCTGAGTAGAGCTAATGTAAGTGGTTTCATGTGTGGAGTGTGAGTGTTGAATAGGTGTTGTATTGCAGTTATCCGTAGAGAAATATACGAGTATATATGGAGGATATGTGGTATAGATTGTTCTGCCACTGTTACATCGTACACAGTTCTATATGTATCTGGAGATTTAGAGTTGGATTCACTCTGTCTTTGAACTTTCTCAATAATTAACAGCTTGCACAGTTGTTTCTGTAATATGGTAACAATATATTTCCTCCACATTCAGAGTTTTCTGTCACACTTGTAAACTGACATAATAGGAATTAAGATGTTCAGCTTTATTAGGGCTTTTCCCATTTTCATTTGTATACAAATATATGCCAGAATCGTATACATCATAAATGGTAATCCGTTTCGATACCGAGGTGTCCGGTACTTTAATCCATCCATGAACTTAGCAAATAATGAGCTATATTAGTCATATTTTATTAGGAATATTTTTTCATCTGGTTCAGTTATTTACTTTATTACTCGCAGTATGGAATTCTGTATATTAGCTACACTCTAGATAAATTCATGTTCACTCACAGAGAGACCACTCAGTGGTGGGTGTCATCACCTAATATGTGTCAATTTTAAGATGCTGCTAATGGCTTTGTAGGTCTCAGTGACCGTCACATATCCTCCATTGCATGTTTTGTGTCAGAGTACTGAAGTGTGTTTGGATGTTTGTACGTGTTGTATAGAGACATTGTTTGTGAAAGTTCATCTTCTCTCTTCATGTTTGGCAATCTTCTTTCTTGATTCTTCATGTAATTTTAATTTTGGGGTTTTTAATTTTGTATTGTGTAAATACTATGTAAGAGAGTTCTGTGGTGTAAATGCGTTGTGTTGTTGTGTCTGTGTCCAGTTGAGAAATTTGAAGTGTGTAGGATGAATAGTATTAATGTTGTATTTCGGAGACATATTTCTTCATGTGCGGTTCTCTTCTCTCTTCATTCTTCATGTCATTTTTCTGAGTAGTGCTAATGTAAGTGGTTTTATGTGTGGAGTGTGAGTGGTGAATAGGTGTTGTATTGGAGTTATCCATAGAGAAATATACGAGTGTGTATGGAGGATATGTGGTATAGATTGTTCTGCCACTGTTACATCGTACACAGTTCTATATGTATCTGGAGATTTAGAGTTGGATTTACTCTGTCATTGAACCTTCCCAATAATTAACAGCTTGCACACTTGTTTCTGTAATATGGTTACAATATATTTCCTCCACATACAGAGTTTTCAGTCACACTTGTAAATTGACATAATAGGAATTAAGATGTTCAGCTTTATTAGGGCTTTTCCCATTTTCATTTGTATACAAATATATGCCAGAATTGTATACATGATAAATAGTAATCCATTACAATACCGAGGTGTCCGATACTTTAATCCATCCATGAAATTCGAATATAATGAGCTATATTGGTCATATTTTATTAGGATTATCTTTTCATCTGGTTCAGTTATTTACTTTATTACTCGCAGTATGGAATTCCGTATATTAGTTACACTCTAGATAAATTCGTGTTCACTCACAGAGAGACCACTCAGTGGTAGGTGTCATCACCTAATATGTGTTAATTTTAAGATGCTGCTAATGGCTTTGTAGGGCTCAGTGACCGTCACATATCCTCCATTGCATGTTTTGTGTCAGAGTACTGAAGTGTGTTTAGATGCTTGTTCGTGTTGTATAGAGACATTGTTTGTGAAAGTTCATCTTCTCTCTTCATGATTGGAAATCTTCTTTCTTGTTTCTTCATGTAATTTTATTTTTGGGGTTTTTAATTTTGTATTGTGTAAATACTGTGTAGGAGAGTTCTGTAGTGTGAATGCATTGTGTTGTTGTCAGTTGAGAAATTTGAAGTGTGTAGGTTGAATAGTATTAATGTTGTATTTCGGAGACATATTTCTTCATGTGCGGTTCTCTTCTCTTTTCATTCTTCATGTCATTTTTCTGAGTAGAGCTAATGTAAGTGGTTTCATGTGTGGAGTGTGAGTGTTGAATAGGTGTTGTATTGCAGTTATCCTTAGAGAAATATACGAGTATGTATGGAGGATATGTGGTATAGATTGTTATGCCACTTTTACATCATATAGAGAGTTCTATATGCATCTGGTGATTTAGATTTGGATTTGTTCTGTCATTGAATTTTATCGATAATTAACAGCTTGCACATTTGCTTCTGGAAACATGATAACAATGTATTTCCTCCACATAGAGAGCTTACTGTCACACTTGCATACTGACATAAGAGGAATTCAGATTTTTAAGTTTATTAGGTTTTTTCCTATTTTCATTTGTATTCAAATATATGCCAGAATTGTATACATCATAAATGGTAATCCATTTCAATACCAAGGTGTCCGGTACTTTAATCCATCCCTGAACTCAGCAAATAATGAGCTATATTAATCATATTTTATTCGGAATATTTTTTCATCTGGTTCAATTATTTACTTTATTACTCACAGTATGTAGTTCCGTATATCAGTTACACTCCAGTTCAATTCATGTTCACTCAGAGAGAGACCACTCAGTGGTAGGTGTCATCACCTAATATGTGTCAATTTTAAGATGCTGCTAATGGCTTTGTAGGTCTCAGTGACCATCACATATCCTCCATTCCATGTTTTGTGTCAGTGTACTGAAGTGTGTTTGGATAACTGTTTGTGTTGTATAGAGACATTGTTTGTTAAACTTCATCTTCTCTCTTCATGTATGGCAATCTTCTTTCTTGATTCTTCAAGTAATTTTACTTTTGGGGTTTTTAATTTTGTATTGTGTAAATACTGTGTAAGAGAGTTCTGTAGTGTGAATGCGTTGTGTTGTGTCTGTGTCCAGTTGAGAAATTTGAAGTGTGTAGGATGAATAGTATTAATGTTGTATTTCGGAGACATATTTCTTCATGTGCGGTTCTCTTCTCTCTTCATTCTTCATGTCATTTTT
The DNA here is from genome assembly GCF_023897955.1 of Schistocerca gregaria. Classification (NCBI taxonomy): domain Eukaryota; kingdom Metazoa; phylum Arthropoda; class Insecta; order Orthoptera; family Acrididae; genus Schistocerca; species Schistocerca gregaria. The sequence goes on along the minus strand of NC_064920.1, from coordinate 124,404,276 downwards.
CTGAGAAGTGCTAATGTGAGTGGTTTCATGTGTGGAGTGTGAGTGTTGAATAGGTGTTGTATTGCAGTTATCCGTAGAGAAATATACGAGTATGTATGGAGGATATGTGGTATAGATTGTTCTGCCACTGTTACGTCGTACACAGTTCTATATGTATCTGGAGATTTAGAGTTGGATTTACTCTGTCATTGAACTTTCTCGATAATTAAGAGCTTGCACACTTGTTTCTGTAATATGGTAACAATATATTTCCTCCACAAACAGAGTTTTCTGTCACACTTGTAAACTGACATAATAGGAATTAAGATGTTCAGCTTTATTAGGGCTTTTCCCATTTTCATTTGTATACAAATATTTGCCAGAATTGTATACATCATATATGGTAATCCGTTTCGTAACCGAGGTGTCCGGTACTTTAATCCATCAATGAACTTGGCAAATAATGAGCTATATTAGTCATATTTTATTAGGAATATTTTTTCATCTGGTTCAGTTATTTACTTTATTACTCGCAGTATGGAATTCCGTATATTAGCTACACTCTAGATAAATTCATGTTCACTCCCAGAGAGACCATTCAGTGGTAGGTGTCATCACCTAATATGTGTCAATTTTAAGATGTAGCTAATGGCTTTGTAGGTCTCAGTGACCGTCACATATCCTCCATTCCATGTTTTGTGTCAGTGTACTGAAGTGTGTTTGGATACTTGTTTGTGTTGTATAGCGACATTGTTTGTGAATGTTCATCTTCTCTCTTCATGTTTGGAATCTTCATTCTTGATTGTTCATGTAAATTTATTTTTTTGGTTTTTAATTTTGTATTGTGTAAATACTGTGTAAGAGAGTTCTGTAGTGTGAATGCATTGTGTTGTTGTGTCTGTGACCAGTTGAGAAATTTGAAGTGTGTAGGATGAATAGTATTAATGTTGTATTTCGGAGACATATTTCTTCATGTGCGGTTCTCTTCTCTTTTCATTCTTCATGTCATTTTTCTGAGTAGAGCTAATGTAAGTGGTTTCATGTGTGGAGTGTGAGTGTTGAATAGGTGTTGTATTGCAGTTATCCTTAGAGAAATATACGAGTATGTATGGAGGATATGTGGTATAGATTGTTATGCCACTCTTACATCGTATAGAGAGTTCTATATGCATCTGGTGATTTAGATTTGGATTTACTCTGTCATTGAACTTTCTCAATAATTAACAGCTTGCACACTTGTTTCTGTAATATGGTTACAATATATTTCCTCCACATACAGAGTTTTCAGTCACACTTGTAAACTGACATAATAGGAATTTAGATGATCAGCTTTATTAGGGCTTTTCCCATTTTCATTTGTATACAAATATATGCCAGAATTGTATACATCATAAATGGTAATCCATTTCAATACCAAGGTGTCCGGTACTTTAATCCATCCATGAACTTAGCAAATAATGAGCTATATTAATCATATTTTATTCGGAATATTTTTTCATCTGGTTCAATTATTTACTTTATTACTCACAGTATGTAGTTCCGTATATCAGTTACACTCCAGTTCAATTCATGTTCACTCAGAGAGAGACCACTCAGTGGTAGGTGTCATCACCTAATATGTGTCAATTTTAAGATGCTGCTAATGGCTTTGTAGGTCTCAGTGACCATCACATATCCTCCATTCCATGTTTTGTGTCGGTGTACTGAAGTGTGTTTGGATACTTGTTTGTGTTGTATAGAGACATTGTGTGTGAAACTTCATCTTCTCTCTTCATGTTTGGCAATCTTCTTTCTTGATTCTTCAAGTAATTTTACTTTTGGGGTTTTTAATTTTGTATTGTGTAAATACTGTGTAAGAGAGTTCTGTAGTGTGAATGCGTTGTGTTGTGTCTGTGTCCAGTTGAGAAATTTGAAGTGTGTAGAATGAATAGTATTATTGTTGTATTTTGGAGACATATTTCTTCATGTGCGGTTCTCTTCTCTCTTCATTCTTCATGTCATTTTTCTGAGTAGTGCTAATGTAAGTGGTTTCATGTGTGGAGTGTGAGTGTTGAATAGGTGTTGTATTGCAGTTATCCGTAGAGAAATATACGAGTATATATGGAGGATATGTGGTATAGATTGTTCTGCCACTGTTACATCGTACTCAGTTCTATATGTATCTGTAGATTTAGAGTTGGATTTACTCTGTCATTGAACTTTCTCGATAATTAACAGCTTGCACACTTGTTTCTGTGATATGGTAACAATATATTTCCTCCACATACAGAGTTTTCAGTCACACTTGTAAACTGACATAATAGGAATTAAGATGTTCAGCTTTATTAGCGCTTTTCCCTTTTTCATTTGTATACAAATATATGCGAGAATCGTATACATCATAAATGGTAATCCGTTTCGATACCGAGGTGTCCGGTACTTTAATCCATCCATGAACTTAGCAAATAATGAGCTATATTAGTCATATTTTATTAGGAATATTTTTTCATCTGGTTCAGTTATTTACTTTATTACTCGCAGTTTGGAATTCTGTATATTAGCTACACTCTAGATAAATTCATGTTCACTCACAGAGAGACCACTCAGTGGTGGGTGTCATCACCTAATATGTGTCAATTTTAAGATGCTGCTAATGGCTTTGTAGGTCTCAGTGACCGTCACATATCCTCCATTGCATGTTTTGTGTCAGAGTACTGAAGTGTGTTTGGATGTTTGTTCGTGTTGTATAGAGACATTGTTTGTGAAAGTTCATCTTCTCTCTTCATGTTTGGCAATCTTCTTTCTTGATTCTTCATGTAATTTTAATTTTGGGGTTTTTAATTTTGTATTGTGTAAATACTGTGTAAGAGAGTTCTGTAGTGTAAATGCGTTGTGTTGTTGTGTCTGTGTCCAGTTGAGAAATTTGAAGTGTGTAGGATGAATAGTATTAATGTTGTATTTCGGAGACATATTTCTTCATGTGCGGTTCTCTTCTCTCTTCATTCTTCATGTCATTTTTCTGAGTAGTGCTAATATAAGTGGTTTTATGTGTGGAGTGTGAGTGGTGAATAGGTGTTGTATTGGAGTTATCCATAGAGAAATATACGAGTGTGTATGGAGGATATGTGGTATAGATTGTTCTGCCACTGTTACATCGTACACAGTTCTATATGTATCTGGAGATTTAGAGTTGGATTTACTCTGTCATTGAACCTTCCCAATAATTAACAGCTTGCACACTTGTTTCTGTAATATGGTTACAATATATTTCCTCCACATACAGAGTTTTCAGTCACACTTGTAAACTGACATAATAGGAATTAAGATGTTCAGCTTTATTAGGGCTTTTCCCATTTTCATTTGTATACAAATATATGCCAGAATTGTATACATGATAAATAGTAATCCATTACAATACCGAGGTGTCCGATACTTTAATCCATCCATGAAATTCGAATATAATGAGCTATATTGGTCATATTTTATTAGGATTATCTTTTCATCTGGTTCAGTTATTTACTTTATTACTCGCAGTATGGAATTCCGTATATTAGTTACACTCTAGATAAATTCGTGTTCACTCACAGAGAGACCACTCAGTGGTAGGTGTCATCACCTAATATGTGTTAATTTTAAGATGCTGCTAATGGCTTTGTAGGGCTCAGTGACCGTCACATATCCTCCATTGCATGTTTTGTGTCAGAGTACTGAAGTGTGTTTAGATGCTTGTTCGTGTTGTATAGAGACATTGTTTGTGAAAGTTCATCTTCTCTCTTCATGATTGGAAATCTTCTTTCTTGTTTCTTCATGTAATTTTATTTTTGGGGTTTTTAATTTTGTATTGTGTAAATACTGTGTAAGAGAGTTCTGTAGTGTGAATGCATTGTGTTGTTGTCAGTTGAGAAATTTGAAGTGTGTAGGTTGAATAGTATTAATGTTGTATTTCGGAGACATATTTCTCCATGTGCGGTTCTCTACTCTTTTCATTCTTCATGTCATATTTCTGAGTAGAGCTAATGTAAGTGGTTTCATGTGTGGAGTGTGAGTGTTGAATAGGTGTTGTATTGCAGTTATCCTTAGAGAAATATACGAGTATGTATGGAGGATATGTGGTATAGATTGTTATGCCACTTTTACATCATATAGAGAGTTCTATATGCATCTGGTGATTTAGATTTGGATTTGTTCTGTCATTGAATTTTATCGATAATTAACAGCTTGCACATTTGCTTCTGGAAACATGATAGCAATGTATTTCCTCCACATAGAGAGCTTACTGTCACACTTGCATACTGACATAAGAGGAATTCAGATTTTTAAGTTTATTAGGTTTTTTCCTATTTTCATTTGTATTCAAATATATGCCAGAATTGTATACATCATAAATGGTAATCCATTTCAATACCAAGGTGTCCGGTACTTTAATCCATCCATGAACTCAGCAAATAATGAGCTATATTAATCATATTTTATTCGGAATATTTTTTCATCTGGTTCAATTATTTACTTTATTACTCACAGTATGTAGTTCCGTATATCAGTTACACTCCAGTTCAATTCATGTTCACTCAGAGAGAGACCACTCAGTGGTAGGTGTCATCACCTAATATGTGTCAATTTTAAGATGCTGCTAATGGCTTTGTAGGTCTCAGTGACCATCACATATCCTCCATTCCATGTTTTGTGTCAGTGTACTGAAGTGTGTTTGGATACTTGTTTGTGTTGTATAGAGACATTGTTTGTGAATGTTCATCTTCTCTCTTCATGTTTGGAATCTTCATTCTTGATTGTTCACATAAATTTATTTTTTTGGTTTTTAATTTTGTATTGTGTAAATACTGTGTAAGAGAGTTCTGTAGTGTAAATGCGTTGTGTTGTTGTGTCTGTGTCCAGTTGAGAAATTTGAAGTGTGTAGGATGAATAGTATTAATGTTGTATTTCGGAGACATATTTCTTCATGTGCGGTTCTCTTCTCCCTTCATTCTTCATGTCATTTTTCTGAGTAGTGCTAATGTGAGTGGTTTCATGTGTGGAGTGTGAGTGTTGAATAGGTGTTGTATTGCAGTTATCCGTAGAGAAATATACGAGTATGTATGGAGGATATGTGGTATAGATTGTTCTGCCACTGTTACATCGTACACAGTTCTATATGTATCTGGAGATTTAGAGTTGGATTTACTCTGTCATTGAACTTACTCGATAATTAAGAGCTTGCACACTTGTTTCTGTAATATGGTAACAATATATTTCCTCCACAAACAGAGTTTTCTGTCACACTTGTAAACTGACAAAATAGGAATTAAGATGTTCAGCTTTATTAGGGCTTTTCCCATTTTCATTTGTATACAAATATATGCCAGAATTGTATACATCATATATGGTAATCCGTTTCGTAACCGAGGTGTCCGGTACTTTAATCCATCCATGAACTTAGCAAATAATGAGCTATATGAGTCATATTTTATTAGGAATATTTTTTCATCTGGTTCAGTTGTTTACTTTATTACTCACAGTATGTAGTTCCGTATATCAGTTACACTCTAGATAAATTCATGTTCACTCAGAGAGAGTCCACTCAGTGGTTGTTGTTATCACCTAATATGTGTCAATTTTAAGATGTAGCTAATGGCTTTGTAGGGCTCAGTGACCGTCACGTATCCTCCATTCCATGTTTTGTGTCAGTGTACTGAAGTGTGTTTGGATACTTGTTTGTGTTGTATAGAGACATTGTTTGTGAATGTTCATCTTCTCTCTTCATGTTTGGAATCTTCATTCTTGATTGTTCACATAAATTTGTTTTTTTGGTTTTTAATTTTGTATTGTGTAAATACTGTGTAAGAGAGCTCTGTAGTGTGAATGCATTGTGTTATTGTGTCTGTGACCAGTTGAGAAATTTGAAGTGTGTAGGATGAATAGTATTAATGTTGTATTTCGGAGACATATTTCTTCTTGTGTGGTTCTCTTCTCTCTTCATTCTTCATGTCATTTTTCCTGAGTAGTGCTAATGTAAGTGGTTTCATGTGTGGAGTGTGAGTGTTGAATAGGTGTTGTATTGCAGTTATCCGTAGAGAAATATACGAGTATATATGGAGGATATGTGGTATAGATTGTTCTGCCACTGTTACATCGTACTCAGTTCTATATGTATCTGGAGATTTAGAGTTGGATTTACTCTGTCATTGAACTTTCTCGATAATTAACAGCTTGCACACTTGTTTCTGTGATATGGTAACAATATATTTCCTCCACATACAGAGTTTTCAGTCACACTTGTAAACTGACATAATAGGAATTAAGATGTTCAGCTTTATTAGCGCTTTTCCCTTTTTCATTTGTATACAAATATAAGCGAGAATCGTATACATCATAAATGGTAATCCGTTTCGATACCGAGGTGTCCGGTACTTTAATCCATCCATGAACTTAGCAAATAATGAGCTATATTAGTCATATTTTATTAGGAATATTTTTTCATCTGGTTCAGTTATTTATTTTATTACTCGCAGTATGGAATTCTGTATATTAGCTACACTCTAGATAAATTCATGTTCACTCACAGAGAGACCACTCAGTGGTAGGTGTCATCAAATAATATGTGTCAATTTTAAGATGCTGCTAATGGCTTTGTAGGTCTTAGTGACCGTCACATATCCTCCATTGCATGTTTTGTGTCATAGTACTGAAGTGTGTTTGTATGTTTGTTCGTATTGTATAGAGACATTGTTTGTGAAAGTTCATCTTCTCTCTTCATGTTTGGCAATCTTCTTTCTTGATTCTTCAAGTAATTTTACTTTTGGGGTTTTTAATTTTGTATTGTGTAAATACTGTGTAAGAGAGTTCTGTAGTGTGAATGCGTTGTGTTGTGTCTGTGTCCAGTTGAGAAATTTGAAGTGTGTAGGATGAATAGTATTATTGTTTTATGTTGGAGACATATTACTTCATGTGCAGTTCTCTTCTCTCTTCATTCTTCATGTCATTTTTCTGAGTAGAGCTAATGTAAGTGGTTTCATGTGTGGAGTGTGAGTGTTGAATAGGTGTTGTATTGCAGTTATCCGTAGAGAAATATACGAGTATATATGGAGGATATGTGGTATAGATTGTTCTGCCACTGTTACATCGTACACAGTTCTATATGTATCTGGAGATTTAGAGTTGGATTCACTCTGTCTTTGAACTTTCTCAATAATTAACAGCTTGCACAGTTGTTTCTGTAATATGGTAACAATATATTTCCTCCACATTCAGAGTTTTCTGTCACACTTGTAAACTGACATAATAGGAATTAAGATGTTCAGCTTTATTAGGGCTTTTCCCATTTTCATTTGTATACAAATATATGCCAGAATCGTATACATCATAAATGGTAATCCGTTTTGATACCGAGGTGTCCGGTACTTTAATCCATCCATGAACTTAGCAAATAATGAGCTATATTAGTCATATTTTATTAGGAATATTTTTTCATCTGGTTCAGTTATTTACTTTATTACTCGCAGTATGGAATTCTGTATATTAGCTACACTCTAGATAAATTCATGTTCACTCACAGAGAGACCACTCAGTGGTGGGTGTCATCACCTAATATGTGTCAATTTTAAGATGCTGCTAATGGCTTTGTAGGTCTCAGTGACCGTCACATATCCTCCATTGCATGTTTTGTGTCAGAGTACTGAAGTGTGTTTGGATGTTTGTTCGTGTTGTATAGAGACATTGTTTGTGAAAGTTCATCTTCTCTCTTCATGTTTGGCAATCTTCTTTCTTGATTCTTCATGTAATTTTAATTTTGGGGTTTTTAATTTTGTATTGTGTAAATACTGTGTAAGAGAGTTCTGTAGTGTAAATGCGTTGTGTTGTTGTGTCTGTGTCCAGTTGAGAAATTTGAAGTGTGTACGATGAATAGTATTAATGTTGTATTTCGGAGACATATTTCTTCATGTGCGGTTCTCTTCTCTCTTCATTCTTCATGTCATTTTTCTGAGTAGTGCTAATGTAAGTGGTTTTATGTGTGGAGTGTGAGTGGTGAATAGGTGTTGTATTGCAGTTATCCATAGAGAAATATACGAGTGTGTATGGAGGATATGTGGTATAGATTGTTCTGCCACTGTTACATCGTACACAGTTCTATATGTATCTGGAGATTTAGAGTTGGATTTACTCTGTCATTGAACCTTCCCAATAATTAACAGCTTGCACACTTGTTTCTGTAATATGGTTACAATATATTTCCTCCACATACAGAGTTTTCAGTCACACTTGTAAACTGACATAATAGGAATTAAGATGTTCAGCTTTATTAGGGCTTTTCCCATTTTCATTTGTATACAAATATATGCCAGAATTGTATACATGATAAATAGTAATCCATTACAATACCGAGGTGTCCGATACTTTAATCCATCCATGAAATTCGAATATAATGAGCTATATTGGTCATATTTTATTAGGATTATCTTTTCATCTGGTTCAGTTATTTACTTTATTACTCGCAGTATGGAATTCCGTATATTAGTTACACTCTAGATAAATTCGTGTTCACTCACAGAGAGACCACTCAGTGGTAGGTGTCATCACCTAATATGTGTTAATTTTAAGATGCTGCTAATGGCTTTGTAGGGCTCAGTGACCGCCACATATCCTCCATTGCATGTTTTGTGTCAGAGTACTGAAGTGTGTTTAGATGCTTGTTCGTGTTGTATAGAGACATTGTTTGTGAAAGTTCATCTTCTCTCTTCATGATTGGAAATCTTCTTTCTTGTTTCTTCATGTAATTTTATTTTTGGGGTTTTTAATTTTGTATTGTGTAAATACTGTGTAAGAGAGTTCTGTAGTGTGAATGCATTGTGTTGTTGTCAGTTGAGAAATTTGAAGTGTGTAGGTTGAATAGTATTAATGTTGTATTTCGGAGACATATTTCTCCATGTGCGGTTCTCTTCTCTTTTCATTCTTCATGTCATCTATTGACACGTAATCAGCATGGCTTTAGAAAACATCGCTCTTGTGCAACGCAGCTAGCTCTTTATTCGCACGAAGTAATGGCCGCTATCGACAGGGGATCTCAAGTTGATTCCGTATTTCTAGATTTCCGGAAAGCTTTTGACACCGTTCCTCACAAGCGACTTCTAATCAAGCTGCGGAGCTATGGGGTATCGTCTCAGTTGTGCGACTGGATTCGTGATTTCCTGTCAGGAAGGTCGCAGTTCGTAGTAATAGACGGCAAATCATCGAGTAAAACTGAAGTGATATCAGGTGTTCCCCAGGGAAGCGTCCTGGGACCTCTACTGTTCATGATCTATATAAATGACCTGGGTGACAATCTGAGCAGTTCTCTTAGGTTGTTCGCAGATGATGCTGTAATTTACCGTCTAGTAAGGTCATCCGAAGACCAGTATCAGCTGCAAAGCGATTTAGAAAAGATTGCTGTATGGTGTGTCAGGTGGCAGTTGACGCTAAATAACGAAAAGTGTGAGATGATCCACATGAGTTCCAAAAGAAATCCGTTGGAATTCGATTACTCGATAAATAGTACAATTCTCAAGGCTGTCAATTCAACTAAGTACCTGGGTGTTAAAATTACAAACAACTTCAGTTGGAAGGACCACATAGATAATATTGTCGGGAAGGCGAGCCAAAGGTTGCGTTTCATTGGCAGGACACTTAGAAGATGCAACAAGTCCACTAAAGAGACAGCTTACACTACACTCGTTCGTCCTCTGTTAGAATATTGCTGCGCGGTGTGGGATCCTTACCAGGTGGGATTGACGGAGGACATCGAGAGGGTGCAAAGAAGGGCAGCTCGTTTTGTATTATCGCGTTATAGGGGAGAGAGTGTGGCAGATATGATACACGAGTTGGGATGGAAGTCATTACAGCATAGACGTTTTTCGTCGCGGCGAGACCTTTTTACGAAATTTCAGTCACCAACTTTCTCTTCCGAATGCGAAAATATTTTGTTGAGCCCAACCTACATAGGTAGGAATGATCATCAAAATAAAATAAGAGAAATCAGAGCTCGAACAGAAAGGTTTAGGTGTTCGTTTTTCCCGCTCGCTGTTCGGGAGTGGAATAGTAGAGAGATAGTATGATTGTGGTTCGATGAACCCTCTGCCAAGCACTTAAATGTGAATTGCAGAGTAGTCATGTAGATGTAGATGTAGATGTCATTTTTCTGAGTAGAGCTAATGTAAGTGGTTTCATGTGTGGAGTGTGAGTGTTGAATAGGTGTTGTATTGCAGTTATCCTTAGAGAAATATACGAGTATGTATGGAGGATATGTGGTATAGATTGTTATGCCACTTTTACATCATATAGAGAGTTCTATATGCATCTGGTGATTTAGATTTGGATTTGTTCTATCATTGAATTTTATCGATAATTAACAGCTTGCACATTTGCTTCTGGAAACATGATAACAATGTATTTCCTCCACATAGAGAGCTTACTGTCACACTTGCATACTGACATAAGAGGAATTCAGATTTTTAAGTTTATTAGGTTTTTTCCTATTTTCATTTGTATTCAAATATATGCCAGAATTGTATACATCATAAATGGTAATCCATTTCAATACCAAGGTGTCCGGTACTTTAATCCATCCATGAACTCAGCAAATAATGAGCTATATTAATCATATTTTATTCGGAATATTTTTTCATCTGGTTCAATTGTTTACTTTATTACTCACAGTATGTAGTTCCGTATATCAGTTACACTCCAGTTCAATTCATGTTCACTCAGAGAGAGACCACTCAGTGGTAGGTGTCATCACCTAATATGTGTCAATTTTAAGATGCTGCTAATGGCTTTGTAGGTCTCAGTGACCATCACATATCCTCCATTCCATGTTTTGTGTCAGTGTACTGAAGTGTGTTTGGATACTTGTTTGTGTTGTATAGAGACATTGTTTGTGAATGTTCATCTTCTCTCTTCATGTTTGGAATCTTCATTCTTGATTGTTCACATAAATTTATTTTTTTGGTTTTTAATTTTGTATTGTGTAAATACTGTGTAAGAGAGCTCTGTAGTGTGAATGCATTGTGTTGTTGTGTCTGTGACCAGTTGAGAAATTTGAAGTGTGTAGGATGAATAGTATTAATGTTGTATTTCGGAGACATATTTCTTCATGTGCGGTTCTCTTCTCTCTTCATTCTTCATGTCATTTTTCTGAGTAGTGCTAATGTGAGTGGTTTCATGTGTGGAGTATGAGTGTTGAATAGGTGTTGTATTGCAGTTATCCGTAGAGAAATATACGAGTATGTATGGAGGATATGTGGTATAGATTGTTCTGCCACTGTTACATCGTACACAGTTCTATATGTATCTGGAGATTTAGAGTTGGATTTACTCTGTCATTGAACTTTCTCGATAATTAAGAGCTTGCACACTTGTTTCTGTAATATGGTAACAATATATTTCCTCCACAAACAGAGTTTTCTGTCACACTTGTAAACTGACATAATAGGAATTAAGATGTTCAGCTTTATTAGGGCTTTTCCCATTTTCATTTGTATACAAATATATGCCAGAATTGTATACATCATATATGGTAATCCGTTTCGTAACCGAGGTGTCCGGTACTTTAATCCATCCATGAACTTAGCAAATAATGAGCTATATGAGTCATATTTTATTAGGAATATTTTTTCATCTGGTTCAGTTGTTTACTTTATTACTCACAGTATGTAGTTTCGTATATCAGTTACACTCTAGATAAATTCATGTTCACTCAGAGAGAGTCCACTCAGTGGTAGTTGTTATCAACTAATATGTGTCAATTTTAAGATGTAGCTAATGGCTTTGTAGGGCTCAGTGACCGTTACATATCCTCCATTCCATGTTTTGTGTCAGTGTACTGAAGTGTGTTTGGATACTTGTTTGTGTTGTATAGAGACATTGTTTGTGAATGTTCATCTTCTCTCTTCATGTTTGGAATCTTCATTCTTGATTGTTCACATAAATTTATTTTTTTGGTTTTTAATTTTGTATTGTGTAAATACTGTGTAAGAGAGCTCTGTAGTGTGAATGCATTGTGTTATTGTGTCTGTGACCAGTTGAGAAATTTGAAGTGTGTAGGATGAATAGTATTAATGTTGTATTTCGGAGACATATTTCTTCATGTGCGGTTCTCTTCTCTCTTCATTCTTCATGTCATTTTTCTGAGTAGTGCTAATGTGAGTGGTTTCATGTGTGGAGTGTGAGTGTTGAATAGGTGTTGTATTGCAGTTATCCGTAGAGAAATATACGAGTATGTATGGAGGATATGTGGTATAGATTGTTCTGCCACTGTTACATCGTACACAGTTCTATATGTATCTGGAGATTTAGAGTTGGATTTACTCTGTCATTGAACTTTCTCGATAATTAAGAGCTTGCACACTTGTTTCTGTAATATGGTAACAATATATTTCCTCCACATACAGAGTTTTCTGTCACACTTGTAAACTGACATAATAGGAATTAAGATGTTCAGCTTTATTAGGGCTTTTCCCATTTTCATTTGTATACAAATATATGCCAGAATTGTATACATCATAAATGGTAATCCGTTTCGATACCGAGGTGTCCGGTACTTTAATCCATCCATGAACTTGGCACATAATGAGCTATATTAGTCATATTTTATTAGGAATATTTTTTATTGTGGTTCACTTATTTACTTTATTACTCGCAGTATGGAATTCCGTATATTAGCTACACTCTAGATAAATTCATGTTCACTCACAGAGAGATCACTCAGTGGTAGGTGTCATCACCTAATATGTGTCAATTTTAAGATGCTGCTAATGGCTTTGTAGGTCTCAGTGACCGTCACATATCCTCCATTGCATGTTTTGTGTCAGAGTACTGAAGTGTGTTTGGATGTTTGTTCGTGTTGTATAGAGACATTGTTTGTGAAAGTTCATCTTCTCTCTTCATGTTTGGCAATCTTCTTTCTTGATTCTTCATGTAATTTTAATTTTGGGGTTTTTAATTTTGTATTGTGTAAATACTGTGTAAGAGTGTTCTGTAGTGTAAATGCGTTGTGTTGTTGTGTCTGTGACCAGTTGAGAAATTTGAAGTGTGTAGGATGAATAGTATTAATGTTGTATTTCGGAGACATATTTCTTCATGTGCGGTTCTCTTCTCTCTTCATTCTTCATGTCATTTTTCTGAGTAGTGCTAATGTAAGTGGTTTCATGTGTGGAGTGTGAGTGTTGAATAGGTGTTGTATTGCAGTTATCCATAGAGAAATATATGAGTATGTATGGAGGATATGTGGTAGAGATTGTTCTGCCACTGTTACATCATACACAGTTCTATATGTATCTGGAGATTTAGAGTTGGATTTACTCTGTCATTGAACTTTCTCGATAATTAACAGCTTGCACACTTGTTTCTGTAATATGGTAACAATATATTTCCTCCACATACAGAGTTTTCTGTCACACTTGTAAACTGACATAATAGGAATTAAGATGTTCAGCTTTTTTAGGGCTTTTCCCATTTTCATTTGTATACAAATATATGCCAGAATCGTATACATCATAAATGGTAATCCGTTTCGATACCAAGGTGTCCGGTACTTTAATCCATCCATGAACTTAGCAAATAATGAGCTATATTAGTCATATTTTATTAGGAATATTTTTTCATCTGGTTCAGTTATTTACTTTATTACTCGCAGTATGGAATTCCGTATATTAGCTACACTCTAGATAAATTCATGTTCACTCAGAGAGAGACCACTCAGTGGTAGGTGTCATCACCTAATATGTGTCAATTTTAAGATGCTGCTAATGGCTTTGTAGGTCTCAGTGACCGTTACATATCCTCCATTGCATGTTTTGTGTCATAGTACTGAAGTGTGTTTGGATGTTTGTTCGTATTGTATAGAGACATTGTTTGTGAAAGTTCATCTTCTCTCTTCATGTTTGGCCATCTTCTTTCTTGATTCTTCAAGTAATTTTACTTTTGGGGTTTTTAATTTTGTATTGTGTAAATACTGTGTAAGAGAGTTCTGTAGTGTGAATGCGTTGTGTTGTGTCTGTGTCCAGTTGAGAAATTTGAAGTGTGTAGGATGAATAGTATTATTGTTGTATTTTGGAGACATATTACTTCATGTGCAGTTCTCTTCTCTCTTCATTCTTCATGTCATTTTTCTGAGTAGTGCTAATGTAAGTGGTTTCATGTGTGGAGTGTGAGTGATGAATAGGTGTTGTATTGCAGTTATCCGTAGAGAAATATACGAGTATATATGGAGGATATGTGGTATAGATTGTTCTGCCACTGTTACATCGTACACAGTTCTATATGTATCTGGAGATTTAGAGTTGGATTTACTCTGTCATTGAACTTTCTCGATAATTAACAGCTTGCACACTTGTTTCTGTAATATGGTAGCAATATATTTCCTCCTCATACAGAGTTTTCTTTCACACTTGTAAACTGACATAATAGGAATTAAGATGTTCAGCTTTATTAGGGCTTTTCCCATTTTCATTTGTATACAAATATAAGCCAGAATCGTATACATCATAAATGGTAATCCGTTTCGATACCGAGGTGTCCGGTACTTTAATCCATTAATGAACTTAGCAAATAATGAGCTATATTAGTCATATTTTATTAGGAATATTTTTTCATCTGGTTCAGTTATTTACTTTATTACTCGCAGTATGGAATTCTGTATATTAGCTACACTCTAGATAAATTCATGTTCACTCACAGAGAGACCACTCAGTGGTAGGTGTCATCACCTAATATGTTTCAATATTAAGATGCTGCTAATGGCTTTGTAGGTCTCAGTGACCGTCACATATCCTCCATTGCATGTTTTGTGTCAGAGTACTGAAGTGTGTTTGGATGTTTGTACGTGTTGTATAGAGACATTGTTTGTGAAAGTTCATCTTCTCTCTTCATGTTTGGCAATCTTCTTTCTTGATTCTTCATGTAATTTTAATTTTGGGGTTTTTAATTTTGTATTGTGTAAATACTGTGTAAGAGAGTTCTGTAGTGTAAATGCGTTGTGTTGTTGTGTCTGTGTCCAGTTGAGAAAATTGAAGTGTGTAGGATGAATAGTATTAATGTTGTATTTCGGAGACATATTTCTTCATGTGCGTTTCTCTTCTCTCTTCATTCTTCATGTCATTTTTCTGAGTAGTGCTAATGTAAGTGGTTTCATGTGTGGAGTGTGAGTGTTGAATAGGTGTTGTATTGCAGTTATCCGTAGAGAAATATACGAGTATGTATGGAGGATATGTGGTATAGATTGTTCTGCCACTGTTACATCGTACTCAGTTCTATATGTATCTGGAGATTTAGAGTTGGATTTACTCTGTCATTGAACTTTCTCGATAATTAACAGCTTGCACACTTGTTTCTGTAATATGGTAACAATATTTTTCCTCCACATACAGAGTTTTCAGTCACACTTGTAAACTGACATAATAGGAATTAAGATGTTCAGCTTTTTTAGGGCTTTTCCCATTTTCATTTGTATACAAATATATGCCAGAATCGTATACATCATAAATGGTAATCCGTTTCGATACCAAGGTGTCCGGTACTTTAATCCATCCATGAACTTAGCAAATAATGAGCTATATTAGTCATATTTTATTAGGAATATTTTTTCATCTGGTTCAGTTATTTACTTTATTACTCGCAGTATGGAATTCCGTATATTAGCTACACTCTAGATAAATTCATGTTCACTCACAGAGAGACCACTCAGTGGTAGGTGTCATCACCTAATATGTGTCAATTTTAAGATGCTGCTAATGGCTTTGTAGGTCTCAGTGACCGTTACATATCCTCCATTGCATATTTTGTGTCATAGTACTGAAGTGTGTTTGGATGTTTGTTCGTGTTGTATAGAGACATTGTTTGTGAAAGTTCATCTTCTCTCTTCATGATTGGAAATCTTCTTTCTTGTTTCTTCATGTAATTTTATTTTTGGGGTTTTTAATTTTGTATTGTGTAAATACTGTGTAAGAGAGTTCTGTAGTGTGAATGCATTGTGTTGTTGTCAGTTGAGAAATTTGAAGTGTGTAGGTTGAATAGTATTAATGTTGTATTTCGGAGACATATTTCTTCATGTGCGGTTCTCTTTTCTCTTCATTCTTCATGTCATTTTTCTGAGTAGTGCTAATGTATGTGGTTTTATGTGTGGAGTGTGAGTGGTGAACAGGTGTTGTATTGCAGTTATCCATAGAGAAATATACGAGTATGTATAGAGGATATGTGGTATAGATTGTTCTGCCACTGTTACATCGTACACAGTTCTATATGTATCTGGAGATTTAGAGTTCGATTTACTCTGTCATTGAACCTTCTCAATAATTAACAGCTTGCACATTTGTTTCTGTAATATGGTTACAATATATTTCCTCCACATACAGAGTTTTCAGTCACACTTGTAAACTGACATAATAGGAATTAAGATGTTCAGCTTTATTAGGGCTTTTCCCATTTTCATTTGTATACAAATATATGCCAGAATTGTATACATGATAAATAGTAATCCATTACAATACCGAGGTGTCCGATACTTTAATCCATCCATGAAATTCGAATATAATGAGCTATATTAGTCATATTTTATTAGGAATATCTTTTCATCTGGTTCAGTTATTTACTTTATTACTCGCAGTATGGAATTCCGTATATTAGCTACACTCTAGATAAATTCATGTTCACTCACAGAGAGACCACTCAGTGGTAGGTGTCATCACCTAATATGTGTTAATTTTAAGATGCTGCTAATGGCTTTGTAGGGCTCAGTGACCGTCACATATCCTCCATTGCATGTTTTGTGTCAGAGTACTGAAGTGTGTTTAGATGCTTGTTCGTGTTGTATAGAGACTTTGTTTGTGAAAGTTCATCTTCTCTCTTTATGATTGGAAATCTGCTTTCTTGTTTCTTCATGTAATTTTATTTTTGGGGTTTTCAATTTTGTATTGTGTAAATACTGTGTAAGAGTGTTCTGTAGTGTGAATGCATTGTGTTGTTGTCAGTTGAGAAATTTGAAGTGTGTAGGTTGAATAGTATTAATGTTGTATTTCGGAGACATATTTCTTCATGTGCGGTTCTCTTCTCTTTTCATTCTTCATGTCATTTTTCTGAGTAGAGCTAATGTAAGTGGTTTCATGTGTGGAGTGTGAGTGTTGAATAGGTGTTGTATTGCAGTTATCCTTAGAGAAATATACGAGTATGTATGGAGGATATGTGGTATAGATTGTTATGCCACTTTTACATCGTATAGAGAGTTCTATATGCATCTGGTGATTTAGATTTGGATTTGTTGTGTCATTGAATTTTATCGATAATTAACAGCTTGCACATTTGCTTCTGGAAACATGTTAACAATGTATTTCCTCCACATAGAGAGCTTACTGTCACACTTGCATACTGACATAATAGGAATTCAGATTTTTAAGTTTATTAGGTTTTTTCCTATTTTCATTTGTATTCAAATATATGCCAGAATTGTATACATCATAAATGGTAATCCATTACAATACCAAGGTGTCCGGTATTTAATTCATCCATGAACTCAGCAAATAATGAGCTATATTAATCATATTTTATTCGGAATATTTTTTCATCTGGTTCAATTATTTACTTTATTACTCACAGTATGTAGTTCCGTATATCAGTTACACTCCAGTTCAATTCATGTTCACTCAGAGAGAGAACACTCAGTGGTAGGTGTCATCACCTAATATGTGTCAATTTTAAGATGCTGCTAATGGCTTTGTAGGTCTCAGTGACCATCACATATCCTCCATTACATGTTTTGTGTCAGTGTACTGAAGTGTGTTTGGATACTCGTTTGTGTTGTGTAGAGACATTGTTTGTGAAACTTCATCTTCTCTCTTCATGTTTGGCAATCTTCTTTCTTGATTCTTCAAGTAATTTTACTTTTGGGGTTTTTAATTTTGTATTGTGTAAATACTGTGTAAGAGAGTTCTGTAGTGTGAATGCGTTGTGTTGTGTCTGTGTCCAGTTGAGAAATTTGAAGTGTGTAGGATGAATAGTATTATTGTTGTATTTTGGAGACATATTACTCCATGTGCAGTTCTCTTCTCTCTTCATTCTTCATGTCATTTTTCTGAGTAGTGCTAATGTAAGTGATTTCATGTGTGGAGTGTGAGTGTTGAATAGGTGTTGTATTGCAGTTATCCGTAGAGAAATATACGAGTATATATGGAGGATATGTGGTATAGATTGTTCTGCCACTGTTACATCGTACACAGTTCTATATGTATCTGGAGATTTAGAGTTGGATTTACTCTGTCATTGAACCTTCTCAATAATTAACAGCTTGCACACTTGTTTCTGTAATATGGTTACAATATATTTCCTCCACATACAGAGTTTTCAGTCACACTTGTAAACTGACATAATAGGAATTAAGATGTTCAGCTTTATTAGGCCTTTACCCATTTTCATTTGTATACAAATATATGCCAGAATTGTATACATAATAAATAGTAATCCATTACAATACCGAGGTGTCCGATACCTCAATCCATCCATGAAATTCGAATATAATGAGCTATATTAGTCATATTTTATTAGGAATATCTTTTCATCTGGTTCAGTTATTTACTTTATTACTCACAGTATGGAATTCCTTATATTAGTTACACTCTAGAGAAATTCGTGTTCACTCACAGAGAGACCACTCAGTGGTAGGTGTTATCACCTAATATGTGTCAATTTTAAGATGCTGCTAATGGCTTTGTAGGTCTCAGTGACCGTCACATATCCTCCATTGCATGTTTTGTGTCAGAGTACTGAAGTGTGTTTAGATGCTTGTTCGTGTTGTATAGAGACATTGTTTGTGAAAGTTCATCTTCTCTCTTCGTGATTGGAAATCTTCTTTCTTGTTTCTTCATGTATTTTTATTTTTGGGGTTTTTAATTTTGTATTGTGTAAGGGAGTTCTGTAGTGTGAATGCGTTGTGTTGTTGTGTCTGTGTCCAGTTGAGAAATTTGAATTGTGTAGAATGAATAGTATTAATGTTGTATTTAGAGTCATATTTCTTCAAGTGCGGTTCTCTTCTCTCTTCATTCTTCATGACATTTGTCTGAGTAGTGTGTGAAGTGAGTGTAATAGGGTTTAAATTTCATATGTAGAGTGATGTTAAGTTGTGTTCTGATCTGGTTGTGTGAGTGATTTTGTTGTATAGAATATATATTGTTTTGTGGAGATATATCTCTTCATGAGACAAAATCTTCTTTCTGCATTCTTCATGTAGTGCTAATATAAGTGGATTGATATGTCTAGTGTGATTGTTGAATAGGTGTTGTATTGCAGTTATCTGTAGAGAAATATATGGGTATGTATGGAGGATATGTGGTATAGATTGTTCTACCACTTTTGCGCCGTACACATAGTTCTATATGTATCTGGGGAGTTTTAGTTGGATTTACTCTGTCATTTAACTTTCTCAATAATTAACAGCTTGCACATTTGTTTCTGTAACATGGTAACAAAGTATTTCCTCCACATAGAGAGTTTTCTGTCACACTTGTATACTGACATAATAGGAATTCAGATGTTTAAGTTTATAACTTTTTTTCCCCATTTTCATTTGTATACAAATATATGCCAGATTGGTATTCATCATAAACGGTAATCCGTTTCAATGTTGAGGTGTCCGATACTTTACTCCATCCATGAACATAGCATATAATGTGCTATATTAGTCATATTTTATTACGAATGTCTTTTCATGTGGTCCAGTTATTTACTTTATTTCTTGCAGTATTCAATTCCGTATATCAGTTATGTTCTTTATATCAATTCATGTTCACTCAGTGATGGACCACTCAGTGGTAGGTGTCATCACCTAATATGTATCAATTTTAAGATGCAGCTAATGGCTTTGTAGGTCTCTTTTACATCACATATCCTCCATTGCCTGTTTTGTGTCAGTGTACGGAAGTGTGTTTGGATGCTTGTTTGTGTTGTATAGAGACATTGTTTGTGAAAGTTCATCTTCTCTCTTTATGTTTGGAAATCTTCTTTCTTGATTCTTCTTGTAATTTTATTTTTGGGGTTATTTAATTTTGTGTTGTGTAAGTACTGTGTAAGTGAGTTCTGTAGTGTGAATGCATTGTGTTGTTGCGTCTGTGTCCAGTTGAAATATTTGGAGTGTGTTTGATGGTTAGTATTAATGTTGTATTTAGAGTCATATTTCTTCATGTGCGGTTCTCTTCTCTCTTCATTCTTCATGTCATTTGTCTGAGTAGTGTGTGAAGTGAGTGTAATAGGATTTAAATTTCATATGTAGAGTGATGTTAAGTTGGGTTCTGATCTGCTGGTTTGAGTGGGTTTGTTGTATAGCATATATAGCACTTTGTAGATACATATTTCTTCATGAGACAGATATACATGTATGCAAGTATGTCTCAGTTTAATTCCTTTTCTAACTCCCTCAGCAGCACCTGATTTAATTCTAATGCATTTAAGTGCCCTTATTTTACTGTTGTTCATGTGGATCTTGTAACATCTTTTCGATTCATGCTATTAAACTGTTCATCAAAGTCATTTTTCTGTTTGCGAATGTCTGGATTTTAAGTTCTTCAGCCTGATCTTAATATCACTTTACAGATTTTTCTTTGGTATTCTTTCTTGCTTGCTCATTGTATATGCCCAATATTAACATAAAGCACTAAAAAAGATGGACCACACGAAAAAGCAATCAAGCTCAATAACAAATTACCGACATTAAAACGAGAAAAGATACTTCAGGAGTGGACTGAACAGATGCATGACAACTACTGTCTGCTATGATGAAAATTATCTGTGCATATGTAAATTTGTTTGCAATTTTTTTATACTTACTGTCATATTTAATATACATGATTAACTTTGGAAGCTTTTCATGTCTATAGTGAGTTCCAGAAATGTGACCTGTCCGGGACCTGTCCAGTACTATAATGTACTTGATGTACAGAAAGATTAAAAGGACCAATAAACTATTTAACTGTGGCTGATAACTGACATTTTCATTTTCTCTAAGAAGACGAGTAATATGTTGAATACACACTCACTGATCTCAGTTTTTTTTCACAGCAGGCCATTTGGTTGTAATTTTGTTTTCAGAGATTGGATTACGTCATTTTAGCCTATCGCAATGATGTCCTTTCATACTGTGATGTATTCTCTGTACTATAATTGTAACTGGGGTGTAGCTGTCTTCTACATTACATATAGTTCATATTTTTCTTATTTGAGATTTAGCATAAATGGCCTCTTGTTCAATCTGCCAAGAATTCCTCAATTAGAAATTATCAGAGGTATACCACCTTAAGAAACATCTCATCCCTACCTTCCTAGTACTCAAAGGGTCAAGTAGTTTCAGGATTATGGTACACCAACATCAGAGGGACAAATCACTAAACCTTATGATTAACATTCCACATTTAGTTAATAATTTCCTACTATTGTGGAAATCTTCTTTGAGCAGCAATATTTCTGCACAATTTAAAGGCTGAAAGAAAGTGAACACTTCCTAAAAGTAATTACAGGAATCTGACCCTGGGTAAGTTGAGCTCCACTGTCAATATTAGCTGAGTATAAGCTTGATAATTCACCTCTTCCACATTGTCATAGTAGGCTGTGTTTGTTGTGACTTCAGTTAGGAAAAATTGAGGTGTGTAGTGTGAGAGGGAGCTATGCCGCAAAAAATGAAAAACTCGGCTTTGGCTCTTTTCAATATTTGTTGCCACCTTGCATCTATCCTTTGAACTAGAACCACGTGGCATAGCTGCTGCACTTTGTGCAGTAGTTGTCCTAAATCCTTGAATGCATCCTTATGATAATTTTGAATGAGAGGAAGGGCTGTGCTACATAACGATGTCTACTATGTGAGATGCAGATGTAGCAACATAGAACTGTTACAGATTGTTTTATCACTTATATGGGAATAACATAATTGTTGCCTCTATATCCATCTTCATTTTCAATTTTAAACTTAATTTGCATTTTGTCTCTTCATTGTAGTGAACATGTTATGTCTTTCTTCTGTGTATGTAAGTTGTTGCACTTCTGGTGATGATGTTTTACAATAGTGAGAGAAATATGGATCACTGAGTATCAGAAAATGTTGGAAAGATGGTAAAAATTCAATCATAATCTGCATAAATGAATGGCAGCAGATGTGAAGGGGAAAGAAGCAGTGGACATGAAACCAGTAAGTAAATAACACTGAGGCAACAAGGACCTGGATGTGACTAAAAAAAAAAAAAAAATAAATAAATAAATAAATAAATAAAAATCAGATAGATCTAACTTCAGTTGGAGAACCTATTTAATGTTAGATGAAGTTTCTGAAAACTCATTATTTTGTGAGTTTTACAAGCTGCAGGACTAAAATATTCAGAACACAAATCTCAGAGGTCTTGCTGAGCATAAGGGCCACTGTTGGAGCTATGCTAAAAAACATGATGTAGGAGTGTTCAGAAGAAAGCTGTCATTTGCTTGCAAGGGAACATTGGTGACTGTAACATAACACAGAGTATGTTTTAGAAGCATTTTGAGCCATTTGTGCATCATCACAGAAAAAGTCGTCAACAGCTAGACGGGATAGGAAAGTGTTTAATGTTCATAAAGATTAATTAGGGATGAAAATACTGATGAAATTAAAACATCATATCTTCGCATGCAGTGTATAGATAAGATGTAGAAAACCTACCAGGTTGGATACTGCTTGAGGCTATATTTCAAAGTTAGGAATTAGGGATGAAAATACTGATGAAATTAAAACATCATATCTTCGCATGCAGTGTATAGATAAGATGTAGAAAACCTACCAGGTTAGATACTGTTTGAGGCTTTATTTCAAAGTTGCAGAAATACAGTTTCCATTATTCATGGAAAGACAATACAGGTTAGGTGTATGTTTCTGTGTCATCAGTCTTCTGAGTGGTTTAATATGGCCCACCATGAATTCTTCTCCTTTACCAACCTATGCATCTCAGAGTATCATTTGCTACCTACATCCTCAGTTATTTGCTGGATCTCACTCTCTGTTTTCTTGTAGAGTTTTTACTCTCTACAGCTCCCTCTAGTACCATGGCAGTTATTTCCTGCTGGCTTAATGACATTCTATCATCCTGTACCTTCTTCTTGTCAGGGTGCACCATATATTCCTTCCCTCATCAATTTTGTGGAGAATCCCCTCAGTCCTTATCTTAATAGTCCACTTCAGTGTACATTGTAAATGTGAAATGCACCGTTTCTATGGTGGAGAATTCCTACAAACATACAGAAAATGCATCATGTATCATAAAAGTGCAGAGTGACCCCTCAAATATTCATTATAAAAGAAAGTTGATTTTTTTGTGAAGATCTTGCCATGGACAAAAAACAAAAAGGCAATACCATGCTTGATGTGAACTCTCATTTTCAAAGGACTCTATAACACCATTCATCATTATTTCCTTGTTCCTGGATGTACCTATTTATGCACTGACCAAGATACTGACACAATAGAAAAGAGAATCTGAAAAACAGACATATATACTCAGCTGACCATTGGTGTGAGGTTGTGAAATATGCTAGAGTCATAAACCCATTTAAGGTCATTGCAACGACAACAGAAAATTTCAGGTATTTTGAGTAGCTGAACAATAATATAGCTAGAAGTTGTGTTGTAGGAAATGGTGTTACCATTAATAGTAGGAAAATTGGTGCTCCAAAATTTTGTAGACAATGGAAGAATGACAAGGACTGGAACTCTTCAAAAAAGTGCCAGGTAATTGCTCCAAAACCAGGATAGACACAGTGGCTGATTATCCTGATATGACTAAACTTTTTGAGGAAATATTGTATCACCACAGAAGACCTGATCAACCCTGAAGTTAAAAGACCTTGTTCCACTAATTCCATACACTTCCCTAGTTTTTCTTGGTGTTTAATGAAATGTTTACTTTTTCAGTAACTATGTGCACTCTTATCAAGTCCTATGTTAATTCACCTTATGGTATTGTGAGTGGTCATAATATTGGAAAAAAATATACACATATATATTATGTGTTTACCTTGTTTCATAATTTTCATTCAGTCTTAGAGTACACAAGTAGCATATCAACATTACCGGATCAGGAGTGGAATTATTGACAGTGATCTTGATATGACTCATTTCATGACTGCAGCTATAATAGCAAGGATGTCTATGATGCATTAAACTCTAGCTACTTTCAGTTTACCTGCATATGGCCATGGGAACAGTTATTAGGTAATTATCTTCTCAAGCAAAGAAAAATGAGTGGAAGAGGCAGTGAAGAAGTAGGACTTTGTGATTGAGTCACAAAATTTTTGTCAAAAAAGGAAAAAAATACTGCAATGATGTGTGTGTGTGTGTGTGTGTTTTATAGTGGTGTTTTTGTTTGCTGAGATTTAGTGAAAACAAACTTTCGCTCATGTGAAGAAGGCATGTGCTTTATTAAATATGACACAGTGCACATCAGTGTTTGACGGACACTAGACTTGTAATTACTGCCAACCACTGAATACAAAAGTACAGGCTTCGGTTAGTAAACAACAACAGAGATGTAAAATACATCAACACTGCAGCATTACATTGGTTCACTGCAACTTTTTATCATTGATTTGGGTATGAGACGATCTGCAGGACATGTCTATTGCATCAGCAGAGAAAGAGACTTTAAGTGTCCTGCAGCTATAATAAGAAATTAATCACACTGAATGTAATACTGACCTTTTGGGAAGAACTGACCTGTTAGCTTGGCTATCTCCTGTGGTACAGTTGCACACAGTTAGCAGATGTGGAGCCGTAACCCGCCTGTTTCACAGTTGCAACAAGAAGAAGGTGATGCACAATAATAATATTGCTGTCTCTTCTTAAAACATTCTGAAATAAAAAATATAAATGATTTCAACAGTCTCATTGATAATTCACTTCATATAATTATATATAATTAATTACAGAAAGTCATTTCTGTTGCAAGAATGAATAATAAATTAATCATAAATTGTTATTTAGAAATGGTACTATTGATATTTCCAAATAACTGAACCTTGAAATACCAAATACCCTTGAAAATATAGCTTCAGTTTTGTTAATGAACATGTGTGACATGGAGTTTGGGTCAGTATGCACTACAGACTTGTGCCTTGTGTGACTAAAATTTGGAATGGCTTCTGCTATCACAAATCTTACAACTGTGAAAATTACACAGTCAATTTTGTCAGTGTAAGAAAGGCAAACCCTTTAACCTCCAGACATTTTTGTGTAATGTACAGAGAAAAGTCAATCAATAGTGCTGATTATTTCAAAACTGCTCACTTCATAGTAGATTACAGTTACCATTTTTGGGACAGGAAAAGCATTTTTAGGGAGTGAATCACAACGATCATTTCAACAGTGCACAGTGAAATATTGTAAAAGTTATGAATACCAGTTGAAAGCAAGTCACATGGCCTATTAAGTCCTTGCATGATTTTGCTGTATAACAATTTTTGTTCACATAATGCCACAAGAAATGAAATAAAGCTTGATAAGTTCGAATAGATGTTGGCCATCTTCTGTACACCCTTAACCCTTTAACTGCTCTGGATGTGTTAACGCATGTGCCTTTGTACCTGTCCCTGTGTGCTCTGAATGTGTTTACGCGTAGCACCAGTCCTTCTACCTGGAACTGAACGTGTGTACATGTAGACATGTTCAGAGTACAAGATAAAAGGACTGGTGCCTCGTTTAAACACGTTCGGAGCACACAGGAACAGGTACAAAGGCAAGCACGTTAACACATCCAGAGCAGTTAAAGGTTTAATTTGGTAACCAGTGATTACTACTTCTTCCACTATACATGGAAAAAAGTAGCTTTTGTCACAGCATTTTAGTAATGGTGAGGACATTTAAGACATAACTCAATAACGGTTAAATTGATCAGTGGTGTAGCTCTGTGATGCTGGGACACAGAGGATTTTTGACATTGTCATGTGTTCTTTTACACTGCAATAAATGGTGATAGAAAGCAGTTTAAGGTTGTAAATTTAATACACATATAGTGAAGATTCTGTGTATGTGTTAGCATTTTCTTAATAACCAAGTAGAACTTAGACACAACCACATTAATTGATGGTACAAAATACACAGTTGTGGAACTACATTACAGCTGGAAGAACCTGTACAAGATACAGAAATTGCCCAAGACACAATCTCCAGTAGGCAGATGACCTGGTTATTAAGACCATATCAGATGCAAAATGAGAATAAATAATTTATGTGGATGGTAGCTTCAGGATATTTATTTTTGTCTGACATGGTTTTAGTTCCATGAGCCAGCAGGCTCAGGTAGAACAGAATGGTAGAGAAATCATCAGTGAAGAATACTACCAGCTCATTTGGACAAGTGTAATAGAGGTAATAGCAGTGATTTTGAAGACCCACAATTGTCATTTGTCTGAAGTTTTTAAGGAAAGCCATGTAAAATTAAATATGGATTGCCAGTTAGCAACTTATATTGTCCTCCTCATTACTGTTCTTCCTTGCTGGTCTTTTTCTGTTCATCTTTTACCTCTCAAGGCATATTTTATTGTTATGTAAATTTAAGGTGGGGCAAGGTGAAAGGAAAGGAAAGGGGAAGAACTGATGATATCAGCAGCATCAGGACTTTATGCAGAATCAGCAGCAATGAGCAAAAATGTGGGGTAGACTGGTACTCAAACATGGGATCTCCCGCTTACTAGGCAGTTACATTAATCACTGCACCATCCGGACACAGCATTTATTTCAAATGAGGGTGCTCCCCAGCCCACCCAGTGCCATCTATCTGCAGTCCCTGTCTGTGTCCATTGTGCTCTTTAAGTTTAGATTCCTGCAGGAGGTCAAACATAAATGTGCATTCTCACCAAAAATTGTGGATAATATCCTACCTCCTGTAGAAAATTAGTGAGTCTGGAGGACATGGAAAGGGACTGCAGATACACAATGCGGGGGGGGGGGGGGGGGGGGGGGGGGGGGAATGTGCGTTTGCCAGAGAATGTAGCAAGATAGTTGATGCATTTGTGACGAACACTGTGTCTGGTTGTTGCAGTGGTTAATGCCACTGCATAGTAAGCAGGAGGTCGTGGGTTTAATGTACAGTCCAACACACATTTTCATGCATCACTGCAATTCCACATAAATTCCCAATGCAGCCCCTTTCTGCATTTCCTCCTGTTGCCTTTCCTTTCTCCCCCCTCCACCATCAGTATACATAATAAATATCACAACCGCAGATTCTGCATGGTGTCTACTCTTTAGGACATATCCCAAAGAAAAGATACCACACACCCATATAAAATTATTTTATTGTGATTTTTTTTGACTGCTTCTATTCTACTTTCCACTTTATACTTCTACTTTTGGTGAATGATTATTTTTGTACGTCATACTTATTTCCAGTTTCCATGTCTCCATTGCATTTTGAATTGACAATATCATTTGGCAATTTTGCATTCAGAAGCTTAGCAGAAGTTGCAAAACTTAGCCAACCTAGAATTTCGTAACCTTCTCAAATTTTTTCTGTACTGGTACTTTATTTTAGACAACGTGTGTTTTTTTTTACTTGCTTTTATAGTGAAGAGTCTCATTAGGACCAAACTGGGAGGTGGCAGGTATCAAAATTATGACAATATTGCACTGCAACTTATGTTCTCCCCAATAGTTAGTAAGGAGGTGAGCAGTTGGAAAGTAAATGAAAAGTGTAATATTCACCTAGAACCATTTAAAATTGCCCCTGTTCAGAGGCATTAGGGCAGTAGACTATACTAAGCAATCCTAAGGAAAAGGGAGCATCAAACAAATTCTTGTCGGTTCTATAGAGAATGGGAGTTCAAGATGTCATTTCATCAAATGGCAGGCAGGAAATAAGTTTGCTTCCCATATATGCCTCATGATTGTGAAACCTGGAGTTTTAAGACCAAAGACAAGCAACATATTGATGCACTGTGTTGCTGCAGACTGCTGCACATACAGTTCACTAAAAGAGGACAGATGAGTCCATTATGAGCAACTCATTATTTCCAGGCATCTTTCTTCTTATGTCAAACAAAAATTCTCCAGTTATTTGACCAGGTTTTGGAAACAGATGGAGAAAATAATCATTGAGGGAAAGATCAAGGACACGAGACCGAGGGGGAGAACAATTAGTAGGTGGGCAGATAGAATAAAGGTCTGGTCTACTACATCAGCAAGCTCTAAGGGAAGCTGGTAAACATCCAGGATTGAAAGTTTGATTCATAGGGTCACAACGCCTTGTGACAATGATGATGATGTTCTTGGTGAAACTTTACTTAATGTACAAGACGTTATGCACATAACTGAGCCTTCCTACAATGAGTTTTGTACTGTTTGCGATTTTTAACATACTATTTTTGTAATTTGTGTTGTTTTTAGTAGTTATGAAACTAGATAGCGACGAAGACTATTAGTTTACGACGATTTTGAAGCATTTTCGCACATATCACTTAGAAAGGCAACGAAGGAAAGGCTATGAACGTGGCAGAAAGTTCCAATTGCCAGTATCAAAAATTGCCAGTATTAATTACATATGAAACTTACCTGCAGTTACTTGGGATAAAACCAATCATATAAAAGTTCAGGTGTAAGTTTACTCTGTTAGACACATCAACTTTTAGGTACTAGATGTAAGTTACTGACAAGTATTGTTTGCTAGTAAGAGTCTGTGTCGCAAGCTGAAAAGCTCTCCCTTTCTCTCCATTACTTTTAATAATAGATTTATTGCAGATAAACTGGCCATTTTGTGCGTGAATTACAGGAATTATTCTCTCTGGCCAGTTCATACACAAGCCACGTGAGTGTGTATTTGGAGAGACATAGGACCCTTTTTAAGTAAGTAGCCTTCAGCATCTCTATTTTTTCGAGGTCTGTCTTCTTCAGATGAATCCATAGGTTTTCCAATCTGTTTATAGGGAGAGTTTGCCTATCGACTTGATATCACTTATGGATCTCGTTGCAGTGTTGGCTCTGTAGTTTATGTGGCATGTGAATACTGTTCCCTGTGACTGAAGAGTAACTCCTAAGTACGTAAAACTGATGACTGACTTTAGTGGTGTCTCTCCATCGTAGAAAGTGACGGGTTTTCCTCCTCTTCTGATTGTCATGGATACGGTCTTCTCTTCATTCAAGGGAAGGTCGTGTTAGCGCCTGAGTGATCGGAATGCCACCAGAGACTGGCAACACCACAACTATCAGCTACCAGTCATAGAGAGAGAGATACAATGAGGACAACCACACCCTCACCAGCGGAAGTGGCCAATCATAGAGAGGGAGGTTCAAATAGGAATGTCACGCTGCCACTGGCGGAGGTCGAGGAAGAAAAAGAAGAAGAAAACGAGGGCTACACTTCAGTCGAAAGGGGAAGACGCAGGAAACGACATCAAGACAGGAGAGAAAACAATGAACGTCCCTTTGTGTTAGGGACAATGCACCCAACAGGGTTGGGGTTTCGAGCAGGAGAGCGAACTACCTGACTTTATGTGGGCCAACCCCATCAGGGCACCACAAAGGAGGAAATCGTCAGACACCTCAATGGACTGGAAATAGCGGGAGAAATCGAGTTGGGGTGGCTTTTGACTGCCGCGAACAAGCAATACAGCCAGAACAGTGGGCAATAGGAGTTCCGGTGAGACTACCGTTTTTGGAGTAAGAGACATGAAGCCCCCAGGTTGTAATACCATTCACAATAAACTCGGATTAAAAACATTAAACAGGAATATGGAAGGCCTTATCACAGCAGCAGCATGCGTTCAAGATAATTTCTTTAGACCTTGTGATATAGTGTTCCTTACAAACGTCAGTAACAAAGTAAACATACATTACGCGATCAAAGTTTTGGCGGAACAATGCCCAAAGGACAGACCTAAGGGCGGCATCACATGTCTCATCATGAAAACTTTCTCGCCCTTCTCAGTCTCCCACAAATCAAGGCACTCTCTAGTAGTAACGGCCGCCATTTGTGTTCTTATACGTGTGTACGTTCAGCCTGAGCTCACAGCAGTAAATATTATAGAGTAAATCAGTTTGTGTTTGGATACTGGCAGGAGACCTGAATTAGCCTGTGGACACCCCTTCACGGGAAACGACAGATATCATGAACTACTTGGAAGAGGAAGGCTTTGTACTTGTCAATAACAAAGCAACCCACACTTGCTTCTGTCATAACGGTGCAAGCACAATTGACCTCATATTGGTGAACTCCAAACTTAAACCACTAGAACAACACATCATCCTGGAAGTGGAAAGGAAACACCTACCAGTGGAAACATCGCTACAACTAGAGAACACAGTAAAAAAGAGGCAGAAAAATTCAGTCAAGCTAAGGAGGAAGGCAGACCTATCAGCACTGGGCAGTCTCGACACCAGTGCAATAACATTGCTGCAAGGAGAGAATGTCAATGAAGGCGAATCATGGATAGAAGGACTTATCCTAAAGTCAAGTCACACTGTAGACATCGCAAAACGGAAAGCTAAATCGTGGGTCCCCTACGCAGAAGATTGTACTTTTTACAGAAGAAGAAATAATCGATAGAATTATGAACACGAAGAACAATAAAGCATGTGACCCAGACAACATCTATAGCGAGCACCTGAAAACTACGTTCCCTGTACTAGTGATTCCCCTCACAGCACTCCTCAATGAGTGCCTGAAACGTGGAATTGTACCAGATCAGTGGAAATATTCGAACGTGATAATACTGTACATGGGAAAAGGTAACACGGCTGATCCAAATGCGTACAGGGGCACTGCTCTAGAGAACACTCTATTCAAGATCTTTACAACACTACTGTGCAAGCGTCTTAGAGGTATTCTCGATGAGGAACTCCCCGATTCACAGTTTGGTTTCAGATGTGGGATGTCAGCGGCACAAGCTGTACACTGTCTCCAAACCGATATAGAAATGGCCGTAGCGAACCGAGGGGGAAAGCTTCATGCAATTTTCATAGACTTCACCAAGGCGTTCGACACAATCAATAGATCCATTCTACTGAAGAAACTGGAAACCTCCTTAGGTCCAAGACATTACCTGTTAGCAGTCATTAGAAACCTCCATTACATTTTTTACAGACTTTTGAAACCATAATTGGAACGATGAGACACTTTCCATGTATGGAAGCTCGTGGCTAAATAGCTTCCCAATATATCGATTACATATTGAAGTGATTAATATCTAGTCAGTACCTATGATGTAGCGGCATAGACGTAAGTGAAATTTGCGGAAATTTATGATTGTAGTACAACAGCAGTATGATGAACAGATGTACTGAAAGTGCAGTAACTCATAGTATGCTGGCAGTTAGCAGAACGTTACCAAATTTCGTAACTTTTGTTGAAATATTGTTTGTTTTCGCCAAACGTAAATCAATAACCCTATATGGTATCATCTTGTGTTACGAAACTGAACTGCATTGTAGCTGGAATGTAGCGAACTATCACGCTGCAGAAAAAAAGGTGCATAAGTAATACTGAAATAAGAGGGTTCAGCATACTGTGAACGATTTAATAATCAGGCAAATGGGGCTGTTAGCGTGGGCTGTTCTGTGACAAGAATACTTAATCAAAATATAAATACATTGAGTGACACTTCACAAAATAACTAATAAGTACGTATCACTGAAATTTTACGGAATCTACGAAGAGCTGCACACCATCGTCATACATTGCAGGGAAACTCCTTTCTTGCCTGTCTCAAAACACTGTGGAGCAGATACGAATCATTTGACTGACGATGATTTGGTCTATTTCCGTAAATATTCGAATACCAGAGTTCAAAAGCCGAAGGTTAATTTTCAGATTACAAGAAAAGAATTACTTTAAAAGTGTCCTGATTTACTGTTCTGTTCGAGTCGTTGCTACCAATGACTGTAAAATTTGCTGAATTGCTTTCATCGCCAAACAAGGACGTCCCAACGAGGGATGTGAGAGGTGGCTTTAGCGCTAGGAAAAGAAAAATAGCTATTTTCGCAACTGAGAGTGAGAGATGTGTGTATACAATATCAGTTTGAAGAAAGCCGCTTTGTGACTGATATTTACCTATAGCAAGTGTATCTCATATCCGTTCGTCTAGAAATCTGAAAACCCATTGGCCTCCTATTCTCTTTCCAAGTAAAATGTGAGGTGGCTATTGTTTCTGCTAGCTAAAAGCAGCATTGCACATTTAATTCGCGATTTTTTCCTTCATATTACCAGCCAATGTAATGTACCAGAATTTTACCTACGTACCTAACAGCAAAATTCATTAACATTTACACACTGGTAACTTATACAAACTATACCTTCTCAATATTAGTACATAGTACGTAGCAAGGGGCGGATCTGCTTATTATAAAGTGGTCGCATTCGTATGTTTGCTAATTAATAAGCAGTTTTTCAATGATTTTGAATTTTATTTTGTAAGAAAATGTTTGGTTTCCTCCATCCCACCGCCTTAGACGGTGTGTGGGCTGTTGAAATTTCCTAGCTCGGCTAACATAACTATTGTAGGCACTTACACCACCAGTGAAAATACAGTAAGCATTAAATTATTTCCTCATGAACAGTTTCATTCGCTATAAAATGAGTTGCAGTAGCAGGCCTACACAATACATCAGCGTGATTTTGGCCGAGAGGGCAACATTTCGCTAATCAATGACTCGGAGCAACCATTAAATAACTTCGCACTTAGTATTTTTAAGATGACTTCAGTTCTGACTTGGACAGATTTACGCTGTAACCTAATTTCGTCAGTTCCAGCTGCGTGGACAAGAGCTACGTATATTCCGTGTGGTGGAATGTGCGTCCAAAGACTGGCAAAAGGCTGAGGAATGATAAAAGATTGCAGACGGGACTGCAGCTACGCGCAATTAAATTTCAGCCGCCGTCGTTCTCTTTACGTACTTGACATTAATACGGAAGACAATATAAATGCTGTAGTTCCCATAAATCTCACCTGCACGGCTGGCTGTCGTGGCGCGAGCGCTGCAGATCTGCAGAGGCCTCCGACGTCTGCGTCGCGTCTCGCGGAGGCTGCTGCCGGGTAACGGCCTAATTGTCGGCAGTATTTTGTTCCCAGCCGTGAACGCGGTTAACGAGAAACGCACGGAAGAAACACTACAGAAGTCAAGCATTTACGACTGACGTTAGATAACTGAAGCATCCAAAATGCAGTTCTCTTTTCAGCAACGTTTAGCTACACTGCATTTTCTACGACATTCTGAGCCCCTTGACGGATCAATTCTTCTGTTACTTTTAGCCTACAGGTTCTTTCCTTTCATACTGAACTTACAGTGCCACTTGCATCCGAACGTGTAATTCAAGTAATAAAATGGCTTTCCTTGTTACATTTGAGTGCTGCTTTTCAACGCTACAACGTACTACTTTCGTATAAGGTTGCAGTATTTCCTTTTGTGCAGTTAAAAAGTATTACATTCCTGCACGAATCATTTTTTGTTTGGATTTTGATAGGAGATGAGAGTTATTTTGTTAAGACTTTTCAAGAAGAAAAATTTTACTATTTTACTGAAGTACAATATAAATGTAATTCAATTTGTGGCTTGCCTTCTTGCGCGTATCCAGGATCCGACATGGTTATGGCAGAGAGATGCTCGGCTGATATTAGTCTGTTGGAAGGGGGAGGGATGGAGGAAACGAGGCATAATTTCTTACAAATAAAACTCAGTGTCAATTTAAGACCGTTTATTGATTACCAACGTAGGCCTGTTAATGCTACCACGGCTGCTGGCAACCTCCAATGTTCGTAACAAAGAGAGAGTGGTTCGTATGAGATGTGAGTATATTATTTTGCTGTCAGACAAGCTACAGCCAGATAATATATGAATTCTTTCTGTAGAGCCTATTCACATTTGGAGTAGTTTTTGACATTGGCTGGTAATACGAATTTAAGTTACAGTATTGATTTAGCCCTGTGGAACTAAGACTCTTGTGGCATTTTCAGTTGTAAGGAGAACAACAAAACAATAGTTTTCAGATATCGGGACAAAGTCTTTGGTGTACAGTTGCTACTGCTGTAAACATGTTATCTATAGATTTTCTTGTTCTCTTTAAATAATGTCTGTGTGACATTTCAGGATGCAAATTCAGTTGCCAAACATATTTTTTTATTTTTTATCTTTATTTATTTTTTCCCCCTAAACAACTACTTACAAGCAGGAACAGATAGTCCCTACGCCGCAGATGTGTTTCAATATTAACAATTAACCGTGTTTACGTTGTCGAACACATCACAGTGCGGGAATATCAGTTTTCTCATGGCCCGTACAGTGACACTGGGACTTGGTATGCGTTTCGTTTGTCACAAGGGATTAAAGGCCTAGAAATCTACCTGGGCAGAGGTGTCTAAACCAACTGCTCTATCAAACCAGAATATGTTCTCCTGAACTATGCGATCGCAAACTATCTACTGCAGAATACCACGTACAAATTTTCGCACTAATCCTCCATGATGAGTTTGTTTTCTCCCCGTTGACATTGTAGCAATATAAACTTTTACATGTAAATTGTTCCTTATCCCATAGCTACAAGTAGTAGTAGTAGTTTACTCATCCGTGGATTAGTTTTACAGGTATATTGCACTTGTCACACTACGACAATTTCAGAATGACGAAGACAACATAATTCGTATATACAGACAGTTACGTATCATATGTCTAGTAGACAATGGTGGGACATGAAGTAGCCTTATAGTGGAAAGTCTCCTGGCATTTGCCTGAAGAAGCCTAACTTAGGGAAACCATAGAAAATCTAAACCAGGATGGCGAGATGAAGACTATAATCTCCAGCTCCAGAATACACGGCCAGTCTGTGTAAGACATTGATACCTCTATCGGTTCATGTCGATAAAAGTAAATTTGCACACAGTGTCAGCCTGTTTAAGAGGACTAAACTGTAGTGTAATTTGAGTGTAGCGAACTGGTATGTTGCGTTAATCCAGTTTTACAGAAGAAACGAGATGCAGAAACAATACTGAAATACAGGGATTCAGCACATTTTGAACGATTTACAAACGAGACAAATGGGTACGTTAGCTTGGGCTATTCGGTGACAAGAATAACTGAGAATTAGATAGAATGCCAATGTTAAGGAGTCTACGACGAGTTGTACATCACAGTGTTACATTGCGGGACATCTATTGTTTTAGTTGTCTCAAACACTGTGTAGCAGATACAAATAATCCAGCTGAGGATGCTTTGTTCTATTTTCCGAAACATTCGAATATCAGAGTTCTGAAAACGAAGGTTAATTGTTCTCCGACTGTAAGACAATTCTTTAGGCTAGCCGCTGTGGCCGAGATGTTTTAGGCGCTTCAGTCCGGAACCACACTGCTGGTACGGGCGCAGGCTCGAATCCTGCCTCGGGCATGGATGTTTGTGTTGTTATTAGCTTAATCAGGTTTAAGTAGTTCTGTCAAGGGGACTGATGAACTCAGATGTTTAGTCCCATAGTGCTTAGAGCTAATTGAACAATTCTTACAAGAGGATACTCATTTACTGAGCTGTTCGTGTCGTTGTTACCCACGACTGCAAAATCCGTCAAATTGGTGGTCCCAGCGAGGGATACAGGGAAGTGGTTGTAGCAAAAGAAAAATAGTTAATTTCGCAACTGAGAGTGTGGGACCAATCCATAGAATACTCGTATTAGTTTCCAGAAGGCAGCATTTCATCTATACTTACCCGTAGAAAGTGTATGTCACAGGCATCCGTGCATTTTGGCCTCCTTTAGAAAAAAACGGTTGGCTCTCCTGCCAACCACAACATAATGCACGCAGTAAAGTGGCTTTCGTTTTTCTCTTTTGAGTATTGCTTTTCAACTCTACCACTTACTACAGCCGTATTAGGTTACAATATTTCATTTAATACAGTTAAAAATTATTACATTTATGAACTTTCTGTTTCAATATTGAGAAGAGATGAAAAGTTTATTTGTGAAGATCCTTTAAAAAGAAAAAGTCGAGCATTTTATGAAAGTACGGTGTAAAAGTATTTCAGTTTTTGATTTGTCATCAGTGCGTATGCTTGATATGAGATGGTTAAGGGATTTGAGGATTCGAGTCATATTAGCTTGTTGGAAAAGTAGCGATGAAGGAAACGTATTTTCTTGCAAAAGAAATGTTCAGGACCAACGTAAGTCTATGACCGCAACCACTTTGGTAGGATTATTTGCTATCTACGATTTTCCTAGCTGAGAGAGAGTAATTTTCATGAAATTTGTACAAGTTAGTTTGCCCTCAAGTTAAATGATTTTCAGATGCGATAGGGCCTATTTACATCTGCAGTAGTTTCAGACATTCGCTGATGACAGAAATTGAAGGTACAAATTATTAGTTTGGAACTGAGTCATTTAGCATTTTCGCTTGCGAGGAGAATACCGGCGGAAGGCTATGAGGTACATTTACTATTGCAGTAAATGGGTAATCTAGTACAAGCTATCTTCAGACAACACTTCTGTGTATGTGGCACTGCAAGATGCGAGTTCGGCTGCCGAACGAAAATTACATGGGTTAACAGTGAAAATGCTTCGGATGTAAAACTATTTCTTATTAATTTGAGGGCGCTGACGTAAGCCTTTGAGGGTTGTTCGTGTGTTGAAGTAATATGTTATCGCCGGATACGCCCATGTGCGCAAAAGAAGCGTTCATTATAACAGCAATTGTCTGCTTCTTTATTAAACATCCATTTTTTGGCAGTTAGCTGTATCGCTGATCTTATTGCTAGTACACAAACATCGACAAAGCAAAATCAACAACCACATCAGTGTTGTCAATTTAGTAGTTTTTCCATTAAATCTGCTGGATTTGGGATATTCTTCAGACAGAAAAATCTTCCTAAATTAACATTACTTTTATGTGGTAATTTAGCGGCTTTCAAAATTATTGCTAAGAGGGAAAAGGTATATTTTTACACTGAAAACATAAAAGCGGATTTTTTACCACCGTTAGGTGCTTTTTCTTGAAAATAATTAACAACACTGAAAGCCATGCATTAGTTCGTATTAAAATCTTTACCTGGGAAAACGTGATGCCTAGAGTTCTTGCGTAGCTATAATATGAATTCACAGAGGTATTAGTGGTGAGATTTTAGGTTACTTTGTTGTGTTAAATGTTTTATCGTTAGCTGAACTCGCTAGTTTGATACATATCGCCTAAATGTTGTAACAGTGCACAGAAAATTGATGTTTGAGATAAGGTGACCCTTGACCATCGAAAAACCAATGTAGTACAAGTTAAAGTGAAGGCCTACCAGGACTTGTATGATTGTAGTGGTAAAAGTGAGAATTTTAAATATATGCTGACCAGAAACATGCCGGGTAAGTATGTGAACAGTGCGGTGAGGTAACATTTGCTAATCCAAATAGAAATTAATGCCAATGTTAAAGAACGCCAACTACTTGTATTTTTGTTGTAAAGTGGGAGATATGGACGAGAAGTGCCTGCTATTCATTTGTTGTAATACGTGTTCTACAGACTTGTGGGACTGGCTTCATGTAAAAAGACCAAGCATGCCGTTTTCTGTTCCCGTGATATGGAGAGAGCCGACCTATCATTCTGTTCCAAAACCTCCTGAACTTTACTACAGTGGCTCACCTGATGAAGCCACCAGGCAAACTCGCCACAGGTGTGCCAAAAGCTGTTGTAGTTTGGTCGAGATTCACTGATTCTGACTTCAAAATCAAAATCTGATCATCTAATCGCCACCTGGTCACTCAGCAAGACTCAAATTATTTTGTGAGGGACCTGAGGTTGTCAGAAAGTGGTGCAGAATTGCTGGCATCAAGACTCAAGCAGTGGGGAGCTCTTGCAGAAGACGTTAAGCTACCTGTTTTTCAGACACACCAAAAGGTCTTAAATGTTTTTCAGTGGGAAGTGATCTAGAGTGTTGTAAAAATGTAAATGGTCATATGAGTAATCTTAACACAGAACAAAATCCCGATGAATGTTAACTGTTCATAGATGCATCAAAACTAAATCTAAAAACGGTGTTAGTGAACAACGGAAATGTTGCCAACAAATCTAATTGGTTATCGAGTGCGCTGGAAGGAGACACAGGCCAACTTGTAAAACTGTTGGGAGCTGTGAATTGTAGTAAACACGATTGAAATACTTCATAGTTCAGCCATACTTCTTGGCCCTCAGCTCGACTGTACAAGATATTGCCCTTTTCTGTGCGAGTGTGATAACTAACATTTGGCTTCCCATTACGTAAAAAAAGACTGGCCACTCCTCATAGACTTCTTCCCTGAAAACTGCGGTGTCGTCAGCGATGAACAAGACGAACATTTCCACCAAGTGATACCCACAATGTAAAAACGATATCAGATCCATGGGAGCAATTTTATGCTCACAGATTATTGTTGAACGATCGCTAGAGATGTTCCAGATCTACAGCACAAGAAAAATACAAAACCGCACGTTTGTAATGTCTAGATAAGTTGTTTTCATCACTTCCACTTATTTCTCACGAACACTAGATCAATCAGACCCATTACAATCACCTTTATTCAGTTCCCTTGATTTCATATGCAAATTAACTTTGTTTACAAATCATGAAAAAAGTTAAATTTTCTTGTCCCGTATTATTATTATTATTATTATTATTATTATTATTATTACAATTATTACAATTATTACTTCTTTTTCCAAACAGGTAGGAGCCGGCACTTCCAATGCAGCAGGCATGTACCGTTGTTAACAAATTGACGATGTTTACATGCCGAACACTTGAAGTACGAGAATATCAGTGCCTTTACCACTGCACGTGGACATGAAGAGAAAAAGTAGACCAGGTCTAACTTGGAACATGTGCCATGTTGCACAAGCTGCTCGACACAAACTAATTTATGGAAGTGTCTACTGGTAAGCTCGAGTTGTCTTTCAACTAATTGCTCTGTCAAATGTGATTTTTCTTTTTCCAGAACTAAGCAATCGCAATGCTATCTACTGCAGATTACGACCAAATTTTCACTCTAATCGACCATGTTGCATTCGCTTTTTCTCTCTTTACATTATAATGTTGTTGTTGTTGTTGTTGTTGTTGTTGTTGTTGTTGTCTTCAGTCCTGAGACTGGTTTGATGCAGCTCTCCATGCTACTCTATCCTGTGCAAGCTTCCTCATCTCCCACTACCTACTACAACCTACATCCTTCTAAATCGGCTTAGTGTACTCATCTCTCGGTCTCCCTCTACGATTTTTACCCTCCACGCTGCCCTCTAATGCTAAATTTGTGATCCCTTGATGCCTCAGAACATGTCCTACCAACCGATCCCTTCTTCTAGTCAAGTTGTGCCACAAACTTCTCTTCTCCCCAATCCTATTCAATGCCTCCTCATTAGTTACGTGATCAATCCACCTTATCTTCAGTATTCTTCTGTAGCACCACATTTCGAAAGCTTCTATTCTCTTCTTGTCCAAACTATTTATCGTCCATGTTTCACTTCCATACATGGCTACACTCCAAACAAATACTTTCAGAAACGACTTCCTGATACATAAATCTATATTCGATGTTAACAAATTTCTCTTCTTGAGAAACGCTTTCCTTGCCATTGCCAGTCTACATTTTATATCCTCTCTACTTCGACCATCATCAGTTATTTTACTTCCTAAATAGCAAAACTCCTTTACTCCTTTAAGTGTCTCATTTCCTAATCTAATTCCCTCAGCATCACCCGATTTAATTTGACTACATTCCATTATCCTCGTTTTGCTTTTGTTGATGTTCATCTTATATCCTCCTTTCAAGACACTGTCCATTCCGTTCAACTGCTCTTCCAAGTCCTTTGCCGTCTCTGACAGAATTACAATGTCATCGGCGAACCTCAAAGTTTTTACTTCTTCTCCATGAATTTTAATACCTACTCCAAATTTTTCTTTTGTTTCCTTTACTGTTTGCTCAATATATAGATTGAATAACATCGGGGAGAGTTACAACCCTGTCTCACTCCTTTCCCAACCACTGCTTCCCCTTCATGCCCCTCAACTCTTATGACTGCCATCTGGTTTCTGTACAAATTGTAAATAGCCTTTCGCTCCCTGTATTTTACCCCTGCCACCTTCAGAAATTGAAAGAGAGTATTCCAGTCAACATTGTCAAAAGCTTTCTCTAAGTCTACAAATGCAAGAAACGTAGGTTTGCCTTTTCTTAATCTTTCTTCTAAGGTAAGTCGTAAGGTCAGTATTGCCTCATGTGTTCCAACATTTCTACGGAATCCAAACTGATCCTCCCCGAGGAGCACATCTACCAGTTTTTCCATTTGTCTGTAAAGAATTTGCATTAGTATTTTGCTGCTGTGACTTATTAAACTGATAGTTCGATAATTTTCACATCTGTCAGCATCTGCTTTCTTTGGGATTGGAATTAATATATTTTCCTCTTGAAGTCTGAGGGTATTTCGCCTGTCTCATACATCTTGCTCACCAACTGGTTGAGTTTTGTAAGGACTGGCTCTCCCAAGGCCGTCAGTAGTTCTAACTCTTCACGCAGTATGGTATCTCCCATTTCGTCTTCATCTACATTCTCTTCCATTTCCATAATATTGTCCTCAAGTACATCGCCCTTGTATAAACCTTCTATATACTCCTTCCACCTTTCTGCCTTCCCTTCTTTGCTTAGAACTGGGTTGTCATCTGAGCTCTTGATATTCATACACATGGTTCTCTTCTCTCCAAAGGTCTCTTTAATTTTCCTGTAGGCAGTATCTATCTTACCCCTAGTGAGCTAAGCTTCTACATCCTTACATTTGTCCTCTAGCCATTCCTGCTTAGCCATTTTGCACTTCCTGTCGATCTCATTTTTGAGACATTTGTATTCCTTTTTGCCTGCTTCATTTACTACATTTTTATATTTTCTCCTTTCATCAATTAAATTCAATATTTCTTCTGTTACCCAAGAATTTCTACTAGCCCTCGTCTTTTTACCTACTTTATCCTCTGTTGCCTTCACTACTTCATCCCTCAGAGCTACCCATTCTTCTTCTACTGTATTTCTTTCCCTCATTCCTGTCAATTGCTCCCTTATGCTCTCCCTGAAACTCTGTACAACCTCTGGATCTTTCAGTTTATCCAGGTCCCATCTCCTTAATTTCCCACATTTTTGCAGTTTCTTTGGTTTTAATCTACAGGTCATAACCAATAGATTGTGGTCGGAGTCCATATCTGCCCCTGGAAATGTCTTACAACTTAAAACCTGATTCCTAAATCTCTGTCTTACCATATCT
This sequence comes from Schistocerca gregaria, assembly GCF_023897955.1. Taxonomy (NCBI): domain Eukaryota; kingdom Metazoa; phylum Arthropoda; class Insecta; order Orthoptera; family Acrididae; genus Schistocerca; species Schistocerca gregaria. The sequence goes on along the minus strand of NC_064920.1, from coordinate 124,363,089 downwards.
ATCTGATACCTTTTAGTATCTCCAGGGTTCTTCCATGTATACAACCTTCTTTCATGATTCTTAAACAAAGTGTTAGCTATGATTAAGTTGTGCTCTGTGCAAAATTCTACTAGGCGGCTTCCTCTTTCATTTCTTAGCCCCAATCCATATTCACCTACTATGTTTCCTTCTCTCCCTTTTCCTACACTCGAATTCCAGTCACCCATTACTATTAAATTTTCGTCTCCCTTCACTATCTGAATAATTTCTTTTATTTCATCGTACATTTCTTCAATTTCTTCGTCATCTGCAGAGCTAGTTGGCATATAAACTTGTACTACTGTAGTAGGTGTGGGCTTCGTATCTATCTTGGCCACAATAATGCGTTCACTATGCTGTTTGTAGTAGCGTACCCGCATTCCTATTTTCCTATTCATTATTAAACCTACTCCTGCATTACCCCTATTTGATTTTGTGTTTATAACCCTGTAGTCACCTGACCAGAAGTCTTGTTCCTCCTGCCACTGAATTTCACTAATTCCCACTATATCTAACTTTAACCTATCCATTTCAATTTTTTAATTTTCTAACCTACTTGCCCGATTAAGGGATCTGACATTCCACACTCCGATCCGTAGAATGCCAATTTTCTTTCTCCTGATAACGACATCCTCTTGAGTAGTCCCCGCCCGGAGATCCGAATAGGGGACTATTTTACCTCCGGAATATTTTACCCAAGAGGACGCCATCATCATTTAATCATACGGTAAAGCTGCATGCCCTCGGGAAAGATTACGGCTGTAGTTTCCCCTTGCTTTCAGCTGTTCACAGTACCAGCACAGCAAGGCCGTTTTGGTTAGTGTTACAAGGCCAGATCAGTCAATCATCCAGCTGTTGCCCCTGCAACTACTGAAAAGGCTGCTGCCCCTCTTCAGGAACCACACGTTTGTCTGGCCTCTCAACAGATACCCCTCCGTTGTGGTTGCACCTACGGTACGGCCATCTGTATTGCTGTGGTACACAAGCCTCCCCACCAACAGCAATGTCCATGGTTCATGGGGGGGGGGGGTAATTGTAATGCTATAATTGTAATTGTAATAACGTAATCTTTTACGTGTAAATTGTCTGCACTTTGCCCACTTTCACAAGTAGTAGTAGGAATGGCGTTCCGGCACCTCCCAGGGTATTTTTTTGAACACAGTCTAACAAGTCACCATCGAGGATTGAAAATAATACACGTTTATTAAAGCTGGGATCACTCGCCTAGCTAACATGACGCACCACCTTGAACCCTCCTAAAATAGCACCATGAGCTACCATTCACAAAGAATGCAACAAATTTTGGATAGTTTCACAGCTTTCAGTATGGTGTCAGTTGAAATAATATGGATGGTATTAATGTTATAGCGTAGGTTATGTTATTACAGCTGTGATCAAGAGTTAAATACAAGTGAGACTAAATCCAAATGTTGTAGCCAAAAATAGATTTCATGAAGGGGCAAATCAGAAGCCACAAACACATTTATAAAAGAAATAACACTCAAAGATGAAAATGCTACATGCCACATTACACGCAGGTACTATTTCCCCAATTATAATACAAAACGTATGCAGTGCTTGCACTAACAAATCATAAATCGCATCATTGGTTACATATTATTTATTTAATGCCATTTCACAGTGGCCGTCATGGCACTGTCACGTCATGGCACCAACGTGTCAAGGTGTATTTAGACTGTCCGTCATGTCATAGCATGTCTAGTCAGTTCAAGTCACATGATATCAACTCACATAACTGTCATCAACTGTTTTTTTTTTCTGGGGGAGGGGGTGAATTGCAATCTTTGCAATTATGTTTAAATGTTTTTGTTGCAAAAAGTGCACATACACAACACAGAAGCTTATATACATGGAAGCTGGAACCCACATTTGTACGAAAATGACAAACGTTCATCGCATTTTAATTGCTGATCAACATACATACCTAATAATTTTGTGCTAGCTACAGACGCTATGGTCTCATATTGTACTTTAAAGCTTATTGCATTAGGTTTTTTACTTATATAGAAGGACTTGTTATCAGTCTTTTATATTAGGAGCAACCATCTGGGACTGATATAAGTGCCTTTTTAGCTTTTGCTTCTAACATTTCCGGTGACCTTTTTTCAATTTTTATATTGCTGTTGTCAGCAAGTGACACTCTTCATCTCCTGTGACCTGCGATGGGAAGCCATTAATGTATGTGGTAGTTGGAAAAGTTCATTGAATGGAATAGAAATAAATGACTCATGTCAAGGAAACATTTTTATGTTTCAATATTGTCTTCTGTATACTAACACATTTGCCCCAGTGATGTTACAATGCCTTTCTTGTCAGCTACTATGGGAGTCAGCACAGACACCAACAAGGAAGGAGAGAGGTTGTGATGGTTGCTGGCAGGAGTGCAAAATCGTCTTTACAAAACACTTGAAGATTACTGTAACACTTTATTTCTACAAAGAAGAGAACCATAATTTAACTTGTAGTCTGCAATCACACTGAGCTGACCAGTGATGGGCTGCATGTTAAATCAGTGTTGACAGGGGGTGCCGATCATGACTTCCTGAGGGTGTGGCATTGGTGCTCTCTCCATTATCATGTGGGTCACAGCCATCTTGATGTCATTTCCTGGTACTGCTCTGCTTGGTGTTCAGACAATGCTTTTGGACTGCACTTTCCTCCCCCAAAAATGCTGCACCATTGTCGTGTAGGGAGCCATCGTACAGAAACAGGTGATGGGAGAGGGTAAGGAAGCTGTATGGCAGGGGAAGCCACAATTGGGAATAACACAGAGCCCCTGGCCAAATCTCCAACATTTTTCCAGTGCTCTGAGAGAATGTGAGTTGGAAAACCCTGGAGAGGTGTCCATTCAATGATGAAAAACGGAGATAGCAGTGATGACGACAGTGTCTGGTCCGTGGTGAGCACCGGCATGAGTGCTTGGAAGCTGAGCTAATTCAGTGTTGAGGACAATGGGATCCAGCTCCATTGGTTATGCAAGCAGTGCTGAAGAGGCATCCAGTTGCACCCATACCAGCCACAGGATCCTGATAGGATGTGAATCTGGGGACAGAAAATCTGTGGAAGATTCTCACAAGTGACAAGCACGAATCTTGTTCTGATGGTGGCACAGCAACCCAGCAGGTCCTCAAGTTGCATATATGCAAGCACACAAATTTCAAAGAATTGTTACCCTCTTCTAGCACCCAGTGCAACCAAAACTCTAACAAGAGTGGAAGCATTAGGCACAAAGCAATATTTGTAGAGCATGGGAGGTGCCATGCACTATAGTGAGTGCACCAACTGGAGCAGTGTGCGGTGACACTGGCACTGTAAAAGCCCCTCCAGTGATGGATCAGCAAAGTCAGTATGCTCTGATTGCCATGGTGATTGAGGCTTGGGCCAAGCTAAAAACATTTGCAGTGGAACCAATAGTCTCAGCTAAAGTGCTACACTGTGACATCATATGCTCAGTGTGGGTATCCATGACTGTCGAAGAAAGTGCCAATGTGCATACAATTACCCAATGTCCTTGGTGAAGAAATTGCAACACATCTGTTTGCAATGCTTTAGAAATATGCTCACACAATTGCCCAGAGTCATGTTGCAATAAAATTACGCTGTACTGGATGGAGAGGCTATGCCTATGAGTAAAATATTGGCACACAAAAGAATAGTGTATGTTTTTCACTGAACAAGGCCAAGCAGTAGGGATAAAATTCTGGTCAGGGTCTTCTTCTGTGGTATGTGCAATTTTCTTATAGTTCAGGGCAAAAGTTTGTAAAAGTTCTGTACCCTGTGCATCAAATTCAGAGTAAGCACCGACAGGAAGGTGAGAAAGAATATCAGCATTTGTATGCTTTGATGTTGCTGATACAGTATTTCATACTGATCCTGTGACAAGAAAGCAGTTTCTGATCTGTGCATGGTGATACAGATGAAACAAAATCTGAAGTGACTTTTGATCCATCACTAGGCAAAACTTCACATTAATCAGATAATGGTGAAACTTCATCATACTTGAGATAATAGTGAGCAGTTCCATCTTGATTTTGGTGTAGTTCTATTTAGTCTTGGTCAATAACTTGAAAGCAAAAGCAACCAGCCTGTCCTGTGAATAGAAATCTGTATGAGAGCACAGTTCCCTTTTCCGAAACCACAGTCTTATTAGGATCAAAAAGAACAAGGCACCTGTCACTCAACAGGGCAATTTTAAGTTTATGGAACGTGTCCTGACACTCTTAAGGTAAAAAAAAGGCACATTCTTCTGGCACAAATGATGCAGTGGAGCCACAACCTGTCTATACAGTAGGTACAATACGTCAACTTCCCACGAACTGACAGGAATTCTGTCATGTTCTATGAGGCAGAGAGGTCCTGGATGCCCAACAAATATGATTGAAGGGAATGAACACCTTGGCTATTAAGAACGTGGCCCAAATACTGAATTTCAGTCTGGAAAAAGGTACATTTGTCCTGGTGACACTTCAAATGCGCAGCTGAAAGTACTTGAAAAAGCATATGAAGGTTACTGATATGTTCCTCCAGTGAACATTCTGGAACCACAGTGGCATCCACATAATTTGAACAACACTTAACTTTTGCAGTAAGCTATTCCAAGTGGTGTTGGAATATGACAAGTGTGGAAGAACTGCCAAAGGGTCTGCACAAAAATTTGAACAACACTAAATGTGTGTTGAGTACAAAAACTTTCTGAGATCCACAACTACCAGAATTTGCAAATACACATTGTGTAAGTCAGGTTTAGAAAAATGGGGATTGGCACAAAGCCTGTGCATCAAATCCTCAGGGTGAGGCAACAGATAAGTATCAATTATTGATTGTGGATTCACCGTGAATTTAAAGTCAACACAAAGACAAAGTCTTCCAGAAGGCTTTGGTAAGACTGCTCACGGAAAAGCCTATTCACTGACCTGGAGAGGAGCAATAACACCTCTGTCTTGCCATTCTTTAAGTTCACTTGGAACATTTTCTCTAAGTGCATAATGGATGGGATGCACCAAGAACACTTGGGTTGCACATTGTCCTTCATTTGTAATGTGCACCACAAAATTATTAGTTCTGCCACATCCAGAAAATAAATCAGGAAGCTTCTCTATCAATTGAGTAATGCTGTCTTTTGGGCTGAAAGCAGAAACTGAAGGTACATTGTCCTGAATACAAGGATTAAACAGATCAAATAAATCTCACTCAGCAATATCTTCAGTCTTGCTAACGCAAAATTGTAAATGTCACTGTTCTGGTGTGAAACTGTTATACGCAGTAAGTTGCATGCAAGATTTTGTCAACTATTGCGGGCCCAGCTATTCATTAGTGGCTCGATTATGCAATGTAACGGAAGTGCCAGTGTCTAACTGAAGTTGCTTACAGCATCCAGCACTGACAAAATTTATAGACAGTTTATTTGACTGTCACTGCACGGCACTCATGTGGGGTGAAGGAACATCCTGAGTTTGATTGTTACCAGTACTGGTAGCTGGTTTAGAAAAATCTCCATTCATTGAGTGAGCTTACAAGAGTGAATGTGGGTGGAATTCTTTTTCTGTTGCAAGCATATAGACTGTATGTGACCTGGCTTTCCACAAGCAAAGCAAGTCATATTCCATGAAGGGTAATGTTGTCTTTTATGTGTGGAAGGCAGTGGGGACATGATTTCACAGCAGACTCACTCGTTGAAATTGCTTTAATCTGGCCACAACAAGGTAGCCTATTTGTGTGTGGTGATCAGTTGCAAGGCCATAATTGTTTGACAATTTGCATCACACTGCAAATTCAAGCTACCTCAAAGTTTTGAATGGCATATCATGAGCCTTGATGTTCAATAATTTGTTTCAATTTAGAATCAAAATGTTTGAGAATTTTTTAATGAATGCTATTGTCTGGCACAGTGTGTGTAAATGCATCACAGCTACAATGAAAAGGACACTGTTGTGTCAAACCCTGAGGTTCAGCGATCTGCTGACAATATGACCATTCTGGCTTTTTCCTCAAGCAAAAGAACTCATAATGAACTGCAACAACCTGTACCTGATTTTCATAATACTTAGTGAGGGAGGAAACAATCTTCAAAATCTAGCAACTCCAGCATACTAGTTGGGAATGACTTCTGGGTGAGGTGGTAAACCCCTGTGCCAGCCATTGACAAGAAATAATGAAGTACCTCACATTTGATGTTAGGCGCAATGAGCAATGAACTGAACATAGTACTCATACCATTCCTGTTGTTTCGCATCAAAAGGCAGTAATGATGGAATGCATGGAGGTTGTAATGTGCTGCTGGACTAGAGGGCATTTTATAGAGGAGAGCACCACAAAAAATTATAAGTAGAAGCCAGGCAAAAGAAAGAACAATTAGTTGCAATGAGCTTCTCAAAGAAAAGGGAGACACATTAGTCTCACGCTGCAAGAGAGTGAAATACAACGAAGTTAGGTGACAGGAATCCAAAATCATCTACAAAACACTTGAAGATTAATATAAACACTTTATTTCTACAAAAAAGAGAACTATTACTGAACTTGTTGTGCCTCCTATGTGCAAATAAACTGACAATCTATTACTAATCAAGGAATGCAGGCAAAGTATTGTCTTTCCAATACTCAGTACTGATGTTCTTAAAGTCTGTAACCAAACTGGGCTGACCCACCATAGGTCACTGGTTAAATCAGCATTGACATGAGGAGACAAACTTGAGTTTCTGGAGGTGTGGCACTACCTGCACTTCCTATTGTCATATGAGACAGTACCTACTTGATTCTGTTTTCAGCACTGTGCTGATCGATGTGTGATTAGTGCTTTAGGACTGCACAGCCTTGTTCTCATCTCAAAAATTAGATCCCTTATTCCTGCAAAAACTTTGGCTGTCAGTTCTTTTTATGTAGACAGTCTCTGTCGACCATGTAACATATTGAGCTTAAGGAAGAAATTGAAGTCTGATGGAGCCAAATAAGGCAATAATTCGTATCTTTGTTCATGTGATTTTTTCATGGCAGCAGTATGAGTATGTACACACTGTCTTGATGAATGATGACTTTCATTCTAGCCAAACCTGACCTGTATTTACATATTTTTAGCTGTAATTAGACCAGGAAGTTGGCATGGTATTATCCTGTAATTTTATGTCCACAGTAAAGGCAATCTATGAGCAGAAGTCCTTCTGCATCTCAAAAAGCTAACGCCATTACTTTCCTGTTGACTGAATTGCATTTCATTTCTTCAGTAGTGATGAATCATTATGTCTACAGTGCTTTGACTGTTGTTTTGTCTGTGGGTTGTAGTAATATACCCACTATTCATCTGTGATCACAAACTTACAAACTTGGCACAAAATTCCTGTTGGTTGCTCTGAAAAGAGGTCAAACATTGATCAGTCATTTCCATAACAATGCATTTATGATCTTCCACTAACGTCATGACACCTGTCTAGCAGACAGTGTTCTCATGTTTAATCCTACTGTTAAAATGTGATATGCCCCCAATCACATAACATCACTATATCTTCGGCAATTTCTTGCACTTTCAGTTGGCATTCCTTCCTATAATTTTATGCTGTTTTGCAGTTACTTCTGGGCTACTGGTGTATCTTGGTGGACTGTTTCATGCTGTTAGCAGAGGCACTTGCCTTAGATGTCTGTGCCATAGCCCATTAACGCTAAATTTTGCCACACTGTCCTAATGGAAACATCTGTTGTATATACCAAATTGACTTGTGCAGCTATTTCAAGCAGTGTTCCTCGTCTGTTAACAGCAGCAACTCTACTTTAATGGCACTGCTCTGCATCATTAAATGAAGGCCACTAGCCACTGCCTCATGTGTGATGAGAGGCTATGCCTGGCATTTGGTATTCTTGGCACACTATTCCTATTGTGGATTGTGAAATACTGAATTCCCTAATGAATGTCCCATGTGTGTAGCTCCAACTACCATTCTGGATTCAGAGTCTGTTATTTCCCATTGTGCAAACTTAATCACATTAGAAATCTTTTCACATGAATTGCCTGAGTACAAATTACAACTCCACCAATGAAATTTCCTTTTATATCTTGTGTACACAATACTCCTATCATGTGCATATGTGCTATCCCATTGCTTTTCTAACCTCAGTGCCTGTTGAAATATCTGAAGCTCTATAACACGTATGTAACCCACCACTTCCGTGATAGAGTTTTGGAGTATATGCCTCTGAGTCAGTTCAGATGTTGGGTGACCAGAGGCATACACTTCAAGGTTTGAAAATTATTCCAGATAATGAAAGTGGATACAATGAAATCAATATATTGACAGAATTTACCCTTGGGATATGATCTTCAGTATGATAAACTGTTGACAGCTACAGCTGTAGTGTTTTCACAAACTAGCTCACTTAACAACTGTGAACAAGTTCTCATTAAACTGAAAGTATGTCTAATACATAAACACAAGCTTAGTGAAGTTATTTTGTCTACTCATACAAGAGAACTGGACAGGAAATCCTGGAAGAGTAAGGTCCATCTGTAACCTGACAATTGAGCAGTGCTCAAAGTCAAGAAAATCACATTTGCCAGAAGAGATCTTTGGCTGCCTTACAGAATGACTAAGTTTCCTCTCTGGCAGTGTAGAACAGGATGCAGATATTCATGTATATTATGTCCATGTGCATTTCTTGTGTTAGTGTTACTAGTAACTCATATTTGCATTTCATGTGGTATTATTGCATTTAGGGTACAATAAACAACCCCAGTATATGTCGTGTGTGTTGTCACCAGTGGCTGATAACGTCCACTGTGCAGGATCAGCATAATTTCATGGAACATCCTGCAGTTTCTTCTTTTGATGTAGTGGGGTAGATAGAATGGGGAATAACCTGCTCAACATTCAGTTTGTAAATTTTTGTAGGAAGGAAGTCCCTGAATACAATCTGACAACCTACCTTCCCTGGTGCTTCTGCTCCAGATATTCATCCATTAATAGGGCTCTATGGCACTTTGATGTGGTACACACATTTAATATATGTTTTCAACCCACACCATTAAAATTACACATTTATTATAGGCTGTCAAATCAATATTTTTGACAGCATGCAGTTTTTCCATACTTTGCAATGCAGGAACTACTGGGCCTAGAAAAAGAAAATTAATAAGTACTTTTCTGTAGGAAATTTAATGTAGATTGATTTTTCACTGGGAAATGTTTTCCCTAGGCCCCATATTTTTTTATTTATTTGGGAAAAACATGAGAGAGAGAACTTTCAACAACTCCCTCCCCCCAACCCCCCTTCCACCACCACCACCACCACCTTAAACCACTCTGCTCAGGATTTTTAGTATGTTTGTGACACTATCTTGTAAGACTGTACAAAACTTTGTGACTGCATCATTTCTTTTCTCTAAGCAACTTTTTTTTTTTTTTTTTTTTTTTTTTTTTTTTTTTTTTTTTTTTTTGTCTGTTTACCAGCCTAAGAAAGTCATTTGCACCATGGATCTCTACCGAGAGCACTGACACGTCATGTGATTACCCATAAAGGGTGACCTATTATTATGTGGGAACATAGTCGAAGCACTGATATGTGGTGATTGGTGATGACTATGAAGTTTTCAAACTAACATCATAAATGAGAAACAGTACTGCACCTAACACATCCCCTTGAGGGGCTCCAATGTTAAATTGTACTGTATCTGAAAGATGTTTCACCATGTAGTGACTGCAACTGACAGTCACACAGTTCAGACTCCTGTAGTACTGCTACCTAATGGGCAAATTGTAAACTTACAGCACTGGCCTGAACATGGCACTGGTTAGTCAAGTAGCAAGCTTAAAGCATTGCCCAGTGTGCAACAGTGCTAGTATGAGGATTCGCCATTCCACATCAAAATATAACACTTGATGCCAAGTGGTAGAGGCTGAGAGTTTTGAGTCCAATATAAATCAACAATATTTTCATCCAACTGTACACCCAATGTATGATTCAGAAGTTTCAGATGTGATCCCATTGCTGTAACTTCACTTTACCTGTGTATAATGGTTAATCACAGAGACACAAGGCAGAATGCACAGGTTTTTTTGTGTGTCTTGTGATGGTGTTATAATTTCAGTGGCCACTTGTGTGATGGGGCCTGTTATGGCTTCAGTGGTAGCATAAATACTGGTCACTTTAACAATGGGATGTGTTAATTAAGGTGTCACTTATTTTCCAAATTCTGTATTTTTCAGTACTCGCCTTCAGTGTTGTTTGAATGACTCTAAAAACATGACTGTACAAAATTCTGTTGCAGCCAAACATTAGAAACGTTCCAGATTATCTGCTCCATGTGCTTTTGCCGATCTGTCTGCCTCGGCAGGCATGTACAAGCCTTGCAACTGAGCAGACACTTGCACTGAAGAATTAGCGTCCTGCAATGACACTGTAGCTGTGGCCCTAAGTGCATCCCCATGTTCTCATGCAGCTCAAGTTGCCACCACTAACCCAAGCAACGCTGCCTCTGACATGAGGCTGTCAAGGCAAGAGAGAGTGGCCGTGCGTTTGTGTTGTTTGCCTGTGTGTGTGTGTGTGTGTGTGTGTGTGTGTGTGTGTGTTTTCTGTTTGAGTGTTTTGTCTATTTCAAGGAACTTCTGACCAAATGCTGAGGTGTTTTCTAGTCTCTTTGTTGTGCCTGTTTGCGACATAACGTCTCTGCTATATAGTGAGCGCAGTCTATCCTTTTCATAATATTGTAACTAAGTAATTGAATATCTCTCAGCAATGCTTCAATGGCTAAACAGTTTTGAGGCTACCATTAATCCTTCCAAATGCATATTTGGTGTCTTCCAGGTTACATTCATGGATCACCAGATTTACATCCCTAGCTTAGCCTCCATTCAAGAGCTACTGACTGAAGCTCTTCCTGGTCTTTCCATTTATTGGATGGACCAAATTAATACTGCCTTCACTGCTGCCAAGAACAGCTTTGTCCATTCTGCACTTGTGGCTCATGCAGCACTTGAGACCAGTTGGCACTGGTGGTTGATGCTGGCGACTATGCCTTAGGTGCAGCTTTGCAGCAACACCTCAGTGGTTCATGGCAGCCACTTGTTTTGTTTTCATAGAAGTGTCTCCTTTGAAACACCATTAGAGTGCTTATGATGGTAAGCTGCTTGTCATCAATGAGCCAATCTGCTACTTCTGCCCATTACTGGAAGCCAGGAACTTAATTGCATTTCCATACCACAGGCCCATCATGTATACTTTGCAGCAGACAACAATCATTGCTCACCATGTCAGTTCCACCATCTGGGTTATCTCTCTCAGTCCAGCATGTGAAAGGCAATTTGAATCCTAGGTGTTGAACAAGCTTGCCAAATTCGTCACCATCCAGCCCACAATGATATGGTTGAGTGATGGGATCAAACTTTGATGGCAGCTCTAGTTTGCCATTACACAGCATGGACTACTGTACTCAGACCCACCTCAATGCTTCAGTGGCTGGTCTGATGTATGGTCCTGCACATTTATGGAGCAGCTTCACTCAACCGACCTGCATACAATGTATACTCACACATGCACAAGACGGAATGTGACCATTCATTGTGTGTCCTCCAACAGTTTAGTGATTTCAGTGGTCACTTGTATGATGGAATGCATTGTGATTTCAATGGTCATCTAATTGATGGATTGTGTAGTGTTAATGGTGGTTACTTATAAGATGTGATATGCTGTGGTGTTAGTTGTCACACAAGTGACAGATGTTGTACTGAAACTAGTGCTTGCTTGTGTGACAGGATGTGACAGTGAGTACAGTTCTTACCTTAGCGATGGACTATTTTAAGTGTTTTTCAGTGATTGCTCTTGCAACGAGCCCTTTACTGTGACTAAGTGGTCTCCCTGCAATGGGTGTTTTGTGTCATTGTGACCTTTTCTGTCAATAGTTTTGTGAATCAACACTGCTGTCAGTAACTGTTAACTTAGTGAGCAATTATGTCTTTTATGTGTAAGAATGTGCCTATTGTACTTCTTATTTAAATTATCTCAGTATCATATATTTTCAGCCATCTGAAATTTCAGAGATCTGTACTGCTGCACCCTGTTTGCTAGGTAAGATCTAAACCAAACCATCCTTTCTACAGAAGTTGATCTTTATTTAAATAATCCGCAAGTCAATTTTTCATACTATTTACTATTATTTTTGAAAATGAAAACAACTGGGTTGTAGTTCTCTACATTTTCCTTATCACATTTTTTTGTGGACGGGAAGAATTATTGCTTTCTTTAGGTAATCAGGAAAGCAACCTGATGGGAATGACTTATTTATAATACATTTTAGAGATGCTTTTATGCTGCTAATACAGTCTCTTAGTAGACACACAGGAACATAATTTAGAAATGGGAAAAATTTGTTCTTAAATTAATGCACAGTCTGGGTGATTTCCTCTCCCATTTCAGCAGCAGCAGCATTGTGTGTGGCTCATAGTTATTTGTTGCTGTATATTCTGTTTGGTAACTTTTCTTGCCATTTGGTTGATACATTACTAAAGTAACTGTCGATAAAGGTATTCAGATCCTTAGGCTTATTTATTTACTCACCTTCATTTCTGATTTTTATATTTGTCTGTTTTGCTTTGTGCTACCAGTTTCTTGTTTTACTATATTTGTTATTGCTTTGCTCTTATTGTTTAACATCTGTATGGCCTAACTAATTTGAAATCTGTTTGCATCTTGCAGCAGTTTCTTATATGTCCTTTTGTATTTGAGGAAAAACTGTAAGAAGACCCTCTCATTATCTTTGCTAGAGCTGAGGTATTTGAATGTTCTAAGCATTGTGTTATTCTTGTTACCCAGTTTTCTCTGGCAGATTCTCCACAGTATGTGCTATTTTAGGAAATCTCTCCTGAAATTTTAGTTAGAATGTAATCACCAATTTGCTGAATTTTTCATTTACATGTGTTTCTGAATATACTTCTGACCATTTCTGGCTGGTGCAGTATATCTTTTTATATTTTGTCTAACATGCACACTTTTGCTCCAGGTATGACTACTGCCTTGGAGCAGAAAAGGTGCCTGTCATTTTATACCTAGGCTCTGGGGACAAAGAAAAGAATATACTCTCAATTATTAAACATCTTGTGAGGTACACAAAAAAGTAATTACTTCGTTTTTCATGTGATGCAAATCAAGTTATAATTATTCTAAATTGTCTGATTTGTGCTCAATAGTAACATTTCTCACAACAGCAATAGGCAAGGGTATAACATTCTTCTATTTTCTCAAGAATAAAACTCAAGATGAGATCCTTATTTCAACTACCTCTGATTACTATTATCTTCACCCATGTTCACATGTAGATGAATTTGCAGATCAGAGGGATCATTGCAAAGTGGACCAACAACAAGAACCTACACTTTTTATGATGCCCTGTTGGAGAAAATTTTCATCTAACTCCCTAAAACACAGTATTGCAGCTGTGGCCATTAGTCAATGACAGAGCTATGTGTATCATTACATGTAAAACTCTGGTTTATGTAAGACTGGAATTTTTTCATATAAGGTAAGTAATTCGCAGCCAACATTTTATCTACCACATAATGTAGACTCATAATGTTTCTAATATTAGTAAATACACAGATGAATCTAAAAATCAAAATTATCAACATCATAACTAATAATAACAATGATTAAATCTTCATCTTTTAAAATGCATTATAAAGGGGTTGTTTGTGTTGTTGCCTCGGATGATGATTACATGAATATTTTGTCAGGATTTGTAAGTGGTGGTCCTTGAAGTATGGCAATACGTGAACACTGAGAAGCAATTTTAAACAATTTTATTAACAAAGGTGGATTATAAAACATGCACACTATGCGTACCCATCATGACTGTGTTTGATATCCCAGCAGCGGCTAATTACAGTCATATCGAAAGGGTCCATGTTGAGCTAAGAAAATACATATTCGTGCCCGAGGCCGTGCTAGTTAATACAGGGTGCTGTGGATGGTGGGCAGTGGCATACTCCCTGCCTCACACTCCAGCCAGATGCCGTGTGTACTGACCAAGCAAATTGTCAGCATTCCAGATAGGCTCACTGGCGAGCGCGTGTTATTTACTGTATGGCTGAGTACAACCTGTAGACCCTTACATCACTCTCCCCAGAGAAAAATGCAACTATAGCTTGCTCAAAACAACCTCCTGGGCATTATAAACTATTTCGCCATTTGTGGCATCAGAAGGCATTGCAACTTGTATTTCATTTGCAGACACAGTAACATTAGGTACAGAGAAGTGTGCCTTCAGGATGACAACTTCATACATGACAAATGCGGTTGACAAGACATATTAACAACAGTAATACAAACACAATACAGACAATCAAGGATGCATTAACATTACTGGATGAAATGAGAGACTTAACCTATTCCCTGCTTCTATGAAGTTTAACTCATTATTGGAAGAGATTGCATTTTCATGGATGTCCTTAATTAAATTATTGCCTTCGGAAAAACATGATAAGGAATGCTTTCCATGTGTTAATATGTATGAATCATTGTAATAAACAGATAACATTCATGTTAGTGGCAAATGTCCAGTTGCATGAAATGTAGTTGGCAATACACTAGGCAGATCAAATAGTTAACAAGATAAATCACAATTCATTCAAGATTAATGCACTATTATTTAATTTTAGTTTAAAGGGTAGCTCAGGTGTATCATAATTTTTACATGTAAATGTGACATCAAGGGTGGAGCTAAATGAGAAAATTGTACCTTCAGAACATCGTTTAAGAAATGGATGATAAAGATACATTAAAATTCTAGGGCAATCATTTCTTGGAGGATGATTCATAAACAATTCTTTCTCACAGCTGTACACTCTACTATCTAAGAATGCTGTTGATTCAGGGAAATTAACTTATGACTATGTTCACACATATGCAGATCATTTTCATATAGGGACACAAAATAGCTTTGATCCTTGCTTATCAGTAGATAATCATTCAGTACATACTTTACATGAGTACCTGTCTGTCTCCATTTCACAGGGTAATTATAAATATTACAAATTTCAAAATTATGTTTTGATCTAGCAATGGGTATAGAAAAAATAAGTTAATTCATCTTCAATCACTTAAGAGTGTGTGGTGGTTAATGTACTGCAAGCATATAAATTGTAAGAGTTAGCTGGGTAAATCATAGTATAGATTGCATCTGCCTTTGTCTCAATTGATAGTAGGATCTGTTAAAATTGTTGTGGATGTAGTAGTACACTGTTCAAACAATCATTTGAACTACTTTCTAAGGCTTTTCTTAAGTTAGGAGCATCAATTCTAACATTTGATAAACTATCAGTAATCCTTAACAAGAATGTTTAGATCTAAGTGACTCTAAATGAATCTAATGAATATGGTTACCTAGTTCCAAATACTATAGTTAACAATGCACGTAAAATAAATGAGTTTCTTGTGGTAACCTGTGCAATAAAAGGTTTAGTTTCACTGTGTGCTTGTGCAATAGCTTCAATATTTCACATTCACATAAGCACATGGCTAAAATAAACACTCCCATTGCACTCTGACACTACACACATCTACGCAAATTACAGGATCGCTCAGAACATGGTGATGCCTTGGCCTTGAAGTCTGGACTGCAAGCTCACTATTCTAGCTTCCTGGGTTTGAAAACAGCAGGTCAGCCTCCTGGTTGGTACTCGTCATATTGCGATAGTACAGGAAAGCCACTCAGAAATGGCTTTACACAATTGACATGTATGACAATCAAACGAAAGGGCAGTTAGCACCACCTCCAAGATAGGATATTTGGTCCTTTTCAAAACTTCTTAAACTTTTTGACTTGACTCTTCTTTAACACCATGTTGCTCAGATACACAGTATCTCAAACTTGATACTGACGCACTGCTACTTGGTGGTCGTGTTAACTTCCTTGCTGAAGAAAGGATTGATAATTTCACTGTTCTACTCCCCTCCATGCTTCTTTTAGCTTGCGTCCTAGATCCCTTATGTGTTCATTGCTGATTCTGATAGTTAATTGTGCCAAGTTGAAGGTGAACGCATTCTTCTTCCATAGACAATCTCATATAGACTTGCCCAGTTGAGCTGTGCATTGTGGCATTGTAACTACTTACCAAGTATGATAAACAGACATTCCAATTGTCATGTTTGCTGCTCACATAATGGCTAATCATTTTAATAATTGTTCTGTAGACTCTCTTGATTCTGCCATTTCCTTCAGGGTGTGCTTGAGCAGTCCTTCACACACTTTTAATAGTGGTGGTTGCAATTTACCCCATTTATCTATGCAAGACAACATCAATGAGGTCTGTGCTCCAGTGTCAATAAGTAGTTTGATGTTACTCCCATGGTATACAGCACCTATCACGATGTCATTTTTGGTCTGATTTTCACTGTAACTAACAGGAATCACTGATTATGTCAAGGGGCGGACGAAGTGATGGCCTGTACATCCATGTACTCGTTTAAAGATCTGGCAGATTGTCTGTTGTTTGCAATACGTTTATTCTTGTTGCAACAATCTCTCGAAACATGACCCTGCATCCTGCAATGATAGCAGATTTGATTCCCTTCACAATCCTTATGCTTGTGACTCAGATTATTGCATCTGTAACAATGTACTGTTGTGTTGAAATCTCTGCGTTCTTCTTTCTGCTTCAATGAAAACAGCTGATTCTACTACTTCCTGAAACTTTCTACATCCTGCCAATGTAACAGCTTTGCTTACGTCCTCTCCGTGCCACCCATGAGTGAATGTGTCAAAGGCTCCCTGGTTGGCTTCGAACAACTGAACGCGATCTTCATTTTCATCTTCTACTAACTCGTAGATTTGAGAATTGATATTTTGAAACTGCTTGATAGATTCGTCTCGTCACATTCGCATACTGCAAATCTGCTCTCTGTAAAATCTGATTGCGTTTTTGTGTTTAAATCTCTGAGCAACAATCATTCTAAAGACATTGTAATCTTCTGTTTTTATGCAAGTAGGCTCCACGATAATGAAGTATAGTGCTGCTCCCTGAATTCTTAATTTGTCAACCACTAGCTTATCGGAATGTGGCCACGATCTTAACAGGGCGGCACCTTCTAGTATACTAAAAAGCAGTTTCACATCATCTTCAGGTTTCCCGCTAAATTCTGGTACTGATGACAATAATGAAAAATTATTTATTGTAGTTGTACCTGTATTGAATGAACTATCATTTACCAAGTCTTTTGGAATGTTACTCTCACTTCTTTCTGCTTTTAACTGCTGAATCGCTTATTGCAGTTCATTAATAACAGTTTGTAGATTGAGAATGTTACTATTACTGGATTGCTATTTTTTTTTCTAATTTAACACCAATGAGTCACTCAAATGTGAAATAAAAATCCATCACTGCCTTTTGTATTCTAGCCAGACTGGAGTAGACCAACCTGAATTCAAGCGTTGGATGTCCCTGAGTAGTCGAAAGATGTTCAGGCAGCTGCTGCTTGAAGTTCACGTTGTGCTGCACTTCTTCAGGACTGTAGCTTTTCTGTAATTATCCCCATGCTCACACTATATCTCTAAGAGAGTTGTTTGTGTTGTTGCTCCGGATGATGATTACATGAATAGTTTGTCAGGATTTGTAAGCTGTGGGTCTTTGACGTACGACGCCAATACGCAAACACCGGGAAGTAAGATTAAACAGTCTTATTAACAAGGGCAGATTACAAAACACACACACCCTGCATAACCATCATCACTGTGTCTGATATCCTAACAGCGGTTAATTATGGTCGTATTCAAAGGGTCCATGTTGAGCTAAGAAAAGAGACATATTCGCACCCGAGGATGCGCCCGGTTAATACTGTGGACTGCAGCCAGTTGCGTACTTGCTGCCTTGCATTCCAGCCAGACACTGTGTGTACTGACCAAGCAAATTGTCAGCATTCCAGATAGGCTAACTGGGGAGTGCGTGTTAAGTACTGAACGGCTGTGTACAACCTGTAGACCTTTACAGCATCAACTAAATTCTAATGGGCCCCTTTAAAAAGGTCTTGAGGAGACATCACTTTGTATTATATTATCGTATTCTGTTGTTAATTATCGTATTCTGTTGTTAACCATTTATTGTATTTTTTGTTGTAAGTATTGAAAATTCTCTGGTTGGAGGTCAGGTGCAATCAGTGCTGAGTCGGTGTCCTTTACAGATGAACTTCACATCGCAGCAGCTGGTAAAATCAGAGCACCCTTATCTATGTGATGATATTTTGTGTGAATGTGTATTAGGGATAAACTCTGTTGTAATCCAATATTAGGCACAAGGTTCTCATCCAAATCTGTTTATGTGTTACGGTAAAAACCTATGCTCAGTATAGAATGGAGTTGGTGGACTTAGTCAATATTCATTCAGCTGAAGAGGTAGTGGAAAGCAGAGGTATGTAAACCACAATCTCAAGATCCCTAAAATGAGATTGTGCTGTAGTTGTGAATTCTAGCTGCAGAACAGAGGTGGCCACTCAGGTTGCAGCATAAGTCACAAAGCAATAAGGGATGACTACTTGCGGGGAAGCAAGATGCATTAGGTAAGATAGTGCTTTTGTGAGCACTCAAATTATGAATTAGTGGAGAAACAGGAAGGTAGAGTGAAGCAATTAGAATTCCTGGATCTATGGAGAAGCTACATAAAAAAAAAAGAAAAAAAAAAAAAAAAGGAATGAGAACCACGGTAGGCAAGAATCCCTAGGTGACAAGGTAGGCTGACTTTTAGACTGAGTGATGAATTAATCATTAGAGAGAAAAAAATTATGCAAGAACACCTGACGGTGCACAGGAGCAGGTCTCAATAGAGATAGAGTCTAAGGAAAGTCAAGTCTCACAATGTGTGAATGAGGAAATAAAGACTGCTGTTAGTAATCTGATGATAAAGTTCCCGTTGACAGTAGGCTAAATAATGAATTACTCGAGATCAGGGAACAAACAGAATCCATTTTTTCTCAGTGGAGATGTAAAATAGTTAACAGTCAGAATTGCGAAGAAAAAGGTAATAGATGTTAGGGGGGGGGGGGGGGGGCAGTGGAGTAATGTCATTGTGAATAGCATGAAAATAAAATGACACTGACCTTGAGCCCTAGATCAGACTATAACAATCTCAATGCAAATCAACCAGTTCAAAATATTTCACTTTCTACACATGACATGCTGCTGGCAACAACACTACCCACAACAGTAGTGATAGAAGATGCTTAAGGGTAGAAATTTTTAAATATTTTCATCAGATAAGATGATGGTATATATGGCGGTATTCATATGTTACTTTGCAAGTGTGTTGCCATCATCATGCAACAAGACACAAAAGGTAAGTTATGTAAACGAATATATAAATGGTGATGGAGCCCTATTGGTAACTGAAATAAATGATTCATGTGAAACCTACACTGAGGTTACAAAAGTCATGGGATAGAGATATGAACATATACAGATGGCAGCAGCATCACATACACAAGGTACAAGAGAGCAAGGCATTGGCAGAGCTGTCATTTGTATTCACATGATTGGTGTGAGAAGGTGTCTAATGTGACTATGGACACAAGACAGGAATTAACAGGCACTGAATGTGGAATGGCAGTTGGAATTAGGTGTAAGAGACATTCAATTTCAGAAATCATTAGAGAATTCAATATTCTGAGATCCACAATATTAAGAGTGTGCTGAGAATATAAAATTTCAGGCATTACCTCTCACCTCGGAAAATACAGTGGCCGACAATCTTCACTTAATGACTGAGAACAGCAGAATTTGTGCAGACACACAAATAGACAATTACGTCACATGAAATAATTACAGAAATCAATGTGGGATATACAACAATTATATCTGTTGGGACAGTGCTGTGAAATTGGGCAGTAATGGACTGTGGCAGCCGACTACCAATACGAGAGCCTCTGCTAACAGCACAATGTTGCCTGCAGCACCTCTCTTGGGCTTTTGAACATATTAGCTGTACTCTAGACGACCGGAAAACTGAAGCCTGGTTATGAGTCCCAATTTGATGTAGTTAGAGCTGACAGTAGGTTTCAGGTATGGCACATACTGCATGAAGTCATGGACTCCAATTGTGAACAAGACACTTGGCACGGTGGTGGTGGTTCCATAATGGTGTTTACTGTGTTTTCGTGGAATGGACTGCGTTCTCTAGTCCAACTGAACCAACAATTGACAGGAAATAGTTGTGTTCAGCTACTTGTAGACCATTTGCAGTCAGTCATGAACTTCATGTCCCTAAACAACAGTAGACTTTTTTTGGATGAGAGTACCCCATGTTACTGAGACACAATTATTTGCAGTTGGTTTGAAGAACATTCAGAACAATTTGAGTGAATAATCTGACCACCCAGAGTGTCTGACATGAATTCTATCAAACATTTATGGCACATAATCAAGAGGTCAGTTCATCTACAAAATCCTGCTGGCAACACTTTTGCATTTATGAATGGTTATAGAGTCAGTACCTCTCAATATTTCTGCAGAGGACTTACTATGACTTGTTGAGCCCATGCCATGTTGAGATGGTGCACTATTCCTTGCGGTTAGTCAGCCACTTCCATCTGCTATATTGTTTTAGCTCCGTCTACCAATTTCTTCCTGTATTTTCCATGTTTTACTGCTGGCGGCATGCTTTGTCCCATGCTTCATCCCATGCTTCAGTGTAGGTAGGCCCATATTTTTCCAAGCTTGTTACATATGTTTTAGGTTCTGTTTTACCTTACTCCTGAGTCTTTTCTTGACACCCGTCTCAATCTGTTTCTGAGCGGGCACTGAAGACCTTGCTGTGGTGCACCCATACAACTCTCTCCATCCACTATCCAAGCAAAAGTGGGTTTCAACACAGTATTGGGTGGTATCACATGACTTTTGACCCCTAAGCATATGAGGATTTTCAAGACATTTCTTGCATAATCAGGTTTCAGTGGTATACAGGTAATACTATGAAGAAAGTTTTTATTCAGAACCTAATCTTTTCAAATTGGAAGCTTGTGCCAATATTTTGAAAAATAAATTAATATGACATGCTACTACGATTGATGTTCCAGTAACTATTGTTCTAGACACAGGAGCATTTGTCAATGTCATTTCAAGAAGTTCTTTCAGTAAATTGTCCACAAAAACCAAGTTTCATGGCATTCCTGTTCAGAACTGCAAGATTATTGAAGGCACTTGCATGTGATCCAGAAATGTCAGAATCATGGAGATGTCAGTAAAACTAGAAAATGTAGCAATACCATGCACCCTACTAGTAGCTGAGGACTTGATTGTTGGCTTTATTCTGAGCCTTTATTTTATATGCGGGGACACAATTTTGACTTCTCTACTGGTGAGATTTTCTTTCTCACTGACAGTGAAAGAGCCAAAGTGGAGCTGCTATGGAAATTTGGTAGGCACAGTTGGTAGTGCCAAGGTTTTCGTATCAAATTCTATTGTTAAGGAACAACACAGGATAAGATCATTTCTAATCCTGTTGAACAATGAAGTCGATGTCACATTACAAGTATAACTGAAAGTAGAAGAGCGAGGGAACCACACCAGCAAGGAAAGACAGCAGTAGCATGGAATCAGTGTGGGCACACAAATGAAGAAAAACCTGGAATAATCCAAGGAAATACATATGACCTTGTACAACGGTTTCAGTGGAAAGCACTAGATAATGAAATTGGAAGGATGCTTTGAGAACATAAGTGGTTCATAAGAACATATTCTCCGGGCAAATGCTACAGATTGACTACATGAAACTATTTGAAGAGATAGTGAATCATCGACCTCATTTGTCAACTCACTACACAACAGCAGACCTAATGTTTCACATGAGGGGAAAGAATGAATGGATGGGCCAGATCCCACAGGTTGCCAATGTCAGAGATTAGTTGGAGAAAAGGTTCAGGAAACTTTGAACTGTTTGAGAGACAGAGCATTCAGAAGATAGCACAGCTGTGACAAGAAGGTGGTAAAAAATAGTAAGGTATCAAGTGGCAAAGAAAATATTAAGAAGCAACCCACCTTTTGAACAAAAGTAACAAAATGTGGCAGCAACTGTATATGGGACATTTTTTCCATTCTAGGAATTTCAAATCCTGGTGCATATTTGTTAGTCATAATTAATTAAAGGATTTTACCCTCTTCATGAATTATGGAAATGTTACTTGTAGTGGAATCAGTGTGCATCATTGTAGGAACACATTATCAATTGGAATGGCCGAGCAGAATATTGCATTAGTGTAATGCATAAAATAAGATTTTTAATTTTTAATTTAGGCTTAAGATATATATTTTGTTTTGTGACTATATGACATGGGTTTATGTATAGTTGTCTGTAGCAGGTAAGTATTACCCTGTGAAATATGCAGATGCTCATGAATAATTCTTGAATTATATTTAGTCATGTCCTGAGAATACATAGTCATTTTTCATAGTATAGGTCTGTTTAAAAATGGTGCATACTATAACATAGTGAAAGATAAATTTCTCTGTCTATGTAGAGTGAATTGCCTGCCAGAGTGTTCATCAAACCACCTTGAAGGTATTTCTTTGCTGTTTCACTATCAAACAGCAGTCAGGAAAAATGAACATTTGAGTCTTTCCATACAATCTCTGTTCTCTTATTTTACTGTGATGATTGTTTCTCCGTGTATAGGTGGGTGCCAACAAAATATTTTCACACTCTGAGGAGAAAGTTGGTGATTGAAATTCCATGAGAACCTCCCATTGTGACAAAAAATGCCTTTATTTTAATGACTGCCTCTCTAACTCATGTATCATATCGCATGGCACTCTCTTCCCTACTTTGTGATAATCCAAAATGAGTTCGCCTTCTTTCAACTTTTTCGATGTCCTCCATCAGTTGAATCTGCTGTAGAACCCTCACCACTCACCAATACTCAAGGAGTGACTGGAAGTGTGTAGTGTAAGCAGTCTCTTTAGTACATCTGTTGCATATTTTAAGTGTTCTGCCAATAAATCACAGTCTTTGGTTTACTTTCCCCACAACATTATCTATGTGATCATTCCAATTTAAACTATGTGTAGTTGTAATCACTGCGTACATAGTTGAATTGACAACCTTTAGATTTGTGTAATTTATCCTTTAAACAAAGTACAGCAGAATCTGTTTAGTACTCATGTGGATGACTTCATACTTTTCGCTATTTATAGTCAGTTGGCACTCTTTGCACCATACAGATATCATGTTGAAACCATTTTGCATTTTGTTTTGATCAACTGATAAATGTACAAGGCATTAAATGGCAGCATAATCTGCAAACAATTTAAGAGGGCTTCTGAGATCAACTCCTAAATTGTCTATGGAGATCAGAAAGAGCAGAGGACATACAACTATTCCTTGTGGAATGCTACATATTAATTATATTGTACTTGATGACTTTCTATTGATTAGTCAACTATGGCCTTACTTACAGGAAATCATGAATTCATTGACACAACTAGACAATTCACCATAGGCAAGCAATTTGATTAGGACTCACTTGTGAGAAATGATGTCAAAAGCCTTATGGAAATATAAAAATATAAACCAGATTAATGAATGTAACAAGTTGCTCTAATGTGAAGTATGTTTCAATGATGACAGTAATTACAATTTCTAAGTATTTCCCAGCGATTTGTTGTCATGTTGTAGAATCAGGTGTACTGCCTGTAGTCTGCATCTTCCCAACACCATATTTCAATGTCATAAATCAGCGTCTTAATCAGGTGTTCCCTGAGACTGGATGATTAGCTGATCTTGTCCCATAATTATGCCTGGGTGGAGTGTGGTGCTCCCTATGTCGTCCGTTCTCACTGTGGACATTTCTGGCGGTGGTATCAGTCTCTAGGCACTCCATCTTCGGCCTGTGCCCATTGCGGCTTTCTCTCCAAGGAGCTTGCTGTTACCTGGTATCACATATGCCATTCTGTTTTGTTACTTATGCCCTTGGACGTCTGAGTTCATTACTGTAGGAGGGAACTTTCTTCTGTTGTTTCTGTAGTAGTTCCAGAGCAGGATTCCTCCTAGTACTAAGCTGATATCCTGTTTCCCGGTTGATCTAGTTCTCCACTATCTTGATTTCAATTGATTCATTACTGACACCAGCCCAGAAGTGGTGGGTCTGAGCCGGGATCCTGTTTTTGTCATAATCCATGGTGTGCTTGAGGTCGAGGCGATGTTCTGCTATTGCAGATGTAGTTACCTGTCATAGCCTGGTGTGTCTCTGGTGTTCTTTACATATTATTTCAACGGTTCTGGTAGTCCGGCCGATGTATGGTAGACACCAGCTTTCCTTAACCCCAAATCATCCTTGACAGGGTCTTCTTGACGAGAGGATGGTGCTGAAGAGTTTGCAGGAAGATAATGTCCTGGTGGTGCCTATATCTGCCAAGGTCAGCAGAATCTTGATGAAACACAATATCAAGTGTGTTCTGCCCACCTGGCAAGATAAGGACACTCCTTGGAACTGTCAAGGATGATTTGGGGTTAAGGAAAACTGGTGTCTGCTATACACCCTGTGAATGCGGGATGTCTTACGTTGGTCAGACTACCAGAACAGTTGAACTAAGATGTAAAGAACAGAGACACACCAGGCTATGACAGGTAACTACATCTGCAATAGCAGAACACTGCCTGGAACTTGAGCACACCATGGATTGACAAAACCAGGTTTCTGGCTCAGACCTCCCACTTCTGGGCTAGTGGCTTTAATGAATTGATTTAAGTCAAGATGGCGGAGAACTTGATCAGCCAGGAAGCAGGACATTACCTTAGTACTGTGTGGAATCCTGCTTTGGAACTACTACAGAAACAACGGAAGAAAGTTCCCTCCTACAGGAATGGACTACAGACATCCAAGGGCATAATTAACAGAACAGCATACATGATACCAGGCAGCAGCAATCTCCTTGGAGAGAAACTCAGGCGGTCGCAGACAGCATAAGGAACTTCAGCAGAGGCATGATAGTGATAGGATTGTGCCTATCGGGCGCGGACCCAATAGGGAATGCCTCGGGATGTCAGCTACTTCAGAAGAGCCGCAATGGGTGCGGACTGAAGATGGAGCACCTAGAGACTGATACCACCACCAGAAATGGCCACAGTCGGCGCAGATGGCATAGGGAGCGCCACACACCACCCAGGCATAAATATGGGACAAAGTCAGCTCGTCAACCAGTTTCAGGGAGCACCTGATGAAGACGCTGAGTTGCAACATCGAAATATCGTCTCAGGAAGATGCATTCCACCGGCAGTACACCCGATTCTATGAGATGACATGACAGTCATTCATTTAGAAGTTGGTCTAGCTTGTGACTGAAGCTGCACCAACATTCGTAGAGGTGGGATATGTCGTAGAATTTGGTGGGATGTCTTCTACACTCCTAAGTTTCATCCTTCTTCAGAGATGCAGATTTCTGAATATTGACATTTTGTGTTTGGCATAATATATTTTCCATTGTCTAAGATTAAGCTACTTGCTCCATATATCAGCTTAATTAAATGAATTCATGAAAATATGAGGTGGTGCTGTTCAATTACTGTAGTTGTCATGATGTATTGAACTTTTATGAGAGGGGTTTATATAAATATGTGGAACAATAAACATCAAGAGAAAACGTTGTTGATTTTTTGACAATAAAATGGGCATAGAATCGTGAACATATGTGTGTACAGTCTTTTGAAGAAGGGAATACATTCAGTGCGCACAAAGTGTATCAAATGACAGATGATCACTCATGAATGTGGTATGACAATTGGCCCCACTGAAGCTAGGCTACTGTGTATAAGGAACCTGTTTTATTTGAAGGATTTGTGAAATGTACCAAAGACATTCTGTGACTATACTGTATTGGCATTAACCAGTTTGCCAGTGAAACTAGGGATTCAAGTGATGGTCTAATGATAGTCTAAGAAACATTTATGGTTGCATAATAATTAACCTTGTAATTAAACTTCTCCCAAATCCAACAAATTCAGCACAGCTAATAATTTAAAATTATTGGTGAATATGGTGTCAGGTGAAACCTCTTCATGCGGCAAGACGCAGTCAATACCTTCGCTGCGCAGTGCCGATGGTACTGTTATCGACGACTGCGCCGCTAAAGCGGAGTTATTGAACGCAGTTTTCCGAAATTCCTTCACCAGGGAAGACGAATGGAATATTCCAGAATTTGAAACACGAACATCTGCTAGCATGAGTTTCTTAGAAGTAGATACCTTAGGGGTTGCGAAGCAACTCAAATCGCTTGATACGGGCAAGTCTTCAGGTCCAGATTGTATACCGATTAGGTTCCTTTCAGATTACGCTGATACTATAGCTCCCTACTTAGCACTCATATACAACCGCTCGCTCACCGATAGATCTGTACCTACAGATTGGAAAATTGCGCAGGTCGCACCAGTGTTCAAGAAGGGTAGTAGGAGTAATCCATTTAACTACAGACCTATATCATTGACGTCGGTTTGCAGTAGGGTTTTGGAGCATATACTGTATTCAAACATTATGAATCACCTCGAAGGGAACGATCTATTGACACGTAATCAGCATGGCTTCAGAAAACATCGCTCTTGTGCAACGCAGCTAGCTCTTTATTCGCACGAAGTAATGGCCGCTATCGACAGGGGATCTCAAGTTGATTCCGTATTTCTAGATTTCCGGAAAGCTTTTGACACCATTCCTCACAAGCGACTTCTAATCAAGCTGCGGAGCTATGGGGTATCGTCTCAGTTGTGCGACTGGATTCGTGATTTCCTGTCAGGAAGGTCGCAGTTCGTAGTAATAGACGGCAAATCATCGAGTAAAACTGAAGTGATATCAGGTGTTCCCCAGGGAAGCGTCCTGGGACCTCTACTGTTCCTGATCTATATAAATGACCTGGGTGACAATCTGAGCAGTTCTCTTAGGTTGTTCGCAGATGATGCTGTAATTTACCGTCTAGTAAGGTCATCCGAAGACCAGTATCAGCTGCAAAGCGATTTAGAAAAGATTGCTGTATGGTGTGTCAGGTGGCAGTTGACGCTAAATAACGAAAAGTGTGAGATGATCCACATGAGTTCCAAAAGAAATCCGTTGGAATTCGATTACTCGATAAATAGTACAATTCTCAAGGCTGTCAATTCAACTAAGTACCTGGGTGTTAAAATTACAAACAACTTCAGTTGGAAGGACCACATAGATAATATTGTCGGGAAGGCGAGCCAAAGGTTGCGTTTCATTGGCAGGACACTTAGAAGATGCAACAAGTCCACTAAAGAGACAGCTTACACTACACTCGTTCGTCCTCTGTTAGAATATTGCTCCGCGGTGTGGGATCCTTACCAGGTGGGATTGACGGAGGACATCGAGAGGGTGCAAAGAAGGGCAGCTCGTTTTGTATTATCGCGTTATAGGGGAGAGAGTGTGGCAGATATGATACACGAGTTGGGATGGAAGTCATTACAGCATAGACGTTTTTCGTCGCGGCGAGACCTTTTTACGAAATTTCAGTCACCAACTTTCTCTTCCGAATGCGAAAATATTTTGTTGAGCCCAACCTACATAGGTAGGAATGATCATCAAAATAAAATAAGAGAAATCAGAGCTCGAACAGAAAGGTTTAGGTGTTCGTTTTTCCCGCTCGCTGTTCGGGAGTGGAATAGTAGAGAGATAGTATGATTGTGGTTCGATGAACCCTCTGCCAAGCACTTAAATGTGAATTGCAGAGTAGTCATGTAGATCTGTAGATGTAATGATGTCTCAGTTACTATCAAATGTTATAGTGATGTGTGTAAAGTTTGTTTAAAAAAGGTTATGCGAGTTACCCTGTGTATCGAGTGCAAGTCATGGTACCACGATAAATGTGTAAAAGTAAATCTAAAGTATATAAAAGTTGATCATGACTGGATATGCCATCAGTGCTTTGTGAGTGCCTTGGAAAAACAAATATTTAACACACTAAAACCAAAAGAAACAACAATAATGGTTCTCACATACAATTTAGTGACAATATCCATGTAATACATTGAACTCCAGAAGAAATATAAAGAACTGGAAATAAAATACCAAGAATTGTAGTAAAATGATCACGTAGCACAAGATGTTGCTGTGAACAGTCTTTGTATGCAGATAGTGCCGATTAAAGCATGTAAACAAACAGGAAGTGCAGCTCCAGTGATACTGCTATCAAATAAATACTTGATTCTAGATGAAGACTGTAATAAAACAGCAAACACAGATGTACCAATATCACTGACTAAATGTCCAATAAGTGCACAGTCGAGGGAAGGAAATACGGAAAAAACCATAACCGCCTTTAGTGAATTAGCTGTCTAGTTAAAAGCTGATTAACTCTCTTCAGTAAATTGATTCCTTAGGACAGATAGGATGGGTGACTGCTGTGTACAGACGCAGGAAGAGCTGGCCACTGTTCGCGAACAGCTGAACGTGTAGATGGCTACGATCAGCCATCTTCAGGTTGCTGCCCCAGACTGCAGCGGCAGTGGGGAGTCTGGTGCATCACAAGGTACACCCCATGTATTACATGCTTCACCCACTGTCCCTGCTGTCGAGACATCTTCGCGGGTACCGGGCACAGTTGGGCCCCAAGGGGATTGGCGGGTTCAGTGGCGTTCACGGCGCATGAGGTGGAGGGTAAATGTGGAGGCTGGCCGTGTGGCATCACCCGCTCTGCCTGTGAGTGGACATGTGGCTGTTCCTTCAGCAAGGTCTTAGCAGGCACATGGGGGGAGGGGTTTATTAGTTATTGGGAGCTCCAATGTTAGGCAGGTGATGGAGCCCATTAGGGAAATAGCGGAAAGGTCGGGGAAGAAGGCCAGTGTTCACTCTGTCTGCTTGCCAGGGGGTCTCATCCGAGATGTGGAGGAGGCCCTACTGGCGGCTATAGAGAGTACTGAGTGCACCCGACTGCAAATTGTTGCTCTTGTCAGCACCAATCACTCCTGCCATCTGGGTTCAGAGATCATAGTCAGTTCGTACAGGCGAATTGCGGAATTGGTGAAGGTAGAAAGCCTCGCTCGCCGGGTGGAATCAGAGCTAACTATTTGTAGTATCGTTACCAGGACCGATCGCGGTCCTGTGGTTTGGAGCCGAGTGGAAGGCTTAAACCAGAGGCTCAGACGATTCTGCGGAGATCTGGGTTGGAAATTTCTCGACCTCCTCTATCGGGTGGAGAAATGTAGAGTCCCCTTTAATAGGGGGGAAGCGGCTACAAGGGTAGCGGAGTACGTGTGGAATGCACATTAGGTTTTTTTAGGTTAGAGAATTCCCTCCCTAGGCCCGACAAAACGCCTCCTGAGACGTGGCAAGGTACGAGTAGGCAAAATTCAACACGGAATAACAATATTAATGTGCTAATAGTAAACTGCAGGAGCGTCTATAGAAAGGTCCCAGAACTGCTCTCATTAATAAACGGTCACAATGCCCATATAGTACTAGGGACAGAAAGTTAGCTGAAACCAGACGTAAACACTAATGAAATCCTAAATTCAGATTGGAATGTATACTGCAGAGAAAAGCTGGACATTGAAGGGGGAGGCGTGTTTATAGCGATAAGAAGTTGAATAGTATCGAAGGAAATTGACAGAGATCCTAAATGTGAAATGATTTGGGTGAAGGTCATGGTTAAAGCAGGCTCAGGCATGGTAATTGGATGTCTCTATAGGCCCCCTGGCTCAGCAGCCGTTGTGGCTGAGCACCTGAAGGATAATTTGGAAAATATTTTGAGTAGATGTCCCCACCACATTATAGTTCGGGGTGGAGATTTTAATTTGCCGGATATAGACTGGGAGACTCAAACGTTCATAGCGGGTGGCAGGGGTAAAGAATCCAGTGAAATTCTTTTAAGTGCTTTATCTGAAAACTACCTTGAGCAGTTAAACAGAGAACCAACTCGTGGCGATAACATATTAGACCTCCTGGTGACAAACAGACCCGAAGTATTTGAAACAGTTAATGCAGAACAGGGAATCACCGATCATAAAGCAGTTACGGCATCGATGATTTCAGCCCTAAATAGAAATATGAAAAAAGGTAGGAAGATTTTTCTGTTTAGCAAAAGTGACAAAAAGCAGATTAGAGCACCTGACGGCTTAACACAAAAGTTTTGTCTCAAGTACAGATAGTGTTGAGGATCAGTGGACCAAGTTCAAAACCATCATACAATATGCGTTAGATGAGTATGTGCCAAGAAAGATCATAAGAGATGGAAAAGAGCCACCATGGTACAACAACCGAGTTAGAAAACTGCTGCAGAAGCAGAGGGAACTTCACAGCGAACATAAACATAGCCAAAGCCTAGCAAACAAACAAACTACGCGAAGGGAAATGTAGTGTGAGGAGTGCTAT
This sequence comes from Schistocerca gregaria, assembly GCF_023897955.1. Taxonomy (NCBI): domain Eukaryota; kingdom Metazoa; phylum Arthropoda; class Insecta; order Orthoptera; family Acrididae; genus Schistocerca; species Schistocerca gregaria. The sequence continues at coordinate 124,332,735 of NC_064920.1, read as the reverse complement.
GCGAGGTGCGTTCAATGAATTCAACTGTAAAGTTCTATGTACTGACTTGGCAGAAAATCTTAAGAAATTTTGGTCTTATGTCAAAGCAGTAGGTGGATCAAAACAAAATGTCCAGACACTCTGTGACCAAAATGGTACTGAAACAGAAGATGACAGAATAAATGCCGAAATACTAAATGTCTTTTTCCAAAGCTGTTTCACAGAGAGAGACTCCACTGTAGTTCTTTCTCTAGATTGTTGCACAGATGACAAAATGGTAGACATCAGAACAGACGACAGAGGGATAGAGAAACAATTAAAATCGCTCAAAAGAGGAATGGCCGCTGGACCTGATGGGATACCAGTTCGATTTTACAAAGAGTAAGTGAAGAGACTTGCCCTCCTCCTTGAAGCGGTGTACCGTAGGTCTCTAGAAGAGCATAGTGTTCCAAAGGATTGGAAAAGGGCACAGGACATCCCCGTTTTCAAGAAGGGACGTCGAACAGATGTGCAGAACTAGAGACGTATATCTTTAACGTCGATCAGTTGTAGAATTTTGGAACACGTATTATGTTCGAGTATAATGACTTTTCTGGAGACTAGAAATCTACTCTGTAGGAATCAGCATGGGTTTCGAAAAAGATGGTCGTGTGAAACCTAGCTTACGCTATTAGTCCACGAGACTCACAGGGCCATAGACACAGGTTCACAGGTAGATATCATGTTTCTTGACTTCCACAAGGCGTTCGATACAGTTCCCCACAGTCATTTAATGAACAAAGAGCATATGGACTATCAGACCATTTGTGTGATTGGATTGAGGAGTTCCTATATAACAGAACGCAGCATGGCATTCTCAATGACGAGAAGTCTTCCGGAGTACGAGTGATTTCAGGTGTGCCACAGGGTAGTGTCTAAGGACCGTTGCTATTCTTAATATACATAAATGACCTGGTGGATGACATCGGAAGTTCACTGAGGCTTTTTGCAGATGATGGTGTGGTGTATCGAGAGGTTGTAACAATGGAAAATTGTACTGAAATGCAGGATGATCTGCAGTGAATTGACGCATGGTGCAGGGAATGGCAATTAAATCTCGATGTAGGCAAGTGTAGTGTGCTGCGAATACATAGAAAGAAGATCCCTTATCATTTAGCTACAAAATAGGTCAGCAACTGGAAGCAGTTAATTCGATAAATTATCTGGGAGTACGCATTAGGAGTGATTTAAAATGGAATGATCATATAAAGTTGATTGTTGGTAAAGCAGATGCCAGACCGAGATTCATTGGAAGAGTCCTCAGGAAATGCAATCCAAATACAAAGGAAGTAGGTAACAGTACGCTTGTTCACCCACTGTTTGAATACAGCTCAGCAGTGTGGCATCCGTACCAGATAGTGTTGATGGAAGAGATAGAGAAGATCCAACGGGGAGCAGCGCGCTTCGTTACAGGATCATTTAGTAATTGCGAAAGCATTAAGGAGATGATGGATAAACTCCAATGGAAGACTCTGCAGGAGACATGCTCAGTAGCTCGGTACGGGCTTTTGTTAAAGTTTCGAGAACATACCTTCACCAAAGTGTCAAGCAGTATATTGCTCCCTCCTACGTATATCTCGCGAAGAGACCATGAGGATAAAATCAAAGAGATTAGAGCCCACACAGAAGTATACTGACAATCCTTTGTTCCACGAACAATATGAGGCTGGAATAGAACGGAGTACCGATGGATGTACTCAGGGTACCCTCCGCCACACACCGTCAAGTGGCTTGCGGAGTATGGATGTAGATGTAGATGTAGAGCTCCATAACAAGAGTCAGTCACAGCCATAGTATCAGCACAGCCAGGATCATCATTTGAACAAAAAGAGGCAGCGCCAGAATCATCTTCAGCAAAAACAGCAAAGAAATGAGGGTCCAACAAAAGCAACAGTGGTCAGTGCATCAATCAGTAGGATAGCTGTAACAAATTATCACCAAAAGAATGTTTAGACCAAGGCAAGAGAAACAGTTTTCAAGGTAAGCAGTGCTCAGTCCTTCTCAGTCTTCCACCAAAATATGCAATGCATAAGAAACAAAGTGCAACAATTAGGAGTGTTTATTGACATCTCACTAGTTTGCTTAGCAGAACATTGGTAAAATCATTCATAATTAACAAATGTAGCACTAAATTCGTACAGTCAAGCATTCATTACAGTAGAAGCACTGTGAAATGTGGTGGATCATGCATATATGTGAAGGGGGGGATTATATATAAAATAAGAAATGCTGTTTTGGCACTAAGTGAGGATAAACGCATAGGAATATCAGCTTTATAGAAAAGAAAACCTAGATGTATTCCAAAGACTAACTATACTGCGTGTATATCGTGCACCCAGTGGTGACAATGACACATTCACTACAAAGTTAACTGAAGCATTAGATATGGTCTCTGCCCCAAATGCAAAATTATCATTTTTGGAGATCTAAACATTTACATGAGTGACCTGAATATGTGGTGCAACAGTTTTCTGAACATTATGTATATCTATGATATATTACCATTAAGTAACACTGCCACTAGGATAACCATATATTCAGCATCAAGTACTGTCCCTATGCTAATGGACATGGAGAAAGACAGGTGTGACACTGCCATAGATGACCTTGGTATATCAGACCATTCAAGTCAATTATTAAAATCAGGCATAGAATTAAATAACAACACTAAAATACACAAGTGCAGTAGGGTTTTCTCTGAGACAAAAAAATGGTTCTGAGCACGATGAGACTTAACAGCTTAGGTCATCTGTTCCCTAGAAATTAGAACTACTTAAACCTAAGTAACCTAAGGACATCACACACATCAATGCTCGAGGCAGGATTCGAATCTGCTACCGTAGCGGTCGCGCAGTTCCAGACTGAAGTGCCTAGAACCGCTTGGCCACAATGGCCGACATTTCTCTGAGACAAAAAGATCTCTCTTTGTCTCACTAATTAACAGTGAAACACGGGAGGAAGTGTACAGAGAAACTACTATAAATGGGAAGCTTTCAAAGTTTGTCAATTTTAAATTCAGATTTAAATAAATGTTTCCTACAGTTCTAAGAACCACTAAATCATGAAAAAATAACAACTGGGTAACCAATGGGATAAGGAAATCCTCTGAAACCCTCAAGCACCTTAGCTAAATGGAAAACTACCGTAATGATTCAGCATTTCATAACTATTATCACACACACAGAAAGATCTATAGAGAAGTATTGTTAGCAGCTAAAATGTAACAAAATGACAAATTTGTAGAAAAGGCTAATAATAAAATCAAAGTAGCATGTAAAATCACCAAACAGGAAACTAATAGGAAAAAATTATAGCCAATAAACACGTAGTTTCAACATAATGATGCCAAAATTATAGCCAACAGACATGCAGTTTCAACACAATGATACAAAAATAAATGACCCCAAAAAAAGTAGCAAATTTTGCCAATATGTATTTTAGCAGCATAGTAACCAAACTACAACCTAAGTTCAACAAAACAAAGCATTTACAAATGCTGAGCAAAATACCACACACAAAGATGGTACGATCAACTACAGCAGAAGTAGTATGCAATGTTATGAGTAACCTAAAATGTAAAAATTCAGCAGGAATAGATGAAGTACCTGTGTGCTTACTAAAGGACTGCATAGACAAGATTAAAGACCCTTTAGTGAACATCATCAATGAATTCTTCTCCACAGGTTGCTTTCCAGACATACTAAAACCTGCAAAAATCCTACTTATACATAAGAAAGGTGACCCAGAAATCATAGAAAATTGCAGACAAATCTCGTTACTCTCATCCTTTTCAAAAGTCATAGAGGTCATAATGAAAAATGGGCGCATAGGGCACTTTACAAAGTTCAATCTTCTGAGTAAAGAGCAATTGGGTTTCTGGGCTGGCAAAAGCACAAATTCAGGTGTTGCTCATATCTAAAATGTTATCCTTGAAGCACTAGCCAAAGGAGACCACATAACAGTGATCTTCCTTGATTTGGCCAAAGATTTTGACACAGTAGACCACACAATTTTTCTAAACAAACTAAATGCACTAGGAGTAAGGGGAGTAACAAACATGTGATTTCATTCTTACCTGCAAACATCCAACAGGTGGTCACTCAAACTAACTCCAATCATACCTTTTCATACCTTTCAGATCCAGAATACATCATTATAGGAGTCCCCCCAAGGATGTGTGGAGGCCCAATCCTCTTTTTAATATACATCAATGATTTTCACAAATTGTCAAACATGGTGAATCAGTACTGTTTGCTGATGACGGACAGTAACATCTTAATCAAAGGTGAGTCGCCAAGTGTATAGAAAACCTCAGGAAACACTTAAGCATGTATGCCAGTGGATAGAGGCTAACAAATTAACCCCAAAGTTAAAAGAAAAAGACCAACAGTATTAGTTTCCACTTAAACAGAAAACTGAACAGTACCATGCTAAAAGTTAATGACGAGCACATAGAATGTGTACCAACAACAAAATGTTTAGGCATGCATGTCGACTCTCAAGTAAATTGGACCGAGCACACTGTGGCACTGTCTGCCCCCAGTAGCTGAGTGGTCAGCACGGCAGAATGTCAATTCTAAAGGCACAGGTTCGATTCCCTTCTGGGTCTGAGATTTTCTCCACTCGGGGACTGGGTGTTGTGTTGTCCCAATCAACATTTCATCCCCATTGACGCGCAAGTCGCTGAAGTCTTGTCAAATCGAAAGACTTGCACCCAGCAAACAGTCTACCTCACGGGAGGCCCCAGTCACACGACTGCGGTACTTGGAAAAAGAATAGCTTCAGCACACTAAGCACTTATGATAATGAATCCAATCTGTAGTAGTTCGAGTACTAGAACTGCATTTTTTGCGTATGTCCACTCTGTAAATAGTTATGGCATACCCTTCTGGGGAGCAAATGAGCAGAACAGACAAACAATATTTAAGTTGCAAAAAAGGGCTCTACAAATCATAACAAAAATTAGCAATAGGTCCCATTGGACAGGATTATTCAAATCTTTGGGTATATTGACAGTTTTTTGTGAATATCATTTTGCAGACAGTGATATACATAAAAAACACATGGACCAGTTTCTGATAAACTGTTCCATATATGCTCATGAAACAAGACACAGGCAACACTTTCACCTCTATAGGAAAAAAATCAAAATAGCATGTTAAACAATGGAATTAAATTATACAAAAGTCTTCCATGAGATATCAAAGACATAAGTGAAAGAGATATCTTCAGGAAACTGCTAAAAAAGAAACTCTTGGAAAAGTGTCTTTTTTACTGTCAAGGATTACGTGGAATGATGTAAATATACAGCTATATGTAAAAATGATCAACTGATTTAACAATATATCTTTGTTACAATATTCATGAATTGCAATTGTGATTATTATAAATTTGTTTACCTATTGTATATACTCTTTTGACAACATCCATACAATCCTGATTGTCTATGGAAGGATAAATAAATAAATAAAATTACTCTGCACAAATTATCATTGATAAACTAATAAATTCCCTTAAAGTTATTCATATCAATAAAGTTTTGCTCTTTTATGTTCAACTATGTTGTATATTCACATGCCATCAGTGCTGACATGGCATAGTGTGGGTCAGATCACCATCATTCTACAATTCCTGGGATCAACCCTATTTCCTGTCCATCCCACATCATCGATGAAATCAAGAAGAGCTTCACTGTCTCTCACATTAAATTCATCACCATCTTCCCTTCAGTTTTCGTATTGACATCATATTGATGTACTACATCTGATTAATATTGTTTCCATTTTCATTTAAATATTGGTGTGGTACCGAAACCATCATTCAAGAAACACTTGCAAAATGTGCAGATTGAATAGCTTTATGGAACCTAGATTATAGGTATTTGGACATCAAAGCATAGTAGGGTAGGGATGGGGATGACCAAGTACTGGCTCTACTCTAGGAGCAGACAGGGACCTGGTGTGAAGAGGGTTTGGTGGTTAGGCACAATCAGGAGGTAGACGGGTGATTGGGCGGGGTGTTGGAGGGGAGGAGTGTGCAAAAAAGAGAGAAGTAAAAAAAAAATGAGAAGGAAAATTCATGGGTGCATTGGTGGAAGAGAAAACTGTGTAGTACTCAAAAGGGAACAAAGAAAGGGACAGGTGGGTGAAGGACTGTGACTGATAAAGGTTGAGTCCAGGGGGTATAGGAGTGTAGAATTTATCTGCAGGGAGAGATACTATATTTTCAGTTAAGAAAAACTGGTGTTGGTAGTAAGGAACCAGATAGCACAAACTGTGAAGCAGTTACGGAAGTAGTGTTGCCAATATGATTATGCAAATACTTTATTATGAACCAAGACTGATCTAACTTTGCTCACAGTTGCACCTAGTTTCCCATCTCAGAATTGGCCCAAATAGGGAAGCTTTTAGCAAATCTAATACCCAGTAGCACTAACTGTTAATGAGTAGAAGAAAAATTACTAATTGTCTAACCTTTGACAAGCCAGCAATAATGAATAGTGTCTAATTATAACTTAGGTGAGAGGTAGGAAAAGTCATTATTGAGATATGCAGCCACTACTCCAGGCCCCCACTCACCATTAATTTCCATTAATTTATCAAGAGTTTCTTGACACCTTGTTATGCATTGCACCTGAAATTTTCTGGGAATTTTTTTTTCCAAGTTTGAGCAATCACCTTGATGATCATTTACATGAATTTTACATATATGAAGATTTAAAAGAATTTAGAACTGATATTCTGCCAGTGTCTCTAATGTTCTGTAACTTCAATCTCTTTTGATGGGATGTTTCCTGAATAGCATACAATTAAATCCTAGCAGAAATAATAATTGAGCAGAAATAATAATTGAGCAGAAATAATGACTGAGCAGAAATAATAATTGAGCAGAAATAATAATTGAGTAGAAATAATAGAGCAGAAATAATAATACCTTAAACGTCCATCCATGGGCAATGTTGACGGGTGCACCTAGCTCTCTCTGGACAATTTTACAGGGCCCATTATTATGGTGTCAGATCTGTTTTCTGCTCTGTTTGCACATCACAAATTGTGATCTTTCTATCAGTTACTTTTCTCTTGCTCTGGAACATAATAGGCTGCTATTTTCTCATAAAATATTTTTCTTTTAATCTGGAGCCTCATAGGCTGCTATTTTGACTTAAAATCTTTTTGAGACATTTGAGGTCACCATTTTCCTAACTATAAAATTCGGATTCACGTTTTTAATGTTCTCTAGTCTCATAGATATATTTACACATATACCTTCAGGTGGAAGCAATTTTGTATTCATATTCCTGAGCTTTGCATAGAATTTTCCTTTAAGAAATGAATGACACAGAAAACTTATCAGTAAGTTTACTCAGATATTATAATACTAAATGCAATATTCAAATCTTTCTGATTATTTATGTTAAAGGTCACCTTAAAATCAACTCAAAAATAAGATCTGGCTTCTTGTTATATTTGTATAACTCTATCCTTACAGCTATTCTAATTATTGAAATAAAGGCCCACTATTTTCATAGATAAACAGGAAAATACACTTGTGGTTAGTGTTAACTTCTGCTCACCTAGGGGTAGGGACAGTGTGGTACAACTTTTTATAGTTTTTTAATTATGCTCATACTGTGTGCCAGAGATACTAGTTCATATTCCTTTCCTACAAACATACAAAGTGCTTAGAATTCTGAGACCTGTTCCCATGCTTTCCTGCCATTGTTCTGGGGATAAAGGAATTTGCTGTTGATTGTTAATCATGTTGTGAGACAGACAAAAAAGTAAACTGTTTATTGTAATATTACCTGGAAGGAGTTGTAATCATACTAAACTGTCCAGATCGTGGATGATACTAACATTATTAACAATAGCACTAGACAAGGGAATCAGATTATTGCATTTCCTCAAATAACTCAAGATAAAGTCTTTATCTTGATGACTTCATTACCATTATCTTCACACATGTTCCAAGGTATATGCAGTTTGAGGACTGGAAGGATCACTGAACAGTGGGTCAACAACAAGAACTTGAACTTTGGATCAAGCCCTGTTTGGGAAAATTTTCATTTAGCTTCTTAGAATACAATAAAATGTTTACTGGCAATGATAGTGCTAAGTCTTGGACAAGTTTTCTCTAGTTTTCTTTCTTTTCTTTGTTACTCTGGCCTCCTTTGTCCCGCATTCAGCAGCTATTTTACCTTAACTGACACATTGTCTGTCCACCAGTAGAAGCCCATTTTTTGTAGTGTCTCCAGATGATTAGTCTGTTTATAGTTTTCAATCTGCTTGTAACTCCATCATTAAAGTATATTATGACATCCATCACACCAATCTGAAAGGCTGACATGCCAACAAATGCAGTTTTGGGAAGTGGTCCCAAATGCAACTACTGAGAGCTTTTTCTGGATTCTGCGTTTTGCCATGTAAACATTTTTGCAGGAATTTAGAATTTGAAAGACCTTCATATTTTGGCATTAGTTCTACCACAAAAGTTTCTGGCTTGGGTTGTGCATGTGTAAGTTTTTGTCCTTTTGCTTCACATCTATTGTACTGGCACAATTAAGTATGAATCCTAACTTCTTTTCACCGTGACATTACAACTCATAAAGTTTTAATATGATTTCCAACAATCCACTTGTGCAGTTTACCATAAAATTTGTGACTGGAATTAAGATTGTTAGTTTTTGACTCTTTGTCATGCCAAATCATTGAAATACACCTAAACCAGTCACAACAACAGGTTTCAACATAACTACATGCCAAAAGCACAAGTAAACTGAAGTAAATTACTTGTATTGACAGAAGGGTCAATTGCAGTAAATTCCTACTGACAGTAGAATGTTGGCACTGTTTTTCATCTCAGAGTAGCAACCTCTGTTCTCAATTATTTGTTAGATATGTTCCATTCTCTATCTCCCTCTACAGTTATTACCCTCTACAGCTTCTTCTACCATGCAGAAGGTACTCATTGATATATTAACATATGTCCTATCATCCTGTCCCTTCTTGTTCCCAATGAGTCTTTTCTATATATCTTTTTCCTCACTAATTCTGCAGAGAACCTCATAATTCCTTTCCTTGCACCTAATTTTCATTATTCACCTCTAGCTCTAAATTTCAAATGCTTCAGTTCTCTTCTGTTCTGGTTTTGCCATAGTCCGTATTTCACTACCACACAATTCTGTGCTGCAAACATACATTCTGAGATATTTTCTCCTCAAATTAATGTCTATCTTTGATTTTAGCAGACTTCTTGTGGGCTCCTAGACGCTTAAAAAGCACTCACTGCATCTACTTTAAAAAGGCATTTAAACACAAAAGTGATGAAGTTGCATGTTGTACATAAAATACATATTTGGAGAATCAGGAAGAATCACAGAATTTTATTAAATAAAACAGAAAATTTTCATTTTTTGAAACCTCATGATGTCCAGGCCCTTTAAATTTATTAACAAAAATGGTACTTATATTTTGACAACTGCCTTCATTTCCATGATAAATGTTTCCTCTCATACAGCATAGGCAAGGCAAACACATTTATTCAGATGCAGGCTCTTTACAGGGATACATCACCTTTCTCACTTCTGTCTTCACCGGACATAATTACAGCACCACCTCAGCTCAAAAGCAGATTTCCTCAGCCATCACATCCAGTTCTGGTACTACTGATCCCTCCATAAACTTGTTAAGAATGCACTTGTTGTCACTCAGCATTATCCTGGCCTTGAAAGCATTTATCAGCTACTTCAACAAGCCTGTGTCTCCCTAAAATCATATCGTGAAATGAGGTCCATTCTATCCGACATTCTGTCCATGATCTGTAGAATAGCTTGTCATGTCCCAGCCAATAACTGCAACATCCTTCTCAGACCTCATGCTCCTTCCACACCTTTTTTCCTACTCTATGGTTCCTAGCCCTGTGACCGTCTCCACTGTAAGGCTTAACCTATGCACCCTCCTACCATCACTTATACCAACACTGTATCTGGCAAAACATATTCTATAAAACGGAGAACCATTTGTGAAATGACAAATCTCCTGTACCATCTGTTACATAAACACTCTTCAGCTTTTTTACATTTGTATGACTACCACCAAGTCATCAGTTTGGATGAATTTTCATAGGCACAGTGTGTATGCTGGAAACACACAATATCCTGTTGCAGAACTTGCTCTGCAACATGACAGTCTTAACCTCAGTGCCTGCTTCATCACACATCCCATCTTGATTCTCGCCACAGAAATATGTTTCTCAGAGCTCCACAGGTGGGAACTGGCATTACAAGTCCTTGCTTCTTCATTTTTGTTAATTTCTTTGGTTTCAGTGTTTATTTCTTCACTTCCATTTAGTTTTGTGTACCTTTGCTTTCTGTCCCATCTATGCATCCTCCAACATTCCCTCTTCCCCCCCTCCTCCCCCTTCCCCAACTCTTGCCTCTACCACTACCACATACTTACCTTTCTTAACTTATTAGCTTGTGCACAATGTTCTGTCAGTCATACTTGTATTATATATTGCCATCGCTTCCACCTTTAAGCTCTGATTTTCATATATATGTAAGGTCTCTTGTCACTGCTTGGTGAGTAGATTTTTTAACTATTGAATTACATTACATTTTCATGAATTAGTGATCTTAATTAACATTTACGTGATTTGCACCTGGAGTTCAGCCAATGTTTCAGCCTGTGCATTACATAGGCTCATAAAGATTCTAATATTACTAAAGATGCAGATGAATTAGATAGTCAAAATTATCAGCATCATAAATAATAAAAAATAATTAAATCTGGTTCTTCTGAAATGTATAAACCAATTTTTAATGCAAATGAATTTTTCCTGAATATACTTCTGCTCATATCCAGTTGGTCACATTAGAAATTCAGATCATTTCTGATGTAGAATACAACCTTGTACACCTAAGGATTTTTTTAAACCTGACTGCAATTCTTTACGTCCATCGCATTGTAGCTCAGCAACTCCTATAATCTTCAAATTATTGATTTCTATCTCCCTTCTAAGTTATTTTAGTTTTGGTTGTAGCAGTGGTAGACACTCCAGGAAAGTACCAAGTACCAATTGATGTTCTGATATTACGCCTCCTCTTTTCAAATTGTCACCCCATTCTCCCCAACCCACAAAGACAAATGTGCTCGTACACGGACACACACACACACACACACACACACACACACACACACACACACACACACACACACACAAACACCTAGTTCCAAGCAGGAAACTTATATTTAATGTATAAAATGGAGGGAAATGCAGGGAAAACAAATTGCAGAGGTGTTCTGTTGCCTTCCACAGTTCTCAAGGCCATCCTTAACGTGTGATTCATTTTAGGCCAGACACTGATTTGCCTGTTGGTTCGTTGGAGGTATTCTCTTCTACCATCCATTTCTGGCAGCATTCTGCAATCTGCCACCTGGAGATGTGCCACCTAGCGGTTTCAGGTTTTGCAAAGGAAAAAAGTATTTTACTTGCCAGATCACAAAATCAAACTTATGTAACTAATGTTTTGTTTGTTTGTGGGTATTTGTCTGTTGTTCTGGTACACATTGTAATGCCTGTGCAATAGTACCCCTGCACAAAAGTAGAGTGGCCAAAACAAAACAAAAAACAATGCATCAAATTTAAAAGGGAAGTAGCATGCAGTTATTTATTTGTGCATTTGAAGGAGAACAACACTGCAACAGTCCATCCTGAGCCAGTGGAAGTGTACAGTAGAATGCATAAAACACAGTGATTCGCTGGTGCAAATGCTTCCAGTAGTGTGAAGAAGTCTGAATGACAAATAAGAGTTACAGCTTATCTCTTTGTGATCAACCGGTAATCACTAGAGAATTCAAACCTTGGTGTATAGAGACCAGGTTTTCTTAATCAAGACAGTAGCAGAGAAAGTAAAAATAAGTCATGGGACAGTTTTCAAAATATTACACAACTGTGAATATGACAGCTCGCAGTCCACAGATTTTTGCGACAGATCACGCCCATTCATATATCTGCTGAACCAAGGCAGCAGCAGCTGTTGCAACTGAGTCAGGTCAATTCAGATGACTTCTTTAGCTGCCATTTCTTCATGAGTAAGAGCTGGTTTAGGGATACCACCTTTGATTTGATTGGTAATCAAATGTCATCACTCACAAGTTCAAACCGTGCTACTGCTTAAACTTTGAACAAAAATTATCAGCAATGGTGACTGAAGATTTCTGGCATAAGTCACCCTGTACTGCCAATGGCCTTCTCAAAAGTGGCACAGAAGTGGCCAGAGGTTCAAGGCACTCTCTTGCCCATGGGGTGGGAAACTGGCCCAAAGAGGAGAAAGAAGCAGCAATGATCAACAACATGACAATGCAGAAGGGAATGGAAACCACTGTGTTAAAGACACATAATGTGTGTCAACTGGATGTGTGGCTTGTAATTGAAAAAAATGTCTTGATGATCTCACCAGTGACAAAAAGATTCCCAACTACTCCCTCATTCAGATCTATTGGTGGGGATTGCCAAGAGGAAGGTGACTGGAGAAAAACACTGAATAACCAATGAAAGGATAATATTCTACAAGATGTGGCATGGAATGTCAGATGTTTTAACATGGTAGGGAAGCTAGAAAATGTAAAAAGGGAAATGCTAATGCTCAGTCAAGTAATAGTGGGTGTTAATGAAATAAAATGGAAAGAGAAAAAGTATTTCTAGTCAGACAAGCATAGGGTAATAACATGAGAAGAATATTGTATAACAGAAATAGGATTTATTATGAATAGGAAGGTAGGACTGAGAGAGAGAGAGAGAGTTACTGTGAACATTCATGTTTCATCATGAGGCAAAATCTTCTTTCTTCATTCTTCAAGTAATTTCAGGTACAGGGAGTAAAACACAAGCAGTGTCGTTATTGAAAAAGTATTGTCTTGTAATTATCGGTTAAGAGTTGTATGGTCCTGAGGGGACCATTGTTGTGTGAAAGAGTTGAAACGTTCTTTAACTTTGTGTGGAGGACACATGGTGTTGACTATGCAGCCATTTTTAAATAGTACCTAAAATTCTGTACAGTTCTGAAGATATTGAGTTGTATGTTCTTTAACAAATTCAGTAGATATTCAGTTGTATGTTCTCTAGCAAATGAGTCTCTCAATGTTAAACAGCAGTTAGCTCTGTTTCAGAGGACATCTTCCCAGTATGTATTGTGCACAATGATGATGATCTGGTGCTCTTGTCTACTGACATAATAAATAATCATATTTTCAGATGTATCAGTTATTCTGTTTTCTTTTCCATTAATTCAGTAACATTCACAAGAAATATTTATCTTTTCCACTAAATTATTAAATTAATTCTTATATTTATTGTACATTGCAACTCCCAGTTTCCATGTCTCTGAACTTGTACTCATGTTTGTTCATGTGGAAAACACTCATTAGTGGTCGGTGCCTTTATCATATATGTACATAATATTTACATGTAACTAATAGTTTTATATGCCTCAGTCACCACCCCATATGTTCCATTTAATGTCCTTTGTTGGTGTACCTGTGTGTAACTGGAAGCATGTTTGTGTTGCACTAGTCATTGTTTGTGAATGTTCATCTTCTTTCTTCATGCTCAGAGATTATATTTCTTGATTCTTCATGTTATTTGAGAGACTGGTATTTTAATTCTGTAATGTGTAAAAGTGTGAGTTGTGTGATAAGGCTGCATTGTATTGTTTTGCCAATGCCCATTTGAATTTTTTGAAGTGTGTTAGTCTTGTATTTCACAGAAGTATTTCTTCATGTAAGGTTTTCTTTCTTGATTCTTCACGTCATTTGAAGGATTAAAAGTTACAGTGAGTGCTGTATGAAATGATTGTGTTCGAGTATATGTGGCTAGGTTGTAGAGTGCATCTATGGTTGAGTCCACATCAGTTCCTATGAGAGTGTTTGTTTTTGTAGAGAAGCTGACATGTTTCTTAATAAGACAAATTCCTCCTTCTTCATTCCTCATGAAATATTAGGACTAATCAGTTTGTGTGCAGTGTCGTTGTTGAAAAAATGTTGTACTGTAATTATCTGTAGAAATGTGTATGAGCCTTAGTGGATGATATGTGGTATAGGTTATTCTGCCATTTTTAATCTCTACATAGTTGTATATTCTGTGGCTTAGGACTTTCTCAGCAGTTAAAAACATGTAAATCTGTTGCAGACAATATCATTTTGATATATGATGCCAACAATAAGTTTTAGGTGCACATGTTTGACACGATTGGAGTTCACATTTTATGATTTATTATATGAATGCATGGTGTCTTTCCTTTCAGACATGTCCAAAAGAACAGACACCACATATTCATATAATTGATATGCCTAGCTGAGCAATGGATCCATCTTCTTCAGTGCAAATGCACAAATATGTACAATCTCCCGTGGGACTATCAGAGTAGCAAACAAGGAGTCAAAGGATAGGGTCTAGAGACAGGTGATGCTAATTTGGAATGTCAATTAGCTGTGGAGCATGCTGAGATAGTCCGTGCTGTTGCAATAACCCTGTATTCCAGGTAGCACAGTGATTAATGCAACTGTCTAGTACGCTGGAAGCCCAGGTTCGAATCCCAGTCCAGTACACATTTTGACTCATTGTCGCTGAATGCACATACTGTTCTTTTGCACCTGACAGCAGTGACCTTCAATTTTCATCTTATGATTTATTTTTTATTTTGTTTCTTTTTCATGAATACAGTAATAAATGCTAGAAATATGTATATTTTGCATTAATTATATTTCAATAAATCAGTGTCTGATAATTTATACCATCCATCAACACAGCAATTATGTGTTATATGTCATGAGATATTTATTGCAAGTTTACTTGCATTTTTGTTTTGTTTTACATATATCACATACTGCAAATCCCGGTTTTCATGATTCTGAAGCTGTGCCCATATTTGTTCATGTGGAAAAAACTTATTAGTGGTTGGTATCATCACCTAATATGTATCAATTTTAACAGGTAGCTAATGTCTCTGTACCTCTTAAAGCCATCCCATATTCTAGGCTTAATGTCTTTTGTCAATGTGCTTGGGTGTAGTTGCCCTTCTTGATGTCAGACCCTAAATACGCCATGCCAATACGAATGGCATGTGAATATACAACATCGTCCAACATACATGAAACTTTATTGATATGAATAACTGTATGGGATGCAATTAATTCATAAATGATATTTTGGGAAGAGTAATATCTGTTTAATTTTAAGCAATCAGCTGTGCTAAATTCATTGGGAGAGGTGTAATTACTAAATTGACTATTATGTAACAGTAAATTTTCCTTAGGTTGTCATTACACCATCGCTTGAAACTTGCGTCTCACTGGCCAACTGGTTAACGGCCATATAGCACAGTCAAAGAATGTCCATGGTACATTTCATAAATCCTTCAAACAAAACATTGTTCTTATGCACACTAGCTTTGCTTAGTCAGTTGTCAAGATGCATTTATGAGTTCTCAGCTGTCATTTGAATCAATTCATGCACAATCACTGTATACCCTTCTTCATAACATGTCCTCGCATGCTCATTTTAGCATTGAAAAATCAACATCATTTTCTCTTGATGTTTGTTGTTCCACATATTTATAAACCTCTATCATAACGGTTCCATAAAAAATAATTTAACAGTACTACCATGAATCCTGAGGAATTCTGTTCAACAAGCTGATGTGTGGAGCAAGTAGCTAAATCTTAGTCAATGGAAAATATATTAACACACCAAGATCAATATTTAGAAACTCAGTATGTGGCTCTCAAGAAATAGTAACCCTAAGACTGCAGACCACATCACAGCAACCTCTATGACAAATCCCACTTGTACCAAGCTTGGTGCAACTTTAAACACAAGCTAGACCACCTTCTAAACCAATAATTATCATCATTAAAATGTACTCCATATTAGTCACTTGATATATCCATTAATCTGCATTGTATTTTAAGATTTTCATAAGGCTTTTGACACCATTTCTCATACACAACTTCTAATCAAATTTGGTGCCTATTGAGTATCATATCAGTTACGTAATTGGATTCATTCTTTCCTGCAGAAAGGTCAAGTTTATGGTAATTGATGGAAAGTCATCAACTAAACTAGAAGTAATGTCTGTCTTTCCCTGAGGAAATGTTATATGCCCTCTGGTATTTCTGATCTACATAAAAGATTAAGGAAATGATATAAAAAGGCCTCTTACATTGTTTGCATTGTTGTCATTTAATACCTTGTAAAGTCATCAGATGATCAAAACCTACTGCAAAATGATTTAGACAAGCTATCTGCATGGTGCTAGAAGAGGCATCTGACTCTGAACAGTGAAAAGTGTGAAGTCACCCATATGAGTACTAAAAGGAATCTGATAAACTTTGGTTACATGATAAATCACACAAATCTAAAGGCAGTCAATTCAACTTAATACTTATGGTTACTCTTACCAGTAGCTTACACTGGAATGATCACACAGATAATGGTGTGGGAAAGCAAATAAAAGACTTCTTTTATTTGTCCCAGTCAAAATGTGGTAAGTGCTGATGAGACCACATTGCTAAGGTCATTGGTCCTTAGGCTTACTCACTACTTAATATAACTGAAACTAATTTAAGCTAAGGACAACACACACCCATGCCCGAGGGAGAACTCGAAATTCTGATAGGGGTAGCTGCGGGAGTTGTGGCAAGGTGCCTCAGACCGCGTGACTATCCCGCGGTGCCTAAAGACTTTGATTTATAGGCAGAACATTTAGAATATTCAACAGCTCTACTACAGAAACTTCTTATACTACACGTGTCCTACTTCTCTGGAATACTGGTGTGTGGTGTGGGTTCTGCATCATATAGATCTGACAGAGGAGATGTAAAAAGTTCAAAGAAGGGCAGCACATTTTGTATTATCACAAAATAGGGAAAAGTGTGCCATGTGAAATGATTTGTGAATTAGAGTGGCCATCATTATAACTGAGGCCTTTCCAATTGTGGTAGGATCTTTTCATGAAATTTCAATCACTAACCTTCTTCTCAGAGTGTGAATGTATTTTTTTGCTGCCCACCTACATAGGGAGAAATCATCATCACAATAAAATAAGGAAAATCAGAGGTCATACAGAAAGACATAAGTGTCCGTGTGATATGTGTGTTGTTTGAGAGTGGAACACTAGAGAAATAGCTCAAAGGTGGTTTGATGGAACCTGAATTGCATACTAACCATGTACGAAGATGTAGATGTAGGAAATGGTGGTCTTAAGACTGGCAGATGGAAATCAATCAATCTACATGGATATAAAACTTTCTCTTAAACAATTTTGTGATAATATGCTTCATTTGTATGCAGATCTTATTATGAAGAAAAATGACATTGCATATTCTGATAACATGACCAATTAAAATTCAAGAATCATCCATGAGCTCCTACACATTTCACAGGATAATACTTATCTATTATGGATAACAATACATAAAAAATTCCTATTGACACTGTGTTCCTAATATTATGCTCACTGATTTCACCAAGAATAATATTTCTATAAATCTTGTTGAGGGTAAAGTCCTTTAATATGATGATTGCTTGGATAACCTAATAAATATCCACCAGGGTTTGGGATCCTTAGAAATACAAAAGGTCCTGTTACTTTTATTAAAGAGGTGGATGGTTTCTTAATGATACTTTCTTGTTCACTTGATACCTTATTATTTTTATCACGATTTTGTCATAATTGTGCTTTCTTCTGAATGCCTTGTCTTTCAAACTGGTCAAAGGTTTCCGGACCTCTTCTTCTCACTAATCTGTCACTGGGAACCTGTGGAATCTGGTCCACACATTCATTCATTCTTTGTTCTCCTGCCAAACATTAGCTCTGCTGTGTGTTGACAAATGAGGCAAGTGGTTCTCTATCTCATCAAACAATTTTATATAGTCAATCCCTAGTGTCTGTTTATAGAGACAATACGTCTTTATGAACTGCTTGAAATCACACTGCCAAATTCTTCTGTGTCTAGAACAATAGTTACTGAAACATCCCCAATACTGTTCCAAATCACAGATTGTGGTAACAATGGTTATTCCTGTTTGCTTTGATTTACTTGCTCCATCATATTGGTACACCTAACTCTCTGGCGCTCAATGTGGTTGTTTACAGGTGTTGTTCAGTTGTATGTATGCTTTCTTCAATGATTTTGGTAATCACTGGTGATTGTGATCCCCAATCATAATTTGATGGTGTTTTCAGTTGTTTGTTACTCCAATACATATTATTATTAGTCCCATAGCCAGAACTGTATCTCCTTTTTCAATGCTTTCAGTTTGTACTGTAATGTCCTTTGCTATGTTTCTGATAACTGTCCAGGTGGCTATTCTGCTGAGGAAACCAGCATATGGTTCATGCAGTTGTCCTCTACTACAACCATTTCCTGTACTAGGACTCTGTGAGTAATAACCTCTGGGTCCTGATTGCAACTTAATGTCTCCTTCAGTTACATTAATAGACCCCAATACAGACATAAATTCATTCCAACTGGTTTCTGACACAGAGATATGTTTCTCTCCATTTTCAACAGGCAGTGTTGCCTTCAAGATTGTTGAAACATCTGTATGAGAAATGGATTCATTCCAGTAGCATGCGTTACTAAGTTGTTTTTTGAAGCACCGGTGCAAGCTCCCATTTTGAGAAGAGAAAAGCTCTGAGTAAAAACCTTCTTCTGTAGTATTACCTGCACAACAATGGGCCACAATTACACACTGAGGTGTCAAAAGTCAAGGAATGCCTCCTAATATTGTGTCAGACACCCTTATGCCTGGCATAGTGCACCAACTCAACATGTCATGGACTTAACAAGTCGCTGGAAGTGCACTGTAGAAATACTGAGACATTACTGCCTCTATTGCCATCCATATTTTGAGTAAGTGCTGCCAAACCAGGATTTTGTGCACTAATTGACCTCGGTCACATTCCATAAATTCTTATGTGACTCTTATTGGACAATTAGTGTGGCCAAATCATTCACCCAACTTATCAAGAATGTTCTTCAAACCAATTGTGACCAATTACGGCCTATTAACTATATTATGGGCTCCTTAACTAATTTCTCCTGGTCTTTTGAATTTGTTTTCTATTAACACATTCTAAACAGGGAACTAGCAGAGAGACAACTATAGATGGTATCACAGTATTTCAGTCATCAATACTGGAATAGTATTTTCCAAGGGTGTCACCCTCTGTTCTGTCTAGCAATTCCTTGAAAAATTAAGTTGATTCCTCTGTTATATTGTTGATTGCTTATACATAAACTTATAACTTGACATTTTTGGATTCATAAAAATTTTATTTTATCTGTTAGTACTTTTATATAGTAATTTCATGTACTAACACATTCCATGACTTTGGATTTATGCTCCTCAATTTGGTCTCACAGAAAAGATGTGTAAAATAAAATAAAAATAAAAAAATCACATGAGTAAAAATGATAAATCTACCAATGCATTGTCCTTTTAAACCATGTGTATGTGATACTGCTCCCATATGTTCATATTACTATCTGACATCTTTTAATAATTTGGTGTATTTTTTGCATGAATCATGTATTTCTGTTGGCCATAGGGCCCTGTCATCGTGCATATATTCAGTTACGTAACTTATCTTTTGCACCTTGGTCCATGGCCATGGCAATACATATGTAAAGCCACAAATGAGTACCTCAGGATATATCATCATATTTGATGAATATATTTAACAGTTTCTATGCTTAAGGATTTTCATTTCCATCATTATTGCTGTGTATAGCATTGTCACCAGCAGCATACCATGTGCAAACAGTGAAATATTTTGAACATGTTGATACACATATATTTTGTTATAGTCTGATCTAGGATCAAGGTATACGTCATTATATTTTCATGCAATTCATATTAGCATTTCTGCACTGCCCCCTGGACATCTATTAACCCTTTCTTCTGGGCTTTCACTGTTTCAACTATTTTATTTATCCACTGAAAAGAATCAGATCCTATTTGTTCCTTGATCTCGAGTAATTCCTTCTTCAGCTCACTGCTGGCAGGGTCAACAGATTACTAAAACAAGTCTCGATTCACATGTTCACAGATTTTATGATCTGATCTCCGTCTGAATTTGCCCAAGCATCTGTGTGTGCTGTGTCTTGCTGCCTGTGCACAGTAAACAGTTCTTGTACTATTTTTCCTTACTCTAATGACAAATCAATCACTTGGTATGAAAGACTGTCTACAGTGTAACCGAAGGATACCTACCTATCATGGATCTCATTCACTTCTGTTCGTAGCTTCTCCATAGATCCAGGGATCAGCTCTTGAGCTTTTCACAATCCAGTTATGTCACTTTCTAGCCCCTTCAATCTGGCTTCCTGTTTCTCTGCTAAGTCATTAAATTGAGTGCTCACTGGTGGCCAGTTCTTGCCAAGTGGGCATATCCTCCTGTCTAGTAGTCATTTCTTTTTGCTTTGTGGCCAATGCTGTAACAAGAGTGGTCATCTGTGTTTGTTTTGCAGCTCAAATTATCAACTGCTCCAGAATTTTGGTGAGAGATCTTGAGTCTATGGTTTAGATACCTCTGGCACCATTACATCCTCAACTGAATGAACATTAACAAGATCCATCAACTCCATCTTATATTGAGAATGGGTGTTTTACCACAACACACAAACAAATTTCGACAAGAGCCTAATGTCTTGTATCAGATTATAACACAGTTTATCCCTAATACATTTACACACGAAATATCATCAGACGAACAAAGAAAACTATAATGATAAACACTGTTAAAAAAAAGGTGAGAAATACTGCACCAGCCAGACATGGTCATAAGTATGTTCAGGAACATATGTAAATGTAAAACTGAAACTGAGCAATTTCATGACTATATTAAAATTAAAATTTGACGAGACGTTTCCTAAAATCGCACATTCTGTTGGAGAATCCATGAGAAAAAACTCGGCAACAAAGGTACCAGAATATTCTGAACACTCAAATATCTCTAGAAAAGACAATGAGAGTAGCCCAGAGCCTTCTTACAGTTTTTTATCAAATGCAAAGGAACCTATAGGAAACTGCTGCAGGATGTAAAAAGAATTCAAAAGGATAAAGCTTACAGATGTTCAACAATCAAAGCAAGGTAACAAGGAATATAGTAAAACAAGAACCTGGTAGCACCAAGCCAAACCTGATAGATATGAAAATTAAAAATAAAGGTTGTTTAATAGATAATCCTAAGGATAACTTTCTTGACTGTTACTGTAGTAACATGGCAACTAAACGTATAGTAAAGCTACCAAAAATACAATATACAGCTGCAAATAACTAGATACTTTACCTAAATCTGCTGCTACTAACCATGCATCACTGGGATTGTGTATAAACTTAAGAGTAAAATATCAATAGTTCCAGATGAGGTTGCAGTGTGTCTACTATGGGACTGTATTAGCAGCATACAAGCATTTCTGACAGATACTATAAATCAATCATTCACTTCCAGTTGGTTCCCCGATTACCTAACGCTAGCAGAAGTTCTTCCCATCCACAAAAAAGATAGTAAAGAAAATATAGATAATTACAACCCAAATTCAATACTGCCTCCATTTGCAAAAATGATAGAAAACTATTGTGGAAAACAGACTTACAGATTATTTAAATAAATATCAACTTCTGTGGAAAGAACAGTTTGTTTTCAGATCTGGAAAGGGAACAGAAGCTACTACAGGAAAATTTACAAAATTAGTTTTAGAAGCCCTAGATAAAGGATTTAATGTAACAGTTATCTACCCACACCTCATCAAATCATCTGACATAGTTTGTCATGATATACTTCTAGGTAAATCTGAAGTACTGGAAATAAGAGTAAGGGGGTCATAAATAAATAGTTTACATCTTATCTAGCAAACAGTGTGCATTGAGTACAGATCTCCCAAATTTCAGATGGCTGACATTATATAATATTGGGATTATTTACATAGCAAGTGCAACAGGCATGTTGCGACACATGAAAGATGTATCTGCTCACTGTGTTATAAGTTACTGAGAAGATTGTTGGTTCAAGAAACTATTCACAGATAAGATGGATGACAATGTCACAAAGCACCTGTTGCAGGGGTGACCACTTAGTCATGGTATAGGGGCTGTTGCAACTGCTGAAATACACTGTGAACAATCTGTGGCTCAGGTGACCACAGTGCTCACTGTCACATGAGTGGGCACTAGCACATGACAAAATCTGTCACTCATGTGACAACTGAAACCACAGTATGACCCATCACACAAATAACCACTTTTTACACTGCACTCCCCATTGCTTGGATGACCACTCAAATCACAACATATCCCATCACACAAGTGACCAATGAAATCACTACTCCATCACAGCACACTTAATGGATGAGTATGTTCTGCCTTGTGTCTGTGAGAGTATACGTTATATGCAGGTCAGTCCAGTGAAGCAGCAGCACCAACAGGGATACATCTGAATCATCTGCTCCCTAATCCTGCTGGATCCTCTTAAAATGGACACACTGTGGTGATATAATCTAGACATCAAACTTGCATTCTATGTTGTTGGGTGTCGTGTATTATATTATTATGTATCCTGGCTACAAAACGTAACCCCCCTCCCAAAGGGAGGGTGTAGTTGAGGGTATGGTAAATTAGGCTGGTAAGTGCACTCGAGGCCCAGAGTAGGACTGGACCAAAGATTGTGCTGCCTGGAGAGGTGGTGTTGAGGTTGTCTGAGGCGAGTGCATAGAAGTGGGTTCAAATGGGAAGGTGTATGTCACCTTTATATGTTCCAGTGACAGTGTCTATGTGTTTCCATTTATGGAACCCTCCAGGGTATAATGACTTCGACTAACAATCTTGTGAGGTCCAGAAAATGGACATAGGAGACCAGGCCTGACCCCCTCAACACTGACCATTACATGCATGGCAGTTGTTGAATCTGAATGAACATAGGATGTTGGGGTGATATGCCGAGAGCCAAGTCTAGGCCATATGCATGGTATACGGTTGTGCAGTTCATACAGGAATGCTGAAATGTCTGAGTCAGAAGAGGTAGCAGAGAATTTGACACATTCTCTGGTATTTGAAGCTGCTCATCATATACTGTGAAAGAGCCTAGTCACTGCAGTGTTGAGGTCTGTCTTGAAACAAGTGGAGGTTGAGAAGTTTGTGGAGGAGTACAGTAGTCCTTGCTTTGTTGTGGCAAACTAGAGCCACCTCCAAAATTTAATGCCATCGCTGAACCGTATCATTTTGGGCTGGATGGTGATGATGAGTGCCAAAGAATTTGGCAAGCTTTTTGAATAGCTGGAATTCAGATTTCCTTTCACAACCTTTGGTGATGTGGAAATTTTTTTTTTCTATGTCATCAGTCTACTGACTGGTTTGATGGGATTTGCCACAAATTCCTTTCCTGTGCTAACCTCTTCATCTCAGAGTAGCACTTGCAACCTACGTCCTCAATTATTTGCTTGACGTATTCCAATCTCTGTCTTCTTCTACAGTTTTTGGCCTCTACAGCTCCCTCTAGTTCCATGGAAGTTATTCCCTCATGTCTTAGCAGATGTCCTATCATTCTGTCCCTTCTCCTTATCAGTGTTTTCCACATATTCCTTTCCTCTCCGATTCTGCGTAGAACTTCCTCATTCCTTACCTTATTAGTCCACCTACTTTTCAACATTCGTCTATAGCACCACATCTCAAATGCTTAGATTCTCTTCTGTTCCGGTTTTCCCACAGTGCATGTTTCACTACCATACAATGCTACTCCAGACATACATCCTCAGAAATTTCTTCCTCAAATTAAGGCCGGTATTTGATATTAGTAGACTTCTCTTGGCCAGAAATGCCTTTTTTGATGTGGAATAGCAATGCGTAATGATCAGTCCATTTACTGACAAATGCTAGTGCCACAGTATCAGCTGAGATGTAAGAAATTGGTGTTGCACCTGGCCAGTGTGTGAAATATTCAATGATAGGTGAAATATACTGATGAATATCAGAAGTGAAGAAGTGATTGACAATGTTAGCATGAGCATACATAAGCTTCACTGTAGCCACAGGAAAATCACCAACTGGGTCATGGATTTGCAGGTCAACCTTACTAAGCTTACATTCACCACAGCAGTGGTCCCAGCTGCAACAATCTGAGCAGATGCCAAGACACACATAGTGATGAATCCTGGTAGTAGCTTTAACACCTGGGTGTCACAGGTTATGGACACAGTCAGAGGCCTGCTGGGGGAAAGCATCTAGTAGGAAAGGTTGTAATTTGCGATTGGAGGTATCACATAATAATTTATGCCTGTGCCAGCCTAAGGCCAGTTTTTGGGTTTTGGTGATAAGAGTCCATCTCTGTACTAACCTCTTGAGCTGCAGTGACTGTTGTGAAATTGATGCAACCAGTGATCCCAGCAACTCATGCTTACAATTGGCAGCTATATTGTCTGTGCTGAACTGAGAGATATGTTCCAGTTGATGGAATTGACATGGTGAGCAGTGACTTTTTCTTTGCTGCAAGGTATATAGTATGGTTCTGTAGTGTGGAAATGTCATTAAGTTCCCAGGCTCCAGCTTTTGGCGGATGTACCCGATTACCTCATATGGGACAAGCAGCTTCCTGTCATAGGCACATCGTTGGTGTTCTGTAGGCATAAGCTTCATTGAAAAGAAAACCAATGGTTCTGAGGAACCACTGAAGTGTTGTTGCAAAGCTGCTCCTAAGGCACAGTTGTTGGTGTCAACCACCAGTGCCGACTGGGTGTTCATAGTATTGTCATTATGCCATCCTGGATATTCTTTTGTTATTTAATTACTTTTATGTTCCTTGCCTCATTTGGCACAATAATTTGTAATAATGTGGAATGAGTTGTTTTTCATTACATGCTGAACATTTATATATCTTTTTTTTAAATATACAGACTTGACTTTGTAATTTCTATCCACCATCTTTCACACATTACATTGTGAGAAGTTCTGCTGTATAGAAGGCAATGTCAAAGAAAAACCTTTTTAAGTTTGTTTTCAAATTTTATTTTGCTGTCTGTCAGACATTTTATTTCAGTGGCCAAATAATCAAAAATTTTTCTTGCAGCATTGTGCATCTCTTTTTGTGCCAAAGACGACATTAATATGAAGTAATAAATGTCATTTTTCTTTCAAGTACTGTAATTATGTGTATAACTGTTCCTTTTGAACTGTCATAGAATATTTACTATCAACTTTATGAGGGAAAAAAATCTACTTTGAATTAGTAGTCAGAATGCCCAACTCCTTAAACAGGTTGCAAGGTGTTTATGAATAAGTACCACATATTATTCTTACAGCATGTTTCTGAGAAACTAAGACTTTCATTCTTAAAGATGACACTACTGAATGAAAATATTCAAAATATGTCAACAAGATTTGGTATGATTCTAAGTACAAAAGTGACTGAACTAAGTTGCTTATGGAATTCAGAAATGTGCTTCTTCCAGTGTAAATTCTCGTGAATATGTACACCATGAAATTTTGAAGTTTCCGCCCTAGTCATTATTTTCTCAGCATGTGTTACACTTGTCATTAATACAGTACCCCTGGATGTGCAGAACTGAATATGAAATTGAAAGTGAGCTCTTTCACAGAAAACAAGTCAATGAAACTTTTAAGAACATTGTTTACCATTACTTCTCTTTTTGTATGTGTGCTTGGATTGATTAAAGTACACGGATAAGAAAAAAAATCCAGATTTTTCCCAGATTTCCCAGTTAAAAATACACATTTTCCAGGTGAAGTTACAGTTTTCGCACATTATGTGACAATATAAGTTCCCTTTGAGCTGTAAAACTTATGTTCTTTTAATGGTTAATGTTTCATGCACCATATAGAATTTGCCGGCATTTTAGAAAACAAACTTAGCAAAAACAATGATTTTGGAAATACCTCTGAGATGCAGCAACATTTATACTGTATATTTTCACTTTACAGAAATATAAACAGGAACTTGAATAGAATTGGGGAGAAGAGAAGTTTGTGGCACAACTTGGCAAGAAGAAGGGATTGGTTGGTAGGACATGTTCAGAGGCATCAAGGGATCACCAATTTAGTATTGCAGGGCAGCGTGGAGGGTAAAAATTGTAGAGGGAGACCAAGAGATGAATACACTAAGCAGATTCAGAAGGATGTAGTTTGCAGTAGGTACTGGGAGATGAAGAAACTTGCACAGGATAGAGTAGCATGGAGAGCTGCATCAAACCAGTATCAGGACTGAAGACGGCAACAACAGCAACAACAAACATGAACTCCACCAAATATGGCATATTAAGTTCTGAAGTACTTAAATCGAGATAGCAATGTGCTTTTGTCCACCAATCATAGTTTATGGCACATGATATTACCAGCCAAAGACAGCAGATATTCATTTATATAGTCAGCCAATAGCAGCACCATTCTTAATTAGTGCAAACACACAAACAGAAAAAGTTAAATTAAATTACTGTACACACAGCATAGCTACAAGAAAAAGCTAAGCTATTACATATAATATTGGCTAATAAAAGTATTTTGCTATCTTTTTTTTCTTTGCAGGCACTGAATATTTCTGTCAAGCATTATTATAAATTTTTTTGCTGGGCACAGACATTTCGTATATTACCTGGCTGATTACATTTTCCATCAAACATTTTGACTTTATGATAGAAAAGAAAATAACATACGGACTTTTTCAATAACTCACTTTGCACATTTTTTAAAGGATAGCTATACTTTTTGCCATAGTTGTGCTTAATTTGTACTCTATGAAAGAACTATAATAAATATGAAAAACTTAGTCTTTCGTAGCTTGTGTTATCCTTTAAGAGACATCAAACAATATGGGGCAGTAAAATATTAAATAACAGGGTAAATGTCTGATCTTCAGTGTTTTTATAAGAAATTAATTGCACATTCTCACACATAACATAATTCGCCTTACATAAAAGGAAATTACTTTGAAAGTAAAACTTTTCTCACTACCATATGCAACATTCTCCCTCGACCTATTACAATCGTAAGCAGCTGTGATGCCACACTCATTGAAACAAGGCCAAAGAGACAGACGCACTGAAAGCAATTTGTTGTTACTAAGTATTGCGTAGTCTTTTACACATTTTGCAGTTGGCAGAGTCTCGTGTGGGTTCACAGTCTTCTGTAATTGTTAAAGCACACATTTAATTTGCAACTACAGTTTTATTTTGGATGTATTATCTTGTTTAAATTTTATTGCTTCAATATTATTCTGCAACAGTGGGCTAAAGTAAAATTCTTTGTTAGAGTAACATGCTATTACCAGCTGAAATTACAAAAAAATTAAGTGAAAACTAATGTAATGAAATATTTCTGGATGTCTAAAAATTTCCCAGGTTTTTCCTGACTATTCCAGGGTGTATGAACCCTGCAATATTAGTGTCATCTGCAAAAGAAACTAATTCTGCATGCTATATATTAGACAGAAGATTGTTCACACATATGAGTGACACTAGTGGATCTGAGGCTTGGGAAACCCAATATGTGATTTTCACCAGTCAGAATTATGTCCCCGGACTACATTGGTTGAGTTGGCACGTAAAGAGCATTAACAGTAGAGCAACTTTTCTGAACCCCAAACTATTTACTGAGGATACTGTTCCTAAGGTGAGATACCATTCGAAAATGCATAAGCTTCTCAGAAATCAGGTGTTCAGTGCAGCTGTGATGAAGAAGAAAACACTACTATTATGTTGAGGTAAAGGAAGCAACAGGTGATGAAGCACTGTTGATGAATCAGTGCAATATTTTTCTGCATTATGGAGATAAAATGGCATCTAAAGTGATTCAAAGATGCCAAGCATTGTGCTGATGGATGCCTTTGGGCTGTCTTCCATGGTGACTGGTATCTGCATGGAAGCCTTCATGCTGCCAAGAACACTGAAGTTCTGCTGAGGGCATAGTTGAAGTAGCAAACTCCTGGAAGAGGATATATGTCTGGGATGCTGCATGCATTATGAGCACAATACACAATATTTGCCGTAGGTCTGTCAGGATGTATCCCTTTTCAGTATGGACTGGAGAGGAGAGGACTTTAGTTGATATAGTTGAGTTGCTGTAAGTTGATCACTGGCAGCTGCAGTGGCTAGGTGCAGCAGCTTCACAGGCCTACCTCAACCAATAATGTAATGCAATTTTATAAACATCTCTGTGGCAACACTTCAGTATACGGGAATTGTTTTCACCTGCAGCTGTTAGCACTTCACGGCTGGAAGCCTGCAACAGTGCTACGAGCTGCCATGGACCTCCTTATGTGATCTTCTCTAAAGGATCTGTTTGTATGGTGAATGATGTCATTTCAAGGTGAAAACTCAAATTTGGCTTCAGCAGAAACAAATTGCTCCATTGTGAAGTGTCATGGTCTATTGAAAACTGGACGACTAGGTTTGGTGCATGCGTGATGTACTGTGCGGTGTCATTCTTTTCTTGGCGCTCAACGTGACTGCATGATGGCTGGAAAATGGTTGAGAACATCCTGGTGATGCAGCATGGATGAACTTCAGTACAAAATTTGGGTACAACATGGCAGAACCCAACAGTTAAGTGACCGGAGTCGTCGTCAATGAGTTGAGACCCAGGAATGTTAGGGAGCAGCTGAAAACATGCTACGAAATCAGCACCAATGGCTGGTTCTGTGATAACTGCAATGGTGAGTTTCCGGCTGAACGTGCAGTGCAATTCTAGATGTAGTTGTGATGGACAGATGCCATAGGTGGTGACAGACAAGTAATTGGTAGCCAATAGCTAAAATGGTGCTGGTTGATCCCCTATGAGCATTGTGTGTGGACAGTCACACATGTCAGACGCTATTTCTATAGGAAAACAAGGGACAGACTTTCTATCCAAGATGTACAAGCAGTTTGACACAGTTTGATAACTGTACATATCAATACATAGTGGTGTGGTCTTTAGCACAGTAACATTCATGAGTATGCCTGTGAGGATGTGGTGATGTGGAAACACTAGCTGGTTGTGCATGACCTGCAGACACCTGATCTGCGATAGCTTTGATCTGGGTAGAAAGCACATAGGAAGCACAACAGGCACATTGCGGCACATAAAAAACACAATGGCTCATTAAGCACAAGTAGATATATTGACAAAATGGTTGGTACAGGAGACCAGTCAAAGAAACAATCACAATGCCACAAAGTACTCATCATAGTAGTGATAACTTAGTCCCTTCACAAGACGTGCAAGGTCTGCTGCAGCACCAACCGCTAAAAAAACAACTCATCTCTTGGGCGACCACTGCACTCATTGGCATCAGAGTTTCTCTTGTTTTGCTTAAAAACTTATCAAAAAACTTTATACTCACTCCTTAATGGGGGTAGGACATCAAACGGGCCAACTTGGAGCAGGAGAGGCATCACAGGACATTTTAATTTCCACTGTCTATACTTTTACAAATAAATTCATAAAACTTTGTCAACATAACCAGGATGGATTCAGAATTCACACTCATAGCAGTGGAAGTTCGAAAATAACTAAGTAATTCTTTTTTACATGTAAAATTTCATCATTTTTTTCACTTACTAATGGCAGCATTTGTTGCAATAGTAAAACTTTTCTTCATAAGTAAGAGAGATAGTTTGATGAACCATGTTTAAAGGTGCATGAAACTCTAGAATTTTCCAAATCTATTAAAAGCTGTGGCAAAAATTGAGGAAATTAACTGAAAAAGTTGTGTTTTTTCTAAACATAAAATTTAAAATACAACAGATAATTCGATTTTTCATAAATTAAATAAATTCTAGAGTTTCATACACATGTAAGTATGGTATGTATGCTGTGCAAAATCCATTCAACCATCTCTCTTACTTATAAAGAAAAGTGTACCTATAGCAACAAACACAGCCATTAATAAGTGAAAAAATTATGAAATTTAACATGTAAAAAAAATTACTTTGTCATGTTTCTGAAGTTACACTGCAATGAGCATCAAGCCTGATTCCTTCCTGGTGATGCTGACAAAGTTTTATGAAATTATTTGTAAAAGTATAGAGACTCGAAATTAAAATATCTTGTGATGCCTCTCCTGCTCCAAGTCGGCCCGTTTGATGTCCTACTTCCCTTAAACGTTTTCTGTTTGATTTTATATACGCTGGAAAAATTTTATCCGTACAGGGTGACATTAATTCATGCTGACTAGAGGAACAACTTATAATATGGGGAATGTAGCTTCTAGTCAGTGTAAAAGTTACTGACAACTGCATAAAACCGAAACAATGTACTGTACCTTCTTGATTTTTAGGATGCGTTAACTATTTATGAATTTTTTTTCTTTTTGCTGCATACCGGGTACAGTGTTCTTGGACACAGCAGAATGGAAAATCCTTTTGTTTCTCATCTACAATCAGTAGTCCATGAAAATCTTGCATTTAAGTAAGACAGCTTTCAACAATATCATTTTAACAGCTTTTCACCCTTTAAATAACCTTTTAGCATCTAAGTACACTATGTGATCAAAACTATACAGACACCTGGTTGAAAATGACTTACAAGTTCATGTCACCCTCCGTCGCTAATGCAGGAATTGAGTATGATGTTGGCCCACCCTTAGCCTTGATGACAGCTTCCCCTGTCACAGTCATATGTTCAATCAGGTGCTGGAATGTTTCTTGAGGAATGGCTGCCAATTCTTCACAGAGTCCTTCACAGAGGAGAGGTATCGATGTCAGTCAGTGAAGCCTGGCACAAAGTAGCATTCCAAAATATCCCAAAGGTGTTCTGTAGGATTCAGATCAGGACTCTGTGCAGGCCAGCCCCTTATAGGGATGTTATTGCCATATAACCACTACCTCACATGCCACGCATTATGAACAAATGCTCAAATGTAGTGAAAGATGCAATTGCCATCCATAAATTGCTCTTCAACAGTGGGAGGCAAGAAGGTGCTTAAATCATCAATGTAGGCCTGTGCTGTGATGATGCTATGCAAAACAACAAGGGATGCAAGCTCCTCCATGAAAAACATGACCACACCATAAAACCACCATCTGTTGGCAGTTACTGTTACTGTTGGCACTCAACACTCGGGCAGATGAAGTTCATCAGACATTTCCCATATACCTTCACCCAGTCATCAGACTGCCACACTGTGTAGCATGATTTGTCACTCCAAACAACATTTTTCCACTGTTGAATCGTCCAGTGTTAATGCTCCTTATACCAAGAGATGCCATGTGGCATTTACCGATATGATGTGTGGCTTATGAGCAGCCATTCAGCCAAGAAATTCAAGTTTTCTCACATCCTGCCTAACTAACGTAGTACTTGCAATGGATCCTGATGAAGTTTGGATCCTACTTTCAACGTCTTCAGTTGCCCACCATTTTTGTAAACAATGCTTCATTGATAACAAAAGCTCTCCACCTGCTCAATCTCCTCTTCTTTCACAGGTAGTGCGTTCTTGTTCTTACTGTTCATACTAAGCTCTTTAGTCTTAGCTGTGTTTATTTTTAATACAGCTCTCTGCGCTTCTGCTTCTCACTCATATCCTTGAAAACATGGGTCAGGAGACAGATGTTGTTTGTAAACTCCAGGTCCTCTAGGCGATCATATATAGTAAACTGTATAATTCTTCCTTTCTTTTCTCTTGAGTTCTGTTCTTCATGACTCCATCTAATGTCAGAAAAACAGCAGTGCCTTACTCCAAATTTAAAATGAATTGTTCTGAGCGATTTACATCATGTTTCACCTGGCAATTATATTCTCTGTACATCATCTTCATGAAGATCTTTGGAGGTACTTTGTAGCTCTGCATTGTTTGCCAGATGGCTTCATACTGCACCCTATCAAAGGCTTTTTCAAAGTCAGCAAAAGCCAGGTAAAAAGGAGACCAGTATTCTAAGGATTGCTCAGTAATGATCCTTGAGGTGTTGATTTGGTCCGTTCATGATCTGCTTTCTACTAGTGATGGTAGAGCACTTGCCCAAGAATGGCAAAAGTCCCGAGTTTGAGTCTCAGTCCGGCACACAGTTTTAATGCACTAGGAAGTTTCATATCAGCGCACATTCTGCTGCATTGTGAAAATCTCATTCTATCAACCTCAAAGTCTTCTGCTCCTCTCATGGTCAGCTACACGTAGCTTGCTCTTGCATAGCAAATTCGAAAAATCTCTACATATATAACATGGATAATAAAATGAAATGTTGTTTTGACCATTGATCAACATAGATACTAAGAAATTTATGGACAGCTGCTCCCTCTATGGTCTCATTTTGTACTTTAAGGCTTTTCTATTAGGTTTTCTACTTATATAGAAGTTTTTGTGATTAGTCTCCTTATATTAAGAGTTACCAGTTGGGGACAGGCATAAGTGCCGTGTGAGCTTTCTCCTAACATTTCTGGTCTCCTATTTGTAATTATTATATTATTGTTGTCAGCAAGTAACACTGTTTCATCTTGTGTGACCTGTAGTGGCAAGCCAGTAATGTATGAGGTAGTTCAAAAAGTTCTTAGAGTGGAATAGAAAGATATGAATCACACAAGTGTAACTTTTTTATGTTTCAGTGTAGGCTCCCTTTGTACTAATACATGTGGCGCAGTGATGTTCCAATACCTTGAGCTCAACTCAAAAATTAGATTCCTCTGTGCCTGCAAAACCCTGTCAACTTTGGCTGTCCGTTCTTGGTTTGAAGACAATCTCTGTCCATCATAGAAAACATTGAGCTTGAGGAAGAGATGGATGTTTGATGGAGCCAAATAAGGTGAGGCTGTCAACAATTCATATCTAAATTGATGTATTTTTGTCATGGCATTGACACTTGTGTGTGTGTGCGCATAATGTCTTGTTGGATGATGACTTTCTTTCCTGCCAGACCTGGCCTTCATTTGTATATCTTTTGCTGTAGTTGGTCTAGGAATTAGGGTAACATTATCCTGTAATTGTTTCACCTGTGTAAAGGTAACATATCAGCAGAAATCCTTTTGCATCTCCAAAAACTAACACCATGACCTACCAAGCTGACGTTATTGTCTTTGTAAACTTTCCCGGCTTAGGACAATTTTACAGTAAGCAAGTGATTACACTCATGAATCAATTTGTTGACACAATTAGTTTATGTTCACAAATGTAAGTCCTGCACTCTTTTAGCATTTCAAATCAAATAAGAAAAATCCTTCTTGACAATAAAGGGAAGACTTCTTGGACACCTTAAAGTTTTTGGGAAAAAATGTAAATAAATATTTATGTGAGACAACCCTCTGAAAAGTTCTATTGCAAAAAAGTGCCTATATTCTTAGGATGGACAGTATGCAAAAAATTAAAGTCCCATCTCATGAGCAATACAATGAGTTTGAGCCTCAGAGTCCACAACTGGAGCAGCAGGTCATGATGCGCATTAGTCCCAGGTGGCAAGGGCATCATCAAGTCTGGGTGGTGACATTGTGCTGGGAAACTTCTGCTTCTGCTGGCATAGACTGAACTGTCTGTTGCTTGCTGGGTGAAGGCAGTTACACCCATGTGGTGGATGACTACTAGATAGCTATTGGTCTGGCAATGTGTGCTCAAACTGGCTGAGGAATATGGACTGCAGATGCACCCAAAGATCCATATCCATGGTGGTTTCTACTGCTCTCATGAGTGCCCTCAGAACTAACTTGCTTCCTGCAGGACAAGAGAAGTTCAGCTGACTTTGACAAATGTGCCTGCAGAACTGGAGCAAGGAGCTGCATAACTGTGTAACGTTGTGTGTTGGCAACTTGTAGGAGACACCAGAAACACACCATATCTTCCCCAATTCATCAGAAAGACCAAGAGGGACAGAGACTGGAGTGAGAAACAACAGCATCGTCGCTGCCAGGAGCATTGCCACAGGGCGAGGTCGGGGTTGCTGGTGTGTTGACATCCACTGGGATGGTGAATGGAGTCATCGTCTGGCTGGGCACACTGGAAGGTGGAAGCAACACATCTTCTGAGTGAGCAGCAAAAACCTTGCAGGGACAGTATTGGTTGATGTGTTGTAAGTGTTGGGAGCACTTGAGGAGTGTGATGAGAAGCATAGCTTGCCTCAGAAGATGGTAAACAGTGGTTGGCAGCCACCAGGGCTAGCCACAGAAAAAATTCATATCCCATATCAGGTCTGTGGGAAACAAACAATGTGGATCTGTCGGGTGGAGAATGGACGCAGAAGAGTGGAGAGTGCAGCCATGGGGCCACTATGCCAGAGAGGTGCCCTCCATCAGAGTGCCTCAGTATGATCTGAAAAAAAGATAAAGATTTTCATGAGAGGAGTGGTACTCGTGTAGTTTAGACATTTGAAGTTTAAAAGTCTGTATAAAATGCTCAGCAGTGCCATTAGAGGCAAGGTGGGAATTAATGCAATGCTGTGAGGAGCACAGAAGGCAGAAAATTCAGAGGAAGTTAGCTGAAGCCCATTAGCAGTAACAATAGTGCATGGAGGCCCTCTAGTGTGAAAATCTGGGCAATTGTCCAAATGGGGTAGGAAGATAAATTCGAAGACATGCAGACCGCAAACAGAAAACAGGACCCAGCATGCATGAGTCAAGGATGGGGTATTCAAAGTCCAGATGAATGTGGGACCAAGGAACAGCAGTGGAAGGCCATGTTAAGTAATGCTGAGGTGGGGCCCTCATCAACTCTGGCAGGTGGAGCAAGCAGTGACCAAATCTCTAATAGTAGAATCCGTGCCTCATAGACATTATGGTGAGCCAGTCACTAGGTAAGAACAGTCCACCAGTGTCCTTCGTGGAGGAACCGGAGGAAGCAGTTGCAGAGAGCCTCCAAATAACCATCCAAGTGCAGTTGTTGTCACCCTGGAGCAGGAAAATGCTGTCCTGGGAAGAGAGGTCCTGTTGTTGATCCCAGAACACCTGAAGATCTAGGTGTGCCACAGCCTTAGGGTTGGGTGGTCACCTTTGCCAGATGTGCTGGAAGATATGTGGAAGACTGGATTGTCTGCAGTGTGGATTCAGACAAGGTTGACATCCAGGAGTAGCAAAGTCAGCAGCAACAGTGGTCAAGGCGGCAGCAGACTTCTTGATCAGTATTGAACATCGGGTCCTCTCCTAGTGAAGGCCGGGAAAGGAGGTCATCATTGGTATGGTGGAGGGTCGAGCACAAAATTTCCTCATAGGAATAGACAGAGAGGAACAGAGCACAGTGTGGGAGGTGGTGGGCTGTGTGGTGCTGAAACCCAGAGGAAGGGCAACTGGGGCTTCTGGTACATACTGAGGGTACATTGGTGCCCACAGACATAACCATTGGACTTTCTGAACCCAAAAATAATGGCCAGTGCTTATTCTTTTGATTTGGCCATAATTACACTGGGCAGAAGAGTTTTAGAGACTAGCTTCAGAGACAAAGGCAATTGGCTGCACCACCTCGTTGATCACTTGCAAAAGAACAGCTCCCACACCATAATTGGAGGTATCAGTAGTGAGTGTACACAGCTGTCATAGGTCATAAGGCAGATAGGCTTGAAGAGCACCTGTTTTAATAAGTGGAACACCCTGCCACACTCAGGGGACCAGAGGCACTGGACATTCATTCAGAAGAAGAGTCTCTGTGACGGCAGTTGCATGGAGAATGAAATGACCAAAGACAGATTCGAGTTGATTTTTGTGGCAAAGCACAGGGAGCTTCTGGATCACCTCAATGGACTGCATGACAGGGTAGGTGCTGGAAGCACTTAGGGTGTCACCAAGATATTCCACTCATTGCATTAACAGGTCACGCTTGTCCTTGTTACAATGGAGACCCACATGGCCAGACACTGCAAACAAAAGATTCAGATTGTGTAAGAAGTCTTGGACAAAGGCACCAGTAACCAGGATATTGTCCAGGTAGTTGGCAGCCTGGGTAACATATAGCAACAGCTGTTCAAGATACTGCGGGAAAATTACTAATGCACTCATGATACTGAAGAGTAGTTGATTGTATTGAAAAAGACCAAACGGGAGGCTGCCTCCAAAGGAATTTGCAGCTATGTGTCACAAGGATCAGTTTTTTCATAAATCTTGCTAGCGCCCAGTTGAGACAAAATCTCCTTAGCTTTGGGATAGGGTAAGAGTCCACTACTGACTAAGAGTGGACCATGACACCGAAAATGCTGCAGATGTGTTTCTGACCCAAATTCTGCCAATAAATTGTTTTCTTACCACTAATAATTGTTTAAGCACTCAGAAACACTGCTCATGCAGTGAACGCAGTTGGATTTAAATTAACAGTCCGGAAAAAAAAAGAAAAAAAAAAACGATTCACTACACTCAACTGTGTAAACCTGGTCAAATTCGCTTCATTACTGTGAAAGCTTCTTTAATGCCCTTAACAATAGTGTTCTGCAGCTGCGTAGTGTACTAACTAAGAATGATTCTTTCATGTGATGCATTTCTATTTTGGAATAGGCCTACACATTCTAATATGCTTACTGAATTACAATTGTTCTGTGAAGAGCATTTGTCATTTTATGGTAAGCCATATGTTTTCCCCCTACATGCAATTTAGAAATACTGATGCACTTTTAGTACCATGCCAGAGTTATGAACATAAAAAACTAGCATTATAACTGTAGTAAAACCTGTTTTTACATTATCAGACTGTAAATTTTGCCGCTATTTTCATTTGATCCTGTCCTAAGCTTTTTCTCTCTGAACTACTTGTTTACCTGCTATTAAAAATCAACATTCGGAAGTAACTGAAGGATATCTTGTCATCCTTCCCTTCAAACAACATTTAGAAAGCTCCATCGTCCCCTCTTCTTGAATTAATTGAGTGATGATCCCAAATCATTCGGTTTTTCCTTCTCCTTTTCATTAGTTGACACAATAACCATACTTACATTTTATTGTCTGTTCATTTAAAAAAAAACTGTATGTTTAAAAACATTGAATAATTTATGTAACACACTAAAAGTAAATGAACGAGTTTGATGATGAAAGTACATTGCCTTTAATCTGCTGACTTGTGTGGTGACTACCCCGTGTGTGTAAACAATGGACTTCTGACAATGGCGACGATCAATTGACCTGGCGGAAAATATCCACTGTGAGTGCAACCAGCCTTAAAGACCTGGTCAGGAAGAGGATGGCCTGGCAGTCCAACTGTGGCCTTGAACAGCATTGGCCATGGCCAGGCCGCATAGTTGTTGTATATTGGTGTCGGTCACACAGAGCGTGACTCTGGCTGGCTCGCCGCACCGTCTGACATCGAGTTTCAACACAGACAGATTCACAGCAGCCAGGAGCAGCTGTTTGCATTTGCTGGTGCATTTGACAACAATGACGTGAGACAGATCTTTGATACCACGCTACACGTGCAGACTGCTATGTGATGAGGTTCCGTCTGTTTCCATGGTGTGACAGCTGACGCAGCAGCAACCGCTTCTGCCTGTCTGGCGTTCCTTGCCCCGGTCATCCGCCGTGCCTGACCCACACAGGCAGACTGCGGCGTTGTGTCTGACCGGGTCTTCAAGATGCTGAAAATCAGTTTTTATCTTTTCTGTATGTTTGGAAACTGACACATCCCGGATATATTATAGGAACAAAGCCTAGAAACACAGGTGGCCCTTGTGACTCCTAAGGGATTGAGACCACTCATTTCTAAGTCATTATCAAACTATCACAAACAAGCCATCATTGTCTCATTAATCATCAGTCACTTATTAGTTACCATCTCTCTACAATATGCCGTGTCGATCAAATGCCTGGATGGTTAATGGCATACACTCGCTTGCAATACTGAAGTAAATGGCAACTGGCAAATGTTTCAATCTTGGTCCCAGTGTGGCGACTCCACAAGGTCATAGAGAGGAGACAAATAAAACTGGAAATGCATTTCCAAATAAAATTTGGCAGCTCTGCAAAGCTTAGTTTTGTGTGCTATGCTGTATTCTTACAGGCAGACACCCTAGTGTCAGCCACATCAGTTTTAGATGAATTTGCTGTTTCTCACACATTTGCTGTAAAGGTGTCTCATTTTAAGAGTTCTGGGAATATTCTAAATTGCTCTCGTAAATGCACATTTTGAGGCACAACGCCATGTCAGTAAGTGCACTACTGCTGAGAGATGTTAATAGGTGCTTAAAATAAATAATAACAATTTCAGATTGTTAAATACATAAAAATAAATTATTTTCTCTCTTTAAGTAAGAATAAATCATTTATTTTCACCTGCCTTAATACATTTTCTAGTTATATTCACTTTTCTCTGTTAGTCCCCTGAAAAGTGAAAAAAAATCATGGCTTTACTTTCTATTTTGTAAAGTAAAAACTAAATGTACACAATAATTTCCACAACCCATAACAGATTCATGTCTTAACAAATTTTGTGAACTTCGGTTGTAAGGATAATGTGGCTGTTTTATTGTTACAAACATATTAATGTAGTTTGAAATACTTTTGTAAATTTAATATTAAGAACAAAAGAAGACATATGAATGTGGAAATCGGTTCTGTTACTAATAATGTGCAAAAGTCGACTACTCACATACCTGCATTACTTAAACAGAAATTGAATTCGTCTCGGCTCCTTCACATAACTATCTACCACTTTTTCGATAAAGGACTCCTCCTCTGATTATATTTTAGCACAATGAACTGACACCATACACAGACAACTGATTCGATTATCTTCCATGGTAGTTCTTAGCCACGTTTTTACACTCCTGAGAGTGCTGCAAACAAACATAGGCCTATACCAATTCATACACTGTATAACCTTCTTCAGTTACTCTATTGTGATAATATTTCAAACAAGATTTAAAAATAATTAGAAGAAATGTTTCATCTGACTTAAGAAATTGTTTCAAAGTCTTTCTAATTAATTAATTACAATCAGAAAAATGTTACTGTGGTAATTAAGTACCTGAACGATCTTTCCGCAGAGCAAGTGGTTGCCAGTAAGCTAAGGGCTATCTTCATGGCTGAAGCTACGGCGGGCAAGAATTTGGCTTTGTCCAGTAGATCAGTCAGGCTTAATTCATCAATATCTCCTTCAGTTACTTTATCGTGTTTCCACATAGTGATCCATGTCTATGCTTCTTCAGTGAAGTTATCTAAAAGATCTCCATAAAACCTTTTGACTTATCCTTTTCATATCTAGGTCACTTTGGGTTTTCATTACCTTTGGGTGCAAGCAGAAAATCTCAAAAGATGCCTTGCTATCTTCTGAAACCCCTTCTTGCAAGGACTGGACTAGGGAATGTGTGTTTTCTTCTTCATCCCAGGTACACTAAACCACTGATTTCTGAGAAGGTTATGCATTTTAGAATGATATCTCACCTTAGCAACAATATCCTCATTAAATAGCCGTTTGGGGTTAAGAAAAGTTGCTCTGCTGTTAATGCCCTTTAAATGCCGACTCATCCAATGTAGTCCGGAGACATAATTCTGACTGGGGAAAATCACTTATCGGGATTCCCAAGGCTCAGGTCCACTAATGTTACTCATATGTGTGAACAATCTTCTATCTAATATACAGCATGCAGAATTAGTTTCTTTTGCAGAAGGCACTACTATTGCAGGGTTTGTACACCGTGGGATAGTCATGAAAAACCTAGGAGATTTTTAGACTTCCAGATATATTTCGTTTTCTTAGGTTTCATTTAAATATTTGTAATTTTAGCTCATAATTACAGGTTACTCTAACATAGAATTTTACTTTAGCCCACTATTGCAGAATAATATTGCTGCAATAAAATAAAAACAAGAGAATAAAACCAAAATAAAACTTTTGTTGCAAAGTAAATTTGCCATTTAACAATGACAAAGACTGTGTTCACACAAGAATCTGCCAACTGCAAAATGTGTCAAAGACTATGCAATACCAATTGCGGCCTTGTTTTGTTGAGCGTGACATCACAACTGCTTACATTTTTAGTAGGTTGAGGGAGAACATTGCAAATGGTAGTGTGTGAAGTTTTAATTTCAAAGTAATTTTCTTTTATGCAATATGAATTAAGTTATGTGTGAGAATGTGCAATGAATTTCTTTAATAAAGAGGTATTAAACTCTCATGTAAAACTTAACACTAAAGATCAGCCATTTATGCTGTTATTTAATATTTTACTGCCACATTTTGTTTGATGTCCCTTAAAGGCTAAAACAATCTACAAAAGACTAAGTTTCAAGGTTAACTTTCCGTTTTTATTTTAGTTCTTTCATAGAGTACAAAGTAAGCAGTAACTATCGCAAAAAGTATAACTACCCTTTTAAAAAATGTGCAAAGCGAGTTCTTCTAAAAGTGAATATGGAATTTACTTTTCTATCATAAAGTCAAAATGTTTGATGAAATGTTCTGTGCACAGCACCAATGCTTGACAGATATATTCAGTGCCGGCAATTTAAGCTGTATTCCTAGAATCCTGCCTAATGACACCTTTGGAAAAAAAAATAGCAAAATATTTTGTTAGCCAATATTATACGTAAAAGCTTGGCTCTTTCTTGTAGCTTTGTTGTACGTTAAACAATTTAACTTAATTCATTAAGTTTTCCTATTTGTGTGTTTGCACTAATTAAGAATGACGCTGCTATTGGCTGACTATGTCACATGTCCTAATCAATGAATATCTAGTGTCTTTGGCTAGCGAGATCATGAGGCATGAACTATGACTGGCGGATAAAAACACATTGCAGTCCTGATTTCAGTGCTTCAGAAGTTACTGTGCCGTATTTGGTGGAGTTGCTGTTTATATTTCAGTAAAGTGAAAATATTTAGTGTATATGTTGCTGCATATCAAAGGTATTTCGGAAATCATTGTTTTCTGCTGAATTCATTTACTAAAGTGCCGGAAAATTGTATATGGTGTACAAAACCTTCACCATTCAAAGGGCATACGTTTTACATATCCAAGGGAACTTATATTGTCAGTTAATGTGAAAAAATGTACGTTCACCGGGGGTACAGTATATTTCCACCCTGGAAAAAGTGTATTTTTAACTGGGAAAATCCCAGGATTTTTTTTTCCCTCTCCGTGAATACAACTTGTTTTGTAATCAATCCAAGCACACATACAGAAACAGAAGCAATGGTAAACAATGTTCTTAAAAGTTCCATTGACTTGTTTTTGTGAAAGAGCTCAGTTATTCAGTTCTGCACATCCAAGAGTACTATACTAATGATAAGTTAACACATACTCAGAAAATAATAAATGGGCTGGCAACTTCAAAATTTCAAGTTGTCCATATTGACAAGAATTTTAACTGGACAAAGCACATTGGGAAATTCCTCAAACAACTTAGTTCAGCCACTGTTGTACTTATAATCATACAAAATCTTGTTGAGAAACAAATAAGTAAGTTGACATATTTTGCATATATTCATTCAGTAATGTCATCTTTAAGAACCGAAGTCTTCATTGCTCAGAAACATGCTGTAAGAATAACATGTATTACTTATCCATGAACATCTTGTAATCTGTTTAAGGTGTTGGGCATTCGGACTACTAATTCAAAGTATATCACTTCCCTCATGACGTTTGTTGTAAATAATCTACTACAGTTCA
Organism: Schistocerca gregaria; assembly: GCF_023897955.1. NCBI lineage: Eukaryota > Metazoa > Arthropoda > Insecta > Orthoptera > Acrididae > Schistocerca > Schistocerca gregaria. The sequence goes on along the minus strand of NC_064920.1, from coordinate 124,291,180 downwards.
AAATCAACGGTTACAAACATAATTGCAATATTTGAATGAAAAATGGCATTTATTACTTCACATTAATGTTGTCTTTATCACAAAAAGAGATGCACAATGCTACAAGAAAATTTTTTGATCATTTGGCCACTGATATAAAATGTTTGACAGACAGCAAATTAAAATTTGAAAACAACCATAAAAGCCCTTTTCTTGACATCTCCTTCTATTCAGCAGAACTTCTCACAATGTGATGTGTGACAGATGGAGGATAGAAATTACCAAGCCAAGTCTGTATATTTTTAAAAAACTTATAAATGTTCAGCATGTAATGTAAAATAACTCATTCTACATCATTAGAAATTATTGAGATAAATGGAGCAAGGAACATAAAAGTAACTAAATAACAGAAGAAAGCCCAGGGTGGAATAATGACAATACTATGAAAGGATAGATTGCCACTCACCATATAGCGGAGATGTTGAGTTGCAGACCAGCATAACAAAAAAACTATTAAACATGTAAGCATTTGGTGAGAAGTACTTCTTCTGAAATAGACAATACACACACACACACACACACACACAAATGCAGCTCACACACACATACACACACACAAACATTGCCTAGAGACAGTGGTAATGTATGTGTGTGTGTGTGTGTGTGTGTGTGTGTGTGTGTGTGTGTGTGTGTGTGAGTGTGTGTGTGTGTGTGTGTGTGTGTGTGTGAGAGAGAGAGAGAGAGAGAGAGAGAGAGAGAGAGAGAGAGAGAGAGAGAGAGAGAGAGAGAGTTGTCCATTTCAAAAGAAGGCCTTTGGTCCAAATGCTTCCGTATTTAGTAGTCTTTTTGTAGTGCCTGTCCATGGCTCACTATCTCCACTATATGGTCAGTAGTTGTCTATTCTTTTCATAATATTGTAACTAAGTCATTAACTGAACACCTGTCAGTAGTGTTTCAATGGGTAAAAAAATTTGGGGTTATCATTAATTGCATTTTTGCTGCCTAACAGGTGACGTTCCTGGGCCACCAGATTTATCTCCCTTGTGCAGTCTCAAGTCAAGGGCTGCTGTCAGATGCTCTTTCTGGTCCTTCCATTCTTTGGATGGGCCAGATAGACACTGCCTTCACTGTTGTCAAGATTTGCCTTGTCCATTCTACATTTCTGGGTCATGCAGCATGACACCCTGTTGGTACTGGTGGTTGACACCAGCCACTGTGCCTTAGGAGCAGCTTTGCAACAACACTTCAGTGGTTCCTGACAACCACTGGTCTTCTTTCCAAATAAGCTTCAGCCTACAAAACACCAACAAAGGCCCTGTGACTGGAAGCTGCTTGTCATCTATGAGGTAATCTGCTACATCTACCAAAAGCTGGAGGCCAGGAACTTAATGACATTTCCACACTACAGACCCATACTATATACCTTGCAGCAGAGAAAAAGTCACTGCTCACCATGTCAATTCCACCAACTGGAACATATCTCTCACTTCAGCACAGACAATATAGCGGCCAATTGTCAGCTTGAGTTGCTGGGACCACTGGTTGCATCAATTTCACAACAGTCACTGAAGCTCAAGTGGTTAGTACGGAGATGAACTCTGCTGTGACGTACTGGTATTAAAGCTACTACCAGGATTCACCATTATGTAAGGCTTGACATCTGCTCAGATTGTTGCAGCTGGAACCATTGCTGTGTTGCCTGTAAGCTTGTTAAGACTGACCTGCACATCCACGCCCCAGTTGGTGATTTTCTTGAGGCCACAGGGTTGCTTATGCATGCCCATGTTAACATTGTCAATCACTTCTTCACCTCTGATGGTCAGCAGTATCTTTTTAACCTATCATTGAACATTTCACACACTGGGGAGAGGGAACACCAATTTCTTACATCACAGCTGATACTGTGGTACTAGCATTTGTCAGTAAGTGGACTGATCATTATGCGTTCCTACTCGACATCGTCACAAAATACCAGACAATGTGTCAAGTTCTCTGCAACCTCTTCTGACTGTAACATTCCAGTATTCCTGTATGACCTGTGCTACCATATTGCATGCGTCTATCTTTAACTTGGCTCCTAGCATGGCACCCCAGCTTCCTTCGGTCATCAGGTTCAGGCACTGTCATACATGCAATGGTCAGTGTTGAGGGGTTCAGGCCTGGTCTCCAATGTCCATTCTCTGGATCTCACGAGATTGTTAGTCGAAGTCATTATACCCTGGAAGTTTCCATAGATGGGAATAAAAAAATGGTTCAAATGGCTCTGAGCACTATGGGACTTAACACTGAGGTCATCAGTCCCCTAGAACTTAGAACTACTTAAACCTAACTAACCCAAGGACATCACACACATCCACGCCCGAGGCAGGATTCGAACCTGCGATCATTCCGGTCACGTGGTTCCAGACTGAAGTGCCTAGAACCGGTCGGCCATTTCGGCTGCAGATGGGAACCCTCAGACAGTATCACTGGACCATATAAAGGTGACATACACCTTCACATATGAGCCCACCTCCATGCACTCCCCTCAGATGACCACACCACCACCTCCCCGAGCAGTACAGTCTTTGTTCCAATCCTGCTCTGGGCATTAAGTGTGCTTCCCAGCCTAATTTGCCTGACCTTCAACTACTCCCTCCTTTTTGGAGGGGGGTTAGGTTGTATAGCAATGGAAAGTGGCAGCTGCACAGTTAAGCTAGTCATGGTACTATCAAACTCACGAACTTATAGCGTAGGAGCACAGTCAGTCAGACTGCGAGCTTACAGCATTGGTCACACTGCACCAATGGTAGTAAGCGAATGTGCCAGCCACATAATAATATAATACAGGACCCCCCAACAACATGGACTGCAATTTTGGTATCTAGGTTATATCAGCACACTGTGTGCCAAATATAAGGGATCCAGCAGGATTAGCGAGCAGAGGTCTCAGATGTGCCCCGCCTGCTGCTTCACTGGAGTATACTCTCACAGACACAAGGCAGAACATACTCGTCCATTAAGTGTGCTGTGGTGGTGTACTTATTTCATTGATCACTTATGTGCTGGGGTATGTTGTGATTTCAGTGGTCACCCAAATGATGGAGTGTGTAGTGTAAAAAGTGGTTATTTCTGTTGTGGGTCATGCTGTGGTTTCAGTTGTCACATGAGTGACAGACTTTGTAATGTGCTAGTGTCCACTCATGTGACAGGATGTGTCAGCGAGCTTCTATGACTATTTTTGTAAATTTTCCTGTAGTAGCTTCTGTTCTCTTTCTAGATCTGAAACCAAACTGTTCTTTCCACAGAAGTTGATATTTATTTAAATAATCCATAAGTCTGTTTTCCATAATAGTTTCTATCATTTTTGAAAATTGAGGCCGTGTTGAATTTGGGATGTAATTCTCTATATTTTCTTTACCATCTTTTATGTGGGTGGGAATAATTTCTGCTTGTGTTAGGTAATCAGGGAAGCAACTGGATGTGAATGACTCCATTTACTGTATCTGTTAGAGATGCTTTTATGCTGCTAATACTGTCCCTTAGTAGACACACTGGAATCTCATCTGGAGCTATGAATGTTTTACTCTTAAATTTATACACAATCCCAATGATTTTCTCTCGCAGTTTGGTTGCTATGTTACTAAAGTAATGGTCAAGAAAGTTATCCTTAGAATTATATATTAAACCACCTTTATTTCTAATTTTCATATTTTTCTGTTTTGGCTTGGTGCTACCAGTTTCTTGTTTTACTATATTCCTTGTTGCTTTGCTTTTATTGTTGGACATCTGTATAGCCTTATCATTTTGTATTCTTTTTCCATCCTGTAGCATTTTCCTATATGTTCTTTTGTATTTGAGAAAATACTGCAAGAAGGGTGGGCCCCTCTTATTGTCTTTGCTAGAGCTGATTTACCTGAGTGTTCAGAAGATTCTGGAAACTTTGTTACCCAGTTTTTCTGATAGATTCTCTAACAGAATGTGCCATTTTGGGAAATGTCTCGTCAAATTTTAGTTTGAATATAGCCATGAATTTGCTGAATTTTTCTTTTACATGTGTTCCTGAACATACTTCTGACCATATCTGGCTGTTGTAGTCTATCTTTTCATATTTTGTCAAGTATGCACAAGCTCTACTGCCCCAGAGTGGACAGTGTACTCATCACTTTATACCATTGCTCTGAGTATGAAGGAAATAATTTGCTCTCAATTGTTAATCATCATATGAGATAGTCAAAAAGGTAATTAGTTCCTTTGTAAATGAAGTGAAACAAGTTGTAATCATTCTAAACTGTCTGAAATGTTGGCAGTGGTAATAGTACTCACAATAGCACTATGCAGGTGGTAGGCCTATTGTATTTTCTCGAAAATAAAACTCAAGGTGAGATCATTATTTGAACAACTTCTAATTGCAATTATCTTACCCAGTGTTCATAAGTATATTCAGTTTGTAGGTCAGAGGTATCATTGGAAAGTGGACCAGCAACAAGAAACCAAACATTTTATTGAGACTTGGTTGGGGGAAAATTTTCATATAACTTCTTAATAAACAGTGTGATAGTTGTGACTAATAACTCAGTACAGCAGTAATGGCCATTAAACAAGGACAGTGCTATGCACTGCACAACATGTAGCCACCTCACCCCAACCATAATTCTGCAGAAGTCTGTTTTGTGTAAGTTTGAAATTTTTACATTTTATTTAAGTAATTACCATCTGGAAAGCAACCATCATGTTATTTAGCACATAACATAAGCTTATAATGATTGTAACATTAGTAAAGAAGCAGATAAATTTTATAATCATAATTATCAACACCATAAATGATAATAATAATGATTAAATCTTCATGTTTTAAAGTGCATAAACAAATTCCTTGTAGATCCCTTGAAAAATATATAGAAGACAGGCTCCGGGGGGGTAGGACTTTACATTGTGTTATTGCATTGCATTTTAATTGTTTTGTAACACACTCCAAAAATTCTCTGTATGGAGGTCAGATGCAGTCGCTGCTGAGTCCAGGTGCATCACAAATGAACTTCAGAACACACCAGAAAATAAAGCCAGAGTACACGATTCTTTCTTTCTTGACCAGATTGCACCCCTACACAGCTGTAAGTTTTCAAATAAGCTTCTAGGGTAAATAGCTGGTACAGATCTTCATCACTCTTACTAGTAGTACTAAGATTTTTCTCTATTTTCAGAGTATTCTCAAATATTTTTAACAGTGCTTAGCATTATAGTTTTCTTTGTCTGTCTGGTGATATTTTGTGTGTATATGTATTAGATGTAGACTGTGTTGCAATCTGATAGAAGACATTAGGTTCTTGTTCAAATTTGTTTGTGTGTTGTGGTGAAAACCTATGCTCAATATAAGATGCAGTTGGTGGACTTTGTTAATGTTCATTCAGTTGAGGATGTAGTGGAACCAGAGGTATCAAAACCATAAACATAAGATGCCTTTACCAAAACTCTGGAGCAGATGAGAATTTGAGCTGCAAAACAAACACAGCTTGTTACAGCATTAGCCACAAAGCAAAAAGAAATATCTACTAGACAGGAATGTATGCCCACTAACCAGAATCTGGCCACAGTGAGCACACAACTGACTGAATTAGCAGAGAAACAGGAAGCCAGAGTGAAGGAAATAGGAAGTGAGATAACTGAACTGCAAAAAGCTCAAGGGCTGAACCCTGGATCTATGGAGAAGCTACCAACAGAAGTGAATGAGATCCATGATAGGTAGGTATCCTTACGTTACACTGTACACAGTCTGTCATACCAAGTGGTGAATTTGTCATTAGAGCAAGAAAAATGGTACAAGAACAGTTTATTGTGCACAGGCAGCAAGTCACAGAATACATAAATGCTTGGGGAAATTCTGAGGAAGATCAAATAATAAAATTTGTGAACGAGCGAATCGAGACTTCTGTTAGTAATTTGTTGTCCCTGGCAGCAGTGGGCTAAAAAAGGAATTACTCAGTATCAAAGAACGAATAGGATTTGATTCTTCTCAATGGAGAAATAAAATAGTTGAAACAGTGAAACCCCAGAACAAAGACTTAATAGATATCCTGACAGTGGTACAGAAATGTCAATATGAATTGCATGAAAACATAATGACAAATACCTTGAATCCCAGATGAGACTATAACAGTCTGAATGTGGATCAGCCTGTTGAAAATATTTCACAATCTGCACATGGCGTGCTGCTGGTGACAATGCTATACACAGTAATAATAATGGAAATGAAAATTCTTAAGCACAGAAACTTTCAAATATATTCATCAAATAAGATGGTATATCCTGTGGTATTCATTTGTGGCTTTAAAGATGTATTTCCATGACCATGGACCAAGGTGCAAAAGATAAGTTATGTAACTTAATATGTGCATGGTGACAGGGCCCTATAGGCAACTGAAATAAATAATTCATGCGAAACCTACACCAAATTGGGAAAAGTTGTGGGATAGTAATACGAACATGTAGAGATGACAGCAATATCACGTACACCAGGTTTAAAAGAACAATGCATTGGTACAGCTGTCATTTATATTCAGGAGATTTTCTTATTTTATATTTTACATGTCTAGTTCTGTAGGACCAAATTGAAGAGCTAATACCCAAGGTCATGGAATGAGTCAGTACATAAAATTACAACATAAAAGAACTAACAGATAAAATAAAATTTTGTGAAGCCCCCCCCCCCCCAAAAAAAAAAAAAAAAGTGCATTCAAAAGCAGTCAACAATATAACAGAGGAATCAGCTTAATGTTTCAAGGAACTCCTCGACAGAATAGAAGGTCACTCATGAGGAAACTCTTTAGTTTCAGTTTGAAAGAGTGGGGATTACTGCTAAGATTCTTGTATCCATATGGTACGTTATCAAAAATGGATACAGCAGCATAATGCACACCTTCCTGCACAAGAGTCAAGCAAGTGAGTTCGAAATACAGTTTGGATTTCTGCCTAGTATTAACCAAGTGCAAGCTGCTAATTCTTTGAAATAAACTGATACTGTTTACAAGAAATGACAATAAAGAGCATATATATTCTAAGGTAAATGTGAGAATACCCTGAGGTTCATGAACTTACACCACTTTTTGCCAAGACCGCTCGTTTCGGAGCCAAAAATATTCTTTGAGAATGGGAAGAGTTACTCCAAAATATAATACCATACATCATAAGTGAATGAAAACAAGCAAAGTAGACTACTTTTCATGACAAACTATCCCTTACTTCAGATACAGTTCGAATAGTGAAAATTGCAGCAATAAGTCCTTCGGAAAGACTGAATGTGGGCCCTCCATGACAGTTTACTATTTGTTTAAACACCAAGAAATTTGAACTGTTCAGTTTCCCTAATGAAATGCCCAGTTTGTGGAATTGAAACGTTGGGTTTTGTTGAATTGTCTGTTATAAACTGTAAAAAATGAATTTTACTGTGATTTAGCATTAATTTTGTTTTTACAAGGCTTGAGTATATGTCATGAACTGCCCTATTAGGAACAGAGCCAGTGTCGCACACAACATCCTTTACTACCAAGCTAGGTTCATCAGCAGACAGAAATATTTTAGAGTTACCCATAATACTAGAGGGAATATCATTTAAATAAATAAGGAACTGGTGTGGCCCCAAAATTGATTCCTGGGGTGCCCCCCATTTGATCAAACCCCACTCAGACCCGACATCACAGCCATTCTCAACACATGTGAATAATGACATTTTGCTGCCTGTTGTTAAAGTAAGAGGTGAACCAATTGTCCGCTACTCCCTTAGTCTGTAATATTCCAACTTCTGGAGTATTTTACGATCAACACAATCAAATGTCATAGTTAAATCATAAAATATGTCTAGTGTTCTAAATGTTTTAATTTAATCAGTCCAGTACCTCACAGAGAAAAGAGAATATAGAATTTACAGTTGTTAAACCATGTCTAAAACCGAACTTTATATTTGACAGCATATTATGTGAAATAAACTGATCAATTATCCTTACATACACTACTTTCTCAATAACTTTAGCAAACACTGGTGGTATAGAAGTATGTCTAAAATTGTCTACGTCATTCCTTTCTCCCTTTCTATAAAGTGGCTTTACCAGTGAGTACTTTAATCATCCAGGAAACTGACCATCCTTAAAGGAAATATTACAAATATGACTAAGTACAGGCTAACATGTGCAACACAGTACCTTAATATTCTCCTAGGCAATCCATTATATCCATGAGAGTTCTTGTTCTTCAGTGATTTCAGTACTGATTCAATCTCCCCCTTGTCAGTATCATGGAGAAGTATTTCAGACAGTTATGTCATTCCCTGTAGATAATGAGTTTTTATTTAAATCACTTGCTATGCTTAGCAAATGTCTGTCAAATACAGATAATGTAAGGTGTTTAAAAATGTTATTAGGAATTCAAAGAGTATGTGGTACACAAATAGAATAGCTACTTCACAGGATAAAGTTAAGGCCATATGGTCAGTTGTGAAGGAAGTGTTATCTCACAAGCACAAGGTAAACAATATAAAGTCAGTTTGTAATAAAACTATATCTGATACTGGTAAGTCATATACAGGGTGGTCCATTGATAGTGACAGGGCCAAATATCTCACAAAATAAGCATCAAATGTAAAAACTATAAAGAATGAAACTCATCTAGCTTGAAGGGGGAAGCCAGATGTCGCTATAGTTGGCCTGATAGATGATGCTGCCATAGGTCAAACGGATATCAACTGAGTTTTTAAAAATTAGGAAACCCCATTTTTTATTACATATTCATGCAGTACATAAAGAAATTTGAATGTTTTAGTTGAATTACTTTTTTCGCTTTGTGATAGATGGCGCTGTAATAGTCACAAACGTATAAGTGCGTGGTATCATGTAACATTCCACCAGTGCAGACGGTATTTGCTTCATGATACATTACCCGTGTTGAAATGGACCGTTTATCAATTGCAGAAATGGTCGATATCATGTTTATGTATGGCTATTGAGATCAAAATGCCCAAAGGGCATGTGCTATGTATGTTGCTCAGTATCCTGGATGACATCATCCAAGTGTCTGGACCATTCACCAGATAGTTATGTTATTTAAGGAAACAGAAAGTGTTCAGCCACATGTGTAATGTCAACCACAACCTGCAACAAATGATGATGGCCAATCCTCACATCAATAGCAGACAAATTGTGTAAGAATCAGGAATCTCAAATACATTGGTGTTGAGAATGCTACATCCACATCAATTGCACCCGTACCACATTTCTATGCATCAGGAATTCCATGGCGACAACTCTGAATCTCATTTACAGTTCTGCCACAGGGCACAAGAGAAATTACGGGCCGATGACAGATTTTTTGCATGCCTTCTATTTAGCGACGAAGTGTCATTCACCAACAGCTGTGATGTAAACTGGCATAATATGCATTATTTGGCAACAGGAAATCCACAATGGCTCTGACAAGTGGAAAATCAGCAAACTTGGTGGGCTAATGTATGGTGCAGCGTTATGGGAGGAACGATAATTGGCCCCAATTTTATCAATGGCAATCTCAGTGGTGCAAAGTATGGTGATTTCCAATGTTACTACAAGATGTTTCACTGCATGACAGAATGGCGATGTACTTCTTACATGATGGATGTCAGGCATATAGCTGGTTTCCACGTTCAAGCTAGATGAGTTTTATTCTTTGTAGTATTTTTGTTTGATGCATCTTTCATGAGATATTTGCACTGGTCACGAACAATGAATAACCCTGTATGTACAGTATTTAACTGTAATTTTCTGAGCTTTACTTGCCATTTAATAAAAACCTATTTTTCACAGGGATGATATAACTCTCTTTCCAATATTGATGTCTGAAACACTTCTCTGTGATACCGACAAGTGGGAGATTGAATCAATAATTAAATCTCTGCAAGTTCCCTGTTTAGAACGTGGTAATGGTAAGCAAATTTCAAAGAGCATGAGAAATTGTTTAAGGTAACCATTATACAGTCATTAGACCATAATTGTTCACAATTGGTTTGTAAAACATTCTAGATAACTTGAGCGAATGATTTGGCCACACAAATTGTAAAACATGAGTCACATCAAAATTTATGGTGTGTGACAGTGAGGTCAATTTGTGCACAAAATCCTGCTTTGGCAAACTTCCTCACTCAGGGATGGCTATAGAGGCAGTAATGGCTCAGTATTTCTACAGTGCACTTCCAGTGACTTGTTAAGTCCAGGCCATGTTGAGTTGGTGCACTACAGCAGACAAAAGTGCATCCAACACAATATTTGTGAGGTATCCCATGACTTTTGATACCTCAAAGCATTAGGATTTTGAAAATGCATTTCTTGTCAAATTGTGGCCCAGTTACGTGTCCGTAATACACAGAAGAGTGTTTTTACTCAGAGCTTTTCTCTTTTCAAAATGGGAGCTTGCACCAGTGTTTCGAAAAATAGCTTAGTAAGGCATACTACTGGGGTCAATTCATTTCTCCTAGAGATGATTCAGCAATCTTAAAGGCAACCTTACCTGTTGAAAATGGAGAGAAACATATTACCGTGTCAGAATCTAGTTGGAATGAATTTATGTTTGTATTGGGTTCTATGGACATAACTGAAGGAGACATTAAGTTGCAACCAGGACCCAGAGGTTATTACTCACTGAGTCCTAGTACAGGGAATGGCTGTAGTAGAGGACAACTGCATGTACAATAAGCTGGTGTCCTCCGCAGGATACCGAGCTGAACAGTTATCAGAAACACAGCAAAGGAGATGGTTGTGGGAACCCTTGCAATACAAATTGAATGAACTGTGAAAGGAGATACAATTCTGGGTATGCATTTAATAATAATATGTATTCCAGTAACAAACAACTGAATACATCGTCAGATTATTACTGAGGGTCATAATCACCAGTGATTACCAAAATTATTGATGACAGCAGTCATACAACTGTACAACACCTGGAAACACTCTCCAACCACCTTGAGCCGCAGTGAGTTAGACATGAAGTAAGCTCCATTATATTCATCATATTAAAGCTACCAATGTAATGTAACAACTCTGCTCTGGTATGAATCAAAGCAACCAGGAATACCCATTGTTACCACAATCTGTAATTTGGGCCAGCATTGAGGATGTTGGAGTAACTATTGTTCTAGACACAGGAGCATTTGGCAGTGTGATGTCAACCAGTTCTTTCAATAAAGTATTCACAAAAGCCAAGTTGCATGTGAGTCCTGTACAGAACTGCAAGACAGCTGGAGCCATTGAAATGTGATCCAGAAATATTAGAATAATAGGAATGCTAGTAAAACTATTGCAGTACCATGCACCATTCTACTAGTTGAAGGCTTATTGACTGCCTTATGAGCCATGAGTTTATCTGTGTGGACACAAGATCAACTTCTCTATGGGTAAGGTTTCCTTTCTAACAGTGAATGAGCTTAATTTGTGCTGGTGAGGAAGGACAGTACCCGCAGTCAGTATTGATCAAATTCATTGTAAAGGAACATTGCACGACAAGAAATTTTCTGAAGTTAATAGTTCATAAGGACATATTGTCACCATCTACAGACGCAGGGGATTGACTACATAAAACTGTTTGATGACATAGTGAACCACTTATCTCTTTTGTCAAGACTCTACACTACAGCAGAGCTACTGTTTGGCAGGAGAGCATAGAATGAATGAATGTGTGGACCAGATTCCACAGGTTCCAAATGACGAAGATAAGTTAGAAGAAAAGGTTCAGAAAGCTTTGACCAGCTTGACAGACAAAGCATTTAGAAGAAAGCACAATTATGACAAGACAATTATAAAAATACTAAGGTATCAAGTGAACAAGAAAATATCATAAAGAAACCACCCACCTCTTTAACAAAATGTACAAAAAGTGGCAGCTTTTGCATACGAGACCTTTTGTGATTCTAAGGATTCCAAATCCTGCTGGATAATTATTAGGGTACCAAAGTAATCAACAAATTAAAGGACTTTGTCCTCATCAAGATTTATAAAAATATTATTCTTGGTGGAATTAGTGTGCATAATTTTAGGAACACAGATCAATAAGTATTTTTATGTATTTTTGTCTGTAGTAGATAAGTATTATCCTGTGATGTATGTAGGAGAATGATTCTCATCTGCCAGTCTTAAGATCACAATTTCCTACATCTATGTCTTCATACATGGCTAGACTGGAATTCACAGACGGTTTATCAAACCACTTTCAAGTTATTTCTCTGCTGTTCCACTCTCCAACAACACACATGTAGCATGAACACTTACGTATTTTCATATGAGCTCTGATTTTTCTTAATTTATTGTGATGATCATTTCTCCCTATGTAGGTGGGCAGAAACAAAATATTTTCACACTCTGAGGAGAAGCTTAATTATTGAAATTGCATGAGAAGATCCTGCCATAATTGGAAAGGCCTTTGTTTTAATGATTGACACTCTAATCCACATATCATCTCCCATGGCACTCTCTCCTCTATTTTGTGATAATACAAAATGTGCTCCCCTTCTTTGAACTTGTTCCATGTCCGCCCTCAGATCGATATGATGCATATCCCGCAACTCACGCTAGTACTACTGAAGAAGGAGGGCAATATACACTCCTGGAAATGGAAAAAAAAACACATTGACACCGTTGTGTCAGACCCACCATACTTGCTCCGGACACTGCGAGAGGGCTGTACAAACAATGATCACACGCACGGCACAGCGGACACACCAGGAACCGCGGTGTTGGCTGTCGAATGGAGCTAGCTGCGCAGCATTTGTGCACTGCCGCCGTCAGTGTCAGCCAGTTTGCCGTGGCATACGGACCTCCATCGCACTCTTTAACACTGGTAGCATGTCGCGACAGTGTGGACGTGAACCGTATGTTCAGTTGACGGACTTTGAGCGAGGGCGTATAGTGGGCATGCGGGAGGCCGGGTGGACGTACCGCTGAATTGCTCAACACGTGGGGCGTGAGGTCTCCACAGTACATCGATGTTGTTGCCAGTGGTCGGCGGAAAGTGCACTTGCCCGTCGACCTGGGACCAGACCGCAGCGACGCACGGATGCACGCCAAGACCGTAGGATCCTACGCAGTGCCGTAGGGGACCGCACCGCCACTTCCCAGCAAATTAGGGACACTGTTGCTCCTGGGGTATCGGCGAGGACCATTCGCAACCGTCTCCATGAAGCTGGGCTACGGTCCCCCACACCGTTAGGCCATCTTCCGCTCACGCCCCAACATCGTGCAGCCCGCCTCCAGTGGTGTCGCGACAGGTGTGAATGGAGGGACGAATGGAGACGTGTCGTCTTCAGCGATGACAGTCACTTCTGCCTTGGTGCCAATGATAGTCGTATGCGTGTTTGGCGCCATGCAGGTGAGCGCCACAATCAGGACTGCATACGACCGAGGCACACAGGGCCAACACCCGGCATCATGGTGTGGGGAGCGATCTCCTACACTGGCCGTCCACCTCTGGTGATCGTCGAGGGGACAGTGAATAGTGCACGGTACATTCAAACTGTCATCGAACCCATCGTTCTACCATTCCTAGACCGGCAAGGGAACTTGCTGTTCCAACAGGATAATGCACGTCCGCATGTATCCCGTGCCACCCATCGTGCTCTAGAAGGTGTAAGTGAACTACCCTGGCCAGCAAGATCTCTGGATCTGTCCCCCATTGAGCATGTTTGGGACGGGATGAAGCGTCATCTCACGTGGTCTGCACGTCCAGCACGAATGCTGGTCCAACTGAGGCGCCAGGTGGAAATGGCATGGCAAGCCGTTCCACAGGACTACATCCAGCATCTCTACGATTGTCTCCATGGGAGAATAGCAGCCTGCATTGCTGCGAAAGGTGGATATACACTGTGCTAGTGCCGACATTGTGCATGCTCTGTTGCCTGTGTCTATGTGCCTGTGGTTCTGTCAGTGTGATCATGTGATGTATCTGACCCCAGGAATGTGTCAATAAAGTTTCCCCTTCCTGGGACAATGAATTCACGGTGTTCTTATTTCAATTTCCAGGAGTGTAGTATAAGCAGTTTCTGTAGTAGACCTGTTGATTATTCTAAGTGTTCCACAAATAAATGGAAGTCTTTGGGCCATGGGGGGCAGCCACGTGGTCTGATGTTACTTAACACAGCTACCCCTGTCAGAGATTCAAGTCCTCCCTCAGGAATACACTAAGCAGATTCAGAAGGATGTAGGTTGCAGTAAGTACTGGGAGATGAAGCAGCTTGTACAGGATAGAGTAGCATGGAGAGCTGCATCAGACCAGTCTCAGGACTGAAGACAACAAAACGACTAACTTAAATTTCAGTGGTTTAGGTTTTGCCAGTATATGCCTGGCAGTTAGTGTGATGTTCTTCTCTGTTTCATGCAAGAAACTACTAACATAAAAATTGGAAAACCTCTTGAGGCTGGTGAAAAATTAAGGCTTTTACTCCATGCTGGCACAGAGCCATTTTCCATTTCTGGGGTGGAGATATTAACAGATATTGTATTTGCCTTATTATTTTCCACATCAGTACCTCTGTGAAGTGAGAAGTCAAACTTGTTACTTTGTAAAGACGTTGTCTTTTGCATAGTAGCAGGCTATTGTGCTGTCCATGGGGGCAGTCTTTTGATGTTGACAGTAAGAAACAATGCTTGTAGGGATGTGGGAGCAACAGTTTCAAATGTGAGAGTACCCTCATGCCACCTGACGTCGTTCTGTCCCACAATGAGTCAGAGCCGCTATTATCTGCCTAATTCGACTTCTGCTCACACATCATTTTGGTCCTCTCTGATTGGAGGCAGAAGCTGCAATTGTGGCTTTATAAGTAGTAGATTGTGACAGCCCCAGCAGTCAGAAGTTTAACTCCTGATGACAATGGCAATAATAGCAGTTGAAAGCTCATGAATTTTATTTGATTTGATGCTGTTAGAAAACCAAGAAGGCATGGTGCCACAAAAGTCTTTGAGCACACTTATGTTTCCTCTGCAGTGAGCGGACAATGCACACTGTGAGACTACTGGAATAACTGTGAAAAAAGAAATCACATCTGCTGAACTCTTTAGCATATTCCTCACTTTGTTGCAGTTAAGTAACACATCCAAACTGCCTCAGTGGACAGGATTTTGAAAAGGACAAGCCATACCATTGAGAGACAGTGGTCCGGCAGGCAAGGTATGAGCTTGATCCATGTACCAGAAAGCTGTTTGATTTTCATCAATTTCTATCATCAGCTTTGCAGCCATTCAATTGGGAGTGGGTTGACATAGCAACAGCAGCTCAACTGTGCGCCAATTTGTGCAAGACAGCAAGAAAACATACAAGCAAGTTTGACCACGTAACTCACAGAGGAAATGACATGAAGAATACTAAGTTCCACAGAATAGCTGTTAATCTCTGCAGAGCAGAACTAGTTGACAACTCTGGGTAAAGGCCTTAATGTTTCACCAGTCACACAATATCTGTCAGTTTTTGGTATTGTTAGTGGAAATGAACGGTGCATCTGGCATCTGTTGCATGACACAGCAGAGGATGTCTCACTAGTTGCCAGCCCTATATTGGTTTAAGCTAGCCCACCAAAAACCAGTGTTAACTTAGCAGATTGTCGTGACTTGTCCTTATTGCATGAGAGTGATTACTTGGTTGTCTTGGTAGCAAACAGAGGAAATGCCAGTGTGTTTCTGAGCACTGAACCTGTAGGTGCTATATTTATTAGAAGATGATGCGTACCGGGAATTTAGTCACAATCTGATACATGCCTTATTCACGAATACAGGGAAGTTATTAAAGGACTATGGAATACGAGACTAAGTATTAATGCCTTGTGCTGTCAGACCTCCCTGGGCCTATGGATTGCCGAAGATACATAAGGGAAAGGTCCCCCTTAGCCACATTGTTAGTGCAATTAGCTTTGCCCCTATAGACTGACAAAACATCTCACAGGAATATAATTAAAAAAAACTAGAACATTTTGAACACCCATGTTCTAAACTACCAGACATTTGTTGAAACACACAAGAAAATGAAAACAGAACTAAATGACATAATAATTGGTCAGGACATTGTGTCACTTTTTACGAGAGTTCCAGTACAAGACATGCTGGATCTTTCAGTTCAACTGTTTCCATTTGGAATGCTCAAGTTGTGGTATGTTCTCACAACAACACTTCTAATGCCATGACGAATATTATGAAATAATGGAAGGCACAGTGATGGACTCACCACTGCCCCTTGCAGTCGCAAATTTCTTCATGGATCATTTTGGGGAGCAGGCTCCAAATTCTACAGTGTTGTGTCCATCTTGCTTCCTTAGGTATGCTTATGATACCTTCCTGATATGGCACCATGGTGGAAATACATGGCAGCAGTTAATGGGTAAAACAAACAGTGTTCATCCCAACATTAAATTTGCCATCGAGATGGAGCAAGATGGCAAGCTACTATTCTTGGATGTTTTTATTGGGCAGTAGGCAGGAGATTGGCTCAGTCATTCAGTGTACAGGGAACCAAAGCACACTGATCATTATTTAAACACTGATAATATTCACCATCTTGTACACTAGAAAATGGTCCTGAAAACGTTAATGCACACAACAAAATTTATTTACGATGACAACCACCTACAGTCTGAATTGTAGCACGTGAGACACATGTTCAGAGGGGATGGTTATAGCAAGAGACACACTGCAATTGCTTTCAGATGTCACCACAGATGGACACGTTGTGACTTGGCAGAAGAAGCCAAGCTAGTGGCTTTCCTTACATACTGTGAGCCAATGAGCAGCAAGTTACTGCAGAGACATGGATTGAGGCGAGTGCTTTGGCCCATCCCTAAAATACAACATCTGCTGTGCCTTGTTAAAGAGAACATAGCTCTTCATGTGCCAGTTGTACATGGTGTCCCTTGTGAGTGTGGCAGGATCTTTGTAGGTCAAACTATTTGCACAGTTGTACGGTGTTGAACTGGGCACAAGAGACATCTTAAATAGAGGGAGTTGGACAAGTCAGCCATATCTGAGCACTGTCTGGAAAGTGGACAGAAAATAAAGTATGATAATATGAAAGTTTTGGCTAATGTGTCAACACACTTCGATTCCATTATAACATGGGTGACTGAGATTAGATTGAACAACAACAATTTCAACAGAGACCAGGGGTACACTGACTAGGGCATAGGTAGATGCTTTCAATGTCAAAAGTAAGCTACAGTGGGTGACTAACACTTATAGGGAAGTTGGGAACAGCAGTTTCGAATGTGGAGGTTGGGAACAGCAGTTTCAAATGTGGCACTGGCCCCTCGTGCCATCTGACATCATTTGGTCCCATATCTGGCTGGAGATGCTATGAGCTATCCAACTCACCTTCAGTGCATGTGTCATTTCTGCTCTGTCTGATTAGTGCCAGTTACTGTAATCGTGGCTATATAATTGGAAAAATGTGCCAAGCCCAGCTGTCAATAGTTTTACTCCTGGCAACAATGACAGAGATAATAATTGAACACTAGTCAATTTTTGTTTTAGTTGAATCAGCTTGAAAGCCGAGAATATTTTATTCAAAGTTTTGCTCAACATATTCTCCTCTGAGCAACAACAAACAGACTCTTGCTGTGACAATGTCCTCAAGATCATGTTGTGAAGTGGCTCTGCGCCTGAGTGGGCTAAGCAGCTGCCACCAGCCATCATATACTATGATGGCAGAGTGCGCTCGTGATACCAAGCCACTGGAGGTGTGACAAAGCTGGCATACATCCCTGGGTTTACCAGATGCTGTACAGCTGCAATCAGCATTCAACAAAAAGTTGCAATTCCATGGCACCTATGATATGCTGTATAGTGGTATTGATACTTGATACAAAAAATGCTACAACAGAACCAAGACTGTCTTCAGACAAGCTGATCCTCAACACACAGAGCTCATAGTTGACAATATGTCTCCTGGAAGCACACAGTTCACACTGATCTCATTTAATGTCAGTTATGACAAGAAGTTCAAATTTTACAGCAGTGGTACAGATTAGTAGTCTTCAGTTACTCTTCCTTAAATATCATAGTTCTTCACTTTTTCACACTGTAGTGTATGTTGTTATTACCTCTCCTCCCTGTTTCTCAGTTATAAACATCAGCATGCTGCCACTCTGAAAAGGTTTTTAGTTTCCTGTGCTGACTGATAGTATATTTATGTTTGCATTTCTTATGGTATTGATCTTTTTTGCTGTGAGCATTATAGTGTTGTTGTCTAATATGACTGTGTTTTTATTTTTCACTCTCTTACCTCCTCCTTACCCTTTTCCCACACTTGCTATGGTTATTCAAGGAGATGACAGCAGAAGGGATGGACGGGCAAGCATGGCCAAAAAATGTATGGCAGAATAGAATAGAAGAAACTGTCCTTAGGCGAGGGTGGTTGGAACCATGTCTACAGACAGAGAGATGGAAATCCTTTGTGTCCTCTACATGGTGAGTGATAGCCTGCTGTTATTGTTATGATGATGTGCTGTTTTATGCATCATATCTCAGTGATATTGTTGTATCAAGGGATGTCTTGGATGAGTTTGTATGCTGAGTTTATTCTTAGGTTTTTATGTGTATGAATGTCAAGTAAATTATTCAGCATTTCTTTATTAATATATAACTGTTCTTATGATAAGGAACCTTGTGCAGTAATCTCTCATTTTCAATCATTATTCAGCGAGCCATTTTTGTGTTGCAGATGTATTGTGAAGTAAATCTATATTTGATGTTCACAGTAAACATTTATTTTGGATGACTACTGATAAACTAATATGTGTGGCAAATTAGTGAGTTGGTGTATGCACTTTTATTCTATTATGATGTGTCACTACACCCTGCGTTTTTAATTCACCAATGTATCTTCCAATGATTTGTTCTATTACTTGCCATGTTTATTGCAGTTCCATTTTATTTCTATGATTAATAGTTTTGTGCAATTTGAAGCAATAATTAGCAATTCAGTCTATCTCTTGCATTTGCAAATGTCGAATAAACTCATTTTCTGGTTAGACTTTCTACTTTTAATGTGTTTGCTATCAGGTAATGTCTGTGGTTTGGTAGGTTCCAGTAAGTGTCATATACCTTCCATTAAAGTTCCCTCATGAATGTCCACATATTTGTATTTCTTTTTAGGATGATTTTTGTTTGCAAGTAAAGACACGAGCTCTGATACCAACTTGGTGTACAGATGAGAGATTATTTTATTTATTTAATCTTTTCCAAGCCATAGACAACCCACATATTACATATACACACAAATACAAATACAATACACATATGTATAAATAAAACAAACCCAAAATGGGGAGTCACATTACAATGTAAAGACATAGTATATATATAAGTGTGCTATATCATACAACTACATTTATATTCATTACAGGCATGATCAGTGGGTTGCTGTATCATTGGTTCCCATGCCAACTCCACAATACAGGCCAGATAGTATGTCAACATGGCAGTCAAGCAAAACCCACCAGTCAGTTTACGAGTTAGATTCTGCTGGACTCCATCTGAAGGAGCAGCACCAGCCTCTTCTCCAAACCACTGCATTGCCACAGCTGATGCTACATGCAGAGCACTACTTGCATTGCCAGTCAAGTGTCTTCCAGTTTGCCAAAACAGTGCTCACGTGACCACCTGGCCACAGAGCTGCCAGATCCAAGTGCAACACCAACCATGTAGGATCACCAAGCACCATAGTGAGCACCCAGCAGTCACAAAGGTATCTACTACCATATATTCCCTAAGAAAACTGACACCTTTTTGTAACATTACCACTCTGAGGCAAATACATTTTGCATTATTTGAGTCCCATCTAAGCTATGGCATAGAGATATGGGGATCCAGCAGTAAAGGTAATATGAAAAGTGTACTTATCCTACAAAAGAAGGCACTTAGAATTATGGGAAAGAAATGTGCCAGGGAGGCCTGTAGAAATCTGTTTACAGAATTTAAAATACTAACTGTTCATACCCTGTATGTACTTAAGATAATCATTATGGCAGTGAACAGTAACAAAACACATAATAAAGAAATACACGGTCACAGCACCAGAGACCCCACAACATCTCTCATATAACAACATTTTATGAGAAAAGCCCTCACTATGTAGGCATAAAACTATTGAATTGCTTCCAACCTATTATCTCCAAATTGCCCATTACAGAATTAAAAAAGAAATTAAAATTAAGGCTCCTAAACAGTCATGTGTATTGAATAGATGAGCTTTTAGATTTAGTACACTCTTGTGATGGAAGACCATCTATCTAAAAATATATGAATCTCCGATCTTAGAATGTGTCAAAAACTGTAAATATTTGATCTCAGATCTGAATACTCTGTCACAACCTGTAAATTCCTTAATCTATGTATTACAAAGCAAATTGTTTTTATTAATAGTCCATATGTGTAACATTGTTCTCTCTACTAAATTTAGAAGAAGTTGTCTAGATAATAATGCCAGGCAATAATATGTAATACTAGTAAATAAGGCCCTGACTTATTCACGAGACTGGAAAAAAAAAGTTTTTTTATAATCAGTTGATGTGAGATTGAAATAAATAAATAAATAAAAATAAGGAAATAATTAAATAGGTTTGATGATAAAAGTCATTCGTTTTCTGTTCACGAAAATGTTAAACGTAATCGCTTGTAGTGCTGGAATTGTTACAGTCATTTGATGTCTATTCTGTTTTGTACTTTTTATAGATGTTGTAGTTGTTGGAACACTAATTCAATTAATAAAATAATTCAAAAATAGAAATAATTCGTATTGCCCATATAATGTATTAAACATTTATTTAATTTATTTACCTTCACATATTCCTCCTTCATAGTTTTATAAGGCTCTTCACACATTTCTGGAATTATTTTGGTTAATGTGCAATGTGATATTCAGGTGCTGTATTGTAAACTAGAGTAGCTCTCTTGTGTTTCAAGAAAATCCAGTGTCACATTTTGCCTGTCTTCTGCAGTTACAGCATTTCACAAGACTGTATTCCGTTTTGTAACATAAGCAAATACTGAAATATGCTCTCATCCATTCATAGGTAACTCACATATAAGACTTGAAGTTCTCCAATTGCAGCTCTCATAACAAATTTTGGTGTGTGCTTCCACTATCTCGATGTAATAGCTATGGCTTCATCCAAGTATGTTTCCTTTACTGAATTAACATAGAAACAGGAAGCCACATTAAAGGAATTAGAAAAGGAGATAATTGAATTGCAAAAACCTCAAGAGCTGATTTCCTGGATCTATGGAGTAGCTACCAACAGACATGAACAAGATCCATGATCGGCTGTAATCCCTAGGTGACATGGTAGACAAACTTTTATACTGAGTGATGGATTTGCCTTTAGATCAAAGAAAGTGATATAAGGATAGTTAACCATGCCCAAGTGGCAGGAGCAGGCATAGATGCTTGGGCAAAGTCTAAGGAAGATACATCTCACAATTTATGAAAGAGCAAATCCAGACTACTGTTAGTAATCTGATGACAAAGTGCCCTCCGACATTGGGCTAAGGAAGGAATTACTCATGATCTAGGAACAAACACAATGAAATTTTTTTCAGTGGAGGAAAAAAATAAGTAGATCAGTCAAAAACATGAAAAAACAGTTAATAGATGTCTGAGGGACAGTGCAGGATCAGACTATAACAGGCTGAAAGTGTGTCAGTCCATTAAATATAATTCACCTTCTGCACATGGCGCACTGCTGGTGACAACACTACACACAACAGTAATGATAGAAGGAAAGATGCTTAAGCATAGAAATGTTCAAATATATTCATCGGGTAAGAGACGGTATATCCTGTGCCATTAACTTTACAGGTGCGTTACCCCTGTCATCAATCAGGCCACAAAATATAATTTGTGTAAGCAAATGTATACATGTGACAGGCCCATATGAGTAACTGAAATCAATGATTCATGTGAAATATACCCCAAGGTGACAAAAGTCATGGGATAGTGATATGCACATATACAGATGGTGGTAGCATCATGTACATGTGGTATAAAAGTGCAGTGCATTGGCAGAGCTGTCATTTGTACTCAGCTCCATGATGTGAAAAGGTGTCCAACATAATTATGGCCCGTGATGAGAATTAATAGACATTGAACATGGAGTGATAGTTCAAACCTGATGGCATGGGACATTCCATTTCTGAAATCACTAGTGTGTTTAATATTCTGAGATCCTCAGTGTCAAGAGTGTCAAGAGTGCCTTTGCAAAAAGCTTGACATTACCTGTTGGGCTTGTGACCCTATTAGTCAAGTGGGTCACTGTTTGCTGGTCATATGAGCTCCAATTTTAGTTGGGGAGAGTTGATGGCAGATTGCAGGGGTGGCACATACGTCACAAGGTCATGGATCCAATCTGTGAACAAGGCACTGTGCAAGGTGGTGGTGGTTCCATATTGGTGGTGTCTGTGTTTATTTGGAATGGACTAGGTTTTACTCCAGCTGAATTGATCATTGACTTGAAATCATTATGTTCAACTACTTGGAGACCATTTGCAGCCAGCCATTGACTCTAGGTCCCCAAACAACAATATAAATTTTGTGGACAACAACGCACCATGTCACTGGGCCACAGTTGTTCACATTTCATTTTAAGAACATTTTGGACAACTTGAGTGAATGCTATGGCCACCCAGATTGACCACCATGAATTCCACTAAATATTTATGGGACGGAATCAAGAGGTCAGTTCATGCACAAAATCCTTCACTGGCACCACTTTCACATTTATGGATGGCTATAGAGGCATTACGGCTCATTATTTCTGTAGGGGATTTCCAATGGCTTGTTAAGTCCATGTCATATTGAGTTCGTGGACTACACCAGGTAAATTGGGGTCAGACATAATTTTAGGAGATATCCTATGACTTTGGCACCTCAGTGTGCAAGGATTCTGAAAAGGGTTTTCTTGTCAAATTGTCGTCCAGTAATTCTACAGAAGAAGGTTTTTACTCGGAGCTTTTCTCTTTTCAAAAGGGGAGGTTGTGCTGATACTTCAAATAATAACATAATAAGGCATGCTACCATTTTGGGTAGAAATATTTCAACGATCTTGAAGCAAAAAATGCCTGCTGAAATTAGAGAGAAACTTATCCAAACTGGAAGAATTTAAGGGTGTATTGGGTTCCATGGACATAACTGAAGGAGGCATTTAAGTTGCAACCAGAACCCAGAGGTTATTATTCACAGAGTCCTGGTACAATCAATGGTTGTGTCGGAGCACTACCACATGAACTGTATGTGGGAATCCCCAACAAAATAACAAACTGAACAGTTATCTAAACAACAACAAATGAAATGGTACTGGGAATTGTTACATATTAACGGAAACAAACCAAGGTGATATGAAATGAGATATGTCCTGGCCATGCAGCTAGTAATAATATTGGAGTAACAGACATCTGCAAACACCAGTGAATTATGACTGGAGATCTCAGTCACCAGTGATTACCAAAGTCATTGATGATGTCAGTCACTCTACTGAACAATATCTGGTAAACTGTCTCCAACAACGTCAAGCCCTGGAAAATTGATCATGAGATAAGAGAGGGCCTGTGATAGAGCTGCAAAATTCTTTCATTATACTAATGGAGCTGGCATGAGGAAGGAGCTCTTATATGATTGATTCAATGTAACCAGGAATAGCTGCTGTTACTACAGTCTGCAATTTGACCAGTATTGAGGACGTTCCAGCAACTATTGTTCTAGACTCAGGAGCCTTTGTCAGTGTGATTTCAAGCAGTTCTTTCAATAAAGTATCCACAAAACCAAGTTGTGTGGCATTCCTTTACAGAACAGCAATATTATTGCACATGATCTGCTAATGTTTGAATGATGGAGAAGTTACCAAAACTAGAAAATGTAGCAGAGCCATGAACCATTCTTGTTGCTGAAGACTTGATTGTTGATTATATTCTGAGCCTTGTGTTTATCCATGAGGACACAAAATTGACTTCTCTATAGGCAAGGTCTCCTCTCTGACTCATAGTGAAAGAGCTAAAGTTGAGCTGCTGTGGAGTGACGGTAGCCCCAGACAGTAGTGCCATGTTTTCCTGATTAAAGTCATTGTAAAGGAACATTGCAGCACAAGAGTTTTTCTGAACCTATTGAACACATAACTTGGAAGTCACATCGCAAGTATAAAAAATAAATAAGTAAATAAATAAATAAATTAGAAGAGCCAGGAAACACAACCAGCAAGCAAAGACAGCAGAAGTCTGACCTTTTGGATCAATTTGGGGAGATATGTGAACAGAAACCTGGTATAATCCAAGGAAATATTTCATCTTAATGAACTTACACCCACAGCCTTGTACAGTAGTTTCTGTCTTATCGCTCAGTCTCAGTGGAAAGCATTAGACGAAGAAATCAAAAGGATGTTTCAAGAACTTAACAGGTTTATAAGGAAGTATTGTAACCATCAACAAACACTAAGGATTGACTATATAAAATCATTTGAAGAAATAGTGAATCTGCTGTCTTGTCAACACACTACATTACAGCAGAGCTAATGTTTCACAGGAGGTTAAAGAATACATGGGTGGATGAGATTCCACAGGTTCCCAATGACAGAGACTAGTGGGAAGAAAGGGTTCAGAATGCTTTGATCAGTTCAACAGAAAAAGTGTTCATAAGAAAGCACAACTGTGACAAGAAAATGGTAAAAATGCTAAGGTATCTAATGGCACAGAAAGTATTATTAAGAAGCCATCCAACTATTGAACAAAAGAAATGAAAAGTGGTAGTTGTTTTTTATGGTACCTTTTGTCAGTCTAAGGGTTACAAATCTAGGTGCATATCTATTAGGGTACCCAAGTAATCATAAAATTAAAGAACTTTATCCTCATCAAGGTTCACTGTAATATTGTTCTTTGTGGAATTAGTGTGCATCATTTTCGGAACTGAGAGTCAATTGGAATGTTTGAACTGAATATTTATGTTGGTGTAATGCAGAAATTAGAATCTTTTTGTTTTACAACATGTTTTGAATTTAGACATAAGATATGTATTTAGTTTTGGTACTTTGTGACATGTATTTGTATGTTGTTGTGTGTAGTAGGTAAGTATTATCCTGCGTAAGATGCAGGAGCTCATGAATTATTCTTGAATTTTAATTAGTCATATTATGAGAATACTCAAGATCATTTTTGTTAGAAATAAGATCTGCTTACAAATGAACCATATCATTACAAAATAATGTAAGAAAAGCTTTACGTTTATGTAGATTGAATGATTCTCACCTGCCAGTCTTAAGATCATTATTTCCTACATTTGCATCTACATGATTATTCTTTAATTCATAATTAAGTGCTTAGCAGAGGGTTCATCAAACCACCTTCAAGCTATTTCTCCACTGCTCCACTTTCAGACAGTACACAGGAAAAATGAACATTTAACTCTTTGTTTACAAACTCTGATGTTTCTTATATTATTATGATGATCATTTCTCCCTTCCTATGTAGGTGCCATCACGCTGAGGAAAAAGTTGGCGATTGAAATTTCTTGAGAAGGTCCTACCACAACAAAAAATACCTTTGTTGCAATAATTGCCACTCTAATTCATGTACCATATCACATGGTACTCTCTCCCTTATTTTTTGACAATACAAAACAAGCTGCCTTTCTTTGAACTTTTTTGATGTCCTCTGTCAGTTCTATCTCTTGAAGATCCCACACTGCACACCAGTACTCTGGAAGAGAATGGACAAGCATAGTGTAAGCAGTCTTGATTACTAGACTTCTTGGATATTATAAGGGCCTGTGATGTTTGTCTACTTTATTTCTTCGTTGATAGTCCTCTACATTGATGTACTGCATTGTTGTACTGACTGAAAAATGGGGGGGTGGAAGTTCAATACTGACACTGTGAATGATGTAGTTGACAATTGCAGAATTCACAAACCTGGTAATTTGCTACTGTGTTTTTGAATAGAGCCAAATAAATACTGTAAGAAGTCTAGAAGTTCCTCTTCCAAATGTTTGTAATTAGTACAGAATTTACATTTGTTTATAAATCAACAACAGAATCTAAGTTGCAAAACAATTTATGATTTCAACCTATAATGATCTGTAGCAAAAGATAATAACCAGGAAATATCAAAATAAAATACGTACTTAATTACTTACACAAAACTAAGCACAAAAATGGAACTGGTGCTATATTCCTTAAGACTGAGGGCCGACCTTTCCTTTTAGGAAAATTCAGATTATACCCATGCATATTAATGGTAATTAAGCAAGAATGAAAATAAAATGAATTTAAGGAGGCAGGTGGTGGAACAAGGAAGGAAGTAAAGGAACCCCAGCCTGCTTTGTCATAAGCTGTGCCTATAAATTCTAGTCTTTGCTTCACTTTCCCCACAACATTTTCTGTGTGATCATTCCAGTTAGAACTACATGTAATTGTGATTCCCAAGTATTTAATTGAATTGACAGCCTTTAGATTTCTGCAATTTATCCTGTAACCAAAGTTTAGCAGACTCCTTTTACTACTCATGTGGATGACTTCATGCTTTTCACTATTTAGAGGCTGTAAATTGCTGCTATTTTTTATCCTACAGATATCCTGTCAAAATTATTTTGCAGTTTGTTTTGATAATTTGATAACTGTACAGGATATTAAATGACAGAATCATCTGCAAAAAATCTAAGGGGTTTGCTCAGATCACCTCCTAAGCAGTTTATGTATATTAGAAACAGCAGAGGGCATATAACACTTCCTTGGGGAATGCCACATATTATAACTATTTTACTTGGCGACTTTCTATCAGTTACAATTATCTGTAACCTTTCTAAAAGGGTATCATGTATCTTGTCACACAACTGAGACAATACTTCACAGGCACACAATTTGATTAGAAGTTGCATATAATAAATGGTGTCAAAACCTTTATGGCAATATGAAAATATAAACCTATGGCTCTAATTGGAAGTTTATTTGAATCATGATAATTATTGGTTTACAAGTTTAGATTGTGTTTAAAGCTGCAGTGAGCTTGGTACAGGTGGGATTCGTCACAGTGGTTGGTCTGATGTGTTCTACTCTCTTAAGTGTGATCCTTCTTCAGAGGTGCATATTTGGCGTCTGAATATTGATCTTGGGAGTGTTGCATAATATATTTTCCATTAACTAATACTGAAATACTTGCTCCACATATCAGCTCATTAGACTCAATTTGTGAGAATTTGATGTGGTACTGCTCAAATATTGTAGTTGGCATGATTCATAGAACTTTTATGTGAGAGGTTTATCTAAATATGTGGGACAATTAACACGAAGAGAAAATATTGCTCATTTTTTTTAAGATAAAGTGGGCATAGAACCATGAGCACATGTGAGTAAATGGTCATGAAAAAAAGGAAACAGTCAGTGTGCACAAACTGTATCAAATCACAGCTGATCACTCATGAATGCAACTGGAAAATTGGCCTGCAAGGACTATTGTTGTCACTGAAGTGAAGCTAGTGCTTATAATGACCTTGTTTCGTTTGAAGGATTTGCGGAATGAACCACAGACATTCTTTGACTGTGCTGTAGGGCATTAACCAGTTCACCAATTAAACTACAGTTTTAAGTGATGGTTTAATGGCAACTAAAGGAAAATTTCCTATTGCATAATGATCAAGCTTGTAACTAAACCTTTTCCAAATCCAATGAATTCAGTGCAGCTGATAACTTAAAATTAAACAGATATTATGCTGCCCTAAATATCATTTATGAATTAATGGATTCCCTTATAGTTATTCATATCAATTAAGTTTTCCTCATTTATATTCAACTGTCATCTATTCACATGCCATAGGTGCTGGCATAGTGTAGTGAGCATCCAATCAGCATCATTCTACCATCCTATCCATCAACCCTGTTACCTGCCCATCCACCACCCTGGATGATATCAAGAATGGCTTCAATGCCCATCACCGAAAATTTGTCACAATTTTCCTTCAGTTTTCTTAGTTTCATAGTGGTGTCATTGCATTTGATTAATATTGTTTCCTTTTTTGGTAGAATTTTGATGTGGTACCTAAAAATTGACCTAAGAAACTTTTTCAAAAAGTTCATATTGAAAAATTTTATGTAGCCTAGATATGAAATCCCCAAACCACCTTCCCTACCCTCTGGCTCCTACACTTGTAACTGTCCCCAGTGTAAAACCTGTCCCATTCACACTCCCACCACCACCTACTCCAGTCCTGTAACCCGGAAGGTGTACACGATCAAAGGCAGAGCCACGTGTGAAAGCACCCACGTGATTTACCAACTGACCTGCTTACACTGTGAAGCTTTCTATGTCAGAATGACCAGCAAAAAACTGTCCATTTGCATGAACATCCACAGGCAGACAGGCAGACAGTGTTTGTTGGTAATGATGATCACCCTGTGGCTAAACATGCCTTGCTGCACGGCCAGCACATCTTGGCACAGTGTTACACCGTCCGGGTTATCTGGATACTTCCCACTAACATCAACCTATCAGAACTCTGGAGATGGGAACTTGCCTTCAATATATCCTCTCTTCCCATTACCCACCAGGCCTCAACCTCCACTAATTTCAAGGTGCCACTGCTCATACCTCACATGTCATTCACCAACATCTTTGCCTCTGTACTTCCACCTCGACTGACATCTCTGCCCAAACTCTTTGCCTTTACATATGTCTCCTTCTGTCTGTATATGTGCAGTTGGATATGTGTGTGTGTGCGAGTGTATACATTTCTGTCTGCTTGTGTCTGTGTATGTGCAGATGGTTATATATATGTGTGTGTGTGTGTGTGTGTGTGTGTGTGTGTGTGTGTGTACACCTGTCCTTTTTTGCCCCTAGGGTAAGTCTTTCCACTCCCGGGATTGTGAAAGCTAGAAATTTTCTGTGTGTGTTTGTGTGTTTTATTTATTGTGCCTGTCTTTCCCGCCGCTTTCCCGATTGGTAAGTCTTGGAATCTTTGTTTATATATATATATATATATATATATATATATATATATATATAAGGAGAGAGAGAGAGAGAGAGAGAGAGAGAGAGAGAGAGAGAGAGAGAGAGAGAGAGAGAGAGAAAGAGAGTGAGAGAGAGAGAGAGAGAGAGAGAGAGAGAGAGAGAGAGAGAGTAAAGATGTTACTCACCAAACGAAAGCATTGGTATGTTGACAGGAGACAATAAAAAACATACAAACACACACACAAATTTCAAGCTTTCGCAACCCAAGGTTGCTTTGTCAGGAAAGAGGGAAGGAGATGGGAAGACGAAAGGATGTGGGTTTTAAGGGAGATGGTAAGGAGGTAAGGAGTCATTCCAATCCTGGGAGCAGAAAGACTTACCTTAGGGGGGAAAAGGGACAGGTATACACTTACACACATACACCTATCCACCCGCACAGTTACAGACACAAGCAGACATTGTACCTATCTCGATTCAACATCTACTCTATACAGTCAGTAGCAACACATAATACTGTCATTTGATTACGCAAATACTTTATTATGAACCATGATTGATCTAACTTTGCTGACAGCTTACAGGAAAGCTAATCCAAAGGAGCATAGGTTGCTAATGAGTAGAAAAAAATGTGCTAATTGCCTAACCTTTGTCAATTTTGGGACCTTTTAGGTAGCATGTCTGTACCAGCTCGTAAGAAAGAATAGAGCGTAATTAATTACATGCCCACATGATCTTAACCAGTCAGCAATTTACATTGAACAAAATAACATGAAGCCATAACCTACATATAAATTTAATTTATTGTCAGTCTACATGAACAAATTGTATAAATATTTCACAGTCAAACAAACAATTTAATACTGAAATTAATGCACACAGTTATCTTGCTGAACTGAGGAGAGGTATCGATGTTGGTTGGTGAGGCCTAGCATGAAGTTGGCATTCCAAACCATCTCAAAGGTGTTCTATAGGTTTCAGGTCAGGACTTTGTGCGGGACAGTTCATTATAGGTATGTTATTGTCGTGTAACCACTCTGCCACAAGCCAAGCATTACGAACAGGTGCCAACCCCGAATTGTTCTTCAACAGTGGGAAGCAAGAAGGTGCTTATAACATCAATGTAGGTCTGTGCTGTGATAGTGCCACACAAAACAACAAAGGCTGCAAACACCCTCCACAAAAACCATGACCAAACTATAACACCACCGCTTCCAAATTTTGCTGTTTGCACTGCACACACTGTCAGATGAAGTTCACCGGGCATTGACCATACACACACCCTGCCATCAGATCGCCACATTGTATATCGTGATTCTTTACTCCACACAAAGTTTTTCCACTGTTTAATTGTCCAATGTTAACATCAACAAGTGAGGTGTCATTTGGTTTTTACCAGCGTGTTGTGTGGTTTATGAGCAGCCACTCGACCACGAAATCCAAGTTTTCTCACCTCCCGCGTAACTATTATAGTACTTGCTGTGGATCTAGATGCAGTTTGGAATTCCTGTGTGGTGGTCTGGATAGATGTCTGCCTATTACAGATTACAAGCCTCTTCAGCTGTCAGCTGTCTCTGTCAGTCAGCAGATGAGGGCGGCATGAACGCTTTTGTGCTGTATGTGCCCCTTCATGTTTGCACTTCACTATTGCATTGGAAACAGTGGATGTAGGGATGATTAGGAGTGTGGAAATTTTGCGTACAGACACCCAATCACCTGATCACATTCGAAGTCTGTGAGTTCCGCGGAGCACCCCACTCTACTCTCTCACGATGTCTAATGACTACTGAGGTCGCTGATATGGAGTACCTGGCAGTAAGTGGCAGCACAAAGCACCTAATGTGAAAAACATATGTTTTCAGTGGTGTCCGAATACTTCAGATCACATAGTGTAAATTTTACATGGAAAAATCTGGGAAATCTCAGGGAATTTTAGGGAATCTAATCAAATCTCAGGGAACTGAATTTTTAACATATCATTAAAACTGAATTTTATTGAGTTTTTTAAATCACAGATTTTCTGATAACTTTTCAAAGTTTATTCATTAAATGAATATCATTCCATCCAAATTACTGACATCTTATTTCTATTAAACTACTGCTGGCATATAGATCAGCTGAGAGGAATGAAAAGTAATCACTGTCACTTATTGGCCCAACCACCACCACTACCACGTGCCCTTTTCACCAAGAATTTCCATTAAATTTATCATGAGTTTCTGGACACAATCCTGCTCATTGCACCTGGAATTCTCTGGCAATTTTTTTTCCGAATTTGGGTAGCCACCCTGATGAACAATTGCATGAATTTTACAAATGTTCTGTAACTTCAGTTGGATTTGATGGGATGTATGCAGAACAGTAAACAATTTCACCCTAGCAGTTAATTGACAAGGGTCAATAGCAGAAATATTAATGCCTTAACCTCCCAGCAATGAGTGACATTGTGTGTGCAGTCATCTCTTTATGAGAATATCTTTGGCTTCCCTCTGACAATCATGCCTCCATCCTGCTACCCTCCCTGTTTACCTTTTCCTGTTGCTTCATAACCTGGGTTGTGAGTAACTGAATCCACTATCCCTTCTTCCATTTCTTTCCCCTCTCTCTACCGTGACGAAGGAATGAAGTTCCGAAAGATAAGAATGTAAATTTTCTGTTCTGTTTTGTGTATCTATTGGCTGTACTGGACTGAGGTAAGTACTGGCCAGCCCCTCTGTCTCTTTCTTAGTATTTGTTTCAAGTCTTTATATGAGATTTTCCATTAATCATTTAAATTAAATAATGATACATTTTAGGCAAGGTTTTGTGTTTTTTAATTTCACAATAGCACTTGCAACCTATGTCCTCAATTATTTATTGGATGTATTCCGGTCTATATCTTCTTCTACAGCTTTTACCCTCTACAGCTCCCTCTGCTACCATGGAAGTTACTCCCTAACAATTTAATGTATGTCCTACCTTCATGTACCTACTTCTTTCCGTGAGTCTTTTCCATATATCCCATTCCTCAGTAATTCCGCAGAGAACCTCACCATTTGTTTCCTTATCTGTCTACCTAATCTTCTGTAGCAGCACATCTCTAATGTTTCAGTCCACTTCTGTTCTGATTTTCCTACATTCCATGTTTTTCTACAATACAATGTTGAGCTCCAACATCCTCAGATATTTCTTCCTCGAATTAAGGCATATGTTTCATACTAGCAGACTTCTTCTGGTGTCCTAGGCACATACAAAACATTCACCCCATCTGCTTTTAAAAGGGGTTTAAACACAAAATTGATAAGATTATGCACATATGAAGTGCATATTTCAAGAATCTGGAAGAATTACAGAATTTTATTAAATAAAACACTTAATTTCCATTTTTTTAACCTTCATTTTGTCTTGTACGGCATTGGCATTCAAGGCATACACATTTGTTCAGATGCGTGCTCTTTACAGCAGTACATCACTTTTCTAACCCAGTCTTCACCAGACATAACTACAGCACCACCTCAGCTTGAAAGCAGATTTCCACGGCCATCGTATCCAATCCTGCTACTGCTAAGTCCTTCAAAAAACAACTTAGCAATACACTTGTCGTTACTCAGTGTTAACATGGCCCTGAATGTATTTATCAGGTACTTTGACAAGGCTATGACTTCTTAAAATCATGCTCTGAAATGAGGTCCACTCTGTGCAACATTTTTTTCACCACACCTAGAATAGCTTCTCATCTCCCTCCCAGTTTCCGCATTATCCTTGGCAGATCTCATGCCCTTCTGCATGCATTTCCCTAGTCTATGGCTCCTACCCTAGTGACTGTCCCCACTGTAGGACTACCATCACCTATACCTGCTCTGTAGATGACAAAAGGGAGAGCCACCTATTAAATGACCCATATCCTGTACCAGCTGTTACGTTAATACTGTTCAGTATTTTACTACCACAAAGTTATCAGTTTGGGTGAATTTTTATTGTCAGAGAGTATATACTGCCAACACAGTATCCTGTTGCAGAACTTGCTCTATAACATGACAGTCTTGACCTTGGTTACTGTGTCACCATTTGTGTCATCTTAATTGTTTCCCCGGACACAAGTTTTTCCAAGCCCTGGAGGCAGGAACTGGTATTACATCATGTCCTTGGTTCTCACTGCCATCCTGGCATTGAATTTTGTTAATTTTTTTTGGTTTCAGCATTCATTGGTTCACTTCCTTTTCATTTTCTATATCTTTGGTTTCTGACTTGTCTATTCCCCCAAAACCCACAACCCATCTCCACCCTCCCCACTTCCTCCTCCTCCCATCTATCACATACTTATCTTTCTGCACTTATTAGCTTGTGCACCATGTTGTGTCAGTAATGTCTGTATTGCATATTGCCCTATCTTCCACCTTTAAGTGCTCAGAGTTTCAAATCTTGACCAGTCCAATCCTCAGAATTCTATCTTTCCTTCTTATCCTATCCAGAACGTCTCCCTTGACCCAGGGTTTCTCTTCCAAACACTCCCCATTTTCTAAACATCACCAGTCCTTTCCCTTCATATCTTTTCCTTTCCCTTTAACCCTTCCCACCAAAAGTAGGATACACTGGCTCTGACAGCTTCAAAATTTCTGCACTCTATGACTGGTCTCCTGCCACCACTTGGTGAGTAGATTTTTATGCATCCAATAAAATTATATTTTCATAAATTGATTATTTCCACTGTCTTAACTTGCAGCTGGAGTGCAGCCAAGATTTTACCTAGCACATAACATAATCTCATGAAGCAGGCAAATTTCATAGCAAAAATATCAACATCATAAATAACAAAAACAGTTAAATTCAGTTCTTTTAAAATTCATAAGCTGTATTCTACTGTAGTTGAGATTTGAATTTGCATGTTCCCTGAATATACTTCTGACCATTTCCAGGTGGTCATGTGCATTATAACTTCTAACCCTTTTAATATAGAATAAACCCCTCTGTATCCAAGCACTATTTGTTCCTTTTTATCTGTCTGCAGTTCTTTGTGTCCACGGCATTGTAGCTCAGTAAATTTATGATCTTCATATTATTCTTTCCCTTCTCTCGTTTAGGGTATTTTACTTTTGTTGTAGCAGTGATTGACATTCCAGGCAGGTACGAATCATGATTCTGATATTAGAGCTCCTGCTTTCAAGTTTTCACTCCCTCCCCCACCAAACATTCACCAAATTCCAAGTGGGAGACTATCTACCTTTAGATACTTATTTAACATAAGGGGAATCCATATTTTGCACATAAGATGGACACTGCATTATGCAGGGAAAATAAATTACAGTTGGTTTTCCATAATCTTGCACAGTTGTGGAGACCATCCTTAAAATGGAATGTATTCCAGGTCAGACACTGATTTGCCTGTTGGTCTGCGGGAACGCCAGATGCTGCAACGTGGCAGGGAAGCAAGAAGATACTAAAACAAAACTACTAAGGCTCAGTCCAGATACAGTGGGCATCAGTTAAGTGAAATGGAAAGATAACCAAGATTTCAGGTCAGTATAGTGTACTACTGAGAGCAGTAGAATACAGTACAACAGAAGTAGGGTTTATTATGAATAGGAAGATAGGACAGAGTGTGAGTTATTGTGAATGGTTCAGTGATATGGCAGTTCTAGTGTTTCTTCATGGAAAAAAATTCTTTCTTGATTCTTCATGTAATGTTGTGGTAACCAGGTTAACATGTGCACTCTCATAGTTGAAAAAGTATTGTATTGTTGTTATTAGTAGAGAGATGTATGAGTCTGAATGGAGGATATATGGTATAGGCAACTCAGAAAAAATTCAACAGTATGTAGACTTCTTTATGATTCTGGTGATATACAGTTGTATTTTCACTGGCATAGCACTTTTTCAGTAGTTATTGCCTTGTACATCTCTTTCAGATTGCATATTTTCAACATATTACATCCATAAACAGCACTTTTAGTGCATTCCTTAGTGCCACAATTAGAATTCACATTTCAAGCAACATTAGTCATTTTGTTTGCTATGACATTAAAAAAGTAATATATGCAACAAATATGTATAACTTGCATTAATTCTGTTTTGTTATCTCAGTGCATGATAATTTATCCTATCCATGAACATAGCATTCAGTGAGTTATATAA
The DNA here is from genome assembly GCF_023897955.1 of Schistocerca gregaria. NCBI lineage: Eukaryota > Metazoa > Arthropoda > Insecta > Orthoptera > Acrididae > Schistocerca > Schistocerca gregaria. The sequence continues at coordinate 124,256,144 of NC_064920.1, read as the reverse complement.
GTCATGAACTGATTATTGCAAGTTAGCATACATTTCTGCTATTTACTGTGTTTGTTGCAGTATGCTACTCCCAGTCTCATTTACACTGGACCCATATTAGTGTATTTCCATTTGGAAAACTCTCATTAGTGATAGGTGTCATCATCATATAAGTATCAATTTTAACATGTAGGTATTGGCTTTGTAGGTTTCAGTGACAGTTCCAAATCCTCATGTGTTATGTCAGTGCACTCGAGCGTAGTTGGAGGCATGCTTGTGTAGTACTGGAGTCTCTGTTTGTGAAAGTTCTCCTTTTGTCTTCATTTTTAGAAATCTTCTTTCTTGATTCTTCATGTTATTTCAGAAACTGATATTTTTAATTTTGTATCGTGTAAAAATTGTGTAAGAAAATTCTGTCATACGAATCCCTTGTGTTGTTCTGTCTGTGTGCAGTTGAGATATTTGAAATGTGTTTGTTGAATAGTACTGATGTTATATTTCAGTGACATATTTCTTCATGTATGGTTCTCTTCTTTGTTGTTCTTCATGTCATTTGACTGAGCAGTGTCAAAAATGACTGTCATCGAGTTTACAGTGTTCAGTTGTAGAGTGATTCTAAAGCTGTGTCCTGATTTGCATATGTTAGTCTGCTTGTTGCATATGGTATAAATTGTTTTGTAGGGACATCTTTCTTCATGAGCCAAAATCTTCTTTCTTCATTCTTCATGTAATGTTAATGTAAGTTTTTTAACATTTGCACTGTCACTGGTGAAATGTATTGTAGTTATTGGTGTGGTATAGATTATTCAGGCATTTTTATACAGTACATAGTGTTCTTATTGTACCCGGATAAGTACAGTTACATTTTCTCTGTCAGTGGATTTTCTCAGTAGTTATTTGCATGCATATCTATTTCAGACAACATCGATTCAATATAATATTTCCTCAAAGAGATTTTCAGGTGCACTTGTAACAACAACGATGCTGTGCTATTGTACATACAAGTAATTTCTTTCATCCGTTTTTTCAATAAACTTGTGTAATTGATGTTCTGATTTCAATATTTTTTGTTTCAAGCCATTGTGTTAAGAAAACTGTAAATAAGTTTCAATGTGAATATTAATGTTGATGTCAAATGTCAAGTAATATTGTAATAGAATTGAAATGTAACAAATGTTGAGACTGTTGTAAGATGTTTAAAATAGTAACTGTGCATCTGGTCCATACATAGGCAATGTGTTAGGATATGTAGAATGCAAAACCTAAGGTGAATACCCGGTCTGTCAGGGAGCGGTGAAAGGATGATGACCGGCGAGCACAGAAAAATGCATGCGGGCACAGCATGGCACAACTGGTTCAGCAGTTAGTTGGAGTTTGGCACTGGTTTGAGCAACACCTGAAGCGAGGAGGCTCTCCTGGAGGACGTAGCTTCAGTGAGCCTCGGGTATGCTGTTCCAAGGCCCACACAGCATGGCAAAAGTCCATAGGACTACATGGAAAAGTATTGCTACGAAAAGAGGAATTGAAGTGCCGATACGTCAAGGGCCATAGCTGTGGTTGTATGTGTGCTCTGTGCCTCGCCATCTTGCCGCCCGCCAACCACTGCATCGATACGAGCAGGTTGAAACTTTTAGTACTGTATTCGTATGGACCATAGAGTGAACTGTTCAATAATAACCTAAATTTTATCAGACCTTTCCCATCATTCAATTATCTTCACAACTAACCAAGACAGAGTCCTTTCCAAATGTTATGTAATCCAAGGGTCCCGAAATCAAAAATTAAATTTTGTGTTAATAATAATTACTTGCAGACCTAGCTATGTTAGAATGGTGTTTAAAGAACTGTTTTGTTAATGAACCAGTAAATGAATAACAAAGGTCTAACAAAGTTGAAAGATAACTTTAATATTGATATAGTAATGAAGTTTAATTATTTTGAAACAGACATAAAGGTATTTAAATGAACAGTAAATAGGAAAAAAAAGAGTAGTAACTCATATACTGGAAATCTTGAACGCATAATAATTTTAATAATCAATTTTTTTATTCAGTTCAGAGCCCCCCCCCCCTTTTATTCATTTGAATTCTGAAGTGTTCTAAATTGATTTGACCAGCAAAAGTTAAAGTCAGTATAAAAGCCAAAATTTATCAATGTTTTATCTTTAACAAAATTGACATTTTGTGTGTGGCTTGAAAGTGCTATTTCTAGGGTAACCTATGCCCGGTTTTAATCAGATTAATAGAGAGTATAAAGTTTTGTAGTATTCATTATAGTGTAGTGTTATGTATTCATGGTTTTTCCATATCAGTACAGAATGTGAAACTATCAGTTCAATAGATTTTCTGGTTGTAATATTTTACTGTATTATGCAGTTTTACTTCGTGTTGTTTTGTATGATTATACAACAACTTGTACAGGGAAGAAACTCAGAATTACGTATCATTTACATTAATTTCATTTTGATATCACAGTGTCCAATACATTAATCTGTCGATGAACTTATCATGTAGTGACCTATATCAGTGATTTATTGTTACTAATAAGTCTACATATATTTCAGTTCCTTACTTTATTCGTCTCAGAAGGGTATTACATGTGTCAAGTATTATGGAGTTGTACTCATGTTCATATATTTGGAGAACACTCATTGGTAGGTGTCAACACGATATATGTAATAATTTTAACATGTAGCTAATGGTTTTGTAGGTCTAAGTGACAATCGCATATCCTGCATTGCATGTGGTATGTCAGTGTACTGAAGTGTAGCTGGAAGCATGTATGCATTGTATAGAGCCTTTGTTTGTGAAAGTTCATTATCCATGTTCATATTTGTAAATCTAGTTTCTTCATTGTTCGTGTAATAATATTTACTTGTGTTTTTAGTTTTGTGTTGTGTAAGAGAGTTCTGTCATATAAATCCATAGTGTTGTTGTGTTGGTGACCAGCTGAGGTATTTGAAGTGTGTTTGTTGAATAGTGTTGATGTTGTATTTCAGTGACATATTTCATCATGAACGTTTCTCTTCTCTCATGATTCTTCATGTCATTTGACTGTGTATTGTTTAAAATGACTGTCTCTGAATTTATAGCTTCAGTCATAGAGTGATTCCAAAGCTGTGTCCTGATTTGACTGTGTGAGTGGGATTCTTGTATACTGTATATATTGTTTTGTAGGGACATATTTCTTCATAAGACAAAATCTTCATTCTGCATTCTTCATGTATTGTTCATGTAAGTGGTTTAACATGTTCTCTGCCACTGTTGAAAAGTTGTTGTATTGCAGTTGTCAGTAGAGAGGTGTATGAGTATGTAGGGAGTATATTTGGAGTAGATTATTCAGCTATTTGTACACAGTACATAGAGTTCTTTATGTATCTGCAGATATAGATTGTGTTTTCTCAGTTATTGGACTTCCTTGGTAGTTAACAGGATACACATTTGATTCTGACAAGATGGAGTCAATATATATTTTCCACAAGGATCGATTTCTGGTGCACTTGTATAGTGACAATTAGAATTCATGGTTTTAGGTTTATTAACCCTTTTCCCCAATTTTCATTCATAAGCTAATATATGCCAGAATTGTATATGATATACATTGATTCCATTTCAATGCCTCAGTGTCTGATACTTAATGCATCCATGAACTTAACATTTAGTGAGCTATATTAGTCATGTTTGATTAATAATCACGTTTCATCTATTCCAGTTATTTACTTTATTCGTCACAATAGACAGTTGCATGTGTCACTGACTGTTGAGCTACACTCATGTTCTTTCATGTAGAAAGTGGTTGGTGTCATCACCTAATATGTATCAATTTTAAGAGGTAGCTAATGGTATTGGAGGTCTCAGTGACCATCCCATATCCTCCGTTGCATGTGTTATGCGAGTGTACTTGGAAGTTTACTTGTTTTGTATAGAGTTTTTATTTGTGAAAGTTCACCTTCTCTCTTCATGTTTTGAATCTTCTTTCTTAATTCTTCGTGTAATTTCATTTACTGGTGTTTTTAGTTTCGTATTGTGTAAATACTGTGTAAAAGAATTCTGTTGTATAAATCCATTGTGTTGTTGTGTCTGTGACCAGTTGAGATATTTGAAATCTGTTTGTTGAATAATATTTTCGTTGTATTTTGGAGGCATCTTTCTTCATGTATGGTTCTCTTCTATCTTGATTCTTCATGTCATTTGGCTGAGTAGTGTGTCAAATGACTGTCATTGATTTTATAGTTTCAGTTGTAGAGTGATTCTGAAGCTGTATCATCATTTGCTTAAGTAAGTGTGAATACTGTATATTGTGTTTTGTAGAGACATATTTCCTCATAAGATAAAATCATCTTTCTGCATTCTTCATGTAATTTTAATGTAAGTGGTTTGATATGTGCACTGTGACTCTTCAAAAGGTGTTGCATTGCAGTTATCTGTATATGTATCTGTAGATACAGAGGTGGATTTAGTCTCTCATTGGACTTTCTCAGTAGTTAGCAGCATGCACATTTGTGTCTGTCAACATGGTATCAGTGTATTATTTCCATGTAGAGAGGTTTCTGGTGCACTTGTACAGTGACATAATTATAATTTATGTTTTGGGGTTGATGAGGTCTTTTTACCCATTTTCATTCGTATTCTGATATATGCCAGAATTGTATACCATGTACATTAGTTCTGTTTCAATATATTGGTTTTTAATATTTTAATCCATCCTTGAACTTAGAATGTATAGAGCTATATTTGTCATGTACTGTTAATTATAATTTAACATATATTTCAATTATTTACTTTATTTGTCACAGTATGCAATTGCATGTGTCAATTACTCTCCAGCTGTATTCACGTTCGTTTATATAGAGAACACTCAGTGGTACTTGTCATCACCGAATATGTATCAATTTTAAGATGTAGCTAATGTCTTTGTGGGTCTCAGTGACCTGACACATTTCCTAGCTTTAAAGAGGAATCAAAAATGTATATTAGCATTCCGAATTACGAACCATGTTTTTTAAGGAAGTACCATCTTGAAATTAACTAAAGACCAGCTAAGATATCTCAATGATTTTATTTTTACATGAAAGCCTGTACCTTAATCTATGCACTGACGCCATTACAGTCTGATTCTTCCTTGTTTAAGTTAAGTTCTGAGTGTTTAAAATGCCTCCAATATTCTTGAGTTCTGCTGACTGTGAAGTAGGGTCTGTTATTACATTTCTTAGAGCTAAAGGCCTAAAAAATATTCATTGTGAGATCTGTGCAGTTTACAGAGAAAACATTATTAGTGAGGGAATGGTAAGAAAGTGGAGTGGGGAGGGGGGGGGGGAGAATTTAAAGATGGCTGCACAAACATGCATGATGAACAATGGAGTGGGCGTCCTTCGGTCATTAATAAAAGTTAGGTTCAGGAAGTGGACAATAAGGGGAGAGAAAACAGACACTTAATGATTTTCTTCTTGTGAGATGTCTTTCCTAATGTTTCTCATAGTGTTCTGTATGACACTGTGGCCGAGCACTTGAATTACCAAAAATTGTGTGCACATTGGATATTGAAAATGTTGACAGATATGCAAGACACCAAATGTTTAGACAGTGCAGTGACTTTCCTTGGGCGGTACCACAATGACCATGATGATTTCTCAAGCCAAATTGTTATGAGTGATGAAACATGGGTGGCCTACGTCACAACGGAATCAAAGCAACAGTCCGTGGAAGTTGAGCAAGGGCATCGTTTTGCTGCAAGGTAATGCCCGTCCGCATGTGGAGAATCAGACCAAAGATCTCATCACATCTTTTTAATGGGAAATTCTAGAACATCCTCCATACATCTCCAATCTTGCACCCAGGGACTACCATCTGTTCCTGCACTTGAAGAAACACCTGGGCAGTCAGCGTCTTCAAGACAATGACAAAGTCAAAACAGTGGTGATGCAGTGGTTACTAAGTCAGGCATCATTCTTCTATGAGGAGGGTATTCAAAAACTAGTACAACATTATGTCAAGTGCCTCAATATTGATGGAAATTATATAGAAAAATAGATTAAGGTACAGGATTTCATGCAGAAATAAAATGTTGAGATATCTTAGCACGTCTTTTTTTTAAATTTCAAAACGGTGCTTGCTTAACAAAAACTCACCTCGTATTAAAGAAGGAGGAAAGGGCCATTAAATGGCAGTTGCACCCATATTATCGCTCCCAATATGGCCTGCGCAGTGCCATGGAACTGAAACACTCTGTGCCAAGTTCGGCCTGAAGTGGCTAGTATATTATTAAAAAATAAAACATGGACCACCATCAGTAATTTGAACAAAGCGGGGCTTGTGTCCCACTGATGGAGGTCGCACAACATTGTCATTGTTAGTGGATGGTGGACCGAATCATTGTTTGCATCACTCGCCTGAGAACTGCGCTAAGATGCAAATGAAATGATCTTTGCTCCAATCTCAGAGACAGGAGTGATATACACAATTTGAAATTAATGACTGAATGCGTGAAATGTTCGGTTATATATGTCCACTAACAATAGGTCAGCGGCGCCTCTTTTCCAGCCGAGATGATCTGAGAAACATAAATGATAAAATGTTAATATCAGAGTGACATGAAATTTAGAACTGAAAATCATAGTAAGGTTAGCTTTGACTATATTAAAGCACTTAAGGGGCATTTTAACATAGATTCACAAGGACAGTCATGACAATGCGTCTGTACATAATCAGTGAGGGAACAGAACCGAACAAAAACCAGCAGATGCCTGACAAAAGAATTAGATATAAAAATGACTAACAAAATTAGATAGAGGTTGTACATCAGCAGATACATCGAAAAGAAGACACACATGAAATTATAAGACAGTACGTAATATGGAATCTCTGTCTCCGTAAATGTCGCAAATGATTTTAAAAGGAAAATAAATATCTAATTCAAAATTAGTACTACAATGGCTCATTCGTATGATTGAAGGCATACAAACCACTGAATACCTTCAAGTCTTCTACTAACATTAGGGTCAAGCCATGGTACAAAGCATTAGCATGTGAATCAGCAATGGATTGACAATCTAAGTATTCAGATATTTCATGCAATACATGAAACATTTTAAGAAGTAAAAAACAATAAATACAGGTTATTCACATATTTACTCATAACACAACCATACTAGCATCTTGACATAGAAATGAGGTAAAAAAATAACAATTGTTTCCTAAAAGGTCAAATTCCATAAACAAGTAGTGCTTCACACAAAGTAGCTTTACTACAAATTGTCCATAGTGCAATAATTTAGCTGGAGATGCTTCATAAAACAGAATTCATCATACAATAAAATAGTATAAGGCAAAACAGACTGAAGGTCTTGACAATTTGCCAACTTTTTAAGTTCAAAGAAAGACTGAATGTAGATAACCTCAATGTAGACTCGACGTCTTCCTGGTGTTGGTTTTTTCACTGAAATGTGCAAATGTTATTGAATTTACATAAAACAATGTAAGACTTGATGTCTTCTTGCAATGATAGATGAAGAAACGTCAAAAGTGTAAGGAATTTATATAAACCAAAGTAGACTCGAAGCCTTCTTGTGCTGGTAGTTGTGGAAAATGTCCAACGTATAAGGAATTTATATAAACCAAAGTAGAGTCGAAGCCTTCTTGTGCTGGATGGCCTCAGTATTTTCGGAGAAAATGAGTGGATACAAACTCAAAGTAGACTCATGGTCATCTGGTAGAGTTGCATTATAGAAATATTAAATTATACAATCTCAATGTAGACTTGGTGTTTGTTTGGCTCAACGCAGCTATGGTCGAGCGCACTTGCATAGTATCTGCGGGGGAGAGATGTGATCAGCTGACAGCTCCAGTCAATGACAGCAGGCCGCCCCCCACCATTGAAGCAGCAGGCATGACATCGGACGGCTGGATCGTCAGTGTTAGTGCACAGGCGCACACCGCTGAGTTGCAATTTGCTGCCAACTGTTGCCTAGTACTCCTCGGGATCATAGAACAAAATTTTTACTTGGCATCAGTGCTTAATAGCCACACAGCTATGCAATGCTGCCAACTATATGTTCTGAACTAGGATTATGGTGTGGTTTCAGGTTTTATTAACTTTTTGGTCATGAACTGTTGTTCTATGAATTCAGTTTATTTACACTGCTCATAGGTTGATACGATACTCTGTCTACCGTCTCTGTATATGATACTGTTCAAAACATTTAACTCTATACAGAGCAGAGCAGTAGTGTTAGAGTGTCATTCTATGGCTTGACAGTACATTTTTTCAAAACTGCTGCAGCAGAGTTCTGAGGTTCAGTAATGTACACACCATGACAAGAATCAGTTTATAGTGGAGATCGTGTCCAAGGCTACTGCATGTGGGCAGGCGACTTTTGAGTTCTCACACTAATTAATTCGTCACTCGTGTTTCTGCTTTGGTGACAGTGGTTTGTGAGCTGTGGACTACCTGCAGCATCACAGGATTACAGTGTCCAGAGGATTCACAATGAAGCAGTATACCATCCGAACGAAGCCAGATAGAGGTAAGTAAACACCACTAAGTTAATCACTTTATAATGTTTTGTGTTTATATGTCCCACATGACGGTGAGAAAGTTTGCTTTGTTGAAGGGTTTGATAGCTGTGCTCACTCCACAGAATGTCTTTGCATTATTTATTCCTCACACAAATGTCCTCGGAATTTTTGTGCATTGGAACTGTGCACAACATTTGCACATCAGTCTCTAGTTCGTGACAACAGTATTTTATTAGATCTGATCTACATAAAAGTATACTTTAGTCAAATACAAATGGTCATTTTTCTAGCTTGGTATATTCTTAGCCACAAAAAGGGACATAGAATCAGCTATATTTTCCAAATCTGGAATCAGTCATTCAGTCGGGCACTAACAAATGGTCCATGGCCTAATAAATATGCGAACAGAAATAAAGGTTAGGGCATCATGCCTCATGAACCCGTACATGACAGAAGGCCAAAACAAAATGACCAAAGCCAGTAAAAACAGCAAGGCTTGCGCCCACAAGTGATACACGAAGCATAGATACAAATACACTTAAGAACCTCTCATAATGGTAATCCACTAGAGCAAACACAGAAATCATTGGAATTAAAATTTTCGTACTATTTAGGTATCTAAGAATTACTTTCTCATAGCAGAGTTCAGCTCATAGTTCTTGAAAATTGTTATATACAGGTGAAACTTATGACGAAAATCTCATGAATCATCAGAGAACAGCAATAAATGCTAAGTCCATGTTTGCTACGGTTTGTAGCTTATTTAGAAACTTTGCAAGAATGCCAATATTCATTGTACACAAAACACAGATATCATTCTCCTTCAGGTAATCATTACATCCTTTTCATTAACTGTTAACACAGTTCATGCAAAGGTAAGATTCCCTGTGACTTAATGCTACATTACTATTTACATTACTAGCAAATGAACATTGCTATAAAAAATAACAAAATAGAAAATATTTAGTAGGATTTTGCTTACAATACTAAAGTTTGTAGTGCAGAAGGCACTAGCTTCTGTGTACAAACACAGTCCTCAATACATGAATCAATATGACAACATAGTATAAATTATTACAAAACCTCAAACCATTTGCTGGTACACCAATTATGGGTCTCTTTGAGACTCGTTATCTCGTAGCATTTACAGCAGCAACCTTTTTCTTCCAATAATTATACTTTGCCATAAATTCTTATTCTAGGAACAAAATAAGAAAATCGATCATAGACAAATTAAGTACACCTTTATCTTTCTCTCTATAAGAACAAAACAAGATCCTATTTTATAAATTTTCTGAGGTCCCAGTTTTGGTAAAGCCCTTTCACTGTACATGGTTTCTGTAATGCAGCAAGTAACACTCATCATGTGGAATTTTAATTATCCTGAATGGGCCAGTATATCTCTCTTTTTAGGAGAGATGGTTTAGGGTGAGACCAAAGTAACACCATTTCACCTAGGCTAAATTATGGTACTCATCCTAACCTTTTGTTGTATACTCATTTTCATCTCTCAGAACTAGTATTTAATTATATGAGCACCTGTCTAGTCTTCTCTTCCCACGAGATGTTGCATCTTGGGGCGAATGGAAGGGGAGCTACCCACTCATTTTTCTCAGCTTTATTTAACATTATTTCATCGGATGTGTGCCGTGTAGACAGATGTGGAAGGTCATTCATGATTTCTTTGAAGAGCGTGACTAAATCAAGTGTAAGTCCGGATAAAATGGTTGAATTCTTTGAATAATCTTTCTGTGCAATTACTTTCTGGGTGTAATCAAGAAATTAAAATCTGTTTTAATGTTCTGCTCTCGCAGAAACAAACATCAAACTTGCCCAGTTAAATTCGATGCATTATCAGACAAAATCACACTCAGCTTACTGAAACGAGAGAAATAATCTTACTTCAGTTTCTTAACAATGTGCACGGCATGAGCTGATTTTGTTACATACAAACAGAGGTGTTTGGAAAACAAATCATGTATAGCCACCAGGTACTCGACATTTCCCCTTCCATGAGGGTATGGTATGAACCACATCAACTGAAGCAATCTCTCCAGGTTTTGATGTCAGGATGGGATGCAGCTGAATCTTATTTGGTATGGACATAGATTTGGTTCTCTTACATATGACGCATGTTCATAGCAAATGATGCATGCGACTGTGCAGGTTGGGCAGGTAAATGTAAGTGGCGTTCTTCTGTTTACATTTTTCTATTTCACAGTGCCCCCAGGACGTGTCTGTATACCAGATTAGGTGATCCTGGTACACACGGGGTATGCACACACACCACAATTCTGCTTCGGAATTATTCCTATGGAATAACACGTAATTTTGCACCGTGTAGAATTGACTTAGTTTGTGAGTAGGGTGCTCGGCCAACACACCCTTAACTTTTGCGCACTTTGGATCTACGTCTTGCTGGGTTTTCATGTTCTTATACATTTCTAAATAGTACCTGTGATGGACAGGATCTTTCATCAGTAGCACTTTGTAATCGGTGGCCTGCTCGACAAGTTCACTGAACTCAGGAAGACCACATGGCAACCTAGATAATTTCAAAATCGTATTCTTGCAAAAATAGGACCCACTGCATCAGCCTCTGGTGTAGAAGCCGACAGGTCAAAAGAAGGCTAAGTGTGTTATGGTTTCAGTACATTTAATGTACTGACCCCAAATAAAATAATTAAACTTCTTGAAAGACCATACAACTGAGAGAGCGTCCAACTCCGTAACTGAGTTGGATCTTTTACACTCGATTAATACTCAGCTGGTAAAGCTAATACCCCAAACTTCCATTCAGCCATCAACCACAACCATTTGAAATAAACAAGAGCCCAAAGCCAAATAGGATCTGAGGCAATGCAAAAACCTTTTTGCATGTCGGGATGTTCCAGAATTACGGCATGAGCCAATGCATCTTTAACAAAGCTACTAGTTCTGGACTGTTCAACAGCTGGTTTCTCACAAATCATCTACAGAAAGACGTCATGTCAAGGAAAGCTTTTAATTGTTTTCTCGCCATGGGTGGCGGACACTTAGCTATTGCCTCTATCACTGTATACGCCAGAGCTGACATTTAACCTGAACGGTAGCTCCTTGAACTGGTACGACCATCCAGTGGATTCAAAGGCAGTATACTTGTGTGAAACTTCCACAGCTGGGTCTGGCAATACGAGGATCCAAGATCCAGTGCGGTTAGAAAATTCACACCTGAATACTTTTGCAATTTCTTTTCCAGAGCTTTCGGATGTGTACATACCGGTACAATAATTTTGTTTATGTTGTGTGCTTCAAGGACCGCGCGCAGTCCACCACCTGGTTTAACAACAGCTAACAACGGACTGCAGTAAGGAGAGAACGAAGTTTAAACTATATTCCACTCGAGCATCCTTTGTAATTCTTGTTTAATGGCATCCCTGCAGGCCCATGGGATTGCATAGGTCTTGTTGCAATAAGTATCATGGGACACAACATTCATGTGGTATATGTATCCTTTGATAATACCGGGCTTTTTAGAAATAACATTTACATACGTGGTTAAAAGATGCATAAGATCATTCCTTTGTTGTTCGCTAAGACACTCAGATTCTCATGCCTTAGCATGTGTTTTGCTTACGTCAAGTAGATCATCATCTGAATATGCCAACACCGGTTCTGATTGGTTGTGGGATAAGTGACTGTCTGTACCAGTACATTTACACTCATTACTCACATAAACAGGTCTGTATGAAAACTGACTTGATGTGCCTTTGTATGAATTAAATTTAACTTTATCTCCATCTCATTAATATTTGGGGTGCAGGTTCCATGTTGGAACATGATACACGCATTCCTCCATCTAAGGAACCCCATCCCTAACAATCATGGTACCATCAATACCTTCACTATTTAGAATGTGCACTCCATGGCTCTGCTCTCGAATTTAATTAACACCAGTACCTGCTTTTCTACCCTTTGTGTACATGCGCCAATAGCTCCTGAAACAACACAATTCTATACGCTCAATGTCAGCACTTCTGTGTTTTCCTGTATTCTTTTCAGAAAATGAGTAGCCATCACACTCATACTCGCACCAGTGCTGATTATAATGGTAACCAGAATACCATCAACTACCCTGTTTACAGCTGCTTGCACCTGATCTACCAAACTATCTCTGCAAGATATCAGATCACTTGATAGTTCTTCTCATATATCTACATTGGCATTGTAATGAAGCATGTTCGCAACATGAACGGTACTGTTGCCCCAATTAAATCCTGCGGTCATGGTGAGGCAGTGTGATGATACCACAGTCAGTTTTACGCATACAAAATCTGCGTAGGGTGCTCGTCTACACACTCCACAATTTGCACCGTCTCATTTCTGGGATTTTGTGACCATCTGGATGGTTGTCTTGGCTTGGAAACAGTTTGCTTCCAGCCCATGTAGGTTCTGGGAAGATTATTATTATGCGGGGAGTTTTGCGGCCACTGATTACCTGTTCTCTATCTGGACAACCACTGTTCTGCATTTGATCTGTTGCGACCTTTATGATAACCAGGGTTAAATGTATTATTTTTATTTTGACTTTGAAATCCACCACTGTTTTGTGGCTGTTGATTCTTGTTTGTAGTTTGCTGCATGTCTTGCTTGAGCGGGGCCGCATCATTATTAGAAGTTCCGTCCCGACCATTGTCCTTATGTTTGCAAGACTGCACAGCTAGTGCACCACCATTGCCATTTGCATGGCATGTGTCATCATAGATTAAATCAAGCACAAGTAAGACCAATAAAAATCCTTCTATGTCGTCTTCAGGGGCGTGAAGTAATTTTTCACAGATATCCACCAGTAATTTGCCTTTCAATATCCTGATCACATCTTTCAATGGGATATGGTTGTCCCAGTACCTAGTTTTGTTAATATACCACTCAAAGTACTTTCAAATCAATCCGTCTTTAGGGTGGTACTTTACAGCATTAAATACCTCTTGTATCAATTTGGCTTGCACATGTGGTGACCAATACTTGACCAAAAGCACCTTCTCGAACTGCTCATACATTGTACAACGTTCAGCAACGGCCAAAGCCCACAGCATGGATTCTCCTTGCATGCAAGCCACAGTGAATTGTATTTCCTGCCTGTCATTCCGTGACATAGACAGCTCCCCCCAGAAACCACTGATAAAAACTGTGGGGTGTGGGAATTTCTTCTCCAGTACAAAAATCTGAAAGTGATGGTGTTTCAACAGCCTTTCTTCTAGCAACACCGTAGTTAAAAGATACTCTGCCCTCACAGATTCGAGTGGAGAATTACCATACGGACTATAATGTCCAGTATGTTGCGGTGACGTCATATTATTCTGTGTTCCACCTGCCGTATTATTTTGCAGAAATTGTGAATCTGATGAATCTCATTTTTTTAAAAATCATTCACTTGTTGCTACCACCCAGGCAACTCATTTTTCAAAATATTTGGAATGTGGCCCAGTTGATGCTGCAACAATTTGCCAGATGTTCCTGGTTCAGACAGTACCTCTGCGCCAACAGCTCATACTGCAGAGTGTATTTCTGTCTCAGTTTTTTGAATTATGCCTTTATTGCATTCTGTTAACCCATTCACCAAATTCCCTATTTAATGTTTTGCCTTGAGCATTGAGGCTTTGCTGCCATTTTCACTCTTGCTCAAGTGAAACGGTCTGTTAAATTTGACATTTTCACTTGCATGGTTGTCTGCGTATCTTTTAAGTCCTCCACATCATCAGACAACTGCTTAACTTGATCCAGGATCTCAAGTTATGCTTCAGTTAAGCTTGAGATTTCAGTTCTGAATTGTACTAGGTTTGCATCCAGTCCATTGTTCAGATCAGTGACTACTATATCATCAAATATCCCATGAATGTTTTTAGATAAGCCTTGAAATTTTGCATGTAAATCAATGCTTTGCTCACTAAAACTTTCTTGAACATTTTTAGTCAAATCCGCAAATTTTGCATTAGACACAGTGCATCGCATTTACCTTGTTAATCAGTACATTGTCCATTACAGCTTTCTCGTAACTCAGTGTGTTGTTCATTGAATTTCTCATCCAGTTTTTTTGACATGTTGGAAGAGATGTTATTGAATGTATCTGTTAAACTTCAAAACAATCTTCAAACAATGCAACTGCCTGTGTCACTTGTGCAGTTACTTCAGTTATTCTCTATTGCATGTCTTCAGATTCCAATACATTTGGAGCATTTGCGTTTCTGGTTTCCAAAACATCAATTTTGGAACCTGTTCCCACCATTATCACATCAGCAGCATTACTGACATCCACATGTGATTGTCTATGTGTCTCGTCGCCGGTATTCATAGTGAAAAATTTTCTGTATTTCGGCATTGACTAATAGAAACAGGAAAATATGGTAACACTGACTTTGAATGATAATAAAATGAAGCTAGACAATGTACTAAGGTTTTAACACTATGCACAGCTGCAATATAATTATTAAACAAGGACAAGATGGAAGCCTAAAGGGCTGAGCAAAACATTAAAAACATGAATGTACCATCTTGTCGTAGGACAGCACAATGGCAGACATGTTTGACAAACATTTAACAATGGAAGTCAACATCAAAATGCAAATTGCCACCATTGATGTAGTTAACAGAAAAATGTCAAAATATGAGATACTGAACACACATTTAAAGTTGTCAAACATGTAAGACAGGTCGAGAATGACGATAGCGCATACCTTTTTTACAGATGTGAAGCGAGCATCACACTTTCGTAACTCCAGGATTGTACCATATTTCCTCTTTCACTGGCCATTCGAGCAATTTACCATCAATGTCCCATTACTGTCAGATATAACAATTCTCCATAACAGGTTGTCCCTCATAAGATAGACCATGAAATATAGAACAAAACATATATTAATACAACAGTAATGATGTCTTGCCTCCTATTGGGTGCTAGAATGGCACAGTTACTACCCTCAAGGAGAATCAAAAATGAAAATTATAATTTAAAATTAATGAAGCAGCAGGGAAGTGACATTAGAAGGTGGTCGTGCATGTATCATCGGCCACAATACAGAGCGATGAAACTGCAACGTTCCGTGCCGAGCTCGGCGTGAAGCAGCTATTATAAATTAAAACGTAAAACATGCACCATCATCAATAATTTGAAGAAAGCGGGGCTTGTGTCTGACAGGTGCTGGTTGCACAAAGACATCATTGTCAGTAAACAGCTAGGTGAATCATTCTTTGCATCACTCCAGCGTAAACTGTAGCAAGATGCAAATCAAATGATAAGCACACCGATCTCATGGACATGGAGTGATATACATGGTTTGGAACTAAAAACATGATTGATCATGTAATTTGGCTGAGTAGTGTGTAAAATGACTGTCATTGAGTTTATGGTTTGAGATGTATAGTGTTTCTAAAGTTGTGTTCTGATCTGTTTGTGTGAATGTATTTGTTGTAAGGAGTATATAGTGTACTGTAGAGACAAATTTCTTCCAAATACAATATTCTTTCTGCATTCTTCATGTAGTGCTAATATAAGGAGGTTTGACATGTGGAGTTTGAGTGTTGAATAGGTGTTGTATTGCAGTTATCTGTAGAGAAATATACGAGTAAGTATAGAGGATATGTGGTATAGATTTCTCTCCCTGTTTTTATTCTTACATAGAGTTCTATATGCATCTGGAGATATAGAGTTGGATTTATTCTGTCATTGAACTTTCTCAATAATTAACAGCTTGCACATAAGTTTCTGGACACATGGTAACAAAATATTTTTTCCACAGAGAGAGTTTTCTGGCACACCTGGATAGTGACATAATAGGAATTAAAATGTTTAGGTTTATTAGGTATGTTTCCCATTTTCATTTGTAAACTAATATTTGCCAGAATTGTATATGTCATAAATGGTAATCCATTTCAATACCGAGGTGTCCGATACTTTAATCCATCCATGATCTTAGCATATAGTGAGATATATTATGTTTTATTAGTAATATCTTTTAATCTGTTTCAGCTATGTACTTTATTCATCACAGTACGCTATTTCATGTGTCAATTACTCTGAAGATATATTCTCATTCGCTCAATTACAGAACACTCAGTGGTACGTGACATAACTTGATATGTATAATATTAGGATGCAGCTAATGGCTTTGTATGTCGCAGTGACCATCATCTATCCTCCATTACATGTTTTGTGTCAGTGTACTGAAGTGTATTTTGATACTTGTTTGTGTTTTATAGAATTGTTGTTTGTGGAAGTTCATCTTCTGTCTTCATGTTTGGAAATCTTCTTCCTTGATTCTTCATGTAATTTCATTTTTGGTGTTTCTAATTTTGTATTGTGTAAATACTGTGTAAGAGAGTTCTGTAATATGAATGCATGGTGTTTTTATGTCTGTGTCCAGTTGAGATATTTGAAGTGTGTTTGTTAAATAGTATTAATGTTGTATTTCGGAGACATATTTCTTCATGTGCGGATCTCTTCCATCTTGATTCTTCATGTCATTTTTCTGAGTAGTGTGTAAAATGAGTGTCATTGGGTTTATAGTTTCATATGTAGAGTGATCTAAAGTTGTGTGCTGATGTATTTGTGTGAGTGGGTTAGTTATATTGATTATAAAGTTTTTTGTAGAGACATATTTCTTCATGAACAAAATCTGCTTTCTCCATTCTTCATGAAAGTTAATGTAAGTAGTTTTATATGTTGACTGTGAGTGTTGAAAAGGTGTTGTATTGCAGTTATCTGTAGAGAAATATATGATTATGTTTGGAGGATATGTGGTATAAGTTGTTCAGATATTTTTACACCGTACATTGTGTTCTATATATATCTGGAGATATAGCGTTGGAGTTATTCTGTCATCAAACATTCTCAATGATTAACAGCTTGCAGATTTGTATCTGGAAACATGTAACAATGTATTTTTTCCACAGAGAGAGTTTTCTGGCACACCTGAATACTGACATAATAGAAATTCAGATGTTTGGGTTTGGTTTTACCCAATTTTCATTTGTTAACTAATATATACATCTTAAATGGTAATCTGTTTCAATACAAAGGTGGCCTGTACTTTAGTCCATCCATGAACTTAGCATATAGTAAGCTATATTAGTCATGTTTTATTAGAAATATCTTTTCATGTGTGTCAGTTATGTACCTCATCTGTGACAGTACACAATTGCATATGTTGTTTACTCTCAAGGTGAATTTATGTTCTCTCATTTATAGAACACTCAGTTTTAGGTGTCATCAGCTAACATGTATCACTTTCAAGATGCATCTAATGCCTTTGTAGGTCTCAGTGACCATCACATATCCTCCACTGCATGTTTGTGTCAGTGTACTGAAGTGCATTTGGAAGCTTGTTTGTGTTGTATAGAGTCATTGTTTGTTGATGTTCAGCTTCTCTCTTCATGTTTGGAAGTTTTCTTTATTGATACTTCATCTAATTAAAAGTTTGATGTTTTTAATTTTATATTGTGTCAATACTGTCTAAGAGAGATCTGTAGTATTAATGCATTGGGTTGTTGTGTCTGTGTCCAGTTGAGATATTTGAATTGTATTTGTTGAATTGTATAAATGTTGTATTGCAGAGACATATTTCTTCAGGTGTGGTTCTCTTCCCTCTTGATTCTTCATGACTTTTGTCTGGGTAGTATGTAAAATGAGAGTCATTGGGTTTATAGTTTCATATGTAGACTAAACTAAAGTTGTGATCTGAACTGTTTGTGTGAGTATATAGTATATAGTGTTTTGTAGAGACATATTTCTTCATGAGACAAAATATTTTTTCTGTATTATTCATGTTGTGTTAGTGTACAAGGTTCTTCTCATTGGTAAAATAATTTATGCCAGAATTGTATACATCATAAATGGTAATCCATTTCAATACCGAGGTGTCCGATACTTTAATCCACCTACAAACTTAGCATTTGGTGAGCTATATTAGTCATGTTTTATTAGTAATAACTTTTCATCTGTTTCAGTTTTGTACCTTATTCATCACAGTACACAATTGAACACATCAATTACTCTCGAGATAAATTCATGTTCGCTCAATTAGAGAACACTCAGTTTCAGGTGTCATCATCTAAAGTGTTTTTTTATATTTTCTCCTTTCATCAATGAAATTCAATATTTCTTCTGTTACCCAAGGATTTCTAGCAGCCCTCGTCTTTTTACCTACTTTATCCTCTGCTGCCTTCACTACTTCATCCCTCAGAGCTACCCATTCTTCTTCTACTGTATTTCTTTCCCCTATTCTTGTCAATTGTTCCCTTATGCTCTCCCTGAAACTCTGTACAACCTCTGGTTCTTTCAGTTTATCCAGGTCCCATCTCCTTAATTTCCCACATTTTTGCAGTTTCTTCAGTTTTAATCTACAGGTCATAACCAATAGATTGTGGTCAGAGTCCACATCTGCCCCTGGAAATGTCTTACAACTTAAAACCTAGTTCCTAAATCTCTGTCTTACCATTGTATAATCTATCTGATAGCTTTTAGTATCTCCAGGGTTCTTCCATGTATACAACCTTCTTTCATGATTCTTAAACCAAGTGTTAGCAATGATTAAGCTGTGCTCTGTGCAAAATTCTACTAGGCGGCTTCCTCTTTCATTTCTTAGCCCCAATCCATATTCACCTACTATGTTTCCTTCTCTCCCTTTTCCTATACTCGAATTCCAGTCACTCATTACTATTAAATTTTCGTCTCCCTTCACTATCTCAATAATTTCTTTTATTTCATCGTACATTTCTTCAATTTCTTCGTCATCTGCAGAGCTATTTGGCATATAAACTTGTACTACTGTAGTAGGTGTGGGCTTCGTATCTATCTTGGCCACAATAATGCGTTCACTATGCTGTTTGTAGTAGCTTATCCGCATTCCTATTTTCCTATTCATTATTAAACCTACTCCTGCAAACCACTATTTGATTTTGTGTTTATAACCCTGTAGTCACCTGACCAGAAGTCTTGTTCCTCCTGCCACCGAACTTCACTAATTCCCACAATATCTAAATTTAACCTATCCATTTACCTTTTTAAATTTTCTAACCTATCTGCCCGATTAAGGGATCTGACATTCCACGCTCCGATCCGTAGAACACCAGTTTTCTTTCTCCTGATAACGACATCCTCTTGAGTAGTTCCCCCCCCCAGAGATCCGAAGGGGGACTATTTTACCTCCAGAATATATTACCCAAGAGGACACCATCTTCATTTAATCATACAGTAAAGCTGCATGTCCTTATTAGGTTTTTTTACCCATTTCCATTTGTCGACTAATACAGGCCAGAATTGTATACATCATTAATGGTAATCCATTTCAAAACTGAGGTGTCCAATACTTTAATCCAGCCATGAACTTTGCATATAATGACCTATATTACTCATGTTTTATTACTAGTACCTTTTCATCTGTTTCAGTTCTTTACTTTATTCATCAAAGTATACAATTGCATATGTCAATTACTCTTCTTTCTTGATTTCTCATGTAATATGATTCATGCAGTGTTTATTTTGTATTGTTTAAATACTGTGTAAGTGAGTTCTGTCATGTGAACGCTTTCTGTTGTAGTGTCTGTGTCCAGTTGAGATATTTGAAGTGTTGTTGAGTAGTATTAATGTTGTATTTCGGGGACATATTTTTTCATGTGCGGTTCTTCCCTCTTGACTCTTCATATCATTTGGCTGAGTTTGTGTAAAATGAGTGTCATTGAGTTATAGTTTCTGATGTAGGGTGATTGTAATGTTGTTTTCGGTTCTGTTTGTGTGATCGGATGTTTTGTATACTGTATTTGTTGTTTTGTAGAGGTATATTGCTTGATGTGACAGAATCTTCTTCCTGTGTTCATCCTGTGTTGTTGATGTAAGTGGTTTAATATGTGCACTGTCATTACTGAAAGTACCTTGTACTGCAGTTTTCTTTAGAGTAATGTATGAGTGTCTCAATTGTATAAATTTGGCAACAGTTTTGTGGAATAATTTTGGTTATGTGAGCAGTGTAAATCTTCATTTTTGTGTTATTAAAATTATTAGCGTTACTATTATTAGCAGTTTTCATTTGACTGCCTCTTATATAACTGTAATTGGATTAATAGTAATTCTGTAGCAGAGGATTACTATGGTCCCTCAAATTAAGGTATTAAACACATCAGAAATGAAATTGTTATGGCATTGATTAAAACACTCACAAAATTGAAAATGAGGGTATTTTACCAGAATGTTTCACAGTATCTGTAGTTAAACCAGTACATAAGGAAGGAGGTATGGTATCACCAGATAACTGTCGACAAGTATCACTTATACCTATAATACGAAAAATAATAGAATTCTGCATGTATAAACAGATGAATCAATATTTTGAAGTTAATGATATACTCTCTTCCTCACAGTATGGTTTCAGATGTAGCCTTTCTACAGTCTAAACAGTTGAGAGTATGGTAGCAAAAACATACAATTGTTCTGAAAATAACGATGTCTGTGTAACATTGTTGTACCTCAGGAAAGCTTTTGATATGGTCTCCCACAATATTATCATAAAAAACTCTACCACTAAGGAGTGAGGGAGAATGCTGTATGCCTAATGCAGTCATACTTCCATAATAGAAAACAGTTAGTTAATGTAAATAATCTGATGTCAGAATGTCTCCCAGTTGTAAATGGGGTACTCCAGGATCTGTTCTTGGTCCATTCCTTTCCTTTGTTTATATGAATGCCTTAAACTCAGTTGTATCGTGTATGCAGTGCTATATGCTGATGACACAACACTCACACCATGTGATACCAATCTTGAAAAAGTGGAACACAACATGGCAATGGCAACGGAGAGGTGCACTATTAGGTTTGAGGCAAATGCACTGCAGAAGGATAATAGTAAAACTGAAGCTATTGTATTCAACCTGAATGCCCCCAGTCATGGTAACAAAACAGTAAAATTATTAGGATTTCATATATATCAAATCCCTACTGGTATACTCACACAGGAAAGATATGTGGCAAATTGGCATGTGCCATATATCTGCTGTATCAGCTAAGAAGCAGTGTCAGTAAAGAGCTTCTGTTGTATCCATATTTTGTATTCTTCCTTTCACACCTGAGTTATGGAATACAATTATGGGGCAATTGCGTAGGCTCAAAATTAGGGTTTAAATGCCCAAAGAATGCCATAAGGTGCATAGCAGAATTTAGCCCTTGTGAATCATGTCGAGATAAATGACAGTGCCTGGCCTGTATATTTATAACTTCCTTGTCTTCATTAAAGGGAATCTGAGAATCTGACTTGACTTAAGGATAACAGTTCATGACCATAACAGAAGATGTGCACATACACTTAATATGCCATATGCTAGGCTTGCAAAGAGACACAACAGCTACAAATATCTTTGCCCTCTCTACTTGAACAAATTACCTGAAAATGCCTACACAGTGCCAGTAAATAAATTTAAAACTAGTCTTTCAAGATTGATCAAAAGTAAAGTAATTTACTCTGCTCAAGAGTTCCTTGAGTATGTGACAAATGACCCACTTTGCTTATGAGAATGAACTACAAATTAACTGCAAACTGTATTTATTCCACGCAGTGCAACTATTTTATTACCGTTTATGTACTTATTGTTAATTATCTGTTGGATTATTTATTTGTCATTCACTGAAATATGTAGTTCATTTATCTTGTAATTGATCAATTCGGAAACTTCTTGTTGTTATTTACATTTGTACAAATGTGTATTGCATCCGTCCTGGATTATTATATTGTAATTAATAACATTTGTCATGGCAATGATTATTATTGTCGTTATTAATACGTATACACTGATGACACCAATTGCATGTAAATATGTTCAATGGTAAAATAAAACATTTGTGTTTGTAGTTCTCTAGATTTGAATCTCGCGGCTGTGCTATGTCATAAATATGTACAAGAAATAAACATTGGCCAAGAATACTCCCCTGGGGGGATTTCATAGTTGAGTCATATATTCCAATTTTATTATTACGATCTTACTTTCATTTTTATAATGTATGTTTTCACACTGTCTTCTGTCATGGACATACAAACTTAAAAAATTTGCTGCCTCTTCTATTATGTGATAAGTTTCTAATGTGGATAAAATTATTGCATGATCACTGAATCAAAGGCCTCAGCCAGATGTAGAAAAGCTCCAATTACTTTGTTTCCTTATTTTCATTATTTCACATTCTGTTACATCCATTAGGACAAAATTTTATTACTTGTTTTGGATGAAATTATTTATGCTGTTGATTCATCAATTTTCATTGTATGCCTTACTAAAATTATGTTTCATAATGATTTACTAATATTGCTGGGTTCACTTATCTGTTCAGCGTAATATTGTGAATTTAGAATCTTCAGAGATATCCCAAGATTCCTACATTTTATAAATAAGCTCTCCACCTCATGGACACATTTTAGGAAAACATATAATGCAATCATAGTCTCTCTGTCTAAATAAGATATAAATTGTGGAGCACTACTAGTCCAGCAAAATTTCTCTCTTTGTGCATTAAAGCTCACACATTACTTTCGTAATTAATTTGCCTGAACCAGAGAACTGATCAGTAAAACTTGCAAATGTTATACTTAATCTCTTAACATAATAACCACAACTTGTCATAGCGTAAAAAAACAGCAATGACAGTTCTGCATATGGGGAAATGTGATTTTATCATTTGCACATGTGGCTGCAAAATCCATTTAAGCAAAGCATTTAATTTTTGATGAATGGGCAATATATAATATTCTGTTATGCTGTCATTTTGGTCTTCAGACCAAAGACTGATTTAATGCACCTATGCACCTATCCCCAGTAGTCTGTCCTGTGCACATATCTGCATGGATACTCCTGCTACAGACCACCCTCCCTCCATCCCCTCCCTCCCTGCATTTTCCGCAATTAGCAAATTGAGAATCCCTTGATGCATCAAGAATAGCCGTATCAGTATATCTCATTCTTGACTCTGGTTGTGCCATAAATTTCTTTTTATGTCCATTTGATTCAGTACATTCTCATTAGTTATGTGATCTACCCTTCTAATCTTTAGCTTTCTCCTGTGGGATTATGTTTTAAAAGCTGTTATTTTCTTCTTGTCTGAACTGCTTATTATTAGAGTTTCACTCCTATACAAGGCTGCACTCCAGACAAATATGCTCAGAACAGATTTCCTAAGATTTAAATTTATATGATATTGAGGTGCTTGTGTTGTTATGAAGAACAATATAATGTTCCCTCAGATATGCTAGTATGTCTCAAGGAAAACTTACAGCTGCAACTTCAGCTGCTATGAAACACATGAAACTTATTTGATGTTGCAAATATGAACAACCACATGCATGAATGCTTGCGTGTCCAAAGGACCATTGCATCATTCTTCTTAGTAACACATGCATTGCAGTGTCGTATTTTTCTGCTGATATCATTCAGTGACTTTCCATTAAAATATACTCCCCCGTACAGGTATTACAACTACATAATATGTGTGTGAGTACAGCTTTCAGCACGAGATTGATGACACATGGAAGCTTGGATCTGGGTATGAGTCCTGCACAGGAAGCCAAAGTCATTAAGATTACCACTTAATTAATTAAAAAAAAAAAAAACAAACATAGCAGAAAATCCTTGCTTGTGTTCCAGTCCACAACAGATTTCATTGTTGACATTCCTTATACAGCTGATGGTTGTTCCAAATCACATCTGTGAGTACATTTCATGTATTTAAATTTTTATTCTACACTAACAAATTTATAGTTTTTCAGACATCCTATGTTGGTTTTGCTGATCTGCATTTTATACCCTCTGATAGGCCATTGACATTTATTTGTTGCTGAAGTAACACACTTTACTTCTACTTTTAGTTTTAATTCCTTTTCTAGCCCTCAGCAGCACCTGATTTAATTCCAACACATTCAGTTGCCCTTATTTTACTGTTGTTCACGTGGATCTTGTAACATCTTTTCAATTCATGCTATTCAACTGTTCATCAAAGTCATTTTTCCTCTGACAGAATTAGACTGCCGTCTGCAAATGTCTGGATTTTAAACTCTTCAGCCTCAACTTAATTTCACTTTATAGATTTTTTTTTGTTTCCTTTAGTACTTGCTTATTGTTTATGCCCAATATGCAAATAAAGCACTAAAGAAGATGGATCACACGAAACAGCAACCAAGCTCTATAACAGACTACCTTGTGACATTAAAACGAGAAAAGATACTTCAGGAGTGGACTGAACAGATGCATGACAACTACTGTCTGCTATGATGAAAATTATCTGTGCATATGTAAACTTGTTTGCAATTTTTTTATACTTACTGTCATATTTAATATACATGATTAACTTTGGAAGCTTTTCATGTCTATAGTAAGTTCCAGAAATGTGACCTGTCCGGGACCTGTCCAGTACTATAATGTACTTGATGTACAAAAAGATTAAAAGGACCAATAAACTATTTAACTTTGGTGGATAACTGACATTTTCATTTTCTCTAAGAAGAGGTGTAATATGTTGAATACACACTCTCTGATCTCAGTTTTTTTTTCACAGCAGTCCATTTGGTTGTAATTTTGTTTTCAGAGATTGGATTACGTCATTTTAGCCTATCACAATTATGTTCTTTCATACTCTGATGTATTCTCTGTACTATAATTGTAACTGGGGTGTAGCTGTCTTCTACATTCATATAGTTCATATTTTTCTTATTTGAGATTTAGCATAAATGGCCTCTTGTTCAATCTGCCAAGAATTCCTCAATTAGAAATCATCAAAGACATACCACCTGAAGAAACACCTTATCCCTACCTTCCTAGTACTCTAAGGGTCAAGTAGTATCAGGACTAAGGTACACCAACATCAGAGGGACAAATCACTAAACCTTATGATTAATGTTTCACATTTAGTTAATAATTTCGTACTATTGTGGGAATCTTCTTTGAGGAGCAATATTTCTGAACAATCTAAAGGCTGAAAGAAAGTGAACACTTACTAAAAGTAACTACAGGAATTTGACCCTTGGTAAGTTGAGCTCCTTTGTCAATATTAGCTGAGTATATGCTTGATAAGTCACCTCTTCCGCATTGTCATAGTAGGCTGTGGTTTTTGTGACTACAGTTAGGAAAAATTGAGGTGTGTTGTGTGAGAGGGAGCTATGTCACAAAAAAAGAAAAACTGGGCTTTGGCTCTTTTCAATATTTGTTACCACCTTGCCTCTATCCTTTGAACTAGAACCACATGGCATAGCTGCTGCTCTTTCTGCAGCAGCTGTCCTAAATCCTTGAATCCATCCTTATCATCATTTTGAATTAGATGAAGGGCTGTGCTACATAACAATGTTGTCTATTGTGTGAGTTGCAGATGTACCAACATAGAACTGTTACAGATTGGTTTATCATTTATATGGGAATAACACATTGTTCCAAAATACAGTTGTTGCATCTATATCCATCTTCTTTTTCAATTTTAAACTTAATTTGCATTTTGTCTCTTCACTGTAATGAACACGTTATGTCATTCTTCTGCGTATGTAAGTTGTTGCCTCTTCTGGTAACAATGTTTTACAATAGTGAGAGAAATATGGGTCATTGAGTATCAGAAAACTTTGAAAAGGTGGTAACAATGCAATCATAAACTGCATAAATGAATGAAAAAAAAAAATCTGATGGATCTAACTTCAGCTGGAGCAACTATTTAATGTTAGATGAAGTTTCTGAAACCTCATTATTTTGTGAGCTTTACAAGCTGCAGGGCTAAAATATTCAGAATATATATCTCAGAGGTCTTGCTGAGCAAAAGGGTTTTGTTGGCGCTATGCTAAAAAAACATGATGTAGGAGTGTTCAGAAGAAAGCCATCATTTGCTTACAAGGGAACATTGGTGACTGTAATAAAACACAGTGTACGTTTTTGATTTTTGCAGCATCACAGAAAAGGGCGTCAACAGCTAGAGGGGGCAGGAAAGTGTTTAACATTCTTGAATATTAATTAGGGATGAAAATACTGATGAAATTAAAACATCATATCTTCCCATGCCATGTATAGACAAGACATAGAAAACCTACCAGGTTGGATACTGTTTGAGGTTATATTTCAAAGTTGCAGAAATACAGATTCCATTGTTCATGGAAAGACAATAAAAGTTAGGTGTACATTTCTGTGTTATCAGTCTTCTGACTGATTTAATCTTTTATCAATCTCTTCCTTTCAGAATATCATTTGCTACCTACATCCTCAGTTATTTGCTGGATGTCCCACTCCCTGTTTTCTTGTAGAGTTTTACTTTCTACAGCTTGCTCTAGTACAATGGAAGTTATTTCCTGCTGGCTTAATGATGTACTATCATCCTGTACCTCCTTCTTGTCAGGGTATTCCATATATTCCTTTCCTCATCAATTTTATGGAGAACCCCCTCATTCCTTACCTTATGAGTCCACTTCAGTGTATATAGTAAACGTGAAATGCACTATTTCTATGGAGGAGATTCCTACAAATATGAGTTTTACATGTAAAATGGGAAGCATATAATAAATTTTTCATTGCAAAGTTTTTATAAGCTTCAAGTTACCACATACAGACAAGTGTAAAACTTATGATGATGAGTACAGTGCTACTCCAAACAATGATATTCCTTTGGATGTCAGGCTACATCAACTTTGATCTGACAAAGCATATCCTATGTTGAGGTAAAACACAAGGGCTTGTTCCAGTAATGATTCTGACTGCTCTGTAACCACTTATGATTTCCAATAATCACTGCTGAATCCTAGCATTGTGCTACATAAGACAGATAGTCGGTATACAACTTGGCTACTACATATGCAACTCCATTTCAGGTATTATGTGCTTGTGGCCAGATGATATTGCCTCATGCGGTTCATGAGAAAATGCATCATGTATCACAAAAGTGCAGAGTGATCCCTCAAATATTCATTATAAAAGACAGTTGATTTTTTTGCATATCTTGCCCTGGACAAAAAAACAAAAAGGCAATACCCTGTTTGATGTGTACTCTCATTTTCAAAGGACTCTATGACACCACTCATCATTATTTCCTTGTTTGTGGATGTACCTGTTTATGCACTGACAAAGATTCTGGCACAATAAAAAATAAAATCTGTAAAACAGATCATATATACACAGCTGACCAGTGGTGTGAAGTTATGAGAAATGCTAGAGTCAAAAACCCATTTAAGGTCATTCAGACGACAACAGAAAATTAAGGGATTTTCAGTAGCTGAACAATAAAATAGTTAGGAGTTGTGTTGTAGGAAATTGTGTTACCGTTGATAGTAGGAAAATTGGTGCCCCAAAATTTGATAGACAACGGAAGAGTGACATGCACTGGAACTCTTCAAAAAATTCCAGGTCTTTTCTCCAAAACCAGGATAGACCCAGTGGCTGATTATCTTTACATGACTAAACTTCTTGAGGAATTCATATGTCCACACAGAAGACCTGATCAACCCTGAAGTTAAAAGACCTTGTTCCACTAACTCCATACATTTATCTGGTTTTTCTTAGTGTTTAATGAATATTTTTTTTTTTTTTTTTTTTTTTTTTTTTTTTTTTTTTTTTTTTTTTTTTTTTTTGTTGAAATGGAAGCCTGATAACATGATTTACAGTTGGCCAACAGTATATCAACCAGGAAAAACTTTTTGATATGGGTCTATAACTTTTTTTAAAAATTGTTGTATTTGTTGTGGCATACAGTATTGTAATCATTCTTATTTATATTAAACTTTAAATATTTCCTTTTGCACAATTTATGTGACAAGAAGTTAAGAAGGAAAAAGTTATCCTCTTATTGTACACATAAGATCTTAATACAATGTTTTAAAAAACCCTATTTATTTTCATTTCTTCTCAAAGTAACATAGTTCCCTCTCTCAATAGACTCCTCACTTCACAGAGTATTTCTGAAATGTTTACTTTTTCAGTAACTATCTGCACTCTTATCACGTCCAATGTTAATTCACCTTACGGTATTGTGATTGGTCATAATATTAAAACATATACACATATAAATTATGTGTTTACCTTGTTTCATAATTTTCAGTCAGTCTTAGAGCACACATACCCTAGATGACTTGGACCAACAACTTTGCTGTGCATTGACTATTGGTTTCGTTATTATTGATACTGAACTTTAAATGAAATAAAGCCAAATTTAAACATACACAGGTAGTGAATTGTGAGGAATGACTAGCTAGTAAGAAGCATATCAACGTTACATGGACAGGAGTGGAATTATCAACAATGACCTTGATATGGATCATTTCATGGCTGCAGCTATAATAGCAAAAATGTCTATGATGCATTAAACTCTAGCTTTCCTAAGTTTAGCTCCATATGGCCATGGAAACAGTTCTTATGTAATTTTGTTCTCAAGCAAAGAAAAATGAGTGAAGGAGGCAGTGAAGAAGGATTTTTTGATTGAGTCATTAAATTTACGCAAAAAAAAAACAAAAAATCTGCTGTGTGTGTGTGTGTGTGTATGTGTGTGTGTGTGTGTATGCGCGCCTAATTATAGAAGTTAGATAACACTGTGTCACTTTATAGTGGTGCTTTTGTTTGCTAAGATTTAGTGGAAAACAAACATTTGTACAGGTGAAGAAGGCATGTGCTTTATTAAATATGACTTAGTGCACATCAGTGTTTGACGGAGACTAGACATGAAAATACTGCCAACCACTGAAAATAAATACAGGCATCAGTTACTAAACAATACCAAATATGTAAAATACATCAACATTGCAGCATTACATTGTGTCATTGCAAATTTTTATCATTGATTTCGGTATGAGACCATCTGCAGTAAATTTCTATTGCACCAGCAGAGAAAGAGACTTTAAGTGTCCTGTAGCTATAATAAGAAATTAAACACACTAAATGTCATACTGACCTTTTAGGAAGAGCTGACCTGTTAGCTTGGCTGTCTCCTGTGATACAGTTGCACACAGTTAGCAGACGTGTAGCCCTAAACCGCCTGTTTCACAGTTGCAACAAGAAGAGGCTGATGAACAATAATAATATTGCTGTCTCTTCTTAAATCATTCTGAAATAAAAAATATAATTGATTACAACCATCAAATTGATAATTCACTTTATATAATTATATAGAATATATATAAATAAATACAGAAAATCATTACTGTTGTAAGAATGTATAATAAATTAATCATGAATTGTTATTTAGGAATGACACTATTGGTATTGCCAAATAACTGAACCTTGAAATACCAAATACCCTTGAAAATGTAGCTTCAATTTTGTCAATGAACATGTATGAGTATATGTGTGACATGGAATTTGGGTCAGTATGCACTACAATATTGTGCCTTGTGTGACTAAAATTTGGAATGGCTTCTGCTGTCACAAATCTTACAACTGTGAAAACTACACAGTCAATTTTGTTAGTGTAAGAAAGTCAAACCCTTTAATCTCGAGACATTTTTGTGCAATGTACAGAGGAAATTTTAGGAGTGATAGCATTATCAATCAATAGTGCTGATTATTTCAAAGCTGCTCATATCATAGTAGATTACAACTACCATTTTTGGGACAGGAAAGGCATATTTATGGAGTGAATCACAGTGATCATTTCAACATTGAACATTGAAATATTGTAGAAGTTACGAATACCAGTTCAAAGCAAGTCACATAGGATATTAATTCCTTGCATGATTTTGCTGTGTAGTAACTTCTGTTCACATAATGCCACAAGAAATGAAATAAAGTTTGATAAGTTCAAATAGGTGTTGTTGGCCATCTTCTGTACACCCTTAACCTTTTAACTGCTCTGGATGTGTAAATGCACGCACCTTTGTACCTGTCCCTGTGTGCTCTGAATGTGTTTACATGTGCCAGCAGTCCTTCTACCTGGTACTCCGAACGCTTCTACATGTAGACATGTTCAGAGTACAAGATAGAAGGACTGGTGGCTCTTGTAAACACGTTCGGAGCACACAGGGTCAGGTACAAAGGCACGCGTGTTAATACATCCAGAGCAGTTAAAGGTTTAATTTGCTAACCAGTGATTACTATTTCTTTCACTGTGCATGGAAAAAAGTAGCTTTTGTCACAGCATTTTAGTAATGGTGAGGACATTTAAGACATCACTGAATAACGCTTAAATTGATCAGTGGTGTAGATCTGTGATGGTGGGACACAGAGGATTTTTGACATTGGGATGGGTTCTTTTACACTGCAATAAATGTTGATAGGAAGCAGTTTAAGGTTGTAAATTTAATACATATTTAGTTTTCTTAGTAACGAAATAGTAATGGATGGTACAAAATGCACAGTTGTGGAACTAAATTACAGCTGGAAGAACCTGTTCAAGATACAGAAATTGCCCAAGACACAATCTCCCAGTAGGCAGATGACCTGGTTATTAAGACCATATCAGATGCAAAATGAGAACAAATTTATGTGGATGGTAGCTTCAGGATATTTATTATTGACTGACATATTTTGAGTTCCATGAGCCAGCAGGCTCAGGTAGAACAGAATGGTAGGGAAATCATCAGTGAAGAATACTATCAGATCATTGGGACAAGTGCAGTAGAGGTAATCAGCAGTGATTTTGAAGAGAAACAATTATCATTTGTCTGAAGTTTTTAAGGAAAGCTATGTAAAATTAAATATGTATGTCCAGTTAGAAATTTATATTACCCTCCCCATTACTGTTCTTCCTTGCAGGTCTTTTTCTGTTCTGTTCCATCTTTTACCTCTCAAGGCATATTTTATTGTTATGTAAATTTAAGGTGGAGCAAGATGAAAGGAAAGGGGAGGAACTGATTATATCAGCATCATCAGGACTTTATGCAGAATCAGCAGCAATGAGCAAAAATGCTTGGTAGACTGAGACTCAAACATGGGATCTGCTGCTTACTAGGCAGTTACATTAATCACTGCACCATCTGGACACAGCATTTATTTCAAATGAGGGAAGTTTCTCGGTGTGCAATAGAGGTAATCAGCAGTGATTTTGAAGAGAAACAATTATCATTTGTCTGAAGTTTTTAAGGAAAGCCATGTAAAATTAAATATGAATGGCCAGTTAGAAATTTATACTGTCCTCCTCATTAGTGTTCTTCCTTGCAGGTCTTTTTCTGTTCTGTTCCATCTTTTACCTCTCAAGGCATATTTTATTGTTATGTAAATTTAAGGTGGAGCAAGGTGAAAGGAAAGGAAAGTGTCATCTATCTGTAGTCCCTGTCCGTGTCCTTTGCACCTACCAAATTTAGATACCCGCAGGAGGTCAAACATAAATGTTTATTTTCACTAAAGATTGTGGATAATATCCTACCTCCTGTGGAAAATTTGTGAGTCTGGAGGACACAGACAGGGACTGCGGATACACAATGCTGGGAATGTGTGCTTGCCGGGGAATGTAGCAAGATAGTTGATGCATTTGTGATGAACACTTTGTCTGGTTGTTGCAGTGCTTAATGCCACTGCATAGTAAGCAGGAGGGCCTGGGTTCAATGTACAGTCCAACACACATTTTCATGCATCACTGCAATTCCACATAAAGTCCCAATGCAGCCACTATCTGCATTTCCTCCTGTTCCCTTTCCTATCTCTCCCCCTCCACCATCAGTATGCATAATAAGTATCACAACCGCAGATTAAGCGTGGTGTCTACTCATTCAGACATGTCCCGAAGAACAGATAGCACACATCAGTATAAAAGTATTTTTGTTGTGGTTTCTTTGACTGCTTCTATTCTACTTTCCACTTTATACTTCCACTTTTTCTTTTGGTGACTGATTATTTTTGTACATTATTTTTATTTACAGTTTCCCTGTCTCCCTTGCATTTAGATTTGACAATATCATTTGGCAATTTTGCATTCAGAAACTTTGCAGAAGTTGCAAAACTTAGCCAACCTAGAATTTCGTAACGTTCTCAGTTGTTTTCCTTACTGGTACTTTATTTTAGACCATGTGCATTTTTTTACATGCTTTTATAGTGAAGAGACTCATTAGGACCAAACTGGGAGGTGGTAGGTATCAAAATTATGACAATATCACACTGCAACTTACATTCTCCCCAATTGTTATTAAGGAGGTGAGCAGTTGGAAAGTAAACAAAAAGTGTTATATTCACCTAGAACCATTAATAATTATCTGTCAGAGGTAATAGGGCAGTAGACTATACTAAGCAATCATAAGGAAGAAGGAAGCATCAGTTCTATAGAGAATAGGAGTTCAAGATGTCATTTCATCAAACAGCAGGCAGGGAATAAGTTTGCTTCCCATATATGCCTCATGATTGTGAAACCTGGAGTCTTAAGACCAAAGACAAGCAACATATTGATGCGCTGTGTTGTTGCAGAATACCGGGCATACAGTTCACTAAAAGAGGGCAGATGTGTCCATTATGAGCAACTCATTATTTCCAGGCACCTTTCTTCTTGTGTCAAACAAAAATTCTGCAGTTCTTTGACCAGGTTCTGGAAACAGATGGAGAAAATAATCATCAAGGAAAAGATCGAGGACACAAGACCAAGGGAGAGACCAATTAGCAGGGGGGCAGATAAAATAAAGGTCTGGTCTACTTCATCAGGAAGCTCTATGAGAAGCAGGTAAGCATCCAGGATTGAAAGTTTGATTCATATTGTCACAATACCTTGTGACAATGATAATGACATGCTTGATGAAGCTTTACTTAATGTACAAGACGTTATGCACATAACTCAACCTTCTTTCAATGAGATTTGTACTGTTTGTGATTTTTAACATCCCTTTTTTTATTTTAAATTTGTGTTGTTTTTAGTAGTTATGAAACTATATAGCGCTCAAGACTATTAGTTACTATGATTTCGAAGCATTTCCACACATAGCAGTTAGCACGGCAGTAGTAGGCAAGGCCAGTATCAAAAATTGGCTATATTAATTACGTATGAAACTTAAGTGTAGTTACTTGGGATAAAACCAATCATATCAAAGTTCAGATGTAAGTGTACTCTGTTAGACACATCAACTTTTAGATACCAGATGTAAGCTACTGACAGGTATCGTTTGCGAGTAGGAGTCTGTGTTGCAATTGGACAAGCTCTCCATCTGTCTCCATTACTTTTAATAATAGATTTATTGCAGATAAACTGGCCATTTTGTGCATGATGCCCCAATGATGTTCCAATGCCTTTCCTGTGTCAGCTACCATGGGAGTCAGCACTGACACCAACAAGGAAGGGGCGTGTTGTGATGGTTGCTGGCGAGAGTGCAAAATCGTCTGTACAAAACACTTGTAGATTACTGTAACACTTTATTTCTACAAAGAAGAGAACCATAATTTAACTTGTAGTGCCTCATATTATGTAATTACATTGACAATCTATTACTACTCACAGTACACAGGCTAAATATAACCTTCCTAATTTTCAGTACTGATGCTTTCAAAGTCTGCAACCACACTGAGCTGACCAGTGATGGACTGCAAGTTAAATCAGTGTTGACAGGGGGCACTGAATCCTGTCTTCCTGAAGGTGTCACATTGCCCGCTCTTTCCATTGATATGTGAGTCACTGTAGTCTTGATGTCATTTCATGGTACTGCTCTGCTTGGTGTTCAGACAATGCTTTTGGACTGCACTTTCCTCCCCCCAAAATGCTACACCATTGTCGTGTAGGGAGCCATCTTACAGAAACAGGTGATGGGGGAGGGGCAGAAAGCTGTATGGCAGGAGAAGGCACAATTGGGACCATCACAAAGCCCCTGGCCAAATATCCAACATTTTTCCAGTGCTCCGTTGGAATGTCAGTTGTAAAACCCTGGAAAGTTGTCCATTCTCTTGCTGAGCTGTTATGATGAAAAACGGAGATAGTAGTGATGACGACAGTGTCCGGTCCATGTTGAGCACTGGGATGAGTGCTCGGAAGGTGAGCTGATGCAGTGTTGAGGAAGATGGGGTCCAGCTCCACCGGTTTTACAGGCAGTGCTGAAGAGGCATCCAGTTGCACCCATACCAGCCACAGGATCCTGATAGGATGTGAATCTGGGGACAGAAAATCTGTGGAAGATTCTCACAAGTGACAAGCACGAATCTCGTTCTGATGGTGGCACAGCAACCCAGCAGTTCCTCAAGTTAAATATATTCAAGCACACAAATTTCAAAGAATTGTTCCCCTCTTCTAGCACCTGGTGCAACCAAAAACTCTGAAAAGAGTGGAAGCATTAGGCACAAAGCGATATTTTTGTAGAGCATGAGAGGTGCCATGCACTACAGTGAGTGCACCAACGGGAGGAGTGTGCAGGGCACTGGCACTGTAGAAGCCCCTCCAGTGATGGACCATGGGGGGGGGGGGGGGGGGCTGGGATTGGTTAGCCATGAGGGAGAGTAGTAATGCTTTCTCCCATGTGTGGGTTGGTCATCTGTTACTTGAACATATGCGTAAATTGCTCAGCTTCTCCATTCGTCTGAGGATAAAACAGAGCACAGGTAATTGGAGTGATATCATTGGCCACACAAAACTCTTCAAAGTCCAGAGCTGTAAACTGTGGTCCATAGACTGTAACCAACACTTCAGGCAAACCTTCCGAGCAAAAAATATATGACATTGTGTGGAGGGTACTAAGCAATGTAGTCGAGTTCACGGGCAGTGCAAATGGATATTTGCTAAAATAGTCCATAACAATGAGCTGCAACATGGAGTGGCTGCTCAGTTTGAGGCGATATGTCACAAATTGCACAGCACCTCCCGGTGGAGGTTCGAGTCTACCCTTGGGCATGAGCTTGTGTGTTGTTCTTAGCATAAGTTAGCTTAAATAGTGTATAAGTCTAGGGACGGATGACCTCAGTATTTTGGTCCCTAAGGAATTCACATACATTTGGTCATTTTTGAACAATAAGCCAATGAGTGTTCCAAAAGGTACAAGCAGAGTCAGTACACTCTCATTGCCATGTCGATTGATACTTTGGCCAAGCTAAAAACATTTGCAGTGGAACCAACAGAGTCTCAGCTTAAGTGCTACACTGTGGCTTCATATGTTCAATTTGGGCATCCATGACTCTTTAAGTACAGTTCCAATGTGCATACAATTCCCCAATGCCCTTGGTGAAGTAATTGCAACACATATTTTTGCAATGCTTTAGAAGTAAGCACACACAATTGCCCAAAGTCATGTTGTAATAAAATTACATTGTACTGGATGGTGAGGGTATGCCTATGAGCAAAATATTGGCACACAAAAGAATTTTGAACGTTTTTCACTGAACAAGGCCAAGCAGTAGGGATGTAATTCAGGTCAGGGTCTTCTTCTGTGGCCTGTGCAATTTTCTTATAGTTCACGGCAAAAGTTTGTAAAAGTTCAGTACCCTGTGCATCAAATTCAGAGTAAGATCAACAGGAAGGTCAGAAAGAGCATCAGCATTTGTATGCTTTGATGTGGGTGATACAGTATTTCATACTGATGCTGTGACAACATAGAAGCAGCTTCTAAGCTGTGCATAGTGGTACAGATGAAACAAAGTCTGAAGTGGCTTATGATCCATCACTAGCCAAATTTTCACATTAATCAGATAATGGTGAAACTTTATCATGCTTTAGGTAATAGTGAGCAGTTCCTTCTTGGTTTTGGAATAGGTCCATTTAGTCTTGGTCAATAACTTGAAAGCAAAAGTAACCAGCCTATCCTGTGAACAAAATTTGTATGAGAGGACAGCTCCCATTTCCAAAATCACAGTCTTATTTGGATAAAACTGAACAAGGCACCTGTCACTCAACAGGGCAATTTTAAGTTTCTGGAACATATCCCGACACTCTTAGGTCAAACAAAAAGCGCATTCTTCTGGCACAAATGATGCAGTGGATCCACAACCTGTCATTACAATATGTACAATATGTCAACTTCCCACGAACTGACAGCCATTCTGTCATGTTCTATGGTGCAGAGAGGTCCTGGATGGCCAACAAATGTGATTGAAGGGAATGAACACCTTGGCTATTAAGAACGTGGCCTAAATACTGAATTTCAGTCTGGAAAAAGGTACATTTGTCCTGGTGACACTTCAAATGCGCAGCTGAAAGTACTTGAAAAAGCATATGAAGGTTACTGATATGTTCCTCCAGTGAACATTCTGGAACCTCATAATTTGAACACTACTGAACTTTTGCAGTAAGCTATTCTAAGTAGCATTGGAATATCCCAAGTGTGGAAGCGCTGCCAAAGGGTAAGCACAAAAATTTGAACAACCCTAAATGTTTGTTGATTACAAAAACTTTCTGAGATCCACAACTACCAAAATTTGTAAATACACCTTGTGTAAGTCAGTTTTTGAAAAATGGTGATTGGCACAAAGCCTGTGCATCAATTCCTCACAGTGAGGCAACAGATAAGTATCAATTATTGAATGTGGATTCACCATGGATTTAAAGTCAACACAAAGACGAAGTCTTCCAGAAGGCTTTGGTAAGACTGCTCACGGAAAAGCCTATTCACTGACCTGGAGAGGAGCAATAACACCTCTGTCTTGCCATTCTTTAAGTTCACTTGGAACATTTTCTCTAAGTGCATAATGGATGGGATGCACCAAGAACACTTGGGTTGCACATTGCCCTTCATTTGTAATGTGCACCACAAAATTATTAGTTCTGCCACATCCAGAAAATAAATCAGGAAGCTTCTCTATCAATTGAGTAATGCTGTCTTTTGGGCTGAAAGCAGAAACTGAAAGTACATTGTCCTGAATACAAGGACTAAACAGATCAAATAAATCTCACTCAGCAATATCTTCAGTCTTGCTAACGCAAAATTGTAAATGTCACTGTTCTGGTGTGAAACTGTTATACGCAGTAAGTTGCATGCAAGATTTTGTCAACTGTTGTGGGCCCAACTGTTCATTAGCAGCTCGATTATGCAATGTAACGGAAGTGCCAGTGTCTAACTGAAGTTGCTTATAGCATCCAGCACTGACAAAGTTCACATACTGTTTATTTGACTATCACTGCACAGCAGTCAGGTGGGGTGAGGGAACATCCTGAATTTGACTGTTACCAGTACCGGTAGTGGTTTAGAAAAATCTCCATTCATTGAGTGAGCTTGCAAGAGTGAATGTGGGTGGAATTCCTGCAATCACACAGACTGTGTATGACCTGGCTTTCCACAAGCAAAGCAAGTCATATTCCATTAAGGGTAATGTTGTCTTTTATGTGTGGAAGGCAGCAGGGACATGATTTCACAGCAGACCCACTCACTGAAATGCCTTTACTCTGGCTACAGCAAGGTAACCTATTTGTGTGTGGGGTCAGTTGCAAGGCCATAATTGTTTGACAATTTGCATTACACTGCAAATTTGAGCTACCTCAAAGTTTTGCATGGCATATCATGAGTTCAATAATTTGTTTCAGTTTAGGATCAAAATGTTTGAGAATTTGTTAATAAATCCTATTGTCTGGCACATTGTGTGTAATTGCATTACAGATCATTGCATCACTATAGTACTGTCCACAGCTGCAATGAAAAGGACACTGTTGTGTCAAACTCTGAGGTTCAGTGATCCACTGACAATATGAACATTCTGGCTTTTTTCTCAAGCAAAAGAACTCATAATGAACTGCAACAACCTGTACCTGATTCTCATAATAATTAGTGAGGCAGGGAACAGTCTTCAAAATCTAGCAACTCCAGCATACTAGTTGGGAATGACTTCTGGGTGAGGTGGTAAACTCCTGTGCCAGCCATTGACGAGAAATAATGAAGTTTCACAGTACCTCACATTTTATGTTTGGCGAAATGAGCAATGAACTGAGCATAGTACTCATTTCATTCCTGTTGTTTTGCATCAAAAGGTAGAAATGATGGAATGCATGGAGGTTGTAATGAGCTGCTCGACTAGAGGGCATTTTAAAGAGAGGAGCACCACAAAAAATTATAAGTAGAAGCCAGGCAAAAGAAAGAACAATTAGTTGCAATGAGCTTCTGAAAGGAAAGGGAGACTTATTAGTCCCATGCTGTGAGAGAGTGAAGTAAAACGAACAATGTATTTATGATCTTCCATTAAAGTGTAATGGCACCTGCCTAGCAGACAATTTCCTCATGTCCAATTCCACTGTTAAAGCGTGATAGGCCCATTCACATGACATC
Source organism: Schistocerca gregaria (assembly GCF_023897955.1). Taxonomy (NCBI): domain Eukaryota; kingdom Metazoa; phylum Arthropoda; class Insecta; order Orthoptera; family Acrididae; genus Schistocerca; species Schistocerca gregaria. The sequence goes on along the minus strand of NC_064920.1, from coordinate 124,217,554 downwards.
CCTATACCTTCGGCAATTTCTTGCACTTTCAGTTGGCATTCCTTCCTGATAATTTTATGCTGTTTTGCAGTTATTTCTGGGCCTTGGTGGATTGTTTCATGCTGTTAGCAGAGGCACTTGCCTTAGATGTCTGCTGCAATAGCCCATTAACACCAAATTTTGTCACGCTGTCCTAATGGAAACATTTGTTGTATATCCCACATTGATTTGTGCAACTATTTCAAGCAGTGTTCTTTTTCTGTTAACAACAGCAATTCTACATAAATGGCACTGCTCTCCATCATTAAATGAAGGCCACTAGCCACTGTCTCATCTGTGATGAGAGGTTATGCCTGACATTTGGTATTCTTGGAACACTATTCATAATGTGGATTGTGAAATACTGAATTCCCTAATGATTCCTGAAATGGAATGTCCCATGTGTGTAGCTCCAATTACTTTTCTGGATTCAGAGTCTGTTAATTCCCATTGTGCAATCTTAATCACATCAGAAACCTTTTAACATGAATTGCCTGAGTACAAATTACAGCTCCACCAATAAAATTTCCTTTTATACCTTGTGTACATGATATTGCAATCCTGTTGCTTTTGTAACCTCAGTGCCTGTTGAAATACCATATCTGAAGTTCTATAACACATATGGAACACACCACTTACATTATTGAGTTTTGGAGTTTATCCTCTGAGTCAGTTCAGATGTTGGCAGACCAGAGGCATACACTTCAATGTTTGAAAATTATTCCAGATAATGAAAGTGGACACAATGAAATCAATATACTGACAGATTGACCCTTGGGATAGGATATTCTGTATAATTGACTGTTGACAACTCCATCTGTTAAGCATTTTCACATACTAGCTCACTTAACAACTGTGAATAAGCACTCAGTAAACTTAAAGTACGTCTACTATATAAACACGAGCTTAGTGAAGTTATTTTGTCTACTCATATAAGAGAACAGGACAGGAAATCCCGGAAGATTAAAGTCCAACTGTAACCTGATAATTGAGTAGTGCTCACAGTCAAGAAATTTGCCTTTCCCAGAAGAACACTTTAGCTGCCTTACAGAATGACTAAGAATCAGTTTCCTCTCTGACAGTGTAGAACAGTATGCTTATATTTTTGTATATTATGTCCATGTGCATTTCTTGTGTTAGTGTTACTAGTACTCATATTTGCATTTCATGTAGTGTTAATGCATTTAGTATACAATAAACAACCTCCGTATATGTCTGTGAGTTGTGTCACCAGTAGCTGATAAGGCCCACTGTGGAGGATCAGAATAACTTCATGGAACATCCTGCAGTTTCTTCTTATGACATAGTGTGGTAGATACAATGGGGAATAACCTGCTCAACATTCAGTTTGCCAATTTTTGAAGGAAGTAAGTCCCTGAACACAATCTGACAACGTAGCTTTCCTCGTTCTTCTACTCCAGATATTCCACTTTCACCCTGTTATACCCACGGAATATAATTCATCCATTAATAGGGTTCTATGGCACTTAGATGTGGTAGACACGTTTAATACATGTTTTCAAGCCACACCACTAAAAATAAACATAAATTGTAGGCTGTCAAATCAATAATTTTGACAGCATACAGTTTTTCTATACTTCGCAATGCAAGAAATAGTGAGCCTGGAGAAAAAAAAAATGAATGGGAACTTTTCTGTAGGAAATTTAATGTAGTTTGATTTTTCATTGGGAAACATTTTTCCTAGGACTCTAATTTTTTTATTTATTTGGGAAAAACATAAGAAAGCAAACTTTTTACAACTCCTCCCCCCCCCCCCCCCCTCCCGCACCCTCTGACCCTCTTTAAACTATACTGCTCACAGGAGTTTTAGTATGTTGTTTGTGACAATCTCTTGAAGCACTGTACAAAATTTTGTGATAGCATCATTTATTTCCTGTAGGTCACCCCCCTTATTTTTATGTGGGAACATCATTGCACTAGCACTGATATGTGATGATGACTCTGAAGTTATCAAACTAGCATCATAAATGAGCAACAATACTGCACCTACCACATCCCCTTGAGGGGCTCCAATGTTCAATTGTATTGTACCTGAAAGATGTTTCACCATGTAGTGACTGCAACTGACAGTCACACAGTTCAGCCTCCTATAGTACTGCTATCTAATGGGCGAATTGTGAACTTACAGCACTGGCCCGAACATGGCACTGGTTAGTCAAGCTTAAACTATTGCTCAGTGTGCAACAGCGCTAGTATGATGATGTGCCAGTCCACATGAAAGTATAACACTTGATGCCAAATGGTAGAGGCTGAGAGTTTTGAGTCCAATTTATATTAACAATATTTTCATCCAAACGTACACCCAATTTAAGTGCATGATTCAGAGGTTTCAGATGTGATCCCATTGCTGTAACTTCACTTTACCTGCGTATAATGCTTAATCACAGAGATGCAAGGCAAAATGCACTGGTTTTTGATGTATCTTGTGATGGCATCATAATTTCAGTGGCCACTTGTGTGATAGCCCCTCTTATGGCTTCAAGGTAGCATAAATGCTGGTCACTTGAGCAATGGGATGTGTTATTAGGGTGCCACTTATTTTCCAATTTCAGTATTTCTCAGTACTCACCCTCCAATGTTGTTTGAATGACTTTAAAACATGCCTGTACAAAATTCTGTTGCAGTCAAACATTAGAAAAGTTCCAGATGATCTGCTCAATGTGCTTTTGCCGATCGGGCTGCCTCGTCAGGCATGTGGCAGCCTTGCAATTGAGCAGACACTTGCGCTGTAAGAATTAGCGTCCTGCACTGACACTGTAGCTGTGGTCCAAAGTGCAGCCCCATGTTCTCATGCAGCTCATGTTGCCACTACCAACACGAGGAATGCCACCTCTGACATGATAACTACACCACCTTTCTGCACAGTGGGCTACAGTACTTCAGTACCCACCTGGTCAGCCAGTAATTCCAGATGATTTATGGCCCAGATTGAAGCCCTCACAGCTGTAGTGTCTGCAGGTTATGCATAGCCAGCTGCTGTCCCCACACCACGTCATCCTCACCAGCACACTCATGAATGTTGTCCTTCCAAAGACCAACCGACTATGTGCTTGAATCACTCCAACTTTGGCAAGAAAACTTCCCAATCTCGCCCACTGTGCACCAACCCAAATGCCAGCAGCATCTGCAAATGAGAACATACAGTTATCAAGCTGCCTCAAAATGCTTTTATCATCTCAGACAGAATATCTGACCCTTGTTTTCTTATAGACATATGGTCTGACTTGCATGACTACCCATACACACTGTTATCATTGGGTGTTGACCAACACTATTTTAGCAGTCAGCTCCCAACAACTCTTCTGACACCATTTTTGGTTCCTATTCTTTCCAGTTGGATCTAGGATTGCAATGTACCTTCAGCTGTGAATTCGCCATCACAATTGTCACAGAAACAGTCATTGGTGCTGATTACCTAATACATTTTCAGCTGCTCCCTACCATCCCTGTCTCCCATCTCATTGACAATGACTCCAGTGGCATAATGGTGGTTCTGTCGCATTATGCAAACCTTTGTGCTCAAGCTCATCCATGCTGCAGTAGCAGGATCTTCTCGACCTTTATCCAGCCATCGCACTCCCACCTGGAGCACCAAGAGAAGTATGACACAGCACAGTGCATCACATTCACATCACACCTGGCTCGACAGTTTTCAGCAAACTATGACACCTCACACTGGAGCAACTTGTGGCTGCTAAAGCCGAGTTTGAGTTTATGCACTGTAATGGCCTCATTTGCCATCTGAATGGAACCTATAGTAAAGACAGCATAAGAAGGTCCCTGACAGCTCTATTGCCATCTGTCACCTGTGAAGCATTAACAGCTGCAGGTGATAACAGCAGTCATCTACTGAGGTGTTGCCACAGAGATGTTTACAAAATGGCATGATGATATTGGTTGAGAGAAGCCAGTAAAGGTACCATAGCTGGCCCACTGCAACTGTCAGGGATCAACTTACAGCAATTCAACTGTATTCCTCTCTTGTCCACCTCACACTGACAAATTTGTGGCAAATATTGCACTCCTAATGCAAGCACCATCCCAGACATGTATGCTATTCTACAACTTTACTACTTCAACCTTTGCCCTAAGCTGCACTTCAGTATTCTTCACTGAATTAACTCATTCATCCAGGTACCAGTCACCATGGGAAACAGTCCAAAGACAGCCTTCAGCACACCCTTTGCCTCTTTGAGTCACATTGAACATCATTTTATCTCCAAAATAAATGTAGCACAGATTCATTGATGGTGTGCTTCATGACTTTTTACGTCCCCTACCTTAACTTAATACTGGCACTTTCTTCTTCACTGTAGCTACACTGAACTGCTGACTTCTGAGAAGGTTGTGTCTTAAATCAAACAATGGAAAATCGCAGTTGGAATGTAACAATATGAGAGAAGGAAAGTTGCTTATCACCATATAGTGGAGACGTTGAGCCGCAATAGGCACAATAAAAAGATTCACACAATCATAGCTTTCAGCTAGTAAGGCCTTTGTCAGCAGTAGACACACATACACACATGCACACACACACTCACGCAAGCACAACTTGCACACACATCTGCAGTCTCAGAGAGCTGAAATTACACTGCTATCAGCAGCACCAGTGCATGATGGGAGTGGTGACTGGGTGGGGGTAAGGAGGAGGCTGGGGCAGGAAGGGGGAGAGATAGTATGGGGGGAGTGGCGGACAGTGAAGTGTTGCAGTTTAGATGGAGGGTAGGAGTGAATGTGCAGCGGGGAGGTGGGGAGAATGGGGGGTGGTAAGTAACGGAAAGAAGAGAAATAACCCCAACCATTCCCTCGATCAACTCTCCACAACAGTTCTTCTCCCTTTACCACATGGTGTCCTGCTCGCCACTCTTGATGCCACCTCCATGTACACTAATATTCTTAATGCCCATGGCATTACTGCTATCAAACACTACCTTTCCAGATACCCTATGGATTCCAAACCAATAACCTCCTCCCTAGTCTCCATGACCAACTATATCCTCACTCACAATTACTTCTCCTTTGAAGGCATTGCTTACAAACAAATCTTCGGTATGGCTATACCCCTCACCTGGTTCAGATTCATTGATGACATCTTTGCTATCTGGATTGAAAGTGATGACATCTTATTCACATTCCTCCAGATCGTCAACAACTTCTTCCCCATTTGCTTGACCTTGTCTTTGTCAACCCAACAAGCCACCTTCCTAGATGTAGACCTCTGCGTCAGAGATGGCTACGTCAGTACCTCTGTCCATACCAAACCTACTAGCCACCAGCAATCCCTACACTTTGACAGCTGCCAACCAATTCATACCAAGAAGTCCCATCTGTACAGCCTATCCATGTGTGGTTGTCACATCTGCAGTGATGAGCAGTCCCTCTCTAAATATACTGAGGGTCTCACTGAAGCCTTCCCTGAATGTAATTATCCTCCCATCCTTGTACAAAAATAAATCTCCCATGCCTCATCTATCCAGTCTACCACCATCTCCCAAAATCCCACAGTCTGGCCGCAGAGGAGCATTCCCCTCATAACTCATTACCATCTGGGAATGGAGCAACTGAATTACATTCTCCACCAGGATTTCGACTACCTCTCGTCGTGCCCTGAAATGAGAAGTGTCCAACCCACTATCCTTCCCACCCCTCCTACCGTGATATTCCACCGTCCACCGAACCTACTCAATATACTCGTCCATCCTTACACAACCCATGCTCCCAGTCCCTTACTCATGGCTCATAACCCTGTAATAGACCTAGATGCATGACCTGTCCCATACATCTTCCTAACACCACCTACTCCAATCCAGTCACTAACGTGATCTATCACATCAAAGGCAGGGCTACCTGTGAAACCAATCACGTTATCTACAAGCTAAACTGCAACCATTGTACTGCATTCTATGTAGGCATGACAACCAACAAGCTGTTTGTCCACATGAACGGCCACCGACAAACTGTGGCCAAAAAAACAAGTGGACCACCCTGTAGCTGAACACGCTGCCTAACATGATATCCCTCAAGTCAATCACTGCTTCACAACCTTCTCTCAAATGGTGTCTTACCTTCACAACAAAATCCTCACCAAATGATAGTTTAGGATTCAGAAGAGTTGTTTTACTGTGAATGCCATAATAAAATAGTTCTGAAATTACAATTAAATCAATACCATTAGCTGCTGATGGGCGTTGATATATATCAACAGGGACAGGTGAAAGTGTGTACCAAAACCGGGACTCGAACCCGGAATCTCCTGTTTACATGGCAGACGCTCTATCCCTCTGAGCCACCGACGGCACACAGGATAGTGCAACCGCAGGGATTTATTGCCAGCACCCTCCACATGAGACTCACATTCTCAACTTACAGTCCATACAATACATTCGTAGTGCCCCTGCCATTATACCCATTACTCATGGCAGAACAGATGCCATCTTCATATAAGAGTTCTGGTTGATATCTGTTTTCTGTCACCTACCTATGGAATTTACTGTGTAGATCACAGTATTTTCTGATATAAACTGACATTTTATGGTATTGATGATACATATAGCCAATGTAGTCCAGGGACATAATTCTGCAGGGGAATATCAAATATATCTTGTAAGTGGAAACAATATGCCGGCAAATACACAACAGGCAGATAACAGTACTATTGCAGGGTGTATACACCCTAGGCAAATGGGTAAAACCCAATAATTTTTTAGACTGCTGGGAGTTTTTCATTTTATTTGTTCTCAGTTAATTTTTTTAAATTTCAATTGGCATAATACATATCTCTAACAAAGAGTTTTACTTTAGGCTACTGCTGCAGCATAATATTTCAGCAATAAAACATAAATGAGAGATTAACTCCAAAACAAAACTTGAATTGCAAAGAAAAAGTGCCATTTACAATGAAAAAAAGTAGACAGTGCACACACAAGTTTCTGCCAGCAGCAAAATACATCAAAGACTAAGCAGTGATTCATAACAACAATTTGCTTTCAACATGTCTTTCACATGGCCCTTGTTTGAGTTAGTGTAATGTTACAAGTGCTTAAATTTGTTACAGGTTGTGGGAAAATATAATGAATGGTCGTTGGAGAAGTATTACTTTCAAAATATATTTCTTTTATACAAGATGAATTATGTTATGCGCGAGAATGTGGAATGCATTTCTTAAATCACAGAGCATTAGACACTCATTCATAAATTAACAATGAAGACCTAACATTTATGCTGTTATTTAATATTTTACTGCCATATTTGTGGTTTGTTATATCTTAAAGTGTAAAGCAAGCTGAAAAACACCAAGTTTCAAGGTTAGTTCTTCATATTTATTTTAGTTCTTTCATAGATTATAAATTATTCAATAAGACTGGCAAAAAAATAAGTTGTCCTAAAAAGGAAAATAGTAGATGTGATTTCTTGAGCAATTAAATACATAACAGGCTTTTCTATGCTAAAGTAAAAATGCTCAACAGAACATGTATTCAGGCAAGTAACCCATGAAGCATTTGACACAGAGCAATGAAATTTATAGTAAGGCTTGTCAGAAATATTCAGTTGCACAATTTAAGCTGCATTCTTAGGATCCTGCATAATCATAAAATCAGAAAAGAAAAACAGCAAAAAATTTTTGGGGTCTAATATTATATGCAGCTATGCTGTATGTACATTAATTTAAATAATCAGCTTTTCCTATTTGAATATCTGCTGTCAAAAGCTTGCAGGATCATATGACATGAATGATGACCGTCTAACAAAAGCACATCCGAAACTTGATTTCAGTGTTTCAGTAGTTACCAAGCTGTATTTGCAAGAGTTCCATTATACTTCCGTAATGCAAACGTATAAACTGTAAATGTTGCTGTGAATTAAAGATCTTTCCAAAATGCATTTTTTTGCAGGGGTTTTGTTTTACAAAGTGCAGGAAATTTTTGCCACTGCATAACACATTCACCATTCAAAGTAATGACAATATTTACAGCTCTGAGCCAATGTATATAGTCACACAGAAAAAAATGTACTTTTACTAGAGTTATAGTGTATTTTCACCCTGGAAATAGTGTATTTTTAACTGGGAGGTATGGAAAAAATGGAATTTTTAATCTTGACCATGTACTCCCTGTATTGTAATCAATCCCACATACAGAAACTGAGAAAATGATTAACAAATTCCTTAAAAGTATGATTGACTGGTTTTTTGCAAATTGTCTCACACTTCATTTTAAAAAGATGTGACATATTCAGTCCTGCCCATCTATGTGTACTACACCAGTGATAAGTGTAATACACCATAAGGAAATAATAAATATGTATCCATTAAAAACAAAGATTCCAAGACTTACCAAGCGGGAAAGCGCCGGCAGACAGGCACAATGAACAAAACACACACACACACACACACACACACACACACACACACACACACACACACACACACACACACACACAGAATTACTAGCTTTCGCAACCGATGGTTGCTTCTTCAGGAAAGAGGGAAGGAGAGGGAAAGATGAAAGGATGTGGGTTTTAAGGGAGAGGGTAAGGAGTCATTCCAATCCCGGGAGCGGAAAGACTTCCCTTAGGGGGAAAAAAGGACAGGTGTACATTCGCACACACATACATATCCATCCGCACATACACAGACACAAGCAGATCTTGTGGGGACACATTTTGTGTATTTTTGTTCAATAACATCATATAACATTTCAGGGTAACTCAAATTTAAGAAAGAAAAGCTTCTTTGCTCAGAAACATGCTGTAAGAATAATATGTAGTGCTCACCCACAAACATCTTGTAAACTCTTCAGGCTTTCCCGGCGATCTAATGACATCTTGGGTTGTTGGGTGTTCTGCTGGATATCAGCGTCATACTTGCATGGCAGTGCTATAAGAGAATCGATAGAAATAAAAAATGGCCGATGATCTTCTGAACCGTGACACAGGGTACCAGCTAAGCAGAGCCTGGGATCCGGCTCTGGAATTGTTAAAGGAGCAACGTGGCCAGCTGCAACATGTACACAAACAGAAGAACCAGAGTCATGGAGATGGAAAACGAGCCCCTATCGGACTGCCAGGCACACTAGACTGAAGACGGAACACCCAGAAGTGGGACTGGTGGGTGCGGACCGCAGAGGGAACATCCAGAGCCGCAGCGGACAAAAAACGGAGCGGTAACGCTCCAACAGGTCGTGGTGAGCAGGCGCGGACCACAGGTGGAACGCTTGGTACCCCAGACTGTAGATGAAACTCCCAGGAGCGGGTTTGGTGGGCGCGGACCGCAGAGGGAACACCTAGAACCGCAGCGGATGGAAAACAGAGCAGCAACGCTTCAGCAGGTCACAGGGAATGGGCGCGGACCACAGAGGAAGTGTCTGCAGCCGTTTGTGAAGGGGGAAGGCCATAGGCATAAATACTGGACCAGGTCCACTCGAGGAGCAGTCTCAGGTCACACCTGATGAAGGTTATGAGCTACGTGACCGAAATATCATGCAAGTAAGATGCTGATATCCGGCAGAACATCCGACAACCCAAGATGTCATCTTGTAAACTGTTTAAAGAGTTGGGCTTTCTGACTACTGTTTCACAGTATATGAGGTTCTTCTCTCATGAAGTTTGTTGTAAGTAATTCACTACAGTTCAAAAGGAACATTGATATACAAAATTACAATACTACAATAAAAAAGACATTTAATACTTTATGTTGTCTTTAGCACAAAAAGAGATGCATAGTGCATGCCCACTAACATAAATGTCTGATAGCAAAAATAAATTTGAAAACAAACTTAAAAAGTTTCTCCTTCACGTCTGCTTCTATTCAGCAGGAGAACTTCTTTATCTTAATGTGTGAAAGGTAGTGCATAGAAATTAAAATGACTAACTCAAAACTGTATTTTTAAAAAAGCCTTATAAATGTTCAGCATGGAATGTAAAATTTCTCATTCCACATCAATACAAATTCTAATGCAAAATGATCCCAGCAACACAAAAGTAACTAACTAACTAAATCAAGCAACGTAAAATTCAGGATGGAATAATGACAATATTATGAAAGGATAGTTTGCCACTCACTATATAGCGTAGATGTTGAGTCACAGACAGGCACATCAAAAAGACTACTGAACATGTAAGCTTTCAGTCAGAAGCCCTTCTTCCGAAATTGACATTATACAAAATCATGCAAATGCAGTTCACACACACATGACCACTGTCTGGCTGTCGAGGCAAGAGGCAGTGGTCATGTGTTTGTGTTGTGTTTGCCTGAATGCGTGAGTGAGTGTGTGTGTGTGTGTGTGTGTGTGTGTGTGTTTGAGTGATTTGTCTATTTCAAAGGAAGACCTTCTGACCAAATGCTTAGGTGTTTTCTAGTCTTTTTGTTGTGCTATCTGCGACATAATGTCTCTGCTATATAGTGAGGGGCAGTCTATCTTTTTCATAATATTGTAACTAACTAACTGAATATCTCTCAGCAGTGCTTTAATGGCTAAACAGTTTTGGGGCTACCAATAATCCTTCCAAATGCATATTTGGTGTCCAGTACGGAGCTGGCCACTTATTTCAAAAACCAAAACAGTGTTCTCAGACTGGCACAGACACAAACTGCACTGTGAAACCTCCACTGCCAAATTACAAACTTTCCTACCAGCCACTTTTCCCCAGAGGGCCTTTGACAGCATTCACAATCTGTGACATCTTGATATTAAAACTACTTTTAGGATTCATCGCTATTTGTGGCCTTTCTTCTGCTCAGACTGTTGCAGCTGGGACCTATTCTGTGTGTGTGTCTGCCTAGTAAGGTTGACCTACACATCCGTGCCTCTGTTGGTGATTTCCCTCAGGCTAAAGTGAGGCTTACTCAGGTCCATGTAAATATTGTCACTTCCTCATCTCTGATGGTCTGTGGTATCTTTTAACTCACATTGCTTATATCCCACTTTGGCCAGAGGTGACACCAATTCCATACATCTCAGATGAAACTGTGGCAAAAGCATTTGTCAGTAAGTAGAGCACTCATTATGTTTCCCCCTCTCTGTATCACCATAGGATGTGAAAGGCAATTTGAATCCTAGGTGTTCAACAAGCTTGCCAAATTCTTGGACACTCATCATGGCTATTTAGCCCACAATGATATGGTTGAGTGATGGCACGAAACTTTGATTGCAGCTCTAATTTGCCATTACACAACATTTTTACCGCAATGTCCTGATAATAAATAATTGTGTTGCTCTCTCATGATTTGCCCTTTCATGCTTTCTGGAATAACTAGGCAATTTCCTTTACTAGTGATTTTGTACAATATTCCATCTATTTTGACAAAATGTTGATCATTTTTCAATAATTTGCACTGTGGATCTTCTTCTTGAGCAGCCTTTAACTCTTCTTCTCGACTTATTGTAAGACAAACATTGACTTTGCAACTCATTGCATCAGCATTCACATGTTGTTCACCAGATCAGTGAATAACCTTAAATTGGTACTCACTCAGTCTTAATGCCCATCTTGTTAATCTGGAACTTGGATCCTTTAAGCTCAATAACCATTTAAGTGTGGCATGATTTGTAGTAACTGTAAATGGTCTTCCTGTTAAGAAACATCTGTTACGTGTTATACCAAAACCAAAGCACAAAGCTCCTTCTCAATAGTAATACAATTACATTCTGTTTTGTTTAATTGTTTGGAAGCAAATGAGATTGGACTTTCATGAACATCAACTTCTTGAGACAAGATTGCACCTATGGCAAAATTGGATGCATCTGTTGAAAGAATAAAAGGTTTACTGAAATCCAGATAGGCAAACACTGGGGCTGTAGTTAAAGCAGTTTTAAGTTCTTTCATTGCCTTTTTGCACTCTGTTGATCAATTAAATGTGGCTCCTTTCTTCAGTAGCTGTGTCACTGGACATGCTATATTCACATAACCGGCCATAAATTGTCTGTAGAAATTTGACACTCCCAAGAATGATTGTAGTTCTTTCAAATTTTGTGGTTCAGGAAAATTCTTTACATCTTCAATTTATTTTGAATCAGGTCGAACACCTTCACTGGTTATAACATGACCAAGATAGTTAACTTTACTTTGTGCAAAATGACATTTATCTGTTGATAAAGGCAGGTTTGTGCTTCTTATACACTCAAAAACAGCTTGTAGTCTCTCAGGACGCTGTTTCATGTTTTCACCAAAAAACTATTACATCTTCAAGGTAAATAAGAGCTTGTGTTGTGGTGAACCCATTGTAAAACTGAATCCATCAGGTGTTGAAATGTAGCTGGAGTGTTACGAAGTCCAAACAGCATATGAAGATAGTTGCATGCTCCTGTTGCTGTTACAAATGAAGTTTTTGCTTGATCATTAGGATGCATTGTTAATTGGTGGTAACCACTTGTTAAATCAAATACTGAAAAAATTCGGCACCTGCCCAAGTAATCCAAGGCTTCCATTAAATTTGGTAAGGGGTAAATGTTGGGTATGGTAACGGCATTCAAACATCAATAACCAACGCAAAAAAATGAACTGTGATTCTCCAGAAATTGATTTCTTCTTTACAATTACAACAGGTGAACACCACAGTGGGTCTAAAGGATCTCGTGGTTTTTATAATTCTGGCTTCTAACTGTTCTTTAACCATGTCTTCTAGCAAGTCTCTTTGACTAAATGGTATTCGGTAAGGTTTCTGTGTGATTGGGGCTACATTCTCTGTATGAGTACGGTGCTGAACTAAGTGAGTGACAGGTAAATTTGCACATTCTCAAAATAAATCTGCATACTCCAACAAAACAGGTGCTAAAATCTTCCGTTCATCAGCTGTCAAATGTTCTATCTTCTTCCAAATCTTGCACTTCAGTTCATTATTAACCACATCTCCTCATTGTAATTTTGTGGTATTGTTACAAATATCTGTATTGATAACTGCACTATTTGTTACCTCATCTGCAATCTGTATTACATCACTGTTACTTACACTCAACACTTCAGCAGCTTTCGTTCCTTGTGGCAAAACAACATCGTCATTGTTCTTATTCAGTACTGTAACCAGGACTTTTGTGACATTCTGTCTCACCATAGTAGCACCGCCTACAGTTCCAGCAACATAACAATTCATTGTATCTAGTAACTCACTTTTCTTGGATTGCTCAATTAATAACAAAGTTCCTTCCTTGCATCGGGGCGACTTAACTTCAACATATATTGTCTTTCTTGCTCCCTTGGGAATTTGCTGAGGCTGATCACTTTGAACATCAACTTGGATGGTTTGAACTGATGCATTGTTTGGGCAGTCCATTCCTATGATGTCAGTATTGCTGCTCCTTTGAGTTCGATCTTAAGAACGAATTCCTAGGTTGTAGTTGCTACTGCCTAGTCAGATCTTCCTTTGTGTGACAAATATCTCTGCCTCATTAGCGGACAAGAAACCAAATCCAAGTACACCATCGTAATGCATTCCATTATTTGAAACTACTTGCACCCTTGCTGTGTATTTATCTTTCTCTTTATTTTCACCTTCATCTTGGTGTTGGCCAAGAATTAATTCTACATCAACGTGGCTTTCCTCCGTTTGACCCTCACACTTTTAATAGTGGCAGTTCCAATTTATCCCATTTATCTATGCATGACAACATTAATGAGGTCTGTGCTCCAGTGTCAATAAGTAGTTTGACGTTTCTCCCATGGTATACAGCACCTAACACAAAGTCATTTTTGGTCTGATTTTCACTGGAACTAACAGGAATCACTGTCTCTAGCAAGGGGCAGATGAAGTGATGGCCTGTACATCCATGTACTTGTTTAAAGATCTGGCTAATTGTCTGTTGTTTGCATTACCTTAATTCTTGTTGCAACAATCTCTCAAAACATGACCCTGCATCCCGCAATGATAGCAGATTCGACTCCTTTTACAATCCTTATGCTTGTGACCCAGAGTATTGCATCTGTAACAATGTACTGTTGTGTTGAAAACTCTGCATTCTTGTTTCTGCATCTCGTTTGTGCATCTTAGTGCTCCAACGAAACCAACAGCTGATTCTACTACTTCCTGAAATGTTTTACATTGTGCCTATGTAACAGCTTACTTCCTCTTCGTGAAACCCATGAGTGAATGTGTCCAAGGCTTCCTGGTTGGCTTTGAACAACTGAATGCGATCTTCATTTTCATCTTCTACTGACTCGTACATTTGACAGTTGATATTTTGAATTCTGTCAGCAAGCTGCTTGATAGATTTTTCTCGTCGCATTTGCATACTGCAAATCTGCTCTCTGTAAAATCTGATTGAGTTTTTATGTTTAAATCTCTGAACAGCAATCGTTCTAAAGTCATTGTAATCTTCTGTTTTCATGCAAGTGGGCTCCACGATAATGAAATATAGTGCTGCTCCCTGAAGTCTTAATTTGGCAACCACTTGCTTATTGCAATCTGTCCATGATCCTAACAGGGCGGCACCTTCAAGTTTACAAAAAAGCAGTTTCACATCATCTTCAGATTTCCCGCTAGACTCTGGTACTGATGGCAATAATGAAAAATTCTTTATTGTAGTTGTACCTGTACTGAATGAACTATCATTTACCAAGTCTTTTGGAATACTACTCTCGCTTCTTTCTGCTTTGAACTGTTGAGTCTCTTATTGCAGTTCATTAATAACTGTTTGTAGATTGAGATTGTTATTATTACTGGATTGCGAACTTTTGTCTAATTTAACATCAATGAGTCACTCAAATGTGAAATAAAAATCCATCACTGCCTTTTGTATTCTAGCCAGACTGGAGTAGGCCAACCTGAATTCCAGCGTTGGATGTCCCTGAGTAGTCGAAAGATGTTCAGGCTGCTAGTGCTCAAAGTTCACGTTGTGCTGCACCTCTTCAGAACTGTAGATTTTCCATAATTATCCCCATGTTGACACCACATCTATAAGGGTGTTGTGTATTGTTGCCCCGGATGATGATTACATGAATATTTTGTTAGGATTTGTAATGTAACTAATCTGTTTCTACGGGTTATTACATTAAGAGTGGGAATGGTAATGCCTACTGATTGTGAAATTACCGTGAGAAGATTAGGGTCACCACCGACTCTAACCATACACTAATCAATGGTTTGGCCGAGTCAGAAAATAAATTAATTTGATCACAGACCAAAAACTAATAAAAATAAATATGTCGTGATATCGCTCATAGGGGATGTGATGTAATTAATAGTACTTCCCATGCACTGTCTACGAGAATCAACCATTTAAAATAAAATAGTACATGCATGAACACTGTGCAGGAGATCAGCTCCCAGCAACACACCTGAAAATAAGACTTAAGTCTAAAGCATTTGTTTTAAAATAAAAGGGGAAACTAATCACTGGACCTGTGCATAAGGAAACAGGTTGGATGTGCTAACAGGAAAGCTACGAGGTGAGTGGCTTAGGTGCAAAAACGTAACCTCGGAATACAAGAGAAAATTCTGGATAACATCATTTATTTGTAAGACATGGATGTGACCCATCTACACTATTCCTGATAACATGGAAGAAAAGCATCGATATGTTCACCGCATTAATCTACACCTAAAATTATTGGTGTGAATCATTCTTACAATTGCTGTTGCCTGATAACTGATCCCAATAACTCGTGAAATGGTAACACATTTTGCAGTACACCCACATGCCCAGGTGGTTTGTGGAGACACGATTTCTAGGTATAGTGCCCAAATTGCAACTATCACATCACACATTCATGAACAGTTAACATTATTTAAAACAAACACGAGATCGGACAGTTAGTGATGCCGGTAGCCCAACAAACTATAATGTTCTACCACGTGGTTGGCTCCCCAAGGATGAAAGACACACAAAGCATGGAAAATTTACGAGAAGGCAAAGCTATAAATATTTAAAAAGATGAAAGCTTATACAGGCACAGCTGAAGGCAGACTGCCTCCCTTTTTACTCTCCAGCCTCCTCCATGCTCAGTGTGGGCCGGAAAACCCCAAGGATGTCATTTACGCCACCAACCTAATGCAGGTGTATTTCTCACAACTAGCACAAACCTCTTTGCCTACTTGACCACTATGAGAGTTGGCTATTCTGCACAATTGCTGCTGAATCTGTATCACTATATCGCAGACTTTCTGCAGCAGACTACGCCACCATCTAGCAGCATGACACACAACCTTATTCATTGAATTACACCACTATGAGTTATGAGAAAAGATAAACAAGGAAAAGAAAGAGAAATGCTAGTGAAAATTGGCTACCGGACTAATGAAAGGTGGCTACAGGACCCTTTCAGTAAGCTGTGGGTCTTTGAAGTGCGGTGGCAATGCGAAAACACCAAGAAGTAAGTTTAAACAGTCTTATTAAGAAGGGCAGATTATAAAACATGCACACTCTGCATAACCATCACTGACTGAGACCAGCAGCATTTGAGCAGAGATGCAAATAGACTTTTACATCACATGAAATAATCACAGAAATCAATGTGAGATGTTGTGTTGTTGTGGTCTTCAGTCCTGAGATGCAGTTCTCCATACTACTCTATCCTCTGCAGGCCTCTTCATCTCCCAGTACCCACTGCAACCTACATCCTTCTGAATCTGCGTAGTGTAGTCATCTCTTGGTCTCCCTCTACGATTTTTACCCTCCATGCTGCCCTCCAATACTAAATTGGTGATCCCTTGATGCCTCAGAACATGTCCTACCAACCAATCCCTTCTTCTGGTCAAGTTGTGCCACAAACTTCTCTTCTCCTCAATCCTATTCAATACTTCTTCATTAGTTATGTAATCTACCCATCTAATCTTCAGCATTCTTCTGTAGCACCACATTTCGAAAGCTTCTATTCTCTTCTTGTCCAAACGATTTATCATCCATGTTTCACTTCCATACATGGCTACACTCCATACAAATACTTTCAGAAATGTCTTCCTGACACTTAAATCTATACTCGATGTTAACAAATTTCTCTTCTTCAGAAACGCTTTCCTTGCCATTGCCAGTCTACATTTTATATCTTCTCTACTTCAACCATCATCAGTTATTTTGATCCCCAAATAGGAAAACTCCTTTACTACTTTAAGCGTCTCATTTCCTAATCTAATAACCTCAACATCACCCGACTTAATTCGACTACTTTCCATTATCCTCGTTTTACTTTTGTTGATGTTCATCTTCTATTCTCCTTTCAAGACACTATCCATTCCGTTCAACTGCTCTTCAAAGTCCTTTGCTGTCTCTGACAGAATTACAGTGTCATCGGTGAACCTCAAAGTTTTTATTTCTTCTCCATGGATTTTACTACCTACTCCAAACTTTTCTTTTGTTTCCTTCACTGCTTGCTCAATATACAGATTGAATAACATCGGGGAGAGGCTACAACCCTGTCTCACTCCCTTCCCAACCACTGCTTCCCTTTCATGTGCCTCAACTCTTATAACTGCCATCTGGTTTCTGTACAAATTGTAAAAAGCCTTTTGCTCCCTGTATTTTACCCCTGCAACCTTTGGAGTTTGAAAGAGAGTATTCCAGTCAACATTGTCAAAAGCTTTCTCTAAGTATACAAATGCTAAAATCGTAGGTTTGCCTTTCCTTAATCTTTTTTCTAAGATAAGTCGTAAGGTCAGTATTGCCTCACGTGTTCCAACATTTCTACGGAATCCAAACTGATTTTCCCTGAGGTCAGCTTCTATCAGTTTTTCCATTCGTCTGTAAAGAATTTGCGTTAGTATTTTGCAGCTGTGACTTTCAAACTGATAGTTCGGTAATTTTCACATCTGTCAACACCTGCTTTCTTTGGGATTGGAATTATTATA
Source organism: Schistocerca gregaria (assembly GCF_023897955.1). Lineage (NCBI taxonomy): Eukaryota > Metazoa > Arthropoda > Insecta > Orthoptera > Acrididae > Schistocerca > Schistocerca gregaria. Next base: position 124,199,742 of record NC_064920.1, on the reverse strand, counting down.
TTCTTCTTGAAGTCTGAGGGTATTTCATCTGTCTCATACATCTTGCTTACCAGATGGTAGAGTTTTGTCAGGACTGGCACTCTCAAGGCTGTCAGTAGTTCCAATGGAATGTTGTCTACTTCGGGGCCTTGTTTCGACTCAGGTCTTTCAGTGCTCTGTCAAACTCTTCACGCAGTATCGTATCACCCATTTCATCTTCATCTACATCCTCTTCCATTTCCATAATATTGTCCTCAAGTACATCGCCCCTGTATAGACCCTCTATATACTCCTTCCACCTTTCTGCTTTCTCTTCTTTGATTAGAACTGGGTTTCCATCTGAGCTCTTGATGTTCATACAAGTGGTTCTCTTATCTCCAAAGGTCTCTTTAATTTTCCTGTAGGCAGTATCTATTTCACCCCTAATGAGATAAGCCTCTACATCCTTGCATTTGTCCTCTAGCCATCCCTGCTTAGCCATTTTGCACTTCCTGTTGATCTCATTTTTCAGACATTTGTATTCCTTTTTGCCTGCTTCATTTACTGCATTTTTATATTTTCTCCTTTCATCAGTTAAATTCAATATTTCTTCTGTTACGCAAGGGTTTCTACTAGCCCTCGTCTTTTTACCTACTTGATCCTCTGCTGCCTTCACTACTTCATCCCTCAAAGCTACCCATTCTTCTTCTACCGTATTTCTTTCTCCCATTCCTGTCATTTGCTCCCTTATGCTCTCCCTGAAACTCTGTACAACCTCTGGTTCTTTTAGTTTATCCATGTCCCATCTCCTTAAATTCCGACCTTTTTGCAGTTTCTTCAGTTTTAATCTACAGGTCATAACCAATAGATTGTGGTCAGAGTCCACATCTGCCCCTGGAAATGTCTTACAATTTAAAACCTGGTTCCTAAATCTCTGGCTTACCATTATATAATCTATCTGAAACCTGTCAGTATCCCCAGGCTTCTTCCATGTATACAGCCTTCTTTTATGATTCTTGAACCAAGTGTTACCTATGATTAAATTGTGCTCTGTGCAAAATTCTACCAGGCGGCTTCCTCTTTCATTTCTTTGCCCCAGTCCATATTCACTTCTATGTTTCCATCTCTCCCTTTTCCCACTACCGAATTCCAGTCACCCATGACTATTAAATTTTCGTCTCCGTTCAACATCTGAATAATTTCTTTGATTTGATCATACATTTCATCAATTTCTTCGTCATCTGCAGAGCTAGTTGGCTTATAAACTTGTACTACTGTAGTAGGTGTGGGCTTTGTATCTATCTTGGCCACAATAATGCGTTCACTATGTTGTCTGTAGTAGCTTACCCGCATTCCTATTTTCCAATTCATTATTAAACCTACTCCTGCATTACCCCTATTTGATTTTGTGTTTATAACCCTGTAGTCCCCCCCCCATGAACCATGGACCTTGCCGTTGGTGGGGAGGCTTGCGTGCCTCAGCGATACAGATGGCCGTACCGTAGGTGCAACCACAACAGAGGGGTATCTGTTGAGAGGCCAGACAAACGTGTTGTTCCTGAAGAGGGGCAGCAGCCTTTTCAGTAGTTGCAGGGGCAACAGTCTGGATGATTGACTGATCTGGCCTTGCAACATTAACCAAAACGGCCTTGCTGTGCTGGTACTGCGAACGGCTGAAAGCAAGGGGAAACTACAGCCGTAATTTTTCCCGAGGACATGCAGCTTTACTGTATGATTAAATGATGATGGCATCCTCTTGGGTAAAATATTCCGGAGGTAAAATAGTCCCCCATTCGGATCTCAAGGCGGGGACTACTCAGGAGGATGCCGTTATCAGGAGAAAGAAAACTGGCATTCTACGGATCGGAGCGTGGAATGTCAGATCCCTTAATCGGGCAGGTAGGTTAGAAAATTTAAAAAGGGAAATGGATAGGTTAAAGTTAGATATAGTGGGAATTAGTGAAGTTCGGTGGCAGGGGGAACAAGACTTCTGGTCAGGTGACTAAGGGTTATAAACACAAAATCAAATAGGGGTAATGCAGGAGTATGTTTAATAATGAATAGGAAAATAGGAATGCGGGTAAGCTACTACAAACAGCATTGTGAACGCATTATTGTGGCCAAGATAGATACGAAGCCCACACCTACTACAGTAGTACAAGTGTATATGCCAACTAGCTCTGCAGATGACGAAGAAATTGAAGAAATGTACAATGAAATAAAAGAAATTATTCAGATAGTGAAGGGAGACGAAAATTTAATAGTAATGGGTGACTGGAATTCGAGTGTAGGAAAAGGGAGAGAAGGAAACATAGTAGGTGAATATGGATTGGGGCTAAGAAATGAAAGAGGAAGCCGCCTAGTAGAATTTTGTACAGAGCACAACTTAATCATAGGTAACACTTGGTTTAAGAATCATGAAAGAAGGTTGTATACGTGGAAGAACCCTGGAGATACTAAAAGGTATCAGATACATTATATAATGGTAAGACAGAGATTTAGGAACCAGGTTTTAAGTTGTAAGACATTTCCAGGGACAGATGTGGACTCTGACCACAATCTATTGGCTATGACCCGTAGATTAAAACTGAAGAAACTGCAAAAATGTGGGAAATTAACGAGATGTGACCTGGATAAACTGAAAGAACCAGAGGTTGTACAGAGTTTCAGGGAGAGCATAAGGGAACAATTGACAGGAATAGGGGAAAGAAATACGGTAGAAGAAGAATGGGTAGCTCTGAGGGATGAAGTAGTGAAGGCAGCAGAGGATAAAGTAGGTAAAAAGACGAGGGCTGCTAGAAATCCTTGGGTAACAGAAGAAATATTGAATTTCATTGATGAAAGGAGAAAATATAAAAATGCAGTAAATGAAGCAGGCAAAAAGGAATACAAACGTCTCAAAAAAGAGATCGACAGGAAGTGCAAAATGGCTAAACAGGGCTGGCTAGAGGACAAATGTAAGGATGTAGGAGCTTATCTCACTAGGGGTAAGATAGATACTGTCTATAGGAAAATTAAAGAGACCTTTGGAGAGAAGAGAACCACGTGTATGAATATCAAGAGCTCAGATGGCAACCCAGTTCTAAGCAAAGAAGGGAAGGCAGAAAGGTAGAAGGAGTATATAAAAGGTTTATACAAGGGTGATGTACTTGAGGACAATATTATGGAAATGGAAGAGGATGTAGATGAAGACGAAATGGGAGATACGATACTGCGTGAAGAGTTTGACAGAGCACTGAAAGACCTGAGTCAAAACAAGGCCCCCGGAGTAGACAACATTCCATTAGAACTACTGACGGCCTTGGGAGAGCCAGCCATGACAAAACTCTACCAGCTGGTGAGCAAGATGTATGAGACAGGCGAAATACCCTCAGACTTCAAGAAGAATATAATAATTCCAATCCCAAAGAAAGCAGGTGCTGACAGATGTGAAAATTACCGAACTATCAGTTTAATAAGTCACAGCTGCAAAATACTAACGCGAATTCTTTACAGACGAATGGATAAACTGGTAGATGCGGACCTCGGGGAGGATCAGTTTGGATTCCGTCGAAATGTTGGAACACGTGAGGCAATACTGACCTTACGACTTATCTTAGAAGAAAGATTAAGAAAAGGCAAACCTATGTTTCTAGCATTTGTAGACTTAGAGAAAGCTTTTGACAATGTTGACTGGAATACTCTTTTTCAAATTCTAAAGGTGGCAGGGGTAAAATACAGGGAGCGAAAGGCTATTTACAATTTGTACAGAAACCAGATGCCAGTCATAAGAGTCAAGGGGCATGAAAGGGAAGCAGTGGTTGGGAAAGGAGTGAGACAGGGTTGTAGCCTCTCCCCGATGTTATTCAATCTGTATATTGAGCAATCAGTAAAGGAAACAAAAGAAAAATTTGGAGTAGGTATTAAAATTCATGGAGACGAAGTAAAAATTTTGTGGTTCGCCGATGACATTGTAATTCTGTCAGAGACGGCAAAGGACTTGGAAGAGCAGTTGAACGGAATGGACAGTGTCTTGAAAGGAGGATATAAGATGAACATCAACAAAAAGCAAAACAAGGATAATGGAATGTAGTCCAATTATATCGGGTGATGCTGAGTGAATTAGATTAGAAAATGAGAGGTTTGCTATTTGGGGAGCAAAATAACTGATGATGGTCGGAGTAGAGAGGATATTAAATGTAGTTTGGCAATGGCAAGGAAAGCGTTTCTGAAGAAGAGAAATTTGTTAACATCGAATATAGATTTAAGTGTCAGGAAGTCATTTCTGAAAATATTTGTTTGGAGTGTAGCCATGTATGGAAGTGAAACAAGGACGATAACTAGTTTGGACAAGAAGAGAATAGAAGCTTTCGAAATGTGGTGCTACAGAAGAATACTGAAGATAAGGTGGATAGATCACGTAACTAATGAGGAGGTATTGAATAGGATTGAGGAGAAGAGAAGTTTGTGGCACAACGTGACTAGAAGAAGGGATCGATTGGTAGGACATGTTTTGAGGCATCAAGGGATCACAAATTTAGCATTGGAGGGCAGTGTGGAGGGTAAAAATCGTAGAGGGAGACCGAGAGATGAGTACACTAAGCAGATTCAGAAGGATGTAGGTTGCAGTAGGTACTGGGAGATGAAGAAGCTTGCACAGGATAGAGTAGCATGGAGAGCTGCATCAAACCAGTCTCAGGACTGAAGACCACAACAACAACAACAAACCTGCAGTCACCTGACCAGAAGTCTTGTTCCTCCTGCCACCGAACTTCACTAATTCCCACTATATCTAACTTTAACCTATCCATTTCCCTTTTTAAATTTTCTAACCTACCTGCCCGATTAAGGGATCTGACATTCCACACTCCGATCCATAGAATGCCAGTTTTCTTTCTCCTGATAATGATATCCTCTTGAGTAGTCCCCACCCGGAGATCCGAATTGGGGACTATTTTACCACCGGATTATTTTACCCAAGTGGACGCCATCATCATTTAATCATACAGTAAAGCTGCATGCCCTTGGGAAAAATTACGGACGTAGTTTCCCCTTGCTTTCAGCCGTTCACAGTACCAGCAGAGCAAGGCCATTTTGGTTATTGTTACAAGGCCAGATCAGTCAATCATCGAGACTGTTGCCCCTGCAACTACTGAAAAGGCTGCTGCAACCTCGTCAGGAACCACACATTTGTCTGGCCTATCAACAGATGCCCCACCGTTGTGGTTGAACCTATGGTACGGCTATCTGTATCGCTGAGGCACACAAGCCTCCCCACCAATGGCAAGGTCCATGGTTCATGGGGGGAGACAATGTGAGATATACAACAATTATATCTGTTGGGACAGTTCTGTAAAATTTCGCGTTAATGGGCTGTGGCAGCTGACTACCAAAATGAGTGCCTCTGCTAACAGCACAATATTGCCTGCAGCACCTCTCTTGGGCTTTTGAACATATCAACTGTACTCTAGATGACCGGAAAACTGAAGCCTGGTCATATGAGTCCCAATTTGAGGTAGGTAGAGCTGATAGTAGGTTTCAGGTATGGCACATACCACATGAAGTCATGGATCCCAATTGTGAACAAGACACTTTCCAAGCCTAATCTTTTCAAATTGGATGCTTGTGGCAATATTTTGAAAAATAACTTAATATGGCATGCTACTATGATTGCGGATGTTCCAGTAACTATTGTTCTAGACACAGGAGCATTTGTCAATGTCATTTCAAGAAGTTCTTTCAGTAAATTGTCCATAAAAACAAAGTTTCATGGCATTCCTGTTCAGAGCTGCAAGATTATTGAAGGCACTTACATGTGATCCAGAAATGTTAGAATGATGGAGAAGTCAGTAAAACCAGAAAATGTAGCAATACCATGCCCCCTTATAGTAGCTGAAGACTTGATTGTTGACTGTATACTGATCCTTTATTTTATCTGTGAGGACACAATATTGACTTCTGTACCGGTAAGATTTTCTTTCTCACTGGCAGTGAAAGATCTAAAGTGGAGCTGCTGTGGAAGGATGGTAGCCATAGACGGTAGTGCCCAAGTTTTCAGATCAAATTCTATTGTTAAGGAACTACAGAGGGTAAGATCATTTGTAATCCTGTTGAAGAAAGAAGTTGAAGTCACATTACAAGTATAACAGAATGTAGAAGAGCCAGGGAACCTCACCAGCAAGGAAAGACAGCAGTAGCATGGAATCAGTGTGGGGATACAAAAATGAAGAAAAACCTGGAATAATCCAAGGAAATACACATGACTCTGTACAACAGTTTCTATCTTACCACATGGTCTCAGTGGAAAGCACTAGATAATGAAATTGGAAGGATGCTTCGAGAACATAAGAGGTTCATAAGGACATATTCTCATGATGAGCTAATGCTACAGATTGACTACATGAAACCATATGAAGAGATAGTGAATCATCTGCCTCATTTGTCAACACACTACACAACAGCAGAGCTAATGTTTCACAAAGAATGAATGGATGGACCAGATCCCATAGGTTGCCAATGTCAGAGATTAGTTGGAGAAAAGGTTCAGGAAACTTTGAACTGTTTGAGAGACAAAGCATTCAGAAGAAAGCACAACTGTGAGAAGAAAGTGGTAAAATAGTAAGGTATCTAGTGCCAAAGAAAATGTTAAGAAGCCACCCACCTTTTGAACAAAAGTAACAAAATGTGGCAGCCACTGTATATGGGACATTTTTTTCATTCTAAGAATTTCAAATACTGTTGCATATTGATTAGGAAACTCAGGTCATAACTGAATTAAAGGGTTGTACCCTCTTCAAGATTTATGGAAATGTTATTTGTAGTGGAATTAGTGTGCATCATTGTAGGAACACAGGATCAATTAGAATGGCTGAGCAGAATGTTGCATTAGTGTAACGCATAAAATTGGATTTTTTTAATTTTACAACATGAGGATTTTGCGTACATCACTTTAGGAACTCAGGATCAATTTAAATGGTCGAGCAGAATATTTGCCTGAGTGTAATGCATAAAATAATTTTTTTTATTTTACAACATGACATTTTTAATTTAGGCTTTAGGCTTTTGTGACTATATGACATGGGTTTACGTATTGTTGTCTGTAATAGGTAAGTATTACCGTGTGCAATATGCATGAATGATTCTTGAATTATATGTAGTCATGTCCTGAGAATACATAGAGTCCTTTTTAATAGTAATAAGATCTGTTTAAAATTGGTGCATATTATTACAACATAGTGTAAGACAAATTTCTCTGTCTATGTCAAGTGAACGATTCTGAGCTGGCAGTCTTCAGATCACTATTTGGTACATCTGCATCTAGATGATTACTCTGTAATTCATGATTAATTGCCTGTCAGAGTGTTCACCAAACCACCTACAAGGTATTTCTTTAATGTTTCACTATCAAACAGCAGTCAGGAAAAATGAACATTTGAGTCTTTCCATACAAGCTCTGTTCTCTCTTATTTTACTGTGATGATTATTTCTCCTTATATAGGTGGGTGCCAACAAAATATTTTCACACACTGAGGAGAAAGTTGGTGATTGGAATTCCATGAGAAGCTCCCACTGTGACAAAAAATGCCTTTATTTTAATGACTGCCTCTCTAACTCATGTATCATATCGCATGGCACTCTCTCCCCTATTTTGTGATAATCCATAATGAGTTCTCCTTCTTTCAACTTTTTTGATGTCCTCCATCAGTTTGATCTGCTGTAGAACCCTCACCGCTCACCAATACTCAAGGAGTGACTGGAAGTGTGTAGTGTAAGCAGTCTCTTTAGTACATCTGTTGCATATTTGTGTAAGCAGTCTCTTTAGTACATCTGTTGCATATTTTAAGTGTTCTGCCAATAAATCACAGTCTTTGGTTTCCTCTCCCCACAACATTATCTATGTGATCATTCCAATTTTAACTATATGTAGTTGTAATCACTGAGTACATAGTTGAATTGACAACCTTTAGATTTGTGTGATTTATCCTTTAAACAAAGTTTAGCAGAATCCATTTAGTACTCATGTGGATGACTTCATACTTTTCGCTATTTATAGTCAGTTGGCACTCTTTACACCATACAGATATCATGTTGAAACCATTTTGCATTTTGTTTTGATCATCTCATAACTTTACAAGGCATTAAATGGCAGCATAATCTGCAAACAATCTAAGAGGCCTTTGCAGATCATCTCCTAAACTGTCTATGGAGATCAGAAAGAGCAGAGGGCATACAATATTTCCTTGGGGAACGCTACATATTGATTCTATTGTACTTGATGATTTTCCATTGATTACAGCCAACTATGACCTTACTGACAGGAAATCATGAATCCATTCACACAACTAGACAATTCACCATAGGCAAGCAATTTGATTAGGACTCACTTGTCAGAAATGATGTCAAAAGCCTTACGGAAATATAAAAATATAAACCAGGTTAATGAATATAACAAGTGGTTCTAATGTGAAGTATGCTTCAATGATGACAGTAATTATAATTTCTATGTCTTTCCGAGCAATTTGTTGTCATCTCGTAGAATCAGGTGTACTGCCTGTGGTCTGCATCTTCCCAAAACAATATTTCGATGTCATAACTTGGCGTCTTCATCAAGTGTACCCTGAGTCTGGTATCAGTCTATGCGGTGGTATCAGTCTCTAAGCACTCCATCTTCAGTCTGTGCCCATTGCGGCTTTCTCCCCAAGGAGCTTGCTGCCTCCTGGTATCACATATGCAATTCTGTTCTGTTACTTATGCCCTTGGGCGTCTGTAGTTCATTACTGTAGGAGGGAAATTCCTTCTGTTGTTTCTGTAGTAGTTCCAGAACAGGATTCTACTCAGTACTAAGCTGATATTCTGTTTCCCGGTTGATCAAGTTCTCCACCATCTTGATTTCAATCGATTCATTAATGACACTAGCCCAGAAGTGCGGGGTCTGAGCCAGGATCCTGGTTTTGTCATAATCCATAGTGTGTTTGAGGTCCAGGCAATGTTCTGCCATTGCAGATATAATTACCTGTCGTAGCCTGGTGTGTCTCTGGTGTTCTTTACATCTTATTTCAACTGTTCTGGTACTCTGGCTGATATAAGACATCCCTCATTCACAGGGTTTATTGTAGACACCAGCTTGCCTTAACCCCAAATCATCCTTGACAGGGTCCTCTTGATGAGAGGATGGTGATCAAGGGTTTGCAGGAAGATAATGTCTTGGTGGTGTTAGCAGCAGACAAGCGGAACTATACTGTCATACTGCTGAAGACTGACTATGACCAGACGATCTGCCAACTTTTGGAGGACCCTGCTTATAATCCACTAGAGAATAACCCTACTGATCGAGTGGATAGGAAACACCACTCTCTTCTCAAGGAAACTGGATGGCCTGAGAAGGTTGTCAAACAACTAAAGGCTAAGTTTTCAGTACCACCCAAGATCCATAAACAGGGTCTACCACTTCACCCGATCCTCACTAATGTCGGCACAGCCACCTACACCACAACCTTCTACCTTAAGATCTTATCACCATATGTGGGAAAGTGTGTCCCCGCAACTCCTCGGACTTTGTGAAACGTCTCAACTACCTGCGGATCTTGGACACAGACATCATGGTCAGTTTTGGTGTGGTGTCTCCATTCACCAGGGTACCACTTCAGGACACTCGATATAATTAGTGGGATATTTGATGGAGCATTGCTGGATCTTTTCAAGCATATTTTGACATGAAGTACTTCCTTTGTGAAGGCCAATTCTAAGAGGGGACTGAGGGAGTGGCCATGGGTAGCTCCTTATCTCCAGTAGTGATGAATCTGTTTATGGAGAAATTCGCGGATGAGGCACTTACAACTGCTGCCTACCAGCTGACGTGTTTCTTCAGATACATTGATGACACGTTCGTCATCTGTCCACATGGCAAGAGAAGACTGGATGAGTTCCTGGACCATCTGAACACAAGACACACCAACATCAAGTTCACCATGGAACTAGAGAGTGTTGGTCAGCTCCTGTTCCTTGATGTTCTGGTGAAGAGGAAGGCAGATAGCGCCTTAGGCCACAGTGTATCGAGGAACCCAACACACACTGACTTATATCTACAGGCTGTCAGCTGCCATCACCCAGCACAGAAGCAAGGAGTGCTGAGAACAGTAGTACACCAAGACAAAACACTCTCTGACACAGACAGCCTGACAACGGAATTAGAACATCTACAAAGAGTGTTCACAGACAGTGAATACTCCACTAGGGACATGAGCAAAGCTCTCCAACCCACCAGAAGGCCTAAGGCAACAGGAGAGGAGACCAGGAAAGTAGCCTTTCTACCATATGCTGGACCTATATCTGCCAAGAGAAGCCGAATCTTGAAGAAACACAATATCAAGAGTGTGTTCTGCCTCCCTAACAAGATAAAGATGCTCCTTGGAAGTGTCAAGGATGATTTGTTGTTAAGGAAACCTGGTTTCTACTATACACCCTGTGAATGTGGGATGTTTTACATCGGTCAGACTACCAGGACACTTGAAATAAGACGTAAAGAACACCAGATACGCTCCAGGCTACGACCTGTAACTAAATATGCAGACGTCCAAGGGTCTAAGTAACGGAACAGAACGGCATATGCAATACCAGGTGGCAGCAAGCTACTTGGAGGATGGCCATCATAATATGCAGCTCCAACAGTAGCCAGATGACACAGGAAGTGCACCACACAGACACATACCGGGTTCAGAAGGCCAAGAGAATGGCTTGGCCATGAGAGAAACTCGCTGCAGTCGCGGACATCATAAGGAACTTCAAGAGAGCCATGATAGTGATGGGATCGTGCCTATCAGGTGTGGACGCAATAGGGAACGCTTTGGGATGTCCGCTACTTCAGAAGAGAGGTGCAACATGCGTGTACCGAAGATGAAGCGCCTAGAGAGTGATACCACCGCCAGAAATGGCCACAGTGGGCATGGACGGCATAGGTAGCGGCACACACTACACAGGCATAAATATAGGACAAGGTCAGCTCGTCAACCAGTCTCAAGAAACACCAGATGAAGACGCCGAGTTATGACGTCAAAATATCGTGTTTGGAGGATGCGGACCGCCGGCAGTACCCCCGATTCTATGGGATGACAACAAATTGCCTGGATAGTCTTCGAAATTATATTGCAAGACTCTATGGGGATCAAATGTGCATGAAAATAGAGTTATTGGACAAGCTATGACAGGGCGGCAAAGAGAGGAAGTTGTGCTCTCTAAACTTCCTACTCAGATGCAGAGAAGGGGACGTGGTGCCTGTTTTTGCCATGATTAAGCAACATGTCACTTCTAAGGTGGCTAATAGGATCAAGCATCATGCCAGTATAGCCATGGTAAGGGAAAGGATCCAGGACATGTGGCATAGACTGGACGTCACCTCCAGGGAGTTACTATGTCTACATCTGGACTAGCCAGCAACTTGGCTCCTGAAGACTGGGACAGGATACATGGTACATCATGGGCTCTGGCAGGATGAATCAAACACAATGCTACAGCTCGAAAAATGGCTAAATTTGAGCACCTGAATAACAGAGTGCAGAAAACACATGACACCCACCAGTGGTAAATCTTAGCGGTCGCACATTTGAAGATGTGACCTTGAAAGTACTCGGTAAGGGCCTGAACTTTGCTGTCACTACTAGAGAGCTACCGGTTTCCAGCTTCATCAGCTCTATGGAGCAAGTGGTCAACATTCTACTATCAAGTGTTGCAGAAGAAATTCAGAGAGAGACATGCAGGCCCTAACCAGAGCCAGGCCTCCCCAAACAAACATCTCAAGAGACGAGAGAATGGTGTTCAAGAGTTTGCGGGAAGATAAAGACTTGGTGGTGTTACCAGCAGACAAGGGGAACTCTCCTGTCATACTGCTGAAGACTGACTATAACAAGAAGACCTCTCAACTTTTGGAGGACCCTGCTTATAATCCATTAGAGAATGACCCCACCGATGGAACGGACAGGAAAACCCGCTCTCTTCTTAAGGAAACAGTATGGTCTGAGGAAGTTGTCAAACAACTAAAAGCTAAGGCTCCAGTACCACCGAGACTGTATGGATTACACAAGATCCATAAACAGGGTGTTCCACTTCACCCGACCGTCAGTAATATCGGCACAGCTTCCTACATCACAACCTCCTACCTTAAGATCTTATCACCATATGTGGAAAAGTGTGTCCACCACATCCGCAACTCCTTGGACTTTGTGGAACGTCTCAACTACCTATGGATCTTGGACACAGACATCATGGTCAGTTTTGGTGTGGTGTCTCCATTCACCAGGGTACCACTTCAGGACACTCGATATAATTAGTGGGATATTTGATGGAGCATTGCTGGATCTTTTCAAGCATATTTTGACATGAAGTACTTCCTTTGTGAAGGCCAATTCTAAGAGGGGACTGAGGGAGTGGCCATGGGTAGCTCCTTATCTCCAGTAGTAGTGAACCTGTTTATGGAGAAATTCGTGGATGAGGCACTTACAACTGCTGCCTACCAGCCAACGTGTTTCCTCAGCTACTTTGATGACACATTCATCACCTGTCTACATGGCAAGAGAAGACTGGATGAGTTCCTGGACCATCTGAACACAAGACACACCAACATCAAGTTCACCATGGAACTAGAGAGTGATGGTCAGCTCCTATTCCTTGATGTCCTGCTAAAGAGGAAGGCAGATGACACCTTAGGCCACAGTGTGTACAGGAAACCAACACACACTGACATATCTACAGGCTGGCAGCTGCAATCACACAGCGCAGAAGCAAAGAGTGCTGAGAACACTCGTACACCGAGCCAAAACACTCTCTGACTCAGACAGGCTGACAGCAGAATTAGAACACTTACAAAGGGTGTTCACAGACAACAGATACTCCAGCAGGGAAATCCACAAAGCCCTCCAACCCACCAGACAGCTTGAGGCAACAAGAGAGGAGCAGGGAGAAGAGACCTGGAAAGTAGCCTTTCTACCATATGCTTTGATTATATCTGCCAAGATCAGCAAAATCTTGAAGAAACAAAATATCAAGATTGTGTTCTGTCCACCTAGCAAGATAAGGACGCTCCTTGGAAGTGTCAAGGGTGATTTGGGGTTAAGTAAAACTGGTGTCTACCATACACCCTGTGAATGTGGGATGTCTTACATTGGTGAGACCACCAGAACAGTTGAAATAAGATGTAAAGAACAACAGAGACACACCAGGCTACGGCAGGTAACTACATTGCCTGGACCTTGAGCACACCACAGAATATGACAAAACCAGGATCCTGGCTCAGACCTCCCACTTCTGGGCCAGTGGCATTAATGAATTGATTTAAATCAAGATGGCGGAGAACTTGATCAACCGGGAAGCAGGATATTAGCTTAGTACTGCGTGGAATCCTGCTTTGGAACTACTACAGAAACAACGGAAGAAACTTCCCTCCTACTGGAATGAAATACAGACGTCCAAGGGCATAATTGACAGAACAGAAAAGCATACATGTTACCAGGTTGCAGCAAGCTCCTTTGTAGAGAAACTCCCGCGGTTACGGAAAGCATGAGGAACTTCAACAGATGCATGATAGTGATAGGATCGTGCCTATCGGGCACGGACTCAATAGCGAACTCCTTGAGATGTCCGCTACTTCAGAAGAGAGCTGCTTTGGGCACAGACCGAAGATGGAGTACCTAGAGACTGATACCAGCACCATAAATGGCCACAGTGGGTGCAGATGGCATACGGAGTGCCACACACCACCCAGGCATAAATATGGGACAAGGTCAGCTCAATAACCAGTTTCAGGGAACACCTGATGAAGACGTTGAGTTGCATCATCGAAATATCACGTTGGGAAGATGCATTCCAAAGGCAGTACACCCGATTCTATGAGATGAGATGATAGTCATTCATTTACAAGTTGGTCTAGCTTGTGACAAAAGCTGCACTAACATTCATAGAGGTGGGATATTTCGTACAATTTGGTGGGATGTCTTCTACACTCGTAAGTTTCATCCTTCTTCAGAGATGCATGCTTGATTTCTGAATATTTACCTTTTGTGTTTGGCATAATATATTTTCCATTGTCTAAGGTTAAGCTACAGGGTGTTTAAAAAATGACTGGTATATTTGAAACGGCAATAGAAACTAAACGAGCAGCGATAGAAATACACCGTTTGTTGCAATATGCTTGGGACAACAGTACATTTTCAGGCAGACAAACTTTCGAAATTACAGTAGTTACAATTGTCAACAACAGATGGCCCTGCAGTCTGGGAAACTCTATAGTACGATATTTTCCACATATCCAGCATGCGTAGCAATAATATGGCGTAGTCTCTGAATGAAATTACCCGAAACCTTTGACAACGTGTCTGGCGGAATGGCTTCACATGCAGATGAGATGTACTGCTTCAGCTGTTCAATTGTTTCTGGATTCTGGCGCTACACCTGGTCTTTCAAGTGTCCCCACAGAAAGAAGTCACAGGGGTTCATGTCTGGCGAATAGGGAGGCTAATCCACGCCGCCTCCTGTATGTTTCGGATAGCCCAAAGCAATCACACGATCATCGAAATATTCATTCAGGAACTTAAAGACATTGGTCATGCGATGTGGCCGGGCACCATCTTGCATAAACCACGAGGTGTTCACAGTGTCGTCTAAGGCAGTTTGTACCGCCACAAATTCACGAAGAATGTCCAGATAGCGTGATGCAGTAATCGTTTCGGATCTGAAAAATGAGCCAATGATTCCTTTGGAAGAAATGGCGGCCCAGACCAGTACTTTTTGAGGATGCAGGGACGATGGGACTGCAACATGGGGCTTTTCGGTTCCCTATATGTGCCAGTTCTGTTTATTGACGAAGCCATCCAGGTAAAAATAATCTTCGTCAGTAAACCAAATGCTGCCCACATGCATATCACCGTCATCAATCCTGTGCACTATATCGTTAGCTAATGTCTCTTGTGCAGCAATTGTAGCGGCACAGAGGGGTTGCCGCGTCTGAATTTTGTGTGGATAGAGGTGTAAACTCTGGTGCATGAGACGATATGTGGACATTGGCGTCATTTGGACCGCAGCTGCAACACGGCGAACGGAAACCCGAGGCCGCTGTTGGAGCACCTGCTGCACTAGCTGCGCGTTGCCTTCTGTGGTTGCCGTATGCGGTCGCCCTACCTTTCCAGCACGTTCATCCGTCTCGTTCCCAGTCCGTTGAAATTTTTCAAACAGATCCTTTATTGTATCGCTTTTCGGTCCTTTGGTTACATTAAACCTCTGTTGAAAACTTCGTCTTGTTGCAACAACACTGTGTTCTAGGCGGTGGAATTCCAACACCAGAAAAATCCTCTGTTCAAAGGAATAAACCATGTTGTCCACAGCACACTTGCACGTTGTGAACAGCACACGCTTACAGCAGAAAGACGACATACAGAATGGTGCACCCACAGACTGCGTTGTCTTCTATATCTTTCACATCACTTGCAGTGCCATCTGTTGTTGAAAATTGTAACTACTGTAATTTCGAAAGTTTGTCCGCCTGAAAATGTACTGTTGTTCCAAGCATATTGCAACAAACGGTGTATTTCTATCGCTGCTCGTTTAGTTTTTATTGCCGTTTCAAATATACCGGTCATTTTTGAAACACCCTGTACTTCCTCCACATATCAGCTTAATTAAATGAATTCATGAAAATATGACGCGGTGCTGTTGAATTACTGTAGTTGTCATGATTTTTGGAACTTTTATGAGAGGGGTTTATATAAATATGTGGAACAATAAGCATCAGGAGAAAATGTTGATTTTTTGACAATAAAATGGGCATAGAATCATGAACATATGTGAGTACAGTGTTTTGAAGAAGGGAACACATTCAGTGCACACAAAGTGTATCAAATGACAGATGATCACTCATGAATGTGGTATGACAATTGGCCCATAAAGTCTGTTGCCACTGAAGCGAAGCTGATGTGTATAAGGATCCTGTTTTCTTTGAAGGATTTCTGAAATGTACCACAGAAATTGTGTTACTGTACTGTATTGGCATTAACAAGTTTACCAGTGTAACTTGGGTTTCAAGTGATGGTCTAATGATAGTCTAATGAACATTTATGATTGCATAATATTTAACCTTGTAATTAAATTTCTCCCAAATCCAAAAAATTCAGAACAGCTGGTAATTCAAAATTATTGGTCAATGTGGTGTCAGGTGAAACCTCCTCATGTAATGATGTCTCAGTTACTATAAAATGTGATAGTTATGTGTGTAAAGTTTCTTTGAAAAAGGTTATGTGAGTTACCCTGTGTATTGAGTGCAAGTCATGGTACCATGATAAATGTGTAAAAGTGAATCTGAAGTATGTAAAAGTTGGTCATGACTGGATATGCCATCAGTGCTTTACTAGTGCCTTGAAAAACCAAATATTTATCACACAAAAATCAAAAGAAACAATAATAATGGTTCTTAACATATAATTTAGTGACTATAACCATGTAATACCATAAACTCCAGAAGAAATATCAAGAACTGGAAATAAAATACCAAGGATTGGAGTAAAATCATCATGTAGCACAAGATGTTGCTGCGAACGGTATTTCTATGCATAAAACGTAGCTAGTCCCAACTAAAGCATGTAAACAAACAATAAGTGCAGCTCCGGTGATAATGCCATCAAACAAATACTTGGTTCTAGATGAAGACTGTAATAAAACAGCAAACACAGATGAACCAAAACCAGTGACAAAATGTCGAATAAAGTGCACAGTCGAGGGAAGGAAATAAGGAAATAAACCATAGCAACTCCATAACAAGAAAGTCAGTATCAGGACCGCCAGGATCATCTTTTGAGCAAAAAGAGGCAGTGCCAGAATCATCTTCAGCAAAAACAGCAAGAAAATGTGAGGGTCCAACTGAAGAAACAGAGGTTAGTGCATCACTCAGTAGGATAGATGTAACACCTCATCACCAAAAGAATGTTTAGACCAAGGCAAGAGAAACATAAAGTTTTCAAGGTAAGCAGTGCTCAGTCCTTCTCAGTCTTCCACCAAAATATACAATGCATAAGAAACGAAGTGCAACAATTAGAAGTGTTTATTGATAGCTCACTTGTTTGCATATTGGTGAAATCGTTTGGAATTAACAAATGTAGCTCTAAATTCGTACAGTCAAGCCTGTCATTACAGTAGAAGCACTGTGAAATGTGATGGATCATGCATATATGTGAAGGAGGGGATTATATATAAAATAAGAAATGATGTTTTGGCATTAAGTGAGGATAAACACATAGAAATATCAGCTATAGAGATGAGAAAACCTAGATGTATTCCAAAGACTAACTGTACTGTGTATATATCGTGCTCCCAGTGATGACATGGACACATTCACTACAAAGTTAACCGAAGCATTAGATATGGTCTCTAGCCCCAAAAGCAAAATCATCATTTTTGGAGATCTAAACATTCACATGGTGGACCCAGATATGTGGTGCAACAGCTTTCTGAACATTATGTATACCTATGGTATATTACCATTAAGTAACAGTGCCACTAGGATAACCATACATTCTGCATCAAGTACTGTCTATATGCTAACGGCCATAGAGAAAGATAGGAGTGACATTGCCATAGATGACCTCGGTATCCCAGACCGTTCAAGTCAGTTATTAAGATTAGGCATAGAATTAAATAATAACACCTAAATACACAAGTACAATAGAGTTTTCTCTGAGACAGAAAATGGTTCTGAGCACTATGAGGCATAACAACTTAGGTCATCAGTCCCCTAGAACTTATAAGTACTTAAACCTAACCAACCTAAGGACATCACACACATCCATGTCCGAGGCAGGATTCGAACCTGCGACCTTAGTGGTCATGCGGTTCCAGACTGAAGCGCCTAGAACCACTCGGTCACAACGTCCAGCATTTCTCTGAGACAAAAAGATCTCTATTTGCCTCACTAATTAACAGTGAAACAAGGGAGGAAGTGTACAGAGAAACTACTATAAATGGGAAGCCTGCAAAGTGTATGTCAATTTTAAATTCCGATTTGGAGAAATGTTTCCTAAAGTTCTAAGAATCACTAAATCATGAAACAATAACAACTGGGTAACCAATGGGATAAGGAAATCCTCTGAAATCCTCAAGCACCTAAGCTAAATGAAAAACTACTGTAATGAATCAGCATTTCATAAATATTATCATACATACAGAAATATCTATAGAGAATTATTGTTTAGCAGCTAAAAGGTACCAAAATGACAAATTTGTAGAATAAGATAATAATAAAATCAAAGTTGCTTGGAAAATCACCAAACATGAAACTAATGAGAAAAAATTAAATCCAATAAACATGCAGTTTCAACACAATGATACCAAAATAAATGACCCCAAAAAACTAGCAAACTTTGCCAATCAGTATTTCAGCAACATACTAACCAAACTACAACAGAAGTTCAACGAAACAAAGCATTTACAAATGTTGAGCCAAATACCACACACAATGATGCTATGGTCAACTACAGCAGAAGAGGTATGCAATGTTATGAGTAATCTAAAATGTAAAAATTCAGCAGTCATAGATGAAGTACCTGTGTGCTTACTGAAGGACTGCATAGACAACATTAAAGACTAGATGAAGTACCTGTGTGCTTACTGAAGGACTGCATAGACAAAATTAAAGGCCCAATAGTGCACATCATCAATTAATTCTTTCCCACAGGTTGCTTACCAGACATACTAAAGCATGCAAAAATTTTCCCTGTACATAAGAAAGGTGACCCAGAACTCATAGAAAATTTAAGACAAATCTCATTACCGTAATCCTTTTTAAAAGTCATAGAAACCATAATGAAAAACAGGCTAATGGGGCACTTTACAAAGTTCAATCTTCTGAGTAAAGAGCAATTGGGTTTCTGGACTGGCAAAAGCACAAATTCAACTGTTGCTCATTTCTAAAATGTTATCCTTGTAGCACTAGACAAAGGCGACCACATAACAGTGATCTTCCTTGATTTTACCAAAGTTTTTAACACAGTAGACCACACAATTTTGCTAAACAAACTAAATGCACTAGTAGTAAGTGGAGTAACATACATGTGGTTTCATTCATTCCTACAAACATCAAACAGGTGGAGGTCACTCAAACTAACTCCAATCATACCTTTTCATAACTTTCAGACCAAGAATACATCATTATAGGAGTCCCCCAAGGAAGTGTGTTGGCACAATCCTCTTTATAATATACATCAATGATTTTCCATGAACTGTCAAACATGGTGAATCAGTACTGTTTGCTGATGACGGGCGGTAACATATTAATCACAGGTGAGTCACCAAGTGCACCAAGTGTACTCAATGGTAAAGCTCAGGAAACACTTAGCACTATGCCAGTGGATAGAGGCTAACAAATAACCATGAATGTAAAAATAATAATAATAATAATAATAATAAAACCAGTATTAGTTTCCACTTACACAGAAAACTGAACAGTACCACGCTAAAAGTTAATGTCGAGCACATAGAATGTGTACCAACAACAAAAGTTTTAGGCATGCACTTCAACTTTCAACTAAATTGGACCGAGCACACTACCACCCAATCTCTCCTCAGACTGCCCCATCAAAAATTTTTGAGAAAGTAATGTATTCAAGAGTATCCTCCCATATTTGTAAAAATAAAGTACTAACAAAATATCAAACTTCCTGGCAGATATCATATCAGCGCACACTCCGCTGCAGAGTGAAAATCTCATTCTGGAAACATCCCCCAGGCTGTGGCTAAGCCATGTCTCCGCAATATCCTTTCTTTCAGGAGTGCTAGTTCTGCATGTCTCGCAGGAGAGCTTCTGTAAAGTTTGGAAGGTAGGAGACGAGGTACTGGCAGAACTAAAGCTGTGAGTACCAGGCGTGAGTCATGCTTCGGTAGCTCAGTTGGTGGAGCACTTGCCCGCGAAAGGCAAAGGTCCCGAGTTCGAGTCTCGGTCGGGCACACAGTTTTAATCTGCCAGGAAGTTTCATATCAGCGCACACTCCGCTGCAGAGTGAAAATCTTATTCTGGAAACAAAATATCAATGTGGTTTTCAGAAAGGCTTTTCAACAGAAAATGCTATATACGCTTTCGTTGATCAAATATTAAATGCTCTGAATAACTGGACATCACCCATTGGTATTTTTTGTGATCTCTCAAAGGCCTTCGATTGTGTAAATCATGGGATTCTTTTAGATAAGCTAAATCATTATGATTTGACGGGGGCAGTTGTGATATACCTTTTGCATTTCTTACTTTTATGTTTTCATCCTCTTTAAAAGCAAAAAGAAAAGATGAGGTGGTAGTAGCCCAGCGTAGAGCCTGTGCCTACCGTCAGGTATTTTTGACTTTCAGATGTTAAAAGACGGAGCAGTTTTTTGTTCTTGTACGAGTTGTTGGAAGGAAGGTTTCGCTCAGTGAGTGAACGAGGGAGAACCGCCATTTTTTAACGAGTAATTGCAGACCGCCATTGTCTGTATTTTCTATGTGCATCGAACAGAAATATAGTAGTGTTTTTTTAACAGAATATTCGTGAGAGTTATTATTATTTCAAGTAGTAATGCAATAAGAAGAACGGAAGCCCACTTGTGTACTTCAGAAAATTTACGAAGATCCGAATATAACAACATGGCCACAGTCAAGGAGACGGCGATCAGACATAACATTAATAATTGGTACGCATAAAATACTATGAAGACGATTTATTTATATAAATATAAACTAAAATGATTCCTTTCCCATTACAGGCAATGCCTAGCTTATTGTGCTTGTCCTTCATGCCAAAGAAATAATCTCTTTAATTCATCCATTTTAAAAAAGCCACACATTCCAACATTTTATTATCATTCATTCCCTATCCTATTATATTATCATTTTATTATATTATACAGTGCACAAATGTTTAATTCGTACTTAACTGGAACAATGCAGAAAGTTGAAATAAGTGGTTCATGTAATGTTAAAACAACAGCTGATTCCTCAAACTGGGGGGCTATCAAGTACTGGGTCCCACAGGGTTCGGTCTTAGGTCCTTTACTGTAATTGATATACATTGATGACTTACCATTCCACATTGATGATGATGCAAAGTTAGTTCTTTTTACTGATGATACAAGTATAGTAATAACATCCAAAAACCAAGAACTAAGTGATGTAATTGTAAATGATGTTTTTCACAAAATTATTAAGTGGTTCTCAGCAAACGGACTCTCCTTAAATTTTGATAAAACACAATATATACAGTTCTGTGCAGTAAATGGCACAACTCCAGTAATAAATATAGACTCTGAACAGAAGTCTGTAGCTAAGGTAGAATTTTCAAAATTTTTAGGTGTGTCCATTGATGAGAGGTTACACTGGAAGCAACACATTGATGGTCTGCTGAAACGTCTGAGTTCAGTTACGTATGCTATTAGGGTTATTGCAAATTTTGCTGATAAGAATCTCAGTAAATTAGGTTACTATGCCTACTTTCATTCACTGCTTTTGTACGGCATCATATTCTGGGGTAATTTATCGTTGAGTAGAATTGTATTCATTGCTCAAAAACGTGTAATCAGAATAATTGCTGGAGCCCACCCATGGTCATCCTGCAGACGTCTATTTAAGGATCTAGGGATCCTCACAGTATATATATTCACTTATGAAATTTGTTGTTAATAATGCAACCCAGTTCAAAAGTAATAGCAGTCTGCATAGCTATAACACCAGGAGAAAGGATGATCTTTACTATGCAGGGTTAAATCTGACTTTGGCACAGAAAGGGGTAAATTATGCTGCCACAAAAGTCTTTGGTCACCTACCAAACAGCATCAAAAGCCTGACAGATAGCCAACCAACATTTAAAAAAAGTTAAAAGAATTTCTAGATGACAACTCCTTTAACTCATTGGCTGAATTTTTAGATATAAATTAAGGGGGGGGGGGGGGGGGGGGGGCAACTTAAACATTAGTGTCATGCAATATTTTGTGTAATGTAATATCTTTTACAGGCATCTTGTATTAACCTGACACTTTCCACATCATTACGAAGTGTCGTATTCATGATCTATGGAACAAGTATTAATCTAATCTTAGACACTGTCTACCCCCAGTAGCTGAGTGGTCAGCATGACAGAATGTCAATCCTAAGGGCATGGGGGTCGATTCTCGTCTGGGTCAGAGATTTTCTTCACTCAGGGACTGGGTGTTGTGTTGTCCCAATCATCATCATTTCATCCTCATTGACGCACAAGTTGCTGAAGTGGTGTCAAATCGAAAGACTTGCACCTGGAAAACAGTCTACCCAACAGGAGGTCATAGTCACATGACTGCAGTACTTGGAAAATGAATAGCTTCAACATGCTATCAACTTAGGATAATAAATTCAATGTGTAGTAGCTCGAGTACTAGAAACGCATTTTTGGCATATGTCCACTCTGTAAATAATTATGGCATATCCTTCTGGGGAGCAAATGAGCAGAACAGACAAACAATATTTAAGTTGCAAAAAAGGGCTCTACAAATCATAACAAAAATTAGCAATAGGTCCCATTGCACAGAATTATTCAAATCTTTGGGTATATTGACAGTTTTTTGTGAATATCATTTTGCAGACGTGATATACATAAAAAACATATTGACCAGTTTCTGATAAACTGTTTTATACATGCACATGCAACAAGACCCAGGCAATACTTTCACCTCTATAGGAAAAACAACTCAAAAACTAAAAAAAAGGCATATTACACAATGGAATGAAATTATACAAAAATCTTCCATGAGAAATCAAAGACATAAGCGAAATAGATATCTTCAGGAAATTGCTAAAAAAGTATTTCTTGGAAAAGTGTTTTTATACTGTCAAGGATTACTCGGAATGATGTAAATATACAGCAATATGTAAAAATTATCAACTGTGTTATTAAGTGATTTAACAATGTATCTTGATGTTACAATATTCATGAATTCCGATTGTGATAATTATAAATTTGTTTACCTATTGCATATACTCATTTGACAACATCCATACAATCCTGATTGTCTATGGATGGATAAATAAATAAATAAAAACAAATTACTCTGCACAAATTATCATTGGTAAACTAATAAATTCCCTTAAAGTTATTCGTATCAATAAAGTTTTGCTCTTTCATGATCAACTATTTTGTATATTCACATGCCATCAGTGCTGACATGGTATAATATGGGTCAGATCACCGTCATTCTACCATTCCTTGGATCAACCCTATTTCCTGCCCATCCACATAGATATAATCATGAAGGGCTTCACTGTCGTGCACACGAAATTCGTCACCACCTCCCTTCAGTTTTCTTAGGGATGTTGTTGTTGTTGTCTTCAGTCCTGAGACTGGTTTGATGCAGCTCTCCATGCTACTCTATCCTGTGCAAGCTGCTTCATCTCCCAGTACCTACTGCAACCTACATCCTTCTGAATCTGCTTAGTGTACTCATCTCTCGGTCTCCCTCTATGATTTTTACCCTCCACGCTGCCCTCCAATGCTAAATTTGTGATCCCTTGATGCCTCAAAACATGTCCTACCAACCGATCCCTTCTTCTAGTCAAGTTGTGCCACAAACTTCTCTTCTCCCCAATCCTATTCAATACCTCCTCATTAGTTACGTGATCTATCCACCTTATCTTCAGTATTCTTCTGTAGCACCACATTTCGAAAGCTTCTATTCTCTTCTTGTCCAAACTAGTTATCGTCCATGTTTCACTTCCATACATGGCTACACTCCAAACAAATACTTTCAGAAACGACTTCCTGATACATAAATCTATATTCGATGTTAACAAATTTCTCTTCTTCAGAAATGCTTTCCTTGCCATTGCCAGTCTACATTTTATATCCTCTCTACTTCGACCATCATCAGTTATTTTACTTCCTAAATAGCAAAACTCCTTTACTACTTTAAGTGTCTCATTTCCTAATCTAATTCCCTCAGCATCACCCGATTTAATTTGACTACATTCCATTATCCTCGTTTTGTTTTTGTTAATGTTCATCTTATATCCTCCTTTCAAGACACTGTCCATTCCGTTCAACTGCTCTTCCAAGTCCTTTGCCGTCTCTGACAGAATTACAATGTCATTGGCGAACCTCAAAGTTTTTACTTCGTCTCCATGAATTTTAATACCTACTCCAAATTTTTGTTTTGTTTCCTTTACTGCTTGCTCAATATACAGATTGAATAACATCGGGGAGAGGCTACAACCCTGTCTCACTCCTTTCCCAACCACTGCTTCCCTTTCATGCCCCTCGACTCTTATTACTGCCATCTGGTTTCTGTACAAATTATAAATAGCCTTTCGCTCCCTGTATTTTACCCCTGCCACCTTTAGAATTTGAAAAAGAGTATTCCAGTCAACATTGTCAAAAGCTTTCTCTAAGTCTACAAATGCTAGAAACGTAGGTTTGCCTTTTCTTAATCTTTCTTCTAAGATAAGTCGTAAGGTCAGTATTGCCTCACGTGTTCCAACATTTCGACGGAATCCAAACTGATCCTCCCCGAGGTCTGCATCTACCAGTTTTTCCATTCGTCTGTAAAGAATTCGCGTTAGTATTTTGCAGCCGTGGCTTATTAAACTGATAGTTCGGTAATTTTCACATCTGTCAGCACCTGCTTTCTTTGGGATTGGAATTATTATATTCTTCTTGAAGTCTGAGGGTATTTCGCCTGTCTCATACATCTTGCTCACCAGCTGGTAGAGTTTTGTCATGACTGGCTCTCCCTAGGCCGTCAGTAGTTCTAATGGAATGTTGTCTACTCCGGGGGCCTTGTTTCGACTCAGGTCTTTCAGTGCTCTGTCAAACTCTTCACGCAGTATCGTATCTCCCATTTGTTTCCATTTTCATTGAAATTTTGGTGTTGTACCTAAACCTTCATCCAGGGAACATTTGCAAAATGTACAGATGGAATAGCTTTATGTAACCTAGATTATAAGTATTTGGACATCAAAGCATAGTAGGGTGGGGATGGGGATGACCAAGTACTGGCTCTACTCTAGAAGCAGACAGGGAGCTGGTGTGAAGAGGTTTGGGCAGTTAGGCACAGTCAGGAGTTGGACATATGATTTGGGGGTTGGGGAGGGGGGGGGGGGGTGCAAAAAAGAAACAAGTAAAAAAATGAAGAAGGAAAATACATGGGTGCATTGGTGGAAGAGAAGGCTGTGTAGTACTCAAGTGGGAAAAGGGAAAGGGACAGGTAGGTGCAGGACTGTGACTGATGAAGGTTGAGTCCAGAGGGTATGGGAGTGTAGGATTTATCTACAGGGAGAGTTCCTACATTTTCAGTTCAGAAGAACTGGTGTTGGTAGTAAGGATCCTGATGGCACAGGCTGTGAAGCAGTTACGGAAGTGAAAAATTTTGTGTCGGTTACTGTGCTCAGCAACTGTGTGGACCAACTGTGTGTATGTCAGAGACCATTCATTCGGACAGACAGTTTGTTGGTTGTCATGCCCATGTAAAATGCAACATAGTGGTTACAGCTTAGCTTGTTGATCATATGATTGCTTTCACAGGTATTCCTGCTTTAATTGGGACATTTGATGTTTGGACTAGACTGGAGTAGGTGGTCTCGGGAGGATGTATGGCGCATATCTTGCAAGTAGGTCTATTAATGAGATATGAAACATAAGGTGAGTGAATGGGAGCAAGGGTAGAGTAGGCATGAAAGAAGATTCTATATAGGTTTTTTTGCCATTGGAACAGCACTGTGGGTGGGGTGGCAAGGGTAGTGAATAGGATGCTCTTCATTTCAGGACACAACAAAAGAAAGTGGAGAGTGTGGTTCAGCAGCTCCTGACCTGTATGGTACCAGTTTATAATGGGAATGCTCCTCTGTGGCTGGATGGTGGTACTTTGCGTGGTGATGAGTGGCTGTAGAGATAAGGCATGGAACATCTATTTCAGTACAAGACTGAGAGGGTAATTTTAGTCTGTGAAAGCCTCAGCGAGATGACTGCTTGTCACTACAGAAGCAAAAAGCCATAAGTGGTTAGGCTGTTTGCAAGTGAATAGGTAAGAGCTGTCAAAGAGGCGGTATTTATGGTGGTTTTTAGGTTTGACATGGATGGAGTT